>NC_141156.1:93606903-94886403 GCF_053477565.2 Lygodium microphyllum
TTGCGTTGGTATTTGCATTGCTATTAGTATCGCAATTTTTATCAGTTTTGTGATGCAAATACCGATGAAAATAGTGATGCTTTGTAACGCGTATTGCGATGCCAAAAGTGATGCGTTCAGTAATTTGTGATACTAATAACGATGGCTACCGAGAAAAAGAATTGTGGTAGGGTAGCAAGCTGCCTTGCCACATATAACACTATGTGCTGAATTTTATTCTACAAATGAATGACATGTTAAGTGTGCAATGGTCGTCAAAACACTATATTAGGAATTTTGGAAATTTCCATGTAATTTGGAAATCCCCAATGCTTTTATGATTTAACCACATGGTCAAATATTATTGTTGTACTGGAAAGTCTACCTTAAATGGCATTTAAGCTACCTTCCCAAATTCCACTTTCAAATATGGATCAAGATTTAACCATGTGATCAAATATTTATCATTTATTTGAAATTGAAACTTGGAAAATTTCTAAATTCTCTAATAGGGTGTTTCAAGATGAGTGCAAAATGTACTTGAACCCACAAGATTATTACATAGAACAATAAGTACAAAATTGCTAATGAAAACTCATGGAATTATGGCAAGATATAAAAGATGATAACAACATAGTATATAGAAGATGCCTCCATAAATCACTGGACCAAAAAAGAAGAAGATGTGCACTCCACGAATCCAAGCATGAGCTACACATTATCACCATCCGAAAGCTCATCCTGACGCCAAAAGGAGCATTGACTGGACTCTGCAAAATGAAAAACTAGACATCAGTCCACCATACATAATGCATTTTAATAAAAATAGTAACTACGGACAAGAAAGATCATTGGCTTACTAGGCTGCCAAGTGCATACAATCTATTGATTAATGCAGTGAGACCATGTCTCTGTGCATATCGAGTCTCCAAGCTCATGGAATCACGGTTTGTAATGGAGTGTTACAAAGAAAACAGAATACATATGTTAGAAATACGATTGTCATTACAAGTGATATTGAAATAAGAAAGTGAGAAAAACATAAGAAAAACTTACAAAATCCTGTAGATAAGTCTTGTGGCTGCCACTCCCAAGATGATGGACCACCCCTACCTCCAATCATACCCTCACTACCTCCCACTTTGTTGTTTTGATAATGTCCCAAAGAATCTGTAGCCTCCTCTCTAAGTCTCCGTTAGTAATTTGCGTCTAGCTATTCGGGCTTTGAGATGCCACTCTTGAGTGCCTTACATGCGTCTAATCGTTTTTTTAACATATACACATGCACCCTCCCTCATCCACCTAGTGGAAAATCTCTCTATCGTGGTAGGTACAAAAAACTCCTCATGTAAGGATGCTACTATGTAATCCTTGCTCCCCTCAAGTATGTTCCTCCAATAGTCCAAGACATTATGCCAAAAAACTTATTGGCACAACTCTCTCATGCAAGACATCACCCTCTTCCCCTTATCATTCATGATTAGGGCTCATGTCCTATCATCTACTAGGTATCCATATCCCTCTACAATATGTCTAAGGTGTGTCCTCCCCCACCTATGACCACACTCATGGACATAACCAGGAGACCCCTGTACAGTTGGTGTACCCATAGGGGTGGTATCTCTTAGGGTAGCACCCAGATGGGTGCCACCTGCGGACGACTGAGCAAAAATTGGAGTCATTGGAGTAGATGTCCCCACGGGTGTAACAGACCCTACAGGTAACACAGGTTGTCAAAGGGTTTTCGAAAGCAAAGTCGCGACCATAGAGGACCTTGACTAAATTCAGGATAGAAGATCAATCAAGTGAGATCAGGCTATGCAACAGTAAACTCTAGACTCTTCATATTGAATGCAAAGATTGTTGATTTAACATACATCTGTTCAATAGACGTGCTTTTTTCTGTTGTTCAAACACTTTTTTGGAATCTATACTTTGGTAGGCTGACTTAGAACAGAATGGCCAATAAAGTTCTAGCATTGAGCTCATGTAAACAGAGTCATTTGCAGTAAATTTCTCTTTGAACCTTCCTTCTAATCATTCAATACAAATGCTGCTCCGAATAAAGCCATTCACTACAGCAATAAGTGGCTTTTGTATATTAGCTACATCATTCCACCTTGAAGGAAAGGAGGACATATAGATGTCAACAGGATTCTTATCCTTCATCTCCTTGATATCTGCACCAGCTTTAAGTCCATGCCAAATGCAAAGAGGTCAGGCTTGCATCCTGTCTCTCCATTGTCTTTGCATAGGACTGTACCTTGATCAGTAATTACAGATCTGACTCATCCAACTTTAAAGAACGTATAACACATCCATCATCTGCTGTGTCATGGGTATTATGGGCTCTAAATGCTCCCTGCAATAGCACCAGGAATTTTCCAGCGGGTCGAAAGCAACCTCCTGTATTGTCAGTTTATCTTTACCACTTCTGTATGCCTTAATAATACCAAGAGAGCCAAGAATTTGGCCACCAGTTGGAAAATAAAGACAAGCATCTCTTCTCCTCACTATGCTCCCTCTTTTTTATGATAACCAGATGGATCAAGAGATCATACAAAGATGGCTGGAAGATCTGTGGAATTACGAAAGGGATGGAAGAAAAGTCTTCAAGGTATTAGCAACCATCTTGCAAACACACAACAGGCCCTGAACATATGCCATAATCAATTTTTTAACGAGCACACTCTGAATTCATGGGAGACAAGCTTTCAAACGTTGAAAATATGCAGATCAATCCAATCACAAGCTCATCGACTTCGTTCCCTCTATGAATTCGCCCCTCTCTTCGATTTCAATTCCGTTCGCTTTTCTTCGTCTTCCTTCTCTTCCCAGCATTCGATCCTCTTCCCCTGTTTTCTCGTTCATTGCTTTTTTTTTCCCAGGCCTACAACACGCCTCCTTTTTCCCCAGAAAAGCGGCCCCCTTTTTTTTTCCGATAGACTCCGCTTAATTCATTCCGTTCTTCTTGATCACAATGGCCTTCTTGATTACTATCCTCCCTTTTTTTTAAAAACCAGAAAAGCGGCCTTCTTTGCACCAAGATCTACACTTTCTGCTGGCTGCTCTCTCTGACGATTTCTTTGAAAGGAAAAACTTTATGTAGACTACACTAACTTGAACATGAAAGCTTGATGGAAAATCGAATGAGCCATCCTTGGATGAAGTAATGAGCTGAGACATCACCTATCCATTTCCTTTTGTAAGATTGAAAATGCAAAAAAAACTTCGGATGTCTAGATTAGACCATATCAAAATCAAAGATGGTTGTGTTCCCAAATTCACAATCAGCCAGTGCGATTGACTAAGTTTGAAAACTCTCATGTGTCCTGCTGTTTTGAATATCTCAATGAACTTCGATGCACCCCCTTGAAACCAAATCCTTGATGCAATCACGAGATTGCTTCACTTAGAGAGGCTCTTGACACAAGTCTGTAAATCGGTGTAGTTGGTGTAGAGCAAACACCAACAGCTGTTTCCAAAGAATTCTACCAAGGATTTACATCCTCTTCAATGAGACGATCGTTGTGCATGGTGTTCTTTAGAGACACGCTTTTTTGGTTGATGTTTAATTCATCCTCAAAATTCAGGGAGCAAAGCTTGCTACAGCCCACACAGCACTAGGCATCATTGTGGTTTAGATGCAGGTGCCTCTTCTAAACTCTCAGCTTGACATACTTATATCAACCAAAAACTGCTTGTCACCCTCAGTATACTCAACATATGCTGAAAGAAAGTTGTGCCATGTCATTGAATTGTGCTTTGACAACCCATTGAACACATTCTTTGCTTCCTCCATATCTCCATACATACTATATATAGTCAGAAGACCACTACAGAAATGTCTACACTATAACCCATCCTAGAGGCATCAGCATGCAATGCCCTTCCAATCTCCAATACATCCATGGCTTTCTGGTCAAGATATGGCTCACCTTTCTTCAAAAGGGTGTTGCATGCCTGAAGGCTAATGACAAATGTTGCATTGGAAGGAATACAACCTTCTTCTTGCATTTGTTTGTAGCACCATAAGCTGCTTTCCACTTGACCCTGCTCAACGTATAAGGCTGAAAGCATCCCATCATGCCCACCATTGTTGAAGGAGGATCTATCAGGTGCAACCCCTACTGAAAGGAAAGGCAGCAAAAGACCCCTCTCTCTACTATACTGTCCACGCAAAACAAAAATGTAAACACAACAACTAAGTATGTACCAAGTAACAAATGTCACACACACAACTTTTTGGTGGATTCCACACCTCGGATGCGCAGCAGTACAACATTCACCCCCTCTGATCTTCCGCATCCTCCGGATGGGCCAACTACCCATGATCATTGTCGTCAAGATCCACGAACAGATCAATCTCTTCATTGACTATTTTCGGTATATTAGCAAGGTTATCTGTCATATCATCTGTCTCTTCTACTGGAGTTTCGTCTCGTTGCCCTTCTCTTGCAAAATCTTCCAATGCAAAATCCTCATCATCTCTTTTCTTGAAAATCTTGATTCTTTTTCTTGCAATGGGCACTCTAAGCACTGTCCCATCCAATTCTATCAGCTCATATGTTGCATTGTCAAAGACATATCTGACTATGTATGGCCCAAACTATCTTTTCACCATCTTCCGAAGTGCAGTATGTTGATTTTCAAGGCTGCTATCAAAGACTAATACCCAGTCACTCTCAAAAGCCAATAAATAGCTCAGGTAAGCTCTGGTAATCCAAGGTCAAGCCAAGACCGAGCTCTAGTAGCAATAGGCTCTAAACAATGTAACTAGCATGTAGTAATGGCATAGGCTAAGCATATCAAGACCGGTCAGACATAAGCAACATACATGCTATAAGTACATCCAAGACGGAGCATCCAAATGCTTTGCAAAGCAAGCTCAAGCTCAACCATTGATCCCGAATCAAAACAAAGCTCTATGTTGAGCCCCAAGTGTCAATACATCACCATATATGCTCGAAACATAGCCCGAAAAGCATAGGCATAAGAATACATGAGTAAAATGACTTCCGCCCAACTGTGTACAGTAGTTATTTACTGTTCAAAACTGAGAATTTCAGCACCAAAATCAGCTCCAAATGGTTGCCAAACAATAGGCATACATTCCCCTAACATCCGGGCATCAAACGGGACCAATCGGGCATCAAATAACAATGTCAAACAAGCTGTAGCATCAAATATCAATGTAACACTGCCATAAACTGCCTGTGGACTGTTATGACAGTCCCAAAATAGTGTTAAATCAGTCCAAATGCTATGCCAACACATCAACCATCAAAACCAAGCATCAAAGCATGTTCATATGTCCGAAATGGAGCCTTTCCAAGTGCCAATGGAGGGGGAGAGCTGCTGTTGTGATTGTCAATGCTGAAGACGCATATGGGAGGGCTGTGTGATTGCGCCAACTATAAATGCTGGTCCTAGGGCTGCAAAAAATGGTGGCCAAGCTTCGGAGGGGTCAGGTTAAAGCCAAGGAAGGCCTCAAACAAGCTCCAGCAAGGGGAGAGCAGCCCACATATGAAATGAGAGCTAGGAGTGTAATGGCTGCCTATTTCAAAAGGGCTGAAAATTGAGGTAAACCCTATAAAGAGTGAAGCAATACCTCTGTGTGAATGCCTTGAGGGTGCCCAAAGGGGCCGGGAAGGTGCTCGGGAAGCCGAGGAGTAATGGGGGCTCGAAGGAGTCGGATATGGCTGCCGGGAAGGAGACCCGATGCGAGTGGGGAGTTGATGGGAAGCTAAGAATGCCATGAACCAAGCTCAAGAGTTGGGAAGTGTAGCTCTAATACCAGTTGAAAGGTGAGAAGGATCGAAGCTTGCACTTGAGAGCTATGGCGGGAGAGCAAGAGCAAGAAAGAGAGAGACAAGAAATGGGAACTCCAACAGTCACAATGTGTGACCAGGCCTTCCTTTATTCAAACTATCACTAAAAGAATAAAGAATAAAGTGATGGTGACGGGTGCCCACCACTTGGAGTGTGTAGTGGCGATGATTGTTGATGTAGTAATACACGGCGGCTAGGCGGAGGTGCCTTTACCCCCAACATCAATGTTATTTTATGGGGGCTAAGTTGAGACTATACCTTATTTATAAAGCGGGTGATGCATATCACTTCCCCTCATTTCTCACTCTCTTTAAATAAGTGAAATGTTCTATTTAAGTTTGAGAGATGATAGCAAAGCAATAGTGATCTTAAGCTAATTTTAGATAACCATGGTAGGTGACTATAGTCATAATTTAGGCTTGCTTTAGGTTGATCCTTGTGGGGTTGAGATCGAACTCCTCCTATGAGGTAGACTTAAGTAGTGCTTTGTAAAGAAAAAATAATGAATATGGTGATATGTTGTCTAAATGTAAGATATCCTCGGCCACTTTTAAGGAATGGATAACAGATATGTAGGAAAAATTTTAGAGTGAGCTTGATTTAGTAGCTCAAGAGAATGCCAAACTTAAGGCTGGCAGGATTCCTTCAGATGCTCAGTTGCAACCTTTAATTAAGGTTCAGAAGAAAATTTTGAGTGATATGGAAGTTGATTTGGATGGATTTGTGTTCATGTACCAAGATTTGGCTGCTATGAGGGCTAATTTGATTCATGTGATGCATGATCAGTGGGTTGCTATTGCTAGTAGGATGGCACAGGTTATTTCTCAGCCTTATGCAGTGTTGCAACAATCATTTGTGTCTAAAAATATAAAAGCACTTATTCATGAAAATAATGTTCTTAAGGAGAATCTTGATGGGATGTAGGTTGATTATCATAGACTTGTGGAAATGGTTACTAGTTTGCAGAGTGTTAAGCAAATTGATCATGCTGAAAATCAGTTTTCGAATGTTGATGTTATCAAGGCTGATATAAATGATGTACTGCATGATCTTCATAAACAGGTGCAAATCAAGGAGCTTACAATGGATAAGATTCATAAAGTTGATGTTTTGCCTTTTGTATCACATGAGCAACATGTAGAGGGGTGGTCTTTCATTGACTCTCATGATGCTCATGAGCCTCATAGCTCATGAGACACTCTTTGGTACCACTATTGGAATTTGTTTCTTTGTTTTTCCATCATACTTACTATGTATGCCTTTATGTTTTTGGACTGTCTTTTGGAAGAATTATACAACCATATTGAAGGGCTATAAGAATCCTACAAATAAGAGAGGCTCTACTTATCATTTCTCTTCATGGTGCAAGGTTGTGAATAAGATGTAATTTTTCTCACTAGGTATGTCAGTCTGTTGGATAAGGCATTTGACATCATGAATTATGCAAGGGCTTTAGTCATGTTTTGCCAATCATAAACCAGGAGGTTGTGCCAAGTGTTAGCTATGGTTTCACAATTCATGTATTATGCCCTTAGCATGGTTTTACCTTAGTCATGTTAGTTCTATACGTGAGGTAGCCCTTAGATACCTCATGAAGTTATGGTTATGATAGGCAATTGTTAGCGTGGTATGATGAGGCATTCTCATTTTTGGACCATCTCTGATGTTCACGTCCTGTGTATGATGGATTCTCATTATTATATAACAAATCTGGCAATTGTGGTGCCATCATTCATTATGTTCTTGTTCTATTCTAAGCATATTCTGTGTGTTCTACCTCTCTTTCTCTAATTATTAGTGCTAAAGTATGTGTTATTATGTCTCTATGTGATTACCTTTGAGTTTCTATGAGTTGCCACTACAAGGGAATGGGGGTATAGCGACGGTTGTCTCTGATAAAAATTAGCAGCATCGCTATTTGCATTGCAAATGGGATTAGGACGCCACTCTAAGGAAAAAAAAGAAACAAAAACTGGAGCACGGTATTTTTCCCTAAAGATTTTGAGAGAGAGCGAAAGAGATCATGGCTTTGGGAGAGAGAGAGGGAGAGGAAGAGAGAAAGAGAGAGGAGACATAAGGAACTTTTAATCATTCCTTTTGTAGAAAAAAAAAGGGCATTCCCTAGTTAAAAATACACATAAGTAAGGAAAGTAAATAATAGGGAAAATGGAGCATTCACTAGTTAAAGAAACTAGGGAATTGCATAGAAAATTTCTTACATAGGGAAATTTCCCTAGTTAGAGAAACTAGAAAATCGCATAGGAAATTTCCTACATAGGAACTTTTCCTACCTTTGAAAATTTCCTATGCAATTCGCTAATTTATTTAACTAAGGTACGGAAATTTCCCTACCTATAAAAATTTATTATGCAATTCCTAGATTCCCTAGTTTCTCTAACTAGGGAATGTTCCATTTTCCCTATTATTTACTTTCCCTATTTATGTGTATTTCTAACTAGGGAAATAATAAGGAATGCCATGGATCAAGAGGGAAATCTATCTATAACTATTATAAGAGACCTACTATAGTTCTCTTAACACCTCTAGACTTGCATTTTTGGACTCACAAGGCAAATCTAAAGCTTCATTCACTAAATAAAATGATAATTTGTCACCACTCGAAGCATAACAATACTCAAATATAAACCTAATGAACACCAATAAGGCCTAAAATTTTGGGGTGTTGCAATCACATTGAAGCTTTACACATTGGCACACATAAGAGTGTTCACCACTAGCAATATGAGACACCTAAGTCTTGTAACCAAAACCTTTTAAAATTGTAGACCTACAAGCAATTATTGAACGATGTACTGATTCTAGTGAGCTCAAAGAAAGAACATAAGATTTTGACTATTAGTACTAACAAGCAAGACCAATATCATCACTTAAAGAATGATATAGCATGCACAAGAAGATTCATCTCTAGCAACATGAGACACCTACATGTAGCCAAAGACTATTAAAATTGTAGACCAACAAAGCAAGTACTAAATGATGGATTTGTTCTAGTGAGATTAGATAAAGAGTTTAAGAATTTGACTATTAGTATACTGACCAAGAGGTCCAATATCACCATCTAAAGCACATGATATACATAGATCTAATTGAGAGAATTTGAGATGAATGAGACCTATTAGACAAACTTCCAACGATTCTATTTATCCTTAGAATTATAGATTAATATGCTAATGCCTTGAAATGAATATGGAGCATCCTAATCATAATAAATATGTAATCTCCAATTCTAATTTGTAATTATTAAAAGCTAGGACCAGTTTAGAGTTTTAGTCATACTAATATGCATGGTACATCTTCTCCATGACATCATCAAATATTCAATTTGTAACCATCAACTCTTAAGAAATGTAGGCCCCACAACTCTATATACACTCTCACTTCTATTTATTCAAATCTACTCATGTAGAAATATGTTTTCCTAGACTTCTAAACTAATTCTAAGTGCTACAACTAGTTTTCAATTCGACACTAATATCCCTCGTCTTCCAAAATCCTAGGGATGGAAAGTAGTGGAGCAAGTAAAGAGCGCATAGAATGTATAACACACAATAAAAATCTACAATAAATGCTCAAAGAGAGAAGTGTGTATAAAAAAATAAGAGTAATATGAGTCCTTGACCTCCACATCTTAAGGATTAGGGGAATGGAGTTAATGGTTGAGTTGATGACTTTTGAAGCAAGTATGAGAATGTGTTGTACCCAATATGGATCCTAAACATAGTAGTCATCGATCTATGATTTGAAAATGATGTTGCCTAATTGTGTGGCTATTTAGACAAAAGAAACAACTACGATGGCTCGTTGTTAGCATGGCAAACTAAGGAAGACCATCGGAGATGGCAGTAGAATTACCAAGGTGAAAACACAACACTTCAGGTCTTAATGGGGACTTATAAAACCAATAGGAAATAGTAGCAACAAACCTTAGCAACATCAAGTTTGATGTCAATAAATAGGAGAGAAGTTGCCACACATGTAGGTTCAATTGGAAATGTAGTTGATGAGGAAGCAGTGATGAAAATGGGATAATGAGAAAGGTGATGGTAATGAAAAGGATAGAATGTAGTAATGGAGAGGCCAACCCGTGACATGTCTTTTTATAGGCCACTTTGATCCATTTGTCCTTTCATCCAATAATTGATAACACATTCGACAAGTGTACATTCTAGAAATACCATAATGTCTAGGGATGTCATCTTTGCTTGATACATCCTTCATTATGGCTATGTGTAAATGGATTGAGTATTCAGATGATGTCATTGTGCTACAAGTTGTCATACAGCATTGTCCTCTCAACAACATTGAACATGCAACCCAAGGATAGAGCAAATGTGTAAGATAAGATAGTGCCCATGCACTAACATGGAATGGGCATCCTAAATCATAGTTTACTTTCTTTCTCTTTCTTCTCTCGAGTCTCTATGTTCATGTCTTCCTTTTAGTCCAATCATACACTTTCACATTCGTTGCTTTGATAGTAACCTTTGAAATAGGGACCTTACCCTATACTAAAGAAAATTATAGACCATTTTATACCTTTAGTTTTGCTACTTCACTTGAAGTCATTGTAACTCTAGAATATTTTTCATGAATATGAATACATTTGATAAGACTGGCAATGTAGGAGGCAATAAGAACTAATCTTAGTTTTAAAAGCATCACTTCAATGATCTTAGGATTGATATATCTTCATCCAAGAAGTCACATGTTCAAACATGGGCTCTAACACATGGGATATTTGATATGGTTGGTGAACATGCATGGGTTTAGTGTTTAGGGATAATTATTTCTCAATGTCAACATGAAAGAAAAAAGGAGAGAAAGAAGAAAGAAGTAGAAAGATAGGTCTAGACCAAGAAAATAAATGCATGCATCTCATGTAAAGCACAAACTTTAATTGTTTATGCATGCATTAATGACTTTAGATCATGCGAATAATAGGTGATGCAGAGTACAATGCATGATGCACTAGAAACTAGTCATTACTAAAAGTATTGCACACATAAACTATGTTTGTTGCAACCAATGGGACCTTGTCTAGTTTTCATCTATTATCAGGCTTAAGATGTCCATAACAATAATTCAAGAAAGAAATAGAAAACCAACAATTGGCTCTAGAGACATGTTTGATACAAATAAATATGGGAACATATATATTTAGCATCTCTTGATACACAATCCTCCCCTTATTTGTGAGTATGTCCTTCAAGGATCATTTGAATCTAGAAAGGTTGCAAGAAACTGTGGTAGCTCAAAGCTTGTTCAAATGCAAATTTGACAATAATCTTCCATTGAAATTCTACCATAACCTATACAGAAAGGAGGTTAAGCTCTCTTTGTAGTCCTTGTTAGGAAAGTTTCTTCAAATTCCCAACAAATGCAACATAAAATAATATATAAGCAAGGGGAGTACAAAACACAAACAGTCCATTGATACATTGTTACTAGTACTCCTTAGTATATCACAATCATTGACCTCTTATAATCTAGGTATACTTGCTTGAAAGGTCTTTTCTTGCAAGGCTTCACAAGTTTCCCCTACAAGTGCTCCACTACCACCTCAACTATCAATGATAGATGAGGTCTTTGTAACACCTCAACACTTATTCAAAAAAGGATTGATGAAATAAACCCATAAGGAAAAAAGCTTTCTTAAATTGAAAATAGAACAGTTCAAACCAAAAGAGATTGCATGTGTATATACTCATTCCATACCAAAAGTGTGTTGAACAAACCCCTTAAATTTCCCACAAAGTCTAAAATTTCAACTTGGAATAAGCTCTTACAAATTTTTATGCACTTCTATCTGGTCTAATTAACAAACACATACACATTTCTACCTTCCACATAGCCTATTTCTGGTCAAGTAGGAAACCAATTGTAAATATTTGGTCTTCTTATCTTGCTCTCATGTGGATCTCAAGAAGTAGTACTTTAAGAGCACAAGAATTTTTTGCAAATTGCATCAAATAACTCCTCTTTTATTCAACATTCAATTCACATGATAGAAAGGTATCATGGAAACAAATGATAAACAATCCCATGACTACAAATGCATACCATAATGGAAGGCATGTAGAACCCTTGCATACAATAACCTCAAGGTGCATGTTCTTGCTCTACATTTGTGCACTTCTGCTTATTTTAGCACCCACACAGGCCTACTCGAAATAGCTCGTTCGGCCTACCTTCTCCAAATGTTTCTCTATATGCTCCACTGAAAAAATCAAAATCTTGTGTCACCCATTGTATCCTATGTTAAGTCCTTTCTTTATTCAATTTTGACGCTGGTAGACTTGCCATTGGCTATGCATCTCTGCATGTTGCAAAGACTACAGCCACACAAGGATGAGGATCTCCAAAAATGTTTCAAGATACTTGTAGTTAGTGGAGAAGAAACGAGTTAGCACAAACAGTGGAGATGGCTTCTTGAATGTCAACATGCTTGGCTACCATGCCGGTGCCCTTGAGGCCTTCTTCGAGGGGAGCATCATTGATGCCATTGTCGTTGAACTTGGAAAGGGAGACCAAAATGTACGAGATGATGTACCACTAGAGCAGGGCATAGGGGAAGGCTGCAGCCTTGCTCAGGCGTAGATGATGTACCACTAGAGCAGGTCCTACAACTAGAGTAGGGTGTAGGCTATGGCTATGGCCTTGCTCCAATGAAGTAGGACATAGACGATGTACCACTGGAGCAGGGCATAGGCGATCATTGCAGCCACAAGGATGAGGATCTTGGTGAGGGGGCCTAAGAGGATTGGCTTTGTGGGAGGCGAGGTCTTGCCTACATGCAAGGGCCAAACAGAGAGGGATGAGGATCTTGGTAAGGGTGCTCGAGAGCATTGGCATTGTGGGACGCGAGGTCTTGCGCATGTGGAGGGGCCAAAGAGACATAGGTCACATATCTCTTATATCCAAAGATCTCTTTCCCTCATGTAAGCACCATAACCAAATGCATCCATTACATTGAATATTATATCTCAAATAAAACTTTAGATTAAGCATGGTAGATTTAAAAAATTTAAAAGGAAAAAATAAAGGAAGTAGGGAAAATTTGCATGTGAGTGAAAAAGAAAAATCAAGACTTGTAGATTCGATACTCACCTACAATTAGCTTGTGTGGACCAGAGGGCTGGATGCCATTTTGATGGCTGGATTTTTCCATTGCATAAATCTCAAGAATTAGATCCCTAGCTTCCTAACTAGGCAAGAAATACTAGTGCTAATGATCACTACATCTACAAATAAATGTAAGCTTAGGATATTCTCATTTTGGTTCAACTAGTGTTTTTCCAATATTATCTAGTGGATAGTAGGTACTTAACCAACATCAAATTCATCCTAACTTGTTTTACCTCAATAGCATTTGGGAAAAAATTTCCACCATGTCATCTAGCTTCAGGCTTTCATGCACAAACTATAATGCCACCTTATCACTCGAGCTCTACAATTGCAACAATGTCAATATTGAATACCTAAAATGCACTCTAGACTTGTGTGTTAGGAAATTGTACTATCCTAGTTTAAGAGTGAAGGCACAAATATCATTGATCAAGATTTTTTGCAATAAACATTCTCAGAGTGGCAAATATGAGATAAGGCATGATTTTATTATTAATCTGCTTATATTGAAAACCCACAACAATTGATGTCCATCCTAAAAAATCTTCTATTTTGCTTACATTGCCCATGTCTATTTGGCCATATGCTGAATGAGGTGATCCAAATCAAGACAACCTACTTCCCATGATAGTATCATAATTCTAGCATGTCATATTGATATGTATTGATA
Organism: Lygodium microphyllum; assembly: GCF_053477565.2. NCBI lineage: Eukaryota > Viridiplantae > Streptophyta > Polypodiopsida > Schizaeales > Lygodiaceae > Lygodium > Lygodium microphyllum. The sequence goes on from NC_141156.1 coordinate 93,620,531, forward strand.
TGAAACCACTTCTTTAGTTGTGTTGGTCAAGCACAATTTACTCAACATCATCTTGAGAGGTGGGCTGGGTCACATTAGGACAAAATAGAAAAATTAGTACATGATTTATCCTAACATCATCTAGAGAGGTGGAGAGGGTCAAGAATAGAAAAACTAGTACAATATTTATCCCAATAAAATTTGCTTGGGTAGTATTTGGAAAAGAGAGTTCCGCCACATCAAGCTTCGAGCTTGTGACCTCACCAACAACCTTTTTGAATCTCAAGAAGGTTAAGCTCAAGCCCATATATGTGATCAAGGCATTGACTACAAGATTTTATCCATTTTCGATGTACAACCATTTTTGAAGTTACAAGGTAATCAACATTATACTGTTGCAGCTACCTTCTCTACTGCAATAGGTGTCAATTCCTCTACTACAATAGGCACAAAAGCTAAGGTACTCCTTGATGTAAAAGAAAGTGGGGTAAAACATATTTGCCTTGAGAACCCAATCCATTTGACTCAAGACTTTGATCTCCAAGTACACTTTGTCCGTTACAATCCTTAGTATTTCTAACCTCAATTGCACTTTATTATAGGCAACATGGGCAATGTTTCCTTTAACTCAATCTCAAGTAGGCTTGAAATAATCGATCAACATAGTTACCTTTATAGGGCTAGTGCATCAACAATTAATCTTTGTAGAAATAAAAAGAAGAATTTTGTAAATTTTTGTAAAATAGTATGAGAAGTGATGTTAAATTATTGAGTGACTACTTCATTTAGGCCTAATTTATTGGTATCCATTTCCCATAAACTATTTGTAATTTTGCATGAAATATATATATGTTCTTGATATGGCTATTTGTAATTGCCTAGTATGAAATGTGAGGAGCTGAGTTCCCTAGTTGGGTGGCATATAATTCCCTACTATGTTGTATGGGAAACATGATTCTCTAATTATATGACCTACAAATCCCTAGTTTAAGATGTGGGGAATTAAATTCTCTAATTATATGACCTACAAATCCCTAGTTTAAGATGTGGGGAATAAATTCCCTAGTTATATATAAGGAGTTCATACATGCATGCCTAGGATTCCCTACCATGGGATGTTGAGAAAGTTATTTCCTAGTTATACATAGGGAATCTATATACATGTACCCAAGAAAAGTTGGAGAATTTCCTACATTCCAAGAGTTTTCCTATGTAGGAACTATTCAAAAACTCCTTGTGAGAGATTTTGAGCACCGCTACCACCGCTGTTGCCATTTGCGAAGAAGAGAGAGAAGTGCACAAAGGTGAAAGAGGGGATATTGTGAAGAGGAGACAAAGAATCCATCCTTGGCCTTTGTAGTAAGTACATTGCCTCCTCTTTGTTTGTTCTTATTCTTTCTTCTTTTCATTTTTTCGTTTTTCTTGAGAGTGAGGTGCATTGAGGGAGAAAGAGAGGAAATGAGAGAGGGAGAAGAAGAAAGAAAAAGGAAGAGAGAACGAGAGAGAGAGAGAGAGAGAGAGAGAGAGAGAGAGAGAGAGAGAGAGAGAGAGAGAGAAAGAGAGAGAGGAGAATGAGTGAGAAAACAACAAGGGGGCCGAGAGAAACAAAGAGAGGAGCAATAAAGAAAGAGAAAGAGAGAAAGAAACATAAGGGGGGAGAGAATATGAAACAAAGAGTCCAGAGAGAGGTGGATAAATTGTGTTAGATTAGTTTAAAAACTAAAGCTAGTTCTCGAGGGAAGCAGATTTTTAAATTTCCCATGGATTTTTCATACAACAAAGTGGACTTGGTTAGCCAAGAGGATTCCATTAAAAGTCTGAAATGCTAGACTAGGTCAAGTTAGGAAGGATGGAATGTTAACTATCCTAGTGTGTTAGCCTAGATCCAAATCAATGTTATTTTAGGGGGGACTATGTTGAGACTATACCTTGTTTATAAAGTGGTTGATGCATATCACTCCCCCTCATTTCTCACTCTCTTTAAATAAATGCAATGTTCTACTTAAGTTTGAGAGATGATAGCAAAGCAGTAGTTATCTTAAGCTAATGTTAGATAACCATGGTAGGAGACTATAGTCAGAATTTAGGCTTGCTTTAGGTTAATCCTTGTGGGGTTGAGGTGGATATTTTCCTATGAGGTAGACTTAAGTAGTGCTTTGCAAAGAAAAATTGATGAATATGGTGATTTACTGTCTAAATGTAAGATATCCTCAGCCGCTTTTAAGGAATGGATAGCAGATATGTAGGAAAAATTTTAGAGTGAGCTTGATTTAGTAGCTCAAGAGAATGACAAACTTAAGACTGGCAGGATTCCGTCAGATGCTCAATTGCAACCTTTACTTAAGGTTGAGAAGAAAATTTTGAGTGATATGGAAGTTTATTTGGATGGATTTGTGTTCATGTACTAATATTTGGCTACTATGAGGGCTACTTTGATTCGTGTGATGCATGATCGGTGGGTTGCTATTGTTGGTAGGATGGCATATGTTATTTCTTAGCCTTTTGTAGTATTGTAGCAATCATTTGTGTCTAAAAATATGGAAGCACTTATTCATGAAAAGAATGTTCTTAAGGAGAAACTTGATGGGATGTAGGTTGAGTATCATAGACTTGTGGAAATGGTTACTAATTTGCAGAGTGTTAAGTAAATTGATCATGTTGAAAATCAGTTTTCGAATGTTGATGCTATCAAGGCTGATATAAATTATGTATTCCATGATATTCATAAACAGGTGCAGATCAAGGAGCTTACAGTGGATAAGATTCATAAAGTTGATGTTTTGCCTTTTGTATCACATGAGCAACATGTAGAGGAGTAGTCTATCATTGACTCTCATGATGCTCATGAGACACTCTTTGGTAGCACTATTAGAATTTGTTTCTTTGTTTTTCCATCATACTTACTATGTATGCCTTTATGTTTTTGGACTGTCTTTTTGGGGGATTATGCAACCATATTAAAGGGCTATAAGAATCCTTCAAACAAGAGAGGCCCTACTTATCATTTCTCTTCATGGTGCAAGGTTGTGAATAAGGTGTACTTTTTCTCACTAGGTATGTCAGTTTGTTGGATAAGGCATTTGACACCATGAATCATGCAAGGGTTTGAGTCATGGCAGTGCTAGCCATAAACCAGGAGGCTGTGTCAGGTGTTAGCTATGGTTTCACACTTCATGTATTATGCCCTTAGCATGGTTTTACCTTACTCATGTTAGTTCTATATGTGAGGTAGCCCTTAGATACCTCATGAAGTTATGGTTATGATAGGCAATTTTTAGCATGGTTTGATGAGGCATTCTCATTTTTGGATTATCTCTGATGTTCACATCTTGTGTATGATGGATTCTCATTATTATATAATAAATCTGGCAATTGTGGCACCATCATTCATTGTGTTCTTGTTCTATTCTAAGCATATTCTGTGTGTTCTACCTCTCTTTGTCTGATTATTAGTGCTAAAGTATGTGTTCGTATGTCTCTATGTGATTACCTTTGAGTTTCTATGAGTTGCCTGATACAAGATTAGGTATTTTCCCTATAAGACATTGTTTGTCCTACTTTGCATTTTTTATAGATTAGGGCCACAATAGTATGGTTCCATTGACTTCCCATTCTGGTTGGATTGTGCAGTAGCTTGATATTAAAATTGCATTTTTACATGGGGAGCGAAGAATAATATATTTAGCAACCCATGGGTTTTGTAGTTAAAGGATCCAAACACTTGGTATGCAAGCTCAAAAAGGCTTTGTGTGGTTTGAAACAAGTTCCACGAGCTTGGTATGCCAAAATTAATGCCTTCCTTCTCACCCAATTGGTGAACCATGTGTTGGTCATTTGTCTTTATGTGCATGATCTTATACTCAAAAGACCACATGTTAGTCAAATTTTAGCAATCAAGAAAAAATTACAACGAACTTTCGATATGTCAAAATTGGAGCCTTTGCATTACTATTTGGGTATTCGATTTATCACTGATACTAGAGACATTGGATTGTCATAGTCCATATATATATTGGTAAACTCCTTGAGAGATTTGATTTCCAGGAATGCAAGCTAGTAAGCACATCGATTGAGACTGGGCTTAGGCTATCTTTGCATGATGATAGTGATATGTTTGACATTCAAATATATGCTCTAGTAGTTGGATGCCTTATTTATTTATGTAAAACAAAGATAGATATTTAGTTTGCAGTTTTAGCCTTGAGCAGATATATGCACAACCCACGCTGTCGGAGCGTTTAGGGTCAAAATTCTACCACCGGGGTAAGAGAGAGTAGGGTGAAGGAAGATTCAAGGAGAGGAGTAGACGGAAGAGAAAGGGTTTAAATAAATAGAAGATATAGAAAAATACTCATAGTGGTGAAGCTTGTCAATTTATTTCTACATCCTTAGAACATAAATCTCTTGTAGACAAAAAACATGCATAAAATAATAGCTTCCTCTATGCTGCTCAAACAACTAATCTAATACTTTTTTTGGCTCCGAAATGGGGTAAAATACCAGGACATGTTGTCAAAATACTCCCAGATCTCTCCTTCTTCTTCTCCTGATTTGGAGTGTTGGTTACTGCCTCTAAACTGTGATCGCTCGTTGCACGATTTTGCCAATCCTTCTTTTTGCATAAAATCTCCCAAAAATAGTTTAAAGACACTTTTTTTTTTACATGTCATCCTATTCTAGAAATTTTTTACAAGTTTTAGATATTTACAAGAAATAATATCAAAAATAGGTTAAACTTGTTTAAAATTCTAGTATTTTTGAACTATCCAAACTACACACATTGACACTAATGACTAATATGGCATTGACTCTCTAGATCAATAAGAAAGACAAATAACAATAAACTCTAGAGTTTTTCACACTGTGCCCATGCTAGCAACACGACATCCACCCCCTCTTAACCTACACATCCTTCGGTATGTGCCAAAGTCTAATGGATTTGTAGTGTCAGAAGAAGAATCCTCTACCATGTCAATGTCTTTATCTTGTACCTCTTCTTCTTCCATATTCTCATATTCATGCTCAATATCCAACTCCTTCAACTCATATACTGAAGAATCCCTATGTTAAAAGAGCCTGCTATTTTTTCCAGTCACCATTGAAATCCTTAGAGTTGTTCCATCCATCTCATTTAATGCACAGGTAGCATTGTCAAAAAAAGTCTTACCACATATGGACTAAACCACTGCTTTTACATCTTTCAACTGGCACTATGCTGATTTTCCAAGCTCCTGTCATAAACCAACACCCATTCCCCTTGTTGTATAGCTTGTGGTCGAGGTCTATGTGTCGCTTGTCAAACCTCTTCCTGTTCTTGATCATTGTAGTCTTCAGTTTTTTCATGGCTATCTCAATATCTTTAGGCCTCCTTTCTAACTGTCTAATGTGTAGGACCAGCAACTCTTCTCTATTCAAACCCTCTTCCCATGGTAGAACACTTCAAGTAGCAATAGCCTCCTCAATAGGCATGATTGGCTATTATCCATACATGAATTCAACAGGCATATACCCTGTAACTACACTATGAGTGATCCTATCAGCCCATAAAGTAAAGGGTAACATTCTTGCCCACTCTTTCATCCTACCCTTGCATGACTTTGCTAATGCCCCCTTAATGATAGGTTGATGACCTCTTTCACTTTTGCCATTTTCTTCAAGATTGTAGACTAAAGTTAAAGCCAGCATCGTGAAAAGAAGTAAAGAGCCTCATCCACATCCAATTCTTCTCTATCTACAATCACTTTACTAACAGAACCATACCTGCAAAAGACTTCTTCCAATAAGAACTTGCAAACTGCTTGAGTAGTCTTTGTATTAAGAGCTCAATCTTCCACTTAATTTGTCAAGTCTTCTTGTGCAAGCACAAGATATCTCATATTCCATAAACCTGTAGGCATGATAACCAAATCAACTATCCATTTGTAATGCATAGACAATTAATAGGTTTGTTGCAACCCATCTCTATGCTTTACCATGGAATACATCATTACAAGGATATGAGGGTATAGCGATGACCATTAGCAACGAGAAATAGCAACATCACTATATTTGTGTCGCTATTAGCGTCGCTAATAGTGACACAAATAGCAACAGTACCCAGAGGAAAAAAACGCGGGCCGAAACCCGAGCACATCATTTCTCGTGCATTTACGAAAGAGAGAGCAAAAGGAAGAGCGAGAGGGAGAGCGAGCATCTTGCTGAGAGGGAGAGAAAGAGAGAAAGAAGGAGAAAGAAGGCTTATCACCGCCACTGCCACCATCGCCGCCGTTCGCGAAGAAGAGGAGGAAGTATACGAAGAGCGAAGAGGAGCCGCCATCGCGAAGAGGAGCCGCCAAACCCTTCTTTGAGCCTTTACGGTGAGTGCATTGTCCATTCTTTCTTTGCTTTTGTGTCTTCTCTCTCTCTCTTACTTGTTTTTGGTATAATTCATGTGTATTGAGAGAGGGAGAGGAAATGAGAGAGAAAAAGAGAGAGAGGGAGAGGGAGAGGGAGGGAGAGGAAATGAGAGAGGGAGGGAGAGAGAAAGAGAGGGAGAGGAAGAGGGGGAGGGAGAGAAAATGAGAGAGGGAGAGGGAGTTTTCTCTCTCTCTTTTACTTGTTTTTTGTATAATTCATGTGTATTGAGAGAGGGAGAGGAAATGAGGTATAATTCATGTGTATTGAGAGAGGGAGAGGAAATGAGAGAGAAAGAGAGGGAGAGGGAGAGGGAGGGAGAGAGAGAGAAAGAGAGGGAGAGGGGGAGGGGGAGGGAGAGAAAATGAGAGAGGGAGAGGGAGTTTTCTCTCTCTGTGCCAATTGGGTGTGTATCCACGGTGAGAATAATAGGCTGCCCATTCTCATAATTTGCTCTCTTTAGTGTTGGGGGTGCAATAAATAAGTTCTTTAACTTTTGAATTGCCTTCGTATGTTATTTAACCCACAAAACTTTTGTCCTTTTCTCAAGAGCTCATATAAAATTTCAGTCACATGAGCAAAATGTGAAATCCATGTCAAGTAAAACACACATGCACCCAAAAATCTTCTTATCTTGAACACATTTAAACATGTGTGGACCATATGGAAGAAAGCCCTCACGAGTAAAGTTTGATGCCATAAGCAGGATGTAGAGTCAAATGCACTTCTTCAAGATGGCTCAAAATATTGTCACAATCAACAGTATGATCAGCCACAAACCTTCCATCTCCTTGCTCATTTAGCTCTTCATTCTTCTCATGGATATCACACCCTTTTATTGGTACATCATCAAGAAAGGGTAAGATCAATTGAGGGATATACTCCCTCAAAACTTTATGCATAGCATTAATCATATGCACCACTGAATTGGTTGTTCCCTATGGAAGCGTACACATCTCAACCAATCCAAGTAGTCTCTTCATGGTAGTGATATCCTGGCTTTCTAATGCAAGTTGGAATTGATCATATCCTAAATATAAATCACCCATTGAGGAAATTGCCTTACCTACAAATGCTTCTATAAAATCATCGACTATCAGGCGGCCTGATCCAATATTCCTTATGGTGACTTTATTAACTTGTTGTAAATCATCTACAAACCTCAAAGAACCATTCTTCTTTGGAATAGTAAACCATAGATTTGAATATGGAGCTGAAGAAGGCTCCAAAATCCGCATTTTAATCTTCTCGTTCAAAAGCTCCAAGAGCTTAGGCAAATATGTCCAAGGCACTGGAATAGGCTTTAAATTCCATGGCACATGAGGTACTATAAAGATAACCATAGGTGCAACTATGGTTGGCGGATCAACACATCCAATTTTATCTGGCTGAAACACAAAGACTTTCCCATGCCTTGCCAACATCTCCAAAAAAAAAGCTCTTTCTGCATGCAGGAAGAAGCTTGTATCACCAATTTTTTGCTTTTGTAAAGTTTCAACTGTAAATTTATGTCTTACTCCATGTGGATCATGTAAACTACTCTGTTGAGTTACTTTTTCAGCCAACCCATCACTTTCAGGCAGTAAAGGCAAAGCTACAAGCTTAACCTTCTTTGCAACTATTTTGTACTTTGCGAAAGATCCTCTTTAAACTAGTGGAAGACCATCCAAAGGATTGGGATAAGTACTTGTAACAAGCTTTATGGGGTTATAGGGAATAATTAAGACAAGTATAGGTTTCATCGCTTTTCATTTGGTATATGACCAGGAGCATTAGGAAAAAAATGAACTCACAAATGGGCCCTTAAAAATAATATAGTTTAAGATGTGGGCCTTTTGGATTGTCCAATAGAAAGGCTAGATGTTGACATCCATGGAGGGTGAATATTCTCTCTCTAAATATTGGGTTTGCTATTAAAAAAAGGGGTAGTGGGGCATTAAAAAAAGGGAGAACGAATAGTACACAAAACAACGGTTTCTCTCACCTCGTATTTCACCCATTTTTTGGAGAATTTTCAATTTCGGGTTTTTCCCTCTCATGAAATCAGTTTGAACCAAAAGTTGAGCAACATACCATTTTCTCTCTCTTCTCTATACTCATGAATTTTCGTCTCCATTGAAGCTCCCTGCTGAGAGTAATTAGGGTTTTGAGCGTTCTGCTTACCTCTGCACTTTCTTCTCCATGCAGCTCCACATTTTGGGCAAAACAGAGGTGCCCATCTCTCTTTGTATTTTCTCTTGTTTGCTATTTTTTCAATAGGGTTTGATGTTGTTTCTTAGTGTTATTGTTGTTTTATTGCAGAGGTTGTTTGGGGTAGGACATAGAGATGCTCATCTCTCTCTCTCTCTCTCTCTCTCTCTCTCTCTCTCTCTCTCTCTCTCTCTCTCTCTCTCCTTTCTTTCCCCCCTCTCTCTATGTGTTGTTTCTCTTTTATGTTGTGTTTTCAATAGAATTTGATGTTGGTTCTAATTGTTGTTTTCTTGCAGAGTTTATTTGGAGCAAGAGGCAAAGGTGTTAATCTCTCTCTCTATTTGGTTTTTTTTTTCTGATATCGTTTCAATACAACATAATGTTAGTTCTAACCCTTGTTATTGTTTTATTGCAGAGATCGTTTTGGGTGACATTGCATAAGTGCTCATCTCTCTCTCCCTCTCTCTTTCTCTCTCTATGTTTCCTCTTTTTTATTGTTTTTTCAGTATACCTTCATGTAAATACTAACTCTTGCTATTGTCTTTTGCATTTGGGCAAGATTGGATAGGTGCTCATTTCTTTCTCTCTCCCACATACTCACATACTCTCTCTTTCTTCCTCTCTGCACTATCCCTTTTCTACTATCTTTACAATAGGGTTTGATGCTAGTTCTAACTTAAGGATCAATTGTTGTTGCAACACTTAACACAAGGTAGAGCAAAGATTCTATAGCTCAACTTATAGGTAAATTTGCCATATTTTGTGGTTCCAATATTTATTCATTTAATTAGTGACTTTATGTTTGATGGGATTGGTGTTTTCTTATGTCCATCATTTGCAATGGGTTTTGATTAGCAATGATTCAATCTTATCTTCAACAGATCAGCTTATAGGCAAATTGGCCTTGTTTTGTATTGAACACAATATTAGTGAGTTTGGGAATCTCCCAATTTTCATTTTTTGAATTCTAAAAATGTGACACCCAGATAACACGCCCATAAGTTTCTCAAAACCATATGATGTAATCTATCATTGGAAAGCGCTTGAAAAATGGAATCTATTGAGCTATAAAGCGCTTGATTTGGAGTTATAGTGTTCAAGTTATGACAAATCCAAAGATTTGATCACATGTCCCAAACTTATGGGAAATTCCCATATTCTCCAATATGGTGTTATTGCTTCTGTTCATGCGGTTATCTAGATATTTTTTGCTAAAAGGGATTCATACAAGTATTTTTGCTAAAAGGGATTCATGCAAGTGTTTTTTTGTACATGCAGGTATTGTACAAGATTTAGGTGAAGCTTATAATTTCGGATCGACTATTTTGATGTGGTGAGTGATTTCTTTGTACTAGATGATATGGATCAAAAATCCTCTGCTTTATTGGTCCTATGTGTCCATTTGGATCTCCATGCCAATTGGCAATGATCCATGAAACTCTTGTATCATATCATCCATATAACACACAATGTGTTGAGTCTTAGAATATCTCAGGTGTCAATCCAATGTGCCTATTAAGATTTGCATGTCATGTGTTGCTATCCTTGTAACAACTACTCTATAATACCCACATTTCATACAATGTATTGAGTCAAATCAAACTCCTCTTCATTATAATAAAATTTATTTTGGTGAAATTCTCTGAGTATTCTTATGCTATTCTTTTCATTATATTTCATGTAGATAGTATGATTAAAGTGATGCCTTGAAATTGAATCTATACTTTTGTTGATGTATGTATCCACATGCGTTTCGATATTGATGTTTATGTCAGTTTACAAAAGTGTAAACATCTCTTAATGCCATGTGGATTTGTATTGCATATTGGTGATTACTAGACAAACTTAAAATGCTTATTATTTAGGGGTTAATACATACTTCTTTACATCGAATGCATAGGTTATAATGCCTCAGAGAAGAACAAACATTCTCTTGATAGAAGTACGTAACAGAAAAGATGAAGAAGGGAATTGGATCATTGATACATATCGTTGCTTGTCTTGGGTACATATGTTTCCAAATATGAAGGGAGCTTTCAAGGTGAAAGCATGTGCAATTGCAGATGTATCAAAGCACTAGAAGGGTAAAATTTTGGCTCTCAAACAAAGAAATATTGATTCTCACCTTGTAATAGAGGTGTTTGTACAACATGTATTCATGCAAAAACAAATACATATTGCATCCACTATGCCCTTTCAACGAAACATTGCAAACAATAAGTATTTGCAACTCATTGAGAATGAGAAATTTTGTGATACCTATGTAACAACTTGCCTCATATTTACAAAAGTATACCCTTTGGATTGCTGTGAGTGGCAAAATGTTGAGAGTTTTACTGGTTCCTTTAAGTGTTACCACCTCAAAATTGGTAGATTGCTCTTTGAGGGGCGTATACCTAAGCAACTCTCAGAGGACCTTGTTTTTTTCTATGACTCCAGGTACATATTGCCCAAGGGGGGTCGAGAATATGGAACCCTTGAGTCTATGCACATATCGAATCTCAATGGCCATTGTGTATAGAATATGCATAGAATGGCCATTATGTACTAGCGACATTTTGCACATGTGTAGCACAAAATTTTTAGCAGACATTGAATTCTATGAAGGCAAGCACCGGCTCAAAGAATGTACATCTACATTGGTTCATACCGATTGCAAATTTTGCATATATGTTCAAGGAATGTAAGGGTTTGAGATGTACCAAAAGCACGTACATCATAAAAAATGCATCAGAGGATTATGTAATAAGGATTCTAGGTAAAACTTGGACATAAAAAATAACTCACAGTCTTGACACAGTGGAGTGTCGAGTCACAACAAGGGACATGGCTTTCAGGTAAATTTTTTCTCTCTTAGTTGACTATTATCTTACTTTGGGATGAATCGGCTAACTTTCCTTTCCAATCACATATATTTTGTCACACGACAGACTTTATGCCTAGTGTTCAAGTATCATAGATGGAGGATGCTCAAGGGTAAATGGTTCTGCCTCGATCAAGACATGGGTGAAAGTACAACTGTGGATCTTACTGTCATTTGTGAGGGGCAGTGAGCCCTAAGTGTTGCAAATGGAGGATGATTGGCCCTTGAGTATAATGCACCAGGAAATTACAATGTTAATGCAGAATCCACCTGTTAGCTTTTATTTTAAACTAGATGGTAGGAAAATTCGAAGCTGAGCTGAGGATACTGTTACCAGCAGAAAGTATATGGCTCCACAAATTTTGGAGATTGTAGAGTCTCCCTAAAAATCCCAACACCACAAGTTGTAATATCCAACACCTATAAATTTTTGCATTTTTTGTGTCAATAGAATATTGTCACTTGTAAACTTGCAATATTTAAAAAGTATGGTATTTATGAAAAATCATACACTTGTTATACACTTTCCATATCAACACATTTGCATATGCATGCAAATGGAGGATGATTGACCCTTGAGTATAATGCACCAAGAAATTACAATGTTAATGCGGAATCCACCTGTTAGCTTTTATTATAAACTAGATGGCAGGAAAATTCCAAGCCGAGCTAAGGATACTGTTACCAGCGGAAAGTATATGGCTCCACATATTTTAGAAATTGTAGAGTCTCCGTAAAAATCCCAACACCATAAGTTGTAATATCCAACACCTATAAATTTTTGGATTTTTTTAGTCAATAGAATATTGTCGCTTGCAAACTTGCAATATTTAAAAATTATGGTATTTATGCAAAATCATACACTTGTTATACACTTTCCATATCAACACATTTGCTTATGCATGTAAACTTTACAAATACGTAATTAAAGCCATAACTAAATATCGCATGCGAACAACCCTTAATGGTTTAAAACTTAAGGTTTTTAAGTTAGAACTAGTTAAGTTATTGTTTCATTATTTCATTTCACACTTTCTCTCTTCATCTCTTTATATCCACCACATCCCTCCTACCTAGTGCAATGGATGCTTGCACACATTTTGATGAGTGGATCCACGAGACTATCTTTGCTTACCAAGGTAACAAGATATTCCAAGTTTTCTCTAAGAACTTCAACCTTAAAAGTGTGATCTCATCGCTAGATCCCCCCCTTCAGGTTTTGGAAGACTTTGTGAGCACCATTGCTACTTGCACATACTCCATCAAGGGATCTGACATGACTTGGATGCCTCTGGAACAGCTCATGGTATTTTAGGCACGAAAGAGTCACCAAAAAGTGGTGAATAGGTGTCTGGCCCATGTGGATATTTCAAACAAAGTATACATTGTTCCCATGGGAAGTGCACCAGGTACATCACCTTTAAATCTCGTGGAGTGTGATTGCACGTTGTCAATTTACATCCTTGCATTGGATACACACCTATAGGAGGAGAGCGATGAAGATACAACTCCACAAGTTGTTGCTATCACATACATGGGAGAAGAACCAATTGAAGAGCTCATAAATGTTGAAGAGAAACATCGGGTGGTGGCAGAGCAAGGGTTGGCTCTCATGGTGCCATCTTCTTTAGAACAGCCACAAGTTGACAAACCCAACCTTGCCTCCTTGACGCCCATTGAAGTAGATGGTGTACAGTACTTTCTTCTATCAGATGTGGTGTAATACTTGGAAATAAAGGAAGAAGAGTTGTTTTCCATCCTAGTGAGGGATTCGATGGAAGACCTGATCGATTATGATTACATGGATGTGGATTCGACAATGGCAAAGATTGGAAGATATGATGGCACAAGCTTAGATATTGTGAGTCCATCATAGTAGCATAGGAGCATATTACCTCGCTTGAAAAATATTACCTTGTGTCGAATGCTGAATTTGAAGCACTACAGCATGATTTGTTCAGACCAAGGTCCCAACTTCCTACCAAGGAGTTTGTAGATCCCTTTGCCCAAAGAGGGGCCTCCATGACACACGAGGAAATGAAGATACAAGATGATCTGGAGAATGTGAAATTTCTAACTACCATATATTTTTATGTGATGAAACTTGACGATAGGGTGCGTCGGGTCCCCAGGAGTCCAGCAGTGAAATCTTGGCAAAAAATGATGCTTGCAGCTACCCTATCTAAAGTTTGGCATAGAAAGTGGCCCCAGACACCAGACTTTGGACAAGGCAGTTGCAGGCATCATTTTTTGCTAAGATTTCACCGGTGGACTTCGAGGGACCCGACACACCCTACCGTCTTGTGTTGCTTCACTACAAGATATAGGCCTTATACCGACGTTAAAAGCGACGAAAATGCAAATAACAAAATTTGCCCCCGTCGTCGCAACAAGCGTCGTTATTGGCGACGCCATAGAAAAGTCAGTATCAGCGTCGGTATCAGATACCAACGCCAATACTCACGCTAATAGCGTTGGTTTGCAATGAAAATAACGACGCCAATAATAACATGAGTAGTAAATTTACGACGCTAATAGTGATGGTAACAAGGAAAAAAAAAATTGTGGCAGGGCAGCTTACACATATAGCACTGTGTGCTTTATTTGAGCCATACAAAATAGTTTCTACACTGTGTACAACGCGCTCACAAACAAAAAAAAAGTATACTGAAATCATAACACTGATACATGAAATAAATACATGATCGCATAATAAGTGATTGGTACAATCATGACAAGATATCACTAATACATAGAAAATGTCTACACAAATTAGGCGACTAAAAAATAAAGGTGTGTGAGCTCCAGGGATCCAAGGGAGAGCTACATATCCTTGCCCTCCGAAAGCTCAACTCGCCAGAAAGGAGCATCGAATGGACTCTGCAAAAAAAGAAACAACAACACATCAGCCCACCATACAATAATGCATTCTAATTAAACATGGTAACTATGGGCAAGAAAGATGAGTGACTTATAGGGCCGCCGCTCTATACAATCGGTCGATCAATGAAGTGAGACCGTGCCTCTATGCATATCAAGACTCAAGGCCAGTCAGATCACGATTTGTAATGGAGTGCTGCAAAGAAAACAAAATGCTAATTGTTAGAAACATGATTGTCAGTACAAAGGATATTGCAAAAAAATAAACAAGCAAAACAAAAGAAAAACTTACAAAGTCCTCCAAATATGTCCTGTGGCCACCACTCCCAAGATGATGGACCACTCCGGCCTCGAGTCATGCCCTTGCTGCCTCGCACTGCTGCTGACTCCAATGTCCTGGAGAATATGTAGCCTCCTCCTTCAGTCAATACTAGTCGTCCACATCTAAACACTCGGGTTTTGCAGCCCCAATTTTGATTGCTTTGCGTGCGTGGATCGTCTGTGTGACATATATGCACGCATACAATCCATCATTCAGCCCATAGAAAATCTATCTACTGAGGCTGGAACCAGAAACTTCTCATGTAAGGATGCTACTATGTAGTCCTTGCTCCCCTCCGGTATGTTCTTCCAATGATCTAAGACGTGCTGCTGAAAAACTTGTTGGCACAACTCTCTCATGCGAGCCATCACCCTCCTCCCCTCATCATTCATGATGATGGCTCCTGACCTATCATCTAAGATGTTGTGCTGAAAAACTTGTTGGCACAACTCTCTCATGCGAGCCATCACCCTCCTCTCCTCATCATTCATGATGATGGCTCCTGACCTATCATTGACTAGATATGCTTGGGGTCTGCCTAAGATGGGTCCTCTCCCATCTGCGTCCACACTCCTAGGCATATCCAGGAGACCCATGTGCATCCGGTGTACCGACCGCGGTAATATCTCTCGGAGTGATACCCATAGGGGTGCTACCTGCTGACGGCTGAGCAAAAGTCAAAGTAACTGGAGTAGACGCCTCCACAAGTGTGAGAAATCCTGGAGGTGATGCAACTCCAGCTGAACGAGGAGACGGAGACACCGCGTCCGGGCCTCCACACCATCCACCTAAGCATGAGCCATGCTCCCTGGAACCTCCACGAGAGCGAGGAGTTGCACCTCTATCCCGTATCGACCGCGGGCTCACTACCTCCGTATCTCTGCAGCATCTCCTTGACCCTAAAGCACTCTCTCCCTCTGGCCCAAGTCTAGAGTGTTGAGCTCGTCTACTCGAAGCTGAAGCATTCGATCGCGCTGAAGTAGATCTAGTAGAGCACCCTGACAAAGACGAAGACAGCTCCTGGTCTGCCTTATCTCTAAATCTTGCGATTTGGTCTGGAGATATGCGTGTAATGATATCCTGTAACTCCTCATCGCTCATCCTTCGGCTCATCCTGAAAATGTCACTTGTACAAACAAAAAATGATGTTAGAATAATCAATTTAAATCATACAAAGCACAGTAATATAAATTCTTTTTTAAAAATCTCACTTAAAATGTATATCTTATATACCCTTATAAGGGATTGGTCAACGAATTGAGTAAGTGGATGCTCCAAGTATGAAGTATCCTACGGTCCCATGTCAATCTCCTGACACAACTCCCCATACACTGAAAGGTCGATAGACATGTCACCACAAAAGGATGAGTCCACCGTGTTCTTAAAGAATTCTTGGACTCTTGTATTTCCATCATTGTTAGGCGATGCTCGCTCCAAGCTTTCGACGGCCTCCACCCCTTGTAATATCGACCCCTCTATTTGCATATTGTCTTCATCTATGCTCGGAACATCACTTTGATCATATACTCTCGCACTTCAGGGAGTTGAAGGTATAACATACCACCATCGAGCTTGTCGGGGTTTTGAATAGAAGATTACCTGTTCACAAACACATACAATAGAGTTTAAACCATTGTGACATGTACCATGTTGTAATACAATTAACAAACAAATGAGTCCATGCACCTGTTCACAATGGGCCGGAAACACAAAGGTGTTGCACAAATCCGTCCTTTTTTTTTTGGAATCTATTTCGAGAAATCCAGATGGACCTCGTCAAATTGTTGCTCCAGCTCCTCCAAGTACCACTTTGAACCACTGCACATTGAATAGTATCATGGAGAAGCTACGGTAATCCACCGTAACAATACTTTGCAAGTTCCAAAATACTCCATCTCATCTACAACTGTGTTTGGATCCATTGCTTGTCGTCGGCTTTCTTGCTTGAACCTTGCCATGATACCACAGTCCATTGTGGAGTGCATTTTTTCAATACGCTCCACGCAAAAATGCCATCCGCGCAACCATGCTGCACTATATATTTTGTATTGTACATTGAAACACTCAAATTAGATGTCGCATATAAAATCTAGATACAACAAATCCTAAACACCTCATCACTTTTGTCAAGATTGTGGGAGAGAAGGAAGGAGTCTCACTTGTAGCTTTCTTGCTTGGACAATGGGGAAATACACACAAAGGTGGAGGTTGAACACAATTTTCCTCTTCTTAGTTTGTGTAAGCCAAAAAGAACTCTAGTACAAAGAAATAGAGGAACCCTATATATGGGTCTCAAACCAAACTCAACTAACTAAGGTGGCATACTAACTGAGCCACGAACTAGAGTAGATAAGGATAGCTGTCATCTAGCTATTATTCATGGGCGGTGTACCAACCGCATCTGCAGCTAACAAGTCGGTGATATAAATGCACAAAGGTAACCCATGCATATCACGAGTGGATCTTGATATCTCAACACTCCCCCTCGAGCTCAATCCCAATTCCTGCACACCAAGCACGTCTCTGAACTTGCGTAGCTTCTCTACGCCCAATGCCTTCGTGAATATGTCAGCTACTTGATCCTCTGTGCTGACATAAACTAGATCAATAAGACCTAGTAAAACCCTATACCGTACATAGTGATAATGCACCTCAATGTGCTTTGTTCTAGCATTATAGACTGGGTTATTTGCCAAGTGTATACTACTCATGTTGTCACAATAAATGACAACTGGCCCATCTGTAAACTGATGCATATCATAAAGTAGCTTATGCAACCAAGCTACCTCACATGCAGCCATTACTGCACCCCTGTACTAAGCCTCTGTGCTCGACAAGGAAATTGTAGGTTGTTTCTTGTTGCTCCAAGTGACTGCAGCACTCCCAAAAGAGAACACATATCAACTGGTAGATCGTCTATCAGAAATACTACCAGCCCAATCAGCATCAGTGTATCCATGCAACTGTATCTAAACCTAGTCTCATAAAATAGTCCATATTGAATGTGGACTTCACATACCTGAGTATGCGTCTAGCTGCATCCGAATGCGGTTTTCTTGGAGCCTGCATAAACTGACTTACCAATCCAATAGCATAGCTCAAATCTGGCATGGTAATAGTCATATAAATCAAACTTCCTACTATGCGTATGTACATAGTAGGGTCTTCGAGAAGCTCACCTGCATCTGCGCTCAGCTTCACATTCTACTCCAAAGAAACTGAAATAGGCTTACAACCTGTCATCCCATATTTGGACAACATGTCCAATCCATATTGCCTCTGCAAGAGCCGTATCCCACTTGGTGATCTAATCACCTCAATGCCCAAGAAATAATGCAACTCTCCCAAATCCTTCATCTCAAACTTCTGCTTCAATAGCATTTTCACATGAAGGATATCTTCATCACTATTATCTATCATAATCAAATCATCAACATAAATGACAAGTAGCATAATACCTTTCTCTGTTTTTCTCACATAAAGTGAAAAATCTGCCTTGGAAATCTAAAAGCCAATAGTGACAAGATACTGTCCTATCTTGTCAGATCATGCTCTAGGTGCTTGCTTCAAGCCATACAAGGCTTTCTTCAACCTGCAAACAAAATCAGGATGAACAACATGCACATAACCTGGTGGCTGCTCCATATAGACCTCTTCTTGCAAATCACCATGCAAGAAGGCATTCTTTACATCCATCTGATGTAAAGACCATCCCTTTGATGTAGCCATAGCAATGACTGCTCTTACAGTTACCATCCTTGCAATAGGACTGAATGTTTCTTCATAATCAATGCCATATGTTTGTGCATAACCCTTAGCTACTAATCTTGCCTTGTATCTATTCACAGAACCATCTGCATTGTGTTTCACCTTATAAACCCACTTACAACCAATTGAATTCTTATCTTTAGGCAAAGGTACCAATTCCCATGTAGCATTTGCTTCCAAGGCATCCATTTCTTCATCCATGGCTTTTTCCCATTTTTCTTTTCCCATGGCTTGCTCAAAAGAAGTGGGTTCTGGTTTCTGTATCATTTTGACCATATATGCATAGTGAATGGCTATAAATCCATCATATTTCAGCCTATCCATAGGATACCTAGCTCTAATAGACCTGCGCAAAGTAGGTTCACTCCTAGGTGCTCTCAAAACATCCTTGGTCTTTCTTACTCCAGGTGTAACAATAGAAGGGATATCCAACTCATCATCAATGCTCTGTTTTGAGCCATTGGATTCACCATCCACATAAGAGTGACCTGCATTCACATCAAACATGGGCTGATCTCCAATATGTCTGTTTTTTCTTTCTGCAATTCCATTTTGTTGTGGGGTATGACTACATGAATATTGCTGCTTTATGCCATGCTCCTGCAAGAACCTTGCAAACTCATTTGAGAGGTACTCTCCCCCTCCATCTGACCTTAGGCATTTTATTCGCAGGCATGTTTCTTTTTCAACCATAGCTTTAAGAGTTTTGAAATGCCCAAAAATTTCACTTTTCTTTTTCATAAAATACACCCAAACTTTTCTACTATAGTCATCAATAAAAGTGACAAAATAATGACAGCCTCCAAGAGATGCAGCTTTAGTAGTCCACACATCAGAGTGGATTAATTCCGATGGCTTCTTACTCTCTTGAGCATGTCTAGGAAATGGTTTCCTTGCCTATTTTCCAAATTGACAGGCTTCACATATCTTATGCATTTCTGAAACCTTGAATTTAGGCAATCCTGCAACAATATTTTGGGCTTGCATTGATTTAAGTCGCTGTACATTAACATGACCAATGCATTTATGCTAGATATCAATATCTACAACTACACCGGTCCCATGTGCAAACATTGCTGCACTCAATTCAGGCATGTCTGCATCCAACGTAAATGTTCTGCCCTTCTTCTTTCCTTTTGATATCAAGCGACCTTTATTTTTCATATCCTCAACAAAGCATCCATGAGAATTAAATCTAACCTGCAAGCCCTGCTCAACCATTTGACCAACAGAAACTAGGTTCTTGGTGATATTCGGGACATGAAATACATCCGACACGTATTTCTTCTTCCCATCCTGCATAGACAAAGAAATTTTTCCAATCTGCACAATAGGATGTGCAGTATCATCACCAGTCTCCACAAATCGTGGTTTTTCCATTTTCCTTGCATCCTGCATCCATTCTGCATGACATGTCATGTGGTTTGATGCACCTGAGTCAACATACCACACATCGTTGCTTTCTTCTGTACTTGTCACAGAATTGGTCATGTGTTGCACCATAAACAAAT
This sequence comes from Lygodium microphyllum, assembly GCF_053477565.2. NCBI lineage: Eukaryota > Viridiplantae > Streptophyta > Polypodiopsida > Schizaeales > Lygodiaceae > Lygodium > Lygodium microphyllum. Next base: position 93,640,437 of record NC_141156.1, read on the forward strand.
GCTCATTTCTGTCATCACCCTGTCTACTAGAAGATGCATAATTTTCTTGTTGCAATTTTCCATTTATGATGTCATTCTGCTTTTTATAACAGTCTTTAGCCATATGACCCATTTTACCACAGTAGTAGCATTCAACATTGTTGTTTGCATTTTGGCCTCTTTGCCATCCACCACGACCTCTTTGGTTCCCCCTGCCTCTAGAGTTACCACGTCCTCCTCCATAGGACTGGTTTTCTTGAGTTTGCTACATATTCTGATTTCTACCACGGCCTCCAGATCGGCCTCCTCTACCTCTATCTCTACCTCTACCTCTTCCAGCATTTGAATAGAAGACAGCTTCTTTTGAAGTTCTTCCTGAAGAAGATGCACCACCATTTCTCTGCTCCTCAGAAATTAGAAGAGCAATCAACTCCTCAAAATCAAGAAATCTTTCACGAACGGAAATGGATGTTTGGAACTGTGCATAATCCTTTCCTAGACCATTCAAGGTCACAGAAACTAAATCATCATCTTCCACTGGCGACCCAATGAAAGCAAGTGCATCTGCAATCTTCTTCACCTTCATGTGGTAGTCATTGATGCTCATACTTTCTCTTTGCACATTGTGCAACTCTTGCTTGAGCTGCATTTTCCTGGCTTGCATATTTGTGCTATACATTTTTGACAAAGTATCCCATGCCTCCTTTGGCGTACTTGCATCTTGAATATGCACAATCATAGAGTCTGAAATGCTGATAGATAACTAGTACATAACTTTCCTGGCTCTTGTTGAGATATCGAGCTCCACTCGTGATACGCCAGGGTGACCGTTGTGTATTTATGTCATCGACTTGTCAGTTGCAGACGCGGTTGGTACACCGCCCATGAATAATAGCTACATGATAGCTATCCTTATCTACTCTAGTTCATGGCTCAGTTAGTATGCCACCTTAGTTAGTTGAGTTTGGTTTGAAACCCATATATAGGATTCTTCTATTTCTTTGTACTTGAGTTCTTTTGGCTTACACAACTAAGAAGAGGAAAACTGTTTTCAGCCTCCACCCTTGTGTGTCTTCCCCCATTGTGCAAGCAAGAAAGCTTCAAGCGAGACTCCTTCCTTCTCTCCCACAATCTTGACTTGGTATCAGAGCCTTGTTCGTGGTAAGGAGCTCAAGAAAGCAAACCAATTTTGCGGTGTTCTGGTAAGAGGACCAGTGTTGCTTTCATTTTTCTGTTTTAGGAGCAAGTCTCTGCAGGTAGCACAGCCAGAAAGTGCAAGAGTGCATTGTCTCAGATTGAGACGCCCTTCGCGGTGTAGCAAGAGGGAAGTATATGCTGCGGGAGAGGGCTTTAGCCCATGGTTTCTCTATTTTTTTTATTTGAGGCCATTTCGGGGTCTATTTTGGAGGCGCAAGTTTTCTGCACGCACTCAGGAAAAGACCCAGTTTTATGCTGTACAGCCACTGTTCTACAGGTCGGTGAATAGTTACTGTAAAAATTGCATTGTATGCTTGTGCGCAGAGACATTGGGAGTTACAGAATCATCCCTGTTTCCTGTTGATGCAAAATCGTCACTAGGAAGTGATTGTGTGGTCAAATACCACTTTCGCCAGTTTTGCAGATTTTCCCTTGTGAGGGTGAAGCTGTGGTTTTTGCAGTGACAGAATTTTTTGCAGTCTTCTGTAATGGCATCTGATTCTCTTTCACAGATTGTCACTGAAAAGCTTGACAAGAACAACTTTCAAGCATGGAAGTTTAGAATGACGAATTTTCTTATGGGAAAAGGATATTGGGAATTTGTTGCAGGAAATGAAGAAGAACCAGTTCTTCCTGATGTTCCCAATCAACAGCAAATGCAGGCATTTAAAGCATGGCATGAGAGAGCCAGGAAAGTTATGTATTGGCTGTCTATCAGCATTTCAAACTCTATGATTGTGCATATTCAGGATGCAAGTACGCCAAAGGAGGTGTGGGATACTTTGTCAAAAATGTATAGCACAAATACGCAAGCCAGGAAAATGCAGCTCAAGCAAGAGTTGCACAATGTGCAAAGAGAAAATATGAGCATCAATGACTACCACATGAAGGTGAAGAAGATTGCAGATGCACTTGCTTCCATTGGGTCACCAGTGGAAGATGATGATTTAGTTTCTGTGACCTTGAATGGTCTAGGAAAGGATTATGCACAGTTTCAGACATCCATTTCAGTTCGTGAAAGATTTCCTGATTTTGAGGAGTTGATTGCTCTTCTAATTTCTGAGGAACAGAGAAATGGTGGTGCATCTTCTTTAGGAAGAACTTCAAAAGAAGCTGTCTTCTACTCAAATGCTGGAAGAGCTAGAGGTAGAGGTAGAGGTAGAGGAGGCCGATCTGGAGGCCGTGGTAGAAATCAGAATATGCAACAAACTCAAGAAAACCAGTCTTATGGAGGAGGACGTGGTAACTCTAGAGGCAGGGGGAGCCAAAGAGGTCGTGGTGGATGGCAAAGAGGCCAAAATGCAAACAGTAATGTTGAATGCTACTATTGTGGTAAAATGGGTCATATGGCTAAAGACTGCTATAAAAAGCAGAATGACATTATGAATGGAAAACTGCAACAAGGAAATTATGCATCCTCTAGTAGACAGGGTGATGACAGAAATGAGCATCTGTTTATGGTGCAGCACATGAACAATTCTGTGACAAGTGCAGAAGAAAGCAACGATGTATGGTATGTTGACTCAGGTGCATCAAACCACATGACAGGTCATGCAGAATGGATGGAGGATGCAAGGAAAATGGAAAAATCACGATTTGTGGAGACTGGTGATGATACTGCACATCCTATTGTGCAGATTGGAAAAATTCCCTTGTCTATGCAGGATGGGAAAAAGAAATACCTGTCCGATGTATTTCATGTCTCGAATATCACCAAGAATCTGGTTTCTGTTGGTCAAATGGTTGAACAGGGCTTGCAGGTCAGATTTAATCCTCATGGATGCTTTGTTGAGGATATGAAAAATAAAGGTCGCTTAATAGCAAAAGGAAAGAAGAAGGGCAGAATGTTTACATTGGATGCAGATATGTCTGAATTGAGTGCAGCAATGTTTGCACATGGGACCGGTGTAGTTGCAGATATTGATATCTGGCATAAACGGATTGGTCATGTTAATGTACAGCGACTTAAATCAATGCAGGCCCAAAATATTGTTGCAGGTTTGCCGAAATTCAAGGTTGCAGAAATGCATAAGGTATGTGAAGCCTGTCAGTTTGGAGAACAGGCAAGGAAACCATTTCCTAGACATGTTCAAGAGAGTAAGAAGCCATTGGAATTAATCCACTCCGATGTGTGGACAACTAAAACTGCATCTCTTGGAGGCTGTCATTATTTTGTCAGTTTTATTGATGACTATAGCAGAAAAGTTTGGGTGTATTTTATGAAAAAGAAAAGTGAAGTTTTTGGGCATTTCAAAACTCTTAAAGCGATGGTTGAAAAAGAAACAGGTCTACAGATAAAATGCCTAAGGTCAGATGGAGGGGGAGAGTACCTCTCAAATGAGTTTGCAAGGTTCCTGCAGGAGCATGGCATAAAGCAGCAATATTCATGCAGTCATACCCCACAACAAAATGGAATTGCAGAAAGGAAAAACAGGCATATTGGAGAGGTACCTCGTGCCATGCTCAATGAAAAAGACTTGCCAGATTTTTATTGGGCTGAAGCAGTTGCTACAGCAGTCTACATAATGAACAGGACTCCCACTGCAGCAATACATGGAATGACTCCAGAGGAGAGGTATATTGGTAGGAAACCAGATATTTCTCATTTGAAAATTTTTGGTTGCATTGCCTATGTACATGTGCCAGATGAGTTGAGATCCAAGTTGGATCCAAAAGCTGAGAAGTGCATCTTTATTGGTTACTCTCTGCAGCAAAAAGGGTATAGATGCTATAACCCTTCTACTCGTAAGTTTACAGTGAGCAGAGATGTTGTTTTTGATGAGATGAGTAGCTGGTATAAACCAGTAAATGTGATTGATGATGTAGATGCACAAAATGGTAATGCTGCACAAAATTCACAGCAGCAGTCACAAAATATTAGTGGACCTGGAGCGTCCTCTAGTAGTGATTCACATTCTTCGCCATGGACAGGCAGATTGAGATCAGGAGAATCTTCTCAAAGTAATGCAGATAGTGGTATGCAGGTATCACGAAAAGGAAAAGAGAAGGTTGATCAGTCCATGTTTGATGTGAATGCAGGTCACTCTTATATGGATGGTGAATCCAGTGGCTCAGAACAGAGCATTGATGATGAGTTGGGTATTCCTTCTATTGTTACACCTGCAGTAAGGAAGACCAGGGATTTTTTGAGAGCACCTGGGAGTGAACCTACTTTGCGCAGGTCTACGAGAGCTAGGTATCTTGTGGATAGGCTGAAATATGATGGATTTACAGCCATTCACTATGCATATATGGTCAAAGTGATACAGGAATCAGAACCCACTTCTTTTGAGGAAGCCATGGGAAAAGAAAAATGGGAGAAAGCCATGGATGAAGAAATGGATGCCTTGGAAGCAAATGCTACATGGGAATTGGTACCTTTGCCCAAAGGTAAAAATGCAATTGGTTGTAAGTGGGTTTATAAGGTGAAGCACAATGCAGATGGTTCTGTGAATAGATACAAGGCAAGATTAGTAGTCAAGGGGTATGCACAAACATATGGCATTGACTATGAAAAAACATTCAGTCTGGTTGCAAGGATGGCAACTGTAAGAGCAGTCATTGCTATGGCTGCATCAAAGGGATGGTCTTTACATCAGATGGATGTAAAGAATACCTTCTTGCATGGTGATTTGCAAGAAGAGGTCTATATGGAACAGCCACCAGGTTATGTGCATGCTATTCATCCTGAGTTTGTTTGCAGGTTGAAGAAAGCCTTGTATGGCTTGAAGCAAGCACCTAGAGCATGGTCTGACAAGATAGGACAGTATCTTGTCACTATTAGCTTTCAGATTTCCAAGGCAGATTTCTCACTTTATGTGAGAAAAACAGAGAAAGGTATTATGCTACTTGTCATTTATGTTGATGATTTGATTATGACAGGTGACAGTGATGAAGATATCCTTCATGTGAAAATGCTATTGAAGCAGAAGTTTGAGATGAAGGATTTGGGAGAGCTGCGTTATTTCTTGGGCATTGAGGTGATTAGATCACCAAGTGGGATACAGCTCTTGCAGAGGCAGTATGGATTGGACATGTTGTCCAAATATGGGATGACAGGCTGTAAGCCTATTTCAGTTCCTTTGGAGCAGAATGTGAAGCTGAGCACAGATGCAGGTGAGCTTCTAGAAGACCCTACTATGTACAGATGCATAGTAGGAAGTTTGATTTATATGACTATTACCAGGCCAGATTTGAGCTATGCTGTTGGATTGGTAAGTCAGTTTATGCAGGCTCCAAGGAAACCACATTTGGATGCGGCTAGACGCATACTCAGGTATGTGAAGTCCACATTGCAGTATGGACTATTTTATGAGACTGGGGTTCAGATACAGTTGCATGGGTGCACTGATGCTAATTGGGCTGGTAGTATTTCTGATAGACGATCTACCAGTGGATATGTGTTCTCTTTTGGGAGTGCTGCAGTCACTTGGAGCAGCAAGAAACAGCCTACAGTTGCCTTGTCGAGCACAGAGGCTGAGTACAGGGGTGCAACAATGGCTGCATGTGAGGTAGCTTGGTTGCATAAGCTACTTTATGATATGCATCAGTCTACAGATGGACTAGTTGTCATTTATTGTGACAACATGAGTAGTATACACTTGGCAAATAACCCAGTCTATCATGCTAGAAAAAAGCACATTGAGGTGCATTATCACTATGTGCGAGAGAGGGTTTTACTAGGTCTTATTGATCTAGTTTATGTCAGCACAGAGGATCAGGTAGCTGATATATTCATGAAGGCATTGGGCGCAGAGAAGCTACACAAGTTCAGAGACCTGCTTGGTGTGCAGGAATTGGGATTGAGCTCGAGGGGGAGTGTTGAGATATCGAGCTCCACTCATGATACGCTAGGGTGACCGTTGTGTATTTATGTCACCGACTTGTCAGTTGCAGACGCGGTTGGTACACCGCCCATGAATAATAGCTACATGATAGCTATCCTTATCTACTCTAGTTCATGGCTCAGTTAGTATGCCACCTTAGTTAGTTGAGTTTGGTTTGAAACCCATATATAGGATTCTTCTATTTCTTTGTACTTGAGTTCTTTTGGCTTACACAACTAAGAAGAGGAAAACTGTTTTCAGCCTCCACCCTTGTGTGTCTTCCCCCATTGTGCAAGCAAGAAAGCTTCAAGCGAGACTCCTTCCTTCTCTCCCACAATCTTGACAGCTCTCTCATGCCATGCTTTAAATGCCTGCATTTGCTATTGATTAGGAACATCAGGAAGAACTGGTTCTTCTTCATTTCTTGCAACAAATTCCCAATATCTTTTTTCCATAAGGAAATTCGTCATTCTGAACTTCCATGCTTGGAAGTTGTTCTTGTCAAGCTTTTCAGTGACAATTTGTGAAAGAGAATCAGACCTCATTACAGAACACTGCAAAAAATTCTGTCACTGCAAAGAACACATCTTCAGTCTCACAAGGGCAAATCTGCAAAACTAACGAAAGTGGTATTTGATTATACAGTCACTTCCTAGTGACGATTTTGCATCAACAGGCAACAAGGATGATTCTGTAACTCCCAATGTCTTTGCGCACATGCATACGCTGCAATTTCTACAGTAACTTTTCACCGACCTGTAGAACAGTGGTCTCACAGCATAAAACAAGGACTTTTCCTAAGTGTGTGCAGAAAACTTCTGCCTCCAAAATAGGCCCCGAAATGGCCTCAAATCAAAAAAACAGAGAAACCATGGGCTAAAGCCCTCTCCCGCAGCATATACTTCCCTCTTGCTACACCGCGAAGGGCGTCTCAATCTGAGACAATGCACTCTTGCACTTTCTGGCTGTGCTACCTGCAGAGACTTACTCCCAAAACAGAAAAATGAAAGCAACACTGGTCCTCTTACCAGAACACTGCGAAATTGGTTTGCTTTCTTAAGCTCCTTACAATGAACAAGGCTCTGATACCATGTCAAGATTGTGGGAGAGAAGGAAGGAGTCTCACTTGTAGCTTTCTTGCTTGCACAATGGGGGAATACACATAAAGGTGGAGGCTGAAAACAGTTTTCCTCTTCTTAGTTTGTGTAAGCCAAAAAGAACTCTAGTACAAAGAAATAGAAGAACCCTATATATGGGTCTCAAACCAAACTCAACTAACTAAGGTGGCATACTAACTGAGCCACGAACTAGAGTAGATAAGGATAGCTATCATCTAGCTATTATTCATGGGCGGTGTACCAACTGCATCTGCAGCTAACAAGTCGGTGACATAAATGCACAATGGTCACCCTAGCATATCACGAGTGGAGCTCGATATCTCAACAACCTTTGGACTACATGCCCTCAAGAATTCCCACTCCTCCATTGAGACCTCTAACCCTTCGCGAGACGCTACGATCAAAGCTCCATGAAACCATCGCATTGACATGAACCGTGGTATCTCCTTCATGCCCTCGGGATATCAAATCGGTTGATGACACGTACTACATCGGAAATCAGTTCGTGCTTCCTCTCAATCTTGCCTAGTGATCTGGTACTTGGGGAGCCACGTCTCCATAGAGACACGGCGTAACATACAAAAGTGATTCACCTTCTCCTCCATTGAGACATCCATTCTTTTTTCTACCCCATTTCCAACCACCACATCTCCAGTCAGTCTATCATCGTCCTTCAACAACCATAGAATTTTGTTGTCTGGATCCACTGTTGGTAGCCATTGTGAAATATGCACTAGCACCTCAGACACCAACCAACCTTCAGCCATGCTACCTTGTGGCCGAGCTCGTTGTCGCACAAAGCCTTTTGGGGTTTTCATGAAGTGCTCCAAGAAGAACATCAATCGCGTATGGACAAGTCCAGTAATCTCCACTTCATCTATAAGATGCACAAAAAGGTGGATTTGTATCGTGAGCATGATGGTAGACATGTATTTCTCATGGAGACAGTCCGTCTCCACTCCTCCCCACCTCACAGGATTCAATAGAGGACGTCTTAATCTCCTTTTGTGAGATCCATTGCACCAAATTCAACAACTTGTAAATGGCCTCGTGTATTTTTGGAGTAAGACATCCTGCGATCGCAATCGGTAGTACAAACTGCCACAAATGAGAAAGCATTATGAATAATGGCTGCACTCTAAATAGCAAAATGTGCACGCCAATTAATATCCATTCGTAGTACAATCCTGACATATCTTATGCTAGTCATGGGATTTTAGCCCTGATAATTGGTCGTCTTTAGAAAATGCACACCTGAGAGGACGTGTCATACCTGTCAGAGTTCGAATAGACTTGACTACTTGCTTCACAATGCACTCTTCTTTAGTGGAAAAAACCCAAGGAGCGCGAGGTAGCTGCACGCAACCATCAGCACTCGACTGCGGCTAAAGCGCCTCCATCTTAATTACCTCCTTCAAATCCATTTGTGCCCCTATAGTGTCTCTCTTTCCTGTGATGTGGTCCCATAGCAAGCTGCACACATTCTTGAAAATATGCATGGGATCCAACAAGTGGTTGACCTGTGAGTGGGTCCAATATGGCAACTCGTAGAAAACTCAAAACCGCCACATTCCGTTTGGATGTGACTCCGCATGGACCATTTTCAGTTCGTACCAGCTTACGGCATTCATATGTATTAGAGGTCATCCAAGAAAACCTTCCCTAAGTTCATGATCCTCTGGCAAGAAAGCGTCATGTCCTTGATATATCATCTTCTTCATGGTTCATGACCTTCAAGAGTCTAATTGTGGCTCCCACAATGGACATGCATGATAACCTGAGGTAACCAAACCTGTTCCAACACCACGACCCAGTGAATACAAGCTTGAACGAGATAAAATATAGATATTACCAACGAGAACGGAGGCATGTTCACCTGAGCACTCTCCGAATCTCGAAAAGTCATGCATCATCCACATGAGAATGGCTCGAATATTGGCTGGCCGCCAACCATCGCGCCTACTTATATCTTGCACGGTGACCCCCTCCTCCCACAAAATCTTAAGCTCATCAACTAATGGACGAAGATACACATCCATATTTTTGACTTTGTAGCAACCGGGGACGAGTAAGCTAAGGATAAGATGTCCTTTCTTCGTAGAAAGCCATGGAGGAATATTGTAGTTGACAAGGACTATAGGCCACACACTGTAAGATGTTGAGCGCAGACCGAATGGGTTCATGCCATCCATTGCAAGACCGAGCCGAAGATTCCTTGAAGCTTGGGAAGGTAGAGTCAATGTGGCTCCATGCACGTGAATCTGCTGATATTCGTAGAACTCCATCCGTGGACCTATTCTGCACATGCCACGTTGTCAAGCTCACCATGCCAGACATACGGAACATGTGGTTTATGCGGGGGATAAGCGGAAAGTGTCTGAGAACTTTTTGAGGGATTGTTTATCCTTGCAAGTCCTATCGATACCTATGAGCACCACACTTTGGACATGTCTCCATAGTCTCGTATTCTCCTCGAAACAGTATGCAATCATTGATACATGCATGGATGCTGTTGTAGTCCATCTCAAGCTTTCCTAAAACATGTCATGCATCATCACGAGACTCAGGCATGGTATTTGCAGGTGGTAATATATGATATTTCAATAACCTTAAAAAAATCATAAACACCTTGAAAAAGTACAAATATTTTTAAAAATAGTGCAAAAAAAAATCAACGAAGCGTGTGTACAAGGTACCTGAACAACTTGGTCACACTCATATTGCTCCACCCGTATTTTGCTTGCATACTTAAGAGTGCAAGCAAGGTCTTCAGGTGAGATACTCGGCACCCATCATATAATGGTATGGATATTTTCTCTCTAAGCGGATCAAAAGTCTCGACGTCCATGGGAATCAATGCATCGATCATTGCCTCCATCTCAGGCTCCAAGATTGTAGGTAGGTTTGGAAGGTTGCCTGTCTCCTCTGGCATTGACGGTATAGATTGGCCTTGCAAGTGGTGGATTGGCTCAAGCACTTCATCCATGGCACACCCAGGAACTCTTCTAATTGGCCGCAAAGGGTTCACTCCTCCTTGGGACGAGACATCACCTCCCTAGATAGAAAATTTGTCAGCGTGACCCAATCTTATTGTATATGGTATTCAATTATCTTGCGAGTACAATGCATGATTGATATTAAATTTTCTTACCGTTTGTTGAAAATCCGCAATCGCCTGATCAATGATCTCAGATTGAAACTCGTCAAATCATCGTACATGTTCTATAGACAATCAACGTTTTCGTCTAATTGCTAGCTTGCATTGAGAGCAAGGACATGGGACACGCTGATTAAGATACGCCTCACGATCTTGAACAACAGGATCTTCATCGTTTTCCATTTTTTCTACGTTACAACAAACAATTTATTTTTGGTATGCTCTCCTTTCATCTCTCTCTTTTTTTTTCTTTCTTAAATTGTTATCCTCTCCTTCCATCACTCTCTCTTTTTCTACGTTACGACTACGACGACGACCATGACGACAACCACGAGCACGAACACGACTACGACCACGACTACGACTACTACGACCATGACCATGACCATGACCATGACCATGACCATGACCATGACCACGACCATGACCACGACCACGACCACAACAACTAGGACTACGACCATGACCACGACCACGAATATACTACTACTACTCATGGAATAAACCTTAAAATAGTTATTATGCTCAAATATATGCTTGTTAGAGCATAAATTTGTTCCTAAGACTATTCTAAGGAAGAAATTTTATATTATATTTATTAATTAAAATTGATAGTTGAAGATGAGTTTCCTAAGAGATATTGTGGTGATGCTGTTTTAGTTTTGCGAAGCGTATATATGAATGATGTTGTTTTAGTTTTCTGTATTTGTCTTTTTGAGAAGATATTGATGTTTATGGAATATCCAAAGTTATTTCTGGAATTACGTTATGAAAAATGAATGTTTTTCATACTGATAGGTTGATTACCTTCATTATATATTTGCGTGGTGGAGGCTAGAAAAAGCCCCATGTATGAGAGGTCTCTTTGCAAGAAGGACATTATGCTAGGAGGTAGAAGTATACTAGGGCTCTCTGGCTATATATCCCTTAGGTTTGTTGAGGATCGACCTAACCTCTATGAGCCTAGGATGAGATGAGCTTATTGTAAGGTCCTATTTACTTTTCTCTATTTCTCTCCCTCCCTCACCCTGACCCTCTCTTTCTCTCTTTCCCTATTAGGTTTAATGATTTTTCTCTCTCCTCTCTTTCTCATATTTCTTTCTCTCTCTCCTCTCCATCTCTCATTTCCCTTTCTCTCTTTCTCTCCCTCTCTCATTTCCTCTCCCTCTCTCACCCTCATCCTCTCTTTCTCTATTAGGTTTAATGATTTTTTCTCTTTTTCTCTCTCATCTTCCTCTCTCATTTTCCTTTCTCTCTTTCTTTCCTCTCTCATTTTCTCTCCCTCCCTCACCCTGACCCTCTCTTTCTCTCTTTCCCTATTAGGTTTAATGATTTTTCTCTCTTTTTCTCTGTCCTCTCTCTCTATCTTTTCTTTTTCTCTCTCCTCTCCCTCTCTCATTTCCCTTTCTCTCTTTCTCTCCCTCCCTCACCCTAACCCTCTCTTTCTCTCTTTCCCTATTAGGTTTAATGATTCTTCTCTCTCCTCTCTCTCATTTCTTTTTCTCTCTCCTCTACCTCTCCCTCTCTCATTTATATTTCTCTCTTTCTCTCCCTCTATTATTTTCTCTCTCTCCCTCACCCTAACCCTCTCTTTCTCTATTAGATTTAATGATTTTTTTCTCTTTTTATCTCTCCTCTCTCTCTCTCATTTTTTTCTCTCTCCTCTCTCTCTCTCATTTCCCTTTCTCTCTTTCTCTTCCTCTCTCATTTTCTCTCCCTCCCTCACCCTAACCCTCTCTTTCTCTCTTTTCCCATTAGGTTTAATAATTTTTCTCTCTCCTCTCTCTCATTTCTTTTTCTCTCTCCTCTCCCTCTCTCATTTCCTTTTCTCTCTTCCTCTCCCTCTCTCATTTCCTCTCCCTCCCTCATCCTTACCCTCACTCACACACTCTCTTTCTCTCTTTTTCCTATTATCTTCTCTCTTCTTCTCTCTCCTCTCATTCTCTCATTTTTTTCTCTCTCCTCTCCCTCTCTCATTTCATTTTGCTCTCTTCCTCTCCTTCTCTCATTTCTTCTCCCTCCCTCTCCCTCTCTCATTTTCCTATTATGTTTTCATCTCCCCCCCTCTCCCTCTCCCTCTCCCTCTCTCATTTTCCTATTATGTTTAATGTCTCCCTCCCTCTCTCTCTCCCTCTCCCTCTCTAATTTCCCTATTATGTTTAATGTCTCCCTCTCCCTCTCTCGTTTTCTCTCCCTCCCCCTCTCTTTCTCTCTCCCTCCCTCTCCCTCTCCCTCTCCCTCTCTCTTCCTTTCCCATTTCCTCCCCCTCTCTGTCTCCCTCTCTTTCTCTCTCTCTCTCTCTCTCTCCCTCCCTCTCCCTCTCTCATTTCCTTCCCCTCCCTCTCCCATTTCCTCCCTATCCCTCTCTTTCCCTCTCTTTCTCTCTCTCTCCCTCCCTCTCCCTCTCTCATTTCCTCCCTCTCCCTCTCCCTCTCTCTCATTTCCTCTCCCTCTCTCAATATACACAAATTATACCCAAAAAAAGAGAGAGAATACACTCTCCCATATTTCTGTGTCACTACTCGCCGTCGCTATTCCTTTGTTTCCTTTTAGTGATTTTTGATAACTCTAGGTTAGTCGCTAAATATATTGTTTGATTTGACTTTGTCATTTAAGACATATTGTATATAGATGAGTTTGCATCAAGGCAAGAAGGAGTGGCATGCGGATCGATGGAAGGATTCAGCTCTGAGAAGGAGTATATTGGCAACCTTGTTGCAAATTTGGTGGTCTTCCATAAGAAGTGCTCACCAAGAGGGCAAGAAATAATCATGAAAATTCAAGCTTTGACCAAGTTTGGACCTTTTCGAGTGATACCTGTGACATTTAGCTTGGAGAAGGTGGTGCTAATCAAGCAGTCAAAGCTTCTTTACTGGTTTGACCAAACACGCAGTGGAGCAATGTGTGTGATTGCTACATTAGGTGACTTTGCTAAAGTGTCAAATCGGCTTCTCCTGGAGAAAGCGCTAAAGGGGGAGCGTATCATTTTTTAAACAAATAAGGAACTTATATTTTCATCGAAAGCTAGCCTCTCCTCTCCACCAATGAAAAAGCCAAGGAACAATTGAGAGTTCTTGTTGGCTATCGACTTTTTGTATCTACCATACTAGCAGCCATCACATATATTTTTCTTGATGAATATAAGATACTTTACTTTGTCCCTATAAATAAATATGTATTAAATAAATGTATGGTTCGTATAAGTATGACGATAATGTGTGATACGTGAATGATGCATTTACATACATTAACATAATTCAACGCATAGTACTGCACTTGCGATTGTGTATGTGTGACGATAATGTGTGGTACATGAATAATACATATGTATACACTAATATAATTCAACGTGTAGTACTGCACTTGCGATTGTGCATAAGCAATAATGTAACTTGTATTCGTACGTAGTACTACTTTCGATGCGTTCGTACGTTAAACAAAAATTAAGAGTCATGTGTTTCAAGAAAAAAAACAAAATAACTTTACTTAATTATTTGAATTCAGTACACATCACATGAGATATTATGTATATATAAATAAATATTTCAATGTGATAGAGTATATAAAATTTTTTGGCCTTTCAAGATGCTATGGTGCTATAACACTCATTACAAACCTTGCATCATTAATCTAGTAAACTATGGTGGAGTCCCCTTGCCGTATCAAAGCCGAATAATAAAGTTCATATCTTTATCTGTGATTGTGACACGCTTTGCATGGATGGCCACAAGGTATGTATCATCAAACAAGTCGATGAGAAATCCCTTTGTATTTGTTTGTAGGGCCTCCATAGCTTTAGCAGTCCACCTTCCTGTGCTAGTGGGCAAACCCGCACTCACGTCCAAAATCTTCCCATCCCTTTTAATTCCTAGTCTTGCATGACTTTCCAAACAACCTTATGAAAAGAACTTTTCGGGCTGAGAAGCTTGTATCCCCATTGGATTCTCCTTATCTCTCAAAGGGTGATATTGCCCAGTTTACATCTCTTTTTCTTTGGTGGTCCTTATGCTCTATGGGGAGCACCTATTACTGCACTAAAGGAGGCTCCACCTTGTGTTCCAGGTGGCGGGCCTTGGTGTGAGGTCTTCCCGAGGTCAAAACGACAACATGCTTGCTTGGTGCGTGCCATGCAAGCTCGAGGAGGGCAAGATGGAGAAGAGACAGAGGTTGGGGATGTGAAAATGGAGGAAACAAAAAAAGTAAGGTGTGAAAATGAGAAAAAGAATGAACTTTTAACCCATTTAAACCCCAAAACCGGGTTAATGCAGCTTTATATGCACTGTCCATTGTGTGATCGCAAATCCATAACCTTTCATCAAAATGCGACAAAACTTCACATGCGTACTCGTTAGTTGGCCAAAAGCCCAAATTATTTTTGTTGAAAAAAACATGCCTGCAGACTCTTGGTCAGGAAATGGCTCTAGACGCCAAACTTTGGACTAGGGGTCTGCATCCATTTTGTTTTCAAAAAATATAATAATTTGGGATATTGGCCACCTAACGAGTGCGTGTGTGAAGTTTCTTCGCATTCTGATACAATTTAGTATTTTAAAAATTATCCCACACCAAAATTATGGATGGATTGATAATCAAGAAATCAACATCGCAACTACTGGTCCTTAGAAACTTCGCACCACATAGACTATACAGAGGCACCAAGCGTAAAGTTTGGAACAAGTAATGGCAAATTTTTGTATATTTTTCCCATTGAAATTGACTGTGCTAACAAAAACTGTAAGTAAGAATTGAAAATACAGCGAAGATGCATAGTCAAAGTTGAGAGCAAAGGACAAGTCAAAAATTTTAATTCATATTTTAAGGGCATATACAATAGTTTTGCACTGGGACATAGTCATATGTCCAATACACGAGGATAACACTATTCCAAAAAAGATAACATTACAAACTGTGTTCATTCCATTGGAATGAATGCATCCTTCAGTGCTTGAAGATTTCTTACAAGTTGGAAGTCCTTGGAAGTTATAGTGATGCACTTCGCATGTATTGCACAACGTTGAGCATTAGTCATCAGGTCAACTAAAAAGACCTCTACAGCACACTATAGATCATGAAGACATTCTTTTGTGAAGCGATCAAGTCTATCCTAACCTTCTGTCAAAAATCACCTCCTGCTTTTTGTCCAGTAGAGGTCTTGCACAATCTCGCAAACAAGTCTCGAGAAGCTCACCTTCGGAATGATGAAATCAAAAGAGCGTTGATACCTCCTAATTTCTCTCAAGGCCACTATACCTGGGTTCCACTTGCTTTTCTTGTGGGGATGCTGAGGAGGACCCTTGTGAGGGCGGCTTAAGGAAGGTGGGTTAGGTTGAGAAGGGGGTGCATCTGAGCTAATAGATACTCCAAGGGGTTGAACATGATATGGGGCTCTAAGCACAAGCTCATTTGCAACTACCTTAGACCTAGCCATCTTTCTTGCACAAGAGATGTGTGAACTCAATGAATAAGATAGAAAGTGAAACCCTCTTTTATATAACCCTAAACTGTAAGACTCATTCACATAGATGCACACTCTCTCTTTCTCTCTTAAACTATGAATTGCATTAACACTGAACACATTGTTCATCTTACTATCTTAGCTCTTTTCGAACCCATTTGCTACCTTGTTGAAGCCTTGTTTCTAGCCACTTGGCACGGTTTTCTTTGGCACTTGAGGCTTCATAACACACTCTTTTAGTGACACGATGTGATTCCATCATATCTGTAGCCGATTCATGAGCACTTTCATTTGCTCTCTTTTGCAAGAGTTTAGCTTCATCTGCTACTATAATCCTATACCACCAAGATAGCAATTGGATCATTGGATTGCTACCATTCACCCCTCCACCATGATCAGTTTTCTTTGGTATGGACCACATGCTATCTAATGTGAATTTTCCATCCCTTGTGTGGACCAAATTTCGATGCTTCTCTTTTCTGCAAAGTATGGTCCATGTGCCTCAAGGATATGCTACAAAGACAAATATCACACATGAGTAAAACTATGCTCAATAGTTTATACAATTCATACAATTTTAAAATATTAACTTAGTATGCACCATGTATTGTGTGATAGAGCTTTTGCCCCATGTTTCCACCATGTTTTTGTAGAAGCTATGCATAGCATTGATAAATTCTTGCTAATCTTCATTGTTAAACACCATCTTGTGAAGTAAGGGAGCCAATTTGTTAAGACATATCCAAACCTTAGCTTTGACCAATCTTGTTTTTCCTCCATTACTTCGATCAAGAACTAAAAAATGTAACTTGTGAAGTAAGGGAGCCAATTTGTTAAGACTTATCCAAACCTTAGCTTTGGCCAATCTTGTTTTTCCTCCATTACTTCAATCAAGAACTGCAAAATGTAACTTTTTCAACCCATTGTAGTCCTGTGGCCTATGAACCATGACATTCCCTTCCTCATTGATGAGTGATGAGAGAAACTTCCTAGCCTTTGCTCCTCCAAAGCAAGGCTTTTTTGGCAAGTTACCAAATTTTTCTGATCTCTTCTCATATTTTTCAATCGTCACTTGATGCTTGTGTAGCCCAATTTCTGATAGCACTCGCTCCACATTCCTACACGTTGCAATGGCTTCTTTTTCTGGTTGCCTCCTATAAGCAAAGTAAATGTATTCATATACAAGTTTTTCCATGATTTTGACAAAAGCATGTAATGAAAAAATGTGAATATGATCCAATGGAATGTTGAAGATGTGCTTCCAAGTGGGATCTTCTCTATTGTGCGTCGATGTAGCACTTGTTACCCTTTGCGAGTTCTTCGTTCTATCCTTTCCTTCCACTCTCTTTTAAGCAATATAGGCATGGATTCTTTGTATTTGCACCATTGGAGATTCCACACATGCATTTTAAAGTTTTCAAGGCTCCTGCAAGATGCCTTTCAACCAAGTATTGACCATACTCTTTAATCCAGAGCATCTCACCATGTTCCTAAGGATCAATGATGCTTGGAATGCTTGTGTACATAAAGAACAGCTGCAACACCTTAAATTTTTCCTTAGGAACTTCAAATGTAGCGAGCCACCACACATGGTGCTCAGATTGAACACTAAAGTTCCGTAGATTATTCAAGTTTTACTCCTTTGACGACTTCACTTTCATCTAATTTTATAACAAACTGCAATTTACCATTACATTCCTCAATAGGCATATTGTAGTACATTACCATTGCCGATTGCATGCACCTTGTACAAATCTAGATAGTAATTATTGAGTTTGGTAAACTTCACCTCATATGAATTTTTGGTCCCAACCTTTAGTGTTTCCACGCATTGAACATGCATGGGATCTCCTATTAGCTCCAAAACCTTTGTATTAAGTTACCAGGCCTCTATTAACTTTGAAATTGAGGAAGAGGCATGATTCTATTTCTCTTCAGCACACGACCAAACCCAAACTTCACACCTTTGAATATCTTTGAGTAAGTCGTTGTGCTAATACTGACCCTGTCACAAATAGATTGTGTGTCCACAGCTGAGAACTCATTTGACACATCTTTTAATGTGCACTCAATCACCTTTTCCTTCACAGTCTTAAACTTAGGATTGCTCAAAAGCGTTTTCCAATGTACTTTCCTTCAGCAATCTAATAATATACGATCCAATCTCACCCTCACCTAGGTTCTCATTCTGAGCTACCTTACATGCTTTGATACATCGCTTCCACTGGCTGCTATTCACAATTAACTCATTGATTGGCTTCTTCTTTTGTTTGTGCTCCTCTGTTAGCTTGTTGTTGATCTTTCTCAACTCATCCAATTGTGCCTTTGCCTCCTCATATGAGATACAAATGTCATGGATAGTGTTTTGCATTGAAATAATTTGATTGTTTTGTTGAATTATAGCATCGTTGAGCTGTAGCACTTGTCCTATGAGCTATTGTATATGAAGTTGATGTGCAACAATCACATCATGGCAATTTTTTATGGTTGCTTGGCAAGTTGTAAATACTTTGAATGCCTGATCATTAAGCCTCCTAGTATAACCGAGTAACCCATTTTCACCCTCACACACATACTTCAGCAAAATTTGTAATTCCTGAGAAAGTTGGAGGTCTATTGTTTAAGGGGTCAATTGGGTAGATTCCTCCATCAACCCACAAATCCACATGTTTCAATCCCATTTTCCTGTAACTCTGCAAAACTTGAGGGTTAACACTAGTACGTTGGGTTCTTTTGAATAATGGGGTATATTCAATCTCTATCTTAATATGTAGCTCATTCTTTCCCGTATTTATTTTACTATTAATAAAAATGGGGAGTTTACTTGGTTGTTACATGAGGTAGAGTGGAGATGCATAGAGAGGCACACAAAGGTGCCAAGGGAAAGGAGGGTGTAAGTAATTCACTCTCTTAATGAAGGTTGCATAAACATAGAGAAGAGGTCACAATAGAGCCATGAGAGAGTATAGATATGGGGAAAAATAGCTCAGAGAGTAGGGATCCCCAAGACTTTTCGTATTTTAGATATTTCTATTTTACCTCCAAATACATCTCCAAAAAACACAAAATTTGACCAGTTAGTTTGTTTTCTGATGACCAAAAGCTAGAATATAAAAAATACCCAGAATATCTTAAAAGGAACTTCTGAAATTTCATTTTCCTTGTTCTTGATTAAAAAATCAATTACCTCCTATCTACTAATCATTTTGCATTGAAAAGAAGCACCACACTCCCGTAACTAACTCCTTTTTTAATATAAAATTTGGTGAAAAAGACTGCTTGAATGAAGAGAGAGAAGGATTCTGAGTATATCTTTGTAGATAATATAAAAAAGGTAAAACAAGATTGCAAAAGTGGAGAGAGAGGAGGATTATTTTACCATTCTTCTCTTCTCTTTTTCTTTTTTTAAGGAGGAGAGAGGGGGGCGAAAAGGCCCATTTGTGAGTTCATTTTTTTCGTAATGCTTATTTTTGACTTGTTCTCTACATAGCCACACTCTTATGCTTATCAACCCCAACTGCATTCTACACATTACTGTACCAACTATTCATTTCATAAAAAACAATATACCTACTAACTTTTAGCTTACTTGTAACAAGATTATAACATTTATATCCCTTCTACTCAAGAGAATATCTAACATATATATATTTTTTTTCTTTGGTATCCAAATTACTATGGAACTAATTAAGAATATGCACATAACCAATACATCCAAATACTTTCAGATGTGACTGATTGTGCTTTCTACCTATACACTTCTCTTCAAGTATTATACCATGTATAATAGTAGTGGTTGTCCTTTCATAATATATATAGTAGTCACAACTACTTTAGCCTAATAGTAATGAGGCAAGCTTCTTTTTGATATTAATACGTGAGCCACCTCTACAATATGGTTGTTTTTCTGCTCAGAAAATCAAGTCTACTATAGAGTATATCTATATATATACTACCTTTGTATAGCATTTTTCTCTTAAAATTTAAAAAAATCATTGGAGAAATATTCTCCCTATTCATCCGATCTTACACATTTAATATGCAACCCTATCTCCTTCTCAACCAATATCTTAAAGCTTTTAAAGTGAGTGAACCCCTCACTTTTCTCACACATAAAGTAAGCCCATACTTTTCGAGTATGATCATCGATGAAAGAAACATACATATAATACCTATAACCAATTAAGGTTTCAATCTTTGTGGGATCACTACAAGATATAGGCCTTATATCGACGTTAAAAGCGACGAAAATGCAAATAACAAAATTTACCCTCGTCGTCGCAAAAAGCATCGTTATTGGCGACGCCATAGAACAGTCGGTATTGGCTACCGACGTTGATAGCGATGGTTTGCCATGAAAATAACGACGCAAGCAGTAAAATTTGCGACGCTAATAGCGATGGTATTACATGATCGCATAATAAGTGACTGGTACAATCATGACAAGATATTACTAATACATAGAAAATGTCTACATAGATCAAGAGACCAAAAAATAAAGATGTGTGCACTCCAGGGATCCAAGGGCAAGCTACATATCCTCGCCCTCCGAAAGCTCGTCCCATTGCAAAGGAGCATCGAACGGACTCCGCAAAAAAAGAAACAACAACACATCAGTCCACCATACAATAATGTATATTTCTAATTAAACATGGTAACTACGGACAAGAAAGATGAATGACTTGTAAGGCCACCGCATCTATACAATCGGTCGATCAATGAAGTAAGACCGTGCCTCTCTGCATATCGAGTCTCAAGGCTGGTTGGATCACAATTTGTAATGGAGTGCTGCAAAGAAAACAAAATGCTAACTGTTAGAAACATGATTGTCAGTACAAAGGATATTGAAAAAAAATAAACAAGCAAAACAAAAGAAAAACTTACAAAGTCCTCCAAATATGTCTTGTGGCCACCACTCCCAAGATGATGGACCACTGTGGCCTCAAGTCGTGCCCTGGCTGCCTCGCGTTGCTGACTTCAACATCCTGGAGAATCTGTAGCCTCCTCCCTTAGTCGGCACCGCCAATCGTCCACATCTAACCACTCCGGCTTTGCAACCCCACTCTTGATTGCCTTGTGTACGTCGGATCCTCTATGTGATATATATGCACGCATGCAATCCATCATCCAGCCCGCAAAAATCTATCTACTGAGGTTGGAACCGGAAACTCCTCATGCAAGGATGCTACTATGTAGTCCTTTCTCCCCTCCGGTATATTCTTCCAATGATCTAAGATATTTTGCCGAAAAACTTGTTGGCACAACTCTCGCATGCAAGCCATCACCCTCCTCCCCTCATCATTCATGATGATGGCTCCCGACCTATCATCGACTAGATATCCATATCCCCCTGGGATCTACCTAAGATGGGTCCTCTCCCATTTGCGTCCACACTCCTTGGCATATCCAGGAGACCCCTGTGCATCCGATGTACTGACCAGGATAGTATCTCTCGAAGTGGCACCCATAGGGGTGCCACCTACTGCTGACGACTGAGCAAAAGCCGGAGTAATTGGAGTAGGTGTCCCCACAGGTGTGACAAATCCTGGAGGTGATGCAACTCCAGCTGAACGGCAACACGAAGACACTGCATCCGTGTCTCCACAGTATCCACTTGAGCCTAAGTCACGCTCCCTGGAACTGCCACAAGAGCGAGGAGTCGCACATATATCCTGTGCGGACCGCGGGCTCACTACCTCCGTATCTTTGCAGCATCCCCCTGACCCCGAAGCACTTCCTCCCGCTGGCCCAAGTGTGGAGCGTCGAGCTCGTCTGCTCGAAGCTGAAGCATCCAATCATGCTGAAGTAGATCTAGCAGAGCATCGTGACGAAGACTGAGATAGCTCCTAGTCTGCCATATCTTTGAATCTCGCAATCTGGTCTAGAGACATGCGTGTGAAGATATCTTGTAACTCCTCATCGCTCATCCCTCGAATCATCCTGAAAATGTCACCTGCACAGACAAAAAATGATATTAGAATAATCAATTTAAATCATACAAAGCACAGTAATATAAATCCTAAAACAAAGATCTCACTGAAAATGCATATCTTATGTACCCTTATAAGGGATTGGTCAACGAATTGAGTAAGTGGATGCTCCAAGTATAAAGTATCCTATGGTTCCATGTCAATCTCTTAACACAACTTTGCATACACTGGAAGGTCGATAGACATGTCACCACAAAAGGATGAGTTCATCTCATTCTCAAGACTCCTGTATTTCCATCATTGTTAGCCGATGCTGGCTCAAGCTTTCGGTGGCCTCCACCCCTTGCAATATCGACCCCTCTATTTGCATATTATCTTCATCTATGCTCGGAACATCGCTTTGATCATATACTCTCGCACTTTGGGGAGTTGAAGGTATAGCATACCACCATCGAGGTTGTCGGGGGTTTGGATAGAAGATTACCTGTTCACAAACATATACAAGATAGTTTAAACCATTGTGACATAAACCATGTCATAATACAATTAACAAACAAATGAGTCCACGCACCTGTTCACAATGGGCCGGCAACACAAAGGTGTCGTGCAAATCCATCCATTTTTTTTCAGAATCTATTTCAAGAAATCCAGATGGACCTCTTCGAATTGTTTCTCTAGCTCCTCCAAGTACCACTTTGAACCACTGCACATCGAATAGTATCATGGAGAAGCTATGGTAATTCACCGTAACAATACTTTTCAAGTTCCCAAAATACTCCATCTCATCCACAACCGTGTTTGAATCCGTTGCTCGTTGTCGGCTCTCTTGCTCGAACCTTGCCATGATACCAAAGTCCCTTGTGGAGCGCATTTTGTCAATACGCTCCACGTGAAAATGTCATCCACGCGACCATGCTGCACTATATATTTTGTACTGTACATTGAAACACTCAAATTAGATGTCGCATATAAAATTTAGGTACGACAAATCCTAAACCCCTGATCACCTTTGGACTACATCCCCTCAAGAATTCCCACTCCTCCATTGAGACCTCTGTTCCTTTGCGAGACGCTGCGGTCAAAGCTCCATACAACCATCGCATTGACATGAACCGCGGAATCTCCTCCATGCCCTCGGGATATCGAATCGGTTGATGACGTGTAATATGTCAGAATTCAGCTCGCGCTTCCTCTCGATCTTGCCTAGCGTTCTGGTACTTGGCGAGCCACTCCATAGAGGCATGGTGCAACATACAAAAGCAATTCACCTTCTCCTCCATTGAGGCATCCATTCTTTTTTCTACCCCATTTCCAATCACCACATCTCTAGTCAGTCTATCATCGTCCTTCAGCGACCATAGCATTTCGTTGTCTGGATCCACTATTGGTAGCCATTGTGAAATATGCACTAGCACCTCTGACACCAACCAACCTTCAGCCATGCTACCTTCTGGCGGAGCTCGTTGTCGCAGAAAGCCTTTCAGGATTTTCATGAAGCACTCCAAGAAGAACATCCATCGCAGATGGACAGGTACAGCAATCTGCACTTCATCTACAAGATGCACAAGAATGTGGATTTCTATTGTGAGCATGCTGGTGGGCAGGTATTTCTCAAAGAGACAGACTGTCTCCACTGCTCCCCACCTTGCAGATTCAATAGAGGACATCTTAATCTCCTTCTGTGAGATCCATTGCACCAAAGTCGACAACCTGTAAATGGCCCCACGTATTTCTGGAGTAAGATATCCTACAATCGCGATCAGTAGTACAAACTGCCACAAATGAGAAAGCATTATGAATAATGGCTACACTCCAAAAAGCAAAATGTGCACGCCAATTACAATCCATTCGTAGTACAAACCTGATATATCTTATCCTAGTCATGGGATTTTAGCCTTGAAAATTGGTCGTCTTAGAAAATGCAAACTTGAGAGAATGTATCATACCCGTCGGAGTGCAGATAGACTTGACTACTTTCTTCACAATGCGCTCTTCTTTAGTGGACAAAACCCGAGGAGCGTGAGGTAGCTGCACGCGACCATCAGCACTCGACTGCGGCCAAAGTGCCTTCATCTTACCTACCTCCTTCAAATCCATTTGTGCCCCTATAGTGTCTCTCTTTCCTATGATGTGGTCCCACAGCAAGCTTCCCACATTCTTGAAAATATGCATGGGATCCAACAAGTCGTTGACCTGTAAGTGGGTCTAGTATGGCAACTCGTAGAAAACTGAGAACCGCCACATTCCGTTTGGATGTGATTTCGTGTGGACCATTTTCAGCTTATACCAGCTTGAGGCATTCATGCGTGTTGGAGGTCGTCCAAGAAAACCTTCCTTGAGTTCATGATCCTCTGGCAAGCAAGTAGCGTGTCCTTGATATACCATCTTCTTCATGGTTTGTGACCTTTGGGAGTCTAACTGTGGCCCGCACAATGGACATGCATGATAACATGAGGTAACCAGACCTGTTCCAACACCACGTCCCAGTGAATACAAGCTTGAACGAGATAAAATATAGATATTACCAACAAGAATGGAGGCGTGTTCACCTAAGCACTCTCCAAATTCGGGAAAGTCATGCATCGTCTACATGAGAATGGCTCGAATATTGGTTGACTGCCGACCATCACGCGTGCTCATATCTTGCACGGTGACCCCCTCCTTCCACAAAATCTTAAGCTCATCGACTAATGGACGAAGATACACGCCCATATTTTTGACTTTGTAGCGGCTGGGGACAATTAAGCTAAGGATGAGATTTCCTTTCTTCGTAAAAAGCCATGGAGGGATATTGTAGTTCACGAGGACTATAGGCCACACACTATAAGAAGTTGAGCGCAGACTGAATGGCTTCACGCCATCCATTGCAAGACCGAGCCGAAGATTCCTTGGCTCTCAGGCAAAGCCTGGGAAGGTAGAGTCAATGTGCCTCCATGCATGTGAATCCGCTGATATTCGTTGAACTCCATCCATGAACCTATTCTGTGCATGCCACGTTGTCAAGCTCGCCATGCCGGACATATGAGACATGCGGTTTATGCGGGGGATAAGCGAAAAGTGTCTGAGAACATTTTGAGGGATGGTTTGTCCTTGCAAGTCCTGTCGATACCTGTGAACACCACACTTTGGACGTGTCTCCATAGTCTCGTATTCTCCTCAAAACATTATGCAATCGTTGATACATGCATGGATGTTTTTGTAGTCCATGCCAAGCTTTCGTAAAACATGTTATGCATCAGTACGAGACTCAGGCATGATATTTGCAGGTGGTAATATATGATATTTCAATAACCTGAAAAAAATCATAAACACCTTGAAAAAGCACAAATATTTTTAATAATAGTGCCGAAAAAAAAATCAATGAAGCGTATGTACAAAGTATCTAAACAACTTGGTCACACTCGTATCACTCCACCCGTATTTTGCTTGCACACTTAAGAGTGCAAGCAGTGTCTTCAGGTGAGATACTTGGCACCCATCATATAATGATATGGATGCTTCCTCTCTAAGCGGATCAGAAGTCTCGACATCCATGGGAATGAATGCATCGATCATTGCCTCCATCTTAGGCTCCAAGATTGTAGGTAGGTCTAGAAGGTTGCCAGTCTCCTCTAGCATTGACGGTATAGATTGGCCTTGCAAGTGGTGGATTGGCTCATGCACTCCATCCATGGCACCCCACGAACTCTTCTTATTGGCCGCAAAGGGTGCACTCCTCCTTGGGATGAGACATCACCTCCCTAGATAGAAAATTAGCCAGTGAGACCCAATCTTATTGTATATGGTATTCAATTAGCTTGCGAGTACAATGCATCATTGATATTAACTTTTCTTACCGTTTGCTGAAAATCCGTAATCGCCTGATCAATGATCTTAGATGGAAACTCGCCAAATCCTCGTACATATTCTATAGACAATCTGCGTTTTCGTCTGATTGCCAGCTTGCATTGAGAGCAAGGACATGGGACACGCTGATTAAGATACGCCTCGTGATCTTGAACAACAGGACCTCCATCATTTTCCATTTTGTCTACGTTACAACAAACAATTTGTTTTTGTTATCATTCTTTTTTTTCTCAAATTGTTATCCTCTCCTTTCATCTCTCTCTTTTTCTATGACCACGACTACAACTACGACCATGACTACGACCATGACCACGACCACAACTACGACCATGACCATGACCATGACCACGATGACGATGACTACGACCACGACGACTACGACCACGACTACGACCACAGCTACGACTATGACTACCACCACCACCACGACTATGACTACGACTATGACTACAACGACGACTACGACCACGACTATGACTACGACTACGACCATGGTCACGACCACAACCACGACTACGACTACGACGACAACCACGACCCACGACCACGACCATGACTACGACGACCACGACCACGACTACGACCATGACCATGACCATGACCATGACCACGACCATGACCACCATGACCATGACTACGACTATGACCACGACTACGACTACAATTAGGACTACGACGACCATGACCCTCTCTTTCTCTCCCTCTATCATTTTCTCTCCCTCCCTCACCTTGACCCTCTCTTTCTCTCTTTCGCCATTAGGTTTAATGATTTTTCTCTCTTTTTCTCTCTCCTCTCTCTCTCATATTTCTTTTTCTCTCTCCTCTCCATCTCCCATTTCCCTTTCTCTCTTTCTCTTCCTCTCTCATTTTCTCTCCCTCTCTCACCCTCACCCTCTCTTTCTCTCTTTCTCTATTAGGTTTAATGATTTTTTTCTCTTTTTCTCTCTCCTCTCCCTCTCTCATTTCCCTTTCTCTCTTTCTCCCCCTCTCTCATTTCCTCTCCCTCCCTCACCTTGATCCTCTCTTTCTCTCTTTCCCTATTAGGTTTAATGAGTTTTCTATTTTTCTCCCTCCTCTCTCTCTCTCACTTCTTTTTCTCTCTCCTCTCCCTCTCTCATTTCCCTTTCTCTCTTTCTCTCCCACTCTCATTTCCTCTCCCTCCCTCACCCTGACCCTCTCTTTCTCTCTTTCCTTATTAGGTTTAATGATTTTTCTCTCTTTTTCTCCCTCCTCTCTCTCTCATTTTCTTTCTCTCTCCTCTCCCTCTCTCATTTCCCTTTCTCTCTTTCTCTCCCTCTCTCATTTCCTCTCCCTCCCTCACCCTAACCCTCTCTTTCTCTCTTTCCCCATTAGGTTTAATGATTTTTCTCTCTTTTTCACTCTCCTTTCTCTCTCTCATTTCCTTTTCTCTCTTCCTCTCCCTCCCTCACCCTCACCCTTACCCATACCGTCTCTTTCTCTCTTTTCCTATTATGTTTAACATCTTCTCTCTTTTTCTCTCTCCTCTCATTCTCTCTTTTTTTCTCTCTCCTCTCCCTCTCTCATTTCCTTTTGCTCTCTTCCTCTCCTTCTCTCATTTCTTCTCCCTTCCTCTCCCTCTCCCTCTCCCTCTCTCATTTTCCTATTATGTTTAATGTCTCCCTCCCTCTCTATCTCCCTCTCCCTCCCTCCCCCTCCCCCTCCCCCTTTCTTTCTCTCTCCCTCCCTCTCCCTCTCCCTCTCCCTCCCTCTTCCTTTCCCATTTCCTCCCCCTCTCCCTCTTCCTTTCCCATTTCCTCCCCTCTTCCTCTCCCTCTCTTTCTCTCTCTCTCCCTCCCTGTCCCTCTCTCATTTCCTCTCCCTCCCTCTTCCTTTCCCATTTCCTCCCTCTCTTTCTCTCTCTTCCTCCCTCTCCCTCTCTCATTTCCTCTCCCTCTCTCTCCCATTTCCTCCCTCTCCCTCTCTTTAATTTCCCTCTCTTTCTATCTCTCTCTCCCTCCCTCTCTCTCTCTCTCATTTTCTCCCTCTCCCTCTCCCTCTCCCTCTCCCTCTCCCTCTCCTTCTCTCTCATTTCCTCTCCCTCTCTCCATATACACAAATTATACAAAAAATAAATAAAAAAGAGAGAGAATACACTCTCCCTCCCTCTCGTTCTCTCATTTCATCCCCCTCCCTCTTCCATTTTCTCCCTCTCCCTCTCCCTCTCTTTCTCTCTCTCTCGCCCTCCCTCTCCCTCTCTCTCCCTCCCTTTCCCATTTATTCCCTCTCCCTCTGCCTCTCTTTCTCTCTCATTTCCTCTCCCTCTCTCAATATATATACACAAATTATATAAAAAATTTAAAAGAGAGAGAGGAATGCACTCTCCCTCCCTCTCCCTCTCTCATTTCCTCCCCCTCCCTCTCCCTCTCTTTCTCTTTCTCTCCCTCCCTCTCCCTCTCTCTTTCTTTCTCATTTCCTCTCCCTCTCTCAATATACACAAATTAAACCCTAAACAAGTAAAAGAGAGAGAAAATGGACTCACCGTAAAGATTTGGCGAGGGTTTGGCGGCTCCTCCTCTCCTTCGCGAACGGCGACAACAACGACGGTAGTGGCAAGCCTTCTTCCTCTCTCTCTCTCACCCTTTATGCAAAACGGTCGCTCTCTCTCTCGCTCTCCCTCTCGAAATGTTTTACGAATGCGCGAGATGAAACACGCTCGGGTTTCGGCCCACTTTTTTTTCCCCGTGGGACGTCTCTATTTACAGCGACGCCGTTATTCTTGCATCGCTACTGGCCGTCACTATATCTGCATTTCCTTATAGTGGATCCTAAACATCATAATGTATCAATTCATGTGACTTCTTATATACATGCTTTTCATGTGAAGATGCATGCCTTGCTTGCTTTCCAAATTGACGTGCTTTATATACTTTATGCATCCCATCAACCCTAAACTTGGGCAAGACATGGAGCCCCAAGAGAGACACCAAGGAAAAGGGGTTTCTACTGCAATAAAATCTATCTTGTAATATCAATAAGATTTTATTTCATTCTTTTGATAGCCAAAATAGGAAAAACAACAAATCTTCACGCAACATCATAGTAGATATCTCCCACAGATTTGATAGAATTAGCCATAATCTTCAACATCCTCACAGAATCCATCAATACAACAAGGAACATAAAAGAATACACCATTTTTGAATGGAAATAATCACATAGTATTCATCTTCATTGTCTTCATAGTTCTCTCTCTCAATCTCCTATAGATAGACACATTGTTTTGATAGAATTGGCTATCTTTGACTCTCTCTCGTTCTCTCTCAATCAATAGTACATCATCTCCTCTCTACAATACTCAAGAATGGAACTTAATAATCCTTCTTAGGTCATGGATGCACATCCCGAAAGGTATGGGAGTTATGAAAGGGCACCAGAGCCACTACAGTGTCTCTTCATAGCTCACTACTATCACTATCTCTTCAGTCTTCAATAGCTACTTTTTCCATTTGTTTAGCTCGTTTGAACTTAGATTCATCCTTTCCAAAAGTTAGAAAAAATTTCCAAAGTCACACATACATTCTAAAAAACACTTACAAAAGATCTAAATAACAGAACAGAATAGGAATAGAGCAGAGACTGAGGCTCTACAAAAGGTCTACAAAGGGTTACAGAAGGTCATCAGAGAACAACAGATCCTCATAACTCATCCTAAAACCATTCCAAACTATAAAAAACTATTCAATAAGCTTTCGAAAGATCTCAACCTTCATCAATCATCAATCCATGCTTCATACAAAAGAAAATTAGAACAAAACAAAAGCTAAACAGAAGGTATCAGAACCTCAACAGAACCTATTAGAACATCAGAGAGCTTCATATTTCTACTAAGAATCATCATGAGCTTCCAAAACATAATCAATATCATCCAAAACACTCTCAAAAATTTTCAAAAATAACCAAACATCATTCAGAATCCACAAAAAATCAACCATTCAAACCTAAAAAACAACAAAAATCAATCAAAATTTCAGTCTTTTTCCCCACACTTAGAAAGGAAGTGTCATCGTGACCTAAGGAAAAGAAGAATGTAAGTTCAGTAAAGAGATCAATTTGATCTTCTTTAGTATCTTCAATAATCACCCAAGCATGGCCCCAACTTATCACCTGTATCTAAGAAAGAATATTACTAAAGGAAAACATCATTATGCATTAACACATCTTATAAACAATAGAAAATCATGAAAAATTTGTAAAAGATATAAGCGGTTCCTAATCTTTGCATCGTAGGCTTGCCATCCACCATCACCATCAGTGTTAATAGTAAAAAACAGAGCTCTCAAACAAATTATTCAACCAGCACGAACTCATCACATAAAAATTAATACATCACAAACACAAAACAACCATCTGAATGGCACCTCCAAAAAATATATATCATTAAGAAGCATAGAAGATACATTCAGGGGTATCAGTGAATATGATCCCTCTTGAAAGCTTGATGATTACAAAAGCGATCCATGGATAAAGACTCATTTGCAAAATATTTTGGAGGATTTTGAAAGAATTGAAGGCAGCACATCCATTCTAGAAAAACAAGGTATCTGCTAGGTAAACAAAGGGCATGAAAATATAGGACATCCAATTGTTGATAATCAATGTTGATATTGACATTCATACAAAGCTTGAGAATGGCCTTTTGATCATTATGGAAATGCCTATGCATATATGCTAAGTACCAAGTAAAACGGGTTGTCAATCTCGCTGAAGGATCGAGAGATTGTGAATATTGTTGGAAAACATGGAGATAATTTTGGTATGCTTGACTAGTAGTTGTCCAGTCCCCTGGAATAAATGGCCAATTAATCTGTGGTCCCGTGAGAGAATCAGTTGAGCTCCATCCTCTTCTTCTTGGAATCTGTTGATCAAATCCTTCATACCCACTAACCAACTGAGGGGGTTGAGAAATAGAAGTGGTAGGAGATGAAAGAGGAATGAGTGAAAGAGGATGAAGAGATAGGTAGAAAAAATCATAAAATGAGGAATAAGCTAAAGAAGGATTAGCTGAAAATTTAGGCGAATCAATTAAGAAATGTGTTAATTGATAAGAAAAAAAAGTAGAAGTATGTGGATAGATAGGGAAGGACAAAGCGGAGAAGAGGAAAAGACTTGATCTTCAATGAAAGAAAAATAGGTAAAGATTGGAGTTTGAGGAGCACCCTGAGGTTGGAAAAGGAGAGGTAAGATGGCTGCTGAGTTGGATTAATAAAGGGAAAAATAAGCATCATAGTGATGGGCCATTTGTTGATAATACAATACATTAGGAACAGAGGGACCTAAAACACATCGTTGATGGTAGGCATCAAAGAAGGATGAATCAAATGGATGGTTCTTGGAAAGATAAGCTAAAAGATCAACCCTCAATTGGTTAGTGTTCTGCACATGAGTAAAGGCTATATTCTATCGTTGGTTCAGGACTACTAAATTAATCATTGAATGCCATAAAGTGTAAGAGACAGCAACCACTTTAGAAGAATAGCACTGGAACATTTCATCTATCCTCAACTCTAAATGGTTGACATATAAGGCAACTTATAAGACCACATCCCCTACATACCAAGCCAGATCTACATCATTTGGAATTAACAAATCACCTTGCAAATACATATAAGACACCAACATGGTATCCGTCATCACAAAATCTTCAAAGACCATACGGAAAACTTCTCTCAGCAAATCAGAAGACCAGACTCCAGTCCAACTATGCTTTGGAAGAGGGAGATCCATCGTTGAGACCTTAATATAAAAGGCCAACTTATGTAGCTGATATAGTGGACAAAAAAGGAATGGTCATGAGGAACATACTCCTAAAATTGCTCAAATGTAGACCATAATAAATCCATCTTGGACTAATAAAAGGAATGGCCATGAGGAACAGTGATTGCGCTTATTGGTCCTTCAACTATTTAATCTGGGAAGCTTGGGATTCCACTGTATTGTGAGCAATCTGGAAAGCTGACAGTTTTGTATCCAAAAGAGTCTTAAACTCTTAAGCTTCTTTGGACATTTTCTCTTTCTCTTCTGAAACTCTAGTGACCTCTGACTGAGCTTCTGCTAACTAAGTTTTTAAAGAAGATATTTCTTCTCTCTGGGTCTCAATCATTTATGTTTGTTGCTCCATCTACTTAAACAGATCGGAAAGAGTATATTTAGCAAAGGCTAGCTCTGTGGTTGCCTTATGCGTTTGGTCTTTGGATTGCATTAATTCTTCATAGAAAGAAGAATAGAGCTGTTGAACACAAGTTGTCACTGAGAGTTTAATAGAAGTCTGGATGTCGTTACAAAGGAAATGAATGGCATCCCCTATCACCAAGCTATTCAGTGAAGGACCTGATATATCCAAATAACCCTCTTGATGTGCCCTGAATAAGTTGTTACATGTGAGGTTGTAACGTCTCCACTAGAACCATTCAGGACACGTCTTAGCAGTCCATCGGAAAGGATGTCTAGAAAACTCCGCCCAGCACTCCCATGGAATGTTACGGGTTTTGCAATCTAGGTCTTCCCGAGTCTGCCACGTAGTGGAAGTATCCTGGCTGTTCCCACTTAGGATCGACCTGAATTTGGGTTTCCCTGTTTGGTCATTAGCTAGCAACAACTAGCGTCAAACCCGAGCGAACTACTTTACACAGAAACGCCAGGTCCGAAGCGGATTCATACTGCACTTGGTTCAAGGAGAATGGGAAACGAGAGGGATGCAAGGCTCGACCTCTCTGCCAAAAGCATAGTCCCATTCCGTTCCCCTAAAACAGCGTGAATCGGGTAATCGGTAATTCCAAGTCATCATTCTCATTACTTGTTTCGGAGATGACGATCATCCTCTGTTCGCCGAAGACTTTGAGAAAAGTTCCCGGCTAACCGAGACCACCCTTCCATAGGACAGACCCATGGTCCATCCTCCGCACTTTCCTCGGTTTGTTTTAGTTATGTAATTACCTACCACATTAGTTTGACATATACAAACAGCTTCCTTGATTAGCCCTGTTAAGCACTGGTTCCTTCACGTAATCTTATCACAGGACATAAAGAAGGCAATGTCAAACAACTCCTTTATTATCACTTTATCCTTTTATCTTTGGAATACAAGGAGTTCCCGCCTGTAGGCGTATTCATAATCCGCCCGAAGGCTATCCAGTAATCCACCAGGGATCACTAATCCAAGTTTCCGCCCGTAGACTAGTATGCGGGCCTCGAGATCCAATCCCGAGTCACGTTAGCCTCTTGTGCAGGGCCCGGAAGGCGAGGGATTTACGGCCAGAGCCCTCTCTGGCACCCAAGCGTCCTCCTGCTCCAAGTAGAACTCAACGGAGAGACCTCTCACGGCGGGTTCAGTCCACGTTACCGGCGCGGTTAACAACCCCCTTGGTTAGGGTCAGGCAGGCAGTCGGGGGTAACTGAAGCTGCCTCTTCCTTTCTAAACTGTTACAAGCACAATCAATTTCAATGGTCGTTTAGCTGGCAAACTGTTAAGGAGTGACTTCTTTTCTCCGAATGCAACCCGCATTCGATCCGGAATCAATTGCAACTTGGAAAGATTCCTATCATTCTTGGGTTAGGGTCATACCCTACCAATACTTTAGGTTTTGTTGTGGTAGGTTCTAGCGACCATGTCACTTTAGTTTATTGTCTGGTCATTTGCTTCAAGGCAAATACCTAACTTTCCTTTTCCTTGGCAATTATTCCCCAAGAAAAGTGAGTAACAGGATGATTACTCATCCTCTTGTAAGTTAAATTCTTTCAATAACTTGCCAACCTCATTTCGAGAGATGACAAAACTCTCTTGTGGACAAATCTCAAGTCTATACGATGTTGCAACCTTTTTGCACATGTGTTGCATCATTCCACGGGATCATTCCACCAATTGAAGGGCGTCCTCCGGCCACGGAATTACCTCTACCCGAGTAGCAGGATTTAGGGTATCCTCCAACCCATTCCTAATTATGTTGGCCCATGGCCTTAGAAGTTCGCAACTCCGTCGAAGTTTCATCATTTGAACGAATGATCCTTAATCCTTAGATCATCTCATGCAGGAACATCCAATTGACTCAACATTTAGTGAATGTGTGTAAGATCTTTGGGTTTGCGGGTTTTGACTTGGCAACAAGTGTAAAGCTAGGTCGAATTCTTACCGCACAAAACCCTAGTTAGCACTTGGGCTACCTATCATATCGACTAAACCATGCCCAAATGAATCCCTTGTGGTCTGGGTGACTTAGACAACACAATATACTTGTCTTGCGACAAGGATGAACCTTTCCCAAAGGTGATAAACTAGATCAATAGTTACAACTACACCTATACGTGTAAACATGCGATTCACTGCTTCTACGCAACACATGGTTCACAATAACCCTATCCTTTCTTGGCAGAGTAAAAATGCCTGATAATCTAGACACTAACTTTCCTAGGTCCTACTAGGACTTACCTCAAATAATCATGCCTCTTGCAAGTCCATAGATCAATTTCGTGCCTTCTATTCCTTTTCGAATAACGTCTTTATGGGTGTTAACTTTCCCTCATGAATCATTACAGGGAGGATTTATCTAAAAAGGTGACATGCCATTAATCTTTCCATGCCTAGTAAAAAAAATGTACCTCAATGATTTCAACCTTGAAATGAGGCAATAGTTTTCCTAGGCTCGTCACTTTTGAATACACAAAAAGGAAACTTGCTGATAAGGTCCTACAAATGCATAGACACCTTATGCTCTTTTCACCCATTCCTTTGAACCTACCAACGATCAATTTTCATATCTTAAGCTATTTCTAATAAATGTTCAAATAGCCAATTCATTTTCCAATTGCATTTAACTTGACTAGTTGAATTCGAACATGCATGAGTGCTTCCTAATCCGTGAAGTTATCGTGAATAATTCAATACTTTTGTGTGGAATCCAAATAGATAAAAACCTGGACTTGCGGACTCCGGGAAATATCCACGTATGCTCGAGGTGAACCTCCCGCATCGCACCTTGTGATCTTTCTAGAGGCCATCGTGAATTCGATCTCCAGTTAGCCTTCGTGGATTTCAACTTTTTGCCTTGGCTTGCAGTTTTTATGACCGTGGTCCGTCTCCCTTGTATGCGCAATTTCCTTTGAGATATGGCTTCCTTGACCGAAGTTCCGACTTGCGGAATTTGACTTGGGAAGGCCTTAGGGTTCTTATGAGGTCCTTTGGACAATGGAGGCTTGAGAATTTTAATCCACCTTGAAATTCCGGGTTTAGGAAGGATTTTGTGGGCCCTTAAAGCAACCCCCTTCAATGGGCTTATGAGGAATTCGAGTGGGAAGGGCCTTTATGGGCTTCCTCTCTTATTCTTCAAAATCCCGGCCCAGGGATGACTGGGTGGAAGGGATTTTGTAGCCCCTCTTCTTTAAGTCTCGTGATAGAGTTGTTGGTAATAGGTGAGAAGGCTCGTCGCCTCCTTCTCTTCAAAGTCCCGGGGTTGTGGATGGACTTGTGGGGGAAAGGTAGTGGGAAGGGGGGCTTAAGAAGCCCCCTTAGAAGCTTCTTGAAGAAGCTTCTAAGAAGCTTCTGGTTGACTTCAGCAACGTCGAGGAGGGGGGAGGGGGTCGTGATCAGGCGGGGCGGCGGACCATGGCGGCGTTTCGTCAGCACGGCGACCTCCTGCGGCAGCACGGCGACCTCCTCCTGCGGCACGACGAGCTCCTTTTGCAGCACCGCGAGCTCTCCTCTCTCCTCATGGCCCGTCGTCCTTCAGCTCCTGTCCCACAGCTCCCTCTCCTTACGGACCGTCCTGCACACCCTCCAGCCTCCCCCCCTCTAGCTAGGGGGGTGTTTATATAGGCCTTGGGAGGGGTGGGGAAAGGGGGCCTCCACACACGTGGAGGACCTCCTTATGCAAACTGACCTTCTCCTCTTTGGCCATTCCTCCCCCACACTCCCTCTCCTCCAGCCATGCATCGACTGGGGGAAGGGATAATAATTAAAAAAATTTGCAAATTCCTATCCTCTTGACCTCTTCCCAAGAGGCTGTTTTCCCGCGGCTATGCCGGTTTGAATCCTCGACCTTATTTTCCTAAGGTGGAGTGTCTCCATTCCTCGCGTGAGGTCATAGATTAGCTGCTGGCACTAGTGACAATCTTTGCACGAGATTTACACTGTTGAGATATCGAGCTCCACTCGTGATACGCCAGGGTGACCGTTGTATATTTATGTCACCGACTTGTCAGTTGCAGACGCGGTTGGTACACCGCCCATGAATAATAGCTACATGATAGCTATCCTTATCTACTCTAGTTCGTGGCTCAGTTAGTATGCCACCTTAGTTAGTTGAGTTTGGTTTGAGACCCATATATAGGGTTCTTCTATTTCTTTGTACTTGAGTTCTTTTGGCTTACACAACTAAGAAGAGGAAAACTGTTTTCAGCCTCCACCCTTGTGTGTCTTCCCCCATTGTGCAAGCAAGAAAGCTTCAAGCGAGACTCCTTCCTTCTCTCCCACAATCTTGACATGGTATCAGAGCCTTGTTCGTGGTAAGGAGCTCAAGAAAGCAAGCCAAGCTCGCGGTGGTCTGGTAAGAGGAGCAGTGTTGCTTTCATTTCCTATTTTGGGAGCAGATCTCTGCAGGTAGCACAGCCGGAAATTGCAGGAGTGCATTGTCTCAGGTTGAGACGCCCTTCGCGGTGAAGCAAGAGGGCAGTATATTGTTTTTTTGATTTGAGGCCATTTCGGGGCCTGTTTTGCAGACGAAAGTTTTCTGCACGCACTCAAGAAAAGGCTCAGTTTTATGCTGTGCGACCACTGTTCTACAGGTCGGTGAAAAGTTACTGTAGAAATTGCATCGTATGCTTGTGCACAGAGACATTGGGAGTTTCAGAATCATCCTTGGTTCCTGTTTATGCAAAATCGTCACTAGGAAGTGACTGTGTGGTCAAATACCACTTTCGCCAGTTTTGCAGATTTGCCCTTGTGAGGGTGAAGCTGTGTTTTTTGCAGTGACAGAATTTCTTGCAGTATTCTGTAATGGCGTCTGATTCTCTTTCACAGATTGTCACTGAAAAGCTTGACAAGAACAACTTCCAGGCATGGAAATTTAGAATGACGAATTTCCTTATGGGAAAAGGATATTGGGAATTTGTTGCAGGAAATGAAGAAGAACCAGTTCTTCCTGATGTTCCCAATCAACAACAAATGCAGGCATTTAAAACATGGCATGAGAGAGCCAGGAAAGTTATGTATTGGCTGTCTATCAGTATTTCAGACTCTATGATTGTGCATATTCAGGATGCAAGTACGCCAAAGGAGGCATGGGATACTTTGTCAAAAATGTATAGCACAAATACGCAAGCCAGGAAAATGCAGCTCAAGCAAGAGTTGCATAATGTGCAAAGAGAAAGTATGAGCATCAACGACTACCACATGAAGGTGAAGAAGATTGCAGATGCACTTGCTTCCATTGGGTCGCCAGTGGAAGATGATGATTTAGTTTCCGTGACCTTGAATGGTCTAGGAAAGGATTATGCACAGTTTCGGACATCCATTTCAGTTTGTGAAAGATTTCCTGATTTTGAGGAGTTGATTGCTCTTTTAATTTCTGAGGAACAGAGAAATGGTGGTGCATCTTCTTCAGGAGGAACTTCAAAAGAAGCTGTCTTCTACTCAAATGCTGGAAGAGGTAGAGGCAGAGGTAGAGGAGGCCGATTTGGAGGCCGTGGCAGAAATCAGAATATGCAGCAAACTCAAGAAAACCAGTCCTATGGAGGAGGACGTGGTAACTCTAGAGGCAGGGGGAGCCAAAGAGGTCGTGGTGGATGGCAAAGAGGCCAAAATGCAAACAGTAATGTTGAATGCTACTACTCTGGTAAAATGGGTCATATGGCTAAAGACTGCTATAAAAAGCAGAATGACATCATGAATGGAAAACTGCAACAAGGGAATTATGCATCTTCTAGTAGACAGGGTGATGACAGAAATGAGCATTTGTTCATGGTGCAGCACATGAACAATTCTATGACAAGTGCAGAAGAAAGCAATGATGTATGGTATGTTGACTCAGGTGCATCAAACCACATGACAGGTCATGCAGAATGGATGGAGGATGCAAGGAAAATGGAAAAACCAGGATTTGTGGAGACTGGTGATGATACTGCACATCCTATTGTGCAGATTGGAAAAATTCCCTTGTCTATGCAGGGTGGGAAAAAGAAATACCTGTCCGATGTATTTCATGTCCCGAATATCACCAAGAATCTGGTTTCAGTTGGTCAAATGGTTGAACAGGGCTTGCAGGTCAGATTTAATCCTCATGGATGCTTTGTTGAGGATATGAAAAATAAAGGTCGCTTGATAGCAAAAGGAAAGAAGAAGGGCAGAATGTTTACATTGGATGCAGACATGTCTGAATTGAGTGCAGCAATGTTTGCACATGGGACCGGTGTAGTTGCAGATATTGATATCTGGCATAAACGCATTGGTCATGTTAATGTACAGCGACTTAAATCAATGCAGGCCCAAAATATTGTTGCAGGTTTGCCGAAATTCAAGGTTGCAGAAATGCATAAGGTATGTGAAGCCTGTCAGTTTGGAAAACAGGCAAGGAAACCATTTCCTAGACATGTTCAAGAGAGTGAGAAGCCATTGGAATTAATCCACTCTGATGTGTGGACTACTAAAGCTGCATCTCTTGGAGGCTGTCATTATTTTGTCACTTTTATTGATGACTATAGCAGAAAAGTTTGGGTGTATTTTATGAAAAAGAAAAGTGAAGTTTTTGGGCATTTCAAAACCCTGAAAGCTATGGCTGAAAAAGAAACAGGTCTGCAGATAAAATGCCTAAGGTCAGATGGAGGGGGAGAGTACCTCTCAAATGAGTTTGCAAAGTTTTTGCAGGAGCATGGCATAAAGCAGCAATATTCATGCAGTTATACCCCACAACAAAATGGAATTGCAGAAAGGAAAAACAGGCATATTGGAGAGGTATCTCGTGCCATGCTCAATGAAAAAGACTTGCCAGATTTTTATTGGGCTGAAGCAGTTGCTACAGCAGTCTACATAATGAACAGGACTCCCACTGCAGCAATACATGGAATGACTCCAGAGGAGAGGTATACTGGTAGGAAACCAGATATTTCTCATTTGAAAATTTTTGGTTGCATTGCCTATGTACATGTGCCAGATGAGTTGAGATCCAAGTTGGATCCAAAAGCTGAGAAGTGCATCTTTATTGGTTACTCTCTGCAGCAAAAAGGGTATAGATGCTATAACCCTTCTACTCGTAAGTTTACAGTGAGCAGAGATGTTGTTTTTGATGAGATGAGTAGCTGGTATAAACCAGTAAATGTGATTGATGATGTAGATGCACAAAATGGTAATGCTGCACAAAATTCACAGCAGCAGTCACAAAATATTAGTGGACCTGGAGCGTCCTCTAGTAGTGGTTCACATTCTTCGCCATGGACAGGCAGATTGAGATCAGGAGATTCTTCTCAAAGCAATGCAGATAGTGGTATGCAGGTATCACGAAAAGGAAAAGAGAAGGTTGATCAGCCCATGTTTGATGTTAATGCAGGTCACTCTTATGTGGATGGTGAATCCAGTGGCTCAGAACAGAGCATTGATGATGAGTTGGGTATTCCTTCTATTGTTACACCTGGAGTAAGGAAGACCAGGGATGTTTTGAGAGCACCTGGGAGTGAACCTACTTTGCGCAGGTCTACGAGAGCTAGGTATCCTGTGGATAGGCTGAAATATGATGGATTTACAGCCATTCACTATGCATATATGGTCAAAGTGATACAGGAACCAGAACCCACATCTTTTGAGCAAGCCATGGGAAAAGAAAAATGGGAGAAAGCCATGGATGAAGAAATGGATGCCTTGGAAGCAAATGCTACATGGGAGTTAGTACCTTTGCCTAAAGGTAAGAATGCAATTGGCTGTAAGTGGGTTTATAAGGTGAAGCACAATGCTGATGGTTCTGTGAACAGATACAAGGCAAGATTAGTAGTCAAGGGGTATGCACAAACATATGGCATTGACTATGAAGAAACATTTAGTCCGGTTGCAAGGATGGCAACCGTAAGAGCAGTCATTGCTATGGCTGCATCAAAGGGATGGTCTTTACATCAGATGGATGTAAAGAATGCCTTCTTGCATGGTGATTTGCAAGAAGAGGTCTATATGGAGCAGCCACCAGGTTATGTGCATGCTGTTCATCCTGAGTTTGTTTGCAGGTTGAAGAAAGCCTTGTATGGCTTGAAGCAAGCACCTAGAGCATGGTCTGACAAGATAGGACAGTATCTTGTCACTATTGGCTTTCAGATTTCCAAGGCAGATTTCTCACTTTATGTGAGAAAAACAGAGAAAGGTATTATGCTGCTTGTCATTTATGTTGATGATTTGATTATGACAGGTGACAGTGATGAAGATATCCTTCATGTGAAAATGTTATTGAAGCAGAAGTTTGAGATGAAGGATTTGGGAGAGCTGCGTTATTTCTTGGGCATTGAGGTGATTAGATCACCAAGTGGGATACAGCTCTTGCAGAGGCAGTATGGATTGGACATGCTGTCCAAATATGGGATGACAGGTTGTAAGCCTATTTCAGTTCCTTTGGAGCAAAATGTGAAGCTGAGCACAGATGCAGGTGAGCTTCTAGAAGACCCTACTATGTATAGACGCATAGTAGGAAGTTTGATTTATATGACTATTACCAAGCCAGATTTGAGCTATGCTGTTGGATTGGTAAGTCAGTTTATGCAGGCTCCAAGGAAACCACATTTGGATGCGGCTAGACGCATACTTAGGTATGTGAAGTCCACATTGCAGTATGGACTATTTTATGAGACTGGGGTTCAGATACAGTTGCATGGATACACTGATGCTGATTGGGCTGGTAGTATTTCTGATAGACGATCTACCAGTGGATATGTATTCTCTTTTGGGAGTGCTGCAGTCACTTGGAGCAGCAAGAAACAGCCTACAGTTGCCTTGTCGAGCACAGAGGCTGAGTACAGGGGTGCAGCAATGGCTGCATGTGAGGTAGCTTGGCTGCATAAGCTACTTTATGATATGCATCAGTCTACAGATGGGCCAGTTGTCATTTATTGTGACAACATGAGTAGTATACACTTGGCAAATAACCCAGTCTATCATGCTAGAACAAAGCACATTGAGGTGCATTATCACTATGTGCGAGAGAGGGTTTTACTAGGTCTTATTGATCTAGTTTATGTCAGCACAGAGGATCAGGTAGCTGACATATTCACGAAGGCATTGGGCGCAGAGAAGCTGCGCAAGTTCAGAGACCTGCTTGGTGTGCAGGAATTGGGATTGAGCTCGAGGGGGAGTGTTGAGATATCGAGCTCCAC
Source organism: Lygodium microphyllum (assembly GCF_053477565.2). Lineage (NCBI taxonomy): Eukaryota > Viridiplantae > Streptophyta > Polypodiopsida > Schizaeales > Lygodiaceae > Lygodium > Lygodium microphyllum. Next base: position 93,681,296 of record NC_141156.1, read on the forward strand.
TCGTGATACGCCAGGGTGACCGTTGTATATTTATGTCACCGACTTGTCAGTTGCAGACGCGGTTGGTACACCGCCCATGAATAATAGCTACATGATAGCTATCCTTATCTACTCTAGTTCGTGGCTCAGTTAGTATGCCACCTTAGTTAGTTGAGTTTGGTTTGAGACCCATATATAGGGTTCTTCTATTTCTTTGTACTTGAGTTCTTTTGGCTTACACAACTAAGAAGAGGAAAACTGTTTTCAGCCTCCACCCTTGTGTGTCTTCCCCCATTGTGCAAGCAAGAAAGCTTCAAGCGAGACTCCTTCCTTCTCTCCCACAATCTTGACATACACGACGTGCGGGAAGTCAATATTTACGGCACGCGGTACGCGGAAATATTACATTCTCTCCCCCTTAGAAGAATCGAGATGTCCTCATCTCGAGATAAACTGGGGATATCGAAGATTGAGAGAGCTTTCATCCATCCAGGTAGCATCCTCCTTAGGATGATCTTTCCACTGGACGAGGCATTCTCTCAAGGTTCTGGATCTTAGTTGTCTCACCCTAGCATCAAAAATCTTGTCCGGCCTTAGTTCAAGGACTTCTTGACTAGGCATTACAGTTTGTTGGTCATCAAGTACATGATTAGGGTTAGGTACATACTTCATTCTTCAATAGACTGTTTATGGAATACATTATGAACCTTTAGGTTTTAAGCACTTAAGGATCTTGTATGGTCCACAATACCTTGGACTTAGCTTCTTGCAATCTCCTAAGGATAGAGAACTCTTCTTTGGGCATACGTGAATGAAGACCATGTCTCCTTCCTCAAATATTCTATCTTGACACTTCAATTTCGTGTATGCCTTCTGTCTATCCTTCGCAGCTTTGATGTCCCGATAGAGTGAAATCATAAGCTTTGCACAATATCTTCTATTTAAATAACTGGCTTGCTCGTATACATGCTCTCATTCTATAGTAGACATGTCCATTATTGACAGAGAATTCACGATACTTAGTCTCTAGCTTTTGTTCCTGGTCCTTGATAGAGACTTTCCTTAGCATCCTTTGATAGGCTAGATCATGGCATCCTTCCTCTCTAGCTAGCTCAAGTATTAGGTCGTTTGGCATGGACACCTCTGTAGCTAGAGATCTAGCTATTGATAGATTTTGCAAGATTAGTGAATTAAGGAATGCCTTGCGATTGAGTGCATCAACAACTACATTCTCCTTTCCCTGGTCGATACTTGATCTTAAAATCATATTCCTCCAATACTTCAATCCATCGACGTTGCCTCATGTTGAGCTCGTTCTGGGTAAAATCCATTTGAGACTCTTATGATCGGTTACTAGAGTGAACTTATTTCCCAACAGATAGTGTCTCCAAAGCTTTAGAGCATGTATGACAGCTAATAACTCCAGATCATGAGTGGCATAATTCTTTTCGTGACTCTTCAATTTCCTTGAAGAATACGCTACTGGATGACCTTCCTGCATAAGAACACACCCCAAGGCAAGAATGCTGGCATCGGTTACTACCTCGAATTCCTTATTGAGATCAGGAAGTTTCAGAATAGGTGCTGATACCAAACATTGCTTCAATTGGTCAAAGCTATTTTGCTCGAGAGTTGACCATGTAATAGAAGTCTGCTTCTTTAGTAAGTCAGTAAGAGGTGCTGCAATCAAAGCATAGTTTTTGATAAAGATCCTATACCATCCTGTCAAGCCAAGAAAACTGCGTATCTCTTTGACAGATACTGGTATTGGCCATTCAAGCACATCTCTGACTTTGGCTGGGTCTATTGATATTCCTTCTGATGATACGATGAATCCTAGATATTCAATCTGACGTTTGAGGAATGCACACTTCTTCATTTTTGCATACAGCTTATGAGACCTCATTGTCTCCAACACAATCCGTAGTTGAGGTTCATGATCTTCTTCCTGTTTGGAATAGAGTGTCGTCGAAGAAGACAAGCACGAAATCATCAAAATATGGTCTAAAAATATCCTGCATTAATCTATTGAAGGTGGCAGGTGCATTTGTAAGGCCGAATGACATAACCAAGAATTCAAAGTGCCCATATCTTGTATTGAAGGCCGTTTTTTGGAATGTCCTCATCCTTGATCCTGATTTGATAGTAGCCTGACCTGAGATCAATTTTGGAGAAGATCTTTGCACCTTGAAGGCGATCGAGAAGCTCATCTATTCTAGGAATAGGATACTTGTTCTTGACCGTTGATTTATTCAACCCACGGTAATCAATACATAGTCGAAATGTCTCATCTTTCTTTTTCTGGAATAGAACTGGAGCTCCCCATGGTGAATTGCTAGGCCGGATGTAGCCTTGGTTTAATAATTGTTTGAGTTGTTCCTTCAACTCGATAGCTTCCGGAATGGACATTCTATAAGGTCTCTTTGCAATTGGCGCAGCTCTAGGTATTAGCCTTATTTCATGATCAACTTCTCTTTAAAGCGGGAGTTCTATTAACTCTTCAGAACTACGTCCATGTATTTCTTCAGCCAAGTGACCAATTCACTTTACTACTTTATCAATATTCATAGTCAAGACAATCGGGAAAAAGTTTTATTCAATTCATATCAACATAGCCCTTTCGAGGTACAATTATTTCTTGGGGCGATGGAACAAGTTAATACATTAATTCGAGGAGAATAAGATGTTGTTGCATTCAGCTACAGGAACTGAGTAGTAGTACGGATTGGGGTCATCGATTTTCAGGAATCGATAGTTCATTGGAAGATTAGGGTATCTTTTCCTTTGATATCCCTTCTTCACATGACATCCCAAAACCTTGATTCGGTCGGCAGGGATTCTTTGAATCACTTCCCCGTACACATACTTATTCTGGTTAACCCTCCGACCTCCGACCCGTAAGGTCGCGTTTGCGTGAGCCTCAATAAAGACGAACAGCTTCACGATCTTCAAATCCTCCATCCACTTGATTCTCTTCAAGTTAATTTGAAAGTACGCAGGTTGATAGGCAGTTATGTAATAGACCCCTATAACACCCATCCATCTCCATTCCACATACACAGGTGATGGATTGTAAATGCGGTCTAGGATGTTCATCATTTCAATTCTCTGCCTATAATGCGGAGAGTGCATTGCAGTCATAAACATGATCCGGAACACCAAAAACTTGTTCCACGCCTCGTAATTCTGCAAGACAGCATTCAAAGTAAGGAAATGTTTGGGACACAACATTTGCTTTACTTCCTCTTATTAAAATTTCCTAAAACAAATCCTTTGTTGGTTTACTCTGATTCCAACCGTAACGTGTCCACTAGAACCATTCAGGACACGTCTTAGCAGTCCATCGGAAAGGATGTCTAGAAAACTCCGCCCGGCACTCCCATGGAATGTTACGGGTTTTGCAATCTAGGTCTTCCCGAGTCTGCCACGTAGCGGAAGTATCCTGGCCGTTCCCACTTAGGATCGACCTGAATTTGGGTTTCCCTGTTTGGTCATTAGCTAGCAACAACTAGCGTCAGACCCGAGCGAACTACTTTACGCAGAAACGCCAGGTCCGAAGCGGATTCATGCTGCACTTGGTTCAAGGAGAATGGGAAACGAGAGGGATGCAAGGCTCGACCTCTCTGCCAAAAGCATAGTCCCATTCCGTTCCCCTAAAACAGCGTGAATCCGGTAATCGGTAATTCCAAGTCATCGTTCTCATTACTTGTTTCGGAGATGACGATCATCCTCTGTTCGCCGAAGACTTTGAGAAAAGTTCCCGGCTAACCGGGACCACCCTTCCATAGGACAGACCCATGGTCCATCCTCCGCACTTTCCTCGGTTTGTTTTAGTTATGTAATTACCTACCACATTAGTTTGACATATACAAACAGCTTCCTTGATTAGCCCTGTTAAGCACTGGTTCCTTCACGTAATCTTATCACAGGACATAAAGAAGACAATGTCAAACAACTCCTTTATTATCATTTTATCCTTTTATCTTTGGAATACAAGGAGTTCCCGCCTGTAGGCGTATTCATAATCCGCCCGAAGGCTATCCAGTAATCCACCAGGGATCACTAATCCAAGTTTCCGCCCGTAGACTAGTATGCCGGCCTCGAGATCCAATCCCGAGTCACGTTAGCCTCTTGTGCAGGGCCCGGAAGGCGAGGGATTTACGGCCAGAGCCCCCTCTGGCACCCAAGCGTCCTCCTGCTCCAAGTAGAACTCAACGGAGAGACCTCTCACGGCGGGTTCGGTCCACGTTCCCGGCGCGGTTAACAACCCCCTTGGTTAGGGTCAGGCAGGCAGTCGGGGGTAACTGAAGATGTCTCTCCCTTCAGGCACCAACCTGAAGTATTTAGATATCTTTTCATCCTTTAGTTCATTGAGCAAACAATGCAAACAGTCCTTTCTAAACTGTTACAAGCACAATCAATTTCAATGGTCGTTTAGCTGGAAAACTGTTAAGGAGTGACTTCTTTTCTCCGAATGCAACCCGCATTCGATCCGGAATCAATTGCAACTTGGCAAGATTCCTATCATTCTTGGGTTAGGGTCATACCCTACCAATACTTTAGGTTTTGTTGTGGTAGGTTCCAGCGACCATGTCGCTTTAGTTTATTGTCTGGTCATTTGCTTCAAGGCAAATACCTAACTTTCCTTTTCCTTGGCAATTATTCCCCAAGAAAAGTGAGTAACAGGATGATTACTCATCCTCTTGTAAGTTAAATTCTTTCAATAACTTGCCAACCTCATTTCGAGAGATGACAAAACTCTCTTGTGGACAAATCTCAAGTCTATACGATGTTGCAACCTTTTTGCACATGTGTTGCATCATTCCACGGGATCATTCCACCCATTGAAGGGCGTCCTCCGGCCACGGAATTACCTCTACCCGAGTAGCAGGATTTAGGGTATCCTCCAACCCATTCCTAATTATGTTGGCCCATGGCCTTAGAAGTTCGCAACTCCGTCGAAGTTTCATCATTTGAACGAATGATCCTTAATCCTTAGATCATCTCATGCAGGAACATCCAATTGACTCAACATTTAGTGAATGTGTGTAAGATCTTTGGGTTTGCGGGTTTTGACTTGGCAACAAGTGTAAAGCTAGGTCGAATTCTTACCGCACAAAACCCTAGTTAGCACTTGGGCTACCTATCATATCGACTGAACCATGCCCAAATGAATCCCTTGTGGTCTGGGTGACTTAGACAACACAATATACTTGTCTTGCGACAAGGATGAACCTTTCCCAAAGGTGATAAACTAGATCAATAGTTACAACTACACCTATACGTGTAAACATGCGATTCACTGCTTCTACGCAACACATGGTTCACAATAACCCTATCCTTTCTTGGCAGAGTAAAAATACCTGATAATCTGGACACTAACTTTCCTAGGTCCTACTAGGACTTACCTCAAATAATCATGCCTCTTGCAAGTCCATAGATCAATTTCGTGCCTTCTATATCCTTTTCGAATAACGTCTTTATGGGTGTTAACTTTCCCTCATGAATCATTACAGGGAGGATTTATCTAAAAAGGTGACATGCCATTAATCTTTCCATGCCTAGTAAAAAAAATGTACCTCAATGATTTCAACCTTGAAATGAGGCAATAGTTGTCCTAGGCTCGTCACTTTTGAATACACAAAAAGGAAACTTGCTGATAAGGTCCTACAAATGCATAGACACCTTATGCTCTTTTCACCCATTCCTTTGAACCTACCAACGATCAATTTTCATATCTTAAGCTATTTCTAATAAATGTTCAAATAGCCAATTCATTTTCCAACTGCATTTAACTTGACTAGTTGAATTCGAACATGCATGAGTGCTTCCTAATCCGTGAAGTTATCGTGAATAATTCAATACTTTTGTGTGGAATCCAAATAGATAAAAACCTGGACTTGCGGACTCCGGGAAATATCCACGTATGCTCGGGGTGAACCTCCCGCATCGCACCTTGTGATCTTTCTAGAGGCCATCGCGAATTCGATCTCCAGTTAGCCTTCGTGGATTTCAACTTTTTGCCTTGGCTTGCAGTTTTTATGACCTTGGTCCGTCTCCCTTGTATGCGCAATTTCCTTTGAGATATGGCTTCCTTGACCGAAGTTCCGACTTGCGGAATTTGACTTGGGAAGGCCTTAGGGTTCTTATGAGGTCCTTTGGACAATGGAGGCTTGAGAATTTTAATCCACCTTGAAATTCCGGGTTTAGGAAGGATTTTGTGGGCCCTTAAAGCAACCCCCTTCAATGGGCTTATGAGGAATTCGAGTGGGAAGGGCCTTTATGGGCTTCCTCTCTTATTCTTCAAAATCCCGGCCCAGGGATGACTGGGTGGAAGGGATTTTGTAGCCCCTCTTCTTTAAGTCTCGTGATAGACTTGTTGGTGATAGGTGAGAAGGCTCGTCGCCTCCTTCTCTTCAAAGTCCCGGGGTTGTGGATGGACTTGTGGGGGAAAGGTAGTGGGAAGGGGGGCTTAAGAAGCCCCCTTAGAAGCTTCTTGAAGAAGCTTCTAAGAAGCTTCTGGTTGACTTCAGCAACGTCGAGGAGGGGGAGGGGGTCGTGATCAGGTGGGGCGGCGGACCATGGCGGCGTTTCGTCAGCACGGCGACCTCCTGCGGCAGCACGGCGACCTCCTCCTGCGGCACGATGAGCTCCTTCTGCAGCACCGCGAGCTCTCCTCTCTCCTCATGGCCCGTCGTCATTCAGCTCTTGTCCCACAACTCCCTCTCCTTACGGCCCGTCCTGCACACCCTCCAGCCTCCCCCCCTCTAGCTAGGGGGGTGTTTATATAGGCCTTGGGAGGGGTGGGGAAAGGGGGCCTCCACACACGTGGAGACCTCCTTATGCAAACTGACCTTCTCCTCTTTGGCCATTCCTCCCCCACACTCCCTCTCCTCCAGCCATGCATCGGCTGGGGGAAGGGATAATAATTAAAAAAATTTGCAAATTCCTATCCTCTTGACCTCTTCCCAAGAGGCTGTTTTCCCGCGGCTATGCCGGTTTGAATCCCCGACCTTATTTTCCTAAGGTGGAGTGTCTCCATTCCTCGCGTGAGGTCATAGATTAGCTGCTGGCACTAGTGACAATCTTTGCACGAGATTTACATGACGTGCGGGAAGTCAATATTTACGGCACGCGGTACGCGGAAATATTACAGAGGTAGGTAGGGAGGTCTCTTCTAGAGGTAGCAAGAACTGACACTAAAGGAATGACTGGGGGAATTGTCTCTACTACACGCTTCAAGTGCTTCCACTGAATGACCTACGGAGGAGGAGAGTCAGTATTCTCTATGTCAATGGGTTTGGAATCTTCTAAAGGTGGAGGGGAAGGGACTAGATCAGATGGAGGAGGAGGTAAAACACCCTTCTTAAGACCTAAATATGTCAGGAAAGCATATAAAGATGAACCATAGGTTATATTGGTAGCATTCTGTCTAGTCACCTTGGCAAAATGCTAGTCTATCTTCATAAGAAGGTAAGTACTCCAGTCAATGGCAACCCCTTTTAAAACCATCCTAGAGGCTATGAAGAGCTCCCTCGACAAATAGTGAGATGGTGTCTTGGCAAGCATGAGCCTGTCATAGAGAATTTGGTAGACTAGCTTCCAAAGAGGATCAGTGATCATTGAGAAAGACACTCCTGAAGTGTTAATCACCTTCTTGACATTGAGGACCTCTTTGTTACAACTATATATATCATCTCTCACTTGACTTGGGTCTCACCTATATATACTAACTCTACATCAATATGAATCATTCTTTGGGAGCATGCCTTGTGTATCTCTCTGGTACTCTCTCTCTCTCTCAACATGGTATCAGAGCTATGGATGTGTAGCAACAAGAAGGAAGATAAGTTGTTTCATTGTTTATACTTGATTGAATTCTTTGCACAAGTGATGATTTGATACATGAACTTGTTCAAATTAGAAGTATTAGTTAATTTTTTTCTTTAAAAACAAAATGTAGCTCTCGTCATGCTCTCGAATTCTGTCAAAACCGCTTGTCAATCGGAGTTCTGGATCAAAAGTTATGACAGCTCAGGATTCAAGACAACAATTCTGCTCGAATCTACGATTCTTTATTTAAAACTTTAATTCTAATTACAATTCGTTAATCCCGCCTTATAGTTCGTTAATCGCTTGTCTTCGTTAATGACGTTGATTATGACAAGCAAACATCTTGCTATTTTTAGCGATGTTTTATTCTCGTTCACATTCTTTGTTCCACCGAAATATCACTTTTCTTATACGTGTCATCTCGTCTTGCATGTCACATCTCTCTATTTCAGGATTTTTTTTTAGTCACTCAATACTTTTCATCGTTCCTACATGCATCTCTCCATTTTGATTGTCACGCGTCTCAACTACGCTCGTCTTGTTCATGGTTTGCACATTCTGCAATCTCATCTTATTTGTTTTCTCTCAAGGTACAGGCATGGCCAATTGCATAATTGTTAACGGATATCCGTCTGGCCAACATTCGGTTCCCTTCTTCCAAGGATAAGGCTTTCCTGGGTGGAAAGTAAAGATGATGCTAATTCTTGAAGGTGACGAATTATTTGATATTGTTTTGGGCGACCTGTCTTGCCCAGTTCAACCTATTGATGTGATGAATGACAATTCTCTGATTACTGATGGCCTGTTATTTGAACAATGGAAAATTAATCATACTGATTAGATTCGTCGTGACAAAGCAGCTCGTCATTACATATTGTCTGCACTTCTTGACTCACTTATGTTGGATGTCTTTCATCTGGAAACCTCTCATACTGTTTGGGAGTATCTTATCTCAACGTTTGAGAAGAAATCGGTCACTAAAATTTTATATCTCCAAACTAGTTTGAAGAATCTTCAATATAAGGTTGGTACTTCTATGCACTCTCATATCGAGGCTTTTAAAGACATTATCAATTAGTCTAGTGCTGTCGGCACTCCTGTTGCTAAAAATCAGATTGTTACTCAACTTCTTCATACCTTCAAAGATCCTTTATATGACAATATCATCACTATTTTGTCTAACAAGGATGATATCCACTTTGACAAAGCATGTATATCTCTTATTGAATATTCGCAACGTCATGAGCATCATTTGGAAAAATATGATCCTGTTTTGGTCACTCACAAACAAAGGGATTTTGATGCTGCTTTTGTTGTTCGCAAGCGTCCCGCTTCATGTTTTTAGCAAGGTGGACGCCCTAATCAAGGTGGTAAATCTTCTCGTCTTGCTTATCCTGACAAACATTGTTTTTATTATGATAAGTGAGAGCGGAGTTTTGATGCCGAGAAGTGCTTAAAAATAGCTAAAAATTACAAATATCAAGGGAAAAATATTCAACGTCGAAGGCGGCCACTCGACTTAGGACGATTTTAAGTGTCAAAGTGCTTTTTATAAGGCACACGAGCGACACTTGTTGATTTTTGATAAATTTTCAGACTACTCTCCGGGTTGTCAGGAGTTGTTAGCCAATGCAGGATGTCAAGCCGGATGCCCAGGATTTTTGAGAGCTCGATTCGGAGTCCGGACGGGAAAATGGCCATAAAATGGTCAAGATATGAAAAGGTGGACATTTCGGAGGCCAAAATTGGGCATGCCTTTTGAGTTTGGACCCCCCCTCTAACATTTTATGCACCTTATGAAGCAAAAAACGTGGAGAGAGAATGAGGGATGAAGAAAAAACGTCGAGCAACATGGCAGCCATTTTTTGCACCCTCTCATGATGGAGATGGAGTATGCAGGCTGAAAGCAACCCATACAACCGTCATGGGGTTGATCTTCCCTCTCTTGGCTGGTCTTATCACCTATCTTCGCTCGTGAAATGGCTATGGGAATGAAGAGATAGAAATCTAGTCTTTCTCTCTCCTCCCTCTCTCTCCCCTAAGGGCAGATTCATGTGGTGAAGAAGAAGAAGAAGAATGGATGACGGATGGTTGCCCAATGAAGACCGGATTGCTACGTGGTTCAAGAGAAATGAAGATTGCTGATTATGGACTGTCATGAGAATTAATGGCTGCTAGAAATCAGTCCCGAGACATGGCAAATAAAAACCCGCAACCCGCAAAGAATGGTAACTTCATTTTTACAAAGGAAATTGATGTTTTATGCAATTTGCTCATGAGTATTTGTTCCCATGGGATGATTATGCATCATGTTGATGTTTGCTATGGGTTTGATCAGTTTATGCTCAGAAAATCAGAAAATCATAAGTGTTGTGACTGAAATTAATAGTGTAAAACCCGTAAAACACGTGAAATAGGGAAAATTTGGGTATTTTAAATATATAAATGGAAAATATAATAAGATACACCAACTAAATTTGTGTTTTTGCTGCAAATCAACCTAAGGGTTACATCCCACAACTCATTTTGTATTTTCAGTTATTTAATATTGCAAAAAAAATACAAGAAAATTAGGAAAAATGAAAAAAAAAAAGTGAAAATGGATTTTGAGTGTCGAAAATTAAGGAGAAATAAGATTCATGTTTGTGTATGTATGGGGGGTCTGAAGTATGAGGTTTAGCCTCAGTTCAGCCCTACCTTTATGTTTTAGTGAGTTTCTATTGCTTTTCATATAACAAAAACATGTGTATGTATGGGGGGTCTGAAGTATGAGGTTTAGCCTCAGTTCAGCCCTACCTTTATGTTTTAGTGAGTTTCTATTGCTTTTCATATAACAAAAACATGGAAATGAACCCTAAACCGATCAATAATGCACAATCTAAACGAGTGAGGGTGTAGAGTGTATAAAAGGTGTTTAAATGTTGAATGAAATGATGAAAAGCTTGCTGGTTTTTATGCATACCATTTAGGTTGGTCGATAATTAAAAATTAAGAACCTAGTCGCACGAGGTCTCCTTGGTGCTAGGTTCATGCAACGCCGCATACGAGCGATAGTCAAAATCATTGAAAGAATGCTTTTGCACTAAGCACAATGCTGATTTTCTATTGTTTGTGCACTAAACCATTCACATTATGCACTATGCATGGTTCATGGTATCAAAGGAAAATCTCCTGGACTACATAGCAATTGTTTTCCTAGGACTTTGACCCACGATTGAGAGTGTAAGGTTATCCCTTGCCGTAGGGTAGAGGGTCGGTTTCCTAAGGGACTGCGAAGTGAGGAAGCATGGTATATCTCCTGGAAATACGAGAAATATAAAAGAGAGGAGTTTGTGCTCGTTTGTGTTATATGTTTAACAGTGCATCAAAGGGCCAATCCCTGCGATGTAGGAGAGCTACAGTGGGGCTCCGACTATTAGTCAGTGGAGTGCCTCCCATATGTGTGTGATCGTGGCATTGCCAATGTATAAGGGTTCTCCCTTTGAGGAGTTTTAGGGAAACGTTGGACTCTGAACTATAAACACATGAATTAAGCTTTAAACACCATATTCGAAAATATGGGAATTTCTCATAAGTTTGGGACATGTGGTCAAATATTTGGATTTGTCATAACTTGAACACTATAACTTCAAATCGAGCGCTCTATAGCTCAATAGATTCTATTTTTCAAGTGCTTTCCAATGATAGGTCACATCATATGGTTTTGAGAAACTTGTGGGCCTGTTATCAGAGTGCCACCTTTTTAGTATTCAAAAAATGGGAATTGGTAGATTTCCAAACTCACTAATATTGTGTTTTTAGGGCAAGTTTGTCCTTTAGCATTGGATTGACGCTCCTGGTCCGCGAGGCCGTGAGGGTGTTTGTGTGTCATGAGCATGAGGTCCGGCTAGTGCCATAGCCAGTCCCGGCCCATTTTAGGTCCCATCAATAAGAAAGGGCATGTGGCTTCTGATTGCTGGACACGTCAATATGATGAGGAGCATGGAGTTACTACAAAGCAACCTCGCTCGTCCAAAAGTTTTCCTCCTTGTGATTATTGTGCACATACAGATCATCCATCTCGTCATTGTTATAAACACAGATATGATGAAGAACATTCTCGAGCTTATATTGTTCAACAAACTACAACTGATGATGATCATACTCACATCAAGAGCTCAATTTCATCCATCATGATATCTCTCCAGAAAATGTACTTCATGTTCATGATGGTTCTCTATTCATCGTTGATTCAGGTGCCACTGGAAATATGACATACCAATCCAGTGGCTTCACAATTATCATTCTCTTCCTGTCAATAAGTTTGTTTATCATCTAGTACACCTCTTCGATGCGACAACCAAAGTGCTATTAGTCTTACCAAAGACTATATACAACATAGTAAATCAAAGCATATTTCTATTCATTATCATTATGTTCGACATGAAGTCAAGAAAGGTTCCATTATGGTGGAGCATTGTCCCAGTGAACAAATGGTTGCAGACATCTTCACAAAAGCTCTTAGTGAAGCTCGCTTTAGTTCATTAAGACATGCACTTGGTATTGTTCCAAGTTCTTGTCTCACTGATTGAGGCATGTATCATTGTATTCAAGAAAACTTTATAGTAAATCATTTTTGTATCGTAGGTATGTGTAGGGGCTCGGGTTTTTCCCTTGTTCTCCCCAAGGGTTTTTTCACTCGCAGCTAGAGACCTTTGTTTGAGTGGGGATGTTACAACTATATATCATCTCTCACTTGACTTGGGTCTCACCTATATATACTAACTCTACATCAATATGAATCATTGTTTGGGAGCATGTATTGTGTATCTCTCTCGTACTCTCTCTCTCTCTCTCAACACTCTTTAGTCTGATTCTGTAACAGCTTGAGGATCTCTTCATTTGAGAATAAGTGTTTGGATGTGACAAAGGGTTTTCCTTTGTAGGGAAGAGACAAAGCCTTCCTTAACCCTCTAGGTGTCAGGACCATGGAAGTACCACGAGTCAAGCCCGATTTCTTACTATATGACGCGAGAAACGCATCACAAAGGGCTAGATCATCAAATCAGAGGGAGTGGATCAGCCACAAAAGATGCAAGGCCAGCTTTTGCAATAGGCTTAAAAGCCAGTAGGAAAAAATTATCCCTACTGACTAATGGCACATACTGAATAGGAGGAGGAGCTTGAGGTGCCATTCAGATGGAATATACACACACACCACACACATAGACAATCATAGTGAATGCTTACAAAACAACACAATATCTATTTTTAAAAAATCGACCAGAATAAACATGCATAGACGTGACTAACTGACTAACCACCCCAAACAATCCACGTCCTAGAAAAAATTCAACATGACCCCTACACATATGCAAGTGAAAGCTTCATGCTATGCAACAAACATGCACCCGAGACCCCGTATCAGGCAAAAAAGAAAACTACAGACCGCACCCATAATCGTATCATACAATCAAACCATAATACCTCAATAACCCTCTCAGGACCATAACCAGAACTTGTATAAGCAATGACAACTTAAAAGACTGTTAGTTACAATTTATTAATGTGAAACGATGCTTTTAATGAATCTCAAACTTCGATACCCAGACTCAGGCCTCTAAATGCATATTCATTGATTAAAAATTAAGTGTGTGTTGAGCACCTTTTATGTAGTGCATGCTAAGTGAACGACGGATTTGTTTTTAATTTATTAGAAAAATGTGTGTTTGGTGTGAGCACGCATGCCATGGTAGTGTTTTAGGAATCATTTTAAAAATTATTCGTGAATTTTGGGATAGCGAAAAATAAAAAATAGAAAGGGAAAAAGAAAAGTACTTGGAAGTGGGTATGTGTATATGCAATGAAATGGAATGCACACGTCTCAATCCCAAGATGCAAGTTAGCAGTCCAAAAAGGAAAAAACCACGAACTGAAAATGATGTGACACGTTGTTACTCAAGCGGTGAACAAGAACTAGCCTCTCTCACAACCCGATAACAAGATGTAAAGGAGTGCCGGTTAAAGTATTTGATCTTGTTGAATGCACAACTCAACTAGAAAAATTTAAATATTCGATGAAACTCACAACCACACAAGACAACTCACAAAGAAAATATCTAAAATTTTGACAACAACCAAATAAATTATATTCTCATATCTTGATAGCCTTGATCTGAAGCTTGACACCACAAAGTCTAACTTCTTCCTTTTCCACAATAGCACATCCAAAGATCTCTTGCATGCGACCCTCCTCTCACATCTCTCACAATATGACAAGAAAATACAAGGGAAGGGGGGCCCTACCACTCTCCTCCCCTTTTATAGTTTTTCCATCCTCTCTTACATTGAAGAAGTGTTTGCTTTTCCCAAAAAGGCTTAGGCTTTTTTACAAGGTGGAACGTTAACATGCTAAGGCACACTATTTTTTTAAACTTTGAAAGTTTAAGCTTTATAAAATAGCCTTAAAAGCTATTAAAACTCCATGCTTTGCTTTTTCTTTTACGCGTTTGTTTTGGCTCGTGAGATGATTCTTGTTTTTTGAAACTATCCTGCTCGTCCAGAGGCCGCATTTCTCTCTATCTCTCTCTCTCTCTCTTATCGCCTCTTCTCTGATCTTTAATCCTTCAACCCTTCTCAACAGTAACCCCTTTCCAAAAGGCAACATGGTCTTTGATGTTGGTGGCAGCGGGCTTCGGAGAAGGGTCAAACCAGGCGGCATCCTTGTTCTGCTTGCCATCGACCTCGATGGTGTAGTAAGAGGCCTGGCCCTTCCAGCCGCAGGTGGTGTGGGTTGAGCTAGCCTTCATGTACTGCATGTGGACAGACTCTGGGGAAAAATACACATTCCCTTCCACCATTTCGTACTTGTCTGTGGAGGCCAGGATGGCCCCATTCCAAGTAGCCTTGGCACTCGCCATCACAAAAGAGTACAGGATCTCTCTTCCTCTTCTTGAATCTTCTCCCTCCCTGCCTCTCTGTCTATTGTATATTCTTGATACTTCACGTACATTCATCTTATTTCGCATGTCATATACATAGGCTTCAAGAGCATTCTTCTTATCTTTGGTCTCTTCCATAATCTGATCCCGTAGAGGAAGCATCATGGAGCTCGGCCTTCCACTCTTTCAGCATCTGGTTTACCTTCTCTTCTAGAAGAGCCACATCAGAGGTCATATTCTCCTTTTGGGCCTGCTGTAAATCACAAAACATGCCATGCAGATCGTCCACCCGGCTCTTTGCTTTGGCCTTGAACATCTGATGATGGGCACTCTACTTGCCTCCGCTACCCATCATCTGGGCTACTTGGGGGTGTAGTAAACTCCTCATTTACTTGTAGCTCTTCAAACTTGGTAAAAGTGACAATGACTCAAATAGTGGAATCAACAGGAATGGCAACCTTAACAGGGAAGGTTCCAGCAGGAAACTTTGTTGTCAGAAGCTCCCTGAGGCGACGAATGGCTTTGACTTTATTGGCCAGAATATCTAATAGTGGAAGTAGCTCCTCAATTTTGAGAGGAAAATTAGGTGTTAGCCAAAGCACAAGCCGTAGGCCCTTCTTGTACTCATTCTCTGCACTGCCATCATTACTTAGGATGACTTTTTTCTTCTGCATTGGCTCCTTATTTGCAAGCTTCTTACCATCCTTGTCCTTCCGAAACATGTACCCTTCTTCCACCCTAGAATTGGATAGGCGGTCATCAACGGACCTGCGACCTCTTTGAACCCGATTTTTCTTGTGATCTTCACCATCCCTTAGAAGATCACTAACCTTTTCATCAACACACAAAGAGCTTCTTGGAGGAGCTATCTTTTTAGGGCCCTCCTTCATGTTGTACCTGCCCCAACCAAACCACCCTTTCTTGTCATCTTTAAATTCAAGGTCCAGACCAGATGCAGAACTCATGCGTGGAGCATCATCCTTTATCCGAGGCTAAAGAGAATTCTTTCCTTTCCGTTTTGATTTCTTATCTTCGCTTTTTCATTTCTTGATGATAAAAAATACTTCCTTTTTATTATGGAAAATTCAATTTAGCTTTAAACTTGACTATTGATTCTTGAGTATCCACGTGTGCGCATGATAAAAAACATAGAATTAAGAATACACATTGAATCATTAAGCAAATTAAGTATGTTACAGTGAATGATCCATCTCATCTTCAATGAGATCAACCCTTGCTAAACTATCTACTTCTAGGTCTATGTTACTAAGAGGTAACAAAACAAATAAGTCTATCCCACTATCAGATGTGTTGCTATATTTCTCAATAACTTCATCAATATCATCGACAATCACATTATTGTCCTCTTCTGCGTTTCCTTGAACATCCTCACGAGGTTCATCTTGTTCTATATCACTCATATCATCCATTATGGTGTCATCGTGTACATCATCATTAATTGTTGGATTGTCATCTGCTATCTTTATGTCGGTATTATTACCATATATTGGTTTTGAATGATTAGATACAGGGATGACATACCACCATCGGTTATTGTTTACCATTGGATGATACACAACTTGTATTTGAAAAAAAAAAGTAAAAAACTTAAATATTTATTATATTGTGTATATGTATCACATGTATACATATAAAAAAATTAGCTTTTGCATATATACCTGCTCGCATTATTGAGATAGTACTAATGTGTCATTCTTGTTTTGGTGAAATTTTGTAGAGTCAATGATTACAAAACCACTTGGATGACATCTGATTGTGCAATGCTCATCATTTGTTACCACTTCTTTAAACCACTTCACATCCAGTACATATATAAAAAATCGTCTAAAGTCAAGCTTCAAAATATCTTGGATCAAGCCACAATAACCTTCCATGGTACTATTGGCATCCTTGAAGTGAGCAAGGACACCACAATCTTGGGTATTTCTCTTTTCATCTATACGTTGAGTTCGAAGATGTTTACCCTCACACCAAATAGCATTGAATAATGTGCACTAGTAGTAAAAGATTAAGATCAAACATGTCAATTATTTATATAAAATATAACTTATAGAAACAAATTAATTGATAGTATATCTCACCTTTGATAAGCAACCTTGTGGGTATTCCCACTCTTCTTGAGATATATTAATTTCCTCCTCTTTTTCCATTCTCTCAATTTCCTCATGTAACCAATATATATCAATATGACGTGGGAGTACATTTAGATGATCTGGAAATGAGACATTACGTCCATATCAGGTGCGAAATGCTTGTCTTTCGCTTTTTCTTCTTGCCCTTGCTTCATTATATAGTGTCACCCGTTTGCTCATTACATCACTATTGAGCACACAAAAACTATTTAACTTACAAAGTTCTTCTTTTGTTAACACTTTACTCATTCCTTTTCCTTGAGGTATGGAAGAGGTCATCCTCAAGTCTTCATCATCTTTCCATAGTCGTGGTTGAGAGGGGTCCACTTCAGCAAGATATTCAGAGATATAAACAAGGGATGATTGCACTAACCAACCCTCAGCAATGCTTCCTCAGGCCATGCTTTTTGCCTCACAAAATCTTTCAAGGTTTTCATGAAGCACTCAAGAAAAAACATCCACCTTGCATGAACTGCCCCACAAACTGTGATCTCATCAATCAAATGTATGAGTAAATGTAATTGAGTAGTCAAAATGGATCGAGGAAAAATTTCCTCCACCAAACAAACCACCTCAACAGATAATACTCGAGCATCTTGCAATGTGTTTGGATCAATTTCCTTCGAGCTCACGTATCTATCATGATGTATTTGACAATCGTTTATTTTTTTGTAGAAATTCAAAGATATATAATGAAAAAATACAATGTTTATGTACCTCACAAGCTCTCCCATCTTGTAAATGATATCACATACATCTTTGGATACACAATGGGATATGCTAGTAAGAAGTACGAACTAAATGTAAACAATATTCATAGATCAAATGATTAGTTGAGGAAAAAGTCATCATACCTCAAAGTTTACATATAGTTACTCCACTAATTACTATATTCATGGTTAGAGATACCCTTACTTGAATCATTTTGTGCCAATCGTGGGACTTCAAACCAGATAGTTGCTCCACTCCTCTTTTCTTTTTCTTTATGAAGGCTCCCTTGAGACATCTCATACATCCTATGGGTGTTCGAAAGCTACATATTTGTTCCTTCACTATTTTTTCCTCGTTCTTTGACAACATCCAAGGTGCATGGGGTAGCTCAATCTTTCCTCTGGGTCTAATGCATGGACAGGCTCGTCTCATGCGACCAATGTTACGTAAATCCTCCCTTACATTGACTGAATCATGAGCCCCTATCAAGTGATCCTATAATGTAGATACCTATCAAGTGATTTCAAAATAGAACAATTAATATTATGATTCATAAGCCAAACTAAATTGATACCTACTTCAATAATGCATTCAAACTGACATTACTCCATCCATAAATTGTTTGCAAGTTAAGTATCTCGAGGGACGAACGAAGAACGGAGTATGTACAACCTTCATACAACGGAGTAGATGACGCTACGTATAGTGGGTCATCTGGCTTCGTAGAGTGACCTTCTCCCTGAACCGGTTGCGAAAATAGATGGTGTACCATGTTGTCCAAAATCTCATCCTCGACAACTTGATGGGGCATTTCATGAGGGCTACCATCATGGTCGTTAGTCTCCACTCTTCTTGAAGACTCTGCCTCCTCGCGTTGACGTTTTACAACCTCTCGACGCCCGTGAGGGAGCATCTGAGGATGTGGCACTGCATCTTACTCATTAACCACAAAAGGGAGTTTCATGTATGTTGATATATATGGAGTGACATAGACTAGCAATCTTAGTGTAAAAAAAAAACAATGAATACCGGTGATTTTTCTCAGTCCCATTCTCCATACATGCTGACGTGTGACATTGCAACTTGACGTGCTCAAAAAATACACCCTTGACAACGATCACACATGCATTTAATTTTTTGTCGTAGCCATGCATTTCGATTATGAAGACGTAATGTTTCATCCTCACTTGAGGATGTGCTCGTTGACTCATCAACATGTACCGCATTAGGTGATGACGACGACATGATTAAACCTAATTCATGACAACATCAAAATATTTATCATTCATATGTTTATATAAAAACTTCAAGTTGACCTATTAATTATTCAAAGATCTGAATTTTAAATACACAAAACTTATCATAAATACATAAAAACTTATGATAAGAACTTGCTATCAAAACTTATCTTAAAAACAAAAATTCATGATAAAAGCTAAATGCATGTCTATATCTGCGTTTACCTACGCATCTAAATCTGCGTCTATTTGCGCGTCTAACTTCATGTCTATTCGCGCATTTACGTAAACTTAGACGCATATATACACATGAAAATAGACGCAAACGTCAAAATTCAAAAGATACTTAAATCATTTCTTATCAACTGCACCTTTCCTTTCTTGCGTTGCGCATTCTGAAGCTCGAGTTTAGCCGACATACAATCTCTTCATGTCTCACCTCCTCATGACTCACCTCTTCTCTCACTTCAAAGAGACAAGAGGGAAAAAAGGAAAGCCGAGGAGAGGAAGAAAGAGAGAACAAGAGAGAGGAGAACAAGAGGAAGAAGAAGCAAAGGGAGGAGACAACAAGAAGCAAGCAAGCATCAAGGGAGAGTAACTTACCAGGGAGAGAAAGAAGGAGAAGGAAGAAGCACCACCACCCACCACACCAAACACCCAAGGTGAGTCCTCTCTCTCTCTCTCTCTCTCTCTCTCTCTCTCTCTCTCTCTTTCTGTCTCTCTGTATTAGGATCTATGATTGCATTTTGTATAGCACAAATAAATCATGAATGGTGGTCGTCGGACTAAAATCAGCCAACTGAGTGCGTTTGCCAGCGCGTCTACATTTCAGTACAGACGCAAGGATAGACGCGAAGCTATGTTTGCTATCATTGCATCTGAGGCAGCATCTCAGAGTGTGTGTATTCTGCGTCGGAGATGCGAGAATACATGCGCTCTGCACAGAAGAAGCTTTGACTTCAGAGTCGCGTCTCCAAGCACGTGTATCCTGCATGTGAGATGCGGGAATACACGTGTCATGCCCAAAAGCTTTGACTTCTGCAATCCACACGCGAGGATACACGCATGTAGAAGCATTGACTCAGAAATCGCATCTGATAGCGCGTTTATACTGCATCTCAGATGCAGATATACACGCGCTCTGACCAAAGGGTTGACTTTAGGGATGCATCTAAGAGCGCGTATATCCTGCATTTTAGACACGGTTATACATGCGCCAGCCAGCTCTAATAAAAAAACAATTTTCATTGCCTAAACATTATTGTGCTTTTTATGTTTCTTTATATTGATAACTAAAGCAAACTAAGAACAAAAACACAATGGGCATGGCGTGTAGATCTAGTTTTTTAATCAACAATATATTTTTGCAATAATGAATGTGACCAATCCCATGTTTGTGTATAGTAAAAGTCTCAAAGGTATAACTTTTCTTGATTCATGATCAAATTTTTAGAAGCTTTAGCCTTCCAACGTAGTGAATTAGGTAGCATTATACTTTTGATACCATATTAGAGAATTTGGGAATCTTCCAAGCTCCACTTTCAAATAAGGAGTAAAGATTTGACCAAGTGGCTAAATCTTAACCCCATATTTGAGAGTGGGACTTGGGGGGATTTCTTATATAGTATCTAGGAGAATTTTCACCTTCAAGTAATTAGGGGATAAGATTTGACCATGTGTCCAAATATAATTACATTAGGAATTCCTAGACTTTATGAAAATTTCCAAATTCCTGAATATGTGGTTTTTCACATATCATTGCTTCTACCCCATGTTTACTCCCATAAGTCTTTCACTTAAATATCCACCAAGTTATTTGTATTAGTTCATTTGTAACCTACTCAAAAATATTCATGCTTACATACTTTGGGACCACTTCGTTAAGTAAAAGTGACTTGATAGTATGATTCAAATATGTCAAGCTACATGGATTAATTTAGGGAATGAACAATAAGTTAGTATTGTTATTAATTTTCATGTTTAATGTTCAAAGGCCAACGAATGAGAAGCATTAGCACTTAATTTTTATGATTTCCACACCTTTGTTTCACTTAAATGGACCTTAGTAAGTGCTTGCAAAATACACTTGAAAAAAATGAAAATGCGTGAGTATCAAAAGCCTTCTCTTACATAATGATTCTAGGCTCAGTGAATGATTTTCCATAATTAATGTTGGATTGGATCAAGGATTATGGCTCTTTGAAAATGTTTATGTGTGGATGAAGGTAATATATGATTTTTTGTATGCAAACAAATGTGATATAATGGAAAATGAGAAGTCAAGGAATTATTGGACTACAAAACACAATAGAAAGTGAGCCATATTGGAAATTTTTATTTCTGAAATTGTACGAATTTGTCTTTTTCCTGTGTTTTTTTTTCAGATGTCGCATCCTGGTTCATCTAGCAATGACCCGGATTTGGATCGCATGAATAATACATTGGGCTTGTTCGGTAGAGGGGTCAATGCATTTTTTGGAGGTTTTCCTAGTAGGGAAGACTTCATGGGAGAGATGATCAGACACCTTGGCCGCTCTCCCATAGTAGACAAGGTGTTCAGCATCATGTCTGGAATGCCTCTGACGTCTTTGCCTGGCACTACTTCCGAACTCCAATTGCAGGTACTCCACGTGCAGCACCTGTACATGCATCGGCTGAAGCACAAGCGTCAACCGACGCACGTGCATCTGCAGAAGCATGTGCATCCAGCGAGGTAGAGGGTAGTCAACAGAGAGGGAGGAGGGAGAGTCGAGGGGGAGGACGAGGCTTGTGTGGGGGTTGCCTAGGAGGTGGCGAGCGATCACCCTCACCAGAAGATCACGTAGAGGAGCCAGTACGCCAGTACTATAGAGTTACAGATACTGGTGGCATCTTCCATGATGATGAAGGAAGGGATGTACTATCGTACATGAGGAGCGTCGTGCATGCGACGTATAAAGATTGTTTCGTTTACTTCAAAAATCAGAAAAGCGGCTTGTGGCAGGAGGTGTTGAGGGCAGTCCATAGGAGATACCCAAATCCTGAGGGTCAGCGATTCTCGGATGATTGGGAACACACAAAAGTGAGGGATTTGCTTCACAACAAAAGATCCCACCTCATGACACGCGCCAAGGACTCACTGCGGAGACAAGAGGGGCATGGAGCCTATAGCCAACCACCTATGTGCCACCGCATAGAGTGGAAGAAAGCCAACAAGAAAGCAGCAGAGAAAGTGAAGAGTCGCCAACACGCAGAGGCGCGACGCATCCAACTGGAAACCATGGGATCGTTGCATTATGGATCGAGCGGCAGAGAGTCATGGGAGGTAGATCAGTTTGTAAGTATATTTTGATTTCTAGTTTTTTAAATTTATATTTCTTTCAATTCTTTATATAATTTGTTCTAATACATTGTGTCTCATAATTATTTGTATATATCATAATTGTTTTGCAAACTACTATCGTTGGTAGGATACCTACTCCTAGAGAGGTAGGTTACCATCGAGGCCATAACCACGCAGGCACATGGCTTCACTTCTATGAGGAGGGTCTCATCACTGAGGACCAATACAACCGGGCTATGAGGATTCGACAGCCAGAGGAGGTATGTTTTTCTTACTTTCCTATTAAAAGTATAGCTAATTATAACTTTTTCTCCACCATGTGTACGTAAGCAATCTTGATCTTTTGTGTGTGTAGGCGAACCCTGATGTGGAGCATAGCGAGGAGGGGGATAGCAACACTAGTAGCCATGGTGGTGCTAGCAAAGATGTTTTTTCTTCAGATTTGTAGAGGAGCACCATACCTCCTCTATGGCCTTGTTTTCTTGTATATTCGTTATCCATCTTTGAGCCTACTACTTGCGGCCACACTTTAGGTCGCAAGCACTTAAACTTCCCATGTAAATGCTTTTTATCTATAATGAATACATGGACTTTGGTTTTAAATTCTTGTGCTTTCAAATCCATTGTCTTTTTCTCAAATGCACAATTTGATGTATGGGAGGTGGTTCCAGTTCTGTTTTGCGTGTTTATCTACACATCTAAATTGTAGAAAACGCGCGTTTATAAGTGCACCTAAAATGCAGAGTACACACACTCACACACGCGCTACATAATTCAAATTTAAAAAAAGAAACTAAATATCTTTTTTTTAAAGGAGATTTTTTATTTTGAGTTCCCGTCTATGGGCGCTTGTAAAAGCGCATCTATGGGCGTGTCTATATGCTTGTCTAATTTGCCATGTAGACGCACTGGCCGTAGATGCACAAAAGAAATTAAATAAATAACAATTTTGGTTTTTTTAAGCGCTTGTATTCGCGTGTGTATATGCGTGTCTATTATGCGTCTATTTCTGCATGTAAATTTCTTCATACATGAGATTATAGACATGAGTTTGTAGACGTGCAAATAGACGGGCGGGTGGATGCGCCCGTAAGATTTTCTCTATATTCAAAAATTGCGTCTAAAAGTGCGTCTAAGAGGCCTTTTTGTTGTAGTGATGTTTAAGGAGGAGCACATGAAGAGACTGAAATTTTCAACAAATTGCTTCATTTTGATGCGCAAATAGAGAATGCAATTTTCGATATGCAAGCTAGGCATAAACAATTCATTTCTCTATATGGCAAGGTAGATTGTAGAGGCATACCTAGCTTCAAATTAGTTTTCCAAAAACATGCAAAAACCATTTCACCTCAAATTTAGGCTAGAGTGAAGAGAAAACAAATTGAATTGATCAAAATTAACAAGGATTTTAGAACATGAAATGGAGTGATGGAAAAATCCTTCCAGCACGTCCATACATGTTAGCCATAGACCCATAATATGAAGACACCATGAATAGAAAAATGTGTTTATAGAGTATCCAATGTTGATTACAAAAATGAAATTGCATGGCATATAGAGAAATGGTATAACAATGTATGGAGAGGGATATTCAAGAGGCATACATGGAGGAGAAGGATGAGTGCGTAGACAAATTTGGGAGCATGCATTGAATGCAACATGTATGGACTCATTGTTGGCTGTCATTGGCGTCGACATGTAGAAAATCACTAGATGCCATAGTGGGAGACTAGTAACAACATCACAGTGCATCATGCAGGGAAAGTTCGGTCAACACCGTCTAGATTGTCTGCATGCATGGTGAAAAGGTCATGGTGAATGGGTAGAAAGTGGTTTAAGAAAGGAATAAGATGCTGGTTAAACCTTGCAAGAATGCCCTACGAAGTGACTTTTTGGGGAGGGTCTTGTTAGAAAAAAAGTTTGAATAAGATAATGATATGCGAACATGTGGACAAAAAGGATCCCATAGTTATCCTCAATGTAATACTATATCATCTATAACAAAATGGAGTTGTTGAATATAAAAACCACACTATTCTGCTAAATGTTGCAATAGCTATGTTATCAATAGCAGGTAATTGCTATAGAAATATATCTTCAAAATATGTTATACTCTATCTCTCTTCACAATCACAATCCCTATGAATTATGGTTTGGATAATATCCTGACCTATCACATATGATGATATTTGAATGCACTGCCTTTCTTTCTTGTCAACACATACCACAAACCAAATTCTCTCCTCGAGCCACACACCTTATCTTCATTGAATATGGTGAGCCTTATGGTCACAAAGCTTATCGATTTTATGACCCACAACACAAAGCCTTCCTTTATGGTAGGAGTGCCATGTTCAAGGAAATCCATCTTTTCTCGACCTCTTCAACCACCATAAAATGTCAATCTCTAACTCTTTAACTAGATGCACCATTTGCAACCACATCTTTGAATCTATCCCCTACCACACACAACTCCAATGATGGTCCCACCACTTCCACTTCACCATTTGCCACACACACATCTGCCCTGTCATTCACAATAATATTGGGTCCCATTTCTCTCATACCCACATGCTACCTCACAAATCATGCCAAACCACTTGCCACATGTGGACAAACTCTTCCAAACACACAATTAAATATGATTCTATCATGAAGAATAAAACATGGGATTTACTTACATTGCTTGTTGGAAAGAAAGCCCTCGAGGGGGGGGGTCACTCATGAATATATGTATATATAACGTGAGTTCAAAATAAGGGGTTTTTAAAATACTATTTCTATACATTTTTTACATACAGAAGGGTGTCATATAAAGGGGTTACTTACAGATTGAATAGAAAAGGATTGTGTTTTATTCAAGAAAAATTTACAGATTAGAATATTTATAAATAGGCCATGAACGCACGTTATATCGAGGATATATATATAGTGAACCCCCCGAGAGAAAGCCATTGGTACTAAATTGGTCTATAAGCTACAAAAAGCATATGGATCCATTGATAAGTACAAGGCGAGGCTTGTAGCAAAAGGCTATAGGAAAAAGAAGGGCATTGATTATGAGGAGGCATTTTTTCCTACATCTCGTATGACCAGTATTAGGTGTATGGTTGCATTTACCCATCATGGTTGGATTGTGCACCATCTTGACAATAAAACTACATTTTTACATGGGGAACTTTAGGAAGAAGAATATGTTCAGTAGCCCATGGGTTCTGTAGTTAAAGGATCCAAACACTTTGTATGCAAGTTAAAAAATCCTTTGAATGGTTTGAAATAAGATCCATGGGCTTGGTATGCCAAAATTGATGCCTTCTTACTTAGCTAAGGGTTTATTAATAGCCCATCAAAGTCTAATCTTTACGTATGCAAAGAGGGGGGAATCCTTGCTAGTCATTTGTCTTTATGTGGATGATCTTCTACTCATAGAGCCACATGTTGGTCTAATTTTAACATTTAAGAAAAATTTGCAACAAAGTTTTGATATGTCAGATTTGGGGCCTTTGCACTACTATTTGGGCATTCAGTTTATTAATGATACTAGAGACATTGGATTATTAGAGTCCAAATATATATTGGTAAACTCCTTGAGAGATTCGGTTTCTAGGAGTGCAAGCTAGCAAGCACATGGATTGAGACTAGAATTAAGAAATTTTTGCATGATGGCAATGATATGTTTGACATTCATACATATGTGCGAGCAGTTGCATGCCTTATTTGTTTATGCAAGGCACTAGGACTCTTGGATTACTTTATGCCAAGGGGAACCGCTACACTTGCATGCTTACAGTGATTCCGATTGGGCTTGAGATTTTGATTCTCATCACTCTACAAGTGAAAATTGTTTCTTTTTTGGATCTTCTTGCATTTCTTGGCTTAGGAAGAAACAATCCACTATTGCCACATCATCTTGTGAAGTTGAATATGAGACAACTTTCACTACTACAATTGAATGTGTATGGCTGAGATGTTTGTTGGTGGTTGATCTTGATGTATCTATCACGAAGCCTATGCCTTTGCTTATTGACAGTTAGAGTGCCATTGAAATGGCATAGAACCCAATATTTCATGCACACAGGAAACACATAGGCACCCTAGAAAAATGATGTGTAGCACTTGGTGGTATAATGGCTGGGGTAGATGGAGAAAAGGCAAAAGCGGGGAGGTTGTAAGGCGAATCAGGCTAGTACTATTGGCATGAAGAGCCTGCAGGTGGAGAGATTAGAGAGAAAGACAATGTAGAGGATAGGAGAAGCCACACAATCAAACATAAGCAAGCGACGGAGGGCACAACAAGCCATGTGTGTTGCCACTAGGCCATGCAAGGCCGTGGGCGGAGTACCAAGTATAGCCATTTCTTCATCCATAGCATGATCCCAATACTCTTTACACACTGCACCCTCAAGACAAGTGGGTTCTACATCCTACATAATCTTAGGCATGTATGCATAGTGATGAGCTATATAGCTATCATATGCCAATCACTGTATTGGCTCTCTCACTTTACTTGACTTGCATGGACTTGGATCACTGTGAGGTGCTAAAGCATGCTCTTGTACCTTCCACACACAAGGTGTTTTAATATACGGAATTCCAAACTCCTCATCCAATCTTTGCTCATAGCCATTTGAATGAGTATCAATATGAGAGAAACTTGATGATACATCTATCATAATAGGCGAGTCTCCAACTTTCTCTTTTCCTCCTTCTCCAATGGTGACTTTGCTTTTCTTCTTGATGTATCTCTCCTCCTCGGCAGATCCACTTTTCTTTCTCTTGTCCTCTTTCACAACGTTACTGTCATTGTAAGACTCCTTCCCTTCCGTTGACATAGGTGATAAAGATACTAAAGGTGATACTAAAGATGATGAATGTGATGTAGAAATTGATGATGAGGGTGGTGACAGTGTCAAAGATGGTGGTGAAGAGAGTTGCAATGATGGGAGAATGAAGGCGATGATGTTAACGTGTTGATGGGAAATGCAGTGATGGTGGTGGTGAAGGGGTGAAAGGATGGAGGGCATTGTCCCAGGCAGGAGAAGCATGCCATTGTCGATGGTGTACGGCCATTAGTTAGGTGGCATGGACCCACATGGGACATAGGCCATGTACCACAAGGAACTTTCAATCGTTCCCCACATAGGCAATTTGGTAAAATATAGGAAATTGTCCAATATTTCCTATGTAGACAAGTACGTATTCCCCATCTATAACTAGGAAATTGCATTCCCTACATCTTATAATAGGGAATATAGAGCATTCCCTACATTCCTTTGAAAGTCCCTACGTTCCCTACATCTTATAATAGGGAATATTGAGCATTCCCCACATTCCTTTGAAAATCCCTACATAAGGAATTATAAGGATGTGATTAAAGGTACTTTATATATGTATAACTTATAACAAGCCTACATAGATTTGGAAATCATATATTTTCTATAAGTTGTAGGTCATCATGTTTATGAGTTTATATATTTGTAACATACGTTTAAATAGTGCACAACATATAAGCCATGTAGCTTTAACCCTATTACTTAGTGAAAAGTTACACAGTATGAGAAATTTTCCTTGGAAAATATAGATTATTTAATACAATTCTTACAATCTACCTTGATGCATTTTATTAAATTTAAATCCTTTATTTATTATTCATTGTAGCTCCTTAATATTGCAACCCTTTTTAATAAACTCGATTAATTTTGTTGGATTTGCAATATTGATGCCCACTTCTGCATTGAGATTTGAAAAAGTAGAGCAAGTTTCATCTTGTGAATATGATTTGATAAACTAGACCAAGTTTGGATCTTGTGCCCAAAAGCTTCGTAAATCATTTGACAATTATTCCACATAACTTCCATTTAGAGGGTCCTCCAGTATGAGGTATTCCTATTTATGAAATCAAATAAATGTGTTGATGGTCTAGAATCAAGTTCTCATGCAAAGAGTATGTGGTAAATTCTTATGTAGCACTTACTTTCATAAGTGTAAGTTAATATCTTATTGAAAAATTACTACATTCACTTCACATATGGCATCTTAAAGTCAGTATCTCATTGAGATGTACAAAACTTAGTATACAATACTTGTTTTCATTAGGCAATACTACTAAGTATTAATATATCAATATGTACATCCTAGAATATATATTGATATTATCCCAAATATCAAGTGTAGAAACTCCATTGGATATCTAAAGAGTTATTTAAGGGGTCAAAATAGTTGACAGCTTTAAGATCAAAATTTGTTTAAAACTAAGGTGAAGATAAACAAAATGCATAGTTTTGTGATGGATAAAACTCTTGATAGTCAACCATGTACTAGTGTGAATATAAACTACTTAAAAATATCCAATTTACTAACAATATTTATCACTAAAGAAGTATAATTAAAAAACTACTAGATTTGGGATTTTTTTTTAAAAGCACATATTAACATTGAACCCAATTTTTGAAAATGAGTAGTTTTTTCATGAATTTTTAGGAAATCTCCTTGGGAGAAATGGTTAGCTATATATAGTCTGTCTATATATAGCGCCCCAGGTCCCCTCTATATATTCCTATCATGTGTGCTCAGTTGACACACTTCTGGTGTCTCGTGTCTATCTTCTCTTCTCTCTTCCTCCATTCCTCGTCTCCCTCATGCACTGTTCAACATGGTATCAGAGCAGTCACAGGTTTTCTCCTCCATCTTCAGAACCTTCCACCCGTCTATTTTGGATCGTCATCCCGTTTTAGAGGCTGTCAAATTAGAAAGGAGCCGCACCCTCGCACCGGCCATGGCTTCGTCTTCTAAGCCTACTGATTCCTAGTCTCTCATCTGCCTCCGAGGATCAAAGGCAGGACCAAAGGCGGAAGCAGAAGAAGGAATCATCATGTGCAGTACAAGTTTCCCCTTCCGACAATGCAGACTACCTCCTGCAAGACTATTCCACCTACCACAGTGATTCCGGTCGTGGCCTCCACCTAGCACGATGCCACAAGCACCAGCCATGGAGTCTTCCTCGTCATCGTTCTCCACCTCTTCTTGCTGAGCCATGAATTCTTTCTCGTCATCGCTGCTCGCTCGGAGTGATCTTGAGACCAGGGGCATCGTCCATGTAAAAACGCAGCATGTTGCTCCCTTCCTTGTCATTGCTGCTTGGTCGGAGTGATCTTGAGACTAGGGGCATCGTCCGTGTAAACACGCAGCATGTTTCTCCCTACTCCTCCTCCTCCCATGGAAGATTCGCCACCGATGCAGACACCCTACGCCTACAGGGGCCGACGCTTCCGCAATGTCCTCCCAACCCTCCAAACATGGCTCACGACCGAAGCAGAAACTACTGGACAGAAGAAGGCATCATAGAAGAATCGCTGGGACTTGGAAGCAAGGTTGATTCTGTCCATCCCCAACCCTCGCGCTCTTGCTGCATTGCGTCGTAGGCGTCTCCTTGTGCAGTCCTCCATCTATGAAGGTTCGTACTATCTCAAGCTTGTGAGAATCTTACATGTTGTTGACACGGCACTTGTTTCTACCATGGATTAGTTTGCGTGCCTGTCGAAATAATTTGCCAAGAGCGATTGTTAGTGGGGCTAAAATCTGCCGGAAGACTGCTTTGATGGATTAGAGTCTGAAAATGGCTTGCATGTGGCCATCTTTGCACAGTCATAGCGGTTATATTTGGACAGATCAGATGACTGTCTTTGGCGCTCATTGTAAAATGGTGCCCTTGCTGATTGGTTACCTGCTTCACTTGACGCACTCAGCATATGCGATCGTTGGACTGGTCCAAATTGGACATATATGGCCTTTGATAATGAAGCCATCTCTTAGAAGGACAAGTTTATGAAAACTCGATTAACTATTTGCGAGGGTCGTGATGGCACTGATTCCTCCAATGGGGATGTACTGATATTTCCAGACTTTGTTCAATACAGGGGATTAACTCATTTTGATGTGGATGCACATCAGAGTCATGATATTCAATGTGGTATTTTGGGCCCTGTTGTCATTAAGAAGTTCAGAGATGAGCTATCTGCTCCAGATCTCACTACTTATGTAGATGTAAAACCATGGGGCTAGCTGTAAAACCATGGGCCCTAAGTATGCAGCAAATTTTATTTGTTATGGCTCTAATGCGACTGGTGCAATATCAAGCCACTGCTATGGATATGTTACCCCAGATGATGTCCGCAATGTTCTGGATGAACTTTTGGACTGAGGGTTCTTGGTTTCCCCGCAAAGCAGTTGTTGTGGCCAGACAAATAGTCCAGAGGAACAGACTTTGCAAAATCTAGTTGGGCATGCTGATGAAGTGCTTTCTTTTAGAACTGAGGATGGGCAAATCAGGGAGCAGGTTGTGAGGCAAACAATAATTCAGGGTACTCATTGTGAGAGTTTCTTAATGTCTTGACTTTTACTCAGATTCATGATGATTGTCCTCGTTCGTTATTCCAACTAATGAGGGTCTATATTCCAACTGATGACACATTAGCTGATGACACATTATTTCATTTATATTCTTTCTAGCTGATGATCGTTCTCGTTCATCTATATTCCAGCTGATGACACATTATTTCATTTATATTCTTTCCAACTGATGACACATTATTTTGTTTATATTCTTTCCAACTGATGACACATTCTTTCCAGCTAATGATCGTCCTCGTTCATTATTCCAGCTGATGAGGGTCTATATTCCAGGTAATGACACATTATTTCATTTATATTCTTTCCAGCTCTGATGAGCGTCTATATTCTAGCTAATGACAAATTGTTTTATTTATATTCTGTTCATGGGGCATAACGGTAGGCCTATATAGAGCTATGGGTTTTTCCCTTAAGCCCCCAAGGGTTTTTTCATCCATAGTAAGGGACCTTTATTTGAGTGGGGGTGTTAGCTATATATAGTCTGTCTATATATAGCGCCCCAGGTCCCCTCTATATATTCCTATCTTGTGTGCTCAGTTGACACACTTCTGGGGTTCCACTTTCGGTGTCTCGTGTCTCTCTTCTCTTCTCTCTTCCTCCATTCCTCATCTCCCTCGTGCACTGTTCAACAGAAATATGCAACTTACCCAACAGATTTGCAACCATGCTAAAAACTCGAGTGTTGCTTGACCTATAGCAGGTCTCTCATGCACTCACCATATTTACACTCAACATCAACTTGGGGGTTGATAGACTTACGTGATAAAACTAGCAACATCGACTACATGCTCAAGGGGAAACAATCTTCATATCAAACTACAAAGAAGCAACTTTCCTATGCCTTAATTTCCCTTTGCCCAATGGTGGAGTACTCTTACAGACATCTCACCTCCCTCAAAATCCCTTTTCAAGTTGTGAGGATATCTGACAAGTGCTACAACCCTAAGCCACCAACATAGATAATTGAACTCTCCTCCAAGAAGTAGTCTTAAATCTTTCTATCCAATGAGGATCCTTCTATCACCGAATCTAATGTTATTAGACTCAACTCAAACTCTAGATGATATCTTCCTTTTCTTAGGTTTTGTAAGCATGTAAGAACATTCTCAAGTCAAAACACTTAGAACTAGTAGGTTGTTCTTGATTCTCACAATATTCTTCATGCAATCAATCCCTCAAGTAAAGAGTCATCACTCTCTTAATTCAAGATACTAATATTTCTATTTTTTAAGAGCTGAACCAAAATAAATTTTGGACATGGCAACAACTCACTAAGCCAACTAGTAGCTAGACATCACCACATGATATATATCACATTTGCCACATGAGGTATAGAGCATTGTATGCATCTCAAGGAAAGGACTATTCATTGTATGATCAAAAGATTGTTCCACATGAAGTTTTAAAGGCACCAAATTTTCTTCATACCTTAGCATTGACCTTTATAATTTGAAAAAAAGTTGCACCATATTCCATCACAACAAAACAAAACTCTCACATGTACTTTGTCATCGTATGGAGTAATGTAAACGTTTCCACTTTCAATAAGTTTCCAAAGAAGGCAAGATGAACCATCATAGGCATTATAGAGCTTCAATATCACCCTTATTATAATAAGTACATTAAAATCATTCCAATCTTATGTATGATAGAAGAACACATATTTTAACATGTTTATGATAAAAGATAAAAATGATTTGACTCTTGTAGTAAAAGATTAATGGTCTAACATGCTCTCAAAATAAATGTTATTGACTATAGGTGTTAAGCTAGGCTTGAGTCTCAAGGGTTGTCTTCTCTGGTCTCTCACGTGCCTGTTCTTGCATTTCAAATTTGGATGCTCTCTAAGTGGTCCACTCTTCCATGAATACAAGGCAACTCCTCCTCCAAATAATGATAGTTTCCTTCAAACTCATTGCCACTCTTGTAGCTTTATCTTTGCTTCTTTAAACTTGGCTATGTTGCTAAAAAGCTAAGTTTACATATAATACCAAGTAGCATTTCTCATTAAAATGTCCACAAAGAAGGATGACACCATGAATAGATATCAGTCTGCTACTGTGACCTGAGCAAGTTAGGCTGCTAGACTAATCGCAATAATAAAAGATGAGCCAAAAGCTATCGAGAGAGGAGTGGTTATAGAGGGGTCTACAGATTTGGATGGAGTCGTATGTGTTACTGAGTAGGATAACGGTGGTAGAGGAGATCGACTACGCTGATGAAGGGTTGTAGCATGGTGGAGTTTTCCAAGGCTGCTCCATAAACTGCAGTCATTGTTGTAGCTGCCCTACTTTTATGTAATAGGAAATTAAAGGTACAATGAGGATAAGATAAAGATGATGTTTATCACAATTCTCTATTTCTCAATTCAAGTTGATAATGATGGTTTCGAGAAGGTAAGGACAAAGGTGATGATGACTATCACGGTGGTGATGAGGATAAGAAAAATGAAAACAACGAAGAACATATATTTCAATTGCAATTTGAGGCGGCTCCAGTTGACAAGAGAAAGGAAAGTCTTTTGTAGAAAGTGAATGTGCCTTTGCTGCAACTTATACAACACTAAAATTTCTTGCTTTGGGTATACAACACCTAGCCAAACTTGCTGGCCCCACACCTAGCCCACATACTCGACTAAGGTGACTAGATCAATCTTATTTTTACTTTACTAATATTTAGTATTTTATTTCTATGTTTAACTTTCATTCAGGCCCCATTCCTAGACCACATGGGTAGCTATGATGGGTATACAAGAAAGGCTTGGTAAACTAAAATTAATCATGAGAATTTAAATATATTATAGTTGTATTTCTAGCATTAACATTAACCTCTAAGGGTAACAACTTTGTGCACGCTCTCTCTCTCTCTCTATATATATATATACATATACATATATATATATACGTATATATATATATATATATACGTATATATATACGTATATATATATACATATATATATATATACGTATATATATATACATATATATATATATATATACGTATATATATATATATACGTATATATATACGTATATATATATACATATATATATATACGTATATATATATACATATATATATATATATATATACGTATATATATATATATATATATATATATGGGACTATAATGGAATAATGTACTAGGTGGTTTGATTTAACATACAGAAGCAAAAATGTTGTATTATATCTGCACAACACATATTCCCAAATAAACCTAGGAAAAATGAAGTAAAAGTGGCAAAATACCAAAAAACACAACCTTTTTAGTTACTATTAGATTGTCTTTTACAGTATTACAATGAAATGCCTTGTGTGTGTGTGTGTTTGTTTTTGTGTGTGTATGCATACCAATCTTGTAATGTATAACAACCTTCCGTGATGTGTTTTTGAAAGTATCTTCCAATATCATGTGACGTGCTTGAAAGGTGTATACCATTTGAGAGTGAAAAGGCTGCAAGGTGTGTAATGGAAAGTGATGGCACATGCTAGTGTCGGACACACTTGCACATTGAGGACATGTAAGTCTATAGAGATTCTAATGTTGAAGAAAGACAATCAAGCAGGAGAGAACAAGAACAAACAATGGAAGCAAATCATCAAGCAAGAGGATGAGAAATGAGAAAGTATTGATGATGTAGATGCATCCAACCACATTATGTTCATATCACACTACATGCATTGGGGGTTTTATTCTCAAATGAAACTACATGAATTAGCATTTAGGTTAGTAAAATGTGTTGGATGTTGTGGATTAGAACCAAAGGAAACATTGAATTTCATCCTTAAAGAGTATTAATGTTTTTGTTGTATTTAGTTATGCTAGAATTGCCATGAGGCTCTATTATTATTCATTAAAGAATACAATTCCTAAGAGCATCGAAGTACTAGCCAATCTACCAATGGCTTCCAAATAAAATAAAAGAAAGTATCAAGTTTCCATTCCATGTAAGCATATGTACTATGTGTCCTTAAATGTTTCTAAGCTTGGACCCCATGTCACATGTTTTCATTCATCACACTGCATTGAAAAGGGTTGAGTTGCTTCAAGCTTTCGGAGCAAAGAAGGATCAATGTACCTATTTAGAGAGACATGTAGTAGAATGATGATAGTTTTACCTCATAGTGCATTTTTTAGTGCAAAAGGTTTTGATGCTTCCGAGCACTTGTATATACATTTTGTGGTGCAATGCCAAATCTTCTTAAATACATGTGCACTACTGTGAGATTGTGTCACTATGATAAAATTATTCCTCTTATGTATCTACTATATTTTAGCATGCAAACATTTTTAAGATTAAATCTATACACTTGCTTCTCATACATGATGTCTCATTCTTGCATTGATTTTGACAACCAATCGTGAAAGCATGCCTCTTGTTCATGAATTTATAATTTTGGCATCCTTATAGCTATCACGTTTTTTATAAATTAATGTTTTTTAGTCATTAAGAAATTGTGGTATGCAAACATTTTGAAAAGTAAATCTACATGCATGATTGTCATACATACGTATTGTGCTTGCATTGATTTTGAAAAGGAATCCCAAAACCATGCCTCTTCTTTACATAGTTTTAAATTTACCACTCTTTTCTTGTACTAATGTTTTCTATTTGTCTCAAGACATTGCACGTATGTCGTCCTAACAATGGGATTGAACACCATATTGGTGCCCCCTTAAGCTCCTACAATTTGCCCTCTTCTAGACCTCGACTCTAGTCACATCATCAATGCTAGCTCCAAAACCATGAATGTGCATGCTTTGTTCTTGCCTTAGAAACTTTAAGAAGTGTGCATATTTGTTCGTTGTATTATGATGTTTGCTATCATGGTTTGACACGAAACTATTTCTAGAAGAAGACATGTGTTGTGAACAATTAGTTTTTCCTTCTACAATGCAAACACAAAATTGTGAACCATTCATAATTATATACAACTCTTTCATAATCACTTGTGAATGCAATAATAGTTATACCAACATGTTAGCCTTATTTTTTTTGGGAGATCATGTTAGATCAAGTTGTCATGGGTATCCATTTTGGATTCACTTCCCCATGAACTATTTAGAATATATCTAATATGGCACTGGTCTTTGTTTAGTTGGTCTGATTGGCCTCCTCCGTGTCTCCATTAGGCTTGGAACTTGTTAAGTGGAGTGGGCCAATACTCGTCAGTTGCAAGCGACTGACAACACCGATAAAAATTCAAGTCACTAAATTTAGACATTATTCTAACTTTGTATCTCTTTTTCATCAAACATGGGTAACACACGTTGGCTTTACCACTCACCTTGACTTGAAGTTGTAAAAATTTGACATAGTTAATAGCCTTCTCCAACATTGTTACCAAGTCCACCTATATCAACCACAACAAACAAAGTGAGCCTTTATGTTTAGATGAACCCCATTAAAGATCAATGCAATCACTTTTATGTGTGTATCATGGATTGAAATCCACATTTGGACAATGAATACCTATAAATGCACAAGATTCAATCTAAGCTATTTAAAGTACAATCTTGCCTTTAGATAAATGAAGTTAAGGGGGGTCCTTGGCATTTGGGTTGCTAGTCCTTCATAAGCTAATGTTCCACTATTGTTACCTACCCTCTAACTAATTCCCTACCTAACCTCTAATTAATTCCCGCCAACGGATAGATGCCCTTAGTCTAGAGGAGGGAGACAGCCTCTACCTCAATCGCTACCTTGGAACAGAGCCCCTCCGCCCATGCCCTGGCTCCCTTCAATTCTGCTAACCCTGGCACCAGCTCCCTCCCCGGCATTCTCTTCGGCTCCTCCATTCTCACGCAGGCATTTCAGGCCTCCTAATCCACCATCTCCATGCTCCAGAGCGGCCCCTAATTCGAGTGCTCTGCCATACGCCCTCTAATGTGTCTATATTATGACTGCAATTAACTAATATGCTACCGGAATATCTACTATTCTGTTGCTTGCGTTTGGGCTGTAATATTGCTCACGTCTATGCAGCCTTCAGGTATGCAGAAGGGACGCACAACGTAGTGGAGCTACGCAACGGAGTGGACTACGCGTCCTGTGACGCAAAAGGCGGCGTGACGTCATTCAGGCACAAGTCCAGGCTGGGTGACACCATGATGCCCCTGCGGATAGCTGGTCAGCACTGGTTCATTTCCGGAGTTCCAGGCGACTGCACCAAGCTTACCATCGATGTTCTTCCGGGCGATGCTGCCATCCAACATCCACCCTTAAGTTGAAGAGAGGTGAGACTAACATACAAAATTTAAAGCTACCTTTTTACTTATTTAAGATGAAGAGCTCTTCAAGATTTCCACTTAGATTAAATGTGTTGCATGGAGGGTTGTTATTTTGTTGCTCAATTTTTATTGGTTTTTGTTTTTTGTTCAAACCATGATGTTTTCATATACTACTATATGAGATGAGATTTTGTTGAAATTTTGTTTGTTAGAGTGCATCTAAAGATACATTTATCAACTCATTTAACTTACAGTCAAACACACTATTAAATGTGGATCTAGGAACACCATTGACTTTAAATTTGATGCCCTAATACATGCTCTTTTGACAACAAATAAAACCAAATTAGTGTTAATGGAAAAACGTTTCTACTAATTTGTATATGGTCTAGGCTGCCTAGCTAGGAAACACATGTTTAAACTTAGAAAACGAACCAAGGAGAAAATCCTCTAGCGTGTGGCAGAAAGAGGAGGGGTTTAGTATTCAAGAAACAAAGAGGATTTTTTTCCAAGGTGATATAATAATGAAAAGGGAAAATGTGAGTTTTTGAAAAGTTATACCTCTCTCTCTCTCTCTCTCTCTCTCTCTCTCTCTCTCTCTCTCTCTCTCTCTCTCTCTCTCTCTATCTCTCTTGAAGAGATGAATTTGTTTTCTAATAGAAGATATGACATGAAATTATATTTTAATGGTTGAACATGTGCATGTAATGTGTGTATATTCTAAAACTACTCGTAATTGTATATATATTATAAAAACACACAAAAATATTATACACATACACTCATGTCTGCACATATGCATACATGTTCATACACACGTAAGTATATAAGTAAGAGAAAATGGAGAGAGAGAGAGAGGGGGGGAAAGAGAAAAAATCGATGCAAAAAAGAGAGAAAACTATGAAAGAGAGGAGATAGGAAATAAAGGAAATGAGTATGGATATAAACTTATAAAATATACACGTACATACATATATACACATACATTTGGGCATATGTATCCATATATACATGAATTGAATAAGGAAAGGCAAGTCATTTGTGACTGTTGGAGTTCTTACACACTTGTATTTCTTCTTACTTTGGCTGGCACTTCCACCTTCCACTCACCTTTTAGTTGGTATCAAAGTGGGCATTTAAGGAGCTTTATCTTCATTTGTTTTAACTTGATTCAAAGCTTCAACTTAAGGTTTCATAACAACCATTTATTCTTCTTCTTAAGGTATGCATTGACCATTTCCTTCTTCTAGCACGATCCCACTTGTTAATGCTTGTTCCAAGGGTTCCAAGGGCCTCATTGATCCTTGCTTGAGGCTCAATTAATCTAGCAAGAGCAATAACACATCAACCCAATTAGCATGAACTATGCCTATTTTCAAGTCTATATCCCTAATCTACAACAACCATCAAATCATTCCTTGCTCCACTCCAGTACTTGATAAACACTTTAGCTTTCTACCTGACATTGGTGTTTGGAGCTCCCTAACCTCTATCGTTGTTATTATACACAAAAAATCAATTGTATACAGGTTCAAGTTAGTTTTTTGTGAGTGTTTGGAACTCATTTATGCTGCTATTGGTACTCATGTATTGTTGCTTGAATGTTTGGAGGATGTATTGAAGTGCTTCTTGAGGTGTTTTGAGCTTGTTTGGCTTAGTTTTGATAGGCTATTCATTGTTGTAACAATGTGGACAACAAGCCTTTTTACTAAGAATGTTTATGCCTATTGTGTCCACTAGTCTTTCTGGTATACTACATGTATACCATGCTTGGGAAAGGATAACTGCTGTGATGGGCCTTATTTATAGCCCTAGGGACATGACCTTCCTATCCTAGCAGGGTTTTGTAATCTCTCCTTTGCTTGTTTTGAGGAAATGTCCAACCATGCTTGGGAAATGATAACTGTTGTGATGGGCCTTATTAGCCCTAGGGACACGATCTTCCTATCCAAGCTGGGTTTTGTTATCTCTTGTTTACTTTTTATGCTAGGTTTTCTTGAGCATAAGTTTATTATAGTAAGCTCCAAGTATCACTTGTTCGAGGAGATGTTTAACCATACTAGGAAAATAATAAGTGATGTGATGGGTCCTTTTGGCCCAGCCCGGCCCGATCTTCCTTTCCAAGTAGGGTTTCGTAATCTCCCTCTCTATAGCCTACTTATGTTTGTAGACTCAGAGTCAGCTTGAATTCCCCTTCAATTCACATGAACCAAGTGACACCTTTGCACCACTTCATAACGTACATCTAGCTATACTTTACTGGAAGATCTAGTTTATGTATGTGCCCATAATAAATATAGAACTTTGAGATAACAATATTAAGTGAACATAGTTTTCTTTCACCCTATGAATATGCTTATAAACCATATAGCACTATCGTATCCCTGCTCTACCCTTAGAAATAATAGACACACGTTTTTGCTAAACTAAGTCTTATGCATCTTTGGAAGATTTTGATACAAAGGTATTCTATAAGGGAGTGTGATTGTTACCTAAAGTGTATTTCCACAAGGCTTTAAGTTCATACACTTTCTACTCTTTGCAGCTTTCTAATTAAATCTCCTTGACTATGCTTATGGTTCTTGAATATAATTTATTTCCACCATGGATAAAAGTCTACTTCCCTTTGAGTAATGCTTTTTTTTTCCCCGTTTGATGTATAACCTTCGATATGTAACTTTAATATATAGATTGATTATTTTTTATTTATGTCTATGTTTCAGGAAGCCATAATGAATAATTTAAGGAGATGTCAGTGCAATTATAAGTGTAGGCATTCAACCCTTGGTTATCAGAATGTTACTAGACAAACTTACTATGCACACAGTCGCAAGGATATGAATGGGATAATACATTCATCAGTTCTGGCTCATCAAGAAGGTCAAAATTCTACTAACAATGATGTTCCTATGAGTGAAGATAACCCTTCTATGGATCAAACATCATCTCACTCTTTGCCTAGACGCAGGCGTTTGTGGTGTACATGCAGAACATATTGTGGAGGTGGACGTATGGTTCCTCACTCAACATATGCAAGACACATGAAAATTGAGGAAAGATTTAAGAGTCTCACTACTAATCTTGGTTTATGTGACTCTCAAGGACTACCACAAGATGACATTCTACTAGAGCATAATGACATGGGAGATGAGGTCCATAATGACCCATTAGATGAGATTGACAATTTAGACGAAAGGGAGGATAATGAGGTGGAACCACAACATGAAGCGTTCGCGATGGATGATGTTGAACCATCTTTATTTGACAAAATCGTTCAAAGAATAATTCAATTGCAAGCACTTTGGGATGAGCATCGAGCTTCAATTGAGTTTCAAGATAAAATGCTTAAAATTCTTTTTGGTGATATGGTCAGTTCTGATCCCCCCCAAGCACATATGGACAATATATATATGCCAAGCTTGGCCAAACTACTAGTGCAAATGCCTAACACATGGGATGGAGACTTGAATGGTATAAATATTCCTACTTGTTGGGAGAAACTTGGTATCCTGTTCACACGGCTAGGTATGGTTAACTCCCAACGTTACAGGGTATGCCAAGGAAGTGAGAGCTCTATTCATGCACCGTTGCTTTATTAGCCAATTAGCAAGGAGGATAACTACATTAGAGACACAATTGAATGCTTGTGTAACACCAGAAAAGGAGGAAGGAAGAAGTTAAAGCGTGATTGTTCACAATGTTGTGAAAAGTGTTCCAAGTGTTCTCTACCGAGAAAAGATATGCTCTCTTTTGACTATGTCTCCATTAGAGAACAATTGCGTCTACTAACTAGAAGTAGAACTCTATGCCATGAATTGTTGGAAATGTGGAGAAATAAAAACAAATGGTTAATACAGGAGAATACACTTTGTGATTCTACAATAAATGAGTTTTGGGATGGTACAAAATGCAAAAGTGTAAATGATTTTTTGAATCCTGAATCATACTTTGAGCTTCCATTGATATGTAATAACATGCATTGCGAACAAGTCTATACAGCTTGGCCTTCTGCCCAAAGGTCACCATTGCTTGATCATTCATGGGATGATATTGAGAGTGCCTACAAGTTTATCCGCAAATCATGTCGAACTCACATACATGGGTACAAAAGGATTTGTAAGGTACACTTTATTATCATGCTCATCTTTTTAATTAATATAAATGAAATTTGATATAGGTTACTAAAATGTGGTGTGTTTTGTGATAAATAGGGTGATCCACACAATTTCGCCTTGTTATTACATTGGGATGGATTCCAAGCCTCAAAGACAACCCAAAAGAATTGTGGAGTTGTTGAAATCAAAATTCTCAATGTTGGAAAGAGCTCCCTTATTGGAGTTATACCGGTTTTATTTATTCCATTCAGTTGCAAAAAAGTTATTGGAAGCTCTAGTAAAGTCTTTCACATATTCATGTAGCCATTGATAGATGAATTAGAAAGTCTATTTGTTGATGGATTTGAAGTAGACTTCAATTATCCAGTCACACAGATTGTTGAGCATGAAAATTCTCTTAGTCGAAGGTTCATTGCACGTGCTATGCTAATGATGGTAACCGGAGACCATCCAGCTTAGTGCAAGATTGGATCTTTCAAAGATGGTGGTCAATCATTTTGTCGTAGAGACAAAGCAATAGCCACTTTGGAGGGTGAGGGCTCAAGACATTACTTGTATGGTCAAAATAGATTCAAGTTGAGATATAGACCAATTAAAAGATCAACCAATGAAATGCTTAGTCCTTTGACTATGGCAGAGCGAGCCCTCACCCAAGCAGAAAGAGAAGAGATTTTGAAAGATGCGGGACTTTCTGGTAGATCATCCTTGTGGAGACTATATGAACTCTATGGCTTTGATTTATCCCTGGACCTTGTATATGATTGCATGCATAATTTGGCTCTAAATTTGTTCTCAAAATATATATGTGCTCTAATAAGGACTGTGGATAATAGGATGAAAGTAAAAATTGATGAGACAACACATCGTGTCACTAAAGTAACACCATACTCTATTCGTTATGGTCGCTGGCCAAGATATCCTAGTAAGTATTGTGAGAGCTACAAGACTGAGGAAAATCAAAAGTGGATTCAATGGTGTTTGCCTTATGTACTATGTGAGATTGAAGGTATTCCAAAGGTATTCTATGACCTAGGATTGATTCTGATAGACATTGCTCATGCTTTTTACAACTACACTCGTGACCATGGTTGGTCTAGAGAAAATATAGACACTTTGAGAGAATTGC
The DNA here is from genome assembly GCF_053477565.2 of Lygodium microphyllum. Classification (NCBI taxonomy): domain Eukaryota; kingdom Viridiplantae; phylum Streptophyta; class Polypodiopsida; order Schizaeales; family Lygodiaceae; genus Lygodium; species Lygodium microphyllum. The sequence continues at coordinate 93,723,337 of NC_141156.1, forward strand.
TTGGTTCATGGAGAGTAAGCTCGAAGGAGCTCTTAGGATCAAAGTCAGCTCCTTTGGAACATATTGCAGGTATAAATATTTTTTATTTTCTTAGTTTCTTCATTTATATAGCAATTATATCACTTTAATCGTATATATTTTCTTGCCCTACTAAATGTAGGTTTTGGAGAATTCTTGGATGACATTATTCGACATGGTAGTCATGATGCTTTCTGGTGTTATATTTATGAGCGTATGGTCTCAGTATATGTCAATATCAAAACAAATAACAAAGATAATGAGATTTCTTATGCAAACTACCAAAGACGAAGATTCTTTACATGGATATTTATGCGTATTACAAAAGACCAATGTGACAGACTTATGCCGTATCAAAGGAGGACAAGAGAACTCCACAAAGCTTTACTACCACCTGATGGATACTGAGTGGATTCTAATAGGTACGATGAATGTCCAGAATGGCATGCATCAGGTCTCATGCATGTATCATGTGTGGAGAAAGCAAAAGAAATATGGAGTTTTTTAGAAAAGGCTAATAATTGTGCATGCAAAAGAGTAGCTCTAACAAAGGGAATAACCATAAGAGCAAAGAAGTTAAGACGCAGAGATGCAACTAATGAAGAAAAGAGATATGTTCATCATAACTTCAACATAGAGGTGGAAACAGTGACATAATATAAAAAGGTTTTTCTAAAGGGAGAAGTTTATAAAGTGGGAGATAAAGTGGTGGTAAGATGCGATGAAGACTCTAGAGTGGACATAGATGTTGGCCATTGGAAAGCATGCATATCATCATTTTTTTTGTTTGAATGCAATGGTGAAGTGAAACTATTTTTTGGAGCTTATTACTACAGACAATGTATTGTGGTTGAAAGTGGCTTTGAAAGTCTAGTTGTGGATACCACTACAGGTATGAGTGTCTTGCAAAATGGTTTTGTTCCATTTTCATGGGATTGTATTAGACCAATACAATCATTGTTACACAAATTTATTCCACTTCAACATGGAAACAATATAATCGCATATGAGACAAAAGATTTGAGACCAAGGTCATGTTTGATTAAGATCGGTTGCATCAGTTGCATTCCTCCTTGGCTAGAGGAAAATGATGTTGTCTATATGAAGTCTCATCTAGATGCTTTATGTGAGCCAAATGACCTCAAATGTGTGGTTATAAGAGCAGTACACTATGAAATGAAGCAAGTAAAAGTGGGATGGCTAACTAATGTACACTTGTAAGAAAATATTTGGAAAGTGAGAATAGAGGATCAAGATTGGAAGGATTGGTGGTTATATATATCCACGAAAAAGAAATGGCAAGTACTCAAAACAAAAGCAATTGCAATTGACAATAAAAGAAAGATTGTACCTACCATGTGGTGTTCGCATGAGCCTGAGGCAACAATGTTACGATGGTATGTTTATTGAAGTCTTTTGTTTTGTATTGCTTAATGTAATTTACATTTTCAAACATTATGATGGTATGTTTATTGAAGTCTTTTGTTTTGTATTGCTTAATGTAATATACATTTTCAAACATGCATTGCAAATACTTTCTTATTGTTACCATGCCTATGTAGGTTTGTCATGTCGACTTCTAATCTAGAGATTATGGCTCTTTTGAAAAAAATGATGAGTGAGGATCCCAAACTACTTGGGCTTGTGAATTCAGTTGTGGAAGAAGTGAAAGGTAACTAACTCTAATAACTAAATTTATACCTAATTTTATTACTATTTTATGTGTTCTAATCCAAGTGCTAAGGAATTAAGTGATTTAGTTTGATATAGTACTTCTTTTTAAAAAATATAAGTCTCTTATGTTTCTAAACTTTGGTTTATTATGTGTACATAAAGGTAACAAAATCACAAATGATGGTACAAGAGATAATGGAATAATGAAAGCTAAGGAGGTCATTGGCCCTAATGTCTCTTCAAATCACGATACAGGTATATGTCTTTATTTCTACTAAAATTTAAAATTTAAAATTTGTACATATATTACATCTTGCTTTATTAGGTGATTCATTTTGAGATTAACTAGCTTTAATTAGTCTCTTTGCCTAATTTAAAATGTTCATAGTTATTCATAACTTTAAACTTTGAGTAATTGTGTGTATATATATAAACATAGATAAAAGAACAACAAAAGGTGGGAAAAGAGGTAATGTAAGAAAGGGAGATCAGGAGGTTACTTGCGATAATGTTTCTTCAAGTCAAGATGTAGGTACCAACTTTAAGGATCAAAAACATGTACAAATTTGGTGACCCAATTTGATACAAAATATCTAATTACGTTCTTTTGTGTTATTGAAACTTTTCATAACCTTGCATTATTGTGAGCTTTGGTTAACTCTATGTATATATAGGTAAACAAGTTACTAAAGATGACACAAGAGACAATGTAATAAAGGAAGACATTGAGATTGATTGCCTTAACACTTCTTCAAGCCAAGAATCAGGTATTACCAGCTTTCTTATGTTGATAATGAGTCATTTTTTGAAATGGTTATACTAACTAATGATATTTGATCACTTGAGTATCAATAAGAGTGATACGCATACCATCATATGATGATATCTATCGGCCACCCATGTTGAAATTTAGAGAAGAGGGTAGACTTTATGGAAAAAAGCTCTTGGCTGAATACTTTAAAAGTCAACACACTGTCATGCTCGAAAATTATCATCGAGTACGTAGGTGGTTTGAATCCTTAAACCCATATGATCTACATTATAAAAATGTGGATAAAAAGTATATCATGAAAATTATATCAGAGAATCACCATGAGATTTTACCATTGAAGTTTACTGGACGTGAGTACATATGGAGAGAGAATGACATATATGACTGGTGGAAGGCTACAAAGCAAGATGAAAGAAAGTATTTGAAGAAAAAAGATTTTTTAAATAAGGTAAGTTGATTGTTACTTTTTTTAATTGGCTTTCCTAATATTTGAGGTGTAGATTCTTAGTTATTGAACTATTAATCTTATGACATATAGAGAGAATTATCCACATCTCTTGGAGTGGATGATATAGATAAGCTTCAAAATGTATCAAATGACATAACATCATCAATGGTAAGATGATATGATTTATAAGTTTGATATCATAAGTGTAGGATTGGCTCTTTTTCTCCCATACTCATTTAGGGGTGTCTATTGATGGTAGAGTGAACCATATGTTGCTACTATTGATTCTAATCAACTTGATGTATACATTCCTAGCATGGATGATATTGCGAATGAACAAGTTTGAAAAAGGTATCTTATAATCTTATATGTTTATCATTTTTGTACTTGATTCCATATATTTTAGAGACATTTGATATATACACATGATCTTATTTTGTTGATGTAGCCTCTTGAAGAAAGTAGCTCCTTTGAAGGACAACAATACAAGCAAACAGATTTATCATTGCGTAATGCTTTTAAGCTCATATCTAATAACTTTCTTTGAGAATGTCTCTTATACAGATACTTATACATTAACTTTCATTTCCCATAGATGAATATGTTCGTGGAGGAAGGAAAGAGCTTTGAAGAATTTCAATGTTATACATCCGATGAGGTTCTTTGCTTTATATTAAATTTAAGATTAACCATATGATTCATGTTCTTAACAGTATCTTATCCTTTACATGCTTAAAATGTAGGATGTTGAAAATGAAGATGAGACACTTGATATGGAAAATTGTGCCAGCTTTTCAAAGTTATTGTCACATGGTTTAGACAAAATAATGTACTCAACTAAACATCAAGAAACTCTAGAACAAACTATCCATAGTTCAAGCAATGATAAGATATGTAACTTTTTTTTCTATATAAATGTTTTTAATGTGATTACTAATTTTAGTTTTGAATGTAGGCTAATCCAGATGATGACATTAATGAAACATCTCAAAAAAGTCAAAGAAAGAGGAAGGTATTTGATATATGTTTGTGAGAGAACAATAGCGTCATAGTTTAGTGAATAACTAAATATATGATTTATTGCATAACTATTTATTTTACATGTTGACTAGCCAAGTGAGAAGATGAAGGATCTTTTGCAACAAAGGAGCATGAAACGAGGTACCAGTATCAACGAAAAAGAACCAAAGGTGCTAGATGTAAATGTTTATATTTTTGTTTATGTCATACATGAAAAGCATAATCTAATCTTTTTATTTTATTTGAATTAGGAATTTAAAGATCTCCCAAACCAAGGCATTGAGATTAACATTTCAAATGATACTCAAAGGGTAACTTTATTGTTAATTTATATTTTAATTAGATATATATAATTGTAGTCATGTAGTTCAATTTGTAGCTTTGAGATTAACATTTCAAATGATGCTTAAAGGGTAGCTTTATAGTTATATATATATATATATATATATATATATATATATATATATATATATATATATATATATATATAATAGTCATGTAGTTAAATTTATGGCTTTTCATATTATAATTCGTATCATTTAATTATCTATACATAGTATAATAAGTTACTTATTCTCTTTTTGTTGTTCAATGCAGGTTAATATGACAAAAGAGAACATGGAAACTATACTTTTGAAGTATCTTAGTGTGCCTACAATGTCAAGATTGTGGGAGAGAAGGAAGGAGTCTCACTTGTAGCTTTCTTGCTTGCACAATGGGAGAATACACACAAGGGTGGAGGCTGAAAACAGTTTTTCTCTTCTTAGTTGTGTAAGCCAAATGAACTCTCTTACAAAGAAATAGAAGAACCCTGTATATATGGGTCTCAAACCATACTCAACTAACTAAGGTGGCATACTAACTGAGCCACAAACTAGAGTAGATAAGGATAGCTATCGTGTAGCTATTATTCAGGGGCGGTGTACCAACCGCGTCTGCAACTGACAAGTCGGTGACATAAATATACAACGGTCACCCTGGCGTATCAGGAGTGGAGCTCGATATCTCAACACTCCCCCTCGAGCTCAATCCCAATTCCTGCACACCAAGCAGGTCTCTGAACTTGCGCAGCTTCTCTGCGCCCAATGCCTTCGTGAATATGTCAGCTACCTGATCCTCTGTGCTGACATAAACTAGATCAATAAGACCTAGTAAAACCCTCTCTCGCACATAGTGATAATGCACCTCAATGTGCTTTGTTCTAGCATGATAGACTGGGTTATTTGCCAAGTGTATACTACTCATGTTGTCACAATAAATGACAACTGGCCCATCTGTAGACTGATGCATATTATAAAGTAGCTTATGCAACCAAGCTACCTCACATGCAGCCATTGCTGCACCCCTGTACTCAGCCTCTGTGCTCGACAAGGCAACTGTAGGCTGTTTCTTGCTGCTCCAAGTGACTGCAGCACTCCCAAAAGAGAATACATATCCACTGGTAGATCGTCTATCAGAAATACTACCAGCCCAATCAGCATCAGTGTATCCATGCAACTGTATCTGAACCCCAGTCTCATAAAATAGTCCATACTGCAATGTGGACTTCACATACCTAAGTATGCGTCTAGCCGCATCCAAATGTGGTTTCCTTGGAGCCTGCATAAACTGACTTACCAATCCAATAGCATAGCTCAAATCTGGCCTGGTAATAGTCATATAAATCAAACTTCCTACTATGCGTCTGTACATAGTAGGGTCTTCTAGAAGCTCACCTGCATCTGTGCTCAGCTTCACATTTTGCTCCAAAGGAACTGAAATAGGCTTACAGCCTGTCATCCCATATTTGGACAGCATGTCCAATCCATACTGCCTCTGCAAGAGCTGTATCCCACTTGGTGATCTAATCACTTCAATGCCCAAGAAATAACGCAGCTCTCCCAAATCCTTCATCTCAAACTTCTGCTTCAATAGCATTTTCACATGAAGGATATCTTCATCACTGTCACCTGTCATAATCAAATCATCAACATAAATGACAAGCAGCATAATACCTTTCTCTGTTTTTCTCACATAAAGTGAGAAATCTGCCTTGGAAATCTGAAAGCCAATAGTGACAAGATACTGTCCTATCTTGTCAGACCATGCTCTAGGTGCTTGCTTCAAGCCATACAAGGCTTTCTTCAACCTGCAAACAAACTCAGGATGAACAGCATGCACATAACCTGGTGGCTGCTCCATATAGACCTCTTCTTGCAAATCACCATGCAAGAAGGCATTCTTTACATCCATCTGATGTAAAGACCATCCCTTTGATGCAGCCATAGCAATGACTGCTCTTACGGTTGCCATCCTTGCAACCGGACTAAATGTTTCTTCATAGTCAATGCCATATGTTTGTGCATACCCCTTGACTACTAATCTTGCCTTGTATCTGTTCACAGAACCATCAGCATTGTGCTTCACCTTATAAACCCACTTACAGCCAATTGCATTCTTACCTTTAGGCAAAGGTACTAACTCCCATGTAGCATTTGCTTCCAAGGCATCCATTTCTTCATCCATGGCTTTCTCCCATTTTTCTTTTCCCATGGCTTGCTCAAAAGATGTGGGTTCTGGTTCCTGTATCACTTTGACCATATATGCATAGTGAATGGCTGTAAATCCATCATATTTCAGCCTATCCACAGGATACCTAGCTCTTGTAGACCTGCGCAAAGTAGGTTCACTCCCAGGTGCTCTCAAAACATCCCTGGTCTTCCTTACTCCAGGTGTAACAATAGAAGGAATACCCAACTCATCATCAATGCTCTGTTCTGAGCCACTGGATTCACCATCCACATAAGAGTGACCTGCATTCACATCAAACATGGGCTGATCTACCTTCTCTTTTCCTTTTCGTGATACCTGCATACCACTATCTGCATTGCTTTGAGAAGATTCTCCTGATCTCAATCTGCCTGTCCATGGCGAAGAATGTGAACCACTGCTAGAGGACGCTCCAGGTCCACTAATATTTTGTGACTGCTGCTGTGAATTCTGTGTAGCATTACCATTTTGTGCATCTTCATCATCAATCACATTTACTGGTCTATACCAGCTACTCATCTCATCAAAAACAACATCTCTGCTCACTGTAAACTTATGAGTAGAAGGGTTATAGCATCTATACCCTTTTTGCTGCAGAGAGTAACCAATAAAGATGCACTTCTCAGCTTTTGGATCCAACTTGGATCTCAGCTCATCTGGCACATGTACATAGGCAATGCAACCAAAAATTTTCAAATGAGAAATATCTGGTTTCCTACCAGTATACCTCTCCTCTGGAGTCAATCCATGTATTGCTGCAGTGGGAGTCCTGTTCATTATGTAGACTGCTGTAGCAACTGCTTCAGCCCAATAAAAATCTGGCAAGTCTTTTTCATTGAGCATGGCACGAGATACCTCTCCAATATGCCTGTTTTTCCTTTCTGCAATTCCATTTTGTTGTGGGGTATAACTGCATGAATATTGCTTCTTTATGCCATGCTCCTGCAAGAACTTTGCAAACTCATTTGAGAGGTACTCTCCCCCTCCATCTGACCTTAGGCATTTTATCTGCAAGCCTGTTTCTTTTTCAACCATAGCTTTAAGAGTTTTGAAATGCCCAAAAACTTCACTTTTCTTTTTCATAAAATACACCCAAACTTTTCTGTTATAGTCATCAATAAAACTGACAAAATAATGACAGCCTCCAAGAGATGCAGCTTTAGTTGTCCACACATCAAAGTGAATTAATTCCAATGGCTTCTCACTCTCTTGAACATGTCTAGGAAATGGTTTCCTTGCCTGTTTTCCAAACTGACAGGCTTCACATACCTTATGCATTTCTGCAACCTTGAATTTGGGCAATCCTGCAACAATATTTTGGGCCTGCATTGATTTAAGTCGCTGTACATTAACATGACCAATGCGTTTATGCCAGATATCAATATCTGCAACTACACCGGTCCCATGTGCAAACATTGCTGCACTCAATTCAGACATGTCTGCATCCAATGTAAACATTCTGCCCTTCTTCTTTCCTTTTGCTATCAAGCGACCTTTATTTTTCATATCCTCAACAAAGCATCCATGAGGATTAAATCTGACCTGCAAGCCCTGTTCAACCATTTGACCAACTGAAACCAGATTCTTGGTAATATTCGGGACATGAAATACATCGGACAGGTATTTCTTTTTCCCACCCTGCATAGACAAGGGAATTTTTCCAATCTGCACAATAGGATGTGTAGTATCATCACCAGTCTCCACAAATCCTGGTTTTTCCATTTTCCTTGCATCCTCCATCCATTCTGCATGACCTGTCATGTGGTTTGATGCACCTGAGTCAACATACCATACATCATTGCTTTCTTCTACACTTGTCATAGAATTGTTCATGTGCTGCACCATGAACAAATGCTCATTTCTGTCATCACTCTGTCTACTAGAAGATGCATAATTCCCTTGTTGCAGTTTTCCATTCATGATGTCATTCTGCTTTTTATAGCAGTCTTTAGCCATATGACCCATTTTACCACAGTAGTAGCATTCAACATTACTGTTTGCATTTTGGCCTCTTTGCCATCCACCACGACCTCTTTGGCTCCCCCTGCCTCTAGAGTTACCACGTCCTCCTCCATAGGACTGGTTTTCTTGAGTTTGCTGCATATTCTGATTTCTGCCACGACCTCCAAATCGGCCTCCTCTACCTCTGCCTCTACCTCTTCCAGCATTTGAGTAGAAGACAGCTTCTTTTGAAGTTCCTCCTGAAGAAGATGCACCACCATTTCTCTGCTCCTCAGAAATTAGAAGAGCAATCAACTCCTCAAAATCAGGAAATCTTTCACGAACTGAAATGGATGTCTGAAACTGTGCATAATCCTTTCCTAGACCATTCAAGGTCACGGAAACTAAATCATCATCTTCCACTGGCGACCCAATGGAAGCAAGTGCATCTGCAATCTTCTTCACCTTCATGTAGTAGTCGTTGATGCTCATATTTTCTCTTTGTACATTGTGCAACTCTTGCTTGAGCTGCATTTTCCTGGCTTGCGTATTTGTGCTATACATTTTTGACAAAGTATCCCATGCCTCCTTTGGCGTACTTGCATCCTGAATATGCACAATCATAGAGTCTGAAATGCTGATAGACAGCCAATACATAACTTTCCTGGCTCTCTCATGCCATGTTTTAAATGCCTGCATTTGTTGTTGATTGGGAACATCAGGAAGAACTGGTTCTTCTTCATTTCCTGCAACAAATTCCCAATATCCTTTTCCCATAAGGAAATTCATCATTCTAAACTTCCATGCCTGGAAGTTGTTCTTGTCAAGCTTTTCAGTGACAATCTGTGAAAGAGAATCAGACGCCATTACAGAATACTCCAAGAAATTCTATCACTGCAAAAAACACAGCTTCACCCTCACAAGGGCAAATCTGCAAAACTGGCGAAAGTGGTATTTGACCACACAGTCACTTCCTAGTGACGATTTTGCATAAACAGGAACCAAGGATGATTCTGAAACTCCCAATGTCTCTGCGCACAAGCATACGATGCAATTTCTACAGTAACTTTTCACCGACCTGTAGAACAGTGGTCGCACAGCATAAAACTGAGCCTTTTCCTGAGTGCGTGCAGAAAACTTCCGTCTGCAAAACAGGCCCCGAAATGGCCTCAAATCAAAAAAACAAGGTCGCCGAGGGCTAAAGCCCTCACCCGCAGCATATACTGCCCTCTTGCTTCACCGCGAAGGGCGTCTCAACCTGAGACAATGCACTCCTGCAATTTCCGGCTGTGCTACCTGCAGAGATCTGCTCCCAAAACAGAAAATGAAAGCAACACTGCTCCTCTTACCAGAACACCGCGAGCTTGGCTTGCTTTCTTGAGCTCCTTACCACGAACAAGGCTCTGATACCATGTCAAGATTGTGGGAGAGAAGGAAGGAGTCTCACTTGTAGCTTTCTTGCTTGCACAATGGGAGAATACACACAAGGGTGGAGGCTGAAAACAGTTTTTCTCTTCTTAGTTGTGTAAGCCAAATGAACTCTCTTACAAAGAAATAGAAGAACCCTGTATATATGGGTCTCAAACCATACTCAACTAACTAAGGTGGCATACTAACTGAGCCACAAACTAGAGTAGATAAGGATAGCTATCGTGTAGCTATTATTCAGGGGCGGTGTACCAACCGCGTCTGCAACTGACAAGTCGGTGACATAAATATACAACGGTCACCCTGGCGTATCAGGAGTGGAGCTCGATATCTCAACATACAATTCATGATATGCACTTTTCTTTAAAGAGTACATACATGAATCTCAAAAATATTGAAGCTAGCTTTCGAGTCTTGATTAAGGATACAAAGAAGCCAACAAGTGATGATATGATTAAGGAGATTGTTTATTGGCTACTAGGAAATGGCAAAGTTGTATTAAACAAAAATAGCAATGTGCTTAGTCTAGATGATGTGGAAGTTTTAGCATAACTTCTACTTTGAGTTAAGAATTTATTGCTTTTCAACATATTGGAGATTTGATGGATTACTCAAACATTTATTACTTTGCAACATATTGGAGATTTAAGGGATAAAACAATCAAGACACACATGTTGCTTAATTAGTTTTTAGTTCTGTGCTCCTTTAAAAGTATTTTCATTTTTCTTTAGGTTGCTAGAAGTAGATGTTGATGTCTTAATTTGTTTAATCTATTTTGATAATTAGATGTATGTTATTGATCCTTACTTAGAAATGATGACATTCTCTATATAATTTTCTAGTTAAAAATTTATTGTGTAATTTCTTGTTTGATATTAGCAGGTCTAAGAGTAAGGGCAAAGTAGATAAAGTGATAAGGAAAAAAGAGAATTCCCACGGAATTCCCTAGTTGAAAGTACATATAAGTAGGCAATGTAAAAAATGGGAAAAATGAGAGATTTCCTAGTGAGAGTACCTAGGGAATCACATCTAGAATTTTTTTCCTATATATGGAATATTTCTTATATAGGAATTATTCCCTACATAGAAAATTATGTATTTTCCTATGTATGAAATATTTCCTACATAGGAATTTCCTATCTAGAAATTTCCTATGTAGGAAATATTTCCTACATAGAAAATGTCTTATGTGATTCCCTACTTATTCTCACTAGGAAATGTCCCATTTTCCCTAGTTTTTACTTTCCCCACTTATATGTATTTTCAACTAGGGAATTCCATGGGGAATTCTCTTTTTTTCCTATATGGGGATCAATTGAAAGTTCCTCCTTTTCCACTTAATCATTTTTGTTGTTTTTAAAAAAATTTAGGAAAATAAAATAAAGCATAACAAGCCTCCTTTTCCACCTAATGTGCCAACCATACCGACTCCTCCTAGCCCCTCTCTTTACATACTTAAAGCCCATGGTGCTCTCCTCTTCCCAATCTAAGCCACTCTTTCTACAAGCATGAGCTAGTTGTTGTACAATAGAGCTTATCAATTAAAAAAATCTGTGCAATTCTTGTTCTTTTCCATTGTGCACGTCTACTTATACACACATGAGACTGTATTGTTGGTGTTAAAACCAAAATTAAAAGTGGAGATAACAAAAGAAAGAAGTGTGTTTAACATATCCTACGCTAAAGAAACAAGATCAACCTACCAAATTCATGATAATATGTGATGCAAATGTCACAATCAGTCAACAAAAAGGCAACAAAACTAATTAGTTTTCTCACGTTTCGGAGATGATGTGGCTGGCATCCTCCTATTTCACGGAAAAACCAAATGAATGATCTGCATTACTATAGGAGCCCTTGGTCCTGGAAATTGAACCAAAATGTTGTGCTCTACACTCAACATGTTGGGGCTATTGAGCAAACTCCTATTCCTTCAAGAGCTTGGACACATGTCTCATTGACTAGCTCTCACCTAGTCACTCATATGTGAATTGGAACCCAACCGTTGTAGTGAGCATCATGCCATGTACCCCTACACCTGAAGGTTGTAAGTACTAGCTCCACAATTCAAGTGAGCACATCAATGTCTCCTCAATCCTCTATTGGCCTTCTTATGTAAGAGAAAGCATGGTAGGTATGAGAGAGTTCAAGAGAGAAGACTAGAGATTTAACTTCCTTGTCCCTCACCCCTCACTCACTCACTCTCTCTCTCACTCTCACACTCACTCACTCACTCACTCACAAGACTTAGGCAAGAAGATAGAGAAGCAAAGTTGGCACACATAAGAATAATCATTTATATTCAAGCTCAACACTTTTATACATAAGTTCTAGGGTTAGGGTCTCCCCTTTTCCATAGGCATTTAGCCCACTTTAGGATCTCAAGACTAGTCACGTCTCATTACATGCTTCTCCTATGGTGAGAATGAATTGGAACCTTTGTGGTTTCTTTCACGGGAGACTATGCTATCAATAGAACTTGCACCGGATCATGCCCCAGCTTGGAGATTTACATGAGTAGTCAATAAAATTGTTGCAACCATTTGGCAATTTGAATATCCATGTACTTCATGCACATTATATTATTGTTACTAATGCGAAGATTGTTTTCCAACATTTAGGCTCCCTGCACCTTACATGGTGCATACTTCTTGTGGTTAACAAGAATGAGTGACAATTACCTTAGTGATAACCATAATGTGCCATAATCATTAGAAGGCCTTAGGTTCAATATTCACTCATATGCTTGTCAATTACTTGTCTTATAGCTATTGAATAAAGCAATAAGTTGCCATAATGAGGTGCTAACCACATGGCAACATGGTGCAACACTAACTAGATTTAATTCCATCTTGAATCCCTTGTCATTTGAAAAGTCATTTACTTGTAAGGTTAAGGGTCGTCTCTACTCCATATTTCTCCTAATGGTGTTGGACTTGAGCATAATTGGTTCATATTTTTAGTCAAATCAGAACCGCTCGAGACCCCTAGATTATAGACCATAATTTGTAATTATCAAAAAGTTTTTTATATCAAATCTTAATCAAAGTAAAATTAACTTGCCATACTTTCTATAGAAAATCAATAATTGTACTAAAAAATATTTTCTTTAATCAACAACATTAATTAGCATTCTCAATAGATTCTTGATAAAGAGTTTACATTGACAACCTTCCACTTTTTCTACCTCTATGTAGAGGAAGACTACCTCTAATCATATATATCCAACCATGGCTCCAAATATGTGATGAGGAGCCAACTATAGCTTACACATGTGTTACCTCATTCTACTACCTCCACCTATAAGGATTTTCCTTTCTTTTGTTCTCATCTTCTCCCATTACCCATGATCTAACAAGATTGGGTTTTGTAACCCATTATTATACTCATCACGTGCATTGGAATGAAGGTCAAAGAGGTGTTTCACAATGTGTATCTATATAGAATGGAGGTGGGAGAGGTGTTTCACAATGAATGTCTATGTGTAATCATTAGAAAATCTATCCATGATAGTGGGATATAGAAACTCCTCATGGAGAGTGCCTGTCTCTCGATCCTAGTCTCTTCATCTCCCTACTATGCTATGCATATATACCTATACAAAAAGGTCATGTAGCATGCTGATGACTCTCCTTACTTTATGGCTCATGATAAGCTGACTTGTATAGTAGTCGAGAGGAGATGAGGATGAGTGTGTTGTCTTTGGATGCTACGAGAGGACTATGGTGACTTCGTATGTGACATTGATTGTAGCAAGGACTACCACATCATATCAAGGATTTATTTTGTGGTCTTGTGGTCCATGTGAGCCGTAAACTAGTGTATGTCCTCATTTATCATGTGATGGCTTGACATGTTGATGAGTGTAATAGCAACTTATAGAAATAGAAATTTAATATATTTAATTTCTTTTATCTCTACTTGTTCACCTTTCCTATAGTCCCTCTCTCTCTCTCTTCCAATCCTCTTTTTTACTTTCATTTCTTAATTAAGACTTGGTATTGTAATGAACGATCATAGAGTTGACTCACATGCACCTTAATAATTTGCAAGTTATGTCTAGAATGTGTTAACAAATAAGGTGTCCATTCTATTTTGTCAACATCTCATCTACCCACCATTGCTTAGACTAGTCTAAGACTCTCTTCATTTCCCTTGGTTAAATATTGTGTTCAATCAATCTAAGCCCAAGAATATGTGTCAATATATGTACAAGAAAAAGTTCCACGAATCATGTCAAAAGATGTGTCAGGACTTTTCATGATATAATATTGATGCACATACGTATGGTGATTTTGGCAATGAGAGTAATGAAAATACCAATGACTATAGTAAACAAACTTCTTTTTTGCATTTTTTATTGGAAACCCTTGTCTCAGTAACCCCACTATCCATTGCAATGATTGGAGCTCCTTTTTGCCTCCAAGAGCCACTAGAGCTAACAGACGGCTCCCTTTTCATCAAATCAAAAAATCATGCAAGGAGAACTACAATGAGGGTGCTCTCTCTTTCTCGATGTTTGTGATGCACTCACAAAATTGCAACATTTCCTTTTCAAAGTCATGGGAACCTACTCCTGCCAAAACCACGGTCTCTCTCTCCCCCCTCTCCCCTCTTTAGTGGTGCCTCCTCGAAGTCCTATGGTCTCTCACCTCCCTTCTCACATTCTCACATATTCTACCTTTATATCTATTCAATCTTTATGCATGGGCAATAACAATTAGAAAGTTGGAGAAAAAGACCTACAAATGTAGCATAGTTGGAGATGAAGAGGGTGATTTCATGTTTTGGTTTTATGCTATGCTCACCTAGCTAGTATAATGTTTCATGTTGTCTTGTCGTGTTAATTGTAAGGAGAGAGAGCTACTCGTGGCGTAAGGTGCGGCAAGTTTTCCAAACCAAAGTTCATGGAAAAGCGGCAAAACTAACTATGTTAGTTACTAGTTGGGCTACCATCTTCACGCAATCTGGCCGAGCTACGAGATACACGTCATGGAAAGGTACACATTCCGAGTACCCTTCCAAAATATTACGCAATGCTACGGCACACACGAAAATTCTTCTTAGCCTGTGGGCCGGTGACCTTCACGAATCACGTGTGTGAAAAGTAAGTACCGTAGTCGCGAGAAATTTATCGTTTGTTTGCGCAAAGATTCAAACTTCAAAGTCGCCAAGAGGGGAACGATACTGGTCAGAAAGCATATACGATGTAGGTGCAGTTATTATGATAAGATCTGGGTAGTGCGGATGTTGAGGAAAAGGGGTAGTTATGATGATATAATCTGGATAGTGCGGATTTTGAGGAAAAAAGGCAGCGCAGTTGGAACTTGGGTTTTGACGATTCAGATGCGAAGACTAAAGAGTGACCAGTCTATAAATAGTTGGAAGATGCGGGGGTATTAGAGCAAAAGAGACTCCGAGTTGAGACGAGAGAGAGAGAAAGAGAGATGGCGGCAGGTAACTTCATCCTGGCGATGTTTGTGATTGGTGGATTGTTCAATATCATGGGAGAATGCGAGGCAAGGAGCCTATATGGTCGCGATCAAGTTTCCTACATTAATTCCGGTGCTTATTATTATGGTGCTGGAGGCCGCGGCGGTGGCTCTTACCATTACTATGGAGATTACCCCCCAAGATACGGGTATTACCGCAACCGCGGCCCTCATAACAACAATTATTACTATGGCTATGGGTATAACGGCTGGCCTGGTGGCAGCCACTATCACCGTTTCCACCAGCCTCCGCCAGCTCCGCCCGCGGCGGAACAAGCTGCTGCTCCCTCCACCAATCCCTCTCGGCTTCCACGTGGCCATTATTACAATGGCAGGTATCGTCGCAATTGTGCTCCCCCACCGCCACCTCAGCAGGAGCACCAATCTCCCCCTCACACTACCACTGCGCCTCATGTCAGCAATAATTATACTATGAGTACTTCGCCGCCTCCGGCCACCTCGACGAACAACCCCCCATATGCCAACGAATCGCCGCCGGCTGCTCCCCCTTCCACGACGACCTTGCCCTCTGGGTCCTCCTCCTTGTCGCCCTCGTCTAGCCCTGTACCCTCATCGTCTCCTTCCGCTTCCTCATCATCATCATCTTCCTCGTCGTCGTCAGGTAGCACCTCACCCTCGTCCCCTTCTACTGTTGCTGCTGCTCCGTCGCTCTCCCCTTCCAGTAGTACGTTGACTGCTCCGGCACCCGGCTAGCCGACCCTTTGAGCTCTAGGGGCTACAAAATTTTAGTGAGTACTACCAAAGATGCCTTCATGCGTTCTTTTTTATTTATGGGATTTAAACCCCAAAAAAGGGCCCGGAACTCATTTCAGGGGCCGAACAAGATAATCATAAGTCCATGCTCTTTTAAGTATGGTGAATAAACAAGGCTGCATGGGAATGCATGCAAGCAATATTGCGCTTTTTACTAGGAATATTTGCAAGAGACATCTAATGAATGACACTACCATTTTTTTGTCATTATAATGTACCATTGCCATTATCTAGATGCCACATATCTCTTACATTATGAAAAGAAGCCAACTTGAAAACTTAATACAAAGCTTACACTACATCAAAATGAATGTCACGATTAAGAAAATTAGCTACGAATTTCATGTAGTAACGTTCACTAGAAATAATAAAACTAATAAATGTGACGAAAAAAAAGTACGGATGAGAGAAAATAGACACATAAGTTTTGTAGCCAAGAAATGAAATATCGAATTAACAACTCTTCCAAAGCTTGGTCTCTATACCATGCACTCCAAAAAGAGACGTATGTTTTCCTATTGGCCCAAACTTGATAATGCAAATCTTACAAAGCTCGCTAGAGAATCTAGCTATATCTATGTGTGTGATCTACCATCAACTCCACGTAACAAAGAGCAAAAGCCTAAGATCTCAATCACTTTCAAACGTGTCTCAAAACAAATGAAGGCAATTACATCATCCTAGTTAATACAATTTTGAAAGCAATAGTGGATGATGGGTATTCCTACATCCAAAGAGATAGAAGAAGAAAGATACAAGTTATAGGTGTGTTTTCAATATGTAAGCACTCTTGGATTTTCTTTTATATGTCCCTACACTTTATGTTTCTATTGGTTTTGATTCCCACAATCATGTGTTGATCCAAGACGATCATGCCCTCTTTATCCTCCTCATTGCAGTTGTCTAGCCATGAACCCTCATCATCTCCTTCCACTTCTTCATCATCATCATCTTCTTCTTCTTCATCATCAGTTAGCACCTCACCCTCGTCCCCTCCTACTGCTATTGTTGCTCTGTTGCTCTCCCCTTCTAGCACTACGTTTACTGCTCCGACACCCGCCTAGCTGACCCTATGAGCTCTAAGGGCTACAAACTTTTAGTGAGTACTAGCAAAGATGCCTTCATGTGTTACTTTTTATATATAGGATTTAAACACAAAAAAAGAAAGCCCAAAAGTCATTTCAAGGGCCGAACAAGATATTCATAAGTTCAAGATTTTCAAGTATGGTGAATAAACAAGGCTGCATGGGAATGCATGCTAGCAATATTGCGCTCTCTTCAATGAATATTTGCAAGAGACATCTGATGAATGGCACTACCATTTTTTTGTCATTACAGTGTACCATTACCATTATTTAGATTCCACATATCTCCTATGTTATCAAAAGAAGCTAACGTCAAAACTTAGTACAAATTGATATTGCATCAAAATCAATGTCATGATTAAGAAAATTAGCTACGAGTTTCACGTAGTACCGTTCATTAGAAATAAGAAACTAATAAATGTGACAAAAGCAATGGTATGAACGAGAGAAAATAGCCACAAAATTTTCATAGCCAAGAAATGAATGATCAAATTAATAGCTCTTCCAAAGAGCATGTTCATCTTAGTATCTAGGAAGTGAAAACCATGGACTCCAAAAACAGAAATAGCTTTTCATGCTAGCCCAAACATGATAATGCAAATCTCACAAAGCTCGCTAGAGAATTTAGCTATATCTATGCGTGTAATCTACTGTCAACTCCATGTTATAAAGAAGCAAAAGCCTAAGATCTCAGTTGCTTTGCCAATGTGTGTCAAAACAAATGAAGGCAATTACATCATCCTAGTCGATACAATTTTGAAAGTAATAGTGTATTTTTTTTTTGTTTTTCTAAATTTTATTGTGTGTAAAATTGTAATGTATAAGTTTTTATGGTACAAGGTTTCTCTATCAAGATGTGAACCATTGATAAAAATTAGGAATGTACTAGATTGCAATATATTTGTTAGGAAGTTGCAATAATTGTAGATTAAGGTTAGATATGAAACAACATCAAGTATTATATCTCCTTGATTCAATCAACTCACAATATGGAGCTCTTCTTTTGTGAGAATTTTGTCGAGTTCAAGAAGGTCTAGGAGAGGTCTAGGTAGCGTGACACCTCATACAAAGTAATCAAAGGGAAGTCAAAGCTACATATATTGAATTAATTTGGAATTTCTAGATAGCTCACTGTTGCTCAGAAATGGTAATTAGCTACTTCCAAGTTCAACCATTGAGGTTCTCATGGTGTACCAGAGTACTACAAATGGACTACGATTTTCTGCCTTCTCTTCTAGGATTACTAATTCCTTGATAGTTGGGGGGTATAATGGCTTGTGGAATGTGAGGACCAAATAATGTTTCTCAACTTCCTCTTCTAGATCAATGAATCACGAAAGATTATCTAGTTGATCACCATATTGCTTACCCTGAGACGTTCTTGCTCTTCCCAAGATAGTAGTAATGTTAAGTAATCCTCAAATTTCTCAAGGAGGATTCCAGCATTAGACTTGGCATAAACACAAGCAAGGAGCATGATTTTATTATGTAGTTCTTGGAGGTAGATAGTCACTACTTGAGTTTAGCATGGACACTTTCTACTACAATGTCCTTTATCTTCTCAGCCACAAGCTAGGTTTCAATGAAAAGTTGGGGGCTTTGATTGAATTGAGCTTAACTTGAGAACTACTGACTCCTTAGGGCTTGTTGGGTTGATGCTTGCAACACTATGGTTAGTTGATGTTGATCATGGTTGGAGAACATGGAAAGTAAACAACTCCTACAGAGATCTTTATGCAACATGTCTCTATGAAGATAAAGGTATTAGATGATGTATTGGCCTATGCTAGAATAAGAAGCAAAGATGGAATAAGGATTGTCCAATTTCTTATTATTTGTGTCAATCCCTTGAGAAATAGAGACACCTTAAGGGATTATCCATTGCCTCCAAGTGAAAAGGAAGTTAAGGAATCAGGTTTTTAGTAGGCATTAATGTAATATAGGGCTACACTAGTGCTATTGGAAGAAGCTCTTGCATATTAGTGTAAGAAATTGTCTACTTTCTACTAGTTTTACTAAGTTTATAGCAAACAATCTACATGGTTGAGAAGGATGAGTTCCATGTGCAAGGCTAAAAGAGTGTACACATGTAAAGTTGAAGAAGGGTTGAAAAGTTTTATTTATTGACCTATAAGAGATGAGGGCATTTTAGGCCTACGTAAAGGGCTTGATTTTATATGCACTATGCCTGAAATTTCTATAGTAGTAAAATTTGAAAATGTGGTTAGAAATGGTGTACTATAGGTTTTCTCTTCGGGCATGTTCTAAGTCATAGAAGAGTTTGCTTAGTAAAAAGGTTTATGGTAGAAAGAATGGGCTAATGTGATTGTGGAAACAAAATACAAGATGAAGGAAAAAAAGATCAAGATGATGGGTATGCCACTACTGCATGATAGTGATGGGATATACGACTTACTGTTAAAACAATCAAGTTTTTGGAGAGATATATAGAGCATTGGCACAAATTTATAGCAAATACATTGAAAGAGCTTAAAATTGATTGCAATACGTTTCTTTTACCGGCATAAAGAGAATGTTTTGAGTAGATCTTATCCAAATATGGGAAGACTTTTTCATTTCATGCATTTGAAATAGGCTGTGTGGATCTAAATATAGTGGCTTTGATGGTGATATTTACTATTCCACATGTTTCATGGAATTTGAGGCCAATTCTAGTGCTACAAGCTTATTTTTCTAATCTAGTGGAGCCACTATATGAGAAGATATGGATGAATGTTTTGAAGCCCTTTGCCTTCTACTTGTGCAAGCTCAATAGCTCCTAAAATTTTTGTTAAAATGTAATAAGTTTTATATGGAATCTTAATAATGTATATTAAACTAGTTTGTTATGTATTGTAAGAGAATGAGAACCACTTGGAAAAAAATAATGAGAACAAAAACCTGTTGTTTGTGGTAACGTAGACAAAATGGAAAAGGATGATGGTCGTGATGTCCAAGATTGCGAGACATATCTTAATCAATGTGTCCGATGTCCTTGCTCTCAATGCAAGAGGCAATCAAACGAAAGTGTTGCTTGTCTATAGAACACATACGATGCTTCAGCGAGTTTGTTCATCAGGCAATCTCAGACTTTGAGCAAACGATAAAAAAAGTGTGTATCAATCATGCCTTACATTCGCAAACTAATTGAATATCATATACAAAAACATTAGACGTGGTCGTAAAATTTATACAGGAAGGTGACGTCTCATCCTAAGGAGGAATGCACCTATTGCGGCGAGTTAGAAGAGTTCACACGCATGCGATGGATGGAGTGCCTGAGTCAATCCACAACTTGGAAGACATGAGTGAGTCTATACCATCAATACTAGAGGAGATAGGTAGCCTTTTGGACCTTCCTCCAATCTTAAAGCCTGAGATGGAGGCAATGATCAATGCATTGATGCCCATGGATGCTGAGACATTTAATTTGCTAAGAGAGGAAGCATCCATACCATTATATGATGGGTGTCAAGTATCTCACCTGAAGATGCTACTTGCACTCCTAAGTGTGCATGAAAAATATGGGTGGAGCGATATGAGTGTGACTGAGTTATTCAAGTACATTCTATGTACACTCTGTTGATTTTTCTCGGCACCATTATAAAAAATACTTATGCTTTTTCAAGGTGTTTTATGACTTTTCTTTAGGTTGCTAAAGTATCATATATTACCACTTGGAAATACGATGCCTGAGTCTCATGATGATGCGCAACATGTTTTACGAAAGCGTGGCATGGACTACAACAACGTCCATGCATGTGTCAATGATTGTGTGCTGTTTCAAGGAGAATATAAGACTATGGAGATATGTCTAAAGTGTGGTGCTCACAGGTTTTAATAGGACTTGCAAGGACAAACCATCCCTCAGAATGTTCTTAGACACTTTCCACTTATCTCGCATATATGTCACATGTTTCATACGTTGGACATGGCGAGCTTGACAACGTGGCATGCCCAAAATAGATCCATAGATGGAGTCCAAGGAATATCAGTGAATTCAGACACATGGAGCCACATTGACTGTATCTTTTTAGTCTTTGCACAAGAGACAAGGAATCTTCATCTTAGTCTTGCTATGCGTGGTGTGAATCCATTTGGTCTCTGCTCAAGTTCTTATAATGTGTGGCATGTACTCCTTATTAACTACAACATCCCACCATGGATTTCTATGAAGAAATCATATATGATCCTTAGCTTGCTCATTCCTGGGCAATACAAATCAAGAATATGGACACCTATCTCTGTCCATTAGTTGATGAGCTTAAGATTTTGTGGGAGGAGGGGGTTGTCGTGGAAGATGTTGAGAAATCAAATGAATGTATGCCCATAGAGGCTGGAGAGAGACTTTCCCATAAGTGGGTTTGTATGAGAGGTATGACAAAGAAGTATGCTCTAGAAGCTCTAGGGAGAGATGTCCAAAATCCCATATGGACAGTGGAGTATAGTGGTACTATCCAAAAATATATAAAGGCATGTACTTGGTTGACACTTTTTTTAAGGTGACGGTACTTTCAGTTTGAGTCACTCAAGATTGTGTTTATGAGTCCAAGCTAATCTATCTTGTAACCTAATTCACTTGAGTTATAATCTCTTCTCTTTATCATGTATCAATTCTATGATTTGCATCCACCGTAGCCAACTAGCACTAGATCCGTGTTTCTTGGCATGGTATCAGAGCCATGGCAAGCTAGTTCTAGTGTCTTTATGGCTTGTCTTATTCCTGCTCAGCTTCTTCTTTGTCTTCTCTTCTCAGGGCTATACCTCATACCTTGCAGGAAGGGGATGATTACTACATGTTTAGACCATACAAAATTAGTACAGGTGAGGTCTTTTTTTAACCAGTAAACTCTCCTATGCTTTTGTAAATTTGAGGCCTGTTGTTTCTGGTCATGTTCTTGTCAGTTCAAAATGCATTTATAGATTTAACTCATGATGAAACCAATGATTTTTGGCTTACTACAGGATGCCAACAGCAACTGGACCAACCCCCTGCGCTTGCACAAGCTGATACACAGCAAGGGAAAATTGACCAAGCCTTCAATAAGCAACATGAGGAAATCCAAGCTGTTAAAGAGGTTTTTCACGTACATCAAGAAGCCATAATGGATGCCTTCCATCGCCTGGTCTCTACCTGCACTGCTTCAAGACAAGGATGGAAAGTTTTGCATGGGCCTCCTCCTCCTATCCACTGCCACTGCTCGTCGCGCTGCCATATCCTCCATCACCTTCTACTCATAAGATCCTAATCAGCTCCATTCAGCTCCCTAAATCTGTCGTGCCTTTTGTCTAGAAAAAGAAACCCTCCTCTTTTGAGTGACCCCTCTCTGAAATCGAGCCAATTGCTACCTGTATACCTTGAATGACGACGATTTTGTCATGTTATATCTGTGCCATACTCCGTTCCTGCAAAGTGGGCCTATACCTGGGAAAAGGTGCTGCTCGATTTGATCAAGGCGCTGATGATATGGTGGTAACACAATATTAGTGAGTTTGGGAATCTCCCAATTCCCATTTTTTGAATACTAAAAAGGTGGCACACGAATAGCATGCCCATAAGTTTCTCAAAACCATATGATGTGACCTATCATTGGAAAGCGCTTGAAAAATGGAATCTATTGAGCTATAGAACACTCGATTTGGGGTTATAGTATTCAAGTTATGACAAATCATAAGATTTGATCACCTGAGATCCCAAACTTATGGGAAATTCCGATATTCCCTAATATGGTGTTTGGTACTTATAGAAGTTCTAAGCGTGCATTTTTGGGGCAAGATATCTGTTGGGATTTCCAAATAGCCTGCACGCACTATAGGTATTGTTGTACACCATCACAGAAAGAATCGATGCTCTAATGTGCAGAGGTTGAATACCTACAAAGCCAAACTGATTGTCTTTCCTCTTTGATATTGGAAGACCAAGGCTAGTGATGCTACTCTAGAAGAACTAGAAAATGCCACACATATACAAGGTCTAGTTCTTCCCATGAAGAGAGAGAAGTCATTGTTTAAACTCATACATGTAATAGATTATATGAAAGCCAACACGGCTTATGAAAAACTTTGGAAAGAATGAATGGACGGATGCTAGGCAAGAACGTTTCTGATAAAATTCTTAGAGGTGTTGAAGTAGAATTCTATAAGTATGATGGTGATCTCAATGAAATTTTGGCTACTATAAAGGAGAAACTAAACAAAGTAGTTGAGGGCTGGACAAGAGAATAGAGAAACCATTGTCTTGAAGAGACAGAAAAGTCTTTCAAGAATTTAGGCAAAATCCTACGATTAACGAATGTGACAACAAGATCTATGTAATGGACCAACATGTCATGTCAAGTCACAACAATGTACCTATTTGTAACCATCTCAAACTCATTGAGAAAAAGAAACTCACAAAGAAGACTAAAGCACAAGATAATGAAGAACAAGTCAAAGATGCAGAGCATGAAGAAAAGACACCAAGAAGATCGTGATCACCAAAGGTTACCGAAGAAGCAACAAGAAGATAAAGAAATTTTCACTTGACAAACAAAGAATTCCCTCAGTAGATTTTATATCTCCCTTAGTGGATCTAGAAAAAAAATCTTACCAAGATGTAAAGTTTCAAGCCTTAACTTGATTAGGCTATCAAAGAGCTAGTATCCTAGTCCATGTTCACATGCAAGGGGGAAAAAACCATCAAGGGTAGAGACTCATCATTTGAGGGGGGGCGTTGAGAAATCAAATGAATGTGTGCCCATAGAGGCTGGAGAGAGACTTGCCCATAAGTTGCTTTGTATGAGAGATATGACAAAGACGTATGCTTTAGAAGCTCTAGGAAGAGATGTCCAAAATCCCATATGCACAGTGATGTACAATGGTAGTATTAAAAAAGCTATTATGGCATGTACTTGGCTGAGACTTTTTTTAAGGCAACTGTACTTTCAGTTTGAGTCACTCAAGATTGTGTTTATGAGTCCAAGCTAATATATCTTGGAACCTATTTCACTTTAGTTACAATCTCTTCTCTCTAGCATGTATCAATTCTATGATTTGTGTCCACCATAGCCAACTAGCTCTAGATCCATGCTCCTTGACATAAAATATGAGCAAATGCGATGGTCAAGGGTCAACCAATATAGGAGCCATTCTCATGCGGACCATGTATGACATTCTGAGATTTGGGGAGTCCTTAGGTAAGTAGTCTTCCGTTTGTTGGGGGTAAAGGCACCTCTTCCTAGCTACTCATGTATTACTACACTAACAGTATTTGTGACTACACATTGTAGGTGGTGGGTGCCCATCACCATCACTTTATTATTTTAGTGACAGTTTGAATAAAGGAAGGTCTGGTCACACATTGTAACTGTTGGAGTTCTCATTTGGTCTCTCTCTCTTTCTTACTCTTGCTCTCTCGACATAACTCTTCCAAGCAAGCTTCAATCATTCTCACCTTTCAACTCATATCAGAGCATAGTTGCTCGAACATTCCAACTTGGTTGTGACTCCTTCATCTTCTTATATCGATTACCTACGCTCATTAGGTCTCCTTCCCGACAGCCATAGTTGACTCTCACGAGCTCCCATCACTCCGCGACTTCCCGAGCACTTACCCGATCCATTTGGACACCCTCAAGGCATTCCTTTAGAGTTATTGGAGCTCTCTTTTGTTATTTCACCTCAATCCACAGGTTTTGTGAAGCAGGGCAACTTCTTGTGATGCCTACTCTCTACTGGTGACTTTGCTCTTCAAGAAGGAGCTCCTGGGGGTCCTTTACTACTCCCCCAACCTTTTCTTGACCTTGCCCAGCCCTTCCACAAGCCCCAGATTGGTTTGGGTCAGCTTGAAGACCTGCAAAAAAATTCGTTTTTTACTTCAACTCTCCCTTGGCACTCATTGGCAACTTGAAAACACTTCATTTGGCACTTGGGAACAACCCCTTGATGCTTGACATTAGTGGTTATCATTGGCATTCATTCCTGGAATAATTTACCTCACTTTAGGATTGTTTTTCATAGTCCACAAGCAGCCACAAATAGTATTACATCAGCACTTTATGTTTATGCTTGGCTAGCATTGACATTGGTTGCTTGCTTGGTCATGAATGCATCCCAATTGCTAGGGAAATGTATATCTATGATGTGAGATACTTTTGGGACTGAATTTACTAAGCCATTGACTATTTTACCCAGTCCACAGGTAGCTCAAAATAGGGCAGTCCTTTGTCATTACACTTTATGCTCATGCTACATAGTCATTTGATGCCCGATTATGCTCGGTTGGTGACTATACATATGGGAAAGTATACCTATGGTTTGTCTATCTTCTTATATTAAGCCACTATTTACTCAGTTTTGGATGTTTATTTGCTACTGGAATATTTAGGGCTGAAGTTTTTTGCTTATGTTTGGATATGCCTATCTCATTCAAGCTATGTCTTGGATGTATACATTGATGTAATGACTCTTCGAGATCGACATAGAGCTTGGATTTTCTCCCGAATCATTGGTTGAGCTTGAGCTCACTTTGCATAGCATTCGGATCTTCATCTTTGATGTACTTATGGAATGTACTTTGCTTATGTCTGATCGGTCTTGATTTGCTTGGCCTATGTCACTACTACATGCCAATTACATTGTTTGGAGTTGGATGCTACTGAGCCTTGCTTTGGCTTGACATTTGATTGCCTGGAGCTTACTTTGGCTATTTCTCATCAACTTGCCAGAGTTACAATTTGGATGTACTTGATGTCTATGGATGCTATGCACAGATGCTACATGACTTATATACTCATGAGATCTTATTGATGCTTGATCTTGGATCTTCTCACATTCGTGCTATCATATGCCCTTTTTGGGCCTCTTTGCTTGATATTTACAGCTTTTGTGCCAGTGGGAGCGTTGTCGGAGTGCTTTTGTCGAAAGGTCGAATCCACCAGGGATAAGAGATAGAAGGAAGTAGAGATAGGAGATGGAAGAGAAGATAAAGAATACACAAGAGGTAAACACAATAATGACAAAGCACAATGAATTAAATCAATATATATTGACAAAACCTGAAATCGTTTGTCTAGCACTACTCAGAAGCACTCTCCAGGCATTAGATCTCCTGGAGCTTCTTTCGTAAAACAATGATGCCAAGAGGCATATTTCAAGGTGGACTTTGTGCCACGGTGGATTCCGTGAGGTTTTAAGGTGGATTCCATAAACTTTTATTACCGGGGCTCATACACAAAGTGGATTCTTTGTGCGAGAAGTCAATGGGGATGCCTATCCTTTTCGGGCGTTTTGTTGATTTAGTGTGTACATGGGTGATTCCATAGCACGTGAATCCGCAAAATACATATTAAATTAATAAACGTTTATAAGTTTAGAGTACGCACTCGTGATAAATTAGGCTTAAGATTGATTTCTAACCAATTAATTTATTTATGTAGCTGAAGATTGCTAGGTATTCACTTTTGTCGGTTTAATTGTATTATTTTACTAACGATTGTGAATGCTTCAGTTGATGTGTAGAGATAGCAGTGGTGGCAGTGGAAAGCATTGGAGGATAGCGTGTATTCAAAGTTATCGTCAATATTTTGATGGGCGCATACCTTGGGCATATCGCCTATATTTTGTCGCACCTATTTATCAAGGCGTTTGATATTTATTTATTATTATTGTATGCGCATGGGCACACGATTTAGATATTTGTATTTGGATATTGTATTTGGGTATGCCTAACTTCTTGGGCGCCCATTAGCTTTATTTCTATTTGGCACAAAAGCAAACTCAAAAGCCAAAAGCGTGTTATTTTGTAATTTGGGCTATTATTTGAGCTTGAAGATGATTAATATATGAAATACATGCTTTGTGGAGTGCTCACACAAGGCATGGGGGGAGATTGCACCCAATTGGTCTCTTGTTCATGTCATGCAAGTTGTCTACATTGATTTGTGTGCAAAAGGTAGAGTTCTTTTGTTCTTGGGGACCTTCTGATGCTCACTATGCGTGCTTACGGCATTCGATCTGTGTACCAAACAAAGCGTGCATCAAAATTACAGCTCCTTCTTTGCTGCTCGGAACCCAAATGTGATGGCTCTGTTGGCTCTGTAAGGGGGGTAAAACCCCAAGACACATGGTCACGGGTCTCCTAGATCACTCCTTCTTCCTCTTCTAGTTCAAACTGTAGTATTCAGCCTGTCAACAATGATCGCGACTGCACACAATTTCGTCAATTTGTTGTTTTGTGAAAAATCCAATAACTGGATGAAAAAGCAACTTGCTTTTCGCATGCCATCCTGATCTAGAAGTTTTTTTTAATTTTTTTGGATTTTTTACAATAAATAATGTCAAAAAAAACTAAAACTATAAAAAAATCTAGTATTTTTAGATAATCCGTGCCACCTCACACTAGTGCTAATGACTTAGATCACATTGACTCTCTTGATCAATAAGAAAGTCAAATGATGATGCATTCTAGAGTTTTTCACACCGACTCCACATAGTGGCATGACATCTACCCCCTTTGAATCTGCACATCCTCTGGTATGTGCCAAAATCCTAGTTGTCATCGGATTGTGAGTCCTTCTCATCCTTTGCAACCATATCCTTTGCTTCTTCATCTTTCATATATTCTTGGCTAGCCCTTGTATCATGGCCACTATTTTCTTCCAATTTTGGCAACTCATAGGCAGTAGATTCCTGCCTCTTGAATAATTTGATTCTTTTTCCTGCTACCAGAAGTTTTATGGCTATTCTATCTAGCTCATTTCATGCATAAGTAGCATTATCAAATACCTGTCTTACCACATAAGGTCAAAACCATCTTTTGGAAACTTTACGTATGGCACTATGTTGGTTGTCTAAACTGCTATCATAAACCAATACCCAATCCCCATCTTATATGGTTCTTGGTCTCAGTCTATGTCTTTTGTCAAACCATTTCTTGTTCTGTATCCTTGTTGCCCTTAACTTTGCAATTGCTGCCTATATGTCTTCTGACTTTCTTTTCAACTATCTAATGCGTAAGGCCAACAACTCCGCTCGATTCAACTCCTCCTCCCAAGGTAGCACACTCCATGTGCCTGCCATCTCTTCTATTGATATGATAGGTTTTTAACCATACATCAATTCTGCAGGCATATATCGTGTAACAATAGTATGAGTTGTTCAGTTAGCCCACAAAGCATAAGGGAGCAATCGTGGCCACTCTTTTACCTTCTCTCTACATAATTTTTCCAATGCCTTCACAATAGGTGGATGGCCTCTTTTACTTTTGCCATTTCCTTTAGGGTTATAGGCTGAAATTAAAGCAAGCTTTATCCCCAATCGTGCAAAGAAATCATGAGCTTCACCTGCATTCATCTCACCCCTATTTGCTGTAATTTTACCCACACAGCCATACCTACAAAAGATCTCTTCTAAGAGAAAAGTACACACATCATTTGTTGTCTTAGTACGTAAAGCTCTCCCTTCCACTTGATAAGTCAAGCCTTCATGGGAAAGCACAAGATACCTCATTTGCCAAAGACCTATAGGCATTGTGACCAAATCCATCACCCACTTAAAATGAAGAGACAATGGATATGTGGGTTGCAATCCATCCCGATGTCTCACAGATGAATACATTTGACATGTTGTACATGTTTCCACAAGTAAGAAACATCCTTATACATACCCTGCCACCAATATCTTTCTTTGATCTTTGCAAAAGTATCCCAAATACCTCTATGACCAGCCCACAAGCTTTCATGAAATTCTTGCATAACATTTACTTGTGAAGCTTTGTCACCCAAAACTAGCAATGGCATACTTTGTTTCTTTTTAGCATGTTTCCATAAGTATCCATCTTTTACGAAAAACACATAGGCTTTCCTCTTGATGTTCTTAAACTCCTCATCTGACCGTTCATCTCTCTTTGTTAATGTACTGAGGTATTGACCAATGCTCAGCCACTCTCCTATATATTTGTCTTCTAGAAACACTTCTACATAAGATGCAAAATATCTAAAGTGTCTTCTCTTTGTTGTCCAAGCTTTTGTTAATGATGTAGCAACACCTTGCATTGCTAAATTCACTCTTACAATATCATTTTCAGCCACAAGAAAGCCATCTTCTTCCTCCTCATCTAGTATCCCATCTTCATTCTCATAGCATGCTTGAGAAAACATGTCTACCACTAGGTTATCTCTTCCTCCAATATGATGAAATTGAGGGTTCAAAGATTTAATGTATGAAATCCACCAGAGCATAGCAATGTTTGGGGTAGCACAACTAGTAATCATACCTAAATACCGGTAAACAATTGGTCTCAATGACAACATGAGCACCCATAAAATACTCCTTATCACATTTAAGGGCTATCACAATTCCCCATAATTCTCTTTTAACATGTGGATACCTTCTCTATCGTTCAGCCAATACTTTAGCACCAAAGTGAATTGCATATCTTTGCCCTTCCTCATCATCTTTCCCAATGGCCCATCCAATCCCAATTGGGCTTGTATCCACCGTAATAATGATAAGCTTTTCATGTGAATAGTGAGCCTTTCTCAATGTAGGAGAAGATTTTAAGAGTTGCTTCAATTTCTTCATTGTTTTCTGATGCTTCTTTTCCCAATGAAATCTCAGACCTTTCCTCAAAAGTTGATAAAGAGCATCAGCTACATGTGCAAAGTGAGAAATCCATATCAAATAGATCGCACATGCACCCAAGGATATACGCACCTCTAAAACATTCGTGCATACATCTTGCATTCTATCAATCCCATCTATTTTCACTAGTGATGGTCTTCACCCATAAGGCCTACACATATGCCCAACAATCAAAACCTCTTCAACTCCAAAGAGAGAATTTTGTCCAAAAAGAGTTAAATACACCTCTTTTAGACATGTCAAAATCCTCTCACAATTCACAAGCATAAAGCTCTCCCGAAGAATTATTTGTAGCCCTCATACGCCAACCATGATTAGTGTCTACAGGCCATGCACCATTTTCATACAATCCATGCTCAATGACATTTATCTCAGAACCATGGTCAAGTAAAGAAACACAAGGAGTTTCACATTTCCCTATTTTCACTACCATTTCAGTGGTAGCCCTAGCCCAATGATTTCTTATGTAGTGACTTCAAGGAATAAATCCTAGAGTCTCTTCCCCATATTGTTGCATTTGCCTTACTCCACCATGTATATTGTTACAAGACAATTCATTTCAGCCACTTTCTTCTCTTTTCCACACACTGTCTCCATTGATTAGTAGTATCTTGCATAGATAATCCAGTACTTACTTCATGCTCATATTTAGTCCGAATACCTAACAAACCAATTTCCTCTTCAAATTACAACAATGCACTAGTGGTATCACCAAGAAACTGATGATTCCTCTTAATTATCTCAATGATCTCATCATGAAATTCTCGCTTGGCATTGCCAAGCACCTCTCCCAAGGTGAATTCCACCCGACTGTTTCAACTTATATCGTGGCTGCTTGCCCTTCTTATTTCCCTCTTATTTGTTATCCTGTTTTTGCTCTTAACTGAACTCTTTCATAGCATGCTTGGGAGGTGGTTGATTTGTAGCTTTAGGTTGATCCACACTTCTTCTTGTCATTCTTTTAGATTTCTCTACATTATCGTCATCTCTTTTTCATTTTCCTTCCACAAGTACATCTGTGTTTTGTACCTTTGCTAAATATGCATACACTCAATATGCATCTACCAGTGATTCCCAACCAGTTATGCCACGAATGTCTTGCCCTGCATGAGACATTTCACTATCAGTGACCTTTCTCTTTTCAACTGCATGTAAAGCATGTGTCCATATTTCAACCTTTGGACCAACCATCACTTGGTCATGCATTTTATCCAATTGTAGACCAAAAGTAGAAGCATGTATCGCCACATAAGCATTTCGAACTGCCAAGTCTTCCAAAACCTTCTACATACCTCTCTTTCCAAAATTCAAAGCAAGAGGAAATATTGTTTCTTGTGCACAGATCTTTCCATCTTTTCAAAAGATGAGCTGTCATGCCAAGGCCTCGTGATAGGCAACACAATCCTTTCTCTCATGCTGCAAACTATCATACCACATACACATTTTTCCTAGCTTAGGGGCTACTGCCCATCCCCTTTCCTCTTGTTCCTTTTCATCCAATTTTGCAACCTTCAATTGAAGATCCCGCATGCCTTTGACCAATTCATCTAAGAAATCTTCCCTAACATAGGTAACAATAGCAGGTACAATAATAGGGTTAACCACAAAAGTAGGTGGCTTACTGGATACATGCAATCTTTCTCTTCTTCTATGCTTTTTCACAAGTGCAGTAAGAGCTTCCTTGACATGTTTCCACTCTATTTTAAGACCTGTCTCTATAGTCTGATCCTCTAGCAAATCATCAAGCTTCTCTTGAAGCTCAGGATCAACTGCATGTAGAAACAATTCAATTTTTTGAATTACAAGAGCTAGTTTTTTTGCAAGATCCAATTGCTCAAATCGACTTTCAAATTCTCTTAACAATTATGTAGCCACAAGACCCTTATTGGGTTGTAAAACCCACTCCTAAAAAGTCTTGCGTATAATCAAACTGGTATCTTCAATATAAAATTCTTCCCTTAGTGTCTTCTTGAAGGCTACCCAGTCAGCATCCTGCATGTATAATTCAGTAATCTGTGCTTTCAGTTAATGTACAATAACACGTATAAAATACCGACTCCATGCAGGTTGAGCCGCCCCAAAGAATTCCATCTTCTAAGCATAGGTATGTACATATGCAGATACAGTCCTACCATTGAAGAACTTCACCTCACACTCAACTACTTGCAAAGCATTCATCACAACAGTTTTTTTTTTAGCAGAAGCTTGCATCACCTGTTGCTGTTGTTGTTGTACCTACATAAGCATATTCATATTTTGCACCAACTGTTGAAAAACATCACTCGAGATTGTGTTCAAAGGTTCTCCCATCTTGTCTTTCCTTCTTCTGATGACCTTTCACGTCAGGTTCACCAATGTCGAAGGGGTTTTTGTTGAAAGGTCGAATCCACCGGGGATCAAAAGGTAGAAGGAAGTAAAGATAGGAGATGGAAGAGAAGATAAAGAATACACAAGAGGTAAACACAATAATGACAAAGCACAATGAATCAAATCAATATGTATTGATAGAACACACTACTTAGAAGTACTCTCCAGGCATTAAATCTTCTGAAGCTTCTTTCGTAGAACCAAACGTGCATCAAAATTACATCTCTTTCTCTGCTACTCAGAACCCAAATCAGATGGCTCTATTGGCTCCAGAAGGGAGGTAAAAACCCAAGACACCTGATCACGGATCTCCTAGATCACTCCTTCCTCTTTTAGTTCAAATTGTAGTATTCAACCTATCAACAGCAATCGCGACCACGCGGGATTTTATCAATCTATCTTTTTTTGTGAAAACTCCAATAACTGACTAAAAAAGTAACTTGGTTTTTGCATGCCATCCTAATCTAGAAGCTTTTTTAACTTTTTTGGATTTTTTATAATAAATAATATCAAAAAAGGCTAAAAGTATTCAAAAATTTATTATTTTTAGATAATCCATGCCACTCACACTAGTACTAATGGCTCAAATCACATTGACTCTCTTGATCAATAAGAAAGTTGGATGATGATACATTCTAGAGTTTTTCACACCGTGTTTGTGTAGTGGCACAACAATGTCTTGATATGCTTGAGACACATTGAGTAGTCGGTTTATGCTACTTGAGCATTTGGATAATTGAGATTGGGATCTTCACTTGGATGTTACATAGTTAATATGCAGTGGTCCTCACATATGTACTTAGGTTGATTTGGGCTTTGCACTTCATGAGCATATACCTCTTTGTGTCAGGTCTTGCCAGTGTTGTGTACACTTTGCCCAAAGCTACCAAGCACTTTGTGCTTCCTCAACCACATTGTAATGCACGTGTTTAGTGAGACACAAGATGAGAGTGGACTTGCATGACTCATCAAGCTCATCCCATTCGTCATCAGTCATAGTTTCAGGTTGCTCGCCATGCATCCTTAGTGGCTTGATCTGAGATTTCTGTGCCAATACATGCCAAACTTGGTTGCTCCAATAGGCGTAATTCGTACCATCAAGCTTAGTGATGTCGTAGTGGCTTGATCTGAGATTTCTGTGCCAATACATGCCAAAATTGGTTGCTCTGCAACTTACTACACGTGACTTAGACCTAGATTTCTATGAGTCTCTGTCATGGCCTTTCCCATGGTTATTCTTTCCATTACCATCTTTGCCTCCAACAAACAAAGCATGTGACACATGAGAGGCATCCAAGTTCTTATGGTTGATCTCTTCTTGCAAAAGAGCACTCTATACATCAAGCGAGTTAAGAATAGTAGTGGGAGCACATACGACATTGCGTAATCTTGCAAAAGAGCACTCTATACATCAAGCGAGTTAAGAATAGTAGTAGGAGCACATACGACATTGCGGAATTACGCAATGTCGTATGTGCTCCTACTACTATTCTTAACTCGCTTGATGTATAGAGTGCTCTTTTGCAAGAAGAGATCAACCATAAGAACTTGGATGCCTCTCATGTGTCGCATGCTTTGTTTGTTGGAGGCAAAGATGGTAATGGAAAGAATAACCATGGGAAAGGCCATGACAGAGACTCATAGAAATCTAGGTCTAAGTCACGTGTAGTAAGTTGCAGAGCAAGTCTCATGGAAGAAATGCTAATGTGGCATGTCATCATTGTGGCAAGAAGGGTCACATAACCCCACAATGTCATGAGTTGTGCAACGAGAAGAGCAAAGAGAAGGGGAAAGACAAAGTACAGGAAAAGTCCTCTAATCGTAGTATTATGCCTGTGAAATCTAGTGTGAAAATTGAGGAGATAAATGTCATGTAGGCTGATGACTTTGATGGGAAGTACATACTTGCAGCTAGTTTTTTTTATGCTATGCCATTGACCGAGGTTTACTCTCGGTATGCGCAGTGCTGGCTTTTGGATTCTGGTGCTTCATTTCATGTTACACCTTGCCTTGAGTGGTTCCATTCCTACTACGCTGTCTCTGGTTCAGTTCACTTGGGTGATGACAGGTCACTTGCTATTGTTAGCATTGGGGATGTACACCTGTAGTTCTCTACTCGCAGTAATTTTTTGTTACAGGATGTATGTCATGTACTTGCGCTTACACGTAGTCTTATGTTTGCAGAGGGCAGCTTGAAGATGCTGGATTTTATGTTTCATTTGGAGATTCTGCCTAGAAGATCACCCGTAGTAGACTTGTGCTTGCTAGAGGTGCCAAGGCTGGCAGCCTCTATCCTCTTGTAGTTGATGGATCCTCTTTTGACCATGTTTTGTTAGTTAGTTCTATCCCACATGTATCTCTTTGGCATGCATGTTTGGGCCATTTGTCCTTGAAGGGAATGAAAATGCTTTTTGGTTTGCAGTACTTACCACCCCTTGACTATGCATGTTTTAATTCATGTGAGCATTGTCTTCATGGACAGACAGAGACTAGGTATATAGATAAGAAGTCTGGTAGGACATGCAAGAGTGAGCCCCTGGCATTGGTACATTTGGATGTCTATGGGTCCATGCCATGTCAGCCTATAGGTGGTGCAAAGTATTTTGTGACATTCATTGACGATTTCTCATATAAATTCTAGGCTTATCCCATTAAGCTTAAGTGAGATGTCTTGGCTGTATTTCAGAGATGGCTTGCATTAGTTGAGAACCAGAGTGGGCATAGGCTGAAATGCCTTAGGATTGAAAATGGGGGAGAATATGTGTCACATGCCCTTGAGTAGCTATGTGACGAGAGGGGTATTAAGTGACAATTGACCACCCCCTGTACTCCACCCTCGAATGGTTTGGTTGAGCGGATGAATAGAACCATCAATGAGTGTGTACAGAGTATGCTTAACCATGCAGGCCTACCATAGACCTTTTGGACTGAGGCAGTTAGTATAGTTGTGCATGCCATCAATAGATCACCTTCTAGTGGTTTGGATTTCCAAGTTGTAGAGAAGGTATGGACTAGGAAACCTACGTCTTATGCATATCTACGTGTCTTTGGATGTGAGGCATTTTGCTATGTGCCCAAGGATAAGTGGCCTAAGTTGGATCCTAAGAGTATCAAATGCATTTTCCTTGGCTATGGAGATGCATGCAAGATGGGTTACAGCCTCTAGGATCCACAGGTGTGGAAAGTCATCTGTAGCCATGATGTAGTCTTCCATGAAGACAAGATGCATAGGGAGCCTAAGAAGGTGGTAGAGATACGCATGATTATATTCCAAGAGGAGCCAGGTGCTCCTACATAGCTAGTTGGACAGCCTTAGTAGCAGTTGTTACACATGGCCAAGATATTGGACAAGATGCTAGACATGTAGCAGAGCGTGTAGTGAGACAGTCTACTAGATGTCCACCTGATCAATTTGAGCCCTCGATGCATTATGTCTTGGTTACAAATACAGGAGAGCCTCTCAGCTATGATGAGGCTATGCACAGGGGTGACAATCACTCCTCGAAGAGGGCTATGCAATCTGAGATGGACTTGTTGCATAAGAATATGACTTGGGATTTGGTTGCATTGCCTAATGGCAAGAAGGCTTTGTCGTGCAAATGAGTGTTCAAGCTGAAAAGTACCCTTGGGCACTCCAAGATAGCTTATAAGGCAAGACTTGTTGCTAAGGGTTCTAAGCAAGAGCATGGAGTTGACTTTGATGAATTTTTTTCTCCTGTGGTCAAGATGACCACCCTATGCTTGGTTTTGGCCTTAGTAACGGAGCTTGACTTGAATATGTACCAGATGGATGTCAAGACTGCATTCTTGCATGGGGATTTGCATGATGAGATTTACATGAAGCAGCCAAAGGGCTTTGCAGAACCTAGTAGGGAGCACCTAGTGTGCAAGTTGAAAAAAAGTATTTATGGCTTGAAGCAAGCACCTAGGGAGTGGTATCATAATTTTGATGCCTTTATGTAGTCATTGGGCTATAGCACAAGTGCTATGGATCCGTGCCTTTACATGAAGAATGCCCGTGATGGCTCATTGCTTATTTTGGCACTTTATGTGGATGATATGCTCATAGCAAGGAAAGCTCGTGATGAGCTAAATGCTCTTAAATCTCAGCTGAAGAAAATCTTTGAGATGAAGGATTTGGGACAAGCCTCTCACATTCTTGGTATGCGCACTAAGTGCGATAGGCATTAGGGACTACTCTACCTCTTTCATAGAGGGAGTACATTTATAAAGTCCCTAAGCATTTTTGCATGCAAGACGACGTGAAACTTATTGGCTATCCATTACCTTCTTATGTGAAGGTTTCACAAGCCGATTGTTGGTAGACAAATGAGCAGAGGGCTGAGATGACCAAGATTCCCTATGCATCAGCCGTAGAAAGTTCGATGTATGCCATGATAGCGCTCGTCCAAATATTTTCTGTGTAGTTGGTATTGTGGCATGCTATATGGCTATACCTGAAATCAAGCATTGGGATGCCATGAAGGGTATCATGAGATACCTGAAAGGCACATCACATATGTGTATTTGCTATGGCAACGAGGATACAAGAGTTGTGGGGTACATAGACTCTGATTATGCTGGACATATAGATAGTAGAAAGTCCACTTGTGGCTATATATTAACCTATGCTAGAGGTGGATTAGTCCACTTCTGGCTATATATTCACCTATGCTAGAGGTGGATTCAAACAACAATATGCTATGGTCACTGAAGGACAATGATAGACTAACGAGAGATGTTGTGGTTGGAAATGGGATAGATTAAAAAATGTTGCAATGGGGAAGAAAGTGAATTGTTTTTTTATGTTGCACCATGCATCCATGGAGACGTGACTTGCTAGATATGAGCAAGCCATGAAAGATTGGGAAGAGGCACAATTGGAATTTCAATGCAATACATGCCATGGATTGAGTTGATATCCTAAGGGCATGGAGGAGATGTCATGGTTTATGTTTATGCGATGGTTGCATGGAGCTTTGATCGCGGCTTCTCGCAAAGGGATGGAGGTCTCTACTAAGGAGTGGAAATTCTTGAGGGAATGTAGTCTGAAGGTGACCACATGTTTTATAAGATGTCATATCTAGATTTTATATGTGACAACTAATCTAACTGTTTCAATGTACAATAAAAAATATGCAGTGCGGCGTGGTCACATGGGTGACATTTCCATTTTAAGTGCATTGAAAAAATGCGCTTCACAATGGATTGTGGTGTCATGGAAAAGGCTGAGCAAGAGAGCAGACGGCGAGCCATAGATCCAAGCATCATTATAAATGAGATGGAGTATTTTGAAAACTTGCAAAGCCTAATGTTAGTGGATTACCGCAGCTTGTCCATGATCATATTCAATGTGTAGTGTTTCAAAGTGGTATTGGAAGGAGGCGGAGCAATCGTTCGGCGAGGTCAATTTGGATTTCTCAAAGTAGATTGTGAGAAAAGATGGATGGATTTATGTGACATGCTTGTCTTGTTGGCCCATTGTGAACAAATATATGAACTTTGAAAAAAAAAAATCACGATACAAATATGTCACAAATGTTGAATCTCTCTTATATGTGATTTTGAACATGTAATTTTCTATCCAAATCCCCGACAACCTTGATGGTGGTATATTGTGCGTTCAACTCCTCAGAGTGTGAGAGTCTATGATGAAAGCAATGTTTCCAGCATAGATGAGGAGAGTATGTAGGTGGAGGGGTCAATATTGTAAGGAGTAGAGGCCGAAGATGGCTTGGAGTGTGTAGATGAGGGAGATTTCAGTAACGATGGATAGAAAGACAAGAGGCCAAGAATTCTTTGAAAACGAGGTGGACTCATCCTTTTGTGGCGACCTATCTACTATCGAACTTCCAGTGTATGCGAAGTTTTCCCAAGAGATTGACATGGAACCATAGGCTACATCATACTTGTAGCATCTGCCTACTCAATTCGTTGATGAATCGCTTATAAGGATGCTCTAGAATATGCTGAAATAACATTAGTTTTTTCAGAGTTATAGTATTGTGCTTTGCTTGAATCTTTATATTGATTATGCTAACATCATTTTCTGTCTATGTAGAGTAACCTTTGATGATATTTGGAGAGTAGGATGAGTCAAGGGATGAGTGATGAGAAGTTACACGAGATATTCACAAATATGTCTCTAGGTCAGATGATTCGAAGTAGACGAGGAGCTCTCTCAAACCCTAAACTATTAGGCCATTCCATTAGATCCACTTTGACACACTCTAATGCTTCAGTTTCTAGTAGAAAAGCTTGATGCTCCAAACTGGGACCGGACGAAGGGAGTGGTTCTGGGGGGATAGTGCATAGATATGGATGCTGTGAGCTTGTGATTGGCTCAAGATACATATGCTACTCCTCCTTCTCGTATAGGCTCAAGAGAGGGTCGCTCAGTTGGGTGTTGTGGAGGTACCGATGTAGTGTCTTCGTGTCTTATCGTTCTGGTAGAGGCATGTCACCCATAGAGTTTGTCAAACCTATGGGGACATATATTCTAGTGACTCTCAGTCATCCGCAAGTGGCACTTCTATGGGTGCTACTCCAATAGATACCACTCTTGTGGATACGAGATGTATGAAGGTCTCCTAGTTATACCCAAGAGCACGGTCATAAGTGGGGGAGGATATACCTTAGACATACCCTAGAGGGGTATGGATACCTCATAGATGACAGGATAGGAGCCATAATCATGAGTGATGAGGGAAAGAGGGTTATCTCTTGCATCAGAGAGTTGTGCCAACAAGTTTTTTGGCACAACGTGTTGGACCATTGGAAGAACATACCAGAGGGGAACAAGGACTACATAGTAGCATCCTTGCACAAGGAGTTTTCGGAACCTACCATGACAGATAGGTTTTCCACTAGCTAGATAATGGAGTGAATGCATGCGTACATGTCACATAGATGATTGGACACACGTAAGGCACTCAAGAGTGGCACCTAAAAGCCTAAGTGGCTAGATGCAGATGACTAGTAGAGACTCATGGAGGACTACAAATTCTCTAAGACACTAGCAAGAGTCAGCAGCAGGAGGTAGCAAGGGCACGATTGGAGGAAGGGGTGGTCCATCATCTTGGGAGTGGTAACCACAAGACTTATTTGGAGGACTTTGTAAGTTTTCCTTTTGTTTTTCTCACTTTCTTATTTGCAATATCACTTGTACTAACAATCGTGTTTCTAATAGTTGTATTCTATTTTCTTTGGAACACTCCATTACAAACCCTGATCCCACAAACCTGGAGACTCAATATGCAGAGAGATGGTGTCACTGTAGTGATCAATAGACTATATGCACACGGCTGTTGAGTAAATCAATCATCTTTCTTGTCCATATAGTTACTATTTTTATTAAAATGCATTATGTACAGTGGACTAATATGCAGTTGTTCATTTTTTAGAGTTCGTTTGATGCTCCTTTGCATTGAGATTATTGGTAAATCAAACTCAAGAGGACTAAATGTAAAGTGGGATAGCATCAGTTCACATGGTGAACATAGGACTATATGTGTGCTTAAGAGTGTGCTAGTATGAGTAACCTAATCTATGATGCAAGGTAATATGTCCATGTGTGTGTAGGCTAGAATCTAGGAGAGTACCATGTGTGGTGTGGAGTGAATCATGGAGAAATTAGAGGAGAGATTATAGGATATGGTTTCCAGTTCATGAATTCATCAATGATGTCAAGTTGTAAAATCTCTGGTCTATATATTCTAGCTCTCTCATGAATAAATAATGTTCATTGTGTACCTTCTATTGCTTCTATTGCCTCATTTTCAATATGGTACCAGAACCTTGTCCTTCATCTTATACTACCATTATAATGTAGCCATGAGCAAAAGAATACTTCCAATTGATGGAGACTCCTTGCAGTAGATGGCTCCTTTATATTCAAGTAGCCCAGCTCCCTCGCAATGACAATGAATCCTACAAAGACTGTTACTCAAAACTTGAATGATGTTAGATCATTCCCCTTATGATTGACACTCTAATATGATGGCATTGTAACCCAACCCACAGATGCTTCAGTACACAAAACCCTCCAAAACCGCAATAGTTTCAATGACTTCTAGTGATGTGAGAGCATTGAGATATCCTGCCTTTTGGATGCTATGAGATATATCCTCCCCCTTGAAGACCACAGCTGTAGGTCCCAGAGTTGCCAAGATGGCTGACTTCCTCCACACGCCCTATGAGTGTGGTTTAGCAGAGAACCCTCTCTTCATTCATCATTGCATTTGGAAAGTATTTAATTACTATTGCAATGAACATGCATTTGTATGGGGATGGTAGTTTCTTCTACCTCAAGGAGGAATAGTTCTTTTCATTATGAACAAATTCTTGGGTGCTTGTGCTCTCCAAGATTAGTTAGGAGTTTTTTGGTATTTTTTTGGTTAAGACGCCTTTCAAAGGATAATGACTTAAGCTTCAAGTTCTCTAGAACTTCATTTCATACATGGAAAACTAGGATCAAGTTGGTCCTCATGAAGAAAAGTTTATGGAATATTGCAAATGGAAAGGAGAAGAAGCCTCGGGATCTTGCTCAAGCCACTACATGGGAAGTTCACGACAACAAAGCACAAGCCATAATCAAGCTAGAGTTGGATGATACCTACATCCATCATGTGGATGAATGAAACAATGCCAAGACACTTGGGATGTTCTAAATACTCTCTTTGGATCCAAGTCAAAGAGTTCCAAGTTTGGACTTCTAGTTGAGTTTTTCCATCTTGAAATGAATCCTTAAACCTCACTTTCTTCTCATTTGAATTACATGAAAAGTCTCCTAACTCAACTTGCTGGAATTGATTTTCACATTGATGAAGATATCTCAATTGGTTTATTGCTTAAATCCCTTCCTAGTCCTGAATATGATAATGTTGTAACAACTCTCACCAATATGCCCGATCCACAACTAGTGGAAATAAAAGATTCTTTGCTTTTGAGGAGTAGAAGAAAAATAAATTCAAGAAAGCATCTCCATGCTGCTTCAAGATCATCTAAAAGAGAGGAAGTACTTTAGCGCAATGGATTTTCTAGCAAAGGGAAATACAAGTACAATGACACCATCATTTGTGATTTTTGCCACAAGCTAGGCCACAAAGAGAGGGACTTCTTTTCAAGGAAGAAAGCACAAAGAGCCTATATCATGAGCATCACTGACAAAGAAGAGCATGATGAAGAAGAAGACCAAGAGCATCAAGAGGAATAACCCCAGAATCTCAGCATGGAAGTGAAGAAGAAGGGGGCCTCTAAAACTCCTTCAACTTCGTTTGATGACCGTTTATTTTGAATAAAGATGTAACCCTGGCACATAAACCTCGTCTTGATATTGTATACCAATCCCAAAGGAAAAATCATTGTAAGTCATGGCCAAACCTCTAATCCAAGTCCCCTACACCTTCCACACCACTGAGAAACCACATCCCTACGTTGGTCATGGATGATCAAGTCACATCATGCCTAAACTATTGTACATCTTGAGTTTGAGAGGGTGTATTGGTAAATCAAACTCAAGAGGACTAAATGTAAAGGGGGATAGCATTAGTTCACACCGTGAACATAGGACTAGCTGTGTGCTAGTGTGAGTGACCTAATCTATGATGTAAGGTAGTATGCCCATGTGTGTGTAGGCTAGAATCTAGGAGAGTACCATGTGTGGTGTGGAGAGAATCATGGAGAAATTAGAGGAGAGATTATAGGATCCGAATTCGGTTCACGGAGTCATCGATGATGTCAAGTTGTAAAATCTCAGGTCTATATATTCTAGCTCTCTCAGGAATAAAGAATGTTCATTGTGTGCCTTCTATTGCTTCTATTCCCTCATTTTCAATAGGGCGAAGATTTCAGATGGCGATTATTTGTAGCTCATGCTTGGATTCCTGGAGCACACATGCTCTTCTTTTTTTATCATGTGATTTATGCAGGCATCTTCTATGTAGTATGTTATTATCATCCTTTATATCTTGCCATAATTCCATGAGTTTCATCAGTGATTTTGTACTTATTCTATGTATCAATCTTGTGGATTCAAATACATTTTGTGCTCATCTTGACGACCATTATGCACTTAACATGTAATCCATTTGTAGAATATAAATACATCACATAGTGCTATATGTGGCAAGGTAGCTTACTGCCCTGCCATAATTTTCTTTTCTCTATAACCGTCACTATTAGTATCGCGAATTTACTGCACACGTCGCTATTGGCATTGCAATATGGGTCGCAAAGCGTTGTCGTATTGCTGCGCATTCGAGGTGTGAAACCACCCAAAAGTTGTGCGTGTGATTTGATACTTTGTACATGCTTAGTTGTTATGTTTGCTCTTTCATTTTATGCTGAAGACAGAGAAGAACAAGGAGTTTTGGTAGACTGGTAACTCGAGATGTAATCTCATGGGCTACACTTATTTCAAGATATGTTGATTATGGGCTTTGTGAGGATGTTTCCAACATCTACAACTGGATGTACTATGTGTGAAATGGCACTAGTATGGGCATAGAACCAACTGATCACTGATGAGTCTGGAGAGCTTATCAAAGCGTATCTTAGCAAGATGTGTGAATGCCTTCCGAATCTGAATGGAGAGTGTTGTGGAGTGTGACCAAGTTTCTTCCATGCCCACAGTGACCTTTACGATAGGAGGGAAACATTTTGATCTTACGCTTGAGTAGTATACCTTGAAAGTTGGAGAGGGTAATGAAATGCAATGTGTTAGTGGGATTATGGGTCTGGATGTTCCTTCAGGGCCTCTATGGATTCTTGGTGATGTTTTCATGGGCGTTTACCACACGGTTTTCGATTATGGAAATACACGTGAAGGCTTTGCTAAGGTCGCCTAATTGTCGTGAGGGCCATGGGAAAATATCTTTAACTAAATTGACAATGAAGTGATTTGCAGGCTTGGTCGATATTAAAAGGTGTGGTTAATGCTAAAATTGCCCCGCTTTCCTGGGGAAAAAAAAAAGAAGCTTTTCTAGAAAAAGAGGGAGCTTTTTGAATCGTGAAGGAGGGAAATAGGAAAAAAGCAGAACAGAGGAGGAACGCCGTGAAGGGAGCTATTGGATGGTGAGCACTGTAGCAGAAGGAGACGCAGAGGAAAAGAGGCCATGGTGCAGCTAAAGACTAAGATGAAGAAGGAGGTCTCGACTAATCATCTCTTGTGGTGAGAGAGAAGCAGAAAACAGGGAGCTCAAAATAGCATCATCGACAGTCATCCAATCGAGGATTTGAAGACAAATAGCTCATTGGCACTGCAGTACTGCGAGGAGAATGTGTAAAATGGGCAATTCCGATTGGACGACATGGCACCAGGAGACCGCATTAGCTGCCACACCCTGTTTGCGTTCGCTTCCATGACGATTGATCAGCGGTGTGTAGAGAAGATCCAGCAGAACAGTGCCAAGGGGAAGAAAGAGGAGTATGACGGGAAGTGCAGGTGGAGTGCTAAAGCCTTGGGCAGACGGAGTGCTGAAGGGGAGTATGACGCGGAATCGAGACGATCCACTGGGTGTTCTACTGAAGATCTATGAGTCTCGATCGAATGCCTGAAGAGAAAAGAATGCGATGCTTAGCTTGATTAGACCTACTGATCAGATGGACGCTGGACGGAAGGAAGGAGAAGGAGTTTTTTTTAATGAAGGCTGACAAGGAGGAGGGAATTACGGGAAAAAGGAGGAACAGAGAGAGGATGAACGGAGCATAGGAGGAAACAGAGGATTCGGTGATGCGAAGACCCATAACCAACTCTTTTCTTCCCCCCCCTCAGAAGATATTAACGACACAGTTCTTTCCATCATCGTTGCTCCTGCCGCAGTTCTGGCTTTGCAATGCCTAAGATCAAGGTTCTTGATCTGCGCCCCAAGAAGATTCGGGCTAATTGACGCAGACTTATCGAAGCATCAACAACAGTTGTAAACTACAACGCCTGTGGGTGCTTGAAGCTTCCTTTTGACTCCCAGTTCTCCTTCCAGTATGTTATAATCTAACCTCCCTCAACTTGAGTTATGCCAGCTCTATTTAGAGCAATGATTTGGTAAAACGCATCGGCAACTGCTGCTGTATCAAGAGAATGAGACGTAGCTGATATGAAAGATGGTAGTAGAAAACAGGAGATCACTTTTTGAAGTTGAAGGACAGAAGAAAGCACGACATTGGAGCTGCTGCTTCCACTGAGGAGCACTACATTGAGCCTATCAATGTTCGTCCCAACGCGGATTTCATTCAGCCGTTTTCTCCTCATTCATTCTTTCGATTCTGAAACCGTGAATGAGGAAGCAGAGTTCTGGAAACAGCCTGATAATCAAGCCTTTAATCCATGCCTCAATTTCACTTCCCGCTATGTCCAAGTTACGAATAGGATTGCATCATAACGCAAGCAGAAATACCTTCTCGCCATTGTCTTGAGGGGGGGAAGCTTGAACCAACAGTGAAATCAGATTGTTGACGCTGTGGTTATCGCGCGGATTCTAGAAGCTGTATTGGTGGTTCCAATTCTGCAAGTGAATTAAGTACTGGAGAAGGCCTGACAGATCT
Organism: Lygodium microphyllum; assembly: GCF_053477565.2. Taxonomy (NCBI): domain Eukaryota; kingdom Viridiplantae; phylum Streptophyta; class Polypodiopsida; order Schizaeales; family Lygodiaceae; genus Lygodium; species Lygodium microphyllum. The sequence continues at coordinate 93,768,047 of NC_141156.1, forward strand.
TTATGAAGGATTAATGCCTTTGCTTATAAAAGCCCAAGAAGACATAAATGCTGCCCAAGAACTGAATTCTGAGGATGAATCTGGAGGTCCTTTGGCAATGCAGCTGGTCACCCTAATGTTGGCAAATCAACAATACTGAATTTCCTACTTTGACAGGAACATGTGCTAACTGAGCCAGAACCAGGTCTAATTCGAGATGCTGTTTGTGTGAAATTCTGTTACAGCAACAGAACTGTTTACCTTGTGGATACTGCAGGTTGGATGTAGAAGGCACAGCTTAAATAAGGTCCATCAGCTCTTAGTGCTATTCATGCAAGCTTTGTATCTATGATAATGAAGACAGTAAAACAATCTATGATTGAGGAAACAGATTTGTGACCTTATGAGGATGTTTGTGATAAACACAAAAGATTGAATTCATAAGAGATCATTGACAATTCAGAGATTGATCCATCTAACCACTGTAATTAAAAACTTGTGGGAAAAAAACAACTCTCCTTTTGTTCTTATAGACTTTATTGAAGTAACTATGGAGCTAAATAAGAGGGTGGAATCCCTTTTAAATGCTCAAAAGAATGTAGGGTGTCTTGAAATTATAACAGATTTTACTTCATTTTTCTTGATGGATCTTCTAGCCTGAAATTATCAAGGACTTCTGAAGTTGCGACATTGCTTTCACAAACCCTTCCACATCTTTGGTGAACCGGACGTGAAAGCGTCGCAGAAATTTCAGGATGGGAGACACTTCAGCCTCTATTTCAGCTTCCTCTACAACTCCAGCTGCCTCTACTTCAGCTCCATCAATGACTGCTGCGTCCAGTACTTCAACGGACGATCTAAAACAGATTTTGCAGAATATGTCCATGTATATGCAGCTCCAAAATCAGCAAACTCAAATGTATATGCAGTAGCAATAACAATTGCATCAACAACAGTTGTCTCAGCAAAGGCAACTCTACTCGGAGCAGGAGAATGCAAACAGCGCGACTAAGGCTATTGAAGCAGTTGAGAGTGAGAAGAAGCTATTCGACGGGCGTAATGTTTCAGCATATTTGAAGACATATGAGATCAAGATGGGGTTTTTTGGAGTTCCTGCTGGACTTATGAGTAAGTACTTCCTTCGTCTTGTCACACCTGCTTTGAGGACAAAGGTGACTGATTTATTTATTCAAAATACACATTGGCAAGATTTTAAGAAGGCTCTTAAAGAAGAATATTTCCTTGAGGACTTTGGTATGGCTACTCAGCGGTCATTCCGAGAGTGGGTCTACATGCCAAACAAGGGTCTTGCTGCTTCGGAGTTGATTCGAGAATTCAAATAAAGGTATAGTCAGCTTGATGCCATTGAACAAAGAGCATTAGATGTTGAAAAAGTTGAACTTTTCTTGCAAGCTACAGATCCTGCTCTTCAAGAAGAATTGGGTGAGCTTCTTGAAGATCGCACAAAGTCTATGGGTCTTAAAACTGATTGGCAGGATGCTCAGGATGCAGTCTTGACTTTGACCAAGAGGAGGATATGGAAGACTCGCCTACAGAATGGTTCCATGACACCTACACCATCATCTGCTCCTATGCCTACTTCTATCCCTGTTATTTCTTCTCCTCCTCAGCCAGTTTCTTGGCCTATGCCAGTGCCTACTATTTCTACTCCACCTATTCCTCCTGTTCCACGACCGATGCCTACACCTTCTGCTCCAAAACCATCCGCTCCATCGGTGCCTACTTCTCTCGATGACATAATCAAAGGTATCACAGATTTGACACTTGAGTCAGTCAAAGCGGAGTTGGTGGGTAAGTTGAAGGAGCAGTTTGCTTCAACTGTGCCTGCTACTTCTTCTAGTGCTCCTATTGCACCTAGGAGTGCTCCTAATGCACCTAGGAGAGATCGGAGATGTATTTGGTGTGATAGTACGGAGCATCAGCATTGCAGGGATTGTGACTCTTTCCAGGATGCAAGGAGGTAGAATTTGGTATATTGGGGGCAAGATGGTAAGATTTGGTTGACTGAGACAGGAGCTCCACTTGCTACCAACTTTGGTAAAGGTGGAATGAAGAAGTTAGTGGAGGACATGGCTGCGCGTACTTCTTATGTGGCAGCTAGAGGTGATGCTTCGCATATGGAGTATAGATTGAGAAGGGATCAGAGACTCAGTCCGCACTATGGACTTATGCTATGGAGACTGCAAACAAGGGGAAAATTCAGCAAACTGTTTTGACTAGCGCAGGCTCTAGCATCAGATCAGAGACAGGATGGGACTCGCCTGTTGACAGGTATTCTATTTATGCTTATTTGGCTAAATCTCATGGTGCAGATGTATTTGTTGAGGAGAAGCGTAAGAGGGATGAAGAAAATCCAAGTGCAGCTAAGAAGACTAGAGGGGGTGAGTTTGTTACTCCACCTACTACAGGACCGTCTTCACGATCAGGGCCAGATCGACAGATGGAGGATGCTCAAAAGAGGGAAAAGAGGCAAGAGCCTAGAGAGAGAAAGCAGCCAGGATTTAGATTGATGTCCGACATTGAGACATCTACAGATATGAAGAAAATCTTTAATGATAAGATACTTGGCAGTGAGGTGACTTTTACTATTTCCGAGATTTTGGGCATCTCAAAAAGAGAGTTTCAGGATCAGTTTAAGGAGGTCCTGAAGAGGAAAAGACATGCATTGTCTACCACTGATACACAGGGAGTTTTGATTAGAGAGTTGGATGATGATGATGATGAGGTTATGGTTGATAATGCTTCTGTTTTGCCGCAGGTAGAGAAGAGGGTTCAGCCTATGCATTATGCTGAAATTGATGAGCCTGTTTTGATACTGCGTAGTCACTTTTCGTGGAGCCATTGGGCTAGGGCAACTACAGAGACGATGGTAAAGATTGGAGAGAAACAGGTGCCTTATGTTGCATTGGTTGATCATGGTTCAGAGATTAATCTCATTGTTCGTGGAGTTTATGAGAGTAACAGATGGCCTATGGATGTAGAGCATGGGTGGCATATGAGAGCCGCCAATAACACTGCAGGTGATTTGTATGCTGCTTGCCCTAGTGTCAGGGTTTCTATTGGTGATGTAGAGGAGGATTTTCATTTCTTTGTGCAGGATTCATGCTCATATCCTATAATTCTTGGTCAGCCATTCATTACAGAAATGCGCATGGAGACAAAGGTCATGGATGATGGATCTGCTTATGCACGGATTCGCAGTAAAGATGGTATGAGAGCAGTTCAGTTTATGACTGTATGTGTGAATCATGTTAGAAACAGGGATACTCTCAGAGATGCACCCTTACCCACTATGAGGGATTCGGGTTTTCACTAGGTACCGCCGTTTCGCGAGACGACGGTGGTACAGAGGAGAGGAGATTAGAGTTCTCGCCTCCTGGCAGTAGTAGTGTTTTCTCCTCCGGTTATGTTGGGATTTTAGCAAACAGTTCAATGAGTTATCAGAAGACTTCTAGGTTGCCTAGAGCTGCCAGGCAGTATATATGCAGGAAGGAGAAAAATTTGAAAAATGCAGGAATTTTGGAGGATGATGAGCACATAGATGGTATGTATGACAGTGTGATTTGTGCAGATACGATGGCAGAGATGGGAGATATGCTGAAAACTGATATGCTGAATTGTCATGGTAATGTATTAGTGCAATCCCTGGACATGTTTCATGAAATTGCAGATTTTATGTCACAGATTGAGTCAGAGGCTGAGGTAACTCAGCAAAGAGTGTTGAGTGCTGAAGAAATTCAGCAAACAGAGTTTCCAGCTGGTTATGATCAGCTTTCAGAGAGACAAAGGGCTGAAAATTTTCAGCCAACAGAGTTTATTGCTGAAATATTTCAGCATTCAGAGTTTGGGGCTGTTCCTATGCAGTCCATAGAGCAGAGGGCTGAGAATATTCAACCATTGGAGTGCAGAATTGCTGATTTACAGCAAGGTTTATGTAATGCAGAAGAGCATAATGAAGCCAGGGTTGACATGAAATACAAGACTGTGGATAAGAAAGTGGATTTTATAGGCAAGATTATGGAGTATTGTTCTACCACTTCAGAGATACAGAGATTCATTGGAGCTTGTGTGTTTTACATGACTTGGACACCCCATTTTGCACACATAGCAAATTGTTTATATGAGCTGTTCCGAAAGGGGCAGAAACTTTTTTGGGATGAGAGCCACACTAGAACCATGCGGAAAATGAGGAAGTTATTGCAGATTTTTTGGAAGATGATGAAAAGATGGTTTGGGCCGTACATAGTCAGACATGTCTTTGATAATGCAACATATGAGCTGACTGAATTGGATGGGACAGTGCTTAGAGTGCCTATTGCTGAAAAAAGAATCAAGATTTTCAAGAAAAGAGATGATGAGGATTATGCATTGGAAGAATTTTCAAGAGAAGAGCAACGACAAGAAACTCCAATGGAAAAGACAGATGATATGGCTGATAAGCTTGTTGATCTACCGGAAATGCATAACGAAGAGATTGATTTGTTTGTGGATCTTGATGATAATGATCATGGGTAGTTGGCCCATCCGGAGGATGCGCAGGATTAGAGGGGGTGGATGTCGTATTGCTGCGCATTCGAGGTGTGAAACCACCCAAAAGTTGTGCGTGTGATTTGATACTTTGTACATGCTTAGTTGTTATGTTTGCTCTTTCATTTTATGCTGAAGACAGAGAAGAACAAGGAGTTTTGGTAGACTGGTAACTCGAGATGTAATCTCATGGGCTACACTTATTTCAAGATATGTTGATTATGGGCTTTGTGAGGATGTTTCCAACATCTACAACTGGATGTACTATGTGTGAAATGGCACTAGTATGGGCATAGAACCAACTGATCACTGATGAGTCTGGAGAGCTTATCAAAGCGTATCTTAGCAAGATGTGTGAATGCCTTCCGAATCTGAATGGAGAGAGTGTTGTGGAGTGTGACCAAGTTTCTTCCATGCCCACAGTGACCTTTAGGATAGGAGGGAAACATTTTGATCTTACGCTTGAGTAGTATACCTTGAAAGTTGGATAGGGTAATGAAATGCAATGTGTTAGTGGGATTATGGGTTTGGATGTTCCTTCAGGGCCTCTATGGATTCTTGGTGATGTTTTCATGGGCGTTTACCACACGGTTTTCGATTATGGAAATACACGTGAAGGCTTTGCTAAGGTCGCCTAATTGTCGTGAGGGCCATGGGAAAATATCTTTAACTAAATTGACAATGAAGTGATTTGCAGGCTTGGTCGATATTAAAAGGTGTGGTTAATGCTAAAATTGCCCCGCTTTCCTGGGGAAAAAAAAAGAAGCTTTTCTAGAAAAAGAGGGAGCTTTTTGAATCGTGAAGGAGGGAAATAGGAAAAAAGCAGAACAGAGGAGGAACGCCGTGAAGGGAGCTATTGGATGGTGAGCACTGTAGCAGAAGGAGACGCAGAGGAAAAGAGGCCATGGTGCAGCTAAAGACTAAGATGAAGAAGGAGGTCTCGACTGATCATCTCTTGTGGTGAGAGAGAAGCAGAAAACAGGGAGCTCGAAATAACATCATCGACAGTCATCCAATCGAGGATTTGAAGACAAATAGCTCATTGGCACTGTAGTACTGCGAGGAGAATGTGTAAAATGGGCAATTCCGATTGGACGACACGGCACCAGGAGACCGCATTAGCTGCCACACCCTGTTTGCGTTCGCTTCCATGACGATTGATCAGCGGTGTGTAGAGAAGATCCAGCAGAACAGTGCCAAGGGGAAGAAAGAGGAGTATGACGGGAAGTGCAGGTGGAGTGCTAAAGCCTTGGGCAGACGAAGTGCTGAAGGGGAGTATGACGCGGAATCCAGATGATCCACTGGGTGTTCTACTGAAGATCTATGAGTCTCGATCGAATGCCTGAAGAGAAAAGAATGCGATGCTTAGCTTGATTAGACCTACTGATCAGATGGATGCTGGACGGAAGGAAGGAGAAGGAGTTTTTTTTTAATGAAGGCTGACAAGGAGGAGGGAATTACGGGAAAAAGGAGGAACAGAGAGAGGATGAACGGAGAATAGGAGGAAACAGAGGATTCGGTGATGCGAAGACCCATAACCAACTCTTTTCTTCCCCCCCCTCAGAAGATATTAACGACACAGTTCTTTCCATCATCGTTGCTCCTGCCGCAGTTCTGGCTTTGGAATGCCTAAGATCAAGGTTCTTGATCTGCGCCCCAAGAAGATTCGGGCTAATTGACGCAGACTTATCGAAGCATCAGCAACAGTTGTAAACTACAACGCCTGTGGGTGCTTGAAGCTTCCTTTTGACTCCCAATTCTCCTTCCAGTATGTTATAATCTAACCTCCCTCAACTTGAGTTATGCCAGTTCTATTCAGAGCAATGATTTGGTAAAATGCATTGGCAACTGCTGCTGTATCAAGAGAATGAGACGTAGCTGATATGAAAGATGGTAGTAGAAAACACGAGATCACTTTCTGAAGTTGAAGGACAGAAGAAAGCACGACATTGGAGCTGCTGCTTCCACTGAGGAGCACTACATTGAGCCTATCAATGTTCGTCCCAACGCGGATTTCATTCAGCCGTTTTCTCCTCATTCATTCTTTTGATTCTGAAACCGTGAATGAGGAAGCAGAGTTCTGGAAACAGCCTGATAATCAAGCCTTTAATCCATGCCTCAATTTCACTTCCCGCTATGTCCAAGTTACGAATAGGATTGCATCATAACGCAAGCAGAAATACCTTCTCGCCATTGTCTTGAGGGGGGGAAGCTTGAACCAACAGTGAAATCAGATTGTTGACGCTGTGGTTATCGCGCGGATTCTAGAAGCTGTATTGGTGGTTCCAATTCTGCAAGTGAATTAAGTACTGGAGAAGGCCTGACAGATCTTTATGAAGGATTAATGCCTTTGCTTATAAAAGCCCAAGAAGACATAAATGCTGCCCAAGAACTGAATTCTGAGGATGAATCTGGAGGTCCTTTGGCAATGCAGCTGGTCACCCTAATGTTGGCAAATCAACAATACTGAATTTCCTACTTTGACAGGAACATGTGCTAACTGAGCCAGAACCAGGTCTAATTCGAGATGCTGTTTGTGTGAAATTCTGTTACAGCAACAGAACTGTTTACCTTGTGGATACTGCAGGTTGGATGTAGAAGGCACAGCTTAAATAAGGTCCATCAGCTCTTAGTGCTATTCATGCAAGCTTTGTATCTATGATAATGAAGACAGTAAAACAATCTATGATTGAGGAAACAGATTTGTGACCTTATGAGGATGTTTGTGATAAACACAAAAGATTGAATTCATAAGAGATCATTGACAATTCAGAGATTGATCCATCTAACCACTATAATTAAAAACTTGTGGAAAAAAAACAACTCTCCTTTTGTTCTTATAGACTTTATTGAAGCAACTATGGAGCTGAACAAGAGGGTGGAATCCCTTTTAAATGCTCAAAAGAATGTAGGGTGTCCTGAAATTATAACAGATTTTACTTCATTTTTCTTGATGGATCTTCTAGCCTGAAATTTTCAAGGACTTCTGAAGTTGCGACATTGCTTTCACAAACCCTTCCACAGCGTTGGTATTTGCATCGCTATTTACTAAGAAAAACCAACCAAAATTACGATGCTAATAACGACGCAAATAGCAAATGGTTTTATGGAGATGCTAATACTGATGCAATTAACGATGACAGAGGTAATTTTTTTAATGAACATTTTCATCTCTTTGAACATCGATATGAGGACTGTATCTTATAGTAGCACAAGTGTTTCTAAAGTTTGGCCTCGATTATAACAATTTCCATGTATATGTCAATATTGTGTGCTCTTTCTAGGAGAATACAAGTCCATGGAAACGTTGGAAGTGTGGTGTTCACAGCTATCGCTAAGACCTATAGGGACAAACCGTCCCCCTCATAAGGTTCTTAGACACTTCTCACTTATACCGCACATCTCTCAAATGTTTTGCACATAAGAAATGGCCAGTTTGATAATGTGGCATGTGCAAAATAGGTCCACAAATGGAATTGAATGAATACTAGTAGACTAGGGAGAATGGGTCACATTGACTCTACCTTTCTAAGCTTTCTACAAGACCCAAGAAATTTTTGGCTTGTTCTTGCTATTTCCCTAAATGGAGGATGACTAGACAATGCAAAGGGCATGTGAAGCAACATAGTAATAGGTGCAATGCACGTTCATGGGAAAATCCATACTCAGTACCTACAGTAATGGCACATGCGGCAAAATCAACATTGAAAAGAATACAAACAATGTGGCATCAAAGATATTCAACCCACAACTTACTTTTGGTATAGGACACAAAGCAAAAAAACCCAATAAAGCTTCTTACACAAGAGTATAACCATTGGAAGGCTTGATTTAAATAGACCTCCCTCTCAAAATATGCCAATTTCTACATAAGGACTATAACCATCTTTGCAACAACATGAAATAAACAATAGTAGTGTAGGCTGATTGCAATGAATGTGTAAAGTTTAACAAAATCTTCAGAATGAATATGCATAGCATCTTCGTATTCAATAGGGCCATCTAAACTGAAAAAATAGTTATCAATGTGAAAATGGTGTGAATGTATATATTCACTAAATATACTGGCACCACTAAAAGAACTTTAAAGATTACAGTCAAGTCATGTCAATTATTTGACTATTGATCAACAATAGTCAGGTCAATAGTCAAACAAACAACCCTCCAACTCAAAGATGGAAACTACTTTAAGATCAGAAACACAATAGTCTTCATAATAATATGACAAAAACAACATTATTGCTATACGTTTGCAATGAAGTGCTAGACTAAATTTTATATGCATAGTGACTATGCATTTACATCTACATATTGAAAAGGACCACCAAAACTAGAAAAAAATTTATCAAAGTGTTCAACCAATATTCATAGTGTTCAAAACATGATGTAGCAATAAGAGTTGTCTTACTATCACACAAGAAAAAAGAGGATTAAAGTGAAAAAAGAACATCCTAAGAACTATGCATTACTGTGAATGTTATGCATTTAGCAATGGCTTTTCCAAGTAATGTTATATTGATTTACAAATGTGAAAGTATGGCAATCTGCTTAATAGTATAGAATCTCAAAAGTTTAGAATTACCCAAGTTTGTGAAAGATGGTTCCTTGTTCTTTAAAGAAGAAAATTAAAAAATACAATGAGTATATTGGGAGCACATTTGTTCAATTGTACATGCAAGAGAGGTTACTATTAGTATAATGTCTGGTTGTAATTAAGTACTATAAATTAGCTTTAGGGGATTTCAATTGCTTTACAAGCTTGGAATACTTATATTTTTCTCTTCTACATACCATTAATGTAAGTTTCTCACTATATTTTAACAACTTGACTTAGAGCCAGATTTCATGGAATGGGGCTCAACTTAAAGACAATTTTCATGGACTGGAGGCTAAAGCATTAACCAATTTGAAAACCATACCTACTGCAAGAAATTTGTATGAAGGTATGACACGTTACATACACTATAGAAAGCACAAGCTTTCTTCCAAACCTTGAAACAAACTAAGAATAAATTGTAGCTAGTGAATGAATGTGTTGGTTGGCATAGATACGATAGGACTATTACAACATCTTGAACATTGCAATGCTTACTAATAAACAAAAGAGGCATGTTGCATGTACATTAGGTAGCTAGTGCATTTTGTAATTTCGATCATATAAATCTTCTTATATTATTGTTAAAAAAATTTAGGCACTCTTAGAGCTTGTTATATAAATCTTCTTATATTACCATTAAAAATTTTTAGGCACTCTTACATCTTGTCATCCAATGCATGCATTCCATGCAGAAAAAGAAAATCGTATCACAAATTGTTTCAACTTCATGAACAATAGATTTTTGCAAATTTTGCAAATACATGTCAAAGAAATAAGAGGTGGCACGATTTGAGTGGCATGTTTTGAGGAATTCAAGAGGTGCATAGAGCATGAGAAGGTCCTCAGATTGTAGTAGTATTAAATGAAAAAAGAAAGATTGAGCCAAGGTGTTTGAGAAGTGCACCACTAGAAGGACATTCACCTCTCAACAAACACACAATTAAAATGTGATTGTAAGAAATACCATGAGCACGGAATGCTCCTCTCAACATGCACATCGATGTTGGTCAATGGTACAATGAGAAGCAAAAATCTTTAACAAATAGCTTTATTCTGATGGGCAGAGGAAGAATCCAATATATATCATGCATGATATGCTAAAACAATTCATTTATCAGAATGATGAGGTTTGTTGAAGAGTCATACTTGGCTTCAAATAATTATGGGAGAAACATGTAGACACAAAAAGGTGCAAATTCAATGTAAAGCACCCATTTCATCATCGATTGGAGTTTTATTTAGCAAAAATAAAATTCTAATTTAACATCTCTAAGGAGGAGCACATGAAAAGCAAGAAATTTTCAGTGAATTACTTTATTTTGATGCATAGTGAGACAATGCAATTTTTGACATGCAAGCTAGGAACAATAATTTCATTTCTCTATATGGCAAGGTAGATTTCAGAAGCATACCTAGCTTCAAATTAGTTTGCCAAAAACATGCAAAAATAAAGAGGTGCAATTTCATGAGTTTTCACAAATGTAAAACACCCATTTAACCTCAAATTGACGTTGGAGTGGAGAGAAAACAAATTGAATTGATCAAAATTAACAAGGATTCTATAACATGAAATGGAGTGATGCAAAAATCCTCCCAGCAATTCCATACATGTTGGCCATAGACCCAGAATATGAAGACAACATAAGCACAAAAGTGTGTTTGCAGAGAACCCAATAATGTTGATTAATTATAGAAACAAAATTGCATGGCATGTATAGAAATGGTACAGTAGTGTATGGAGAGGGATATTCAAGAGGCATACATGAAGGAGAATGATAATTGTGTAGAAAAATTTGGGAGCATGCCCCAAATGCAACATATATGGACTCATTGTTGATAACCATGGCGTCAACATGTAGAGGATCAATGGATGCCATAGTGGGAGACTAGTAGAACCACATCATGGTACATCAAATGAGGGAAGTTGGCTTGACACCATCTAGATCATCTACATGCACGGTGAAAAGGCCATGGTGAATGGGCAAAATTTGGATGGAGAAAGGAAGATGCCGCTTAAACCCTACAAGAATGTCCTAGGAAGTGACTTTATAGGGAGGGTCTTGTTAGAATAAAGTTTGGATAAGATAAGGATATGCAAACATGTGGAAAAAAGGATCCCATAGTTATCTTCATTGTAAATATTCTAGATGCTTAGAATTGCAGCTCATCTACCTCATTTAATGTAACATGTATATATAGCTACTAGCAATGAAATCAACAATTGCAGTTCACTCTACTTTTCACATTGTGTCTCTCTCAATACCATATTAGAGAATTTGGAAATCTCCCAAGTTTCACTTGAACACAATTTAGCTGTGGAGGCTTGAACTCGTAAGCAAGAGACATGAAGACTGATGACTAGACACATACTTTCACTCAAGTGAATTAGGTTCCAAGATATATTAGCTTGGACTCATAAACACAATCTTGAGTGGATAGATTTATAGACTCTAAGTACAAAGTACAATAGCATTGCATTAAAAAGTGAACCAAGTACATGCTTTTATAGCTTTCTAGCTTCTCCACTACCCTCACTGTGCATATGTGATTTAGGACATCTCTTCCTGGAGCATAAATCATTTGTTATTTCTCAACAACACCCCTCAAATGATGAGTCCCTACACTTGTTGGCTTTTGCCCCCTCTTCTTGATAACATGGCTTGGGAGACTAGCTCATAGGCAACCTAGTTAAGTTAAAGCTTGAGACTTTACATCTTTGGCAAGGGTTTTTACAAAGCAAATCCACTATAGGAACAAATTCCTTAGAATAATCTGTCAAAGTTGTTGATAGTAGTGGAAGCATCTTCTTCTTCTTCTTCATTCATGAATTGACTTTGGTGGTCGTCATTCTGCATCTATTGTGCTCTTTTCTTGTGAAAACATTCACTGGCAATATGGCCAGTCTTACCACAATAATGACATGTCCTTCGACTTTTGTTGTCAATGTTGATTCCTTAACCTCTTCCTTTGGGTCCAGTAGCTCCTTTGGTGTATAAGATATTTTCCCTAGATGATGGGATACCATATTTTGCATTATTGTTCCTCTATTTGTTCTCTTCATCAAGAAGAGAGTGCTCAATATCGTTAAGTGAGAGACTAGGAACATTACTTAGTGTTGAAACAAGGTTCTCATATGGTTCGTGATTAACACTGGCAAGTAGCTCTGCTATTACCTCATCCTTATCAATGTTCTTTTTAAGAATCACTAGTTGAGTTTTAAGGCTCTTGAACTTATTGATGTGTACAGTCATAGTAGATACATTGTCTTTTACATCCAACTTATAAAACTACATAAGTAATTTTACCTTCGAGTTCTTTGCTTGTGTACCAAAGATCTTATCAAGTTCTTCCCATGCCTTCTTTGCATCCTTGATGCAAGAGATGCGGTGTAATACATCATCTAATAGACCCTAGGCAATAATTCCTAGAGCTTTGTTATTCATCTTCTTCCATGCCTTTGTTTTAGGCTAGTCTTCTATAGCATCTTCCTCTTTAGCATCTTCTTTCTTGTCGTCTGCATCATCTTCCTCAAAGAGATCCTGGAGGTCTTTTCTCATGAGATGGCATATGGTTTTCTCCTTCTAGGCGTGAAAGCCTTCACCAGTAAACTTTGCTATCTATTCTAGTTCAGTCATCTTAGAAGGAGGCCTTAGACTTACAAGGAATTGGAAAATTTTCAAATCATTACAAACTAAGAGTAGGCTTCGAAGCAGCTCGAATGAGATCATATGATGATTTACTCTTTATAAAGTTTAAAAACCCTAAGTGCCAAGAACCACTTCTTGAGTATAAACAGATACTAGATCTTGATATTCGGCTTGATGGTGTTAGGTAATTTTTGAGCTTCCTAGGCACTTCTAGATCTGCAAAAGACTTTAGAGGTGATTTTAGAGTGATCAAAATCACTATTGATGATGGCAGTGAGAAAAGAACAAGGTTGCCAAGCTTGTTCAAGTTTCTCGCTATGGCTTCCTCTAGGGTTCCATACAATCGATTGTTCTTTCAGCTCCTATAGCTCAAGTAGTTGAACCATTGCAAAAGATATTGCATGGGAGTACGCTTTCATAGTGAGCTTCCAAAGCCATATGCTCACAGGATAGATCACGTAGCGTAGGAGACGAATCTCTATACAACCTATAATCGACGCAGTTCTGGGCAGCGATGTCAAATTCTCATAATGCAAGGCTCTACAGTGAACAATGTGACCGGCGGCCAAGGACCAAGCCACTTTTAACCAGGTTTTCAAGTCAACTCCTAGGAGTTGTTGCACTAAATATATGATATTGATAACTAATTTCTATGATTTATCCTAGCCTTCCTCAATATTTACAATACTCACTCATAGTATTCCAACTACTCTAATATTGAAAACTCAGTAAGTTTGGAATCAACTTCAGAGCATAAATCCATTAGTTCTATCTAGTTCCTTTTATTATCAAATCAACTAACATTACTCAAACCCATAAACTCTAATTTTCTTCATAAACATTTTTCTTCTCCAATATTGGTATAACTTAATACATCGTCAACACTTTTAATTTGCATAAAGTTAGACACACCATCTTTTATATTAATAATGTTCAAGTAATCACATCAAATCAATTTTCTTTTTCTCTAACCCCAAGAACATTTCATAAAACATTCAAAACTATATTCTTAGGTTTTTTATAGAAGATCCTAGTTTTTGTTAGATTAAAAGCGTGATTTCTATCAAAAAATACTATAATATTAATCTAAAATAACTATTTTTTATTTTTAAGACAGTAAACATCTTCCAAAAAATCTGAAAAAAAAAATACTTTCAATAGTTCATACTTCATTAAAAAAATATTACATCTCATAATTGTTTAACTCAATATTTTATAAAAAGTTATCTATACTCTTTTTAAACCATTTTAAAGAGTATTATTATTTTTTATTTTTAAAATATAACATCAGACCTACATAAATTTTAAAAACTATCCCAAGTTGAAATTGAGGTTCAAAGATATTTTATAAAAGTTCCAAACCAAAGAAATATTTATGTGGAATTACTTTTTTCTGTTAAATGAGTTAAGGCACTTACGTAAAGTACAAGAATCATATTTGCATCTTTGGAAGCTGTGTTCTTTACAGTCCAGTCATTTGCAATGGTGAGCTCATTATTTTCCCTCTCTCTCGAGATCCATTGGCCAATTGCATTGTTGCCACATGGGAATAGCCACTTGTAACTATTTAAAGACTTAATCTTGATTAATTTCAAGATTAAGAGCTTAACCTCCATGGTTTTATGTTGAAGACTAAGAAAGGAGGAGAGTAATGCAATATCTCCATGATCTATCCAACGGAATCAGGAGTGAAGTAGAGCGATCCGAAGGCAAGAGAGAATTCTCCGACTCTATCACTTCAGATTAGGCAGGTATATTGAAGCTCCAAAACTTGAAGTAGGAGGAGAAGACATGGCGATGGCTATTGGAGAGGCATTGGCTTCAATTCTTTCTTCTTGCCCTCTCCAACAACAAATTTTTCTTCAAATCCTCTAGCTTGGATGGCTTTGAAAGCCTCTTCACTCTCTCTCCTTCTCCAATTGATGGTACCCCCCACGATGATGGCACCCTCTTCTTTTCTTTCCTTGTTTTCTCTCTCTCCCTTATAGGATGGTGCCCCCCCTTCTTCATCACGACTCTCCAATTTCCCACTAACTCCTCCCCTTCCTCTTCTCCAATTGGCCCCCTTTGGGCTTTCTCTCCCCTTCCTAATCCTCTTCTACCAACAATTGACCTTTTTATTGCATGTTTTTGTTGTAGATACATTTATAAACGATAATGCAAGTGACCCTTTTTCTCCATATTCCTATCTCTAAGTTGCACATAAAATTGGTGGCAAGTGCATGGATGATCACTACAACTCAATATTGATTTGAATTTATTTCTTCATGGATAAGTAACCATGTTAGTATCTTTTCACATTAACTCAAATATTCAATGGTCCACTAATTGTTATATCCATTTCATTAACTCTACTTACTTGAAGATGTCTCATATACTTGGCATTGTAGAGTAGTGACTCTCCTTGTCCACACTAGCATTGCCTTTGTTCTTTGACTTGTCCCTCCCCTCCTTTAATCTTTAATGTGATCATCCTGGAAATACAACGCTCTCCCTACCATATCCTAATGTCTATCCTATGTATGAGGCGGTGAAAAATTTGCCAGTTCTACTACTCCTATCTACGATCATCATCAACAACCACGACCAGTTGTCCAATCTCTGCTATCAAATTCATGTCTTTTGCTTTTGCCAAGTCATACTTGACTATACACTCAACCATCTCTAACCTTCCAAAAACAAGTCATTTGGATTTGTCAATATATTCTTTATGGGAAGAAAGGTCAAATGATAATCCAAGCCAAAATTCTTATCCCTTTTGATTAGATAAAACTATTGAAATCTACCATGTATTTTCTTAAGTCTACCCTCTAGCACAAAACTCCTTAGAACAAGGATTTTCCACTTGCCGGACTGCTGAGACATGTCCTCCAAAGAAAAAATATCGTCTGCATATGCATTAAATTGATGTGAAAATTTGGTTACAATGTGCCAATTGTGTAGAATTTTGCTAAATTTTTTGCAATAGTAGGCATTATTTGTAGGTGTTGTCATTTCTCCCCCACTTAATTACGAAGTGTCCTCATGAGCACATCTACATCACGAACATCCAACATCGCAAACATAGGTATCACGAGCACTGCGATGCCACCTCAAAAGAAAAATATACTCTCCCTCTCTTAATTGCGAAGCGTCCTCGCAAGCACAGCTACAAGAACTGTAAAACCACACATAGAAACTAGTAGACACTGAAAAGATAGGAAAATATCTGTTCGTGTCATATTACAAATCCAGCAAAGAAAAATATTCAATTAAGTTGTGTAAAAACTTATACATACTAGCATTTCCTTACTCACTCTCCCCACTTAAGTGCATAACATAGCTTCATCCAGTGCATAGAATAGACCAACTAGTAAGCTTTCTAAAGCTGCTAAACAACAATAATCTCTTTAGGTAAGAAAATGCCACACTACTATCCTACTAGGAATATTGCTTCTGAAATAGCCTCACGAAGAAGGTCCATGCCTAACAAAGAACCTAACAAATCAAGCTAACATTACCAAACCAATAGGACTCCTATGGTTTAGTTGCTAATCCGCCATGTTCTATTAGAACAACCAGTCAATGGTCCCTAACTTTTAATTGTCAAGAGTTTTTGTTTATTAGTTTTTTTTAAAAAAAATTATGGTAGTGGATTTCTTTCAATGCCAAAAGAGTATACACATTCATTCTCCTTCCCAAAAGGTCCCACCCCAGAGAGATGCAAGGCATCGGACAAAGGGCACCCATCAAGGAAATCCCTACAGCCTACCAAGACCTCAGAGGTGATGGTTATCTTATTTTGGTTTTTCTTTTCTTTTCTTCCTTTAACCTTGCAGTCTTAGGGCATTTTTCTTTCTTGTCTTTCGAAGAATAAATATATAGACTCTTTTAAACATTTATTATTGGGATTGGAATTTAAGTGGTTTTTTTAAAAATAAAGGAGCAACTAAAAGGCTAAGAATGCATCACTTTTATTGAACGGTCAAACATGTTAGCTCAACAACTTCACTCGAGGAATCTAATCTAGCACATAATACTAGTCACTCTAGCTAGGAAAATGATAAGAAAAGATACTCATCAGTTTAGCATCTCTCAGCCACGCTACTCCTAGTCAAAATGTCGTGGAGAGAACCTTGTTATTCAGCTACCCCCACATTGTTAAAAAAAGGACAAAAAGATAGGGAAAAACTGTCAAGATTGTGGGAGAGAAGGAAGGAGTTTCACTTGTAGCTTTCTTGCTTGCACAATGGGGGAATACACACAAAGGTGGAGGCTGAAAACAATTTTTCTCTTCTTAGTTTTGTAAGCCAAAAGAACTCTTGTACATAGAAATAGAAGAACCCTATATATGGGTCTCAAAACAAACTCAACTAACTAAGGTGGCATACTAACTGAGCCACAAACTAGAGTAGATAAGGATAGCTGTCATGTAGCTATTATTCATGGGCGGTGTACCAACCGCATCTGCAACTAACACGTCGGTGACATAAATGCACAACGGTCACCCTGGCATATCACGAGTGGAGCTCGATATCTCAACACTCCCCCTCGAGCTCAATGCCAATTCTTGCACACCAAGCAGGTCTCTGAAGTTGCGCAGCTTCTCTACGCCCAATGCCTTCGTAAATATGTTAGCTACCTGATCCTCTCTGTTGACATAAACTAGATCAATATGACCTAGTAAAACCCTCTCCCGCACATAGTGATAATGCACCTCAATGTGCTTTGTTCTAGCATGATAGACTGGGTTATTTGCCAAGTGTATACTGCTCATGTTGTCACAATAAATGACAATTCGCCCATTTGTAGGCTGATGCATATCATAAAGTAGCTTATGCAACCAAGCTACCTCACATGCAGCCATTGCTGCACCCCTGTACTCAGCCTCTGTGCTCGACAAGGCAATTGTAGGCTGTTTCTTGCTGCTTCAAGTGACTGCAGTACTCCCAAAAGAGAACACATATCCACCGGTAGATCGTCTATCGGAAATACTACCAGCCCAATCAGCATTAGTGTATCCATGCAGTTGTATCTGAACCCCAGTCTCATAAAATAGTCCATACTGCAATGTGGACTTCACATACCTGAGTATGCGTCTAGCGGCATCCAAATGCGGTTTCCTTGGAGCCTGCATAAACTGACTTACCAATCCAACAGCATAACTCAAATCTGGCCTGGTAATAGTCATATAAATCAAACTTCCTACTATGCGTCTGTACATAGTAGGGTCTTCCTGAAGCTCACCTGCATCTGTGCTCAGCTTCACATTTTGCTCCAAAGAAACTGAAATAGGCTTACAGCCTGTCATCTCATATTTGGACAGCATGTCCAATCCATACTACCTCTGCAAGAGCTGTATCCCACTTGGTGATCTAATCACCTCAATGCCCAAGAAATAACGCAGCTCTCCCAAATCCTTCATCTCAAACTTCTGCTTCAATAGCATTTTCACATGAAGGATATCTTCATCACTGTCACCTATCATAATCAAATCATCAACATAAATGACAAGTAGCATAATACCTTTCTCTGTTTTTCTCACATAAAGCGAGAAATCTGCCTTGGAAATCTGAAAGCCAATAGTAACAAGATACTGTTCTATCTTGTCAGACCATGCTCTAGGTGCTTGCTTCAAGCCATACAAGGCTTTCTTCAAGCTGCAAACAAACTCACGATGAACAATATGCACATAACCTGGTGGCTGCTCCATATAGACCTCTTCTTGCAAATCACCATGCAAGAAGACATTCTTTACATCCATCTGATGTAAAGACCATCCCTTTGATGCAGCCATAGCAATGACTGCTCTTACGGTTGCCATCCTTGCAACCAGATTGAATGTTTCTTCATAGTCAATGCCATATGTTTGTGCATACCCCTTGACTACTAATCTTGCCTTGTATCTGTTCACAGAACCATCTACATTGTGCTTCACCTTATAAACTCACTTACAGCCAATTGCATTCTTACCTTTAGGCAAAGGTACCAATTCCCATGTAGCATTTGCTTCCAAGGCATCCATTTCTTCATCCATGGCTTTCTCCCATTTTTCTTTTCCCATGGCTTGCTCAAAAGAAGTAGGTTCTGGTTCATGTATCACGTTGACCATATATGCATAGCGAATGGCTGTAAATCCATCATATTTCAGCCTATCCACAGGATACCTAGCTCTCATAGACCTGTGCAAAATAGATTCACTCCCAGGTACTCTCAAAACATCCCTGGTCTTCCTTACTCCAGGTGTAACAATAGAAGGAATACCCAACTCATCATCAATGCTCTGTTCTGAGCCACTGGATTCACCATCCACATAAGAGTGACCTGCATTCACATCAAACATGGGCTGATCAACCTTCTCTTTTCCTTTTCGTGATACCTGCATACCACTATCTGCATTGCTTTGAGAAGATTCTCCTGATCTCAATCTGCTAATATTTTGTGACTGCTGCTGTGAATTCTGTGCAGCATTACCATTTTGTGCATCTATATCATCAATCACATTTACTGGTTTATACCAGCTACTCATCTCATAAAAAACAACATCTCTGCTCACTGTAAACTTACAAGTAGAAGGGTTATAGCATCTATACCCTTTTTGCTGCAGAGAGTAACCAATAAAGATGCACTTCTCAGCTTTTGGATCCAACTTGGATCTCAACTCATCTGGCACATGTACATAGGCAATGCAACCAAAAATTTTCAAATGAGAAATATCTGGTTTCCTACCTGTATACCTCTCCTCTGGAGTCATTCCATGTATTGCTGTAGTGGGAGTTCTGTTCATTATATAGACTGCTGTAGCAACTGCTTCAGCCCAGTAAAAATCTGGCAAGTCTTTTTCGTTGAGCATGGCACGAGATACCTCTCCAATATGCCTGTTTTTCCTTTTTGCAATTCCATTTTGTTGTGGGGTATGACTGCATGAATATTGCTGCTTTATGCCATGCTCCTGCAGGAACCTTGCAAACTCATTTGAGAGGTACTCTCCCCCTCCATCTGACCTTAGGCATTTTATTTGCAGGCCTGTTTCTTTTTCAACCATAGCTTTAAGAGTTTTAAAATGCCCAAAAACTTCACTTTTCTTTTTCATAAAATACACCCAAACTTTTCTGCTATAGTCATCAATAAAACTGACAAAATAATGACAGCCTCCAAGAGATGCAGCTTTAGTAGTCCACACATCAGAGTGGATTAATTCCAATGGCTTCTTACTCTCTTGAACATGTCTAGGAAATGGTTTCCTTTTCTGTTTTCCAAATTGACAGGCTTCACATACCTTATGCATTTCTGCAACCTTGAATTTAGGCAATCTTGCAACAATATTTTGGGCCTGCATTGATTTAAGTCGTTGTACATTAATATAACCAATGCGTTTATGCCAGATATCAATATGTGCAACTACACCGATCTCATGTGCAAACATTGCTGCACTCAATTCAGACATGTCTGCATCCAACGTAAACATTCTGCCCTTCTTCTTTCCTTTTGCTATCAAGCGACCTTTATTTTTCATATCCTCAACAAAGCATCCATGAGGATTAAATGTGACCTGCAAGCCCTGCTCAACCATTTGACCAACAGAAACCAGATTCTTGGTGATATTCGGGACATGAAATACATCGGACAGGTATTTATTATTTCCATCCTGTATAGACAAATGAAATTTTCCAATCTGCACAATAGGATGTGCAGTATCATCACCAGTCTCCACAAATCCTGATTTTCCTTGCATCCTCCATCCATTCTGCATGACCTGTCATGTGGTTTGATGCACCTGAGTCAACATACCACACATCGTTGCTTTCTTCTGCACTTGTCACAGAATTGTTCATGTGCTGCACCATAAACAAATGCTCATTTCTATCATCACCTTGTCTACTAGAAGATGCATAATTCCCTTGTTGCAATTTCCCATTCATGATGTCATTCTGCTTTTTATAGCAGTCTTTATCCATATGACCCATTTTACCACAGTAGTAGCATTCAACATTGCTGTTTGCATTTTGGTCTCTTTGCCATCCACCACGACCTCTTTGGCTCCCCCTGCCTCTAGAGTTACCACGTCCTCCTCCATAGGACTGGTTTTCTTGAGTTTGCTACATATTCTGATTTCTACCACGGCCTCCAAATCGGCCCCCTCTACCTCTGCCTCTACGTCTTCCAGCATTTGAGTAGAAGACAGCTTCTTTTGAAGTTCCTCCTGAAGAAGATGCACCACCATTTCTCTGCTCCTCAGAAATTAGAAGAGCAATCAACTCCTCAAAATCAGGAAATCTTTCACGGATGGAAATGGATGTTCGGAACTGTGCATAATCCTTTCCTAGACCATTCAAGGTCACAGAAACTAAATCATCATCTTCCACTGGCGACCCAATGGAGGCAAGTGCATCTGCAATCTTCTTCACCTTCATGTGGTAGTCATTGATGCTCATATTTTCTCTTTGCACATTATGCAACTCTTGCTTGAGCTGCATTTTCGTGGCTTGCGTATTTGTGCTATACATTTTTGACAAAGTATCCCATGCCTCCTTTGGCGTACTTGCATCCTGAATATGCACAATCATAGAGTCTGAAATGCTGATAGACAGGCAATACATAACTTTCTTGGCTCTCTCATGCCATGCTTTGAATGCCTGCATTTGGTGTTGATTGGGAACATCAGGAAGAACTGTTTCTTCTTCATTTCCTGCAACAAATTCCCAATATCCTTTTTCCATAAGGAAATTCATCATTCTAAACTTCCATGCTTGGAAGTTGTTCTTGTCAAGCTTTTCAGTTACAATCTGTGAAAGAGAATCAGACGCCATTACAGAATACTGCAAAAAATTCTGTCACTGCAGAGAACACAGCTTCAGCCTCACAAGGGCAAATCTACAAAATTGATGAAAGTGGTATTTAACCACACAGTCACTTCCTAGTGACGATTTTTCATCAACAGGCAACAGGGATGATTCTGTAACTCCCAATGTCTCTATGCACAGGCATACGATGCAATTTCTACAGTAACTTTCACCGACCTGTAGAATAGTGGTTGCACAGCATACAACTAGGCCTTTTCCTGAGTGTGTACAAAAAACTTCCGCCTCTAAAACAGGCCCCGAAATGGCCTCAAATAAAAAAAACAGGGTCGCCGAGGGCTAAAGCCATATCTCGCAGCATATACTGCCCTCTTGCTTCATCGCGAAGGGTGTCACAACCTGAGACAAAGCACTCTTGCAATTTCCGGCTGTGCTACCTGCAGAGATCTACTTCCAAAACAAAAAATGAAAGCAACACTGCTCCTCTTACCAGAACACCGCGAGCTTGGCTTGCTTTCTTGAGCTCCTTACCATGAACAAGGCTCTGATACCATGTCAAGATTGTGGGAGAGAAGGAAGGAGTCTCACTTGTAGCTTTCTTGCTTGCATAATGGGGGAATACACACAAAGATGGAGGCTGAAAACAGTTTTTCTCTTCTTAGTTGTGTAAGCCAAAAGAACTCTTGTACATAGAAATAGAAGAACCCTATATATGGGTCTCAAACCAAACTCAACTAACTAAGGTGGCATACTAACTAAGCCACAAACTAGAGTAGATAAGGATAGCTGTCATGTAGCTATTATTCATGGGCGGTGTACTAACAATTCACTATGTCATGCACACACATCACCCCCTTTCAATCACTCCGTGGTGCTAAAGCCCCATCCTATGTGGGTGACTCTCATATAGACTAAATTGGTTATATATTTCTTTCGGTGTATTTGCATTTGAGAGATTCAGGTTTGTGTTTCTTCTGTAGGTATTTAGGTTTGGAAAACAAATGATTGCAATCAAGTTATATTTTTAACTTTTCCTTAGTTCAAACAAATATAAAGAGATAAATTAGATATGAAACAACCAGTTATGTATATGGATAGTACAACTCCAAGATAATTGCTAAGATAATCACATAGTGGTTCACAAATGGCAACAATCATCAAACCTGCATAGAACTCAACCACTAACCACTAAACCATTAATATGTTAGCTCAATTAAGAGTGAAACACCCTTAAAAATTGGCAATCTAGTCAAACTGCCTTGTAAGGAGCTCCTAGCACTGAAGGAGTATCCCAACCCTGCATGCAACTAACTGTAATATTCCCGCTCGAAAATATTACTAAACCTAACTCCTCGCATGCCGCGTAAAACTTGTGCAAGGTTATCTCCCGCATTGTAAATATTGGCAGCTTAATCCATAAACTGCACGCGCAAAGATGAAGCCTCCGCATTGTGAAATCGAGCCCATGGGCTCAAGATTACATAATCGTGGGGAAACACCCTCTTAGGAGGGGGAAAAATGGATAATGATGAAAATAATGCAAATTTTTTTACTAATGCCCCTAGCCGATGCATGGCTGGAGGGAAGGGAATGGGAGAAGGGGGTGATGTTGTGAAGTAGGTGTATGGGGGGAGAGCCATGCACTAGCCACGTGGTGGCTTCCCTCTCCCCCCCTTAAGCTCTATAAGAACCCCCCTTGTGGTGAAGAGAGTGGGAGTGAGAAGGGGTAAAAGAGGAGAGGCCATCGTGCTGGGAGGAAGCCGCCGTGAGGACCGCCCAGACCTACTGCCAGCGCCACGCCATCCGCCACCAGGCCACTGTAAGGACCGCCCTGCCACACCCAGCCGTCAGGCCGCCGCCATTCTATCATAAACCCCCCTCTTGTCGTCGATTATTTTTTCCCCTCTCCTCAATCACTATCTTTTTCCCCATGTGGCTCTCGGAAGGAGAAGCTTCCTAGAAGCTTCTTCGAAGCTTCCAAAGGCAAGGCTTAAGGCCTTGTGCACATAGATTGACCCTGAGGGTAAAAAAATCCAAGTCTCCCTAGGCCTTGTACACGTGGATTGACCTCGAGGGTAAAAATCCTAGCCTCCCTAGGCCTTATGCATACATTTCATTCCCGAGGTTCATGATCCAAGCTTCCAAGGGCCTGATTCCGCGAAGGAGAGGAAATTTGCAGACCGTAAGTCTTCGGGACGCGCATATAACTCAAGGGAATCCGCTGCAACAAAAGTACGCTGCATAACAATGGCTCCCAAGAAGTCGCAAGGTGCACCTGCGGGAGGTTCCTCCTTGAGCTTACACATGGCCAGCCCACAAGCCCAGGTTTTACAATTTTGATTCCACACAAAAATAATGTGTTAAGCATGATAACTTTCATGGAATAGGAAGCATCTATGCATGTTCAAATTCACCTAGCTTAGTTAAAATGCAATTGGGGAAAAATTGCCTATTTGAATGATTATTTGAATTAATTCATGACATGCAACTGGGTTATTGGCATTTTCAATGTGATTCCATCTTACGAACTTAGTAGCATGTTGCCTTGTCGTGCATTTCAAGGTGATGAGTCTAAAACGCCTATTGCCTATCATTATAAGGTTGAAATTATTAAGTGCATTTTTGACTGGACATGAAAGGAATAAGCATATGTCACATTTTAGGCAATATCTTCCTTGTAATGATTCCCATGAGGAAAAGTCGTTAACACCCATAGGATGTTATCCGAAAAGAAATAGCAGAGCACAAAAATGATTCTATGGACTTGCAAGTGGCATGTGCTTGCAAAATGGAATAAGCCAACACTAGTCCTACAATATTCACCTTGCATGAACTTCATTAACTACGTTGTAGTTAGGAAAGGGTTGCATGTTGCACATTCGTCATGCGTAAACTTCAATTCATGGAGTGGCATTTAGAAAGGATTGCATGGCTTATTAAAGCATGAAATTCAAACACTTAGACAAAAGGTTGTAGGCATTATTCCTTGATGTAAGTCCTAGTAGGCCCTATGAAAGTTATTCTGCAAATTATCATGCATTTTGACTTTTAGCAAGAAATGATAGGATTATTGCGAATCTAGTGGTACGTACAAGCAATGAATCACATGTTTACGTGTATTGTGACATTTTGCAATTATTTTTCTCCTTTAGATCAAGTTTATCAACTCTAGGAAAGGTTCGTCCTTGTCGCAAGACAAGTAGATTTAATTATCTAGATCACCTAACCTAAAAGGGATTCATATAGGCATGGTACAGTCGATACGATAAATACCCCAAGTGCTAACTAGGGTTTAGCACGTTAAGGATTCGGCCTAGTTTCGCACTTGTTGCCAAGTCGAAACCCTCAAACCCAAAGGTCCTACCCACATTCACGGAATGTTTGGGTCAATTGGACGCTCATGCAAATAACAATCTAGGGTTTCTACCCTAAGGATCATTTGACCTAATTCTAAAACTCGGATTGAGTTGGAATCCCTAGGACCAAACGTTGTCGGCCTAATGCAATTAGGATTGGGTTGGGTAAGAAGACACCCTAAACCCTGCTTCTTGTCTAAACATAATTCCTTGATCAGGAAACGCCGTTCAATGGGTGAAATGATCCCATGGAATAGATGCGACACTTGTGCAACAAGTTGCAACGCCGCATGGCCTTGTGGTTTGATCACAAGAGAGTTTTGCCATTCCTTGGAATGAGGTTGGCAGGTTCTTGCACAAGTTTAACTTGCAAGAGGATGAGTAATCATCCTATTATATCACCTTTCTTGGGGAAAATTGCCAAGATAAGGGAAGTTAAGGCCTGAAGGAGGGAGAGGCAGCATAAGTTACCCCCGAGTGTCTGCCTGACCCTAACCAAGGGGGTTGTTAGCCGCGCTAGGAACGTGGACTGAACCCGCCGCATGAGGTCTCTCCGTTGGGCACTACTTGGAGCAGGAGGACGCTTGGGTGCCAGGGGGGGTCTGGCCATGAATCCCTTACCTTTCGGGCCCTGCACAAGAGGCCAACGTGACTCAAGATTGGATCTTGAGGCCTGCATACTAGTCTATGGGCAGAATCTTGTATTAGTAATCCATGTGGATTGCTGGATATCCTTTGGGAGGTTTAACATGTTGAAAAGGAACTTGTTTGACATTGTTTTTCTATGTCAAGTCCTAAGATACCATGAAGGAACTAGTGTCTAATTGGCTAATTAAGGAAGCTGCTTAATGCATGTTCAACTAAATGTGGTAGGTAATTAGACAACTAAAGAAACCCTAAGGAAAGTGCGATGGATGTGGCCATGGGTCCGTCCTACAGATGGGTGGTCCAGGTTGGCCGGGAACTTTTCTCAATCCAAACGAATAGCAAGGAGCTCTTCTCAAAGGAAATGAATAGCAAGGGCACTGACCTAGAGTTTAGATTACTAGAATCCCGATTTATGCTATTTTAGGGGAACGGAATGGGACTATGCCTTATGGGCAGAGAGGTTGAGCCTTGCATCACTCTCGTCTCCCATTCTCCTTGAACCAAGTGCAGTATGAATCCACTTCATCCCTGGCGTTTATACGTAAAGTAGTTTGCCTGGGGTTTGATGCTAGCTACCGTTTTAGAAATTTGGCCATTAGGGGAAACCTTGATTCAGGTCGGTCCTAAGTGGGAACGACTGGAGTACTTCCGATACATGGCAGACTTAAGAAGTCCTAGATTGCAAACCCCGTAACATTCCATGGGAGTGCTGGGCAGAGTTTTCTAGACTCTCTTCCCCATGGACTGCTAAGATGTGTCCTGAAAGGGAACAGGTGGACACATTACACTAACTACCTAAACATGTGAAGACTAACTAAACTAAAGTGTGCTAAAACCTAAAATGGAAAGGTATCAATAAAACCAAAAGTTTTGTTCTTTTTATTTCTTTCAAAGGAGTATTTGTTTTGTAAGTTTTTTCAAATATGTAGAATAAAGTAAAAACCCCAAAAGACTCTAAGAAGACAATAAACTAAAATCTTCAAATTCCCTAAGATCTATTACTACAAACAATACCCCTAATCCAAAATCATCCACACTATCTAAGTCAAGTAGATCAACAAAACCATGCTCATAAATAGCCTCCAACATAGACACATCACAGGTCATAGACTGGCTATCAGGTGCATCCTAAAAACCTTCATTACATCATGGAGCGAAGCCGCATCTGTATCGTCATAATAGGGCATAGATGCCACCACTGGTAAACATCCTAAAGAATAGTCATGAGTCACATCCATATACCAACATATATAATCCCAACAGGGACAATTCACTTGATCATCAGGATATGATGGAGTAAAATGATAAATAACAGCTTGATATCAAGAAAATTCTTCATGCTCTCTATCCACCCTAGATTGAACAACACCATGCTCAGGTGAGAATACACTATCAAAATCGTGGCACTCATAAGTGTAGCATATAGCATCCTGCATATGATAGTGGTACCATAGCATCAAAAGTATGTGCGACACTGCCAACACATGAGCTGAGCATGCACGAAAATATGCCACTGACACTTCTACAACCAAATGATGGTGGATGGTATTGAAAACAAAAAATAATCACAAAACAAGAACCACAATAGGCCTCTCCTCTCGATGCATATAAGAACTTTCCTTGTGTCTAAAAACACAAATATTATAAGGCCCAACATGAACAAGATCAAGAGCTATCAGCATCAAGACCAGGATAAAGCACATCCATCCATAGAAAATCCATACCTACATCCCATTTTTAAAACAACCCAAAAGAGAAAATAAATTCAAACATAGATTAGTTAAGGGGTCATTCTAACCACTTACCTAACTATACCTAACTAAACTAAGTCACATAATGTTTAAGGCAGAGGCCATTAACCCTAAAAATCTCATATTCAGCATTAATACCTTGTACATCAAGAGAACCATTATCATAAACTTTAACAACCTTAAAAGGTCCTAACCAACAAATTTTAAGCTTCCCATGAGATTTAGAATAGGTCTATCATGAAACTAAATCATTTTCTTTAAACTCTCATATTTTGATATTCTGATCGTGCCAAGCTTTACGACGTTTCTGCATTGCTTCTAAGCTCTGTAAAGCTAACAATATTTCCTCATCTAACCTCACCAATTGTAAAATTATTTGCTTTAATGATTCAGTCTCACCTAATCGTAACGAGAGGGCGATTCATAGAGTAGGCAACTCTTGCTCAATTGGAAAAATAGCATTAGTTTCATAAACTAAATTGAAGGGTGTATTTTGAACTATCACCTTATAAGTGGTTTCATAGAACCATAATGCCTCATATAGAGATTCATCCCAATCTCTCCAATGAGAAGTAACTGTTTTAGTTAAAATCCTGCAAATAATGAGATTGGTTACTTCTACTTACCTGTTAGCTCAGGGATAATAAGGCGTTGACTTGCGATGCTTAATTTTGTATATTTCTATTAACTCGCTAATAAGGCCATTTAAGAAATGGGAACCTCGATCACTTACTAATTTCAATGGGCAACCAAAACGGGTAATGATATTCTCATACATAAACTTAGCCACATCAATGGCTTTATCTGTCTTAAGTGCTTTCGCTTCTACCCACTTTGTAATATAGTCACTACAAACCAAGATATAATGATTAGATCTATACCTGGTAGGTGGATCAATTGGGCCCACAAAGTCAATTCCCCACTTCTCAAAAGGTGCTAATGCTAATATAGGTATCAAAGGTGTAGGAAAACTCTGGGAAGGATGACTAGTCCTTTGATAGACATCACATTTTTTTCAATAATAGTAAGCATCTTTAAATAGAGTAGACCACCAATAACTAGCTAACAGAACTTTCCGTTCTATCAATTCACTAGTAAAATGGCCACCACAGGGCTCATCATGCAATGCCTTAATGTTAACCCTCAGACAAACAAGGTGAAAAATCTGGAAAATCTAAAGCAGAAAACAAAGGCCAAGGCAAAAGGGAAACGGAAGACGAAGGCGCGCCAAGAAAAATATGGAAACACAAGAAGTGCAAAATAGTCCTGAATAAAGGAAAAAGGCACATAAGAAAAAGCGCAAGTCAATACTTTTCTAAAAGAGCGCAAGCTTCTCATGATTTAATTTAAAGAGTGACGGGCATTCACTTGTGCAATTTGTAAAGGTAGATGGGCGGTAGGAAGGAAGCTAGGAAGATAGGAGGACAATGTGAAAAATGGCCTAGGCCATGACCTGCCATGTAAGAAAGGGGATAAGGGGATGACCTCCCAAAAGGGATTTAGGATTTTGTATATGAAGTTGAAAAGTGAATGAGAAGCTCGTTCTTGTGTGTGGCCAAAAGTGGCTCTCCTCTTCTTCTTCTTCTTCTTCTTCTTACTTGCTTGAGCTTGTGCTTGAGGGAGGGAGTGTGAGAGTGTGAGTGAGTGAGTGTGTGAGGGTGAGGGACCGGGGAGGAGAAGCTCTCCATCTTCTCCTCTCTTCTTCTCTTCTCTTCTCTTTTCTTCTCTTCTCTTGCTCCAGGCAATGGAGCTTGGAGCATGGAGCTTGAGGATGGAGCTTGCTTGAAGCTTGCACTTGGATTGTGGAGCTATTGGAGTGCGCAGGAGGGAAGGTAACTCAATCGGCATGGAGGTAAGCTCACTACACCCGTAGATATGGATGGCGCATCGGCCATGTAAGAGGTAGCCATTAGTTCTCAGCTTGGAACACTTAAAGCAATAAGCGGTCTGTGGGTCTTGGTGGTTGAGAAAAAGCTCCCACATTTTGGTTATGTTGCCGGGACCGACGGAATCAAGACTTGAGCACTTGCATGCTTTGAATCGAGCATTGAAATAGGGTTTTCCCTGAACTCGTACTTGAGGTAGATAGGTAGGAAGTGAGGGAGTTTGAAGAGGTATTCGATCTCCTTAGTGAGTAGGTTTTTGGTTTTTGGGCTTGGAACAACATGATGGAGTAGTGTAGGTATTTCCCTTATGATTTTTTCTTACATTTAGGAAGGATAGGAGAAAAATATTGGAGCATGTATTAGTGTTTTCTGTTACTGTATAACACGGTGAAACAGGAAAAATAAGGGCAAAAAAAAATTGGGTTAAATGTTGGTGAAGGGAGCAAGACTAAGGTGAGTATAGCCTTGGGCAGGGTGATAAGGGGCTAGGAGTGGCAAGAAAGGCCACATTTTTCGTTGCAGGGTTTCAGGAGAGCTGGCGAGAGGGAGAAAGCTTCATTGCATGGACCTACTTTGATCTGGTCATCTAGGAGTTATTTGCCCAACACAGGTAATTCCACACCTTTCCCTACATGAGTAGCTTGGATTTGGAGGTGCTCAATAGGTAGGAAGGCCTCGATCGCTATGCGCAATGAATTCTTTGAAGTTTGATAAAAATCGCATCATGTTCGACCCATCTGAGTGAGGGCGATTCTGGGTAGAGTCCTAGAATCAGCCCTCGGACCACTCGGGCATTCAGACCTCGGACCACTCAATCCATTGGGCCCTTCAGTATTCGGCCTTCGGCCAACTACACTTGGATACCTTTCACTCGCCTTGTCCGAGTGAGGCATTTGGACCATTCGATACTCGGCCCATCTGACTCGGCCCTCGGCCCCACCTGACTTGGCCCTCGGCCCACTCGGCCACTTGGCCCTCAGATACCCACACTTGGATTGGCTGAACTTGACATTCGGACTAATTACGTTTGGCCCTTTCTCAATTGGCCCTCCACCATTCGGATGGGCCAAATAGGGCATTTGGCCCTTGCAATTCGGACCTACTGGGATGAATCTGGATTTTTTCAAATTTCTGACCCATAGACCCCGAAATCAATACAGAGACCATATAGACCCAAAAGCACATCATAGACCTATCACTAGACTGAAATCTAGAGCGAGTAGTTCAAAACTTGGCTATAAACGGTCTTTCAAATCGCGCATGGTGTTTACCGTAATGGCCCTGGGAGTCGAGGGGGACCCCCCTCCCCCCACACAAGCATGGATTTACACTTGCAAAAGAGCAACCAAAAGCTCGTACCCAAACAAAGATAAACAAAGACCCTAGCACCTCAATGGGGGCCAACCTAGCCAACAAGGGCAAAAAGGCCACACTACAAAAACACGTATGTGTTGCATTCAGACTGCATCTATTCAAAGTGAAAATCAACAATATCAAGCTACAACTACGAGGATGACTATATATAACAGTCCTGATGATAAATGCACCTTGAATAGTACTGCAGAGACGATCCAAGACATCAGTGGAGAATCCACTTCTGGTCATGCAGTTGGGGACTCAAGGGCATTTGTCAGAAGGTTTAAATTTATAAGCCAAGGCCCGGGAGATGAAGACATAGTGCCGCCTGCTTATCTTAGCTTCAAACTCACCGCAAAAAGAGAGCATAGTGTCGATGTTCTCATCGATGAAGGGGCAGATTTTAATAACTTGACCTATGAAGCATGGACTCTGCTAGGCCAACTAGAGCCCACACCTACTAATGCAACTATTAGTCCATACGGGGACATCCACAAGCACTCATAGGAAAGTGCAAAATTCTTGTAACTATTGAAACTGAAAGCTTGCCTATCCTATTCCATGTCCCTCCGCATAGTGCTAGTTGTGGAAAGGAAACCCTCCTCGAACAACCTTTCAAAAGGGAAACGAAGTGTGAGGCTAGTTATGTAGCACAAAGGATACACTTGACACTACTAGGTATGAGGATAGTCACAACCTTTAGCAAGGGTGACCTCATCGAACCTCAAGGGGAAAGGCAAGGAAGGTGTTAGCATAACATCAAAGCCTAGTAAAGAGAGCAAGGACCTCTTGAAAGAGTTGATAGAAGCACATGTTGAACAACGAGAACTAGTAAGTGAGGCCATGCTTGAAACAAGGAGGTCAGGTGGCAATTCC
Organism: Lygodium microphyllum; assembly: GCF_053477565.2. NCBI lineage: Eukaryota > Viridiplantae > Streptophyta > Polypodiopsida > Schizaeales > Lygodiaceae > Lygodium > Lygodium microphyllum. The sequence continues at coordinate 93,799,471 of NC_141156.1, forward strand.
AAAGACAGGCTTTGGACTTACGAAGACCACAAAAGAAGCCCAAGACTTATAGACAAAGGTATTGATGGAGAGCCACCACAACATTGCAATGGACATCCAAAGCATTGCTATGTGCTCAAGGGTATTATGCAGGTAATCGATGGATTTGGGTACCAAAACCCCCTACTAAACCATCTCTATCAGCTAGAGGCTAGATTGCATCAAAAGCAAAGAAGCACAGGAGGAAATCTAAGAGAAACTCCAAGTCTCGAGGCAAGAAACCAAACATGAGTGTTCGAAAGGAAGAGCCCCAGCCTAGCACTCTTAATAAGCAGATGTCAGATGTAACCATTGAGCGTGCACAAAGACCACTAGTGCTCAAGGAGCTTTTGACTTTCCAAGAGGATAATGAGCAGCACAGGCACAATGCTACTCATAAGAAGGTTGATTGCTCAACAAAGCAAATGGCACAATCGTCTAACATCCACGAGCAAATCTTTCAGACAGTGCCAAGTCCACCTAAGAGTCCCAGATCTCCTACACCCTCTTTTCCTAAACGAACACAGGAAGCACAACAGCAGTCGTCAAGTCCACTTGCTCAATCCGAATCTCTATCTCCATCTAAGCTTCCAAATGTCCAAGAGGTGGGACATGACACCCCCCGTAGCTCTCGGCTCAAGGATATGCATGTGAAATCTATTATGACTGACTCAACTGATGCTTGATCTGCACAAGTGAATGCACAAAGGGAAACAAAAGACACAGCCACTTCCAATCCACCTAAGGACTCGACGTTGCAGTTGACTAATAGTGGCATGGCCATTGAACGAACCACTACTACTTCCAATCAAGAATCACGATAGTCACAGCCTCGAGCCGTGACGATACCTCTGGTGGAAGGCATCCTTGGCCATTCACATGTGAAAGAGGTGTTGCAACCAACCTCTTTGACACCCTTGGCACTGCCAAAGCACCTAAAGCCTAGGTTTGAGGAGAGATCTCTCGAAGAGGTGGCCAAGAAGAGGGTGCATCTGACCAATCAATCTAGTAAGGCTATTTAGCAGGCCATAGCCATGTCCCATAAGGACACACTAGAGAAAGAGAATTTTGAGGTCCAACCAAAAACATCAATGATTGACCTAGTTTAGGGTCCTGATTCCTTAAAGGAGACAACGCAATTGCCCAAGAAAAAGAGGACAAAACAACGAAAACAATGACAGTTGCAAGTGGTGGTAGACGCCAAGACAGTTGCAAGTGGTGGTAGATGCCAAGACAATCAAGACCAAGAGCACTGAAAAGCTGAGGAATAAAACATCAAGCCCATCCACCAATAAACCCATTATCATCTCCCCTAACAGCGGTGAAACCTCAGACACATCTGTGTGTTCTGAAAAATCAAAGCAACCAACACCATCAGCAGTTGCTTGCAACACTTAATCCACTAACAACAGAACTTGCATCGAGCAACCAAGATTGGATACAACAATGTCACAACCTCGGGGGGGTCACTCATGAATATATGCATGTATAACATGAGTTCAAAATAAGGGGTTTTTAAAATACCATTTTTATACTTTTTTACATACAAAAGGGTGTCATATAAAGGGGTTACCTATAGATTGAATAGAAAAGGGTTGTGTTTTATTCAAGAAAAATTTGCACATTATGATATTTATAAATAGGCCATGAACACACGTTATATATAGAATATATATATAGTGAACCCCCTGAGGTCACAACAGGGTGACAAATCTATACCAATCTCATCCAAGGATAACCATGACGCAATAACAACAAAGCCTCAGGAGACACATGGGAACCTCGAGGACGTAAGTAATCCTAGAGTTGACCAATCTTGCTTATCTAGGCCTGAGCCTCGAGCTAGGCTAAAGCCTAGAGAAACTCCTAGAACCTTGCATGCGATAGCAACCGAGCGAGCCCGAATTGAACATAGAAGTGTTGCAGAATGCTTAATTGATTTGGATGCTAAACTCAAAGTATTTACACGTGTCTATGTCCTTGCGGACATGGGTGCATTCCCCAAGAAGTAGCTTGGGGAATACTTGCCATTTCCCCTATCCTGGGAAGAGCAAGAACATCTTGATGAGCATTATGAGAAGCTCCTGCATGAATGCATGTGACTCACCTCTGACGAGGAAGCTGAGGAACTACACTTAATTATAGCATTCAATGATGTGCTCTGCCAACCAAATCTCTTAGAGATAGAGGAACTAAAGTGACAATCAGAGGGTCGAAGTCAATTTGAAAAATGTTGGTTTGAAAATCACGTTGCAATGGCCGAACTAGGAGCCCAGATTATGACAATCTTAGAGGAGCGATTGGCTGAATGGCATTCTCAAAGAGACCCAACCTATGTGGCTCCGACTTCCTTTTGAGTACTGACTGCCATTCGAGGTATGGACTTAGCCAAAACTAGTCAAGAGAACTCTCTGGCTAATAAATTTCTCACAGAGGAGGAGTTACATGTTGCCAGTAGACTTGGACAAGGTACCATGCTACTCGATGTTGCAAAATATCTATTGTTATTGAGTAAGCTGCCACAAGTACTGGATGCATGTGCCACACTTCAGTACAATCCTGAGCTCTACATTTGGTTTTTATCCCCACAAAGTGGCATGGATTCGTAAATATGTACATAAATAAACAATGAGTTTTGTGACCCTGTATAGATAATATCAACACACACAAGCAATGATAATCAAGCGCAGGGAGAAGAGTTGGGTTTGACAGGCTGAGCTCCTCAAGTCGTCCTCTCACCACACATCTAGAAGGCGTGTGACCATTCCCGCCTCCAGGTGGAAGACATGCAACCCTCATTACCGCCATAGGAATCCTTGACCAATATCTTTGATGGCATAGACGGGGCACTATCCCCTTCTATACACATTTCCCCTTTCTGGTCTATCCTTTCAGGGACCACTCCATGACAACCAATCCATGCAACTTAGCATAAGCCAAGATTTGCTAATGGCTGGAATACGCCCCAGAGTCCAGGTAGGATGAACATCATCATGTGGGTCATCCCTCTACAACAAACACTGCATGTCTCACCTCGGCCCTCTTCCTCATATGTGCTTCATAATCCATTGTTTAATCCCTTTTATGCAAATAATTCTATCTTGCCTCAAATCCTAACCTTGATTCACATTTTGCATATTTTCCCAGAGTAGCCATCATGGAGCACACAATGCAGCTAGCATGCAAGGAAGCTCTCCTCCGTAGAAGGGAGCATAAGGCACAAGCGCCTCCACCAGAGCGATATGTGCCTACCCTTAAAATATACGCACCAAAAAGAGACCCCAAGAGACTCAAGCCAAAAACTCCCCAAGCCAAGAGGACAAAGGCTCAAGGGAGCACCCAGCGTGTGGCAACACTGGCCCTGCAGGCCCCCACCAGACGCTCGGGCACCAGGTGCTTGAAAGAGGAGAAGGCAACTAGAGACAAGCGGGAATTTGATGAATTATTTAAAAGCATTCTTGAAATAGCTACAGCCAGGGACTACACCATTTGGGTCCCGATCGATATCTTCCCCGCCAAGCCTAATAGGAGTCTACCACCGGCACAACCCTAGTCGTCTAATCACCCAAATTCACCCCACCTCATACAAATAGAATAGGCCTTATGTGTATAACCTCCTTGCCAAATGCCATTTTTTCATGACCTTTTGTCCTTAAGTGGTTAAAGAGGCACGCTCCCCAACAGTATAAACCTCCCTAACATACTACTAATGTATGTCACGTCTTTAACAAGCACGGAGGATATGCATCACAGTCAGCACCATAGGATTTTGATAAAGTAATATCTTTTTGTATTGCATCTGTTCATTATAATTGATGCATGTGACTTGCATATACTCTCATGAAGTGTCAAGTGGATGCAAGACGACATAGGTCTTTGTACGAAAGTGTTCAATGTCCAAGTCACCGCAAGACCACCAACCTCACAAAGAGCCATGACAAAGCCACACTATCGAAAGTGAAAATCACCTTTACTGATCGCCCACATCACATGGCCCAAAGCATGACCAATGTCCACTTTCTCTTTCTGGGTCAAACTCTACACCTGACACTCACGGCAATTATTACCTCAATTCTATCAATATCACATGTTACAAAGAGGTTTTGCAAATCTCTAGTGTATCTCCCCATCTCAACAACTGTTCCTCTATCAATTAGGCTAGGACACAATCATCACTATAATATCCAGTTTCATAGCCTTTGAATCTCGACATTTCTCGATCCAATTGAAAGGCTCATAGCCTCAACGTATTGCAATGGTTGTACTCATGTTATTCCTTTAAAAAGGAAAGGAAAGAAAAGAAGAAAATGAAAAAAAAAGAAGAAAAAAGAAGAAAAAGAAAAGAAAAGAAAAGAAAAGAAATACTCACAATCACAGCACGACACGTAGGGGTTCTCAAATTAGGTATGCCTAGTCGTCCCTAGTCCCCTAGTCCCTCTACACATCCCCCACAATTGCACATAAAGGGTAGGACATACCTAGGGATCTTGTTTTGCCTATGGTTAGACCTGCCACCTTGACCCATTTGCACGATTCCTTTTAGTATCATTCCAATCGATCATGGTAAGCACTGCACTAATGGCCATGAAAAGTACACCATTCTCATCGAGCAAGCGTACCAGCTATCAAAAGTCCGGCGCCAATGTGTTCAATTATGCTACATCATGCTGTCACAACGCAAAGGATGTCTCATACACCTTCATGTGTACTTCCCCTCAACATGGACAACTTCACTGCATCCACGCATTGTTACGAGGAAACAAACCTGCGGTCTTCTAACTACGTAATATCTAAGTATGCACAAGCACTCACATAGTATCTATACCAAAATATATACACAGTTTGGATCCTCAAGTGCCGGACAATACTCTCAACTTGCTTCAAGTTTGACCTGTCTCCCAAACTAATAAAACTATGTCTTGTGCATGATAAGAAGACTAGCACTACCCCTACGGAGAGACCACATATGAGAGGTTTTCAATCACAGGTACTGAAGACTCCATCAAATGCATCATCAGCTCTTCATCATCACTCAATTCTGACATCTTGACCATTCCTATCATGCAAGCCCCACAACAATCGGCATGTGCAGAATCCCCACAAACCACCACCTGTACCAGCCCCCAGTGCAATTCCTAGCAACAAACAGATCTACCCCCAACTCCAACAACCCTACGGCCGACCACCCATGCCAACAACGTGGCCCCAACGATCTTCATCCACACCACTATTAAAACTCCTCCAAGGCCAACTAGAGCCATCCCTTCCACCCACATCTTCGATGCATGCCAAAGCCTGCTTGCTACCTATGACGGTGAGTGCCATGGGACCGGCAGTCGTCTAGGAGGGGGGTAATGTTAACTCTTAGACAAACAAGGTGGAAAATCTAAAAAATCTAAAGCAGAAGACAAAGGCAAAGGCAAAAGTGAAACCGAAGACGAAGGCACTCCAAGAAAAATATGGAAACACAAGAAGTGCAAAAAAGTCTTGAATAAAGGAAAAAGGCACACAAGAAAAAGTGCAAGTCAATACTTTAGTAAAAGAGCATAAGCGCTCATGATTTAATTTAAAGAGAACCGGGCTCTCACTCGTGCAATTTGTAAAGGTAGATGGGCGGTAGGAAGGAAGCTAGGAAGATAGGAGGACAATGGGAAAAAGGGCCTAGGCCACGACCGGCCATGTGAAAAATGGGATAACAGGATGACTGCCCAAAAGGGATTTAGGGTTTTGTATATAAAGTTGAAAAGTGAATGAGATCTCCTCTTCTTCTTCTTCTTCTTGTTCTTGCTTGCTTGAGCTTGTGCTTGAGGGAGGGAGTGTGAGAGTGTGAGGGAGTGACTATGTGAGGGTGAGGGACCGGGGAGGAGAAGCTCTCCATCTTCTCCTCTCTTCTTCTATTCTCTTCTCTTGCTTGTGGCAATGGAGCTTGGAGCGTGGAGCTGGAGGATGGAGCTTGCTTGAAGATTGCACTTGGATCATGGAGCTACTGGAGTGCACGGGAGAGGAGGTAACTCGATTAGCATGGAGGTAAGCTCACTACACCCGTAGATATGGATGGCCCCTCGGCTATGTGAGAGGTAGCCCTTAGTGCTCAGCTTGGTACGCTTGAGGCAATAAGCAATCCATGGATCTTGGTGGTTGAGCGAAAGCTCCCACACTTAAGAACCACAGGGACTTCATCTTCCCTTACACATCATCGATAGATACCCTTACGTGAAAAGAATTTCTAAAGGTAACCCCCTAATAATTCATAGGAGTGTGCTTGCATTCAAATTTATCGCTTTCGTTGTTTATCAGCACCAGGTGGATAATAAGTGATACTAATAAAATTTGCAATATCACCATACCATGGAGCTTGCGTCTCCATAGTAAAAAGTGCTACATTTGGCAAATCATCCTCCACACCTTCTTCCTATCAAATGTTAATAATTGTGAAATACGGTCTGCTAGAACATGAGATCTATTAGGATGAGTCTCTTGAAATATAAACATCCAATGAATTACACATCCTAAAAGTTCTACTTTATTAAGTAAATACTTTAACGCTCCATGATCCACATAAATGGTAAATTTATTCCCTAATAAATAATGACAAAAATTTTCCACTGCAAATACCATTGATAAGCATTCTTTCGCAGTGGTAGTATAATTTCTTTCTGCGTCACTTAAATTACGATTTGTTTAATAAATTGGATGATCCACTTTATTATCATCTCCTTGGCATAAAACAACTCCTACAGCATACATAAATGCATCATTATATGGAATTCCTTCGTCCAAATTGAAGGTGCCAATACTGGTCCTTCAATTAACTTTTGCTTGAGAAATTCAAATGCTTCTTGACAGTTAGCAACCCAATTAAAAGGAGTATCCTTTCGTAGAAAATTGTCAAAGGTAAGGCCAATTCTAGGAGATCAGAAATGAACCGTCAATAATAATTGAGATTCCGCAAAAATCCACGCAATTTCTTAAGATCTGTTGGAGGTGGAAGTGTAGAAATCTTAGAAATTTTAGCTGGATCCATAGCAATGCCTTCTTTAGAAACGATATGCCCCAACAACGTTCCTTTTGGCACTCCAAAATCACATTTATCAAGGTTCAAGGAGATACCTACTTCGTCACTACATTTAAACACTTATGCCAATTGATCAGGCATTTCTTTTGCCTTCCCATAGATATAAAAATCATCTAGAAAAACTGCCATCCATTGTTAAAGAAAGTCTTGATAAGCTGCAATCATAACTCTCTGAAATGTTGCAGGTGCATTACATAAGCCAAAAGGCATTACTTTATAAGTGAATGTTCCCCATTCAATAGTAAAAGTAGATTTGGATTGATTTTCTGGATGAATCAACACTTGATTGTAGCCATTAAGCCCATCCATAAAAGAATATAGCTCATGGCCTGCAACTTTATCAAGTACCTGATCTGTAAATGGCAAAGGAAAATGATATTTACGTGTTTTTCTATTTAGCTTTCTATAATCAACACGAATGCGATTCTTCTTACTGTTCTTCTTGGGTACTCATACAACAGGGGAAACCCATTCACTATATGCAACAGGATAAATAAATCCCTCATCTAAAATTTTAGCAATTTTAGTTTTGACCACTTCTGCATACATAGGATTTGTTCGTTGTTGGCGTTGACATACGGGTTTTGTACCTGGTTCTAGATCGATATAATACTGACAAATTTCAGCTTTAATACCTCTAAGGTCAGTATAAGACCAAGAAAATTCCCCAACATGTGCTCGTAATACCTCCTCAAACCTTTCTCAATCTTGGGACTCCAATTGAGCCTCGAGATGCAAATATTTCCATTTTGCCATTTCTATTTTAATTACTTCCACTTTGGGCTCTTCAAGAAACAAAGAGGCTATTTTCCAAGGGTTGATTGTAGGTACATCCTCAGATATATCCATTGATACATTTTTAAGAAAACTATTCTTGGCAATCGATTCTGGTTTTTCTTCCCTTGCATTCATAGAATGTATCAAGGGTACAGCCATACAAGGAACAATGGCAATATCATTTTGAATATCCTCAGTCATTTCTACCATATGGACATCCAATAAATCTAGAAATAGCCTACTGGTATGACTTCCTTGTCCTTTCCTCAAGCCATGCAAAATAGGCTTCAATTTTATGTTATACTTTCTCGTGAACATGGTATTTTTAGAACCTATCATCTAACAAATCTGATCTCGATCACATGGATATTGATCATGTAACTTACGATGATATTGATGTAAGATTTTATTGTTCTTTCCTAAACATTCTTGATCATCTAAACTCCAAGACCATTTGTTAACCTTAAGCTTAAGAATTAATGGATGTAGATCCTCATTTTCCTCACCTTGAATTCGACAACCTAGATAATGTATGACTTGTTTGAGTTCTACAAAATCTCTAGGTGTCACATGTTCAAACCGTCTAAGTTGTGGTTCTTTTCCATCCCCATATATAGTGAATCCATCACTCTTTCTTTGGGATGAGGTAATACAACCTCTGGTATATTTTTCATATTGATCTTAGCAGATTTAAATTGGACTCATTAGTAACCAACTAGTGGTCCCTTAGAATAATGATGCATCTTCTACGTAGTTCCAGTGAAGCGCTTAAAGGGATGATACAATCAAGGAGCACTAGTAGGGTTTTTCCCTCGAGTTTCTGGTTCAAGAAGACACTTAGACTTATCTTCTTTCCAAAACCAATTAGTCTTTTCATATTTCTCCCACTGGTTCTTATCTTTAGGTAAGGCTTGTTTCATCTGTAACTCCCTACTACTAAATTCCGACCTCTGTTACTCTAAACACAACTCTATAAGTGAAATTTCATCTAGATATCACATTTCTCTAAATTGAAAATTTGCCTTTTCCTTTTGTAACTTAGTAATTTTCTTCATTGCTTCATTTACAGTAGTCACTACTGCCTTACATTCTACTTCCAAAGCCTCATTTAATTCTCCAATGATCCTATCATAATTACCATGATGTTCACTAGATGGTTGTGCAAACCTATGCAAGCTTGAAGCTGAGTCATCCTCATTGTCCTACAATATTTGTCTTTGTAATAGTTTGCACCTATTCCTAATCCTCCTTTCTCTTTATCTATATCTGGCAATTGTTCAAATCCAAAGGGTAGAGCATTTTCCTCATAGGGGAAAACAATAAAAACCCTACTCTTAGGCATGACATTATTATTCTCAATAATGTCAAATTCTTCCATATGCTCCAAAGAGGTTGTGGAGATGCCATCTACATTAAATGTCATGAACTTAGGCATCTTTTCCTTTTCTAATTCATCCATATAAGCCGCTTCTACCTTTCTATACATAAAAAACGCATCTTCTTGATCATTTTCTTCCTAGTCCATGGATAATCGGGAATATGTTTCAAGCGAATCATCAAAGTATTCCACTTTCCCTATAGAGAGCATTAAGCAGTCTAGGGTTGTATCCTTAGTCATAGACAACCAATGAGTAATCTCACTGTTCAAATCATTGTCTCATGAAAATGTTACAGCATATTCACCAATACCCATATGTTCTACCATATGAGGCTGATGTACTATATTTACCTCCACTTTTTCTACTCTTGCTGGGTGTTGTGTTCTCAATAACCAGGCATAAGGCCATTCATTATCGGTCCTCTCCATTTTTGAGTAATAAAGCTCATTGTTGTATTTCTCATCCACTTCACTAAGCATCTCATCTCCCGACTCTTTAAAAAATCATTTCAAAATAACTTGTATTTTAATGTGATCATTTCGAGGACCAATCACAATTGAATATTTATACCAATCATGAGTGCACTTTGCTTGGTATAACCAAGATCCAACAACACAGAATATGAAGAGATATTTGACAATGAGTGAACTACTAAGTAATTCACATGAAATTCTAGGCCAGCAATTACAGATTTCACATTATGAAGTCACCACAAAGGAATCACTTTCCTTTGATCACCCACACATAAAACGATATTGGTAGGTTCTAGATTCTTCAAACCTAATTATTTCATCATTTGTTCTATCATCAAATTGACTGGTGAGCCACCATCTAACTGCACTTCATTTAGCAAGTGGCCATTAATAGTAGTATCTATTAATTGGAGCTCCTAGATCCACAAACAAATCTAATATTTTCACGTCCTTAGTTGCTTTTCTTACGGTTACTTTAGGAACATTAATTTCAATCTTCTTCCTTCGACGCCGAACTAATTTATGGTAAAGCTACTTTTGACATCTAGGTGCTATTTCTAGCAATTGCTGAAGGTGAATTGTTAAAGATACTTGCTCTAATGTAGCCCAAATAGCATAAGTCTTGTTTACTGCTTCCGCCTACTCTTTACTTCCTTCCTTAGGAGATATCATCCTTTTGGAAAAAGGAGCTATCCCCACTCAAATCTTAGGATTTGCTAAAGGCACATGTAATAATGGATGGTCAAAGGAATATTATGGAGAATCTAACTGAGGTAGCTCTATATTAGGATCTATATCCTTAGGTTTATCCTTCACTGCTTCTTTTAATTGTAAACTTTCTTCCTCTAGACCTTGCTCCTCTTGTTTCTGCTTTTGTGCTCTAGTCCTAACACAAGTCATGGGGTTAGCCTTAAAGGTCACCCTATGAGTTATGAATTTAGACATAAATTCATTCTCTTGCCTTGTTGTTTCTACTTCAACTAAATTTCTAGATGAGGTTGAGGGCTCATTAAATTTTTTCTTACCCTTTTGATTAGGTTAATTATCTTCTCACTTAGGGCAATTCTCTTCATGATGTCCTTCGCCACTACACCTCATGCATACAGGAGTATAGTATGACCTTCCTGTTGGCATCGATAAAAATTTACCGGTCCTCTAGGCCCTTGTGGTCCCCCTTGCCCCATTGGATTAAGAAAATTACCATTATTTCACCACAAAGGAGAATCTCTTCCTCTGTGTCTATCATTATTGTAATTATTTCGGGGTACTGGGGGTCTAGCTTGGGTTGGCAATCCTCTCCGCCTAAAGGATTGATTAGGTGGTCCAATGGCATAAGTTGTATTATTACAATCCATGTAATTGTAATTCGTTTGCATTAAACGAGCTTGTTTTTTTTCTTGACCTATCTTGTGCCATCAATTTATATCTAGATGCCCTGTCTTAAGGCAAAAGGTGCAAAACAGTGGATGGTCAAGCATTAGTCTTGAAGGTGTCGGACACTCTATAGCCACACGACCATACCCACGCAGACACTTACCATACTAGATATTGGATCTAGGTGGGTTTGGAGTTAAGCTACTCGAGGATTGTTATGCACTAAAAGACTGTGTTGTTATCAAATAAATTTCTTTCAAAGATGCTTGCATTGCACTCATAATATCTTCCTTCAACTTTCCTAGAGATTTTACAATAATATTAGCTACTTTCGTTTCATCAAGAGGAGACTGAGATTGCGACATATAAGGCATTTCTATTTGCATCATATAGGCTAGAATAGAAGTGTGCAGATTTAAAGGTACACTTGATACATTTGGATTTGCCGTTGTTGTGCCGCTACGTGCACATCGTGTAGAAAAATCTAGAGTGTGGCTTCCTTTTAGATTTACAGAGCCAATGCCATTTTAGACATTAATGTTAGTGTCCATGGTTTAAAAATATTACACTTTAGTCAATTTTTAATATTCTAGATATTATCTATTGTAAAAAAATCTACAAAACTATAGACAACTTCTAGATTAGGATGACATGTAAAAGAAAGCATGTAGCTTTCAGCTAATTTGAGAGGATTTTATGTAAAAAGAGAGATTAGCGAGATCGTGTGACGTGCGATCGGTGTTTTTAGGCACTGAATAACACTCCAAAAGTGGGAGATGAAGGAGTAATCTAGCAGGATTCTGGCTGGGTGTCCTAGTATTTAACCCCCCTTCAGAGCCATTGGAAAGATCAAATGGGAAATCTTAGCAGCATAGAGGAAGGTATTATTTTGTACACATTTTTTTCTATTAGAGTTATATTTTCTCATAATGTTGAAAGAAACCAACAAGCTTAATCTTTGTTAGTATTCTTCTATATTTTCTAATTCTTTGTTGAAGTGTTCTTCTACATCTTCAATCTCTTCGAACCCCTTCTCTTCCGTCTACTCCTTGAATCTACCTTCACCCTGCTGTCACTTATCTTCAAGAACTTGGCTTGAAACCTTCAACCCTTCTCTTATCTCTACCATCTCTGGAGTCTAAGCTCTTTAACCCCCATACATTCTTCTCTTGCCAAACCCCTATGGTGACCTTCAACCCTACACGTTGTAACATTGGTGAACCCAACATGAAGGTTGGTGTAAGAGAACTCCAGGATGGGGGATTCTTTAGGAGATACCCCACAACAATTGGTGCGCATACTGCAACACACTCAACAACAACAAATCCAAATGTTACAACAACAACAACAAAGGCAAGAAGAAGAGAAGCTTGATTCCATAGCTATTAAGGCCCTAAAATAAGTTGTGCGTGAATTAAAACAATTTAACGGTCAAAATGTCTCTGTTTTCATTAGTTTGTAAGTTGAGAAAATACTCTTCTTTGTTTTATCGCAACATGCATGGAGCCATTATTTTGCCAAACTAGCCAAGCATGGTCTTCAAGAAAGAATCCATGGTCTTTTGTGATTGGGCTGCATTAAAAAAAGCCCTACACGAAGAATTGTTCTTAGAAGACTCTAGCCTTATGACAAAGAAAAGTTTCACTGAATGGGTTGAAAAACCCAACAAAGGTTTAGTTGCAACAACTCTATACCATGAATTTGAAAGTAAACTTGGACAAATTGATGCTGAAAACCAACAAAGTATGGAAGGTTAGAAGATTGAATTATTCCTTAAGGTTGCAGATCCCATTCTATAAGAAAAGCTTACTGATTGCCTAGAAGATGCTACCTCTGAATCAGGAGTCAAGACTGCATGGACAGATGTTACTGATGCAGTTAACATGATTGCTCGAAGAGATCAGATGCGACTAAGAATGGACCCTACTTCAACTTCAACAACTCCATTGATGGAGCTTGTTCCAACTTCAAAATACCCTATTTCTTTGACTAATCTAGCAAACCTTTCTTCTTCTGTTCCTTCTAAAAATGATGTCATGAATAAACTTATTAAAAGCATGCGTGACCTTCATTTGAATCTTATAGAAACTAGTTCCAAAGTAGAGAAGCTGGATGTCAAAGTTGAAGAACGAGGACGATCATCAACTCAAAGACCCATGAGAGAAGGCTTTAAGAGGCGCTCTATTTGGTGCAATAGCCAACAACATGACAAGAGGGAGTGTTCTACCTTCTGTGAGGCTAAATCACAGAAGCTCGTCTTTTGGAAAGACGAAAAAATCCATGCAGCTGAAATTGGTCTTCCACTAGAGCCACATTTTGGCATGGTGGAATGAAGAAAAGACTAGAAGATTTAGATGTAAAGAATGCCTATGTAGCAATTGATGCAGCTACCTATGGGCTGCAAACCGAGCCAACTAAATAAAGTTTGAAAGCATGTAAAGCTAGTGTGCAATCTAAAGTATGGATGCATGCACTAGATCAAATGGAATGTGGTAAAGCAGCCAAATAATATTTGACTAACACCAGTCAGTGCATTCGAGGAGTAACTGGTTGGAAAGAACTGGTAGATTCTTTTTCCTCCTTTGCACATTTGGCTGATGTCAATCATAAAGAATTCTTGATTGAAGAAAAGAGAAGAAGAGAAGATGAGCTAGGGCCTTCCTCTTTTGGCCCTCCAAAACGGGTAACTAGAAGAACGCTTGAACAACTAAAACTTGCTGAAAATATAACCCCAGATCAAGAGATGGAAGATGTGCCACAAACAAAGAAGACTGAAGGAAAGAAGAAAGGAAAGCAACCAGGCTACAAATTGCGGTTTGACATAGAATCTGCAATCGATCTCAAACCAGTCCTAGAAGAAGGAATTCTAGGAAGCAAAGTTGAATTCACAGGTGAAATTCTTGGAATTGCCAAACGTGAATTCCATGATGTAATTATTAATGTAATCAAAAGGAAAAGACAATATGTTGGTGATGAAGTTAAAGAAACAATGTATGCGTTTTTGCAATTTCTTCAAGTTTTTGTGCAGGATGAAGAGAAGTTGACTTCACAAGGAATTCTTCTTGAAGCAGTTAAAGAATTGATTGCAACAATTAAAGCTTAAGATAAAGAAAACATTAATGCAAAAATTAAAGAAGTGAAAGCTGAAAATGTAATGGTCGACTGGTCCAAACCAGTTGGGTAGTCCACCTCTCAAAAAGAAGGTCGTCTACAGCACATGCATGAGGAGGAAGAGGCTCGGTTCATTCCAAGCAGTCATTACTCCTGTACGCATTGGGCAAGAGCAACAACGGAGACAGTCATCAAAATTGGAGAAAAAGAAACACCATGTATTGCACTCTTAGACCATGGCTCAGAGATAAACGTCATGGCAAGGAGTCTCTATGAAAGTGGCAGATGGCCCATAGACGTTGATCGAGGATGGCGAATGAGAGCTGCAAACAGCTCTTTTGGAGAGTTATATGCTGCATGTCCTAATGTGCATGTAACTATTGGAGACATAAAAGACAATTTTCACTTTTTTGTTCAAGACTCTTGTAGTTACCCTATCATTCTTGGGCAACCTTACATTTCTGAAGCCCACTTGGAAACAAAAGCTCTTGATGATGGTTCTTTATATACTCGAATCCGAAGCAAGGATAATGAACGAGCTATCCAATCTCTTACTGTGTGTGTTAACCATCATTGAAATAGAGATAGACTGCGTGATTATCTTGTGCCTCCTAATGCCCGAGAATTCAAGGGTTTTCGGGCTGCAGTACTATAAAAGGAGGCTATGGTAGTTCGTCATGTAAAAAGATTGAACCTCCTTATGCTACAGAAACTGTCTCTAGCAAATTTGTATCTATGCACAACCAATAGTATGGGCTATTATAAGTCTCCTCCGGCAATGACTATGGCTGAAAGAAAATATTTAGGTCATGTAAAAAGTGAGCTGAAAACTTATGACATGATGGCTGAAAATGAAGATATTTTGGGTATTTTTTTGGACTGATTACTACTCACACATTGGTTGAAATATATGCAGCTGCTCATGCTGAAAATCAGGCAAAAAATAAGTCCATAGAAGTATGTACGTTGGATTTTTATCAAACAATTTAAGAATTTTTTGAGTAGGAAGACATTGGTTTACTCAACAAGGTTGAAGCACAAGTGGAGACAAAATACAAGACGGTTGAAGCAAAAGTGGAGACAAAATACAAGATGGTGGATAAGAAAGTCTAACTTGTGGTAGTCCCACTGCCTCCTGAAAGTGAAGGGCTGGCTGATAGGGTAGCAAATCAACCAAGTCTTCGTGATCCTTCCAACATTGGTCACAAGTTTATATCTAAAATTATAAAAGAGCTCAAAATATGTGAAAATTCTTTCCTTTCGCTGTCTCAAAAACACTCTTTTATGCAAATGCTAATGAAACATGTAAAAAATTTTGCATTTCAACCAAGTGAAATAGGCTGTGAAGATCCAAATATTGTGGCTCCTATGGTCATTTTTACGCTCCCACATGTCCCTTGGAACCTTAAGCCTAACCCTGTTCCAAGGGTGCATTTGCCCAAATTACTGGAACTTCTAAATGAAAAGATCAGAATGAAGATTTTAGAACCTTCTTCAGTCCCCTACTCAAACTGATGGTTTACCGTGCCTTAGAAAAATGGATCTTTATGATTCATTCAAGATCTACAGCCTGTTAGTTGTGTCACAATCCGAAATGTTGGTTCGGGTCCAATTCTTTATGAGTTTGCTAAAGCTTTTGCAGGTAGAGTAATTTATTCTATGGGCGACCTATATTTAGGATATGACCAATTTCAGCTTTCATTAGAAAGCGAAGACATTACCACAATCAAGACACCGCTTGGATTGGTCCACATGTACACTCTACCACAAGGTGCAACAAGCTCCGTAGCCCATATGATGAATGCCATGCACAAAGTTTTAAGGGACTTTATTCCACAACTTGCTTTTCCATTTCTTGATGATGTACCTATCAAGGGATGTGAAGTTAATGAAAAGAATGAGGAGCTTGATGAAGATGGTTGTAGGACATTTGTAATTAACCATATTCATGATTGTGACAAGATTTTGACAAGGCTAGAAGAGGTATTTAACACCCCTTTCAGAGCCATTGGAAGGATTAGATGGGTGATCTGAGCAGCATAGAAGAAGGTATTATTTTGTACACATTTTTGTCTATTAGAGTTATATTTTCTCATAATGCTGAAAGAAACTGACAGGCTTCATCTGTGTTAGTATTCTTCTATATTTTCTAATTCTTTTTTGAAGTATTCTTCTACATCTTCAATCTCTTCGAACCCCTTCTCTTCCATCTACTCCTCTCCTTGAATCTACCTTTACCCTGCTGTCACTTATCTTCAAGAACTTGGCTTGAAACCTTCAACCCTTCTCTTATCTCTACCATCTCTAGAGTCTAAGCTCTTGAACCCCCACACATTCTTCTCTTGCCAAACCCCTGTGGTGACCTTCAACCCTATGTGTTGTGACAGCGTTACTGATGGATTTAAAAGAATGTTCACATAAGACATGTTCTTAGATATCCTACTTGAAGTGCTTGGATATTCCATCTGAGGTTCTTTAAATAAGTCCCTCCATCGTAGTTGACTGAGTTGCACTTCTTCCCACCATCTAGCATGTATTTTAGCATCTACCAACGTAACTGGCTGTTATAGGCTAACATGCTAATGAACTTCAGGGTTAAGCCCATCAATAAATTTAAGCTTTTTCTTAGGTTCATCAGGAGCTGGATTCATCTTCCAAACAATTGTCTCCATGCATTCAATGTAATGTTCAACACTTTCAACTGTTCCTTGGGACAAATAATCCAATTGAAGGGCTAGTCTATCTTGGAAACCTTGCACTACAAGATATATACCTTATACCGACGTTTAAAGTGACGAAAATACAAACAACAAAATTTGCCCCCGTCGTCGGAAAAAGCATCATTATTAACGACGCCATAGAAACATCGCTATCAGCGTCGCTATTGGTGTCGCGCTGATAGCGATGCCAATAACGACGCAAGTAGAAAATTTGCGACGCGCATAGGGATGGAAATAGCGATGCGAGCAGTAAATTTGCAACGCTAATAGCGACGGTAACAGTGATAATTTTTTTTTTGATATAGCACTGTGTGTTATATGAGAGCCATACAAAATAGTTTTTGCACTACTGTATACAAAGCGCTTGCAAAAAAATAGAATGTATACTGAAATCATAAAACTGATACATGAAATAAATGCATGATCGCATAAAAAGCGATTGGTACAATCATGATAAGATATCACTAATACATAGAAAATGTCTACATAGATCAAGCGACTAAAAAATAAAGGTGTGTGAGCTCCAAGGATCCAAGGGCGAGCTACAAATCCTCGTCCCCCGAAAGCTTGTCCCGCCACAAAGGAGCATCGAACGGACTCTGCAGAAAAAGAAACAACACATCAATCCACCATACAATAATGCATTCAAATATATCGTGGTAACTACGGACAAGAAAGATGAGTGACTTATAGGGCCGCCGTGTCTATACAATCGGTTGATCAATACATTGAGACCGTGCCTCTCTGCATATCGAGTCTTAAGGCCTATCGAATTGCGATTTGTAATGGAGAGCTGCAAAGAAAACAAAAAGCTAACTGTTAGAAACATGATTGTCAGCACAAAGAATATTTCAACAAAATAAACAAGCAAAACAAAAGAAAAACTTACAAAGTCCTCCAAATATGTCTTGTGGCCGCCACTCCCAAGATGATGGACCACTCTGGCCTCAAGTCGTGCCCTCCTGCCTCGCACTGCTAACTCCAACGTTCTGGAAAATATGTAGTGTCCTACCTCAGTCGACGCTAGTCGTCTGCATCTAACCACTCGGACTTTGCAGCCCCACTCTTGATTGCCTTGCGTGTGTCGGATCGTCTATGTGACATGTATGCACGCATGCAATCCATCATCCAGCCCGTAGAGAATCTATCTACTGTGGCTGGCACCGAAAACTCCTCGTGCAAGGATGGTACTATGTAGTCCTTGCTCCCCTTCGGTATGTTCTTCCAATGATCCAAGATGTTGTGCTGAAAAACTTGTTGGCACAACTCTCTCATGCGAGCCATCACCCTCCTCCCCTCATCATTCATGATGATGGCTCCTAACCTACTATCGACCAGATATCCATAACTCCTAGGAATCTGCCTAAGATGGGTCCTCTCCCATCTGCGTCCACGCTCCTAGGCATATCTAGGAGACCCCTCTATATCCGGTGTACCGACGGGGGTAATCTCTCTCGGAGTGGCACCCAAAGGGGTACTGACGGGGCTGCGCAAAAGCCGGAGTAACTGGAGTAGATGTCCCCACAGGTGTGACAAATCCTGGAGGTGACGCAGCTCCAACAGAATGACGAGACAGAGACACCACATCCGTGTCTCCACAGCAGCATCCCCCTGATCCCGATGCACTCTCTCCCTCTGGCCCAAGTCGTGAGTGTCGAGATCGTCTGCTCGAAGCCGAAGCATTGGATCGCGCTGAAGCAAATCTAGCAGACTGCCCTGACGAAGAATGAGACAGCTCCTAGTCTACCATCTCTCTGAATCTCACGAGCTGGTCTAGAGACATGCGTGCGAAGATGTCCTACAACTCCTCATCGCTCATCCCTCGATGCATCCTGAAAATGTCACCTGTATAGATAAAAAATTATGTTAGAATAATCAATTTAAATCATACAAAGCACAATAATATAAATCATTTTAAAAAAATCTTTCTTAAAATGCATATCTAATGCACCTTTATAAGAGATTGGTCAATGAATTGAGTAAGTGGATGCTCCAAGTATGAAGTATCCTATGGTCCCATGTTAATCTCCTAACACAACTCCGCACACACTAGAAGGTCGATAGACATGTCACCACAAAAGAATGAGTCCACCTCGTTCTCAAAAAATTCTTGGACTCCTGTATTTCCATCATTGTTAGCCGATGCTGACTCCAAGCTTTCGACGGCCTCCACCCCTTGCAATATCGACCCCTCTATTTGCATATTATCTTCATCTATGCTCGGAACATCGCTTTGATCATATACTCTCGCACTTCGGGGAGTTGAAGGTATAACATACCACCATCGAGGTTGTCGGGGGTTTGGATAGAAGATTACCTGTTCACAAATACGTACAAGAGAGTGATTAACCATTGTGACATAAACCATGTCATAATATAATTAGCAAGCAAATGACTCCACGCACCTATTCACAATGGGTCGGCAACACAAAGGTGTCGCGCAAATCCATCCTTTTTTTTTCGGAATCTACTTCGAAAAATCCAGATGGATCTCGTCAAACTGTTGCTCCAACTCGTATAAGTACCACTTTGAACCACTGCACATCGAATGGTATCATGGAGAAGCTACGATAATCCATCGTAATAATACTTTGCAAGTTTACAAAATACTCCATCTCATCCACAACCGTGTTTGGATCCATTGCTCGTCACCGGCTCTCTTGCTCGAACCTTGCCATGACACCACAGTCCATTGTGGAGTGCATTTTGTCAATACGCTCCACGCGAAAATGCCATCCGCGTGACCACGCTGCACTATATATTTTATACTATACATTGAAACACTCAAATTAGATGTCGCATATAAAATTTAGATATGACAGATTCTAAACCCCTCATCACCTTTGGACTACATTCCCTCGAGAATTCCCACTTCTCCATTGAGACCTCTGTCCCTTTGCTGGATGCTGTGATCAAGGCTCCATGCAACCATCGCGTTGACATAAACCGCGGCATCTCCTCCATGCCTTCAGGATATCGAATTGGTCGATGATGCGTACTACATCGGAATTCAGCTCGCGCTTCCTCTCGATCTTGCCTTGCAATCTGGTATTTGGTGAGCCACGTCTCCATGGAGGCATGGTGCAACATACAAAAGCGATTCACCTTCTCTTTCATTGAGGCATCCATTCTTTTTTCTACTCCATTTTCAACCACCACATCTCCAGTCAGTCTATCATCGTCCTTCAGCGTCCATAGCATTTCATTGTGTGGTTCCACCGTTGGTAGCCATTGTGAAATATGCACTAACGCCTCTGACACCAACCAACCTTCGGCCATGCTACCTTCTGGCGGAGCTCGTTGTCGCACAAAGCCTTTTAGGGTTTTCATGAAGCGCTCCAGGAAGAACATCCATCGCGTATGGATAGGTCCAGCAATCTCCACTTCGTCCACAAGATGCACAAGAAGGTGGATTTGTATCGTGAGCATGCTAATGGGCAGGTATTTCTCAAAGAGACAGACTGTCTTCACTGCTCCCTGCCTCGCGGATTCAATAGAGGACGTCTTAATCTCTTTCAGTGAGATCCATTGCACCAAAGTCTACAACTTGTAAATGGCCCCGCGAATTTCTTGAGTAAGGCATCCTGCGATCGCGATTGGTATGACAAACTGCCACAAATGAGAAAGCATTATGAATAATGGCCACTTTCCAAATTGTAAAATGCCCACACTAATTACAATCCATTCATTGCACAAACCTGACATATCTTATGCCAATCATGGGATTTTAGCCCCAACAATTGGTCATCTTTAGAAAATGCGGACCTGAGAGAACGCATCATACCCGTCGGAGTGCGGATAGACTTGATTACTTGCTTCACAATGCGCTCTTCTTTAGTGGATAAAACCCAAGGAGCGTGAGGAAGCTATACGCGACCATCAGCACTCGATTGCAGGCCAAAGTGCCTCCATCTTACCTACCTCCTTCAAATCCATTTGTGCACCTATAGTGTCTCTCTTTCCTGTGATGTAGTCCCATAGCAAGCTGCCCATATTCTTGAAAATATGCATGGGATCCAACAAGTGGTTGACCTGTAAGTAGGTCCAATATGGCAACTCGTAGAAAACTGAGAACCGTCGCATTCCATTTGGATGTGATTCCGCGTGGACCATTTTCAGCTTGTATCAGCTTGCGGCGTTCATACGTGTTGGAGGTCGTCCAAGGAAACCTTCCCTGAGTTCATGATCCTCAGGCAAGAAAGCGTCGTGTCCTTGATATACCATCTTCTTCATGGTTCATGACCTTTGGGAGTCTAACTATGGCCCACACAATGGACATGCATGATAACCTGAGGTAACCAGACCTATTCCAACACCATGACCTAGTGAATACTTGATTGAATGAGATAAAATATAGATACTACCAGCGAGAACGGATGCCTGCTCACCTGAGCACTCTCCCAATCCCGGAAAGTCATGCATCGTCCACATGAGAATGGCTCGAATATTGGCTGACCGCCAACCATCGCGTCTGCTCATATCTTGCACAGTGACCCCCTCCTCCCCACAAAATCTTAAGCTCATCGACTAATGGACGAAGATACACATCCATATTTTTTACTTTGTAGCGGCCTGGGACGACAAAGCTAAGGATGAGATGTCCTTTCTTCGTAGAAAGCCATGGAGGGATATTGTAGTTGACAAGGACTATAGGCCACACACTATAAGAATTTGAGCGTAGACCAAATGGGTTCACGCCATCCATTGCGAGATCGAGCCGAAGATTCCTTGGCTCTCGCGCAAAGCCTGTGAAGGTAGAGTCAATGTGGCTCCATGCGCACGAATCCGTAGATATTCGTTGAAGTCCATTCGTGGACCTATTCTGCACATGCCATGTTGTCAAGCTCGCCATGCTAGACGTAGAAACATGTGGTTTATGCGGGGGATGAGCGGAAAGTGTTTGAGAACTTTTTGAGGGATGGTTTGCCCTTGCAAGTCCTGTCGATACCTATGAGCACCACACTTTGGACATGTCTCCATAGTCTCGTATTCTCCTGGAAACAGTATGCAATCGTTGATACATGCATGGATGTTATTGTAGTCCATGCCAAGCTTTCGTAAAACATGTCGTGCATCATCACGAGACTCAGGTATGGTATTTGCAGGTGGTAATATATGATATTTCAATAACCTGAGAAAAATCATAAAACACCTTGAAAAAGCACAAATGTTTGTAATAATAGTGTCAAAAAATAATAATCAATGAAGCCTATGTGCAAGGTACCTGAATAACTCGGTCACACTCGTATCGCTCCACCCGTATTTTTCTTGCACACTTAAGAGTACAAGCAGTGTCTTCAACCGAGATACTCGGCACCCATCATATAATGGTATGGATGCTTCCTCTCTAAGCGGATCAGAAGTCTCGACATCCATGGGAATCAATGCATCGATCATTGCCTCCATCTCAGGCTCCAAGATTGTTGGCTCCTGGTCTGGAAGGTTGTCTTTCTCTTTTGGCATTGATGGTATAGATTGGCCTTGCGAGTAGTGGATTGGCTCCTGCACTCCATCTATCACACGCCCACGAACTCTTCTAATTGGCCGCAAAGGATGCACTCCCCCTTGGGACGAGATATCACCTCCCTGGATAGAAAATTTGCCACCAAGACCCAATCTTATTGTATATGGTTTTCAATTAGCTTGCGAGTACAATGCATGATTGATATTAACTTCAAATTACCATTTGCTGAAAATCCTCAATCGCCTGATCAATGATCTCAGATTGAAACTCGCCAAATCGTCGTACGTGTTCTATAGACAATCAGCGTTTTCGTCTAATTGCCAACTTGCATTGAGAGCAAGGACATGGGACACGCTGATTAAGATACGCCTCGCGATCTTGAACAATAAGACCTTCTTCGTTTTCCATCTTATCTACATTACAACAAACGAGGCTCAAATGGATAGCTTTATGGAGATGTATGTCAAGTTGCAAGTTGACCATAAGCTCTTGCTTGAGAGGTTTTAGCCTCTGCAAGAGATCGAGAAGCAAATTTTGTAAAACATTGAGGTTGATATTGATGCATCCATGGTGTTGAAATCTAAACTTCAAGATATAAGAAATGCTTTACTGATTGATGTAAAGAATGCATGGGACATAGTAGTTGAGAGATTTATTGATGTTATATCTCAGCCATATACCATGCTCAAGGATTTGTTTGTCCTAGTAGATAATTATTCGTTATTGTAAAAAAAAAAGCGTTGGTTCATAAGGTTCATGAGTCGAAGACTAAATGTTTGGACTTGACTAAAAGATTGGATAATGCATTAGATGCTAAAAGGGAAAGTGATGAATATGTTACTTCATCATTGCAACAAAAAGATTGGTGACAAGGATGCTATGATTAATGAAGTTCCTCACGAGGTGAATATAGAGTTGAAGGGGATGGAACACGATTCTTCTTTGGGATTTAGTGGTGATCAGTCAATTATTGAGGTGTCTTCTTGTGCAGCCATTATACCTTATATACCTAGCTACGGTCTGTAGGTTATGTACTTTGAATATCTTAGAGGGGCTCTACTAGGATTACTTATACAACTGCACTAGAGGGCTTTGAGTATAAGTAATTCATTTATGAGCATCATTGAGGATCTCTTAGTCTAATAATAAATCAGTCTCAACAAAAAGCATCTTAGTAATGTGGTTTTCTTATCCTAGGTCCATGTATAAAAATTAATGCCATCTATGAAATTTATCAACTATAGTTATAAAAATTGTTCCAATCAATTCTACTCATAGTCATAACATTTGAATAAAATATCCTATGCTCAATTTAAGGGATTCTTCTTCTATAGCAATACTTTTGGGTTCATTTTGATGAACTACCATACTGAGCATTAGCTAGGGTATCATTTTCTTTTAGTCCTTCCATTGACTAGTTGGCATGATTACTAATTTGTTATGCCTATAAAGTTAATACAAAAACAAGGAATTATGCATATCACAATTAGATCCCCTACTTGGACATTATGAAGGATATGACCAATTTTAAGCCATCTTAAAGAGTCACCAATGTATGTGGCCCATGGCAAAACACATTGCATACCATTATCGATAAGTCTATTATCATGCATCTTAAATCTCCTAATTAGACTTTATAAAGTGTATGACTAATTTTAAGCCCTCTTAATGAGTCGATGTAATGGTACCCATAAAAAAAGCAAAGTGCATACCATTACCATAATCATGGATATGTTATTGTTCCAATATATACACACACAGGTGGACTACATCTTGAGTAGACAAAAGCTATCCATTTGAGTAGACATACATCTCTATAAAGCTATCCATTTGAGTATACATCTCTTTCTCTTTCTCTCCCTCTCTCTCCCTCTCCCTCTCTTTCTCTCTCATTTCCTCTCCCTCTCACAATATATCCTAACACTCTCCAAAAGAAAAAGGGAGAGGGAGAGAGAGAATGCACTCTTCCTCCCTCTCCCTCTCCCTCCCCCTCTTCCTCTCCCTCCCCCTCTTCCTCTCCCTCCCCCTCTCCCTCTCTTTCTCTTTCTCTCCCTCTCTCATTTCCTCCCCCTCCCTCTCCCTCTCCCTCTCCCTCTCCCTCTCCCTCTCTTTCTCTTTCTCTTTCTCCCTCTCTCTCTCTCTTTCTCTCCCTCCCTCTCCCTTTCCCTCTCTTTCTCTCTCATTTCCTCTCCCTCTCACAATATATCCTAACACTCTCCAAAAGCAAAAGGGAGAGGGAGAGAGAGAATACACTCTCCCTCCCTCTCCCTCTCCCTCTCTCTCTCTTTCTCTTTCTCTTTCTCTTTCTCTCCCTCTCCCTCTCCCTCTCTTTCTCTTTCTCTTTCTCTCCCTCTCTCTTCCTCTCCCTCTCCCTCTCTTTCTCTCTCATTTCCTCTCCTAAACAAGCAAAAGAGAAAGTGATTTAAACCTTAAACAAGAAAAAGGGAGAGGGATAGAGAGAGTGCACTCTCCCTCCCTCTCTCTCTCTCTCCCTCTCCCTCTCTTTCTCTCTCATTTCCTCTCCTAAACAAGCAAAAGAGAAAGTGATTTAAACCTTAAACAAGCAAAAGGGAGAGGGAGAGAGAGAATTCACTCTCCTTCCTTCTCCCTCTACCTCTACCTCTCTTTCTCTTTCTCTCCCTCGCTCATTTCCTCCCCCTTTCTCTCCCTCTCCCTCTCTCTCTTTCTCTCCCTCTCTCTCCCTCTCCTTCTCTTTCTCTCTCATTTCCTCTCCAGAACAAGCAAAAGAGAAAGTTATTTAAACCTTAAACAAGAAAAAGAAGGAGAGAGGGAGACTCACCAATGAGATATGGCAAGTGTGGGGCGGCTCCTCTTTGCGATGAAGGCTCCTCCTCTCCTTCACGAACAACGGTGGCGGCGGCGGCGGCGGCAAGTCTTCTTCCTCTCCTTCTCTCACGACGGTCGCTCTCTCCCTCGCTCTTGCTCTCAAAACACAAAACGCGAAAACACAATATAAAGCCGCACTCGGTTTCGTCCCCTTTTTTTTCTTGTGGACCGTCGCTATTTGCGTCGGTATTTGTGTCAAAAGCAATGCAAATAGCTACGCAAATACTGACGTAAATAGCGACGCCACTACCCGCCGTCGCTAATCGCCATCGCTATAAGCTCAAATCCTTGTAGTGTTGTCGTCAAAAATTTTCCAGGAACACTCTTGATAAGGCTGCATAAGTCACTTTATGTTGGGCATCTAGGTTCCCATACGACCTTTCTGCCTCATCTTTTAATGTTGCAGGGAAGACATGAAGCTTTTGGTCATCGTCTATTATCTCATTGGTGACACAGGTCACCTCAAATCTTTGCAAATGTGCATCTGGATCCTCGTCACACAATCCCCCAAATTGCGTGAAGTCAGCTAATCTGACTGGATTACGAGCCATTGTTTCTCTTAATAATATCATTAAACCTAAATCTTGGGTAATATCCAACCACGCACGTTCCTAAGGCTCCTTAAATAGTTTGGGCAATCTAAAATTAAACTCTAAATCCCAATCAAAGGGTGGTTTAGTACTCCCTATTGTAGCATTAGCTTCACTCTCTCTACTTTTGCTACTTTGTCTACTCCTTTCCCCATTGACACTACTGGTGCCTGAGGCCACTTGATCCCATTGATATAAGTCTACTTCCCTTTCTTTTAACGGTGTTCTATTGAATGATATACTAGGCCTAAAAGGTTCTATGTTTGAGTTAGACACAACATCTATCCTCTGATTTAATAATTCATTCACCCTCTCAAGCCATTCTAATAGCCAAGCCTCTTGTCGCACCTCACGTTCTCTAGCTCATTGATCTCGAGCTTCATTTTTCTCTCTCTATCTCTCCTTTGAATTCATCCACTATTAATGAAATAGCTATTACTATCATACTCTTGAAATAGCTGTTACAGTCATACTCCAAAATTTTGCATGTTTTGTTTGAAGCTATAAAGTTAAATTTTTTCTTACATGCGCACTTAGAAGGTTTAGAATGGTTGGTAACTCTAGGTCTATTTCTCCATAAGATGACTTTTTTTCTTGCTCAAGAATTAGGCCTAAAATTTCAGTAATCTCTCTAACGTCTTTTGTGTCAAAAGTAGCTTTTCAACCTTTAGATACACATATCCAAGGCAACACATCATCCCATACCACTCTTCTAAAAGTTTGATAAGCATTATGATAATACCAATCAAAGTGGTATGATACACTGATTGTATTTATTTCCACTGCATCTATTAACCCAAAGTGCACTACTAATAAAACTATTGTTTGTGCGTAATCGTTATAACCCCAACTCCAAGAAGATAATTATTCTATGTCTATAGTTAATTTTGGGCCAAAATATTTGCCCCCCTCTACTGAGTCTGTTTCTCTTGCCAAATCCAATATTCTCCTCTCACAATTTTGGGGCGAATTCAAAAAATAGTCCCTCAGAAAGAAGACCTCGTATTCACTCATCAATACCTAGGGTTTTAATATCCTAGGAAGATCGATCGAGTGGCTCCTAGCAAACACACCAAAAAATGACCAGCCAAAGACTAAGCCACTTTTAACCAGGTTGTCAAGCCAACTCTTACGAGTTGTTGCATTGAATAGGTGATATTGATAACTGATTTCTATGATTTATCCTAGCCTTCCTCAATATTTACGACACTCATTCATAGTAGTCCAACTACTCTAATATCGAAAACTCAATAAGTTTGGAATTAAATTCAGAGCATAAATCCATTAGTTCTATCTAATTCCTTTTATTATCGAATCAACTAACATTCCTCAAGCCCATAAACTCTAATTTTCGTTATAAACCTTTCCCTTGTCCAATATTGGTATAACTTAATACCTCATCCACACTTTTAATTTGCATAAAGTTAGACACACAATATTTTATATTAATAGTGTTCAAAGTAATAACGTCAAATAAATTTTCTTTTTCTCTAACCCCAAGAACATTTCATCAAACATTCAAAACTACATTCTTAGGTTTTCTATAGAAGATCCTAATTTTTGTTGAATTAAAAACATCATTTTTATTAAAAAATATTGTAATGTTCATCCAAATTAACTATTTTTATTTTTAAGATGGTAAACATCTTCCAAAAGTTCTAAAAAAAAATTAAAATAATTTCAACAATACATAATTCAAAAAATATAACATCTCATAAGTGTTTAATTAAATATTTTATAAAAATTTACCTATACTCTTTTTAAGCCATTTGAAACCATTTTAACAGTTTTTTATTTTTAAAATATAAAATCAGACCTACATAAATTCTAAAAACTATACAAATTTGAAATTGAGGCTCAAAGACATTTTATAAAAGTTCCAAACCAAAGAAATATTTATGAAAATTTACTTTTTTCTATTAACTGAGTTAAGGCACTTATGTAAAGTACGAGAATCGTACTTGCATCTTTGGAAGGCGTATCCTTTACAATAGTCTATCCACTCGCTTCCAATGGTGAGCTCATCATTTTCCCTCTCCCGAGAGATCCATTGGCCAATTGCATTGTTGCTATGGGAATAGCCACTTATAATTGTTTAAAGACTTAATCTTGATTAATTTCAAGCTTAAGAGCTTAGCCTCCATGGTTTTTATGTTGAAGACTAAAAAAGGAGAGGAGAGTAATGCAATATCTCCATGATCTGTCCACAGAATCATGAGCGAAGTAGAGCGATTGGAAGGCAACAGAGAATTCTCCTAATCTATCACTTCAGATTAGGCAGGTATATTGAACCTCCGAAACTTGATCTAGGAGGAGAAGACAAGGTGATGGCTATGGGAGAGGCATTTGCTTTAATTCTCTCTTCTTGCCCTCTCCAACTACAATTGTTTCTTCAAATCCTCTAGCTTGGATGGATTTAAAATCCTCTTCACTCTCTCTTCTTCTCCAATTGATGGCGCCCTCTTCTTTTCTCTCCTCGTTTTCTCTCTCTCCCCCTATAGGATGGCGCCGCCCATTCTTCATTACAACTCTCTAATTTCCCACTAACTCCTCCCCTTCCTCTTCTCCAATTGTCCCCCTTCAGGCTTCCTCCCCCCTTCCTAATCCTCTTCTACCAACAATTGACATTTTTATTGCATGTTTTTGTTATAGATACATTTATAAACAATAATGCAAGTGACCCTTTTTCTCCATATTCCAATCTCTAAATTGCACATCAAATTGGTGGCAAGTGCATGGATGATCACTAAATCTCAATATTGATTTTCATTTATTTCTTCATGGATAAGTAAACATGTTAGTATCTTGTCACATTAACTCAAATACTCATGGTCCACTAATTGTTATATCCATGTCATTAACTCCATTTACTTGAAGATGTCTCATATACTTGGCATTCTAGAGTAGTGACTCTCCTTGTCCACACTAGCATTGCCTTTGTTCTTTGACTTGTCCCTCCCCTCCTTTAATCTTTAATGTGATCATCATGGAAATACAACTCTCTCCCTACCATATCCCAAAGTCTATCCTATGTATGATGCGATGAAAAATTTTCCAATTCTACTACTCCTATCTACGATCATCATCAACGACTAGGACCACTTTCCCAATCTATGCTATCAAATTCAATCTTTTGCTTTTGTCAAGTCGTACTTGACTATACACTAAACCATCTCTAACCTTCCAAAAACAACTCATTTGGATTTGTCAATATATTCTTTATGGGAAGAAAGGTCAAATGATCATCAAAGCCAAAATTCTAATCCCTTCTCATTAGATAAAACTATTGAATTCTACCCCGTATTCTTTTAAGTCCACCCTCTAGCACAAAACTCCTTCAAACTAGGATTTCCCACTTGCCAAACTACAGAGACACGTCCTCCAAAGACGAAATCTCATTCGCATCTGCAATAAATTGATGTGAAAAGTTGGTAACAATGTGCCAATTGTGTACAATTTTGCTAAAAAAAATTGCAATAGTAGGCATTGTTTCTAGGTGTTGTCATAATGTCACACTTTGATGTGATAAGGAGCTGCACTGGGAGTAGATGAAGAGTTTCCCAAAAGACACCTCGAGTTGAAATCACCTATATGATGAGATGTAAGTGTTGAACTAAAGGTAGGTGTAGTCTGGCTAAGGTGGCCAATAAGAGGTGTAAGAATAAAGTAGGAGATGAACTCAAACACTTGTCCTAAGTTGGAGATGAGCTATGAGTAGTTGGAAAACTAGGGAGAAGAGCTAAACTGAGCTCATTGTGGATTTGATACCATGTTGACAAACATGGATCTTGAACACAGTCTAGCTATGGAGGCTTGAACTTGTAAGCAAGAGACATGAAGATTAATGACTAGACACAGAATTTCACTCAAGTGAACTAGGTTCCAAGATAGATTAGGTTAGACTCATAAACACAATCTTGAGTGGATAGAGTTACAAACTCTAAGTAAAAAGTACAATAGGATTGCATTAAAAAGTTAACCAAGTACATGCTTTTATAGCTTTCTAGATTCTCCACTCTCCTCATTGTGCATATGGGATTCATGATATCTCTTCCTAGAACATACATCATTTGTTATTTCTCAACATTTAGTAAGCATTATGGAAGAATGAGAAGAAGAGAACAATGAGAGTTTACACTACTCTCTATTACAACTCCATGTCTTTGTCTCTCTCTCTCTCTCTCTAAATCTTGAGCATGGTATCAGAGCTTGAAGTCTAAAGGCTTGGTAGTGGCCATTTGACATTGAGACATCAGATCTAAAGAAAACGTCATTAATTTAGGAGACAGTGCCTGTAGATTGTTTTTTTGCAAAAGCTATATCTTGCTACAAAAATAGATTTTGGAGAAACCACCCACCAATCTTGACCATTTTGACATGGTTTACAACTTTTCAGAAGAAAGTTTTTTCAAATTCTTCAAAGATTTTGAGATATTTAGCACAGACCTATGTAGACTGGTTGTTTACTACAATAAACAATAGGTGGTTCTAGGGCACTAGTGGCTTTCATCCTAACAATGTATATGCCATTATTCTCATGCCTTTAAGCATGGTTCTAGAGTGCTAAATGCTCATTTTGGAGCTTATTTGCAAGTTGGAAATAGTGAACTATTTGTTGTCCTGAATTGGAAAACAATATACATACAAGGTTGAAGTATTTGTGACACTTATTTGCTACTGACAAATGCTTGGATCATACCACTTAAGTGGTAGATGCTTTTTGGGATACTATGAATGTTGAAAGCCCAAAGTCAAGACTAATTTGTTGCTGGTAATACCACGGTATTGATTAGTTATTGATTGCAAGAAGGATACCTATCACCTTCACTTGACATACATGCAATCTATTCTAACCAGTTGGACATGTATCAACTCTTCCCTAGAGTGGCAACTGAATGAGATGTTTTGGGGATATTTTGAGGTTTGAATAATCTTGTTTCAGTAGAGAAAATATATCTAGTTATAGGACTGGACTAGCTGCAAACAACCTGTGGTTCAAGTATTTGGTACTGCTACTTGCATACAATGCAAATATTGATGCTTGTTTGGTCACATATTGAATGCCCAATGTACTGGGACACGTCTATGGTGGTTTACCCTGATTATTGTAGAATTTATGCTATTGGTCATAAGATGCTACTTGCCTGTCATAAACTGTGGGAAAGTCTGGTAAATTTTAGCATCAATTCTATGCATCTATTGATGCTTGTATGGACATAGTTTGTTACTGGGATGTTTTGCCACTATCATAAAATGTTTTGAACAGATTTGAGCTTGGTTTATGCTCAATTGACTATGTTTTGTCATTGTTGGAATACAATTTATAGCAAGTAGGTTGTCATGAAACTCTACGTGAAGAACTGTAGGAAATTGGTCATGAACTACAGAAAATTGTTCCTGAACTGCAAGAAGACTATTTTTGAACTGCAAGAAGACTGTACTTGAAGTGTAGGAAGACTCTCCTGCATTGTAGGAAGTCTATTTCTGAATTGTAGAAAGTTTTTTCCTGAACTGCAGGGAGTCAAGCACTTACAGATTGCATATAGCATTGAATACCCTAGTTGCAAATATGGCAAATGCTCAAGGCACTGACATTATCACTCAAATTGTGGGAGAGAAGCTTGATAAGAAAAACTTTTCTCTATGGAAGTTCAGGATGCAAAACTTTTTGATTGCTAGATGTTATTGGAATTTATGTACGGAGGCTGAAGGTGAACCCGAATCACCTAAACAGAATCCTATACAAGAACATCAGAGAGCTCACCGCCAATGGTCAAAAAGAGGTAGTAAAGTACTGCATTGGTTTTCTTTATGCATTTTTGATTTGATGGCTATGCAGATTACCAATTGATATTTCCGGAAGGATATTTGGGATGCACTCATGAAGAATTTTTGGTAATGTCATGCATGCAAGAAAGACACACCTGAAGTAGCAGTTCAACATGTCTAGGAATGACAAGAGCATTCAAGCATACATGATAGAAATAAAGACCATAGCTAACCAACTGGCTACTATTTAATCTTATGTTTCAGAGGATAATATTATTGCATTGACATTGAATAGGTTAGGCAAGGAGTATAAGGAATTTTATATGTCCATTTCTGTGACAATAGAATCCCTTGATTGGGATGAGTTACTTGCGCTACTACTACATGAAGAAGTAAAGCTTCACTTAAATAGAGGTTCAAGCACATCTTAGGCAGAGACACTGCCCTTTACTCTAGTCAACGAGCTAGAGGTGGTAGAGCTCATGGAGCTTTTCTAGTTGAAGGAGACACTTGAAACACATATGGACACAGCAACAAAATGCATATGTAAGGATAGTGAGGATTAGAAGGCTTTAAAGGTAGGGGGAGATCACCTACTAGAGGAAGAGGTGGCTCTTGGCAGTCACGTGAGAAGTCTACAGGGATAAATATTGTCATTATTGTGGAAGATATAGGCATACTACGAAGGATTTCCATAAAAAGCAAGCTCATATGAAAGCAAAAGGCAGGCATCAAGGACATTATGCATCTTTCAGTGGTACTCAGGATGACCAGGGAGATAGATTGTTTGCTATGAAACATGTATCAAATAATATGTATAAGCAAGGTAAAGATGAGAAATGGTACATAGACTCAGGAGCATTCAATCATATGACTCCTCATGATGAATGGTTTGATGAGTTAATAGTAGGATGTGATGGACTTGTATGTATTGGTGATGATACACAACATGATGTTCAACATACAGGTGTGGTTCTATTGCTCATGCATGATGGAAAAAAGAAGATCCTACATGATGTACTACATGTACCTTCTATTACTAAGAATTTAATGTTAGTTGGGCAGATGGCAGAACAGAATCTACAGGTCAGATTCAATAGGGATGGTTGTTTTATTGAAGAATATGGGAATGGCTATAAATTGATTGCCAAAGGTAAGAGAAATGGCAGAATGTTCACTTTGGATGCATCTATCTCAGAATTGAAGGCAACCATGCTTTCCCATGATAATGGAGTAGTTCGGGATGTAGAAACTTGGCACAAACACACTGGTCATGTGAATGTACGGAAGCTAAAAAATATGCAGTAGAAAGAGGTTGTACTTGCCTTGCCGAAGTGCAAGTACACTGATCTTGAACATGTATGCTCTACTTGTTAGCTTGGAAAACAAGTGAGATTTCCATTCATGAGACATGTCAAAAATAATTCTCGGCCTTTGCAATTAGTACATTCACATGTATGGGGTCTTGCGCCCATAATGCATCTTTTGGTGGTGCTAGGTATTATGTATCCTCCATTGATGATTTTAGCCGATACATAAAAATGTATATTTTGAAGCACAAGGATGAGGTGCTCGATGTCTTTAAGGATGTTAAGAAGCATGCTCAAAATGAACTTGGCTATTATATCTCATGTTTGAGATCTAATGGAGGTGAAGAATATGTATCCAAAGAGTTTAACAGGTACCTTGATAAATATGGCATAAAAAGGCAGCTCACATGGCAATTACACACCTCAGTAGAACGGTGTGGTAGAGAGAAAAAATGGGTTGCTTATGGAAGCTGCCAGGGCAATGCTTAATGAAAAGAATTTGCCAAATGCTTATGGGGTTGAAGTAGTGGTTACTGCAGTTTATGTGCTAAATAGAACACCTACATCTAGGGTTCATAATGTGATTCTCTATGAGAAACTATATGGGCACAAGCCGGACATTAGTCACCCAAAAGTATTTGACACTATTGCCTTCGTATATGTGCCTGATGAAAAGATAAAGAAGTTAGACCTGAAAGCTATCAAAAGAGCTTTTCTTGGCTATGCAAAGGAGAGAAAGACTCACAAATGCTATGATCCACCCACTTGGGAAACCCTGATCAGTAGGGATGTAGTTTTTAATGAGCTAGCCTCATGGTATGGTAATCTAAATGAAACGATCTTTGATGGACTAGCCAGCCCTACCGATGCTGAAATTTGTCCTTCAGCTAGTAGGTCTATGAGTGGCCCCATAGGTGATGGTTCATCTATTGTTAGTCCTTGGACAGGATCACTCCACAATCGTACTACTGCATCCATTGATATGGATATGTCAGTGAGGGGGAGATTGGATAAAGGCAAAGAGAAGATGTTTGACGATGTGATTGGCCCACTTACATCTGGATATGAGTCACCTAGCAGTGATAGTCTTGACAGTGAATTTGGCATATCATCAGTTATGACGCATGGTGCAAGGAAAAGCATGTATGTGCCACCTCATGAGAGGCAAGCCCAAAGTGCATCGTAATTGAGAAGGTTTGAAAGGATTCAAAAACTAGTTGATAGACTGACATACAATGGGTATTTAGCTAGACATTATGCATATATGACTAAAGTGTCATGCTATAGAGAACCTACTAAGAACCTTACCACACACACACACACACACACACACAAAAGCCACACATATGCACTCCATGTGCATTGCACATTAAATACATAGCACACATCACTCACATACATACATGCAGAATGACACACACTACACATGCCACCTATAAACACACAAGGTGATGTAGACATAGACCCAAGTAGTCATACACACACATGAATGTACACATCACACGAGACATAATATACATATAAACTTATACACATACATCAATGATTATCCTGACATATAGAAACACACCACTCATGCATACTCACAATACGCATCCATACATACCTCTCCACAGGCATGTATATCCACACATCATCCACAACATCCATTAGACACAACACATAGCCCACATACACACCTTAGCCACAACATGCACTAGATATATACACATCACCCCCCCCCCCCCCCTACACATGCTACATAAGACTACAACCACATAGACTCACACAAGACACACTAGATACTCACACTCACATGCACATAATAACACACATCTAGACTTACATAATCCCAAATATACTTGACACGCATGCACACCCCTGCACACACACATACATATAATACACACACACATACATACACCCATGCTTAATGCACACGTATACATATATTAGATACACTAGTGGAACTATGCATAATGTATCTCACATACACACTATTTGTAGGGTGCCTATGGGTATTGGGCTTCTGACTCATCCTATGACTACCTTGTTCTTATCGGGGGAGTCAAGGGGATGAAGGAGGGAGTAAAAACAATAGATGAAGCGCACACATACCATCGTAGGCACATGAATCACATCACATACACCGCCTAATCCATATACAAATAGGAACACCCTTAGACATCCATATTGTATTCATCACCTAAGAATACACTTACAAACCATAGTGCATCCACATGCACCTGTGTGCACATGTTCATCTATTTGTATCCATGTGCAATTGTGCATCCATCTGTGGAACTTGAGGAGGATTACCTTAGTATATCTCCTGAGGACAAGCCCATTGACTCCGTTTTTTTTTGTTGCATAAGGTAAGGCTTATAGGTTCAAGTATATTTTATATGTAATTTGTATTGATTTTGATCGATTCAAATAGCTTTTGCTATTGACTGCAGGGCATTCGTCTCCTCTCTCACTCTCGATATCCGTAGAGCCATATATGTTGTTGATCCACTTCTCTCAATGGAATTATTTGCAAGATCTGGGTCTAATATTGCACCAATCTTTCGTACTTTTGATAGTGTGACAAATTACCACATCTTTTTTCCTTATGTAGAAATGTATTTTTCTTTTTTGTAAATGAAAATTTATATTCATTTGCTTTCACCCTTCTGCTCACCTCTATTTTGAATTTGCAGAGGGCATTGGAGTCTTATCTATATCAACTGTCTTACTAGAGAAATTATCTTTATGAACTCTCTCAGCAGTGTTCATGGCCAACCATGAATGTATGTTGAAATAAAATTACTTGCTTTGATTATATTTAACAAAAAATATTTTGAACTAACAAAGCTTCCTTTTGTAGTGCTGGTAGACTTGTTTCTACGTTTTTGGATACTACATATGAGGATCTTGCTGATCCTCAAAAGCCTTATACGTTTCTTCTACAAGAAGTTCCATTGCAAAGCAATGTGCATTCTTGTGGATGGAGAGTTATATCAAATATTTGCAGAACAGTGGATTCAAAGTTGTTACAAATAGAAGGAGTGAATATAAGTTATTAATTTCATTTGATTTTTGTGTAACCCTTATCATGATATCTTTTCACTAACTTATAACATTTATTCTTATAGTGTAGAGACTATCTTGATTCATATGTTTGGTGGATAAGGGAGAGATGCATTGAGTTGATTTTGGACAAGGCAATCACACCATATGATCCTGACTCCCCTCTTCCTCCCAAAACTTAAATGGCCAAGGGCACAAGCAAGGGAAAGGGTAAAGGCGATGGTAAGGGCAACGGAAATGGCAAGGGTAAGGGCAAAGGCAATGGCAATGGTAATGGTAAGTTAACCACAAAGACCACTGCTGCCGAGTCTAAAAGAAAAGGAATGCCAATGCTTTCTCCTCTGAAATTTGATCCATCCCATCTTAAACCACAAGAAAAGAGAGTACATGTAAAGGTGAAATTCTTTCAACAATCAAATAAGAAAGGCCCTGTGAGAAAAGACATCTTTGAATAAATCGATAAAGAAGCCACAAAGCCAACAAAGGAGAAGGCAGCAGATAAAGAATCAAAAGAGCAAACATAAGCATACACAAGCCTTATTATTTTGGCTTTGTACATTTATATGACATTTTTGTACCTCATGATATAATGAACTTTTTCACTTATAAATTGAATGTAATGTACATTTATTTCCATACATTCGAAAGGCAACTTGCTTCATGATAGCTTATGAGTTCCCACTAAGAAATATCTTAAGAACAGTCAATTAAGATAAATTCCTGCAAAGTTTTCATTCTCAAGGCTCAAAACTCACAATTATGGGAGACAAACAAGTCGTACAAGAGAAAGAGCGCTCGGCTCTTTTACCAATTGTTATGCCATTCACTTTGAACTTATATCTAGGGGATGTATTGTCTAGAAATTCCAAGGTATCCTCACATCTTTCAGACTCCAATTGGAAGTAACATTCACCTCCTTTACTTCTTCATGCGGCAAAATGCGCACGACAAGTTTATACGGTGTGCAATCTGTATCGGAATCCAAGGGAACCCAAATACCCAATCTTAGTTTGTATCTCCTGTAATCAAAGCCCAAAGCAAGAGTTTGGCGAGGGATACTGTAAGCCAAAGCCAAGGATTGAGGGCATGCAGTGCACCTCAAGATATCACCCTTATGGTCGCACTCTCTAGATTTCCAAAGCATCCCTATAGTGTTGTCCAAATCCTCTTCCGAAAAGTTTCCACTTAGCTAGGATACCTTTGTTATTTGTAAATTTGTTGTTTTGAAGCAAGCCACGAAGATATGGAGGGGTACAGACCATGATATATGTATTCTTCTTGAGATCCTTCCAGCTGTCATGGACTTTTGAATATCCTGGGATATTTTGAATTTGAAACTCTGCACCGTTACCTTGTCAGGAATCTCCCAGTTAAGAGATGAAAGGCTTGGCAATGGCAAATCTTCGATATTCCCATACCTATCTGCTTTAGAGGGAACCACATACTGTGCATAATATATAAAAACCTTGCATTCACTAAAAAAAGACACAGTTTGATCCGCATAAATAATGTCTGCCAATACCTTATGAATGGCATGGAAAGTCCCACTTAGGCTTTCCACAGGTTGCCATTCAATACTTGTTGATGAAAAGATATCTGCAATGATGAATCAGTTGTTAGTACTTGCCTAAATGGAAAAGAATTACATACGTTATTCAACTAATAACTTACAATGTGTTTGTTGGGGAACACGTTCGTTTGGAGGCAAGTGCATATCATTGGCCATGTAAACATGTTGCACCCTTGACAAACCACCCTTTGGGCATAACTTTGAAGGCAATAATACGCCCCTTCTAGTGAGTTTTTATATCATCTCGTTTTATTCTTTTCACCTTATGAGAGCCCTTGCAAGATAGCAGCATGGTAACCCAATCGTTTACAGTAAAGATTTTGGGCTCCCAATTTCCATATGCTCCTTGGCTATAGACTATGCAAGAGTGTATTAAACAAGAAGGGCGCCTAGAGGAAGCCATGAAAAGAATGAAAGCACAGAGAAAGAAGCTCAAAGAGGAGTGAATAAACTAAAAAGTAGCATCAAGAACACAAATGAATATGTATTGGGCGCCAAAAAGAATATTGAAAGATCTCCCGACTTTCAAACAACTCGTTATTAATTTCATCACATCTTTGTCACATATTTTGTCAGATTTGTGAGTAAATAACGTCTTTGGGACTCCAAAACATGTCAGACTTTGGGGATTTTGGCTAAAAAGGAAGAGAGAATCACAAAATGGACTCCACTATCTCTAAAAAACAGGAGACAAGAATACCATATTCTTGCACATGTGGCAAAATCTGTTTGGCCTGTTTCTTAATCCCGTGATTAACAAAAGTGCATTTTTGGAAGTGTTTTTGGCCCTAATGGATGTTGAAGCTTGCTAGGGTGTCATCCGCACATGGTGGGATAGGTGCCTAGGGTGCTCTCACTCCCCTTGCATTCCATTTTCTCCTTGTCTCCTCTACCATTTGCTTCCTTCTTTCTCTTAGTGCCACCTTTATTTTTGCGGATTAGGTGTTTGCATATTGTTGCTCTTCAGGCCTCAGAGAAGGAGGCCGTGGGACAAGCTTGTCTTCATGTGGTCCCATTTCAAAGTTCACGTCCACCTCCCCTTCCTGACTTGGCTCTTGCTGCTCCTCTTCGAGGAACGCGAGTGCATCCACTTCCTTTGAGGTTAGGCCTGCTAATAGGAGATAATGGCATTACTCACAAGGTAGGCTTGGGCCAACTCCACTAGGTTGTGGTAGCATCTCGAGTCCGGACTTTAGTGCCTTACGAGCCATTCTTAGTTTCTTTTTCGTCACTTCCATGGACTCTCCTTCCTCTGCCTGGGTAACATCCAATAAGGTTTCTAGGAAGGCATGTTGTTGGTATGGAAGCTCACTTGGGCGACCTCTGCTCTGCTTTTGGTGAGTATCTTTTATTTTTTTGGCTTGAGCAAGGTGACGTGCCAAGGCTTTGACCCCTTTTTTGCTGAGTGGCCCATTCTTCTGCCATCTTGTTCATGCCTTTGAGGTTTTTCCCCTACCTTTGGGGATAGTACTATCAGTCTTTGTTCTTGGTCTTCCATTTCTACCCTTAGCTTTTGCTGCTCTTCCTGTGCCTATGTGCTTTTTCATTCCTCAGCTCCTCCAGCTCTTCCATGGCTTTATTATTTTTCTCCATTTGAGCTTGTAGATCTTTGCAGAGTGCCACAATCTCTTCATTGTAGTGCCATAGGCATTGTGTGGCCTTGGTTTCTTTGTTCAAGCACACCTACCATTCATCTTTTGCCTCCTCCTTAGCTTGTAGTTGCTCTTTCAGTTCATTTACTTCCCTTTTGGCCATGGCCATTTGACGTGTTCTCTCCAACTGGAATGCGGCCATTGCCTCCTTTTCTGCTTCCAGCTCTACTACCGCAATTCTCTTCTCCTCCTTGGCTCTTTCTACTTGAGAGAGGAGCTCCGTGACATACTCACCATATTCATCGGGAAGCCTTTTTATTGTGGGGACAGAGGTTGTAAAGCCTGCCACCTTTTGCTTCTTAGGGTCTCGCCTTGAATCGTCGGCATCTGCCGCCGTAGCGGATCTTTTGGTCCCCACCAAGGGGTTCCTTCTCCTTCTCCTTGGCCCATTTCCTTATTTACAAAGTATTAGACCCAAGCCATTAGGTTCCTGGCGTCCACCTGGGTCATTAAACTCAGAGCAAAGATGGCGGTGCTGGTAGCGGGCATGATGAGGGTAGGGATGGGGATGATCGGAGCCTTGCCCCTGCCCTCATTCACTGAACATGGCACGAACTTAGGCACATAGGCACTTGAGCTTGGCCCTTCGTTTTTGATGGGGCTTGCGGGTTTTGACTCATCGTACCTAGATAGCTCCTCAATGGACCTGCGTGTGGCGAGGGCCGTTAGTTCATTTACTTCCCTTTGGGCCATGGCCATTCGACGTGTTCTCTCCAACTGGAATGCGGCCATTGCCTCCTTTTCCGCTTCCAGCTCTACTACCGCAATTCTCTTCTCCTCCTTGGCTCTTTCTACTTGAGAGAGGAGCTCCGTGACATACTCACCATATTCATCCGGAAGTCTTTTTGTTGTGGGGACAGAGGTTGTAAAGCATGCCACCTTTTGCTTCTTAGGGTCCCGCCTTGACTCGTCGGCATCTGCCACCGTAGCGGATCTTTTGGTCCCCACCAAGGGGTTCCTTCTCCTTCTCCTTGGCCCATTTCCTTATTTACAAAGTATTAGACCCAAGCCATTAGGTTCCTGGCGTCCACCTGGGTCATAAAACTCGGAGCAAAGATGGCGGTGCTGGTAGCGGGCATGATGAGGGTAGGGATGGGGATGATCAGAGCCTTGCCCCTGCCCTCATGCACTGAGAACTCAGGCACATAGACACTTGAGCTTGGCCCTTCGTTTTTGATGGGGCTTGCTGGTTTTGACTCATCATACCTAGATAGCTTCTCAATGGACCTGCATGTGGCGAGGGCCGTTTCTTCCTCCTCGTTTTTTCTTAGTTCCTTCCCTTGCTCTTCCTACTTTTTCTTTCTCTCCTCCTCTACCTATTTGGACTCCTTGCGGGCCCTTTACAAGGCCACCTTTTCTTGTTTCCTCCTATCCTCTTCTTGGTGATCTTGTGCAATTTTCTTCTTTGTCTTCCTAGCCTCTCCCCGACTAGTTTGTTCTTCTTGTTCCTTGCCGTCTTCTCCTTCACTTAGCATCCTTTTGCTGGATTGTGCCTTCTGTTCCTGATGGGATAGTGACCTGCTTGGTGTTTCGTCCACCCATTCTACTTCTTCTTCCTACTCTTGTCCCAAAGCTTCCCTAATGATTGTGGTGAGGATCCCACTAAATCCAATGCTTACACCCTTTGATGATGAAGATTTTCTTTTAGCCTCCGTGGCAGGAGATTCTTCTCCAACACGTTGCCCTCTCATTGCCAAGCCTTTTGCTGAGGTCTCAATGGTCTTCTTGAAGAACCCATTGAGGTTGACCTCACCCAACGACCTTTCTGCGACACCCTCTAGCAAGGGGACATTGATGTGACTCATTATGGAGTGTAGAGATGATCAACCACTGAGACCCACGGACTACTTATTGTTTTAAGCATTCCAAGCCGAGCACTACTAGCTACCTTTCACATAGCCGATGAATTATCCATCTCTATGAATGTAGTGAGCTTACCCCTATGCATGATCGAGTTACCTCCTCTCACAAGCACTCCGAAAGCTCCACGATCTAAGTGCAAGCTTTAAGGAATCTCCATCCTCAAGCTCCATGCTCCAAGATCCATTGTCATGAATAAGAGAAGAGAAGAAGAGAGAAAAAGATGGAGAGCTTCTCGACTAGTGTCCCTCACCTTCACATGCTCACTGTGTCACACTCTCACACTCCCTCTCTCAAGCACAAGTTCAAGCAAGCAAGAACAAGGAGAAGAAGAAGAAGAAGAAGAGGAGAGCTACTTTTGGCCACACACAAGAATGAGCTTCTCATTCACTTTTAAACTTTATATACAAAACCTTAAATACCTTTTGGCCAGTCATCCCCTTATCCCTTCTTTACCTAGGCAGCCATATCCTAGGCCCTTTTTCCCATTGTCCTTCCATCTTCCTAGCTTTCTTCCTACTGCCTATCTACCTTTACAAATTGCATGAGTGAGAACCTGACACTCTTAAAATAAATCATGGTGCGCCTTGCGCTCTTTTACAAAGTGATTGACTCGCACTTTTTCTCGTGTGCCTTTCTCCTTGATTTAGGACTTTTCTGCACTTCTTGTGTTTCCAGATTCTTCTTGGTGTACCTTTGCCTTCCTTTTCACTTTTTCCTTGGCCTTGTCTTCCACTTTTCCCATTCAGCTTTGTTTATTCACCATACTTAAAAGAGCATGGACTTATGACGATCTTCTTTGGCCCCTGAAACGAGTTCTGGGCCTTTCTTTGGGGTTTAAATCCCATAAATAAAAAAGAACGCATGAAGGCATCTTTGTTAGTACTCACTAAAATTTTGCAGCCCCTAGAGCTTATAGGGTCGGCTAGGCGGGTGCCGGAGCAGTCAACAAACTGCTAGAAGGGGAGAGCGATGGAGTAGCAGCAGCAATAGAAGGGGACAAGGGTGAGGTGCTATCTGACGACGGCGAAGAAGATGATGAGGAAGCGGAAGGAGATGATGAGGGTATAGGGCTAGACGAGGGCGACGAGGAGGGCGTAGAGGCCAAGGGCATCGTGGATGGGGGAAAGGCGGCGATTTGTTGAAATATGGGGGGTTGTTTATAGAGCTGGCAGGAGGCGGCGAAGTACTCACAGTATAATTATTACTGACATGAGACACAGTGGTAATGTGAGGGGGAGATTGCTGCTCCTATTGCGCTAAGGATGTGGCGGCGGGGGCACACAATTGCGACGATACCTGCCATTGTAATAATAGCCATGTGGAAGCCGAGGGGGATTGGTGGAGGGAGCAGCAGCTTGTTCCACCGCAGGCGGAGCTGGGCGGATGCTGGTGGAAACGGTGATAGTGGCTGCCAGCAAGCCAACCGTTATACCCATAGCCATAGTAATTTTTGTTGTTATGAGACCCGCGATTGCGGTAATACCTGTATCTTGGGGGGTAATTTCCATAGTAATGGCAATAGCCACTGCTGCGGCCTCCAGCACCGGAATTAATGTAGGAATCTTGATCGCGACCATATAGGCTTCTTGCCTCGCATTCTCCCATGATAAAAGAAGAAAAAAGTACTACTACTACTACTACTACTACTACAATAACAACAATAAACAAGAAAAGGAAAAAAAAAACTACTACTACTACAACAACAAAAAAGAAAACAACAACCTCTCCCTCTCTTTCTTTCTTTCCCTATCATGTTAAGTGTTTTCTCCCTTTCTCTCTCATTCTTTCTTTTCTTTTCTCTCTTCCTCTCCCTCTCTCATTTCCTCTCCCTCCCTCACCCTCACCCTCTCTCTCTCTTTCCCTATTATGTTTAATGTTTTTTCTCTTCTCTCCTCTCCCTCTCTCATTTTATTTTCTCTCTTCCACTCCCTCTCTTA
Organism: Lygodium microphyllum; assembly: GCF_053477565.2. Taxonomy (NCBI): domain Eukaryota; kingdom Viridiplantae; phylum Streptophyta; class Polypodiopsida; order Schizaeales; family Lygodiaceae; genus Lygodium; species Lygodium microphyllum. The sequence continues at coordinate 93,842,451 of NC_141156.1, forward strand.
TTTCCTCTCCCTCTCTTTCTCTCTTTCCCTATTATGTTTAATGTTTTTTCTCTCTTCCTCTCCTCTCTTTCCTCTCTTTCCCTATTATGTTTAATGTTTCCCTCTCTTTTTTCTCCCTCTCTCTCCTCTCCCTCTCTCATTTCCTCTCCTTTCCTCTCCCTCTCTTTCTCTCTTTCCCTAGATCAGTTTAATGTTTTTTCTCTCTCCTCTCCCTCTCTCATTTCATTTTCTGTCTTCCTCTCCCTCCCTCACTTCCTCTCCCTCCCTCACCCTCTCCCTCTCTTTCTCTCTTTCCCTATTATGTTTAATGTTTTTTCTCTCTCCTTTCCCTCTCTCATTTCCTTTTCTCTCTTCCTCTCCCTCTCCCTCTCTTTCTCTCTTTCCCTATTATGTTTAATGTTTTTTTCCTCTCCCTCTCTCTCTCATTCCTTCTTTCATTTTCTCTCTTCCTCTCTCTCTCTCATTTCCTCTCCCTCCCGCACCCTCACCCTCTCTTTCTCTCTTTCCCTATTATGTTTAATGTTTCCCTCTCTTTCCTCTCCCTCCCTCTTCCTCTTCCTCTCCCTCTATCATTTCCTCTCCCTCCCTCACCCTCTCCCTCTCTTTGTCTCTTTCCCTATTATGTTTAATGTTTTTTCTCTCTCCTCTCCCTATTTCCTTTTCTCTCTTCTTCTCGCTCTCTCATTTTCTCTCCCTCCCTCACCCTCACCCTCTTCCTCTCTTTCTCCCTTTCCCTACTATGTTTAATGTTTTTCCCTATTATGTTTAATGTTTTTTCTCTCTTCCTCTCCCTCTCTCATTTCATTTTCTCTCTCCCTCTCCCTCTCTTTCTCTCTTTCCCTATTATGTTTAATGTTTACCTCTCTTTCCTCTCCCTCCATCTCCCTCTCCCTCTCTTTCCCTCTTTCCCTATTATGTTTAATGTTTCCCTCTCTTCCTCTCCCTCCCTCTCTCATTTCCTCTCTCTCTCTCCCTCTCCCTCTCTTTCTTTCTCATTTCCTCTCCCTCTCTCAATACACATGAATTTTAACAAAAACAAGTAATAGAGAAAGAGAAAACACAAAAACAAAGCAAGAAGGAACAATGCACTCACCGTAAAGGCTCAAAGAAGGGTTCAGCAGCTCCTCTTCGCCCTCCGTACACTTCCTCCTCTTCTTCGCGGAATGGTGGCGGCGGTGGTGAGAAGCTTTCCTTCCCCCTCTTTCTCTCTTTATCTCCCTCTCCCTCTCAAATGCAAGATGTTTGCTCTCCCTTTTGCTCTCTCTTTCGTGTATGTGCACAAAATAATGCGCTTGGGTTTCAGCCCGCGTTCTTTTTGTCTGAGTACCATCGCTATTTGTGTCGTTATCAGCATCACATTTGCAAGGCTAATAGCGACGCAAATAACGGCACCGCTATTTTGTGTCGGAAAGCGCCATTGCTATACCTCCATATCCTTGTAGTGAGCGAGCACATCAATGCCTGCTTAGTTGTCTATTGGCGCTCTTATGCAAGAGGAAGCATGGTAGGTATGAGAGAGCCCAAGAGAGAAGGCTAGAGATTTAAATTCCTTGTCCATCACACCTTACTCACTCACTCACTCTCTCACTCTCACACTCACTCACTCATTCTCTCACAAGACTTAGGTGAGAAGATAGAGAAGCAAAGTTGGCACACATAATAATAATCATTTGTATTTAAGCTCAAACACTTTTATACATAAATTCTAGGGTTAGTGTTTCCCGTTTCTCGTAGGCATTAAGCCCACTTTAGGATCTCAAGACTAGTCATGTCTCATTGCATGCACATCCTGTGGTGAGAATGAATTGGAACCTTTGCATTTTTTTCCACGAGAGTCTATGCTATCAATAAAACTTGCACGGGATCATGCCCCAACTTGTAGATTTACATGATTAGTCAATAAAATTGTTGCAACCATTTTGCAATTTGAATATCCATGTACTTCATGCACATTATATTATGGTTAGTAATTGGGAATGAAGGTCGAAGAGGTGTTTCACAATGTGTATCTATATAGAATGACACAATGCATGCCTATGTGTAATCATTAGAAAATCTATCCATGGTAGAGGGATATAGAAACTCCTCATGGAGAGTGCTTGCAATATGATCCTTTTGTCTCTCCATCCTAGTCTCTTCATCTCCCTACTATGCCATGCATATATACCTATACAGAAAGCTCATGTATCATGCAAATGACTCTCCTTACTTTATGGCTCATGATAAGCTCACTTGTGTGGTAATCGAGAGGAGATGAGGATGAGTGTGTTGGTTTTGGATGCTACAAGAGGACTATGGTGGCTCCGTATGTGACATTGATTGTAGCAAGGACTACCACACCATATCAAGGATTTGTTTTGTGGTCTTGTGGTCCATGTGAGCCATAAACCAGTGTATCTCCTCATTTATCATCTGATGGCTTGACATGTTGATGAGTGTAATAACAACTTATAGAAATAGAAATTTAATATATTTAAGTTCTTTTCTCTCTATTTGTTCACCTTTCTTATAGTATACCTCTCTCTCTCTCTCTTCCAATCCTCTTTTTTACTTTCATTTGTTAATTAAGACTTTGTATTGTAATGAACGATCATAGAGTTGACTCATATGCGCCTTAATAATTTGCATGTCTAGAATGTGTTAACAAATAAGGTGTCCATTCTATTTTGTCAACATCTCATCTACCCATTGTTTGGACTAGTCTAAGACTTTCTTCATTTCTCTTGGTTAAATATTGTGTTCAATCAATCCAAGACCAAGAATATGTGTCGATATATGTACAAGAAAAAGTTCCAGGAATCATGCCAAAAGATTTGTCTATACTTTTCATGATATAATATCGATGCATATAGTTATGTTTATTTTGGCAATGAGAGTAAAGAAAATACCAATGACTATAATAAACAAACTTATTTTTTGCATTTTTTATTGGAAACTCTTGTCTCAGTAAACCCATTAACCATTGTAATGATTGGAGCTCCTTTTGCCTCCAAGATCCACTAGAGCTAACAAGCGGCTCCCTTTTCATAAAATCAAAAAATCATGCAAGGAGAACTACAATGAGGGTGCTCTCTCTTTCTCGATGTTTGTGACGACACTCACAAAATTGCAACATTTCCTTTTCAAAGTCATGAGAACTTGATCTTGCCAAAACCACGGTCTCTCTCTCTCCCCTCTCCCCTCTTAGTGGTGCCTCCTCGAAGTCCTATGGTCTATCATCTCCCTTCTCACATTCTCACATATTCTACCTTTACATCTATTCAATCTTTATGCATGGACTAGAACAATTAGAGAGTTGGAGAAAAAGACCTACAAATGTAGCATAGTTAGAGATGAAGAGGGTCATTTCATGTTTTACTTTGATGCTATGCTCACCTAGCTAGTGTAATTCCTCATGTTATCTTGCTTTCTTGTTAATTGTAAGGAGAGAGAGCTACTCGTGATGTAAGATGCGGCAAGTTTTCCAAACTCAAGTGTAGGGAAAAGCTGCAAAATTAACTATGTTAGTTACTAATTGGGATACCATCTTCACGCAATCTAGCCGAGCTACGAGATACATGTCATGGAAAGGTACACATTCCGAGTGCCCTTCCAAAATATTACGCAATGCTATGGCACATAGGAAAATTCTTCTTAGCCTATAGGCCAGTGACCTTCACGAAGCACGTGTGTGAAAAGTAAGCACGTGTCGCGACAAACTCAAAAATTTATCGTTTACTTTGTGCAAATATTCAAACTTCAAAGTCACCAAGAGGGGAACGATACTAGTCAAAAAGCATATATGATATAGGTGCAGTTATTATGATATGGTATGGGTAGTGCAGATGTTGAGGAAAAGGGGCAGTTATGATGATATAATCTGGATAGTGCGGATGTCGAGGAAAAAAGGCAGCGCAGTTGGAACTTGGGTGTTGACGATCCGGATGCAAAGACTCAAGAGTGAGTAGTCTATAAATACTTGGAAGATGCGGGGTATTAGAGCAAAAGTGACTCCGAGTAGTGGTATTCATTGTCATAGTCATAGTCATAGTCATAGTCGTGGTGGTCGTGGTTGTGATCGTAGTCGTAGTTGTAGTTGTAGTTGTAGTTGTAGTCGTAGTCGTAGTCATAGTCATAGTCATAGTCGTAGTCATAGTCATAGTCAAGGTTGTAGTCATAGTCATCGTAGTTGTGGTTGTAGTAATAGTGGTGGTTTTCTTGTTTGTTGTTGTTGTTGTAATAGTTTTTTTTTGTTTTCTTGTTTATTGTTGTCTAGTTTTCTTATTTGTTGTTGTTGTTGTTGTAGTGGTAGTAGTAGTAGTTTTTTCTTCTTTTCTTGTTTATTATAGTGGTAATGGTAGTGGTAGTGGTAGTGGTAGTGGTAGTGGTAGTTGTGGTCGTGGTCATGGTCCTGGTCGTGGTCGTAGTCGTAGTCGTAGCCATCATCATCATCATCGTAGTCGTAGTCGTAGTCATGGTCGTGGTCATGGTCATGATCGTAGTTGTGGTCATGTTCGTAATCGTAGTTGTCGTAGTCGTGGTTGTAGTAGTAGTAGTGGTTTTCTTGTTTGTTGTTGTTGTAGTAATAATTTTTTTATTTTCTTGGTTATTATTTTCTAGTTTTCTTACTTGTTGTTATTGTTGTAGTAGTGGTGGTAATAGTAGTTTGTTTTTCTTTTTTGGTTAGTAGTAGTAGTAGTAATAAATTTTTTATTTTCTTGGTTATTATTTTCTAGTTTTCTTATTTGTTGTTATAGTAGTAGTAGTAGTAGTAGTAGTAGTAGTAGTAGTAGTAGTAGTAGTAGTAGTAGTAGTAGTAGTAGTAGTAGTAGTAGTAGTAGTAGTAGTAGTAGTAGTAGTAGTAGTAGTAGTAGTAGTAGTAGTAGTAGTAGTAGTAGTAGTAGTAGTAGTAGTAGTAGTAGTAGTAGTAGTAGTAGTAGTAGTAGTAGTAGTAGTAGTAGTAGTAGTAGTAGTAGTAGTAGTAGTAGTAGTAGTAGTAGTAGTAGTAGTAGTAGTAGTAGTAGTAGTAGTAGTAGTAGTAGTAGTAGTAGTAGTAGTAGTAGTAGTAGTAGTAGTAGTAGTAGTAGTAGTAGTAGTAGTAGTAGTAGTAGTAGTAGTAGTAGTAGTAGTAGTAGTAGTAGTAGTAGTAGTAGTAGTAGTAGTAGTAGTAGTAGTAGTAGTAGTAGTAGTAGTAGTAGTAGTAAATTTTTTATTTTCTTGGTTATTATTTTCTAGTTTTCTTATTTGTTGTTATAGTAGTAGTAGTAGTAGTAGTGGTAGTGGTAGTGGTAGTGGTAGTGGTAGTGGTAGTGGTAGTGGTAGTGGTAGTGGTCATGGTGAAGGGGAGGAAGAGTAAAAGAAAGAAGGAATGAGAGAAAGGGAATAAACATACAATATAATAAAGAAAGAGAAAAAGAGAGAGAGACGGAAGGAGAGGAGATAATGAATGGATAAAAAACAAAGAGAGAGTGGTGGCGAGGTCTGGTGAGGTCCAATGCAACATCACGGGACGGGAAATACTCCGACATACATTAATTTGTGGATGGGTAGGTGGAGACTTTACATATGTTAATTTTTACTGTTACAAGAGAAAAAATCCATTCTCAAACAGTTTAAGAAACAATAAAAGAATAATAACAAAAACAAATTGTTTGTTGTAACATAGAGAAAATGGAAAATGATGAAGGTATTGATGTTTAAGATCACAAGGCGTCTCTTAATCAACGTCTCCCATGTCCTTGCTTTTAATGTAAGCTGGAAATTGGACGAAAACATCGATTGTCTATAGAACACATACAACCCTTCTGTGAGTTTCAATCTGAGATCATTGATCAGGTGATGTTGGATTTTCAACAAACGGTAAAAAAAGTTAATATCAATCATGCATTGTACTCACAAGCTAATTGAATACCATATACCAAAAGATTGGGTGTGGCTGGAAAATTTTCTATCCAGGGAGGTGATGTCGCGTCCCAAGGAGGAGTGCACCCTTTGTAGCCAATTCGAAGAGTTCATGGGCATGCGATGGATGGAGTGCCTGAGCCAATCCACCACTTGGAAGGTACTACCCAATCTATAACATTAGTACTAGAGGAGACAGATAGCCTTCGAGACTTACCTACAATCTTGCAGCTTGAGATGGAGGCAATGATTGATGCATTTATTCCCATGGATGTCGAGACTTCTGGTCCGCTTAGAGAGGAAGCATCCATACCATTATATGATGGGTGCTGAGTATCTCACGTGAAGACACTGCTTGCACTCCTAAGTGTGCAAGCAAAATACATGTGGAGAGATGAGAGTGTGATCGAGTTGATCAGGTACCTTGTACGTACGCTTCGTTGATTTATTTTTGGCACTATCATTAAAAATATTTGTATACGATTAAATGGTACCTTGAGCGGATTTTGTATGAAATGTTTATATGTTGATCGACGCATCGAGGGGCCAATTCCCAAGGTGTAGGAGAGTTGCAAAGGGGTGGCGGCATTCAGCTGTTGAAGGACCCCCTATGTCTGTGCTTTGTGCCATTAGGCAATGTGTAAGGGACTCCCTCTGAGGATTAGTGGGTGAGAGAAGAGTGGACTACAAACGACGTAATACAAACGCAAGATTTCTAGGAAGGCAATGTATGTGTCATCAACGCTCCTGGCCGCGAGGCCGTGGGGTTGTTGAGCGTGTGAGATAGAGGTCCGGCTAGTGCACGAGCCAGTGCCGGCCCGTTCTAGGTTCCATCATAGATGAAGTGGAGATTGCTAGACCTATCCATACATGATGGATGTTCTTCTTGGAGCGCTTCATGAAAACCTTGAAAGGCTTTGTGTGACAACGAGCTCGGTCAGAAGGTAGCATGGTTGAAGGTTGGTTGGTGTCTGAGGCGCTAATGTATATTTCACAATGGCTACCAATGGTGGATCCAGACAACAATATGCTATGGTCGCTAAAGGACGATGATAGACTGACCGAAGATGTGGTGCTTGGAAAAGGGATAGAAAAAAGAATGGATGCTACAATGGAGGAGAAAATTAATTGCTTTTGTATATTGCACCATGACTCTATGGACATGTAGCTCGCCAAGTACCAGCAAGCCAGGCAAGATCGAGAGGAAGCACGATGTGAATTTCGACGTAGTATGTGCCATCAACCGATTCGATTTTTCGAGGACATGGAGGAGATGTCGCGGTTTATGTCAATGTGATGGTTGTATGGAGTTTTGACCGCAACGTCTTACAAAGGGGCATAGATCTCAACCAAGGAGTGAAAATTCTCGAGGGGATGTAGTCCAAAGGTGATGACGTGTTTAGGGTTTGTCGTATCTATATTTTATATGTGACAATTAATTGAGTGTTTGAATGTATAGTACAAAATATATAGTGCAGCGTGGTCGCGAGGACGATATTTTTGTGTGGAGCATATTGACAAAATGCACTCCACAATAGACTCTGGTATCATGGCAAGGTTCGAGAAAGAGAGCCTATGAGATGAGCAATAGATCCAAACATGGTTATAGATGAGATGGAGTATTTTGGAAACTTCCAAAGTATTGTTACCATGGATTACCATAGCTTCTCCATGATATTATTCGATGTGCAGTTGTAACGTGTCCACTTGTATTTTCAGGACACGTCTTAGCAGTCCATTAGAAAGGATGTCTAGAAAGCTCTGCTCGCCACTCCCATGGAATGTTATAGGGTTTGCGATCTAGGGCTTTCCGTGTCTGCCACATAACAGAAGTATTCCGGCCGTTCCCACTTAGGATCGACCTGAATTAGGGTTTTCCTGATTGGTCATTTCCTTACAGCAACTAGCGTCGGACCCAAGCAAACCACTTTAAGCAGAAACGCTAGGTCCGAACCAGATTCACACTACACTTGGTTCAAGGAGAATGGGACACAAGAGGGATGCAAAGCTCAACCTCTCTGCCATAAGGCATAGTCCCATTCCGTTCCCCTAAAACAGCGTAAATCGGGTTCAATCATAACTCTAGGTCAATGCTTTTGTTGTTCCTGTTCTTTGACGATCTTCCTCTTGTCCATCGTGATTTGAGAAAAGTTCCCGGCCAACTGGGACCACCCATCTGTAGGACGGACCTATGGCCCATCCTCCGCACTTTCCTCGGATTGTTTTAGTTATTTAATTACCTAACACATTAGTTGGACATGTAACAATCAGCTTCTTTAATTAGCCCGTTAGGCACTGGTTCTTTCACATAATTATATCACTTGGCATAGAAAAACAATATCAGACAAGTTCCTTATTAATAGGTTATCATATTTATCTTTGAAATACAAAAAGTCCAGCCCGTAGACTTATCCACAATCCGCCCAAATGCTATCGAGCAATCCACAGGGATCACTAATCCAAGTTTCCGCCCATAGACTAGTATGCGGGCCTCAAGATCCAATCCTGAGTCACGTTAGTCTCTTTTGCAGGGCCCGAAAGGTGAGGGATTTACGACCAGAGCCCCCTTTGGCACCCAAGTGTCCTCCTGATCTAAGTAGCACTCAACAGAGAGACCTCTCACGGTGGGTTCGGTCCACTTTCCCGGCATGGTCAACAACCCCCTTGGTTAGGGTTAGGCAGGCAGTCGGGGGTAACTGAAGCTGCCTCTCCCTTCAAGCCTTCAACCTGAAGTATAGATTTCCATTTATCTTTTAATTCATTGATCAAACAAAGCCAAACAGTGCTCTAAAATCTGTAGCAAGCACAAACATTTCCATTGATCGTTTTTGTTGGCAAACTGCTAAGGAATGAATCCTTCCTTTCGAATGCATCCAGTACTCGATCCGAGATGACTTGCAACTTGGCAAGATCCCCTATATCCTGGGTTAGGGCATACCCTATTAACCCAACTTGGCCAAACCTTAAGTTCATAGGTTATTTCAGTTTATCGGCTGGTCATTAGCTTCCAATCAATCTTCTTTACTCAAGAAAGATACTAAATTAGGATGATTATTCATCCTCTTGCAAGATAACTTGCGTAAGGACCCGCCAACCTCGTTGCGAGAATTTGGCCATTCCCCTTGTGATTGAATCACAAGATCACATGACTCCACACTTGCCGCACAAGTGTCGCATCGAACTATGAGACTTATTCTACGCATTTAACGGAGTTATGAAACAATGTGTTCCTGTTTACATTAGACTAACGTCGTTAGACCTAGGGTTTCCAAGTTCCATCTTGTAAGAATCTTAGGGACAAACCCTAGTTCACTTTCCAAATATGTTTCCCTATCCCTACATTTCAGTGAAAGAGAGAAAGTATTTAGGATATAGGAGTTTCAATTTTATCAATACATAACGATTAGGTTACGTATTAATTCCTAAAGAATTTATTGAAATTTAACTCATTCTAAACGAGTACCCGGTGGTTTAGTTGTTTTAGGTTTATGTCAATTTGTTTAACTCTAGAAGATCATTTTGTGATCATTTCTACATGACTCATTGTTTATGCGTAAATTGATTTTTCAACCCTATCTTATCAATTTGAGGTCAGGCATAGGTTAGGTTAATTCCAACTAATCTTCCCTTACTTTGCGAACAAAATTCATGCTAAACAAGCAAAATTTTACTTGATAATTTATGCAGTTGACAAACAATAATTTCCTAGAGTTATGCATCGTAAGAATCATTTCATGCTTTGCACTTTCCACGATGATTCATTGCGAAGAGGATATGGGTTAATAGTGCGATATGCAGTTTATACTTCTAGGCTTAATGAAGTATACTATTTTAATGGACAATAATCTAATTTTTAATTCATTTCCATGCATAAAGCTATTTGCTAGAAATGCATTTATGCTTTCTTTATTTCGCAAGTTTCATTAAAAGTATTAATGACTAAGTTCCTCCGTTGTGAGCATTTAGGACAAAAATATATCCTATTTCCAACAATTAGCCTTGCATGATTGAATTACAGCAATACCAAATAAAAATTAGGAAGGAAACCTGGGCTTGGGGTGAGATGTCCATGTGGATGCTCGGAGATGACCCTCCAGGGGCTGCGCCTTGGAATTTCTTAGGAGGCATCGCAATTGTAGTCTTTCAGTCATGGAAGCAGCTCTACAATTCCTTTTGAAATTCCACTGTGGCTCCCTTTTTGCAATAACTTGCACCGTCCGTTGAAAGCAGTTTAAGGAGGCTTCCTCCTTGAAGTAGGGAATTCGAAAGGGGGTGCTTCAAAATTTCTCACGACTAAGACCCATTGAAGCCATGGGGAAGGCTTAATGGCCTTTGCAAACTCGCACAAACAGGGAATAGAAAGGTGTGGAATTTCCTAGAAGGCTTTTGAGTGGGAAAGGGAGGTGTTAAAAGCCTTCAACACTCTCTTCTCTTTTACGAGTGGGGAAAAAAAACAAAGCTCCAAGGGTATTTTGCATGGGGTTTCAAGAGCACAAAGGACGGGCTTAAGGGGGTTTTTACGATAGGGGGTTTCAAGCCCAAAGGAAGGGCCTTAAGGAGGATTTAAAAAAAACCGGGGAGATAAGACCTTAAAGGTCAAAACCCTTTTATGGGGGGAGAAAAGGGGGCTTGTAAAACCTAAGGGGGAATTTTAGGGGGTACCTTCAAAGCCCAAGGAAAGGGGCTTAAGAGATATTAAAAGCATGAGGGGGGGGGGGGGGGTAATAAGACCTCTAAGCCCCACTCTTATTGGGGGAAAAGGGGGCTTATAGAGCTTTAAACACAAGGGGGAAAAGGGGGTAATAAACCTAAAGGAAAGGGGGCTAAGAAGGCCCCCCCATTGGAAGCTTCTAAGCTTCCAGAAGCTTACGTGGGGGGGGGGGGGCGAAGAAGATTTTGAGGCCATCTGTTGGCGGCGATGCCCAGGCGGGTGGTGGCTTTGCAGCTCCTCCTCGGCTCAGGCAATCCTCCTCTCTCCCTCAAGCGGCACAAGCACAGACTTCTCCCTTCGTCTTTTGCAGGGCGATAGCACGGATAATGGCAGTGCCTCATTCCTTACCCCTTTCTTGTATTCCCCCATGGTTTAAATAGGGTAGGGAAGGGGGATCCTCCCTCTCCTACATGTTGACTGGCATGGCACTAAGGGTGAGCAAGCTCTAGCAAGGAGCATGCTGGACATTCTATTCCCCTCTCCCCCTCTAGCACGACCGTCGGCTGGGGGGGAGATAAGCAAAAAAATTTCCAATAACCTTAGTAAATTTTCAAAATGCAATATTATCATCCCACTACTAAAATAAAAAAAGGGGGGTTCATGCGTATAGTGTTCTGTATTTTACAACAGTGGTTCAAAGTGGTACTTGAAGGAGCCGGAGCAACAATTCGACAAGGTCCATCTGGATTTCTCAAAATAGATTTCGAAAAAAATGGATAGATTTGTGCGATACCTTTGTGTTGCCGGCCCATTGTGAACAAGTGCATGAACTCATTTGTTTGTTAATTGTATTACGATATGGTACATGTTACAATAGTTAAATCTCTCTTGTACGTGTTTGTAAACAGCAAACCCTCCACAACCTTGATGGTGGTATGTTATACTTTCAGCTCCCCAAAGTGTGAGAGTATATGATCAAAGTGATGTTTCGAGCATAGATGAGGACAATATACAAATAGAGGGGTCGATATTGCAAGGGGTAGAGGCCACCGAAAGCTTGGAGCATGTAGAGGAGCTAGCATCAAGTAACAATGATGGAAATACAAGAGTCCAAGAATTCTTTGAGAACGAGGTAAACTCATCCTTTTGTGGTGACATGTCTATTGACCTTCCATTTTATGCCGAGTTGTGTGAGGAGATTGACATGGGACCGTAGGATACTTCATATTTGAAGCATCCATTTACTCAATTCGTTGACTAATCGCTTATAAGGGTACATAAGATATGCATTTTTTATGCCAGGAGGCATATTTCACGATGGATTCCGTGCCGCAGTGGATTTCGTGAGGTTTTATTCCGTAAACTTTGATGATCGGGGCTCATACACAAAGTGGATTCTTTGTGCGAGAAGTTGATGGGGATGCCTATCCGTTTCCGGCGTTTCATTAATTTAGTGTGTACATGGGTGATTGCATAGCGGGTGATTCTGCAAAATGCATATTAAATTAATAAACGTTTATGAGTTTAGAGTGCGCACTTGTAATAAATTAAGGTTAGGATTGATTTCAAACCAGTTGATTTATTTATGTAACTGAAGATTGCTAGATATTCACGTTTGTTGGTTTAATTGTATTATTTTACTAACGATTGTGAATGCTTCAGTTGATGTGTAGAGATAGCTGCAGTGGCAGAGGAAAGCATTGGAGGATAGCGAGTATTCGATATATCTCTTATATTTTGATGGGCACATACCTTAGGCATGGCGCCTATATTTTGTCGCACCTATTTATTGAGGCGTTGGATATTTGTTTATTATTTTGTATGCGCATGGGCGCATGATTATGTTATTTGTACTTGGACATTCTATTGGGTATGCCTGACTCTTTGGGCACCGCCCATTAGCTTTATTTCTGTTTTGTGCTAAAGCAAACTCAAAAGCTAAAAGTTTGCTATTTTGTAATTTGGGCTATTATTTGAGCTTGAAGATGATTAATACATAAAATACATGCTTTGTGGAGCGCTCACACAAGGCATGGGGGGAGATTGCACCCAATTGGTCTCTTGTTCATGTCGTGCATGCTTTTTACGTTGAGTTTTGTGCAAAAAGTAGAGTTCTTTTGTTCTTGGGGATCTTCCGGCATTCACTACGCAAGCGTACAGCATCTGATGTGCGCACCAGTGACATCAAAGCGAACCTGAGATCAAGAGCTTCCAATTGCTACCCATCTTGTGTGAAGGCAGAGCTCTTGAAACGATCGAGCTTTACGATCAATCTCGTCCCGAACGGTCGATACGGGTGGATTCTTGGCGATCAAGAAGCTTTGTTTCCATCCTCAGATCGTGAAGGACCGGCCTGCAGCAGCAGAGGCCCACTCGAACATCCTCCTCTCCAAAACGTTTTTCCACAGTCATACAGAGATAAGTCTCAAAACAATTCATAATCTTCATAAGCTTAATAAGCTTAGTTTAAGCTTAAAAAGCTTAAACTAATCAAATCATCAACTCGGCATATCAGAAGATGTCCGCATGAATTTTCGGAAAAACGGACCCCCCCCTAAAATTCGCCGTTTTCATCAATCTAAGCTATAAGCTTAATCACTTAAGCTTCCAATCACACAAGTCTCATCAATTCTGCAAGTCTACAAAGTTACTTATTCTGCAAGTCTGCCAAATCAACCAAGTTCTGCAAGTCTTGGTACTCTGCAAGTCACATAAGTCTGCAACTCTGCAAGTCAGGCAAGTCACCTGAAGTCAGAACTAACTTCTGTTCAAAACTCATAGAAGGGTTGTTCCTGCGCAAAAACTCCAAACTGCAAAGTTGTTCATTGGAAGGTATTGTTCGCATACGCATGTTTGCTGAACCATTTTCAGCACACGCAGAAGATTAAAACACAGATTTTTCAAAGATTACAAATCCCGCAATAGCCAAAGACGAAGATTGTGAAAGCCACACACAAAAATATATAAGCCTTGTACACCCGATCTTGAGCTACGCTCATCCCGCTAATTTGATTTTGAGAGTGTGAGGTCTTTTGAGTTTTGCAGGATGACGGAATCACATATGGATGATTTAATGGCTGAAGGCGATCTACCTGAACCTACGATAGAGCAAAAGCTGGATTTAATCATGATGCAGTTGGATGAAGAATGACGAGCTAGGCAAGCATTGCAAGTTCAATTGGCTAATTTACAAAGATCGACTACCGACAAAGAGGAACCTCAATCTGTAGATCTTATTCGACGTACCATCGACGCGACTCTCGATGCTCAATCCATCCGTAAGGAAACAAAGATAAGTAAAAGAAATTTCAAATTCCGTACTTTCAATGGCACTCGAGAGGGAAAAACTGTTCTTGCATTCATCAGTCAGTTTGATGACTACTTTCATGAGGAAACATATGCAGAAAAAGATAAAATCAAGTGTGTCACTAATCATTTAGTGGATAGAGCATCTCTTTGGTGGACCGTGGTTCGTAAGAGTATAGATTGTCCCACTACCTGGGAGAATTTCAAGAAGAAGTTTATGCAGAATTTCCTTCCTCCACACATATTTCATGGTGGATTCCGTGAGGTTTTACGGTGGATTTCATAAACTTTGATGACCGGGGCTCATACACAAAGTGGATTCTTTGTGCGAGAAGTTGATGGGGATGCCTATCCTTTTCGGGCGTTTCATTAATTTAGTGTGTACATGGGTGATTCCATAGCGGGTGATTCCGCAAAATGCATATTAAATTAATAAACGTTTATGAGTTTAGAGTGCACACTCGTAATAAATTAAGGTTAGGATTGATTTCTAACCAGTTGATTTATTTATGTAGCTGAAGATTTCTAGGTATTCACTTTTTTCGGTTTAACTGTATTATTTTACTAACGATTGTGAATGCTTCAGTTGATGTGTAGAGGAAAGCATTGGATGATAGCGAGTATTCGATTTATCTCTTATATTTTGATGGGCGCATAACTTAGGCATGGCGCCTATATTTTACCGCACCTATTTATTGAAGCATTGGATATTTGTTTATTATTTTATATGCGTATGGGCGCACGATTATGTTATTTGTACTTGGACATTGCATTGGGTATGCCTGACTCTTTGGGCACTGCCCATTAGCTTTATTTCTATTTTGTGCTAAAGCAAACTCAAAAGCTTAAAGTTTGCTATTTTGTAATTTGGGCTATTATTTGAGCTTGAAGATGATTAATACATAAAATACATGCTTTGTGGAGCGCTCACACAAGGCATGGGGGGAGATTGCACCCAATTGGTCTCTTGTTCATGTTGTGCATGCTTTTTACCTTGAGTTTTGTGCAAAAAGTAGAGTTCTTTTGTTCTTGGGGACCTTCCAGCATTCACTACGCAAGCGTACGACAACCGATCTGCGCACCAATTTTAAGCAAGATAAATTTTTAAAGATTTATATTACCGTGCTTTATTTGATTTAAATTGATTATGCTAACATCATTTTTTGTATGTGCAGGTAACCTTTGTGGATATTTAGATCATCAGGATGAGTCAAGGGATGAGCGATGAGGAGTTGCAGGATATCTTCACGGGCATGTCTCCAGATCAGATGGCAAGATTCAGAAACATGGCAGACCAAGAGCTGTCTCAGACATCGTCGGGCTGCTCTATTAGATCTACTTCGATGCGATCAGATGCTTCAATTTTGAGCAGACGAGGTCTATGCTCCAGACTTGGGCTAGACGGAGGGAGTGCTTCAGGGTCAGGGGGATTCTATAGAGATACGGATATAGTGAGCCCGTGGTCAGCTTCGGATACAGATGCTACTCCTCACTCTTGTGGCAGTTCCACAGAGCGTGGCTCAGGTGGTTGTTGTGGAGGCATGGCGCAGTGTCTCTGTCTCATCGTTTTGCTAGAGTTGCATCACCTTTGGGATTTGTTACACTTGTGGGGTCCTCTACTCCAGTCACTCCGGCTGTTGCTCAGCCCTCCGCAGGTGGCACCCCTATGGGTGCTACTCCGATAGATACTACCCCAGTCGGTACACTAGATATACAGGGGTCTCCTAGATATGCCCAGGAGCATGGTCGCACATGGGAGAGGACCCATCTTAGGCATTGGCTCGCATGAGAGAGTTGTGCCGATACAACATCTTGGATCATTGGAAAAACATACCGGAGGGGAGCAAGGACTACATAGTAGCATCCTTGCATGAGGAGTTTTCCATACTAGCCGCAGCAGATAGGTTTTCTACAAGATGGATGATGGAGTGCATGCATGCATATATGTAACACAAACGATTGGATGCATGCAAGGCACTCAAGAGTGGGGCTGCAAAGCTCGAGTGGCTAGACGCGGACGACTGGCGTCGATTGAGGGAGGAGGCTACAGATTCTCCAGGATGTTGGAGACAATAGCGCAAGGTGGCGAGGGCACGACTAGAGGCCAAAGTGGTCCATCATCTTGGGAGTAGCGGCCACCTGACATATCTAGAGGACTTTGTAAGTTTTTCTTTTGTTTTGCTTGCTTATTTTTTTGCAATATCCTTTGTACTGACAATCGTGCTTCTAACTGTAAGTATTTTGTTTCCTTTACAGTACTCCATTACAAATCGCAATCCGACTGACATTGAGACTCAATATGCAGAGAGGCATGGTCTCACTATGTTGAGTGTTGAAGTGACTTGTTTTTTGGCTGATTTTTGTTGTTTTTGAGACCTGAAAGGTTGATTTTATGAGATGATTGATTGGTTTGGAAGTGGTTTGAGAGTGTTTTGGATGATATTGATTGTGTTTTGGAAGTTCATGATGTTTATCAGTGGAGATATGTGGTTCTGTGATGTTCTGATAGGTTCTGATTGGTTCTGTATACCTTCTGTTTTGTTCTGTTTTGTTCTGATTGTCTTCTATAAGGAGGGATGGAGTATGCATTGATGAAGATTGAGATATTGTGAAAGCTTATTGAATGGTATGTGAGAGTTTGGAATGGTTTGAGTATGAGTTATGTGGTTTTGATGACCTTCTGTAACCTTCTGTAGGTCTTCTGTAGAGCCTCTGTCTCTGTTCTGTTCTATTCTGTACTGTAGCTGTTCTGGTACTGTTTTGTGACTGTTCTGTATGCTTCTGTATGTGTTCTGATGGATGAGAGTGTAGCTTGGGAAAGTTTTCTAGCCTTGGAAAGAGGTGAATACAAGTGAAAAAGAGCTGAAAGAAGAGGAAGAAGTAGCTGCTGAAGACTCAAGTAAAGACTAGAGTGAAGTGACAGTAGTGAGCTATGAAAGGACACTGTAGTGGCTCTGGTGACTCTTCATATCAGACATACCTCTTGGGAGGGATATCCACGACCTAAGAGGGATTATTGAGAGTGATTTTTGAGAGATTGTAGTGAGGATATGATGTATTATTGATAGAGAGAGAGAGAGAGAGAGAGTCAGAGATAGCCAATTCTACTCAACCAGAGTGATTGTATATGAGAGATTGAGAGAGAAGACTATGAAGATATTGAAGATGAATACTATGTGATGTATTTCCATTCAAAGATGGTGTATTCCTTTTCTTTCTTTGTTCTATTGATGGATTTTGTGAAGATGTTGAAGAATATGGTTGATTCTATCAAATCCGTGGGAGATCTACATGATGTTGTATGAAGATTTGTTGTGCCTGGTGTTCTTTTCTTCATTGTGATCATATGAAACATAATAAACAAGCTTGTTGATGTTACAAGATAGATTTTCTTGTAAAAGAATTCCCTTTTCCTTGGTGTTCCTCTTGGGGCTCCATGTTTTTGGTGCGCAGCTGGGGAAACTTGCCATCAGCAAGCACCAGAAGAGGCTGAAAATGAAGGAAATGGCATTGCCAAGAAGAGAAGAATTCAATGGATGTTTGTAAAGTTCCTTCTTCCACTGAGGAGTTTGAGATTCTCATAATCAAAGCCACTTTCCACAAGAAGTTCATCCCACAATTGCGAAAACACATCACCATCATGATGCATGCTCTATGTGGTGGACAGTTTCCTCTTCCTATTGAAGCAGCAGAAACTTGCATCTTGGTGGCAAACTGTTTGGGAATAAACTGAAGAGCAGAAACAGAGAGAATGACCATCCATGGAAGATTTGGCATTCATTGAGAAGTTTCCAGACAACATCAAGTGGGAGATTGTGAAGAAGCTTCAGGAGTCTTGGTCTGTAGAGGTTCACAAAGACAAGAAGGAAAAGAGTTGGAATTTGTTCGTGGATGCTCAACAACAAGATACATGGGATGCTTGGTGTACTGATAATCTTCTATTTGTTCAATTGGCAACCCACTGGAAGTTGGTAGACAGAGTGTTTTTCACAACATACACTGTTGAAACCATCAGAAGCTGGCATTACTATGATGATGGCACCACCACAATGCTCAAACGTATGCATTTTGACACCTTCAGAACTGAATACCTTCCTCTGTGCAGTGAAATGAAAGCAGAATTTAGGGACGTTGAAAAGAAAGAAGTAGAAGAAATGTTGGCAAGAGAGTCCTCCAAAGACTGAAGCCTTCTGTTAACCCTCTGTGGAGCACTAACAACATAGTGGAGCCAACCCCCTAATGAATGAGGCAATAAAGAGGCAAGCGTTAGAACGAGTCCAGAGGTACGTGAGAAGAGAGAAAGCAAAAATCAAGGCTGAGAACGAGCTCGCAGCAGAAGCCGCCTTTGACGCCCTTCGGAACTCTTTACAGAAGTCCCAATGGCACATCAAGCCCTTCCTCCTCCTGCTGGAGGTCCACTTCCAAGCCAGATCCGTCTTGGAAATATTGATGACAGGCCAGCGAATGTAGTCCCATTGCCAGTTTTTAAGGAAGAGTACAATGAAGACCCCGATCTTCATATAGCAGAGTTTATGGTAGCATGTGTGGCTAACAATGCTAGAACCCCTGAGCATTGGTTGGCAATATTCCCCGCCACTTTCAATGGCGGGGCGTTTCAGTGGTATGAGAGACAAGTAGCAGGAACTTTTGGCACATGGGACGACCTGAAGTTGGCCTTCCTCACTAAATTCAGGCGTGAAGGTTTTGAAGAGCCGATGCGAGAGGAATTTATGAACCTAAGTCAGTCCTCTGGAGAAAGAGTAGAAGCTTATGTCTCACGAATGGAATCTATCCTGAAGAGATGGACTAACCATAATCTAGATGATGGCATTCAGAAGGGAGTATTTCTCAGATGATTACAACCAGAAGTCCATAAGTTTGTGGAGCTGCAAAGACCAGCCACACTACAAGCTGCAACAGAAGGTGCAAGACTATACAATGAAGTGGAAGCTAGAATAGCGATGAATACAAGAAGAGGAGTCCTACCTCCTCTAATGCCAAGAATGATGTACCCACCAAATGCAGTCCCAGGGACTGTCCCCTACCCTTACCAACAGATGCCCCCAGTATCACAGTACAGTGCACCAAATCCACAGTGGCCACAATCAATGCCTCAAATGATGGTTTAACCACAACAACAATGGTCCCAACCAATTTCCTCAATGCCAAATCAGCAACAATAGTGGAATCCTACCAACTGGAGCCAACAGCCAACAGTTCAAACAGGAGCTCTGAATCAGAATCAGAACAGAGATTCCTATGCACCAGCCCAACTTGTTTATGCAGTGATTACAGAGACTCCTCAAAACCCTCCTGCCAGTACCTCCGGAGGAGAAAGCTTGAAGGACTACTTATCCAACTCACTTGCAAACATAAAAAAGGAGTTGATGGATGTGATTACAGAGCAGCTACAGATGCTGAAAGTGAATACCGCTAGCATATCCAACGTTGAAGGAGCAGGAAGAGATATGATGCGGTCAAATACTTGGTGTGGTAAGTGTCATCAAGCAGGCCATTTAGCCACTGAATGTACACGAAAACCAACCATTCCTGGAGCCTTCTGTTCCTACTGTTTGCAAAAGAACCATACAGAGGACATTTGCTCTCTGAAGGAGATGCATGATAGGAGAAGGAAGGAAGAAGACGCAAGATTCAACTTGCTGGAATCCAAAATGACAACACAGGATATTGGACCCAAGCCTAGAGAGTTTGGTCCTAATTTCGGACCCAGAAGGTTTCCATCTCAAAGTTACAGAGGAAGACAGTCTAGCGGTGGTCAGAGATCAGAAGTGGAGTGTTACAAATGTGGAGAAAAGGGATACATCTTACCAAATTGTCCAAATCCTAGAAGGTCAATGGATTACAAGCCCTTATGCAGTCGATGCAAAGGAGAAGGCCACACTGCAAAAGACTGTCCAAGCCCAGCCCCAGTGAAAAGCAGTGCTACTGATAGTACGGCCAAGGCCCAAGAGCCTACCTCCAATTTAGTGGAATTGGAAGTTGCTGCCATCACATGTGCAAAGAAGAAGGAACCCTCTATCCAGAAAGAAAATAATCCTCCTGCCAGAACAGTGAAGTTCAATCTTCCACCAGAAGAACAGCACAGAACAGATCCTGACAGTGCCGTACAGAGCACTATAGTGCCATAGAGAGTTACAGAGACAGTTACAAAGACAGGACCAGAGGTCCAGGAGACAGAAGAGGAGGAAGTGCCACAAGTGACAGAAGAAGTTCCCATGATGACTCTATTGGAAGAAAGAGGGAAAATGAAAATGGGTGTTGTCCCATTCCCTAACCGGTTAGAGAAGCCAGTGGATCCTATTAAGGAGTACGATCTAGTGAGAGATCTAGATACATTTAAACCAAACCTTACATTCCGACAATTATTGGTGTTGTCTCCCAGTTACCGAAAAAGGTTCAAAAGTATACTGACAAGAAGACGTGGTTTAAGGATTGCTCCCTCAACAGCGACAAAGTCCAACAAAGCTCCAGAGCCTGTCAAAGAAGAGGATGTGGCTAACGCCTTCCTAGATCCGGGTACTCCAAAGGCTGGCGTGTGGATAGAAGGCTGCTTCATTGCAAATGCACTCATTGATGGAGGATCATCAGTGAACATTATGACGGATGTGACAATGAAGGATCTAGGCTTACAAGGTGTGCAACCAACCCAATGGCTCATCAGACTAGCGGATCAGAGCAGAATCAAGCCTTTGGGCATTCTCCCATATGTGAAGACTACGGTGGCTAGAAAAGATTATTGGTTAACCTATCTGGTGGTGAAGCCAAACTCTTGTGGTACATCCTATCCTCTGTTATTGGGCAAACCATGGCTTTTTGAAGCCCGAGCAAGGACGGATTGGTTCAAAGGAACCTTGACCTTGGGTAGAGGACCCAAGAAAGTGGTGCTGAAAATGTATGGTTCTCAAAAAGGACATGGATCCACCTCCTTGGAATTATCTTCTGACTCCCCTAATGAGGCTACAGATGGAACATCAGTAGACGAAGATGCTGTCAAACAGATCCTTCCCAAGAAAACAGTGGCACGTTCCTTAACAGTGGATACTGTAAGCCGACTTCGAAAAGATGCAAAGCCATTATCAATGGGTGAATACTTCCTACCTGAACTAGAAATGACTTCTGAAATCACTTCTGACAGTGAGATAGAAGCATGGATGTACTGCTCTCCCTATTACATGGCCATAGCAGAGACAGAGACAGAGACAGAAGAGGAAACAGAGAATCTGTTCTTATGTTACGGAGCTCCTACAGAGATAGAAGCAGAGACAAAAGCAGAAGCAGAAGTAGAGACTGAGACAGAAGAGGATGAATATGATATGGACGAAGAAGGTTATGAAAGTGAGCCAGAAGAATCTATCCCACCTGCAGAGGATACATTTGAAGAAGAAGTTCTAGAAGCATCAGAAGCAGACAAGCTCATGCTATGGGACAGAATGACGATGGTACCATTTGGTCTGGTAAATGGATCTTCTTATATGCAAAATCCTTATAAGACATGGGTTAAGAAGAACAAGCCATCTTTCAGCAGTGGCTCATGCCATCCTCACCCATCCTTGCCAAAGAAAGATGATGATGATGCATCGTGCCAATAAGCACCAGTCCCACAAACCCAACAGAAATCAGAGGGTCCTTGTTATGTGACGTTCCTAGATGTGTCATCAGAAGATGATTCTTCCAACCAAGAGGTAACTAATCTTGAAACCAAACCCGAAACGGCTCTAATCCCATTCCAACATCTCAAGGAGAAAATTAAGTCTCCACCAAAAGAAGAAGTTGGTTCTAGTGGGCCATCAGAAGAGGGCACCACTCCCTTGAAGGAGTCGGATCTGTACCTAGAAGTAGTCCACGGGACCTTCATCCGTGAAGTAGAAGGTGAAAGGCAGTTGACCTTTGTGGATGCAGAAGGCACTAAACGCCACTTGAAGGTGGATAGCAGTCTCCTAGAAGAGGAGTTGTCAACCTTGTACAACTTGTTGAAAGAAAATTTGGACGTGTTTACATGGTCTTACAAAGACCTAAAGGGGATTGATCCCACAATATGTCAGCATCACATTGACTTGGAGCCTGATGCCAAGACAATACGGCAACGATAGAGGCGAATGAACCCGAATTATTCCACATTGGTGAAAGCAGAGCTGTTGAAGCTTCTGGAAGCGGAGTTCATCTATCCAGTGGCAAATAGTGAATGGGTTTCACCCATCGTGGTTGTACCCAAGAAGAATGGAAAATTGCGAATATGTGTGGACTTCCACAAGCTCAATTCCAAGACGAAGAAGGATCACTTTCCTATCCCTTTCATAGACCAACTGTTGGACACAGTGGAAGAACATGAGCTTTATTCCCTTCTGGATGGATTCAGCGGATACAACCAAGTCCAAATCGCAGAAGAAGACCAGTCCAAAACAACCTTCACCACAGAATGGGGGACCTACGCTTACCGAGTGATGCCGTTTGGGCTCTACAATGCCCCTGCTACTTTCCAGCGAGTCATGATGACCACATTTCAAAATCATTTGCACGACTTCATTGAGGTATATTTGGATGACTTTTGTGTCTATAGTTTGATCCGTGAACACTTGGGACACCTGGAACAATGCTTTGACCGATGCCGGGAGTATGGGATTTTCCTCAACCCCGACAAATGCATCTTTGGGGTCTCTTCTAGAGTCTTGTTGGGCCACATTGTCTCTGCATAAGGGATATCAACAGACCATGCAAAGATCAAAAAGATCGCAGCTCTGATAGCACCCACCAACCTCAAACAGTTGAGGAGATTCCTAGGCCATGTGGGTTACTACAGAAGGTTCATAGCCCATTTTGCAGCAAAGGCAACCTCCTTGCACAAGCTTCTGAGGAAATATGCAGAGTTTACTTGGACAGAAGAATGTGACAAAGCCTTCCATACTCTGAAGCAGTGTCTAATTGAAGCACCCATTCTGCAACCTCCCGATTGGACGAAGGAGTTCCATGTACACACTGATGCATCAATTGAAGGATTAGGCTCAGTTTCTGCCAGAAGGGTTCTTCGAAGCTAGATCAACCGATCTATTATGCAAGCCAAAAAGTCACTGATAGGGAACCGAACTATACAGTGATAGAGCTGGAGTGCTTGGCAATGGTGTTTGCCCTAGAGAAGTTCCGCCATTACCTCCTATCTACCCACTTTAAATTTTATGTGGATCATGAGGCCCTGTCCTTCCTAATGAACAAAGCAGATGTGAAAGGACGAATGATGAGATGGCTCCTTCTATTTCAGGAATTCGACTTTGAGGTGATTACTAATCTTGGTCGTTCCCATGTTTTGGCTGATCATCTGTCGCGTATCCCACAGACTGCAGACGAGGAGCAAGATGATCCAGACCTCCTTGATGCTTCCCTATTCTTGGTAGAAACTGTAACTCCCTGGTATGCAGACATTGCCAATCTGCTGGCAACCCAGCAGTACCCTCCTAGCATTTCTAGTCGGGAAAGGAAGAAGCTTATGCTAGAATCAGCCCCCTACACCCTGCTAGGTGGTGCACTGTACAAGAAAGGCAAAGATAAAGTGCTCCAAAGATGTGTTGCAGGAGATGAGATTGGGATTGTTTTGAAGGCTTGCCATGACGAGCCATGTGGAGGTCACTTTGCAAGAGAAGCTACAACTAGGAAGGCTCTGCTAGCAGGTTACTGGTGGCCTACCATTCATAAGGATGCCTATGATTACTGTAAAAGATGTGATACTTGTCAGAGAATGGGGAAACCTACCAAGACAAGTGCCATGCCACTGCAACCTATCCTTCCCTTAAAGCCGTTTGAGAAGTGGGGCATTGACTTCGTAGGTCCAATCGATCCTCCTACCAAAAGGAAACAGAACCGATACATCCTCGTATGTACGGATTATGTTACAAAGTGGTGTGAAGCTAAAGCTCTAAAGCGAGATGATGGTAACAACGTGGCCCTGTTCATGTACGAGAATATCATCACCCATTTTGGCAGTCCCTTAGAGCTGGTAAGTGACAGAGGCACTCATTTCCTTAACAAAGTTATGGAAGAGTTGACAGAGTTGTATAAGATCTGCCATCGCAAATCCACTCCTTATTACCCCAGAGCCAACGGCCAAGTCGAAGTCACCAATCGCATCCTCTGCTCGATTTTGGCAAGAACAATTGCGGCACATCGTCGTGATTGGGATGATCAACTTACAGAGGCCCTCTGGGCGTACAAAACCTCTCATAAAGCCGCAACAGGACAGACACCATTCCAGCTGGTGTATGGTACAGAAGCTGTTTTTCCTGTTGAATCGGAACTACCCTCTTTGAGAGTGGCTATCAAAGAGCGTTTGGGGGACGATGATTCACTACAACACCGTCTCCTGCACTTGGAATGTTTGGATGAAACTCGTAGGATGGCTCTACAGTGCATGGAAGCCACGCAAGCTCGACGTAAGGCTTACCATGATAGCTTCATCAAGCACAAGGAGTTCAAAGAAGGTGATTTGGTCCTAGCCTATGATTCACGATTTGGCAAGTTTCCTGGCAAGCTCCAACAGCGATGGATGGACCCCTATAAGGTACTTGTCGTCAACCCTAATGGCTCTGTCCAAGTGCAGACCGTTGATGCCTCTGATGATCCCTTCCTGATTAATGGATATCGCCTGAAGAAGTACTTCCCTCCTTGGGGATCTTGACAATTACGGTCACTTGATCCTTTTCCTCGTTGGCACGGCACTGTACTTCTTATGCTGCTACTTCTGATAGCCGTTCTTCAATCACTCCTGATGAGATGGACGCAACCCTCTGTCCCCTCAACCCTACCTTCCAGCCTTGATCTCTTATCCTCTATTTTCCACCAGCGATAGTGGCGAGGTTGGTTCTGACAAATGGTCTTTCTACCATTCCCTTGCTTATTTCAAAAAAATAAAAATAAAAAATTATATCGGTCATGGGAGAAAAGGACTTAGGTCCCTGTCATGCTGACCTATTCTTCGAGAAAAGGTGGAAACACCCTCGGGAATAGGGGAAAACAAGAAAAAAAAAACAAGAAAAAAAAACAAGAAAAATCTGCTATGGGAGAAAAGGAAGCAATTTCCTGTCATAGCAGGCCTTGTTCCAAGAAACAGTGGCACACATCCTTGGGCGAGAAGCTGGCTGTGGAAAAGGTGGTAACACCCAGCAATCCAGAAAGTGGATTCATCACTTGAAATTTCCAGGATCCAGTTCCGAAGCTGCCTCCCTTGGTACACTGTGTCCTGGGTCTTTCTGCAGAGTGTTTAACTGTCCTCTAGCAGACGACATGTCCTATCTAACACAACGTACGCCTCTTCAACAACTGATGACGCGATCTTCATCGACAAAGAATCAAGTGACGTGAGCTTTCATCCTAACCGGATGGGGACGTGAGTATGGGTTGCCCTCTGTAACTATCCACAGAGAGTGAGACAGAGGGTTGGCCGAGTTACCAGTCTTTTCCGTTCAAATCAAATGAGAGGTGAGTAGTGTGAATGAAGTGTTGCACGCACGGGATGGGCCTCTCAATGCACAAAGCACAATTCGTTTCTGTGCATTGCACCATAAGGCTCTCTGGCCTTTCTTCTCGCACCGTATGCCAGCACAGGGCGGGATGCACAGTTGCACCATCAACTGCGCACAAGGCATACAACCTTTGCACAAGTGACTGTGAGGATTATATCAATCGGTTTCAGGAATAGACTACCCTCCTGTATCTATCAACAGAGCGTGAGACAGAGGGTGGGTTGAGTGTGACTGGAGTTTCTTCAATCAATTACCGAGAGGTGAGATTGAGGGACGTTACGACACTTGGAGTTAAATATATTCCCGTTTCCCTATGCACCCATGGGATGGGTCTCTATTGTCATCACAGGACACATCACCCTGTTCTATACACTGCACTGTAAGGCTCCCTTGCCTTCCTTTTCGCACTTATGCCAGACGGGTTGGACGCACTAATGCACCATCAACTGTGCACCTTGGCATACTCATTCTATACTATTCCCCTATTGATTTCTAAACCGGGTATGAGATATGGGTTTCAATCATTCTTCCTCGAGTGATATTAGTCATGGGGTGAGTGACAGTTCTTTCATTCCATTTGAGTGATTGTGAGTTTAGTGCAATATCCCTCATCATCGATAAATTTCCTGCGATTCCTTCAGCCAGCTACCTCCCTAGCTGCTTCCGCGTGGTCCCTGCCATGAAGGACGTGTGCTGTGAAGATGCCTTGGTACCTCCAACAGCCGACAACAACACAAGACGTGCCATTGACAATCAACCTTGATCCTCAACAACATGGGCCAAGTTTTTCTAACCCTGCAACTTCTGTTTCTCAGTGATGTTAATGTTTTAAGTGTGGGGACGTTAGTGGGTGGTCTGTGGCGTGGTCCTAGGTCCCTGTTGCTTGGTTAACCCTATCCATTAAGGTCTTAAGTGTGGGGACGCATCCCTACGCGTCTACATTGCATACCCTTCTGCATATGCCTCAACCTGTTTATGCATGTATGCCATGACTTGCTCTTACCCTAATGGGGTCCCTTCCCACCCAACCGTTCATGTTCCACCCACCCTTGGGGCTGTTCCCTTGCAGTTTTCCTTCATTCCCTGCTTTTGAGGTCCTGCCATGTGAATGCGCCCTACGTTCACCGAAGTCCAAATCCAACCTTATAATCCTGTTCCTCCCTTTGAACTGACTATTTTTCCTTTTTACCTACCCCTTTTCCGGTACAGGTTTTCGAGTTATTAATTTTTGAAGCATTTTGTGTAAATTAACCGGTTTTCCATGTGAACGCGCTTTTCATGCTTCAGAACCATGATCTGACATCATAGCCCTGCCAACCACTTTTTCCTTGATATTTTTTATCTTTACTCCATGTCATTTTGATGCACGGTTTGTCCAATATTAATTTTCTAGTTTTTTAAGACTTTTTCGTGCGTCTTTTTGACATTTTTCCATGTGAACCTGCCCTGTTTGCATCGACAGCCGTGTCCCGTGTGTCTTCCCCTACCTTTTTCCTTTTTCCTCCACCCTCTTTTGACTTCTGGATTTTTAATTATTAATTCTTCAATGAGTTTTCGGGTGTATTTTTTGTGTTTTTCGCATATGAACCCCTTCTACTTCAACCGGAACTGCAGTTTTACACGACAACCCTGTGCCGTTCCTTAGGGCGGACATTTTTCCTTCTTACTGCATGTCATTCCGGCGCACGGTTCGTCCGATATTAATTTCCGATCCCATTTTCAAGTTTGTTTTTTGGGTTTTTCCCACGTGAATGCGTCTTATCTCAGTCGGAACTATGTTCTGATGTGATAGGATTGTCGGGCACGTCTTTTTGCACATTTTTCCTTTTTGTTGCACCTCGTTCCGATACACGGATCTTTTGATATTAATTTTTAATTGCGCTTTTTGACCCATTTTTTGTGTTTTTTGCACGTGACCGCCCTTTACCCCTCTCGGAACCTCTGTCGCATATTTTTCCTGTCTTGCTCCTATCGTCTTGCCCACTTTTTGTTTTTACATCATTTTGTTTTGACGTCTGGATTGGGAGTTATTAATTTTTCTTTATTTTTATGTGTTTTTACGCGCTCCATCCCGCACGTGAACGCGCTCTTTTTCAATTTTACACGTCTTAACGCGCCCCGGTCGCGTCCGCGTGGCCCATATCACCCTCTCAGTGCTTTTTTGATCCCGTCACGGTAAAATTTTTTTACCCCGCCCCGCGCACGCGCACGGGACGGGGGGTACACCTCTCTTACCTGGCCCCCCCGTCCATTTTCTCCCCTGGGCACCCCGCCCATTCCCAACCCCTGGGCACCCCCCTCTGGACCCCGCCCATATCCCTTTCCACACCCCCCCCCCCCCCCCCCCGGTCCTTCTCTATCGCCCCCGACCCCTCCCCATCCCAACTGCCTCCCCTCACCTCTCTCCCTCTCCCACTCCCTGCGTTGCTGCCCCCCCCCCCCCCCCCCCCCTCCATCTCCATCTCCTTCCCCTCCATTTCCTCTTCTTCACCCTCCCTTCCTCCTCCTCTTCCTTCCCTTCTTCATCCTCTTCATCCTCTTCTCCTCCCTCATTCCTCTCCTCCACCACATCCGCCCCCTCCGCCTCCTGCGTCCTCTTCCACCAGTAGTCGCCGTCGACGCCTCTAGCAGCCGCCGTTGAAGCCTCCCGCAGCTGCCGTTGAAGCCGCCCGTGCCGCCGTCGTAGACGCTGACGTCTCCAGCTCTTCGCCACGCCAGCAGATGCCTCCAGCCCCTTGTCTTCAGCCCGCAGTCCCCGCCCTTTTCCGCCCCAGCCGCCACTCGTCGTCTTGCAACAGCCGCCGCCGCCGAAGCCGACGTCACTGCCGCCGTCCTTTCATCCACCACCTCCTCCTCCTCCTCCCCCTCCTTCTCCTCCCTAACTGCAATCAGAGGTTAGTTCAACTAACCTTACATTAGTTCAACTAACTTTCCATTAGTTAATCTAACCTTAACTTGGTTAATCTAACTTTAATTTGGTTAACCTAACTGGACTTAGGTTAACCCTAACCCTAACCTAACAGGACTTAGGTTAACCCTAACCCTAACCTAACTAGACTTAGGTTAACCCTAACCCTAAACTAACTAGACTTGGGTCTCCTAACCTAACTCTAGTTAGTTCACTAACCTACCTCAGGTTAGTCTCCACCCTCCTAACTAACCCTAAGTTAGTAAGCCTACCCTAGGTTAGTTAAATTTGCCTTAGCCTAACCTAACTAACCTAGACTAGCCCAGACTAACCTAACTTGAACTTACTTAGCCTAACTTAACTAACAGAGACAAACCTAGTTCCATTTGCTTAACTTGACTTGACTTAATCTGACTTACATGATTTACACAGACTACCAAGACTTTGCTGACTTACTTTGACCTCACTTACCAAACTAAGCTGATTTTTCTGATTTAACTGATTTAATTAATTTATAAATTAATTTCCACCCCCTAACATTTCGAAAAAATTTCTAAAAATTCCCTTCGCTTTTTGCAAATTTTTGGAAATTTGTCAACTGGAAATTTTCACCCCCAAAATTTTTTTAATTTAAATATTTCCCAATTTATCCCAAAATTACCAACAAATGTCAAAAATTCATTTAAAATTAGTAAAAAATACCCAAAAATTTTCTAAAACATTCTAAAAAATTCCACTCACCCCCCTTGACCTTTTTCCCTTCCTTTTTCCCTTTAAAATATTTTCATACATGGAACCCCTATTAACAAAAAAAACAAAGAAGAAGAAGAAGAAGAAAAAAAAAAACCAACTAACAAAAATTAACCATCAAAATCCCCATCTTATTTTCATACCCTAAATTGTGGATATTTCCTCCATGGCTGAATTTTCATTTTTTTCGCTTCATTACATATTCATGTGCTATATATCTTCATTTCATTATTATTATTATTATTAAAAAAAAACAAAAACAAACCCCAAAACAAAAACAAACCATAAATAATAACAAATTCAAATTAAAAAAAAAAACAAATAAACGAAACCACACTATAAAACCAAAACAAACACACCTAAAATATAACCCCACTCCCATCCAAAATAACAAATTAAAAATACATTCAAAATCAACACACCCACTAAGGTGTTGTCTTTGTTGTTTCGTCAGTGGTCTTTACTTTTCTTTTACTGGATTCACTCCTTTTGGGGAACTCTTCCGTGCGCATTTAGGCATTACATACACACCCCTTCCAGGTATTTATTTTATGTGCTTTATTTTTTTTATTTCCCCCTTAATCACAAATTAATTGTTAAAATGACCTATTTATTCACCCACAATTTCCACGCGCATTCGCGCTACACACACATATTTATTAAAAATGAACCCACCGTTCACTTAGCACGGGCTACGTTCGCTAAAGAGGCACTTTAATTTTTAATTAAAATGAACCAGCCGTCACAAGAGCACGCGTTGGTAAAAAAGCGCTCCACATCACCTTAATTTGTAATCAATGAACTTGCATTTAGAAACCCCGTCTGGGTATCGCAGTCCCGGATTCACATTAACGCACCGTTTTCACCTAATAATTGGTAATTAAATTTTTAAAAAAGAACCGTCATTTTCTTGCTAAGGTTTATCACTTAATAAAAATTCACCCATTCTTAATAATTTATTAAAATGAACCTTTCATTAAATTAATCCTCCCTCACTGCACTTAAATTCTCCTTTTTAACGAACCGTTTCGTAGGATGGGTATACGTAGTCATTAGAGTTATTTCCATGGTCTCCAAGATGTAGACTTGATATGTGTCGGATGTGGTGATGTTTTGGTTTACTGTCTTTGTTACGGTTAAGGGTACGGTGTGTAGTTTTTTCTTTTATTGCCTGATACGGGGTTTTGGGTGTTTGTCTGATGCATAGCATGAAACTTTCGGTTGCATATGTCTCAAGGTCATGTCGAATTTTTTCTAGGTTATGGTTTGCTTGGGGATAGTTGGTCGTGTCACGTTTTATTGTTTTGGTTGTTCTCTTATCCTTGGTTTTTTGTATGTTGCTTTATAGGCATTCTCCTTGATTGTCTGTGTTTGTGGTGTGTGTAACCATCTGAATGGCGCCTTCTCACGCTCCTCCCCCTATCCAGTATGTCCTATTAGTTAGTAGGGATTACTCTTCCCTACTCACTTTTGAGCCTCTCACGAAGGCGGGACTCGCTGCTTTTGTGGCTACTTCCTTTCCATTGCTTCCCGAGGATCCGTCGTTATGTGATGAGTTTCTGGCCTCCTACAGCAAGAAGACAAGACTAGTCCAGGGAATTTCTATGACTTTGACACCTCGAGGCTTAGGGAAGGCTCTATCTCTACCCTCCAAAGGTGAACCTTTTGTTACCACTCGTTAGCTTTTCTCTAATGAAGAGATTCTGAAGCTGTTGCAAAAGCAGACAAGGGAAATGCTGGATGTTAAGAAGGTGATCAACTCTTCGGGAGTTTCCTTTTCCATGATCACTAATCACGTATGGAAGATGGTCTGTCAGTTTCTCTAGGATAGGTTTATGCCTGCCAAAACGCCACCGAATATTTGTCCAAAGAGCTTTTCACAGCTTCCAGGATGGTGTTGAAAGGAGTTGCTATTGATTGGAGCACTTACCTCCTCACTAAAATGGATCAACATTTCATCAAAGTCACCAGGGGTAATATTACCAATGTCACATATGGATCATATTTGTCTGCCTTCTTAACCTATTCAGATTTACAGCAGAGTGTGCCTCCACCTCCTCCATCAGATCCAGTACCTCCTCCTCCACCTTCAGATGAGTCAGAACCTATTGTCATAGAGGATGATGATTCTCCACCTCCCCTGGTCATACAGCGCAAACGTTTGAAGCGGGTAGCGGATAAAGCTTCTTCAGTACTTCCTTCAGTGTCCATTCCTACTACCTCTGGTAGTGAACTCCCTGGGTATCTCAGTTGTAATAACCTATTCAGAGCACATCGAGAAGGATCATTGGACATATCAGTTCTCTCACTGAACAGTCTCGTCTCAGGAGATGCAATTCCTTTCCTCTGTAAAGACATTTAAAGTTCCATTGAGTTGTCAGTGACAGCCTTTGTTCAATAGCTGTACGCGTCTTTTTATGAAGAACTCATGCAGTCTAAGGACCAGTTGCATCAGGCAACATCCGAGTTAGCTTCTGCTAAGGATACCCTAGCAGATTTGTTTAAGCAGATGGAACAACAAACCCAATTGGTTGCCACCCAAAGTGATGATATCTCTTCTTTGAAGCTCTAATTACTAGAGGCTCAATCCCAGGTTACTAGCCTTTCAGAGGAGAAGGAGAGGATGTCCCGAGAAGCGCAGGAGTTCCAAACTCTATTAGACGACAAACTTTCAGCTTTACAGACTGCTAATGACACAGTGGCATCCCAAGTCTCCCAAATCAAGCAGTTGCAAGATCAACTAGCAAAGTCACGGTCTGTTCCTCCAAGCCCTAATGTTCCATTGATTCCTTCTCTTTCACAGCAAGACTTGGCTGCTCTTCACAGACAGGCTACCTTGTGTCCTCTATTCCAAGATAAAGTGGAAAGATTGCAGTCCCCAATGGACTTGTTATGGTCTACGTTTGAGCAGTTTCAGGAATATGTTCCACCAAACCATTCTTTCTTTGTCCACTACCACTTATAGAAGTTGGTCTTCTACATGAAGCTTTCCACGATGGATTTACCTCTTCTAGAGGATGGATGGAGTGGGGCTTGGTCTACTGAGTTGTTGACGGAGGTAGTAAGGATGGTGTTTGAAGATTCTGTCACGCCAGATACCATGTTGATGTCATACATGTATCTACGAGGAGACTTGTTAATTCCAGATGAGGTGGATATGGCATGGTATATGGGGGATGTGGTTCTACAAGCTGTTTTGTATGTCAACCATTTGGAGTTGCGCATAGCTGACATGTTCCAGCGTTACTCCTCCAAAGTGGCTGATTGTCATGATAATTCCTAGCATCCCATGATTGATTCTGTGGTTCTGAATCAACGACAAAACACAGCTCCTACCTCTGCCCAGAGTACTAATCAACTGAGGATGGATCTCTTAGCCTATCTTTCAAAACATAATCCGTTTGATTCTACCTTCTTTGATGCCTATCATAGACGATCTCTCTTAGGACCTTTTGTTCCTACCCTCCTATATTACCAACAAATGGCTCACCGATATGCTCTATATCTTTCCCTTTGTCAATCTAATTCCACCACTATTTTACCCCTTCTTTTCCAACCTTCATCCTTCCCTCAAATTCCCATTTTTACATACTGTTCCTTTATTGAGGATAGGGTATTTTCCCCTTCTCCACCTTGTCCTTCTCCATCCATTCATGTACCCTCCACATTTCCTATTTATCAGTTAACACCCTTCCTTAGTGATTTACTACAAATTTTTGTCACTCCTTCTTTAAACTTTTCTTCCTTTTATGATTTTGCATATCCCTCACTTCATCCACTTTTCCTTATTCCACTTCCTTCACCTAACACTTCTATATCTCAACCACCTCAGTTGGTTAGTGACTATGACGGGTTTGATACTCAGATTTCTAGAAGAAGGGGATGGAGTTCGAATGATTCCCTTACAGGACCTCAGATCAATTGGTCAGTAATTCCAGGAGAATGGACAGCTGCCAGTCAAGCTTATCAAAACTATGTTCATTTTGCTCAGCAGTATTCATAGTCTGCATATCCTTCAGTGCGATTAACTGCTCACTTTGCTTGGTACTTGGCGTATATGCATAGGCACTCTCATAATGATTCCAAGCCTATTCCAAAGTTGTGCATGAATGTCAATGTGAGCATGGATTCCTAGCCGCTGGATATATTGTATTTTCATGCCTTTTGTTTGCCTAGTAGATACCTGGTCCTGTTGGAAAGGATGTGCTATCTTCAATTTTTTCAAAATCCTCCCAAAACCTTTGTAGATGAATCCTTGTCTATGGATCGTTTCCGAAAGCATCAATCTTTCAAGAGGGATCATCTTCATTGATACCTTTCCAATGTAGGGTGGATGATTTTTAATGAAAATCTTTTTTTTTTTGGAGGAGTCATTCAGATGGTTGTGTTGTATTAGTGTTTGTGTTGTGAGTTCATTTATGTAAAACAAACGTGGTGGTTTCCTATTGGATTGGATTTTGTGTGCGAGCTACATTTTGGAGAATTGTAGTGTTGAGGTCGTGGTTGCAGAGTTGAAGCTGATGCTGATGAAGAATAAGAAAACTCTTATATCCTTTACAAATTTGTTGTGATTTTCTAGTTTGATAAGCGGTATTAATGTAAAACGGGTTTTCCTTTCTTTGTATTTTTATAGCAGATACAGGTTATAAGTTGGGGTCGTGGTGGATGGATTCTTTTTGAAGAGATATTGAAGATTAAAGTTGAGCTTTTTCCCTGAACTTCTATTCCTTTTTTTTCTGGGTCGCGAGGACGCTTCCTTATTAAGTGTGGGGATATGTTGAGTGTTGAAGTGACTTGTTTTTTGGCTGATTTTTGTTGTTTTTGAGACCTGAAAGGTTGATTTTATGAGATGATTGATTGGTTTGGAAGTGGTTTGAGAGTGTTTTGGATGATATTGATTGTGTTTTGGAAGTTCATGATGTTTATCAGTGGAGATATGTGGTTCTGTGATGTTCTGATAGGTTCTGATTGGTTCTGTATACCTTCTGTTTTGTTCTGTTTTGTTCTGATTGTCTTTTGTAAGGAGGGATGGAGTATGGATTGATGAAGATTGAGATATTCTAAAAGCTTATTGAATGGTTTGTGAGAGTTTGGAATGGTTTGAGTATGAGTTATGTGGTTTTGATGACCTTCTATAACCTTCTGTAGGTCTTCTGTAGAGCCTCTGTCTCTGTTCTGTTCTGTTCTGTACTGTAGTTGTTCTGGTACTATTCTGTGACTGTTCTGTATGCTTCTGTATGTGTTCTGATGGATGAGAGTATAGCTTGGGAAAGTTTTCTAGCCTTGGAAAGAGGTGAATACAAGTGCAAAAGAGCTGAAAGAAGAGGAAGAAGTAGCTGCTGAAGACTCAAGTAAAGACTAGAGTGAAGTGACAGTAGTGAGCTATGAAAGAACAGTGTAGTGGCTCTGGTGACTCTTCATATCAGACATACCTCTTGGGAGGGGTATCCACGACCTAAGAGGGATTATTGAGAGTGATTTTTGTGAGATTGTAGTGAGGATATGATGTATTATTGATAGAGAGAGAGAGAGAGAGAGTCAGAGATAGCCAATTCTACTCAACCAGAGTGATTGTATATGAGAGATTGAGAGAGAAGACTATGAAGATATTGAAGATGAATACTATGTGATGTATTTCCATTCAAAGATGGTGTATTCCTTTGCTTTCTTTGTTCTATTGATGGATTTTGTGAAGATGTTGAAGAATATGGTTGATTCTATCAAATCCGTGGGAGATCTACATGATGTTGTATGAAGATTTGTTGTGCCTGGTGTTCTTTTCTTCATTGTGATCATATGAAACATAATAAACAAGCTTGTTGATGTTACAAGATAGATTTTCTTGCAAGAGAATTCCCTTTTCCTTGGTGTTCCTCTTGGGGCTCCACACTGCATTGATCGAATGATTGTATGGACATGGCGGCTCTGTAAGTCACTCATCTTTGTTGTCCGTAGTTATCATGTTTAATTAGAAATGCATTATTGTATGGTGGATTGATGTGTAGTTGTTTCTTTTTTTGCTGAGTCTATTCAATGCTTCTTTGTGGAGGGACAAGCTTTCAGATGGTGATGATCTATAGCTCGCCCTTGGATCCCTAGAGCTCACACACCCTTCTTTTGTGGAGTCCATTGATTAGGGTTTGATTAGTTAACACAACTTGGCCATTGGCTTGTGGATACTAATGAGCCGACTTGCAATGCATAATGAAGAATGCAAAAGAGTAGGTGCTCCAAGACTTCATTAATGAAGTGCATTCCTCTATGGCAAATTCAGTGGGACAATCAAGTAGGGAAACATGAGAGAGAGAGAGAGAGAGAGAGAGAGAGAGAGAGTTTTATACTGATTCATTTTAGCATACAAAGTTTGGGGCTATTTATATGCAGTCCAAAGAGACTATGAATGATTTATTTCAACTGATAGGGTTGGGTACTCCCCATTTGCAGCAAAAGTTGGGTTTACAAGAGAAAAATGAGTGAATCCAAGGTTCAAACCAAGTACAAAACAGTTGACAAGAAAGTGAAAACAGTTGCAGGGTCGTTGCCTCCTAACAATGATGAGCAAATGGAGAGGGTTGCTAAAAGCAATCGAATTTGAGGAATCCAAAAAATATTTTTCAGCAAAGACATTAGCAAAATTGAAGATCGGGAATGGGGAGTTCACGCTTCTTTCAAAGAGACAATGCTTTGAGGAGAATATGCTGAGTACTGATGGAATGTTTAGAAAGATCAAAGCTATATAACACCATATTGGGGAATATGGGAATTTCCCATAAGTTTAGGACACGTGGTCAAATCTTTGGATTTGTCATAACTTGAATACTATTACTCCAAATCGAGTGCTCTATAGCTCAATAGATTCCATTTTCTAAGCGCTTTCCAATGATAGGTCACATCATATGGTTTTGAGAAACTTATAGGCATGTTGTTCGGGTGCCACCTTTTTAATATTCAAAAAATGGGAATTGGGAGATTCCCAAACTCACTAATATTGTGTTATATTGACAATGAATGCAAAAGAGACGCTCAAAGAGCATACTAATGATACCTTTACCAAGATAATTAATACTAAAATACTTGATAATGTAGATGAAATGGATAAAGTGCATGTAGATGGTATAGACTCAGGATGATACAGAAGAACTGGACATTTTGATTCAGGGTGTTAATATGCAAGATGTAGAAGTTAGAGAGGAGAGCAAAGAGACATTGTGACAATTTTGCTTGTACAAGACAGAGATACTTTCATAGGTGTTTTTCCCAAATTAATCACATAGAGATGCAATGGATTGCAAAGCTAGAGGGGGTGACGATACTCAACCTATGTTTCAGACATGGATGCTAAAACAAGGAGATGTATACATACTTATCTATGAATTTCAAGAGTTTCACCAACTTGAAAAAGGAATGATAGAATATTCAAGTGATAATGATGAATAAAGTTTTCAATCCTAGCGGACTCCATGTGTTGCTAAGTATGTATGATATATAGGTTTTTTAGACCAAAAGAAAATGTATGGGATGTATGCATGCCTTATTGGTCGATTATCCAACGACCATTTGATCTAGGAAGAGGGATATTGCTGTAGGTTACTGTAGTATTCATGTTGGAGAAAAATTGAAGATCTTAAAAATTTTTCTATGTCAGCAAGGATTTATGGTGGCCAAAACTTCTAGGATGGGCTTCTATACCTACGGAAGAGGCCTACCAAGTTTGGTTGTCATCCTACTTGGTATGCAAAAGTTACAGGGACAAGAAGGTCGATGTTTGGCCAAGATTGTGTACAATAAAAGACAGTTGCAAGCTGCGAAAAAGAATTTAGGGTCTGAATTCTGTGAAATTCAGTTATGAGCTCTTCACAAGAGTTGTAGATTAAAATCAAGGCTACAACTTTGCAGAAGAAAGCTTAGCAATCCAATTTACGTATCAAAAGATGTGGATAGTTTTCTACAAGGTGGTCCTGTAAGATAGTTTTTCAGGCACAAAGAGATTGAATCTAAATGATGTAAAGTATTGTATGCGACATATACTTTAACAGAGGTGGATAGGACTGACTTGAGGATACTCAGAGCAGGGAAAAGGTTCAAATTGTTTAAGACAAGAGATACAGAAGAGTATGCAGTGGAGGACTTGACAAAAGAAAGACAAAGATGACAGGGTAGATGAAGATGCACCCTTTTCCTTACCAGGTAGCCTCAAGGCCTGGTGCTATTTATCCTGGCCACAATAGTATGTTTTCATCC
Source organism: Lygodium microphyllum (assembly GCF_053477565.2). Taxonomy (NCBI): domain Eukaryota; kingdom Viridiplantae; phylum Streptophyta; class Polypodiopsida; order Schizaeales; family Lygodiaceae; genus Lygodium; species Lygodium microphyllum. Next base: position 93,879,715 of record NC_141156.1, read on the forward strand.
CTTTGATGCTTGGTGGTGCTCATTAAGCCCCATATACCTTCCTTACTACTCAATGAAGCACCTAGGGCTGTTGCTTGACAAAGGGGAAGCCTATTCCTTCCTATTTCTTACTACTAACAGTTGTGGTGCTGCCTGAGATTAGAGTACCATTGGGTGGCCTAGAGGCATGCATCATCCTCTCTCTTATCTAAGCCATGATTCTCTTCCTACAGGTGCACTACTAGAGAAAACTCCTATTTTGTAGGATTAGAGATGATGTCTATACAATTGAAACAAAAGGGTTCTATGGAAATAACCTATGTAAAGATACAGCCCAAAGTTCTTTGAAGAGGACAAACATAACCATTATTAAATCAGAAAAAGGTCTAGAATTGGCCACACTAAGAGTTCAAGGTCTGATACATGTACACAGCCTTAAAAAAATTAACAAATGTACAAGTTTGTCTAGCAACCAAAAAAATTCAGAAAATTCATAACACTGATTGATATGTAAACTCCTTCACTTGTTGTTGGCGCCAAAATCTGCAAGACTTGCCTAATGTTATTAGATAGAATTTGATGGGTACTGTAGGGAAAGAAGTTGTTAATGAAAACAACATATGTTAAGGTTACTAAAGGGGCTGATTGTGGATTACAACACAAAAAGGGACTGCAATTTGATGAGGCCAATAAATCAGTAGGCTATAGCTAAGGCAAACCACCCTCCTTCTACACCCTCTTTGCCCAACTAGCAAGTTCTCCAAAACCTAATAGGCCTAGATTAAGGATGTGTAGCGTCCAATGAACCAACCTCCTTTGGAAGACAGGGGTGTATTGAAGCAAACTTCAATCCATATTTGTATGTCTAATGTGATTGACCATAGTTTAATAATGTGGATCTTTGAACTTGGCATATTTCATGTGATATACAAGTGATTTAAAGTCAAAGGGGATGTCTTGCATGTATGTGTGTCTTCTTGGTCAACTATCCAATGGATGTTTGACTAAGTAGGAGACTATAATTGACATGCAGGGATGAACTGAAGATGTCTAAATTTTTTTTGATTAGGGGAAGATTAATGGTGACCGACACATCCAAAATAAGCTTTTATACCTTGGAAAGGGTCCTACAAAGTTTGGTTAACATCCGAGTTTGTATGTAAGAGATACAGAGTCGTGAAGGTCGATGTCTAGATAGGACTACATGTTGCAATGAATAAGTGTAGATTGCATAGAAAATTTTAGGGGTTGAAATATTCAGAATTTTTACATTTGTGGATCTACCCTTTGGGTTAGATAGAGTTGTTATACTAGTAGCAACTCAAGGCACAATGCATCAAGTTACGGGTTGTGGGAGTTATCACTGGTCCCTATTTTGGGATACAGGGACCATGGAAATGATCCCTAACTAAGAGGGCCTCATGGGGACTAGTATCCCCTTGACAAGGGTAGTGCCCTTGGCCTAAGATAAAGGGAATATTCCTTTGTGGACTAGGAAAGGTCCATAATATGGTTGGACATGCTAATCAAACTGCCTTCCTAGGCTACAAAAGGAAGATCCCTCTAAGATCCATTGTTAATCTATCTTTCACCCAATCAAAGTGCTTCTAATAATCTTTAAGATCTTTCTCTATCATCTATCTAGATCGCCATCTAAGCTTCACAGTGGAAGCTCATAGATAGACAAAGCCATCTTTGTATCAGTTCATTTAAAATTAAAGCAGTCTCTCTTCTTCTCATACTTGTTGTGTATTCTCTACTTTTTGCTCAGGTTCTGTTCACTATGCCATGTAATTTCTACATGGTATCCAAGCCCAGGGGGCTTTGAGAGTGAAGAGTAGGTGAGAGACAAGGGTTTCAACAGTGAAAAAGAAAAATTTCTCTATTGCATCAAGTAGCGATACTAGCACATCAGGTGGTGTTGTTGCTTTATGAGCAATTTAAACACTAAGGATTTGTCCACCAACCTTTAGAGTGAAAGAAAGTTAGATGGTACAAACTATACTTTGTGAATGTTTAAAATCACAACTATCCTTAATTATTATGAGCTTCTGGAGATGGTGGTAGGGACTAACACAAAACCACAACCAACCCCCGGCCCATAAAATTTGGGTGTTATGATTCCTCCAAATGTAGATCTTCTACAAGATAGAAATAAAGAAATTTAGATGTAATGTGTGCCTTAGTTACAAGCTATTCTGATAGTACTTTGACCTTGATTTAGTATACAACCAAGGCATTAGAGGCTTGAAATGTTAAGGAGTCAATATGAAATGTAAAATCAAACCAAAATTCAAAACTTAGATAATCAACTAATAGCAAAGAATTTTTCTAAAGGAGAGATAGCTAAAGCATTCATGAGATGGACTAAAAATCTACATGATAAGATGGTTGGCACTGGGATACAAAAGACTATTGAGAAGCTAGCTTAGAGGTGTCTTTAGATTTATCAACCAAAGTCTGATGGATTGGTAACTGTCGTAAACATCTAGGTAAGAGCCTGAGCTTTGACATTTGAGGAATTTGTTCACAATTAATGGTGAAGGAGTTTTAAAGGCTTAAATCCCGAGAAGGTAGCAACAATGGAGATGCTACATTCTCTATCAATGTGAAAGGAAAAGATGGTTCCTCTACCAATAGTCAAAAAAAGAAGAAGCGTGGTAAGAAATAGTTTCAATGAGAGTGTTTCTACGGCAAGAGGAAAGGACATGCAATTGCAAATTGTCATGTCAAGAAGGTAAATAAAAATAATGGCATCATAAAGACTAAAGGGAAGGAGTAATCCAATATGGCTGAAGAAAAGTTGGAGTTATTCATGGAGACAATGGAGGAATTGTGTTCCTCAATGCAAGAAATATCTAACAATGCCTTTACAAGAATCCACCACTATGATGGTTGGGAATGATGCAAAATTCCCTCCACTGAGGTTATTGCAAATGGTAAGCTCAAGAATCTTTCTAATGTATTATATGCTCTAGAGATTGAGAGATATCTACTATCAGTTGCTTCTATAACCAATCTTTGCCACCATGAGGTGAGGTTCACTAAGACAAGTAGAAATTATGGACAGTGTTGGCAAAGTTATTGGCAACGGAGAAAGAAACAACAACCTACTTGAGCTAAGTGCTCTTACATCCACCACTAATATGGGCACAACTAAACTTTGGCATGAGAGATTTAGTCACATTGGTTTTGTAGTGTTAAAATAAATGCATAAGCAAGGTATGGTTGCTCACCTACTTACAGTAACTAAAATGAAGGAACCATGTGAAGCTTGTATGATGGACAAGAAACAAAGAAAGGAATTTTCAAAACAAAGCAAGAACAGAGTTGATAAATGCTGACTTGTGTAGTTAAATGCCTACAAAAGCCTTGGGAAAATCTTCTTATTTTATGTTGATTAATGATGACTATAGTAGGAAGATGTGCATGTACTTCCTTCATGATAAGACTCATTCGTGATAAGACTCAAGCCTTTCATGAGTTTAAAAAAGAGATAAAAACTTATTGATAATGAAGTAGGGAAAAGTTTGAAGAAGTTTAGAACAAAAGGTGGTGGTGAGTTTAACTCAAAGAAGTTTGAATACTTTTACGAGAGCAAAGAGATTAAGAGTCAATTGAATGACACCTCATATACCTTAGCTGAATGGCATTGTTGAACACCAAAATCACACTATTGTGAAAATGACAAGATGCATGCTTAAGGGCAAAGGATCTCCTAATGAGGTTTGGGAAGAAGCTATTAATACTATAGTCTATATTCTCAATCAAAGTTATACAAAGACTCTTAAGGGCAAAAGTCCTCATGAGGAATATTCTAAAAAGAAACCATTTGTCTCACATTTTAGAACTTTTGGATGTAAATGTTATGCACATGTTCCAAAGGATAAGAGAAGCAAGTCAAATCCAAAAACCACAACATGTACCTTGTTGGGTTATAGTGATGAGAAAAAGGCTTACAAATTGTATGACCAAGAGGCAAAGAAGATCGTAGTGAGCCATGATGTGGTGTTCAAGGAGAGGTGTTCAAGGAGAGGCCACATATAGTGGAGGAGGAGAATATAAGTTCTTCCACTTTATTATCCAACAAAGAAGTAATCCATTATGAACCTATCCCGAGAGGCATCCCTACTCTTAAGGAGAATGAAGAATTATCTTTCAAGGATAAGGATAAAGTTCACCAACCTCTAATCACACCACGGGAAAAGCCATGGAAAATCCATTGCCACCATAAGTGAAGTAGCTCTATGATCACAATAATCCTATGTCTACTATGATTGAGAAAAAGGAAAATTGACCAAAGAGGTATCTAAAAATAGAGAAGTAACAAAGAAGTAATCCATTATGAACCTATCGCGAGAGGTGTCCCTACTCTTAAGGAGAATGAAGAATCATCTTTCGAGGATAAGGATAAAGTTCACCAACCTCTAATCACACCACGGGAAAAGCCATGGAAAATCCATTGCCACGATAAGTGAAGTAGCTCTATGATCACAATAATCCTATGTCTACTATAATTGAGAAAAAGGAAAATTGATCAAGGAGGTCTCTAAAAATAGAGAAGCAAAGAAAGGCCTCTCATCACATAGCCAATATGGCCTTGATGGGGCTAAGATTATGGGAGAATTAAAGGAGCCAACATACTTGGAAGAAGCACTTGCCAATCTAGTATGGAGAGAAGCTATGCAAGCTGAGTATGATAACATAATGAAGAATCAAACTTGGGAGCTAGTGGATTATCTAGAAAAGAGGAAGATTATTAGCCCACTAAATGGGTTTGGGAGGTAAAGTACAAGACTGTGGTAGCTTCGAAAAGTACAAAGCTAGATTATTTGCACTCAGATTCTCACAAGTTAAATTATTTGATTTTCAAGGATCATTTGCTCCAACTGCTAGAATGACCACTATTCACATATTACTTATAGTGGCTACTCATAAGTAGTAAATTCACTAAATGGATGTAAAATCAACATTCTTGAATGGTGACCTCAAGGAGGAGGTATACATGGCTCAACCACCAAGGTTTGAGGCCCTCCATTCTAAGAACAAAGTTTGTAAGATTGAGAAGGCATTGTATGGGTTGAAATAAGCCCCTAGATCTTGATACCGGTGGATAGATAGATTATTTTTAGGCTTGAATTTAAAAAGATGTGTCTTAGATACTAACTTGTATGTTTACAGAGATGGTGAAAGATTTGTAGTGATTGTCATATATGTGGACAACCTTCTTATTACAGGTGACCATGAAGATATGATCCATTAGACTCGAAAGGCTTTGAGCTCTAAGTTTGAGATGATAGACTTGGGCTTGTTGTACTATTGTTTGGGGATTCAAGTCTGCAAATCTTCATCTCTCAAAAGAAGTATATATGGAAAATCTTTAAAGTATTTAGCATGATTGAGTGTAAGGATATAGCTACACCTATGGAGATCAATGTGTGTTATTCACTGAGGATACATTAGCACTAGTAGACATTGAGAGGTACAAGAGGTTAGTTGGTAGCCTCATCTACTTATGTAATACCACGCCAGAAATCAGTTTTTCTATTGGGGTTTTGAGCGAGTTCTCAAAGAAACCTCGAGAATGTCATTGGAAAGCTAGGATACAGGTGCTCAAATACTTAAAGGGAACTCTTGACTATGGTATCACATATAGTTTGGGAAGTGCTCTTATAGGGAATTGTAACTCAGATTGGGCATGTGATAGTGATTTCAAAAAATCAATTTTTGGATATTGTTTATCTTTAGGTTTAAGAATCTTCTCTTGGATCAATAAGAAACAACCAACTATGGCATTGTCTTCTACTAAAACAAAGTACAAGGCAACTTGCTTTACTGCATGTAAAGAAATATGGTTAAAGATGATCCTATGGAATATGGGAGTATAGGATGGAGATCCAACAATGCTAAGATGTGACAATTAGAGAAGTTGCATCGCGGTTGCCAAAAATCAAAATTTTCATGCACGTACCAAATATATTGAGATCTAGTATCATTATATATATGACTTGATCAAGGATGGGAGGGTAGAGTGAGTCTATTATCCAATGGAGGAGAATGGAGCAAATATCTTCACCAAAGCTCTTACAAAGGATCACCTTCAAATTCATCTTTAGAGACTTGGCATTGGCTGAGAATGTAGTTCGACATTGAGGGGGGATGTTTGATATGCTCAATGCCCTACCCTCATAAGATTCCACCAATGATCCATGGTTCTCTAAGTTCTAAGGCCCCTATTATGAGAAGTCATATATGAGCCTGAACATTGGGTGGGTCCTCACTTGTATGTAAAATGAGGTCTATGTGATTGGATGGAAAAAAGGTAACCTTTGTGGATCTAGCATTTGGGTTAAATAGAGTAATTATGCTAGTAGCAACTGGAGGCATAATGTATTAAGTTGCATGGTGTGGGAGTTATTAGTGGCCCTTATTTGGGGATTTAGGGACTGTGGAAGTGGCCCCTCAGCAGGGGTCTCGTCGAGGCTAACCATCCCCTTGACAAGGGTTCGAGGGCAACACCCTTGGCTCTATGATAAAATGAATATTCCCTTAAATATTCCCTAATCGACTAGGGAAGGTTCATAATATTGTTGGAAATGTCAACCAAACTACCACCTTGGACTATCAAAGAAATATCCCTCTAAAGCTTTTGACTTATCATCTGTCTCGATCGCCATCTAAGCTTCATAGTGAAAGTGCATAGGTGCATAAAGCCATCTTTGTATTAGTTCATTTGAAATTAAAGCAGCCTCTATTTTTCTCATATTTGCTATGCATTCTCTACTTCTTGCTCAGGTTCTATCCACTATGTTGTGTAATTTCTACAATGGTCAATTTGGAAAGCAAGCAAGGTATACATTTTCACATGAAAAGCATGTATAGAAGAAGCCACTTGAATTGATATATTCTGATGTGTGGGATCCTACAAAGAGTGCAACTTTGAGTGGTTCTGAGTATTATGTTTCCTTCATTGATGATCTTACTCATAATGTAGGGTTTACATGAGAAAAGTAATGTGTTCACTCACTTTAAAATCTTTTAGGCTTTTTCTGTGAATGAGACATAGTTGCATGTTAAATACACAAGTTTGTATGGAGGGAAAAATATCTTTCCAATGAGTATATTTTTATTTTTTGTAGAAAAATTGTGTACAAAGACAATTTACATATAGATATATTCCATAGAAAAATGGAGTTATTAAGAGAAAACATAGGTATATTGCACAAATGGCTTATGCATTGATATCAATTTTTTTTTTTCATTATTATTAGGTTGAAGCAGTTTCTATTACTGTATACATTATGAATAGGACACCCACTGCTACTATACATGGTATAACACCCAAAGACAAGTTTGCATGTAAAAAGCCAAGTATGTCCCATCTAAAAGTATCTGGATATCACGTAGTAAACTAGATACCAAAGCAAAAAAATGTGTATTTATTGGATATTCTTTAGAAGAGATATAGATTGTATAACCTTGTTACACGCGAGTTGAGAGTTAGGATGGATGTGTAAAATGCAGTTGGGATTGACGAGCATGAGAGTGTGGTTGTGTAGAAAACAAGCCCACACTCATAGATATTGAGTGTACCCAAGAGTATCATAGTCATGGTTCTATTGATAGATGTTAGAGTGGCAGATTGAGGTCACATGTTACTCTCATGCTGATATATCATCTCATTTCTCTCATGTTAATGTTGATACAAATGGCTCTTAATAGAGCTTGAATTAGGAGTTTAGGATTCCATCTATTAAAATACCTAATGTTTCAAAGGTACAAGATCATGCTAGAGCTCTTGGTAGTGATCCACGTCTATGTAAGTCAAGTAGAGTGAGAAAGCCAACATAAGTATTGAGAAATGATAGTTATGTAGCTCATTACTATGCATACATGGCTAAGGCTGTGCAAGATGTGAAACCCACTCGTTTTGAGGATGCATTGGTGGGTAATGAGTATTGGAATCATATTATGGATGAAGAAATGGATGTACTTATGGATAATGACACGAGGAAGTTGGTATCTTTACCTAAAGGCAAGAAAGCTATTGGCTACAAATGTATTCACAAGGTCAACCATAAGTGAGATAGTTCTATTGTGAGCACTATAAGGCACGACTAGTTGCCAAAGCGTATGTAGAAACTCTGGTATTGATTATGAGAATAATTTTTCTCCAATGTCTACAATGGCCACTAGAAGGGCTATTGTAGTAGTGTTTGCATAAAACGGTTAGATCATGCAACAAATGAATGTTTACAATGTCTTCTTATAAGGGGAATTTGAAAAGGACCTATTAGGTTGCTTTGTAAGGGCTTGTGAGGGCTGAAGTAAGCACCCACTGCATGGCATGATAGGATTTCAGAATGCCTTGTGAACATTTTATTTTACAAAGCATTGATTGATCACTCACTCTATGTCTATGAGAGTGATGTAGGTATTGGGGTTATTACTACATATGTAGATTATTTGATCATTTTGGGTGATAGTGAGACAAAGATTTATCATGTGAAGGATCACTAGGCCATACCTAAATTACACAATTGGTTTGGAGAGCCACTCTATGCAACTTCCAAAAAAACAACATTTGGATACAATGCGACACACATTGCGCTATATCAAGTCCACATTAGACTATGAATTATTCTACAAAGCAAGTGTAGAGAGTGCACATTGCACTATGTCAAGACCATATTATTCTATGGTGCTAGTATACCATTGGATCTGCATGGTTACATAAATGCAAATTGGGCTTGTATTTTAGAGAGGAGATTTACTTGTGGTTTTATGTTTTCCTTTAGTAGTACTATTATTACTTGGAGTAGCAAGAAACAACTCTAGTACTAAAAATACATACTATAAAGGTGCTGCAATTGCAACATATGACAAAGCATGGCTACACAAGCTACTTGGTGATTTAGAGATGTAGATAGATAAGAAGGTTATCATTTACTATGATAACCTTAGTAGCATTTGATTGGCCAAGAACATAGTGTATCATGCACAAAACAAACACATAGAGATCCATTATCATTTCATTTCAGAGTGGATTATAGCAAAGATATTGACTTGGTTTATGTATGCACAAAGGATCAAGCTGGTGAAATTTTTACCAAGGCCTTGGGATCTTAGAAGCTTCAACGGTTTGGGACTATGCTCGAAGTCTATGGGCCCGTGTTCAGTTTGAGGGGGAGTGTTGAGATATTGACATGAGCCGATATGCACTACATATCTTAGTATGTGGTACAATATTACTCATTGGCATGTTGAAGATCGACATGAGGATATGCTAGTGATTCTATAGCTAGACTATAACCATGCTGTCGTGATGCTGTGCATCCAACACTACAAATCTGAGGGTAGAGTTTTTTGCTAGGAATTTAAAAATTTTAGTCAACATAATTAGGATTTAATTTCTGGTTGTGTGTGTCTTTTTGTTTTCATGATGCATGAGCACAAGTAGTCAGGCTAGGCACAATTCCTTTAGTGCTTTCATAAATTTTTGTGTAGAAGCATCGTTTGAACGATTGCATTACATGGCTTTAATTTGCAAACTAGATGAATGATTGGGCATGAAATTCTCTTCCAAAGCATTATTTTTTGTTAGGGCACAATGCATGGAAAAACAAGTTCATATGAAGGAATCTTTTTTAAGGACTCAAGGATTAAAGGAAAAGGTCGTAATGTTAATCCTTCGCTTTGGACTTTCCCCGTGTGACTTAATTCGAATGTTGCCAGTGCATATGATATGTCTCTTCATATGCAAAAGTGGTTTAACATTTAGCAGCCTACAAAAGCTAAAAGGGCATATTGAGCAAAAGGTGGTTATATTTTGTTGGCTTTTGCTGACAAAGAAAATATATTTTGCATGAGTGAGAAGGCATTTTCAGCAAACATGGAAGGAAAAATTATGGGGGTGCAATTCCTTGGACCATCAAAATTTGGAGTGCTAGATTTTCAGCATAATTAGAAAAATGTTGCACATTTACAAGGCCTGGCTACCTTTTCTAGCACTCAAACAATGCATACTAATCCACTTTCAAAGATTTTACTCAAAGCAACTAGTGATTATCAGGCTTTCACTTCAACAATCTCTGATTTTTAGTGGACACAGGGTTTCAAACACCCACCTAGAGTTTGGGGCAGCTTTACGGCCTATTCTAGTGGCACTCTCGTCATGTACCTGCTACTTTGAGGGGCTTATGGCAATGAGAGACTCTGTAGCATCCATGCAGAAGGCATGAGTTCATTTTGTGTATCCAACAACCCTAGTGAAAGATGCGTCTTGGGCTTTAGATCATGGAGATTCCAAGTGTGCCACACCACCATCTTGGAATCAAGGAATTTGTGTGCTTGAAGAGCTGAATTTTGATGATGTTATCATTTGCAGTCGAAAGAGGTCTGATCAACCTAAGCTTGCTACTGCTAAGGATTCTAAATAGGGTAGTTTTGTAACTGATCTTGGCCATTCGGAGTCTATTCAAGATCAGCTTAGGCAGAGGTGATTGTATTGGTCTAGATAGACATATGGATCGACTATGTTTATTGTAGTGATTGGATTGGTTGGGATTGAAGTGCAAGCTTATCTTCTTCAAGCTATACTACATGTGTTCTCGTCAATCCTCTTTATGTGATCGTCATGGCTACTTTCAAGTAGGCCAAGACATATACTTGGTCATCTATAATGGCATTAGTCAATCTGATGCATGCATTAATGACGAGGACAAGACGACGACTTCCTAAAATAAATTATAGTGATATGTCTATTGGAAATTTGGCACAACTATGATGACATTCAGAATGCTATGATGATATAATTGATAAGCAAGATGTCGAAAGCTATTTGATTATAGCTTTAAACATTTAAATTTTAGCCTTAAGAAAAAGCTAAGGCTTCAAAAGCCTTAGGCTTTTATAAAAAATCTAAAAGCACAACGTGTGAAGATGGAAGAATAAAAACTATATAATGGGCACACTATGAGAGCCTTAGAACCATCAAATCAAGGGAGAGAGGCTAGATGTTGAGCTTGAATCCCTCACCTCCTTGAAGATCTCACTTCAAATTCTAGAGAGTAGGTTTGAGGTGGAGCTTGTATCCCTTGCCTTATTTAATGATTGCCATCAAATTTTTGAGAGAAGGCTTGAGTTTGAGCTTTAAGCCCTCACCTACATCAAAGTTTCCATCGTCATGAGTCGCATGAAGATTGACTTGAGTTCCAGCTTGGTTGTGCTGCTTGCCTTCCTCGAAATACTTCCCATAAAATTTGATATCCCACCTACTAATCTTCTCTCTCAGGTTGAGAATTCATCATTGTATTTCCCATAACTCTTTTGATCTTTGGCAGGATGCTCTCAATGTGGTTTCTACACTAACAAAGAGGTGGAGATGGAAGGATCACTTGTAGAATGGCATGCAATCACCACCAACAATGTCTTTACCTACCTCCACTTCTCCTACTTCTCCTGTTACTCCATCCACTAGTTCTCCTATTTCTCAGCCTATGTCTATGCCTACTTCTTCGCCTATGCCTATTCCTACTGCGATCGTCAAACCATCTGCAAAACCAACTATCGAAGATATAGTGGAAGAAATTGCAAAGAACTTAAAAAGACCTACAAATCAAAATGACCAAAATGGAGCAGCAACCACTTAGTCTTGCTTCAATTTCAGCCCCAACTTCTTATACTTCTATAAATTCTTCCAAGAATAATCGTGTTCATCCTTGCATGTGGTGTGATAGTCCAAACCATGAGCGAAAGGAATGTCAGGATTTTGAAGAGGCAAAAAGGCTGAAGTTGGTAGTCTAAAAGTAAAAAATGACATGTTTTGGGGATACAGAACATCCAATAATCAAACCAAATTTTGGTAAGGGTGGTATGAAGAAATTGTTGGAGAAGTCTCTTTTGTGCTCTCCTTGTGTGATGCGAGAGGTGGCAAGAGAAGTTGTTGCCTATGGCCTTCTGTTAGAGCAGTTGTCGAATGAGGAATCTCCTTTATGGTCCTATGCATTGTACACAAATAAGAAGGGAAAAGCTTTATCATCCGAACTTTCAGCCATAAGATATGCAATCAAAAAAGGGACTAGATGGAATGATCGAGTTGATGTCTTTTCCATCTATGCTTCTATGGAGAAATCTCAAGGATTTGAAATGCTTATTGAAGAGAAGCGGAAAAGAGAAAATGATCAGCCTGAAGGATTGAAGAAGGTTACTAGGAGGAGTGATCTAGTTCTTCAGCCTTCTTCTTTAGGCACGGAGCAGAGTATGGTTGATGTTCAAAAGACAAAAGTAAAGGAAGATCAGAAAGCGCAAAAGATAAAGGATGCAAAGCGAAAAAAGCAACTTGGATTCAAGCTGCTTTCCGACATTGAGATGACTACGGACTAAAAAAAGATACTTGAGGATCGGATTCTTAATTGCAAAATTGAATTTACTCTTGTAGAAGTCTTGGGGATCACAAAAATAGAATTTCATGATGTTATCATCGACAACATTAAAAGAAAATGATAGGTTATTGAAGAGTTGACACGGGATATGATCCATCGAGAGTCTTTAGCGGGTGCTGAGGCTATGATTTATGGGTTGCAGATTCATGGGTTGCAGATTTAGGAGATTGATTCTCATGAGAATATTATCAAGGAGTCTACAAATCGAGCTTTATGTATGCATTCCAACAAGACTCTTCATCCTTTACTTCACCTTGTACAATATGCGAAGAGTGATGACGCCCCTAGATTGGTGCGTCGTAGCCATTTTCCTCGTAGTCACTAGGCTCATGCAATTGCGGAGACTGTAATCAAGCTTGGTGAGACAGAGACCCCTTGTGTTGCTCTTTTGGATCATGGCTCTGAAATTAATGTCATAGTGCATGGATTATATGATACTGGTAGATGGCTAGTTGATGTGGACCATGGTTGGTGCACAGGTGCGACCAACAACACTGCACGACATTTGTATGGTGCTTGTCTGAACTTGAAGCTTTCTATTGAAGATGTGGATGAGTCTTATCATTTCTTTGTGTAGAATTCTTATTCCTGTCCTATTATTTTGCGACAGCCATTTATTGCTAAGTCTCAGATGGAGATAAAGGTTCTGGACGATGGGTCTGCTTATGCATGGATCCGAACCAAGGATGGAAAGAGAGCTATCTAGTTCATGACCATTTGTATTAACCATCAGCAGAATAAGGATTCTTTGAGGGATTCCCCTCTTTCAGTAGGAGAGCCAGATTTTTGTTAGGTAGCACTATTTTGCGAGATGATGGTGATACAAGACACAGGAAGCTCTTGCCTCCAGCTGGTAGTGGCAGTTTTTCCTCATGTGTTTAGGGTGTATCCATTAAAAGTACTCCATGTTTTCAACATATTTTTGATATGCCTAGAGCTACCAGGCAGTTTGTGAAGAGAGAAGAGAAATAATTGAATCTTGCAGGTGTTTTACAGAAAGAAGACATGGTAGATGGTCTCTATGATGGGCTTTCATGCTTGAATACTATGCTTGAATAGCGATGTATTGAAAAATTTATGATTTCATGCCTGAAGAAATTTGGGTGTTGAAAATTCTTAGCAAAAAGTGTTCTCTGTTGAAATATTTCAACAGAAAGAGTTGGATGTTGTTGTTTATACGTAGCAAAATTTGTTTTTACTAGGGTATTTAAAACAAGGGCTGAAATTTCCAAGTTGTAGAAAAGAAGCCAAAGTACAAACAAAATATAAGACACTTAACAAGAAGGTTAGACCCGTTGTTGCAGGACCGCTACCTTTGGACAATGATGAGATTATAAGGAGAGCCATTATGTAACCTCCTTTACGAGATCCTGCAGGTATTGGACACAAGTTTTGAGCTGAGACACTAAAAGAGATGAAGATTGGGACTGAAGATTTTTTGCTTCCAAAAGAGGTTAGATGTTTTGATGAGATGCTATACAAACATGGGAAATCTTGTAATTTTTCCCCTCAGGAGATTGGATGTGTTGATCCTAGGGTTGTGATGCCTATGGTTATTTTTACCATTTCGCATGTTCCTTAGAATCTACAGTCTATTCCTATGCCTAGGGCTCATTTTCCCAAATTGGTGGATCTTTTGAATGAGCAGATGAGGATGGGAATTCTAGAACCATATTCAGCTTCATATTCTAATATATGGTTTAGAGTTCCTAAGAAGAATGGGACACTCAGATTTATACATGACTTATAGCCAGTGAACAGGGTCACTATTGGAAATGTTGGTGCATGACCTATAGTGGATGAGTTTCTAGAGGCTTTTTGTGGATGTGCTATCTATTCACTTGGTGATCTTTATTTTGGATATGACTAGTTCCAGCTTGCCCTTGAGAGCAGAGATTTGACTACGATGAAGAAACCTTTAGGCCTTGTCCGAATGTGTATGCTTGCGCAAGGAGCTACGAAATCGGTTGCTTATATGATGAATGGGATGAAAAAGGTCTTACAAGATTTTATTCCAGAGCTTACCATGCCTTTCATTCATGATCTGCCTATTAAGGGTTGTTTGGAGAAAGAGAAGGATGAGACTTTAGATGATCATGGATGTAGGTTCTTTGTGGCAGCACATATTAAAGATGTTCAGAGGATTCTTTGTAGGCTAGAGGAAGTGAATTTGACCTTGTCAGGATTGAAGTCTATTTATGGTGCAATAGAGGTTTTGATTGTTGGACATATATATGGATATTATGGTAGGAACCATTCCCCTGCCAAGGTTGATGCCATAGAGAAGATTGCGGAGACTTACTCTTCTACTTCAGAGGTTCATAGGTTTCTTAGAGCTTGTGTTTTATCTCATTTGGATTCCTCATTTTTCTCATATGATAGATGATCTCTACTAGCTCTTGAGGAAATGACAACATTTTTCTTGGGAGATGAGACATACTAAAGCTATGCAGAAGCTGAAGAGATTCTTGAGAGCTACTTCGACTCTTTGGAAAGCAGATTATGAGTGTGGGAGACCTATTGTTCTTGATGTTGATATTAGTCCTATCAGCATTGGATGGACTATTGGCCAAGACAACACAGATGGGAATATGCATGCTATTCAGTTTGGGGTGGAAGTCCTAAATGAGCAACAATGCAAGTATCCATAAATTAAGAGGGAGCTCTTGGGAGTTGTCATGACTCTCAAGAATGATACAAAGTACTTCATTGGTGATGTTGTGGTGGTCAAAACTGATTGTTTGCCTCTTCTAGGTATGATCACAAGTTGTTTCACTCCAAATATTCCTATGCCTAGGTGGATTGGGTACATAAAATCCATGAATCTTGAGTTCACGCACATAACAAGTAAAGATAACCTAGTAGCCGATATGCTTTCCTGAGCGAGGTATGATGACATGGATTTTTCTTGCATTGATGATGTTGATGATGGGGCTGATCTTTCACGCATGCATGTTGATCATATTTGGCATGTATCTGCTTTGGAAAGCTTTGATGAGTCTTTGTATATGGGAGAGTATTTATAGATTGGTCATTATTTGAGTAACATGTCTAGATAGGATGGGTGGACTAATGAGGACCTCAAAAAGATCAGGAGAAAAGATTACAGTTTCTTCTTGCAAAGTGGGCTACTTTGGAAGCATCCACGAAAGCGAGGAGAACAACCATTGAGATTTATATGTGATAGAGCTTCACAAGTGTGGATCATGAAAGAGTTTCATGAAAATCTTTGGGCTGGACATAGAGCTCTTTGGGCAAGCTATGAGAAGATTAAAGAGCACTACTGGTGGAGAGGCATGTACAGAGATATCTCACAGTTTGTTGAGACATGCACTGATTGTTAGTTGTTTCTTCAGTGAGGAATAGAGATGAGCTTCATCCTACTTACTCACTATGTACTCATTACAAGTGGATTCTTGATTTGATTACTATGCTTGTTGGATTATGGTAGATGCGTTACATTGTTTTGGCATGAGAAGATCTCACAAATCAAGTGGAAGGAAGAGCATTAAGGATGAAGTCTACTTCAATGGTTTGTAAGTTTCTGTTGGAGGATGTTATTCGCCAGTATGGATGCATTGGGAAAATTACTGCAAACAGAACTTAGTTGGATGCTAATGAGGCTATGGAGTTTTTCTCTTGCCTTGGCATTAAACTCACTTTGAATTTAGCATATAATCCAAAAGGCAATGGAAAGAGTGAAAGAGGACATCTGTGGATTGTGAAAGCCTTGGCCAAAGCATGTGGTGGATGGGTCAGAGAGTGGCCTAGGTTGTTGCCTTACGCGTTGTGGGTTGATTGCACTACTCACAATGTGACTATAGGATATATGCCAATTGAGTTGATGTATGGGAAGAAGCCACTCATGCCTATAGAGACTTGCACACTTACTTGGAGTGCTTTATCGTGGCAGCAAGAAGAGATGACTAGAGAGGATCTTTTGGCTCTTCGCATTTGTCAGTTGGAGAGGAGGCTTGCAGATAATGAGAGATTTGTTCAAAAGCTCAAAGAGACCACAATTTGAAACAAAGACCGATTTGATAGTAGACACAGATTGAGACAGAGAGTTTGAGGAGGGAGATTTTGTGTTGGTCTATCACATCAGTCTAGACAATCAGTATAGTGCTATTTGCTAAGTTTTGAGACGTTGGTTGGGCCCTTATTTGGTGCAGCATGTCCATGATAATGCTACGTATTCCTTGACAGAGCTTGATGGCATGGCTTTGTAGATTCCGATTGCATGAAAGAGATTCAAATTATTCAAGAGAAGAGATGATACAACCTATGCAATTGAGGAGTTGGATGATGCGATTTATGATGGACTTGAACCAGAAGATGTTATTGATGAGGATGTGGATTTTACATATGATTTTGTAGAAGATGAGGAGATCGCATTAACCATTGATCTTGACGGTGATGAGGATGGATAGTTGTGGCCCACCATTCAAAGGATGTGTAGGTTTGGAGGGGGTGGATGTCATGACGTTGCGCATCTAGCACTGCAAATCTGAGGGTTGAGTTTTTCGCCAAGAATTTGAAAACATCTGTCAACCTCATTAGGAACTTATTTCCCATTATGTGTGTCTTTTAGTTTGCAAGACACACGAGCACAAGTATCTAGGCTAGGCAGAATTCCTTCAATGCATTTATCAATTTTTGTGTGGAAGCATCATTTGAATGGTTGTATTACATGGTTTTAATTTGCAAACTGCATGAATGATTAAATAGGTTTGTGTGTCAAATGCACAAGTAGTTAGGATAGGCACAATTCATTGAAAAATAGGTTCATATGAAGGAAACCATTTTCAAGACTCAAGGATTAAAGGAAAAGGGTGTAATGTTGATCCTTCGCTTTGGACTTTCCCCATGTGACTTAATTCGAATGTTGCCAATGTAGATGATATGTCTCTTCATATGCCAAATTGGTTTAACATTTAGTAGCCTACAAAAGCTAAAAGGGCATATTGAGCAAAAGGTGGTTATATTTTGTCGGCTTCAGCTGACAAAGAAAAGATATTTTGCATGAGTGAGAAGGTATTTTAAGCAAACATGGAACGAAACATTAGGGGGGTGCAATTGTTTGGATCATTAGCATTTTGAGGCTTGGCTTCCTTTTCCAGTACTCAACCAATGCGTACTTGATGCCAAGAGGCATATTTCACGGTGGATTCCATGCCACGGTGGATTCCGTGAGGTTTTACGGTGGATTCCGTAAACTTAGATGACCGGGGCTCATACGCAAAGAGGATTCTTTGTGCGAGAAGTTGATGGGGACGCCTGTCCTTTTCGGGCGTTTCATTAATTTAGTGTGTACATGGGTGATTCCATAGCGGGTGATTCCGCAAAATGCATATTAAATTAATAAACGTTTATGAGTTTAGAGTGCGCACTCGTAATAAATTAAGGTTAGGATTTATTTCTAACCAGTTGATTTATTTATGTAGCTGAAGACTGCTAGGTATTCACTTTTGTCGGTTTAATTGTGTTATTTTACTAACGATTGTGAATGCTTCAGTTGATGTGTAGAGATAGCAGCAGTGGCGGAGGAAAGCATTGGAGTCTAGCGGGTTTTCGATCTTTGGACTATATTTTGATAGGCGCCACGCCTATATTTTGTTATGTCTATAGAGACATCGATTATTTATTATTATTTTGTATGCGCTTATGCGCCTGGATATGTTATTTCTATTTGGACATTGAGATTGGGCGTGCCAGACTCTATGGGCACCGTCCATTAGCTTTATTTTCCTATTTTTGGTAGAAAGCAACTCAAAAGCTAAAAGCTTGTCATATTTTTGTAATTGGGCTATTTTTGAGCATAAAGATTGGAAATATACATTAAATACATGCTTTGTGAAGCGCTCACACAAGGCATGGGGGAGATTGAACCCAATTTGTCTCTTGTCTCATGTCGTGCTTGTTTTTACATTGGTTTTTGTGCTAAAAAGTAGAGTGCTTTGTTCTTGGGGACCTTTGGGAATTCACTACGTGAGCTACCTGCGTCCGATCTGCGCACCAGTGGTATCAGAGCGGAGCAGAGATCAAGGGCTTCCAATCGCTACCAATCTTGGGCGAAGGCGGAGCTCCAGGAACAAACGACCTCTACAGTCAATCTCGTCGCGAACCATCGATACAGGCAGACTTCTGGCGATCAAGAACCCCTATTTCCACTGTCAGATCGCGAAGGACCACTCTCTGTCGGCGGAGGACCACTCATCAATTCTCTTCATCAAGTCGTGATAAAACAGTGAGAAATCTCTAATCTACTTCATTAAAAAGCTTAGTTTTAAGCTTAAGAAGCTTATTAGCTTCAAAACGTCAAATCGAGGCAAGAGGAGGAGCATCCCGAAAATCGCGCGAAGAAAAGAACGGCCCCCCCCCCACGATCAGAAAAACGGCGGCCTTCTTCTTATTATTAAGCTTTAAGCTTAACTAATTAAGCTTAAATCCTTCTATACTCTGCAAGTTCTACTGGGCAGACAAGACAGAGAAGTCTGTAAACTCTCGGTCACGCACTCCAGAAGACAAGTTCAGCAAGTCACTTGTAAACAAGTCCTGCAAGTTCTGCAAGTCGGCTAAGTTCAGCAAGTTCACAACCCTGCAAGTCTGTTAAGTCTGCAACTCTGCAAGTCAGACTAAATCAGAACTGACTAGTGCTTAAAACTCATAGAAGACTTGTTCGTTTGCAAAAACTCAGAACTGGAAAGTTGTTCGCAGCAAGCTGTTTTACCTATCTACAAGTTCGTTGAAGTACTTTCAGCAAACGGAGACAGAAATATTGCAGAATTTTTGAAAAAATTGAAGAAGAAAATACCCAAAAATATATAGCCTTGTAACCCCAAATTTGAGCTACGCTCATCCCGCTAACTGATTTTGAGTGAGAAAGGTTTGTTGAGTTTTACAGGATGACTACCCCACATATGGATGATCCTATGGCTGAAGACGACCTACCCGAACCTACCATGGAGCAAAAGCTGGATCTTATCATGCTGCAATTGGACGAAGAGCGAAGAGCTAGGCAAGCCTTGCAAGCGCAATTGACAAAGCTACAAGGAGCGTCCACTGACAAAGAAGAACCTCAAGCTGAAGATTTGATACGCCGTACCATCGACGCCACTCTTGAAGCACAAACCATTTGCAAGGAATCCAAGATAAGTAAACGAAGTTTCAAGTTTCGCACTTTCAATGGCATAAGAGAAGGAAAGACTGTTTTATCATTCATTAGCCAGTTTGATGACTATTTCCATGAGGAAACTTATCCTGAGAAAGATAAAATCAAGTGTGTTACTAATCATCTGATAGATAGAGCATCACTTTGGTGGACTGTCGTCCGCAAGAGCATAGAATGTCCTGCTACATGGGAAGATTTCAAGAAGAAGTTCATGCAAAATTTTCTTCCACCGCAATTTCATGAGAAGGCTAACAAGCAATGGGATTTACTCCAACAACGCGATCGTGAGCCTATTCCACAGTATACAGAGCGTTTTTGGAATGCACTTCTACAGCTACGCATGCTTGAAGACGTACCAGAGACGACCCATAAGCGGAAGTACATGTCTGGACTTCTTGGACATTACTACGCTGAGGTGAATATGTTCAAGCCTGCTACCCTTGAAGATGCCATCTCCTTAGCTCACGACACTGAAGATAAGTTACGTGGAAGAGATCGACGACCACAACCATTCCAAGCAAACGGTAATTATGGATCTAAACAATTCAATTCAAATTTCAGAAGGTTTAATCCAGGTCGTTTTTCATCACCATCTTTCCACAAGAATTGGCCTAAACCACCTGCATTACCATCCACTGTCAATCCAAATCCTAAGCCTATTCAACAAGCAAATCCAAATATACCCAGACTACCAGCCATTGCAAATAATGTGACCAAAGCCAAGCCCATCGTATGCTACAAGTGTCACCAGCCAGGCCATCTCGTAGCAAATTGTCATTCAAAGAAGCCATCAGCACACATCAACTACCTTGGAGCTATGGACGAAGACGGGCATGAGGATATGCCGGACTTCACTGAAGAAGAAGATGATCCTACTACTACTTCCGACACTTTACCAGGTATGCCTACTTTACATTCATTGTTGACTATGAAATGTATGGTGCATGGAAAAGAAAGAATTATATTGCATGATGACGGTAGTACGCATGACTTTATTTCAGCAAAATTGGTAAAGGAATTGAAATTGCATACAGTACCTACGCACTATCGCATAAAAGCTGCATTTTTAGGCACTAGGTACAATGGCACACAAGAAGTTCAAGATTTAGAAATTCAAATTGGTCCATATATTGAAAGAAGAAATTTCTTAGTTGTCCCATTACAGTCTAGTGATATTATTCTAGGAATGCCATGGAGACACCAACATAATCCCAATATAGATTATTCTACGCACACAATGAATATTAATTTTCAAGGAAAATCTATTACCTTATTTGGTATGCATGCATATCATATGTTTCCACTGCTTTCGCATACTCAAGCAAAACGTGCACTACGCAAGAATACTAAATCATATCTCATTTGGGTGAATGAATTGCACGCAAAAGAAAATCATATGCACCCTAAGCATAAGGAATTTCTTGCATATTTTAAGCATTGTTTTGCAGAAGACCTACCACCAGGTTTACCTCCATCACGTCCAGAAGACCATAAGATTGACCTAATACCTGGCACACAACCACCTTGCAAAGCCCCATATAGGCACAATCAAATAGAGCAAAAAGAAATCCAGACTCAAGTAGAAGAATTACTAAATAGAGGTTTAATTCGACCTAGCAGTTCTCCATTCGGTGCACCTGTGCTCTTAGTCAAGAAAAAGAATAATACTTATCGGATGTGTATTGACTACCGAGCATTAAACAAGATCACTGTAAAGAATAGGTATCCTATACCTAGAGTTGATGACCTTATGGACAAACTGCAAGGATCTTCTATATTTAGTAAAATTGACCTTAAGTCTGGATATCATCAGGTGAGGCTAGATAGATCCGACATATTTAAGACTGCATTCAGGACACAGTTTGGCCATTACGAATTCTTAGTTATGCCATTCGGATTAACTAATGCACCTGCCACTTTCAGTAGAATGATGAACCGTATTTTTCTAAAATATCAATATTGTGTGATTGTTTTCTTTGATGATATTTTAGTGTTCAGTCAAAGTGAAAAAGAGCATTATGAGCATTTATCATTAGTTTTTCAATTACTGAAAGAAAATCAATTGTTTGCAAATCCTGACAAGAGTGAATTCTTTAAGACAGAAATAGAATATCTAGGTCATATTGTATCAGAAGAAGGAATAAAAGTTGATCCTAAGAAAATTGACGCAATATTGCATTGGCCTATTCCTAAAAATGTACATGAATTACGCTCATTCCTTGGTCTTGCTAGTTTCTATAGGAAGTTTGTACGTAATTTCTCATTACTTGCTTTACCACTGACCAAACTTCTTAAGAAAGGCATTGTTTATCAATGGACTGAAAACCAGCAGAAATCCTTTGATTTACTCAAACGTGCATTGACCAATGCCCCTGTCCTACAATTGCCTGACTTTAATAGACCATTCTTTTTAGTTGTGACTGATGCTAGCGGATCAGGAATAGGAGCCGTGCTAATGCAAGACAACCATCCAATAGCATATTCTAGTTCTAAGCTGAAACCCTCTGAGCTCAAATATTCCACTTATGATAAGGAACTCTTAGCAGTTGTCCAAGCATTGAAACAATGGAAGCATTATTTAATGGGTTCAGAATTCACGATAAAGACTGACCAGCAAAGCATTAGACATCTACTTAGCCAACCCCAAATTTCTGACCGCCATATCAAATGGGCTTCATTCATTCAAAGTTTCCATCCTATCATTCAATACCAACCTGGAAAAGAAAATGTAGTTGCTGATGCATTAAGTAGAAGACCTGCAATTCATAACATTTCTATCATATCTTTTGATTCTTTGATTTCTATGAAAGACACATATCACCAGGATATTACTTTTCATTCTGATTGGCAAAAATTAGTTCAAAATAATTTCATTCCTGTTGATTCATTGTCATATAATGATGGATTCATGTTCTTTGAAAAGAGACTGTGTGTTACTATTCCATTCCGATCTTTTGTTTTAAATGAAATTCATTGTCCCCCATATCAAGGTCATAGAGGTATCATTTCTACATTACGCATGTTAACTGAAGATTTTTATTGGCCGCATATGGATGCAGATGTGTCTAATTTTGTTTCCGAATGTCTGATTTGTCAAAGAATAAAAAGACATCATGGTAAACAGTATGGGTTATTAATGCCTTTATCTATTCCATCTAAACCTTGGGAACATATATCTATGGATTTCATTACTGGCTTACCAAATACTAAATCTAACCATGACATGATTTGGACAATTGTAGATAGATTTAGTAAGCAATCATATTTCATTGCATGTAAGAAAACTTTAACAGCATCACAAGCAGCACAGTTATTTTTGAAAACTATTTTTACTAACCATGGATTGCCGAAAGTGATTATTTCAGATAGAGATTCTAGATTTTGTAATAATTTCTAGATTACACTGTTTGCAAATCTAGGCACAAAGATTGATTTCTCATCTGCATTTCATCCAGAAACAAATGGACAAACAGAAGCCACAAATAGCACTATTTTAGATCTTTTACGTGCATACACTATCTCTAAACCTCAAACATGGGATACTCATTTGCATTTATTACAGTTTGCTTACAATAATACACCGCACACATCTACAAAGAAAGCACCTTTTGAAGTTATTTATGGACATAGATTATCTACACCTGTTGCATCTTTGTCTAATAGAATACAAAGTGCCGATGATATTGCTGTTATGCATAACACTATTTTTTATGAGGTCAAGGATATCATTGCTAAAGCCCAACAATCATATACCAAACAAGCCAACAAGAAAAGACAAGCCATGAATTTCAAAGTTGATGATTATGTTTGGCTTAGAATAGAAAAGCGTAGACTGCAAAGTGTAGATAGACATCCAGTTGTTAAACTAGCCCCTAGATTCTACGGACCATTTAGAATCATTCATAAGATTAATGACAATGCATTCAAGTTAGAACTACCATCTCATTGGAAAATTCATAATACCTTTCATATTTGTTTATTGAGACCATTTAAAGGACAATTACCTATCCACCCTGTCTATGAAAACCCACCTTTACTAGAAGAAGAGACTGAAATACTTGAACCAGAAGGCATTATAGACACTGACTACATGACCACTAGAACTGGCCGAAGGTATTCTAGATATCTAGTAAAATTTAAGAACCATCCTATAGAGGAAGCACAATGGATGCACGCTAGAGACCTAAATGCTTTCCCCACTCTGTTAGCTCCACATTGAGCTAATAGCAATTGAGGTCAATTGCTATCCCACCCCGGGGGTATGATGCCAGGAGGCATATTTCACGGTGGATTCCGTGCCACGGTGGATTCCGTGAGGTTTTACGGTGGATTCCGTAAACTTAGATGACCGGGGCTCATACGCAAAGAGGATTCTTTGTGCGAGAAGTTGATGGGGACGCCTGTCCTTTTCGGGCGTTTCATTAATTTAGTGTGTACATGGGTGATTCCATAGCGGGTGATTCCGCAAAATGCATATTAAATTAATAAACGTTTATGAGTTTAGAGTGCGCACTCGTAATAAATTAAGGTTAGGATTTATTTCTAACCAGTTGATTTATTTATGTAGCTGAAGACTGCTAGGTATTCACTTTTGTCGGTTTAATTGTGTTATTTTACTAACGATTGTGAATGCTTCAGTTGATGTGTAGAGATAGCAGCAGTGGCGGAGGAAAGAATTGGAGTCTAGCGGGTTTTCGATCTTTGGACTATATTTTGATAGGCGCCACGCCTATATTTTGTTATGTCTATAGAGACATCGATTATTTATTATTATTTTGTATGCGCTTATGCGCCTGGATATGTTATTTCTATTTGGACATTGAGATTGGGCGTGCCAGACTCTATGGGCACCGTCCATTAGCTTTATTTTCCTATTTTTGGTAGAAAGCAACTCAAAAGCTAAAAGCTTGTCATATTTTTGTAATTGGGCTATTTTTGAGCATAAAGATTGGAAATATACATTAAATACATGCTTTGTGAAGCGCTCACACAAGGCATGGGGGAGATTGAACCCAATTTGTCTCTTGTCTCATGTCGTGCTTATTTTTACATTGGTTTTTGTGCTAAAAAGTAGAGTGCTTTGTTCTTGGGGACCTTTGGGAATTCGCTACGTGAGCTACCTGCGTCCGATCTGCGCACCAGTACTAATCCATTTTGAAAGATTTTTCTTAAAGAAGCTAGTGATTCAGGGGCTTTCACCTCAGCAATCTCTAATTTTCAGTGGACACAGGGTTTCAAACACCCACCTAAAGTATGGGGGGAGATTTTGCAACCTATTCCAGTGGCACTCACGTCATGTACCTGCTACTTTGAGGTGCTTACAGCAATGAGAGACTCTGTAGCATCCATGTAGAAGGCATGAGTTTTTTATGTGTATCCAACAACCCGAGTGAAAGATGCATCTTGGGCTTGATCAGATCATGGAGATTCTGAGTGTGCCACACCAACATCTTGGAATCAAGGAAGCTATGCACTTGAAGAGCCAAATTCTAATGATTTTATCAATTAGAGGCGAAAGAGGTCTAATCAAGCAGAGCTTACTGCTGCTAAGGATTCCAAATGGGGCAGTTTCATATCTAATCTTGGCCAATCAGAGTCTGCTGAAGATTTGCTTAGGCAAAGGCTATTGTCTTGGCCTAGATAGACATATGGACTGATTATGTTTATTCTAGTGATTGTATTGGTTGAGATTGAAGTGCAAGCTTCTA
This sequence comes from Lygodium microphyllum, assembly GCF_053477565.2. Lineage (NCBI taxonomy): Eukaryota > Viridiplantae > Streptophyta > Polypodiopsida > Schizaeales > Lygodiaceae > Lygodium > Lygodium microphyllum. The sequence goes on from NC_141156.1 coordinate 93,905,016, forward strand.
TTCTTCAAGCTACACTATGTGTGTTCTCATCAATCTTCTTTATGTGGTCATCATGGCTGCTTCCAAGTATACCAAGCCGTATACTCGATCATCTCCAATGGCATCAGTCAATATGATGCATGCATTAATTATGAGGACGAGACGACGACTTCTTAAAATAAAGGATAGTGATATGTCTATTGGAATTTTGGTGCAACTATGATGACATTCAGACATTGTGATGAGGGAATTGATAAGAAAGATGATGAAAGCTAGCTTTAAACATTTAAATTTTAGCCTTGAGAAAAAGCCAAGGCTTTAAAAGCCTTAGGCTAAAAGCACAATGTGTGAAGATGGAAGAAGAAAAACCATATAATGGGGACACTATGAGAGCCTTAAGGCTATCAAATCAAGGGAGAGAGGCTAGAGGTTGAGCTTGAATCCCTCGCCTCCTTGACGATCTTGCTTCAAATTTGGGAGAGTAGGCTTTGAGGTGGAGCTTGTAATCCTCGTCTTCTTTGAAGATTGCCATTGAACTTCAAAGAGAAGGCTTGAGGTCGAGCTTTAAGCCCTCACCTACATCAAAGTTTCCATCATCGCAAGTCGCTATGAAGACTGGTATGAGTTTGAGCTTGGTGCTCCTCGCCTTCCACGAAATTGGATTAAGAAAATGTGGTTTTTTGCGTACTTGTTTGCGTGACTATTTGTTTTGTTGTTTCGTAATTGGATTTCTTGTGTTTGTCTAGCTTACTAGGATTTTCTTCTGTCATTTTGTTTGATTTGTTGAGTGTGAAACTTGATAGCCTTGGTCGAGCTTAGTATTTTTCTGGAAAGGATGAAGCTTGTGTTTTGCTAACAGCTAATGAACATTGTGGAACAAGGTTTGTATTCTTACTGAGACTCTTGCATATCACATGGACTATGGGTTCACGAGCACTTCACGTTGCACTTGTTGATGCACTGCACTTGGGGGTCATCTCCTGTTCTTATCAAATACTTTCATGCCATGGGATGGGATTAAGCACATTTTGCACCATCGTTGAGTACTAGCACGACATGAGGTCCGCTGCAGCTATATGCAGTGAATTTTAGATGCACGCGCACATGAGAGAGCACTTCTCATTGAGCATGCATATTTCTTACACGCACCATTTGGGATGTTCATCACAAAGTTAGAAACCTCTGGTTGAGAGTGTAAGGAGGTTGGGTGAGTTTAGAGGGTCGTGAACGACACCGTCAATTGTAAGATGGGTTGTTCTTATCCGGTCAACATTTTGAGGACTATCATTTTCTTGAGAGATTGTGAGAATTGGATGGGAGGAGTGGAGTATATCATATCTTTTTTATGAGAGTTGAGAGGTGAGGATAAGCAATTTTAAATTAATCAAGAAATTTTGTTTACATTTTGCAGGACGCATGATCACATGTAGATAGACTAGGCACAATTTCTTCAATGCATACATTAATTTTGTGTGTTGTATCGATTGATTGGTTGCATATCTTGGATCCAACATTACATATTTTTCCAAATCATGAATGATTAAGCACACAGTTTATTTCAAAAAACCATATTCTTGCTAGGGCACACTGCATAAAAAACAGGTTCATATCTAGAGAATATTTATTTTGAAGACTTAAGGATCAAAGGAAAAGATCGTACATTTTACATCGTCAGCGAGTATTCCTTGAAGAAAAAGAGGACATGTATGCTGAAAGTGTGTGCAATTACAAAGAAAAATAGGCCGAAATTGACATTGTTGTTGTTTTGAATGTGAGTTTTTTTTAATTTCTTGTGATTGTTGAAAATGGTTGATAATTTTTCTGAGTTCCATGGTAATCATACTGAAGATCTGAAAATATTTTTAGAAAAAATAGAGCTGTGTTGTTTGATAGAGAGAGTGACTAATCTTGAGGATAAACTCCAGAAATTTAGATATCAATTGCAGGGAGAAGCATGAAATTGGTTTCTTGACTTTGAGAGAATCTTGAAATTTAGGAGAAAAAATTTGGACTATGAGACCATTAAAAATGAATTTCTATCTTAGTTTAATAAAAGAGAAAGTCAATGTGAGATATGGGCCAAAATAGAAACTTGTGTTCAAAAAGATGATCAGTGTGTTGAGGATTTTGCTAGGGAGTTTGAAAGATTGTGGAATCGATGGAGTTTAGCATTGTTAGAAGGTGAGATAGTTCGAGTTATGTTGAAGATAATGTATTTTGTAAATGGGTTGAAATTAGAAGATTGGAGAGTGAAATTAGAGATAAAAAGCCCTAAGAATTTTGAGGAAACGGTGAAGATAGCTTAATATCAAGAGAGAAAGACCAAAAGAAAAAAAGAGCTAGGGTTTGATGAACCAAGGGAAAGGTTGAGTTCAAGGCGAGTTGAGAGAAAAGTTTTTGAGGAGAAGAGAGTTAGTTATGCCTATCTTGAGAGAGGTACACTATATTCTCTATTTAGGAGAGATAAGTTGACTTGTGAGAAATCAATTGAAGTCTGTGAGGAGAAACTCCCTAGGGTGGTTGAGGAGAAAAATACTTGTTTGACTGATTGGAGTGAAAAGTCTAGGAGTGTGAATTCGTACCCATTGACCACAAATACTTCTAGTCCAATGATTAGTGATTTAACTAAAGAGGAGGGATTGACTGATGATACTTTGGAGCTTGAGGACTATAGAGATGAGCTAGAGATGGATTTGAGTTGTAAAGAAGAAAATGAGAGACAAGATTGTTTTAAGGACCAAGAATTCTCATGTTCCTTGGGAGAGGATGAGAGTCAAGAAAGTTTTGATATTTCTGATGAGAGAAGGTGTGATGAAAGTTTTGATAGTCATGGCAGTGTTGCAAAGAGTAAAGACAATTTAGAGAGTGAGCTTGTTTTCCTAGGTGATAGTATAGATGGATCTGATTGCTTGAAAGATGAAGAGATAATAGAAGATGAATTTTTGAATTTATTAGAAGACCATGAGGGGGAGGGCTTAAAAACTAAAAGGTTTCAAGATGAAGTTGAGAATTGGAATTTATTGCCTAATGAGTTTGTTGAGATTTGTTGTGAGTTTGATGATCAAGAGAGTATGGAGGTTTTAGGTTCTAACTCATGTTGTGATTTTGGTGTTGGTGTTGTTGACTTTGATGAGTCTTGTGAGTTATTTGGTGATGTTTTGAGTAGCCCTGGAGAGGCTTTTGTTTGTGGTGTTGATGATGTTGTTTTGAGTAGACCTAACCATATGTTTCTTGATAATTGTGTGGATGATTGTTTGGTTGGTTTAGGCAACAACGTAGAAGAGAAAACTTCATCTGATAGTCTTTCAATTTTTTTGAGTTCTCCTAGGATTTGTGATGACTTTGATTGGGGTTTTGAGGATCTTGAGAGTGACGTTGATGCGGATGTAAGAGAGAATTTGAGTAAGGCTTTGAAAAGAATAGAAAATTTGAAGGAAGAGAGATTTAAAACCAAGGAAATAGAGTTGGAAGGTATTTGTGAGGAGGAAGTGAAGGATTTGGTAGTTGAGGAGTCTTTGATTGAGGTTATTGACCCGAAGTTGTTGCATTATGAAGATTTTATTTGTAATGATGATGTTTCTTGTGAGGTTGCTTGTAAGGATACTATGGAAGGTGTTTACCACTCTTTGTGTGTGAAAGACTCGATGGAGTCGAGTCCGAAGTTGACTCCTTTTGATGTTGTGTTTGATTTGGATATTGAGTTGGGAGATCCTTACGTAGTATCTTTAGGAGAAGTTGTAGATGAATCGATGGATGAATTTGAGATTGGCAAGTGTGGGTGCGATTTGAGGGGTTTGAAGATGTTCGATTATGGTTGGGATTTGAAGAATTTAGAGGATGATGTATTTTCCTCAGATGGTGAGGATTGTCTCAAGGAGATTTTGATGAGAATTTCATGGATGAGTTTTGTCTACTTGTAAAGGAGTTGTTTGAGAGAAATGTACCATTTGTGTTTGCTGAGAAGATTGTGGATAGATCATTGGATTTGATTTTTGATTGGCTCATAAATGTTACATTGTTTTATGAAAGCAACTGCTGCACATGAATGTTTGCAGACTAGGGGGAGGGCAAAATATGTCAAGCGTTTTTTTAAAAACTGAAAACCCCTAGTCAAATTGTAGTTAGGTTTGATTTCTTCTAGCATACTTGTTTGCGTGACTATTTGTTTTGTTGTTTCGTAATTGAATTTCTTGTGTTTGTCTAGCTTAGGATTTTATTCTGTCATTTTGTTTAACTTGTTGAGTGTGAAACTTGATAGCCTTGGTCGAACTTGGTATTTCTTTGGACAGGATGAAGCTTGCATTTTGCTAATAGCTACCAAAAATTGTGGAACAAGGTTTGTATTCTTATTGAGACTCTTGCACATCACAGGGACTATGGGTTCATGAGCACTTCACGTTGCACTTGTTGATGCACTGCACTGGGGGGTCGTCTCGTATTCTTATCAAATACTTCCATGCCATGGGATGGGATTAAGCACCTTTTGCACCATCGTTGAGCACTAGCATGGCATGAGGGTCCGTTGAAGCTATATGCAGTGAATTTTAGATACACACGCACATGAGAGAGTACGTGTTATTGAGCACGCATATTTCTTACATGCATCATTTGAGATGTTCATCACAAAGTTAGGAACCTGTGGTGGAGTGTGTAAGGAGGTTGGGTGAGTTTAGAGGGTCGTGAAGGATGTTGTCAATTGTGAGATGGGTTGTTCTTATCCGGTCAACATCTTGAGGACCATCATTTTCTTGAGAGATTGTGAGAATTGGATGCGAGAAGCAGAGTATATAATATTTTTTTTATGAGAGTTGAAAGGTGAGGATAAGGAATTTTAAATTAATAAAAAAATTTGTTTGCATTTTGCATGATGCACGATCACATGTAGATAGACGAGGCACAATTTCTTCAATACATACATTAATTTTGTGTGTAGTATCGATTGATTGGTTACATATCATGGATCCAACATTCCATATTTTTCCAAATCATGAATGATTGGGCATGTAGTTCATTTCAAAAAACTATATTCCTGTTAGGACACACTACATAAAAAACAAGTTCATATCCAGAGAATGTTTATTTTGAAGACTTAAGGATCAAAGGAAAAGATCATACATTTTACAATGTTAGCGAGTAATTCTTGAAGAAAAAGAGGACATGTATGCTTAAAGTGTGTGCAATTACAAAGAACAATAGGCCAAGGAAGGGAATAAGTCGTCCAACATAAAAGATGGAGAAAAATGATACAATTTACAAAAATCAATATTTTTGCTCAGTTTTGATGGATTTTTGTAATTCTATCCACGATAGCTTATCAACCAAATGTGTTCCGATCGTTTTAAGTACCCAAACAACTATATTCTGAGTTTAAATGACGAAGTTATGACCCAAACAACTTGTAAACATGCATAGGGCAGAAAAAACGAAAATACTGAAAAACAGTAGAAAAGCAAAAGCCAAGAGTTAAAAGAAAAAAGCCTAATGTGTGTGAGTGTGGATAAAAAAATATATAAGGAGATGAGAATGGAGAGTTAAGAGCCTTCCCCCTTAATTACAATTGTATTTTGTGAGAGAGGAGAGTGGAGGGTCGCATGCTAGAGTGAGCTCTTGTCATACCAATTTGGAAGTTGGAGATTTTGGGTGTCAAAGCGCCGAGCATCGGCTCAAGGTTGTTAAGGTACAAAAATATATCTCACTTGGTTTGTTTTCAAATTGTTGGTATTTTCGTTGTGTTGTGGTTATGTGATGCTCTACCCACATTTGGGTTTTTAATGGTTTTGAGCTTCAAGAGGCATTGTGTTTCGTCTTGTTTTTATATGTGACTTGTGGTGTATGATTGAATATTTGAATTTTTCAAGTTGCGTTGTGTATTTGACAAAGTCAATTACCCCAATCGGCACTCCTTAACATCTCGTCATCGGGTTGTAAGTGAGGCTTGCTCTCGATCACGGCTCGCGTAATAGCATTTTTCAAATTTAAATATATACACTCTTTTAGCCTTGCACATGGAGCCCATCCTTATAAAGCATTTGGATTGTTTGCTATAAACTCAGTAAAACTAGTATAAAATACATCATTCTTACACTAGGATGCAAGCTTCTTCCAAGCAGCACTTGTATATTAATGTGTTATATTAATGCCTATTAAAAACCTAATTCCTTAACTTCCTTTTCATCGATGCATGGATAATAATTTAATGTGTCTCTATTTCTCGAGGGACTAACACATATGATAAGCAATTGGAAAACCCTTTTCTATCTTTGCTTTTGACTCTAGCATAGGCCAATCCATCATCTAGCACCTTTGTCTCCATACATACAACTACGATATATGGTTGTTCCAAAATCGCTAAATATGAAGAAGTGTACTATACAAAAAAGTATTCTTCTCTTGTACATCACCATTATCTCCTCATGGCTTTCACATTTTTTTTGTCCAACAAGCATTTTTGTACCTTATAAATAAGTCCTCAATCATAGGACACATCATTAGATTACTTGGCTTCCGTTGGAAGTTGATTTTTCAATTGTTTTTTGCAACGGTAAACAACACTTCTTTGCGGATCACTTATCACAAATGATCAATGGTGAAAAGGCCATAAAAGTTAACAATCAACTCCCTAATGCTTATTTATTTTATATTAATTAGGAAGTTGAGCTCTTTAAGACTGATGTCACAACTTAGTGCAGTGAAAATATTATTCATATTCTTAAGCAAGGCCAACCAAAATAATTAATTGAGAAAGCTAGACTAATGGATCTCTTTCTTAAGACCCTAACTTACCAACTGATTTCTAGTCAATTGTATTACATAGGGTAGGATGGTCTCCTTTGGTAGTGTGTTTATGACCATGGAATTGAGAATTGTTATAAGATGCACATGGTGGTATTGCTAGAGGACTCTTTGACACAAATACCACAACAAGAAAAGTGCTTCAATCATAATTGTTGTGGCCCACTCTCTTTAAGGATGCAAGTAGATCTAAGCACTCTGACAAGTATCAAAGAACAGAGTTACCCAATTGAAATGATAAGATAAAACTTACACTAGTGATTGCATTGAAAAGTGGAGTATAGAATTTATGGGGCCCATTAGCCAAGCTACAAAATTCTCAAAGGCTAGATATATATCATCATAGCCATAAATTATATGACTAAATGGGCTAACTCTAGGGCAATTATTAAGGATGATGCACAAATCATTGTGTGGTTTCTTTAGAAGCAAGTCATCTACCTCATTGAAATTGTCAACAATGACCAAGGGATACATTGTCTTAATGAAGTGATTGAGCATTTGCTATCTATATTCTTGATTATCCACAGAGTAGGACCAATTCCCTTACGTGCCAAACTTAGATGGAAATACAAATATTGATCATGCACCCTCTCAAACAAAGTTTTCATGCCATCCCTCACTCTACAAGCTCTTCTACCATCTAATGTTGCTTGCTCGACTAGTCGAGGAAAGCTATCCATAATCTATTAAGTAAGAAGAAATAAACAAGAAAATAGTTAGGTCAATGAACTCATGACATTGTAGTCTAGATGTTCATTGGTGAGCAAGAATCCAACCACCTCCACTTGTTCCTCTGAGCCAAAGTGAGTCTACTGAGGATATGTAGCTTGCCCTTGGATCCCTGGAGCGCACACATCTTTATTTTTTGGTCGCTTGATCTATGTAGACATTTTCTATGTATTAGTAATATATTGTCATGATTGTACCAATCGCTTATTATGCGATCATGTATTTATTTCATATATCAGTGTTATGATTTCAGTATACTTTGTTTTTGTTTGCAAGCGCATTGTACATAGTGCAAAACTATTTTATATGGTTCTAATAAAGCACACATTGCTATATCACCAAAAAAAAATTCCTTGTTACCACCGCTATTAGCGTCGCAAATTTTACTGCTTGCGTCGTTATTGGCGTCATTATTTTCATCGCAAACTATCACTATCAACTTCGGTAGCCAATAGCGATGCTGATACCGCTTGTTCTATGGTATCACCAATAACGATGCTTTTCGCGATGACGGGGGTAAATTTTGTTATTTACATTTTCATCGCTTTTAACGTCGATATAAGGCCTATATCTTGTAGTGATCCTACAAAGATTGAAACCTTAATTGGTTGTAGGTATTATATGTATGTTTGTTTCATCGATGATCATACTTGAAAAGTATGGGCTTACTTTATGTGTGAGAAAAGTGAGGGGTTCACTCACTTTAAAAGCTTTAAGATATTGGTTGAGAAGGAGATAGGGTTGCATATTAAATGCGTAAGATCGGATGCATAGGGAGAATATTTCTCTAATGATATTTTTAAATTTTACGAGAAAAATGCTATACAAAGGTAGTATATATATAGATATACTCTATAGTAGACTTGATTTTCTGAGCAGAAAAACAACCATATTGTAGAGGTGGCTCATGTATTAATGTCAAAAAGAAGCTTGCCTCATTACTATTAGGCTAAAGTAGTTGTGACTACTATATATATTATGAAAGTACAACCACTACTATTATACATGGTATAATACTCAAAGAGAAGTATATAGGTAGAAAGCACAATCAGTCACATCTGAAAGTATTTGGATGTATTGCTTATCTGCATATTCTTAATTAGTTCCATAGTAATTTGGATACCAAAGCAATATATATATATATATATATATATATATATATATATATATGTTAGATATTCTCTTGAGTAGAAGGGATATAAATGTTATAATCTTGTTACAAGTAAGCTAAATATTCAAAAAGGAGTTAGTTACGGGAGTGTGGTGCTTCTTTTCAATGCAAAATGATTAGTAGATACGAGGTAATTGATTTTTTAATCAAGAACAAGGAAAATGAAATTTCAGAAGTTCCTTTTAAGATATTCTGAGTATTTTTTATATTCTAGCTTTTGGTCAGAAAACAAACTAACTAGTCAAATTTCGTGTTTTTTGGAGATGTATTTGGAGGTAAAATAGAAATATCTAAAATACGAAAAGTCTTGGGGATCCATACTCTTTGAGCTATTTTTCCCCATATCTATACTCTCTCATGGCTCTATTGTGACATCTTCTCTATGTTTATGCAACCTTCATTAAGAGAGTGAATTACTTACACCCTCCTTTCCCTTGGCACCTTTGTGTGCCTCTCTATGCATCTCCACTCTACCTCATGTAACAACCAAGTAAACTCCCCGTTTTTATTAATAGTAAAATAAATATGGAAAAGAAGGAGCTAAATATTGAGATAGAGATTGAATATACCCCATTATTCAAAAGAACCCAACGTTCTAGTGTCAACTCTCAAGTTTTGCAGAGTTACAGGCAAATGGGATTGAAACATATGGATTTGTGGGTTGATGGGGGAATCTACCCAATTGACCCCTTAAACAATAGACCTCCAACTTTCTCAGGAATTACAAATTTTGCTGAAGTATGTGTGTAAGGATGAAAATGGGTTACTCGGTTATACTAGGAGGCTTAATGATCAGGCATTCAAAGTATTTACAACTTGCTAAGCAACCATAAAAAATTGCCATGATGTGATTGTTGCACATCAACTTCATATACAACAGCTCATAGGACAAGTGGTACAGCTCAACGATGCTATAATTGAACAAAACAATCAAATTATTTCAATGCAGAACACTATCCATGACATTTGTATCTCATATGAGGAGGCAAAGGCACAATTGGATGACTTGAGAAAGATCAACAACAATAAGCTAACAGAGGAGCACAAACAAAAGAAGAAGCCAATCAATGAGTTAATTGTGAATAGCGGCCAGTGGAAGCGATGTATCAAAGCATGTAAGGTATCTCAGAATGAGAACCTAGGTGAGGGTGAGATTGGATTGTATATTATTAGATTGCTGAAGGAAAGTACATTGGAAAACACTCTGAGCAATCCTAAGTTTAAGATTGTGAAGGAAAAGGTGATTGAGTGCACATTAAAAGATGTGTCAAATGAGTTCTCAGTTGTGGATGCACAATCTATTTGTGATAGGGTCAGTATTAGCACAACAACTTACTCAAAGATATTCAATTAAAGGTGTGAAGTCTGGGTTTGATCCTGTGCTAAAGAGAAATAGAATCATGCCTCTTCCTCAATTTCAAAGTTAATAGAGGCCCGGTAACTTAATACAAAGGTTTTGGAGCTAACAAGAGATCCCATGCATGTTCAATGCGTGGAACACTAAAGGTTGGGACCAAAAATGCATATGAGGTGAAGTTCACCAAACTCAATAAGTACTATCTAGATTTGTACAAGGTGTAATCGGCAATGGTAATGTAATACAATATCCATGTTGAGGAATGTAATGGTAAATTACAGTTTGTTATAAAATTAGATGAAAGTGAGGTCGTCAAAGGAGTAAAGCTTGAACAACCTACGAAACTTTAGTGTTCAATCTGAGCACCATGTGTGGTGGCTCGCTGCATTTGAAGTTCCTAAGGAAACATTTAAGGTGCTGCAACTGTTCTTTATGTACACAAGCATTCCAAGCATCATTGATCCTTAGGAACATGGTGAGATGCTCTGGATTAAAGAGTATGGTCAATACTTGGTTGAAAGGTATCTTGCAGGAGCCTTGAAAACTTTAAAATGCATGTGTGGAATCCCCAATGGTGCAAATACAAAGAATCCACGCCTATATTGCTTAAGAGAGAGTGGAAGAAAAGGATAGAAAGAAGAACTCACAAAGGATAACAAGTGCTACATCGACGCACAATAGAGAAGATCCCACTTGGAAGCGCATCTTCAACATTCCATTGGATCATATTCACATTTTTTCATTACATGCTTTTGTCAAAATCATGGAAAAACTTGTATATGAATACATTTACTTTGCTTATAGGATGCAACCACAAAAAGAAGCCATTGCAACGTGTAGGAATGTGGAGCGAGTGCTATCAGAAATTGGGCTATACAAGCATCAGTGACGATTGAAAAATATGAGAAGAGATCAAAAAAATTTGGTAACTTGCCAAAAAAGCCTTGCTTTGGAGGAGCAAAGGCTAGGAAGTTTCTCTCAGCACTCATCAATGAGGAAGGGAATGTCATGGTTCATAGGCCATAGGACTACAATGGGTTGAAAAAGTTACATTTTGCAGTTCTTCATTGAAGTAATGGAGAAAAAACAAGATTAGCCAAAGCTAAGATTTGGATAAGTCTTAACAAATTGGCTCCCTTACTTCACAAGTTACATTTTTTAGTTCTTGATCGAAGTAATGAAGGAAAAACAAGATTGGCCAAAGCTAAGGTTTGGATAAGTCTTAACAAATTGGCTCCCTTACTTTACAAGATGGTGTTTAACAATGAAGACAAGCAAGAATTTATCAATGCTATGCATGGCTTCTACAAAAACATGGTGAAAGCATGGGGCAAAAGCTCTATCACACAATACATGGTGCATACTAAGTTAATATTTTAAAATTGTATGAATTGTATAAACTATTGAGCATAGTTTTACTCATGTGAGATATTTGTCTTTGTAGCATATCCATGAGGCACATGGACCATACTTTGCAAAAAAGAGAAGCATCAGAATTTGGTCCACACAAGGGATGGAAAATTCACATTGGATAGCGTGTGGTCCATACCAAAGAAAAACTGATCATGGTGGAGGGGTGAATGGTAGCAATCCAATGATCCAATTGCTATCTTGGTGGTATAGGATTATAGTAGCAGATGAAGCTAAACTCTTGCAAAAGAGAGCAAATGAAAGTGCTAATGAATTGACTACAGATATGATGGAATCACGTCGTGTCACTAAAAGAGTGCGTTATGAAGCCTCAAGTGCCAAAGAAAACCGTGCCAAGTGGCTAGAAACAAGGCTTCGACAAGGTAGAAAATGGGTTAAAAAAGAGCTAAGATAGTAAGATGAACAATGTGTTCAGTATGAATGCAATTCATAGTTTAAGAGAGAAAGAGAGAGTGTGCATCTATGTGAATGAGTCTTACAGTTTAGGGTTATATAAAAGAGGGTTTCACTTTCTATCTTATTCATTGAGTTCTCACATCTCTTGTGCAAGAAAGATGGCTAGGTCTAAGGTAGTTACAAATGAGCTTGTGCTTAGAGCCCCATATCATGTTCAACCCCTTGGAGTATCTATTAGCTCAGATGCACCCCCTTCTAAACCTAACCCACCTTCCTCAAGACGCCCTCACAAGGGTCCTCCTTAGCATCCCCACAAGAAATGCAAGTGGAAGACAAGTATAGTGGCCTTGAGAGAAATTAGGAGGTATCAACGCTCTTTTGATTTCATCATTCCGAAAAGGTGAGCTTCTCGAGACTTGTTCACTAGATTGTGCAAGACCTCTACTGGATAGAAAGCAGGAGGTGGTTTTTGACAGAAGGTTAGGATAGACTTGATCACTTCACAAAAGAATGTCTTCATGCTCTATAGTGTGTTGCAGAGGCCTTTTTAGTTGACCTGATGACTAATGCTCAACGTTGTGCAATACATGCGAAGTGCATCACTGTAACTTCCAAGGACTTGCAACTTGTAAGAAATCTTCAAGCACTGAAGGATGCATTCGTTCCAATGGAATGAACACAGTTTGTAATGTTATCTTTTTTGGAATAGTGTTATCCTCATGTATTGGACATATGACTATGTCCCAGTGCAAAACTATTGTATGTGCCCTTAAAATATGAATTAAAATTTTTAACTTGTTCTTCGCTCTCAACTTTGACTATGCATCTTCGCTGTATTTTCAATTCATACTTACAGTTTTTGTTAGCACAATCAATTTCAATGGGAAAAATATACAAAAATTTTCCATTTCTTGTTTCGGACTTCACTCCTGGTGCCTCTGTATAGTCTATGTGGTGTGAAGTTTCTAAGGGCTAGTAGTTGCGATGTTGATTTCTCGATTATCAATCCATCCATAATTTTGGTGTGGGATAATTTTTAAAATACTAAATTGTATCGGAATGCGAAGAAACTTCACACACGCACTCGTTAGGTGGCCAAGAGCCCAAATTATTATATTTTTTGAAAACAAAATGGATGCAGACCCCTAGTCCAAAGTTTGGCGTCTAGAGCCACTTTCCTGACCAAGAGTGTGCAGGCATGTTTTTTTCAACAAAAATAATTTGGGCTCTTGGCCAACTAACGAGTGCGCATGTGAAGTTTTGTCACATTTCAATGAAAGGTTATGGATTTGCGATCACACAATGGACAGTTCATATAAAGGTGCATTAACCCGGTTTTGGGGTTTAAATGGGTTAAAAGTTCATTCTTTTTCTCATTTACACATACTTTTTTTGCTTCCTCCATTTTCACATCCCTAACCTCTGTCTCTTCTCCATCTTGCCCTCCTCAGGACTGCATGGCACGCACCAAGCAAGCATGTTGTCGTTTTGGCCTCGCGAAGACCTCACACCAAGGCCCGCCACCTGGAGCACAAGGTGGAGCCTGCTTTAGTACAGCAATAGGTGCTCCCCATAGAGCACAAGGACCACCAAAGAAAAAGAGATGTAAACCGGGCAATGTTACCCTTTGAGAGATAAGGAGAATCCAATGGGGCTACAAGCTTCTCATCCTGAAAAGTTCTTTTCATAAGGTTGTTTGGAAAGTCATGCAAGGCTTGGAATTAAAAGGGATGGGAAGATTTTGGACGTGAGTGTGGGCTGGCCCACCAACAAGAAGGTGCACTGCTAAAGCTATGGAGGCCCTACAAAAAACTACAAAGGGATTTCTCATTGACTTGTTTGATGATACATACCTTGTGGCCATCCATGCAAAGCATGTCACAATCACAGATAAAGACATGAACTTTATTATTCGGCTTTGATACGGCAAGGGGACTCCACCATAGTTTACTAGATTAATGATGCAAGGTTTGTAATAAGTGTTATAACACCATAGCATCTTAAAAGGCCAAATTTTTTTGTATACTCTATCACATTGAAATATTTATTTATATATACATAATATCTCATGTGATGTGTACTGAATTCAAATAATTAAGTAAAGTTGTTTTGTTTTGTTTCTTGAAACACATGACTCTTAATTTTTGTTTAACATACGAACGCATCGAAAGTAGTAATATGTACGAATACAAGTTACATTATTGCTTATGCACAATCGCAAGTGCAGTACTACGTGTTGAATTATGTTAGTGTATACAGATGTGTTATTCATGTACCACACATTATCGTCACACTTACACAATCGCAAGTGCAGTACTATGCGTTGAATTATGTTAATGTATGTGAATGCATCATTCACGTATCACACATTATCATCATACTTATATGAACCACACATTTATTTAATAAATATTTATTTATAGGGACAAAGTAAAGTATCTTATATTCATCAAGAAAAATATATGTGATGGCTGCTAGTGTGGTAGATACAAAAAGTCGATAGCCAACAAGAACTCTCAATTGTTCCTTGGCTTTTTCATTGGTGGAGAGGATAGGCTAGCTTCCGATGAAAAAATAAGCTCCTTGTTTGTTTAAAAAATGATACGCTCCCCCTTCAGCGCTTTCTCCAGGAGAAGCGGATCTGACACTTTAGCAAAGTCACCTAATGTAGCAATCACACACATTGCTCCACTGCGTGTTTGGTCAAACAAGTAAAAAAGCTTTGACTGCTTGATTAGCACCACCTTCTCCAAGCTAAATGTCACAGGTATCACTCGAAAAGGTCCAAACTTGGTCAAAGCTTGAATTTTAATGATTATTTCTTGCCCTCTTGGTGAGAACTTCTTATGGAAGGCCAACAAATTTGCAACAAGGTTACCAATATACTCCTTCTCCGAGCTGAATCCTTCCATCGATCCGCATGCCACTCCTTGCCTTGATGCAAACTCATCTATATACAGTATGTCCTAAATGACAAAGTCAAATCAAACAATATATTTAGCGACTAACCTAGAGTTATCAGAAAGCACTAAAAGGAAACAAAGGAATAGCGACGGCGGATAGTGACGCAGAAATATGGGAGAGTGTATTCTCTCTCTTTTTTTTGGTGTAATTTATGTATATTGAGAGAGGGAGAGGAAATGAGAGAGAGCGAGAGGGAGAGGGAGGGAGAGAGAGAGAAAGAGAGGGAAAGAGAGGGAGAGGGAGGAAATGGGAGAGGGAGGGGGAGGAAATGAGAGAGGGAGAGGGAGGGAGAGAGAGAGAGAGAGAAAGAGAGGGAGACGGAGAGGGGGAGGAAATGGGAAAGGAAGAGGGAGGGAGAGGGAGAGGGAGAGGGAGGGAGAGAGAAAGAGAGTGGGAGGAAGAGGGAGGGAGAGAAAATGAGAGAGGGAGAGGGAGACATTAAACATAATAGGAGAATGAGGGAGAGGGAGAGGGAGAGGGAGAGGGAGGGAGATGAAAACATAATAGGGAAATGAGAGAGGGAGAGGGAGGGAGAAGAAATGAGAGAAGAAGAGGAAGAGAGAAAATTGAAATTAGAGAGGGAGAGGAGAGAGAAAAAATGAGAGAATGAGAGGAGAGAGAAGATGTTAAACATAATAGGAAAAAGAGAGAAAGAGAGGGTGTGAGTGAGGGTAAGGACGAGGGAGGGAGAGGAAGAGAGAAAAGGAAATGAGAGAGGGAGAGAAGAGAGAAAAAGAGAGAAAAAGAATTAAACCTAATGGGAAAAGAGAGAAAGAGAGGGTCAGGGTGAGGGAGGGAGAGAAAATGAGAGAGGGAGAGAAAGAGAGAAAGGGAAATGAGAGAGAGAGAGGAGAGAGAAAAAATGAGAGAGATAGGAGAGATAAAAAGAGAAAAAATCATTAAATCTAATAGAGAAAGAGAGAAAGAGAGGGTTAGGGTGAGGGAGGGAGAGGAAATGAGAGAGGGAGAGAAAGAGAGAAATGTAAATGAGAGAGGGAGAGGAGAGAGGGAGAGGAGAGAGAAAAAGAAATGAGAGGGAGGAGAGAGAAACAGAGAAAAATCATTAAACCTAATAGGGAAAGAGAGAAAGAGAGGGTCAGGGTGAGGGAGGGAGATGAAATGAGAGAGGAAAGAAAGAGAGAAAGGGAAATGAGAGAGGGAGAGGAGAGAGAAAAAGAAAAAAATCATTAAACCTAATAGAGAAAGAGAGAAAGAGAGGGTGAGGGTGAGAGAGGGAGAGAAAGAGAGAAAGGGAAATGAGAGATGGAGAGGAGAGAGAAAGAAATATGAGAGAGAGAGGAGAGAGAAAAATCATTAAACCTAATAGGGAAAGAGAGAAAGAGAGGGTCAGGGTGAGGGAGGGAGAGGAAATGAGAGAGGGAGAGAAATAGAGAAAAGTAAATAGGACCTCACAATAAGCTCATCCTAGGCTCATAGAGGTTAGGTCGATCCTCAACAAACCTAAGGGATATATGGCTAGAGAGCCCTAGTATACTTGTGCCTCCTAGCATAATGTTCTTCTTGCAAAGAGACCTCTCATACATGGGGCTTGTCCTAGCCTCCACCACACAAATATACAATGAAGGCAATCAGCCTATCAGTTTGAAAAACATTCATTTTTCATATCATAACCTAGAAATAACTTTGGATATTCCATAAACATCAATCTCTTATTAAAAAGACAAATACAGAAAACTAAAACAACATCATTCATATATATGCTTCGCAAAACTAAAATATCATCACCATAATATCTCTTAGGAAACTCATCTTCAACTATCAATTTTAATTAATAAATATAATATAAAATTTCTTCCTTAGAATAGTCTTAGGAACAAATTTATGCTCTAACAAGCATATATTTGAGCATAATAACTATTTTAAGGTTTATTTCATGAGTACTAGTAGTATATTCGTGGTCGTGGTCATGGTCATGGTCGTGGTCGTAGTCGTCGTGGTCATGGTCGTGGTCGTGGTCGTAATCATAGTCATGGTCATGGTCGTAGTAGTCATAGTCGTGCTTGTAGTCGTCGTGGTCGTAGTCGTAACGTAGAAAAAGAGAGAGAGATGAAAGGAGAGGATAACAATTTAAGAAAGAAAAAAAAAAGAGAGATAAAAGGAGAGGATACCAAAAATAAATTGTTTGTTGTAATGTAGACAAAATGGAAAACGATGAAGGTCGTGTTATTCAAGATCGTGAGGCGTATCTTAATTAGCATGTCCCATGTCCTTGCTCTCAATGCAAGTTGGCAATTAGATGAAAAATTGTCTATAGAACACGTACGATGATTTGGCGAGTTTCAATCTGAGATCATTGATTAGGCAATTGCGGATTTTCAGCAAACGATAAGAAAAGTTAATATCAATCATGCATTGTACTCGCAAGCTAATTGCATACCATATACAATAAGATTGGGTCAGGATGGAAATTTTTCTATCTAGGGAGGTGATGTCTCGTCCCAAGGAGGAGTGAACCCTTTGCGGCCAATTAGAAGAGTTCCTGGGCGTGCCATGGATGGAGTGCTTGAGCCAATCCACCACTTGCAAGGCAATCTATACCGTCAATGCCAGAGGAGACAGGCAACCTTCAGACCTACCTACAATCTTGGAGCCTGAGATGGAGGCAGTGATCGATGCATTGATTTCCATGGACGTCGAGACTTCTGATCCGCTTAGAGAGGAAGCATCCATACCATTATATGATGGATGCCGAGTATCTCACCTGAAGACACTGCTTGCACTCTTAAGTATGCAAGCAAAATACGGGTGGAGCGATATGAGTGTGACCACATTGTTCAGGTACCTTGTACATACGCTTCATTGATTTTTTTCGGTACTATTATTAAAAAAATTTGTGCTTTTTCAAGGTGTTTCTGATTTTTTTAAGGTTATTGAAATATCATATATTACCACCTGCAAATACCATGTCTGAGTCTCGTGATGATGCATGACATGTTTTACGAAAGCTTGGCATGGACTACAACAACATCCATGCATGTATCAATGATTGCATACTGTTTCGAGGAGAATACGAGACTATGGAGACATGTCCAAATTGTGGTGATCACAGATATCGACATGACTTACAAGGACAAACCATCCCTCAAAAAGTTCTCAGACGCTTTTCGCTTATCCCCTGCATAAACCACATGTTCCATACGTCTGGCATGGCGAGCTTGATAACGTGGCATGTGCAGAATAGGTCCACGGATGGAGTTCAATGAATATCAGCGGATTCACGTGCATGGAACCACATTGACTCTACCATTCCAAGCTTCAAGGAATCTTTGGCTCGGTCTTGCAATGGATGGCATGAAGCCATTCGGTCTGCGCTCAACTTCTTACAGTGTGTGGCCTATAGTCCTTGTCAACTACAATATTCCTCCATGGCTTTACAGGTCTGGTTACCTCAGGTTATCATGCATGTCCATTGTGTGGGCCACAATTAGACTCCTGACGGTCACGAACCATGAAGAAGATTGTATATCAAGGACATGCCGCTTTCTTTCCAGAGGATCATGAACTTAGGGAAGTTTTTCTTGGATAATCTCCAATACATATGAACGCCGTAAGCTAGTACAAGCTAAAAATGGTCCATCCAGAGTCACATCCAAACGAAATGTGGCGGTTCTCAGTTTTCTACGGGTTGCCATATTGGACCCACTTACAAGTCAACCACTTGTTGGATCCCATGCATATTTTCAAGAATGTGGGCAGCTTGCTATGGGACCACATCACAGGAAAGAGAGACACTATAGGGGCACAAATGGATTTGAAGGAGGTAATTAAGATGGATGTGTTTTAGCCGCAGTCGAGTGCTGATGGTTGCGTGCAGCTACCTCGCACTCCTTGGGTTTTGTCCACTAAAGAAGAGCGCATTGTGAAGCAAGTAGTCAAGTCTATCTGAACTCTGACAGGTATGATGCATCCTCTCAAGTGTGCATTCTCTAAAGACGACTAATTATCAGGGCTAAAATCCCATGACTAGCATAAGATATGTCAAGATTGTACTACGAATGGATTTTAATTGGCGTGCGCATTTTGCTATTTGGAGTGTAGCCATTATTCATAATGCTTTCTCATTTGTGGTAGTTTGTACTAGCGATCGCGATCGTAGGATGTCTTACTCCAGAAATACACGAGGCCATTTACAGGTTGTTGACTTTGGTGCAATGGATTTTACATGTGGAGATTAAGATGTCCTCTATTAAATCCTTGAAGTGGGGAGTAGTGGAGATGGTTTGTCTCTATGAGAAATACCTGCCTACCAGCATGCTCACGATACAAATCCACCTTTTTGTGCATCTTGTAGATGAAGTGGAGATTACTGGACCTGTCCATACGCGATGGATGTTCTTCTTGGAGCACTTCATGAAAACCCTGAAAGGCTTTGTGCGACAACAAGCTCGACCAGAAGGTAGCATGGCTGAAGGTTGGTTGGTGTCTGAGGCGCTAGTGCATATTTCACAATGGCTACCAACAGTGGATCCAGACAACGAAATTCTATGGTCGTTGAAGGAAGATGATAGACTGACTGGAGATGTGGTGGTTGGAAACGGGGGAGAAAAAAGAATGGATGTCTCAATGGAGGAGAAGGTGAATCACTTTTGTATGTTGCGCCGTGTGTCTATGGAGACATGGCTCGCCAAGTACTAGATCACTAGGTAAGATCGAGAGGAAGCACGAGTTGAGTTCCCACGTAGTACGCGTCATGGACTAATTTGATATCCCAAGGGCATGGAGGAGATGTCATGGTTCATGTCAATGCGATGGTTGCATGGAGCTTTGACCGCAGCGTCTCAGAAAGGAAAGAGGTCTCAATGGAGGAGTGGGAATTCTTGAGGGGATGTAGTCCAAAGGTGATGAGGGGTTTAGGATTTGTCGTATCTAAATTTTATATGTGATATCTAATTTGAGTGTTTCAATGTACAGTACTAAATATATAGTGCAGCATGGTCGCGCGGACGACATTTTCACGTGGAGCGTATTGAAAAAATGCGCTCCACAAGGGACTTTGGTATCATGGCAAGGTTCGAGCAAGAGAGCCGGCGACGAGCAATGGATCCAAACATGGTTGTGGATGAGATGGAGTATTTTGGGAACTTACAAAGCATTGTTATAGTGAATTACCATAGCTTCTCCATGATACTATTCGATGTGCAGTGGTTCAAAGTGGTACTTGGAGGAGCTGGAGAAACAGTTCGACGAGGTCCATCTGGATTTCTCGAAATAGATTCTGAAAAAAAATGGACGGATTTGCGCGACAACTTTGTGTTGCTGGCCCATTGTGAATAGGTGCATGGACTCATTTGTTTGTTAATTATATTATGACATGGTTTATGTCACAATGGTTTAAACTCTCTTGTACATGTTTGTGAACAGGTAATCTTCTATCCAAACCCACAACAACCTCAATGGTGGTATGTTATACCTTCAACTCCCCGAAGTGCGAGAGTATATTATCAAAGTGATGTTCCGAGCATAGATGAAGACAATATGCAAATAGAGGGGTTGATATTATAAGGGGTGGAGGCCACCGAAAGCTTGGAGTGAGCATCCGCTAACAATGATGGAAATACAAGAGTCCAAGAATTCTTTGAGAACGAGGTGGACTCATCCTTTTGTGGTGACATGTCTATCGACCTTCCAGTGTATGGGGACTTGTGTCAGGAGATTGACATGGGACCATAGGATACTTCATACTTGGAGCATCCACTTACTCAATTCGTTGACCAATCCCTTATAAGGATATATAAGATATGCATTTTACGTGAGATTTTTTTAAAAGGATTTATATTATTGTGCTTTGTATGATTTAAATTGATTATTCTAACATCATTTTTTGTTTGTGCAAGTGACATTTTTAGGATGAGTCGAGGGATGAGCGATGAGGAGTTAAAGGATATCTTCACACGCATGTCTCAAGACCAGATTGCGAGATTTAGAGATATGGCAGACCAGGAGTTGTCTCCGTCTTCGTCAGGGTGCTCTACTAGATCTACTTCAATGTGATCAAATGCTTCAGCTTCGAGCAGATGAGCTCGATGCTCTAGACTTGGGCTAGAGGGAGGGAGTGCTTCAGGGTCAAGGGGATGTTGCAGAGATACGGAGGCAGTGAGCCCGCGGTCGATACAGATACAGGTGTGACTCCTCGCTCTCGTGGAGGTTCCAGGGAGCATAGCTCATGCTTAGGTGGATGGTGTGGAGGCACGGACGCGGTGTCTCCGTCTCCTCATTCAGCTGGAATTGCATCACCTCCACGATTTCTCACACCTGTGGAGACGTCTACTCTAGTTACTCTGACTTTTGCTCAGTCGTCAGCAGGTGGCACCCCTATGGGTACCACTCAGAGAGATATTACCGCGGTCGATACACTGGATGCACATGGGTCTCCTGGATATGCCTAGGAGCGTGGACGTAGATGGGAGAGGACCCATCTTAGGCAGACCCCAGGGGGATAAGCATATCTAGTTGATGATAGGTCAGGAGCCATCATCATGAATGATGAGGGGAGGAGGGTGATGGCTTGCATGAGAGAGTTGTGCCAACAAGATTTTCAGCACAACGTCTTAGATGATAGGTCAAGAGCCATCATCATGAATGATGAGGGGAGGAGGGTGATGGCTCGCATGAGAGTTGTGCCAACAAGTTTTTTGGCACAACGTCTTAGATCATTGGAAGAACATACCAGAGGGGAGCAAGGACCACATAGTAGCATCCTTACATGAGAAGTTTCCGATTCCAGCCTCAGTAGATAGATTTTCTATGGGCTGGATGATGGATTGTATGCGTGCATATATGTCGCACAGACGATCCACGCACGCAAGGCAATCAAAAGTGGGGCTGCAAAGCCCGAGTGTTTAGATGCGGACGACTAGCGCCGACTGAGGGAGGAGGCTATAGATTCTCTAGGACATTGGAGTCAGCAGCACTGCAAGGCCGCAAGGGCATGATTCGAGGCTGGAGTGGTCCATCATCTTAGAAGTGTCGGCCACAGGACATATTTGGAGGACTTTGTAAGTTTTTCTTTTGTTTTGCGTGTTTATTTTTTTGCAATACCCTTTGTATTGACAATCGTGTTTCTAACAGTTAGCATTTTGTTTTCTTTGCAGCACTCCATTACAAATCGTGATCCAACTGGCCTTGAGACTCGATATGTAGAGAGGCATGATCTCACTTCATTGATCGACTGATTGTATAGACGCGGCGGCCCTATAAATCACTCATCTTTCTTATCCATAGTTATCATGTTTAATTAGAATGCATTATTGTATGGTGGACTGATGTGTTGTTGTTTCTTTTTTTTTTCAGAGTCCGTTCGATGCTCCTTTGCGGCGAGACGAGCTTTCGGAGGGCGAGGATATGTAGCTCGCCCTTGGATCCCTAGAGCTCACACACCTTTATTTTTTAGTCACCTAATCTGTGTAGACATTTTCTATGTATTAGTGATATCTTGTCATGATTGTACCAATCGCTTATTATGCGATCATGTATTTATTTCATGTATCAGTGTTATGATTTCAGTATACTTTTTTTTTGTTTGTGAGCGCATGGTACGCAGTGTAGAAACTATTTTGTATGGCTCAAATAAAGCACATAGTGCTATATATGGCAGGACAGCTTATTGCCCTGCCACAATTTTTTTTTCCTTGTTACCATCGCTATTAGTGTCGTAAATTTACTGCTCGCGTTATTATTGGTGTCGTTATTTTCATCGCAAACCATCGCTATTAGTGTCGCTATTGGCGTTGGTATCTGATACCGACGCGGATAGAGACGCTGATACTGACTTTTCTATGGCGTCGCCAATAACGACGCTTTTTGCGACGATGGGGGCAAATTTTGTTATTTGTATTTTCGTCGCTTTTAACGTCAGTGTAAGGCCTATATCTTGTAGTGAAGCAACGCAAGACGGTAGGGTGCGTGGGGTCCCTCGAAGTCCACCGGTGAAATCTTGGAAAAAAATGATGCCTGAAACTGCCTTATCCGAAGTCTGGTGTTTGGGGCCACTTTCTATGCCAGACTTTAGATAGGGCAGCTGCAGGCATCATTTTTGGCCAAGATTTCACAGTGGACTCCTGGGGATCCGACGCACCCTATCGTCAAGTTTCATCGCATAAAAATATATGGTTGTTAGAAATTTCACATTCTCCAGATCATCTTGTATCTTCATTTCCTCATGTGTCATGGATGCATCTCTTTGGGCAAAGGGATCTACAAACTCCTTGGTAGGAAGCTAGGGCCTTGATCTGAACAAATCATGCTGTAGTGCTTCAAATTCAGCATCTGACACACGGTAATCTTTTTCAATTGAGGTAATATGCTCCTATGCTACTATGATGGAACTCACAATATCTAAGCTTGTGCCATCATATCTTCCAATGTTTGCCATTGTCGGATGCACATCCATGTAATCATAATCGATCAGGTCTTCCATCAAATCCCTGACTAGGATGGAAAACAACTCTTCTTCCTTTATTTCCAAGTATTACACCACATCTGATAGAAGAAAGTACTGTACACCATCTACTTCAATGGGCGTCAAGGAGGCAAGGTTGGGTTTGTCAACTTGTGGTTGTTCTGAAAAAGATAGCACCATGAGAGCCAACCCTTGCTCTGCCACCACCCAATGTTCCTCTTCAACACTTATGAGTTCTTCAATTGGTTCTTCTCCCATGTATGTGATAGCAACAACTTGTGGAGTTGTATCTTCATTGCTCTCCTCCTCTAGGGGTGTATCCAATGCAAGGATGTAAATTGCCAACGTGCAATCACACTCCACGAGATCTAAAGGTGATGTACCTAGTGCACTTTCCATGGGAACAATGTATACTCTGTTCGAAGGATCCACATGGGCGAGACACCTATTCATCACTTTTTGGTGATTCTTTTGTGCCTAAAATACCATGAGTTGTTCCAGAGGCATCCAAGTCATGTCATATCCCTTGATGAAGTATGTGCAGGTAGCAATGGTACTCATAAAGTCTTCCAGAACCTGAAGGGGGGGATCTAGCGATGAGATCATGCTTTCAAGGTTGAAGTTCTTAGAGAAAACTTGGAATATCTTGTTACCTTGGTTGGCAAAGACAGTCTCGTGGATCCACTCATCAAAATGTGTGCGAGCATCCATTGTACTAGGTAGGAGGGATGTGGTGGATATAAAGAGATGAAGAGAGAAAGTGTGAAATGAAATAATGAAACAAGAACTTAACTAGTTCTAACTTAAAAACCTTAAGTTTCAAACCATTAAGGGTTATTCGCATGCGATATTTAGTTATGGCTTTACTTACATCTTTGTAAAGTTTACATGCATAAGCAAATGTGTTGATATGGAAAGTGTATAATAAGTGTATGATTTTGCATAAATACCATAATTTTTAAATATTGCAAGTTTGCAAGTGACAATATTCTATTGACTAAAAAAATCCAAAAATTTATAGGTGTTGGATATTACAACTTATGGTGTTGGGATTTTTAAGGAGACTCTACAGTTTCTAAAATATGTGGAGCCATATACTTTCCGCTGGTAGCACTAATCTCAGCTCGACTTCGAATTTTCCTGCCATCTAGTTTATAATAAAAGCTAACAGGTGGATTCCGCATTAACATTGTAATTTCCTGGTGCATTATACTCAAGGGCCAATCATCCTCCATTTGCATGCATATGCAAATGTGTTGATATGGAAAGTGTATAATAACTGTATGATTTTGCATAAATACCGTACTTTTTAAATATTGCAAGTTTGCAAGTGACAATATTCTATTGACCAAAAAAATCTGAAAATTTATAGGTGTTGGATATTACAACTTGTGATGTTGGGATTTTTAGGGAGACTCTACAATTTCCAAAATTTGTGGAGCCATATACTTTTTGCTGGTAATAGTATCCTCAGCTCAGCTTCGAATTTTCCTACCATCTAGTTAAAATAAAAGCCAACACGTGGATTCTGCATTAACATTGTAATTTCTTGGTGCATTATACTCAAGGGCCAATCATCCTCCATTTGCAACACTTAGGGCTCGCCGCCCCTCACAAATGATAGTAAGATCCACAGTTGTACTTTCACCCATGTCTTGATTGAGGCACAACCATTTACCCTTGAGCATCCTCCATCTACGATACTTGAACACTATGCATAAAGTCTGTCGTGTGACAAAATATATGTGATTGGAAAGGAAAGTTAGCCGATTCATCCCAAAGCAAGATAATAGTCAACTAAGAGAGAAAAAATTTACCTGAAAGCCATGTCCCTTATTGTGACTCGGCACTCCACTGTGTCAAGACTATGAGTTATTTTTTATGTCCAAGTTTTACCTAGAATCCTTATTACATAATCCTCTGATGCATTTTTTATGACATATGTGATTTTGGTACGTCTCAAACCCTTAAATTCCTTGAACATGTATGCAAAATTTGCAATCATTATGAATCAATGTAGATGTACATTCTTTAAGCCGGTGCTTGGCTTCATAGAATTCAATGTCTGCTGAAATTTTTGTGCTACACATGTGCAAAATGTCGCTACTATATAATGGCCATTCTATGCATATTCTATACACAAGGACCATTGAGATTCGATATGTGCATAGACTCAAGGGTTCCATATTCTCGACTCCCCTTGGGCAATATGTACCTCGAGTCATAGAAAAAAACAAGGTCCTCTGCGAGTTGCTTAGGTATACGCCCCTCAAAGAGCAATCTACCAATTTTGAGGTGGTAACACTTAAAAGAACTAGTAAAACTCTCAACATTTTGCCACTCACAGCAATCCAAAGGGTATATTTTTGTAAATATGAGACAAGTTGTTACATAGGTATCATAAAAATTCTCATTCTCAATAAATTGCAAATACTTACTGTTTGCAATGTTTCGTTGAAAGGGCATAGTGGACGCAATATGTATTTGTTTTTGCATGAATACATGTTGTACAAACACCTCTGTTACAAGGTGAGAATCAACATTTCTTTGTTTGAGAGCCAAAATTTTACCCTTCTAGTGCTTTGATACATCTACAATTGCAGATGCTTTCACCCTGAAAGCTCCCTTCATAATTGGAAACATATGTACCCAAGACGAGCAACGATACGTATCATTGATCCAATTCCCTTCTTCATCTTTTCTATTACGTACTTCTATCGAGAGAATGTTTGTTCTTCTCTGAGGCATTATAACCTATGCATTAGATGTAAAGAAGTATGTATTAACCCCTAAATAATAAGCATTTTAAGTTTGTCTAGTAATCACCAATATGCCATACAAATCAACATGGCATTAAGAGATGTTTGCACTTTTGTAAACTGATATAAACATCGATATCGAAACGCATGTGGATACATACATCAACAAAAGTATAGATTCAATTTCAAGGCATCACTTTAATCATACTATTTACATGAAATATAATGAAAAGAATAGCATAAGAATACTCAGAGTATTTCACCAAAATAAATTTTATTATAATGAAGAGGAGTTTGATTTGACTCAATACATTGTATGAAATGTGGGTATTATAGAGTAATTGTTACAAGGATAGCAGCCACATGACATGCAAATCTTAATAGGCACATTGGATTGACACCTGATATATTCTAAGACTCAACACATTGTGTGTTATATGGATGATATGATACAAGAGTTTCATGGATCATTGCCAATTGGCATGGAGATCCAAATGGACACATAGGACCAATAAAGCAGAGGATTTTTGATCCATATCATCTAGTACAAAGAAATCACTCACCACATCAAAATAGTCGATCCGAAATTATAAGCTTCACCTAAACCTTGTACAATACCTGCATGTACAAAAAAACACTTGCATGAATCCCTTTTAACAAAAATACTTGTATGAATCTCTTTTAGCAAAAAATATCTAGATAACCGCATCAACAGAAGCAATAACACCATATTGGGGAATATGGGAATTTTCCATAAGTTTGGGACATGTGGTCAAATCTCTGGATTTGTCATAACTTGAATACTATAACTGCAAATCAAGCGCTCTATAGCTCAATAGATTCCATTTTTCAAGTGCTTTCCAATTATAGATTGCATCATATGGTTTTGAGAAACTTATGGGCATGTTATCCGGGTGTCACCTTTTTAGAATTCAAAAAATGGAAATTAGGAGATTCCCAAACTCACTAATATTGTATTCAATACAAAACAAGACCAATTTTCCTATAAGCTAATCTGTTGAAGATAAGATTGAATCATTGCTAATCAAAACCCATTGCAAATGATGGACATAAGAAAACACCAATCCCATCAAACATAAAAGTCACTAATTAAATGAATAAATATTGGAACCACAAAATATGAAAAATTTACCTATAAATTGAGCTATAGAATCTTTGCTCTACCTTGTGTTAAGTGCTGTAACAACAATTGATCCTTAAGTTAGAACTAGCATCAAACCCTATTGTAAAGATAGTAGAAAAGGGATAATGTAGAGAGGAAGAAAGAGAGAGTGTGTGAGTATGCGGGAGAGAGAAAGAAATGAGCACCTATCCAATCTTGCCCAAATTGATCTCTGCAAAAGACAATAGCAAGAGTTAGTATTTACATGAAGGTATACTGAAAAAACAGTAAAAAAGAGGAAACATAGAGAGAGAAAGAGAGAGGGAGAGAGAGATTAGCACTTATGCAATGTCACCCAAAATGATCTCTGCAATAAAACAATAACAAGGGTTAGAACTAACATTATGTTGTATTGAAAAGATATCAGCAAG
Source organism: Lygodium microphyllum (assembly GCF_053477565.2). Classification (NCBI taxonomy): domain Eukaryota; kingdom Viridiplantae; phylum Streptophyta; class Polypodiopsida; order Schizaeales; family Lygodiaceae; genus Lygodium; species Lygodium microphyllum. Next base: position 93,932,570 of record NC_141156.1, read on the forward strand.
AAAAAAACCAAATAGAGAGAGAGATTAACACCTTTGGCTCTTGCTCCAAATAAACTCTGCAAGAAAACAACAATTAGAACCAACATCAAATTCTATTGAAAACACAACATAAAAGAGAAACAACACATAGAGAGGGGGGGAGAGAGAGAGAGAGAGAGAGATGAGCATGTCTGTGTCCTACCCCAAACAACCTCTGCAATAAAACAACAATAACACTAAGAAACAACATCAAACCCTATTGAAAAAATGCAGAGGTAAGCAGAACACTAAAAACCCTAATTACTCTCAGCAGGGAGCTTCAATGGAGATGAAAATTCATGAGTATAGAGAAGAGAGAGAAAGTGGTATGTTGATCAACTTTTGGTTCAAACTGATTTCATGAGAGGGAAAACCCCGAAATTGAAAATTCTCCAAAAAAGGGGGGAAATACGAGGTGAGAGAAACCCTTATTTTGTGTACTATTAATTCTCCCTTTTTTTAATCCCCCACTACCCCTTTTCTTAATAGCAAACCCAAGGTTTAGAGAGAGAATATTCACCCTCCATGGATGTCAACATCTAGCCTTTCTATTGGACAATCCAAAAGGCCCACATCATAAACTATATTATTTTTAAGGGCCCATTTGTGAGTTCATTTTTTTCCTAATGCTCCTGGCTATATACCAAATGAAAAGCGATGAAACCTATACTCGTCTTAATTATTCCGTATAACCCCATAAAGCTTGTTACAAGTACTTATCCCAATCATTTGGGTGGTCTTCCACTAGTTTAAAGAGGATCTTTCGCAAAGTACAAAATAGTTGCAAAGAAGGTTAAGCTTGTGGCTTCGCATTTACTGCCTGAAAGTGATGGGTTGGCTAAAAAAGTAACTCAATAGCCTAGTTTACAGGATCCACATGGAGTAAGACATAAATTTACAGCTGAAACTTTACAAAAGCTAAAAATTGGTGATACAAGCTTCTTCTTGCATGCAGAAAGAGCTTATTTTTTGTAGATGTTGGCAAGGCATGGGAAAGTCTTTGTGTTTTAGCCAAATAAAATTGGATGTGTTGATCCGCCAACCATAGTTGCACCTATGGTTATCTTTATAGTACCTCATGTGCCATGGAATTTAAAGCCTATTCCAATGCCTTGGACATATTTGCCTAAGCTCTTGGAGCTTTTGAACGAGAAGATTAAAATGCGGATTTTGGAGCCTTCTTCAGCTCCATATTCTAATCTATGGTTTACTGTTCCAAAGAAGAATGGTTCTTTGAGGTTTATACATGATTTACAACAAGTTAATAAAGTCACCATAAGGAATATTGGATCAGGCCGCCTGATAGTGGATGATTTTATAGAAGCATTTGCAGGCAAGGCAATTTCCTCAATGGGTGATTTATATTCAGGATATGATCAATTCCAACTTGCATTAGAAAGCCAAGATATCACTACCATGAAGAGACTACTTGAATTGGTTGAGATGTGTATGCTTCCATAGGGAACAGCCAATTCAGTGGTGCATATGATGAATGCTGTGCATAAAGTTTTAAGGGAGTATATCCCTCAATTGATCTTACCCTTTCTTGATGATGTACCAATAAAAGGGTGTAATATCCATGAAAATAATGAAGAGCTAAATGAGCAAGGAGATGGAAGGTTTGTGGCAGATCATACTGTTGATTGTGACAATATTTTGAGCCATCTTGAAGAAGTGCACTTGACTCTATTAGGAGAAAAGTCAGTTTTTGGAGTGGAGGAAGTATTACTTGTTGGGCACATGTGTGGACCATATGGAAGAAAGCCCTCACCAGTAAAGTTTGATGCCATAAGCAGGATGTGGGAGACATGTTCAAATGTGTTCAAGATAAGAAGATTTTTGGGTGCATGTGTGCTTTACTTGACATGGATTTCACATTTTTCTCATGTGATTGAAATTTTATATGAGCTCTTGAGAAAAGGGTAAAAGTTTTGGTGGGGTAAACAACATACAAAGGTAGTTCAAAAGTTAAAGAGCTTATTTATTTCACCCCCAACACTAAAGAGAGCAAATTATGAGAATGGGCAGCCTATTATTCTCACCGTGGATACACGCCCAATTGGCACAGAGAGAGAAAACTCATTCTCCCTCTCTCATTTTCTCTCCCTCCCCCTCTCCCTCTCCCTCTTTCTCTCTGTCTCCCTCCCTCTCCCTCTCCCTCTCTTTCTCTCTCATTTTCTCTCCCTCTCTCAATACACATGAATTATACCTCATTTCCTCTCCCTCTCTCAATACACATGAATTATACCAAAAAAAAGTAAAAGAGAGAGAGAAAAATCCCTCTCCCTCTCTCATTTTCTATCCCTCCCCCTCTTCCTCTTCCTCTCTTTCTCTCTCCCTCCCTCTCCCTCTCCCTCCCTCTCCCATTTCCTCCCTCTCTCATTTCCTCTCCCTTCCTCTCCCTCTCCCTCTCTCTCTCTCAATACACATGAATTATACCAAAAACAAGTAAGAGAGAGAGAGAAAACACAAAAGCAAAGCAAGAATGGACAATGCACTCACCGTAAAGGCTCAAAGAAGGGTTTGGCGGCTCCTCTTCGCGATGGCGGCTTCTCTTCGCTCTCCGTACACCTCCTCCTCTTCTTTGCGAACGGCGGCAGTGGCAGTGATAAGCCTTCTTTCTCCTACTTTCTCTCTTTCTCTCCCTCTCAGCAAGATGCTCGCTCTTCCTTTTGCTCTCTCTTTCGTAAATGCACAAAAAATGACGTGCTCGGGTTTCGGCCCGCATTTTTTCCTTTGGGTACTGTTGCTATTTGTGTCACTATTAGCGTCGCAAATGTGATGCTAGTAGTGACGTAAATATAGCGACGCTGCTATTTCTCGTCGCTAATGGTCATCGCTATACCCTCATATCCTTGTAATGATGTATTCCATGGTAAAGCATAGAGATGGGTTGCAACAAACCTATTAATTGTCTATGCATTACAAATAGGTAGTTGATTTGATTATCATGCCTACAGGTTTATGGAATATGAGATATCTTGTGCTTGCACAAGAAGACTTGACAAATTAAGTGGAAGATTGAGCTCTTAATACAAAGACTACTCAAGCAGTTTGCAAGTTCTTATTGGAAGAAGTCTTTTGCAAGTATGGTTTTGTTGGTAAAGTGATTGTAGATAGAGAAGAATTGGATGTGGATGAGGCTCTTTACTTCTTTTCACGATGCTGGCTTTAACTTTAGTCTACAATCTTGAAGAAAATGGCAAAAGTGAAAGAGGTCATCAACCTATCATTAAGGGGGCATTAGCAAAGTCATGCAAGGGTAGGATGAAAGAGTGGGCAAGAATGTTACCCTTTACTTTATGGGTTGATAGGATCACTCATAGTGTAGTTACAGGGTATATGCCAGTTGAATTCATGTATGGATAATAGCCAATCATGCCTATTGAGGAGGCTATTGCTACTTGAAGTGTTCTACCATGGGAAGAGGGTTTTAATAGAAAAGAGTTGCTGGTCCTACACATTAGACAGTTAGAAAGGAGGCCTAAAGATATTGAGATAGCCATGAAAAAACTGAAGACTACAATGATCAAGAACAAGAAGAGGTTTGACAAGCGACACACAGACCTCGACCACAAGCTATACAACAAGGGGAATGGGTGTTGGTTTATGATGATAGGAGCTTGGAAAATCAACATAGTGCCAGTCGAAAGATGTAAAAGCAATGGTTTAGTCCATATGTGGTAAGGCTTTTTTTGACAATGCTACCTATGCATTAAATGAGATGGATGGAACACCTCTAAGGATTTCAATGGTGGCTGGAAAAAATATCAAGCTCTTTTAACATAGGGAGTCTTCAGTATATGAGTTGAAGGAGTTGGATATTGAGCATGAATATGAGAATATGGAAGAAGAAGAGGTACAAGATGAAGACATTGACATGGCAGAGGATTCTTCTTCTGACACTACAAATCCATTTGACTTTGGCACATGCCAAAGGATGTGCAGGTTAAGAGGGGGTGGATGTCGTGTTGCTAGCATGGGCACAGTGTGAAAAACTCTAGAGTTTATTCTTATTTGTTTTTCTTATTGATCTAGAGAGTCAAGGCCATATTAGTCATTAGTGTCAATGTATGTAGTTTGGATAGTTCAAAAATACTAGATTTTTAGACAAGTTTAACCTATTTTTTATATTATTTCTTGTAAATATCTAAAACTTGTATAAAAATTCTAGAATAGGATGACATGTAAAAAAAGAAAGTGACTTCAAACTATTTTTGGGAGATTTTATGCAAAAAGAAGGATTGGCAAAATCGTGCAACGAGCGATCACAGTTTAGAGGCAGCAACCAACACTCCGAATCAGGAGAAGGAGAGATCTGGGAGTATTTTGACAACATGTCCTAGTATTTTACCTCATTTCGGAGCCAAAAAAAGTATTAGATTAGTTGTATGAGCAGCATAGAGGAAGCTATTGTTTTATGCATGTTTTTGATCTATAAGAGATTTATGTTCTGAGGATGTAGAAATAAATTGACAAGCTTCACCACGATGAGTATTTTTCTATATCTTCTATTTCTTTAAACCATTTCTCTTCCGTCTACTCCTCTCCTTGAATCTTCCTTCACCCTACTCTCTCTTACCCCGGTGGTAGAATTTTGACTCTAAACACTCCGACAACGTGGGTTGTGCATATATCTGCTCAAGGCTAAAACTGCAAACTAAATATCTATCTTTGTTTTACATAAATAAATAAGGCATCCAACTACTAGAGCATATATTTGAATGTCAAACATATCACTATCATCATGCAAAGATAGCCTAAGCCCAGTCTCAATCGGTGTGCTTACTAGCTTGCAATCCTGGAAATTAAATCTCTCAAGGAGTTTACCAATATATATATGGATTGTGACAATCCAATGTCTCTAGTATCATTGATAAATCGAATACCCAAATAGTAATGCAAAGGCTCCAATTTTGACATCGAAAGTTTGTTGTAATTTTTTCTTGATTGCTAAAATTTGACTAATATGCGGTCTTTTGAGTATAAGATCATGCACATAAAGACAAATGACCAACACAAGGTTCACCCCTTGGGTGAGAAGGAAGGCATTAATTTTGGCATAGCAAGCTCGTGGAACTTGTTTCAAACCACACAAAGCCTTTTTGAGCTTGCATACCACATGTTTGGATCCTTTAACTACAAAACCCATGGGTTGCTAAATATATTATTCTTCCCTCCCCATGTAAAAATGCAATTTTAATATCAAGCTACTGCACAATCCAACCAGAATGGGTAGTCAATGGAACCATACTATTGTGGCCCTAATCTATACAAAATGCAAAGTAGGTGTAATGTGTCCACTAGCATCATCCACGACACGTCTTAGCAGTCCGTCGGGAAGGATGTCTAGAAAGCTCCACCCGGCACTCCCATGGAATGTTACGGGATTTGCGATCTAGGGCTTCCCTCGTCTACCACGTAGCGGAAGTATTCTGGCCATTCCCACTTAGGATCAACCAGAATTAGGGTTTTCCTGATTGGTCATTACCTAACAGCAACTAGCGTCGGACCCATGCGAACTACTTTACGCAGAAACACCAGGTCCGAAGCGGATTCACGCTGCACTTGGTTCAAGGAGAATGGGAAATGAGAGGGATGCAAAGCTCAACCTCTCTGCCATAAGGCATAGTCCCATTCCGTTCCCCTAAAACAGTGTAAATCAGTTAAGACATCACTCTAGGTAAACACTTTTGTTGTTCTTGTCCTTTGACGATCATCCCGCTGTTCTTTGAGAAAAGTTCCACGCTAACTGGGACCACCAAACCATAGGACGGACCCATGGCCCATCCTCCGCACTTTCCTCGGTTTGTTTTAGTTATGTAATTATCTAACACATTAATTTGACATGTAACAATCAGCTTCTTTAATTAATCCGTTAAATACTGGTTTCTTCACGTAATCTTATCATGTGACATAGAACAAAAAAAATCAAACAAGTTCTTTATTAACATATCATCATTTTTATCTTTGAAATACAAGGAGTTCCCGCTCATAGGCTTGTCCATAATCCGCCCCAAGGCTATCCAGTAATCCCCAGGGATCACTATTCCAAGCTTCCGTCCGTAAACTAGTAAGCGGGCCTCGAGATCCAATCCCGAGTCACGTTAATCTCTTGTGCAGGACCCGGAAGGCAAGGGATTTACGGCCAGAGCCCCCTGGCACCTAAGCGTCCTCCTGCTCCAAGTAGAGCTCAACGGAGAGACCTCTCGCGGCAGGTTCGGTCCACGTTCCCGGCGCGGTCAACAACCCGCTTGGTTAGGGTCAGGCAGGTAGTCGAGGGTAACTGAAACTGCCTCTCCCTTCAGGCCTTCAACCTGAAGTATAGATATTCATTTAATTTGTAATTCATAAATCAAATAGTGCTAAAAAATCTCTAGCAAGCACAAACATTTCCATTAATCAACCTTGTTGTTTGACAAACTGCTAAGGAATGATTCTTTCCTTTCGAATGCATCAGCACTCGTTCCAAGGTGTCTTGCAACTTGGCAAGATCCCTTATATTCTGGGTTAGGGTGTATCTTATTAACCCAACTTGGTCAACCCTAAAGTTTATTGGATACTTTAGTTTCCGGTTTTTAACTTTCCTTATTTAGAAGGATATCAAAGAATACATCCTTTTGCAAGATAACTTGCGTAAGGATCCGCCATCCTTGTTGAGGGTATTTAAACTTCCTTCTTGTGAATCAATCACAAGACTATAAGACTTCGTACTTGCTGCGCAAGTCCTGCATCGTAATATAGGATGAAATAATCCATTTTAGTTTCTTTATGCTGGACCTAGGGTCTCTTTTTAAGAACCTCAGGGACAAACCCTAGTTCTTTTACATTTACGAATTTATTGACCCTACAATCAGGGAAGATAGTCAAGTGTTTAAGGTATAAACGTTTCTTGGTCTTTAAATCATTCCCAAGGCATATTTTTCAACATAGGTATTTCTAATTTTACATTAATTCACTTATCTTTTAGAAGGTAATATTGAGATCACCTCGGCATGATTTGTTATCCTTGTGACAATTGATTTTTCAGTCCTAAACTTTAATGCTTTGAGGTTAGGTAAATTCAATTAATCTTCCTTTTTCCTTGCAAACGAAACTCATGCCAAATAACAATCTTTTCCTTGCTAAGATATGCAATTAGCAATGATAACTTCCTAGAATTCAAGCAACATAAGAAACCTTTCATGAATTTCATCTTCTACGATGATTCGTTGCATAAAGGAATAGGGGCTAATGGTGCAAGATGCAGTTTTTATACCTTCAATATTTAACCAAAATATACTACTATAGTAGGTAGATAATCTTGCTCGTAATTCGTTTCAATGCATCATGCTATTCGAAGGAACTATGTTTTATACATTATCATTTTTGCATGTACAATTAAACTAAACTCCTTCATTGTAAATAACTCAGAAAAAAAAATATATCTTATCCCTAACAATTCATCTTTGCGTGATTGACTTAAAACCAATATAAAACCAAGAAGGAAAAACCTCGTTTTGGGGTGAGATATCCACATGAATACCAGGAGAAGACCCTCCCGCAACTACTCCTTGGACTTTCTTAGGCGTCATCACAGTTCGAACGTGAAGGCAACTTTTACTCTTTCTTTCGGATTTCCATCATCTCTCTTTCCAGGTAAGGAGCCGTTTAAATGATTGACCATGAGAAGGAATAATAAGACCTTTAGGTTCTTAGCTTCTTCGGAGAGGGAAAGATTTATAAAGCCTAAGAAGGCCCTATAGGGTATATACACGGCAAAAAGGTTATAGGTGAGTGTGGCTTTGCAACTACATGAACCTTTGGAGAACTTTGGGCTTGGGGTAAAAGGTATAGAAATGGAATTTTTAGAGTAGTAAAGGTCTTTGGGATTTTAACCCGGAGTGAGAGGGAAAGGTAAAAGGTGAAGGCTCATAGTAGGGGGGAGAGAGGAAAGGGTGTTTAAGGAAAATGGAACACACGGTTAGAAAGAGCTTAGGGGGTGTGTTAAGAGGAATATGGGGGGATGAAACACGGGTTTCAACATAAGAAAGGACTTATAGGTTTAGGCACATGGGGGGAAAAGGGAAAAAGAGGGAAATTTGTGGGTTACGAGGCCAAGGGATGTGGGAGTTTAATGGCCCAAGGAAAGGGTTTAAGGGTTTTAAGACTGGGGCAAGGTGAAAGGATTTTTAAGGGGGTAAAACTGGGAGGGGATGAAAGGGTAAGGGAAGGGTATAGAAAGGGAGGCTTGAGGGTTTAAAAAAAATCGGGGTAGAAAGGGTTCTAAGGTATAGGAAAGGGGGCTTGGGGTGGTCTCCCTTAGAAGCTTCAAGAAGCTTCTTGAAGCTTCTGTGGAATCACAGAAACCATGTGGGGGAGAGGGAGTTGCTTCACGACGGCGGATGTAGACGGCGTCAGCGGCTACAGACTGGCGGTTGGTTGCAGAGCGATTCTTCCTCAGCGGCGGTGGCGTTATGGCGGCCTCCCTCTCTCACAGTAGACGTTGACGGCAATAGCAAAGAGGCTTCGTTTTCCCCACCTCCTCCCCCAAAAACCCTGCGGCCCTCCCTCTTTATATAGGGGAGGGGAGGGAATACTCCCCCCCTTGATGTGTCCGCCTGCATGGCGAGGGGCCTGCTGAGCAAGCTCCAGCGAGGAGCTTGCTGGCTCCCTACCCCCATCACCCTTCCAGCTTGATGTGCTGCCGCGTGAGGAGGCAAATCGACGTGCTACCGCGTGAATATATATTTGATATATATTACAGTAGGACAAACAATGTCTTATAGGGAAAATACCTAATCTTATATCAGGCAACTCATAGAAACTCAAAGGTAATCACATAGAGACATAAGAACACATACTTTAGCACTAGTAAAACACACAGAATATACTTAGAATAGAACAAGAACACAATGAATGATGGCACCACAATTGCCAGATTTGTTATATAATAATGAGAATCCATCATACACAGGCCATGAACATCAGAGATAATCCAAAAATGAGAATGCCTCATCAAACCATGCTAAAAATTGCCTATCATAACCATAACTTCATGAGGTATCTAAGGGCTACCTCACATATAGAACTAACATGAGTAAGGTAAAACCATGCTAAGGGCATAATACATGAAGTGTGAAACCATAGCTAACACCTGACACAGCCTCCTGGTTTATGGCTAGCACTGCCATGACTCAAACCCTTGCATGATTCATGGTGTCAAATGCCTTATCCAACAAACTAACATACCTAGTGAGAAAAATTACACCTTATTCACAACCTTGCACCATGAAGAGAAATGATAAGTAGAGCCTCTCTTGTTTGGAGGATTCTTATAGCCCTTCAATATGGTTTCATAATCCCCCAAAAAGACAGTCCAAAAACATAAAGGCATACATAGTAAGTATGATGGAAAAACAAAGAAACAAATTCTAATAGTGGTACCAAAGAGTGTCTCATGAGCTATGAGGCTCATGAGCATCATGAGAGTCAATGATAGACTACTCCTCTACAAGTTTCTCATGTGATACAAAAGGCAAAACATCAACTTTATGAATCTTATCCACTGTAAGCTCCTTGATCTGCACCTGTTTATGAATATCATGGAATACATAATTTATATCAGCCTTGATAGCATCAACATTCGAAAACTGATTTTCAGCATGATCAATTTACTTAACACTCTGCAAACTAGTAACCATTTCCACAAGTCTATGATACTCAACCTACATCCCATCAAGTTTCTCCTTAAGAACATTCTTTTCATGAATAAGTGCTTCCATATTTTTAGACACAAATGATTGCTACAACACTGCAAAAGGCTAAGAAATAACCTATGCCATCCTACCAGCAATAGCAACCCACCGATCATGCATCACACGAATCAAAGTAGCCCTCATAGTAGCCAAATATTAGTACATGAACACAAATCCATCCAAATAAACTTCCATATCACTCAAAATTTTCTTCTCAACCTTAAGTAAAGGTTGCAACTGAGCATCTGACGGAATCTTGCCAGTCTTAAGTTTGTCATTTTCTTAAGCTACAAAATCAGGCTCACTCTAAAATTTTTCCTACATATCTGCTATCCATTCCTTAAAAGCGGCTGAGGATATCTTACATTTAGACAGCATATCACCATATTCATCAATTTGTCTTTGCAAAGCACTACTTAAGTCTACCTCATAGGAAAAGATCCACCTCAACCCCACAAGGATCAACCTGAAGCAAGCCTAAATTGTGACTATAGTCTCCTACCATGGTTATCTAACATTAGCTTAAGATAACTACTGCTTTGCTATCATCTCTCAAACTTAAGTAGAACATTGCATTTATTTAAAGAGAGTGAGAAATGAGGGGGAGTGATATGCATCAACCACTTTATAAACAAGGTATAGTCTCAACATAGTCCCCCCTAAAATAACATTGATTTGGGTCTAGGCTAACACACTAGGATATTTAACATTCCATCCTTCCTAACTTGACCTAGTCTAGCATTTCAGACTTTTAATGGAATCCTCTTGGCTAACCAAGACCACTTTGTTGTATGAAAAATCCATGGGAAATTTAAACATTTGCTTCCCTCGAGAACTAGCTTTAGTTTTTAAACTAATATAACACAATTTATCCACCTCTCTCTGCACTCTTTGTTTCATATTCTCTCCCCCTTATGTTTCTTTCTCTCTTTCTCTTTCTTTGTTGCCCCTCTCTTTGTTTCTCTCAGCCCCCTTGTTGTTTCCTCACTCATTCTCCTCTCTCCCTCCCCCCTCTCTCTCTATCTCTCTCTCTCTCTCTCGTTCTCTCTTCCTTTTTCTTTCTTCTTTTCCCTCTCTCATTTCCTCTCTTTCTCCCTCAATGCACCTCACTCTCAAGAAAAATGAAAAAATGAAAAGAAGAAAGAATAAGAACAAACCAAGAGGAGGCAATGTACTTACTGCAAAGGCCAAGGATGGATTCTTTGTCTCCTCTTCACAATATCCCCTCTTTCTCCTTTGTGCACTTCTCTCTCTTCTTCGCGAATGGCAGCAGCGGTGGTAGCGGTGCTCAAAATCTCTCACAATGAGCTTTTGAATAGTTCCTACATAGGAAGACTCTTGGAATGTAGAAAATTCTCCAACTTTTCTTGGGTAAGTGTATATAGATTCCCTATGTATAACTAGGAAATAACTTTCTCAACATCCCATGGTAGGGAATCCTAGGCATGCATGTATGAACTCCTTATATATAACTAGGGAATTTATTCCCCACATCTTAAACTAGGGATTTGTAGGTCATATAATTAGAGAATTTAATTCCCCACATCTTAAACTAGGGATTTGTAGGTCATATAATTAGAGAATCATGTTTCCCATACAACATAGTAGGGAATTATATGCCACCCAACTAGGGAACTCAGTTCCTCACATTTCATACTAGGCAATTACAAATAGCCATATCAAGAACATATATATACTTCATGCAAAATTACAAATAGTTTATGGGAAATGGATACCAATAAATTAGGCCTAAATGAAGTAGTCACTCAATAATACAACATCACTTCTCATACTATTTTACAAAATTTTACAAAATTCTTCTTTTTATTTCTCCAAAGATTAATTGTTTATGCACTAGCCCTATAAAGGTTACTATGTTGATCAATTATTTCAAGCCTACTTGAGATTGAGTTAAAGGAAACATTGCCCATGTCGCCTATAATAAAGTGCAATTGAGGTTAGAAATACTAAGGATTGTAATGGACAAAGTGTACTTGGAGATCAAAGTCTTGAGTCAAATGGATTGGGTTCTCAAGGTAGATATGTTTTACCCCACTTTCTTTTACATCAAGGAGTACCTAAAAATAATTAGCTTTTGTGCCTATTGTAGTAGAGGAATTGACACCTATTGCAGTAGAGAAGGTAGCTTCAATAGTATAATGTTGATTACCTTGTAGCTTCAAAAATGGTTGTACATCAAAAATGGATCAAATCTTGTAGTCAATTCCTTGATCACATATATGGGCTTGAGCTTAACCTTCTTGAGATTCAAAAAGGTTGTTGGTGAGGTCACAAGCTTGAAGCTTGATGTGGTGGAACTCTCTTTTCCAAATACTACCCAAGTAAATTTTATTGGGATAAATATTGTACTAGTTTTTCTATTCTTGACCCTCTCCACCTCTCTAGATGATGTTCGGATAAATCATGTACTAATTTTTCTATTCTTTCCTAATGTGATCCACCCCACCTCTCAAGATGATGTTGAGTAAATTGTGCTTGACCAACACAACTAAAGTAGTGGTTTCATATCAATACATATCAATATGACATGCTAGAATTATGATACTATCATGGGAAGTAGGTTGTCTTGATTTGGATCACCTCATTCAGCATATGGCCAAATAGACATGGGCAATGTAAGCAAAATAGAAGATTTTTCAGGATGGACATCAATTGTTGTGGGTTTGCAATATAAGCAGATTAATAATAAAATCATGCCGTATCTCATATTTGCCACTCTGAGAATGTTTATTGCAAAAAATCTTGATCAATGGTCTTTGTGCCTGCACTCTTAAACTAGGATAGTACAATTTCCTAACACACAAGTCTTGAGTGCAGTTTAGGTATTCAATACTAACATTGTTGCAGTTGTAGAGCTCTAGTGATAAGGTGGAATTATAGTTTGTGCATGAAAGCCTGAAGCTAGATGACATGGTGGTAATTTGTTTCCCAAATGCTATTGAGGTAAAACAAGTTAGGATGAATTTGATGTTGGTTAAGTACCTACTATCCACTAGATAATATTGGAAAAACACTAGTTGAACCAAAATGAGAATATCCTAAGCTTACATTTATTTGTAGATGTAGTGATCATTAGCACTAGTATTTCTTGCCTAGTTAGGAAGCTAGGGATCTAATTCTTGAGACTTATGCAATGGAAAAATCCAGCCATCAAAATGGCATCCACCCCTCTGGTCCACACAAGCTAATTGTAGGTGAGTATCGAATCTACAAGTCTTGATTTTTCTTTTTCACTCACATGCAAATTTTCCCTACTTCCTTTATTTTTTCCTTTTAAAATTTTTTAATATACCATGCTTAATCTAAAGTTTTATTTGAGATATAATATTCAATGTAATGGATGCATTTGGTTATGGTGCTTACATGAGGGAAAGAGATCTTTGGATATAAGAGATATGTGACGTATGTCTCTTTGGCCCCTGCACACGCGCAAGACCTCGCGTCCCACAATGCCAATGCTCTTGAGCACCCTTACCAAGATCCTCATCCCTGTCTATTTGGCCCTTGCATGTAGGCAAGACCTCGCCTCCCACAAAGCCAATCCTCTTAGACCCCCTCACCAAGATCCTCATCCTTGTGGCTGCAACGATTGCCTATGCCCTGCTCCAGTGGTACATCGTCTACGTCCTACTTCACTGGAGCAAGGCCGTAGCCATAGCCTACACCCTACTCTAGTTGTGGGACCTGCTCTAGTGGTACATCATGTACGCCTGAGCAAGACTGCAGCCTTCACCTACGCCCTACTCCAGTGGTACATCATCTCGTACATCTCCGTCTCCCTTTCCAAGTTCAACGACAATGGCATCAATGATGCTCCCCTCGAAGAAGGCCTCAAGGAGACCGGCATGGTAGCCAAGCATGTTGACATTCAAGAAGCCATCTCCACTGTTGGTGCTAACTCATTTCTTCTCCACTAACTACAAGTATCTTGAAACATTTTTGGAGATCCTCATCCTTGTGTGGCTGCAATCTTTGCAACATGCAGAGATGCATAGCCAATGGCGAGTCTACCAGCGTCAAAATTGAATTAAGAAAGGACTTAACATAGGATACAACGGGTGGCACAAGATTTTGATTTTTTCAGTGGAGCATATAGAGATTCATTTGGAGAAGGTAGGCCGAACGAGCTATTTTGAGTAGGCCTGTGTGGGTGCTAAAATAAGCACGAGTGCACAAATGTACAGCAGGAACATGCACCTTGAGGTTATGATATGCAAGGGTTCTACATGCCTTCCATTATGGTATGCATTTGTAGTCATGGAATTGTTTATCATTTGTTTTTATGATACCTTTCTATCATGTGAATTGAATGTTGAATAAAAGAGGAGTTATTTGATGCAATTTGCAGAAATTTATTTTGCTCTTAAAGTACTACTTCTTGAGATCCACATGAGAGCAAGATAAGAAGACCAAATATTTACAATTGGTTTCCTACTTGACCAGAAATAGGCTATGTGGAAGGTAGAAATGTGTATGTGTTTGTTAATTAGACCAGATAGAAGTGCATAAAAATTTGTAAGAGCTTATTCCAAGTTGAAATTTTAGACTTTGTGGGAAATTTAAGGGGTTTGTTCAACACACTTTTGGTATGGAATGAGTATATACACATGCAATCTCTTTTGGTTTGAACTGTTCTATTTTCAATGTAAGAAAGCTTTTTTCCTTGTGGGTTTATTTCATCAATCCTTTTTTGAATTAGTGTTGAGGTGTTACAAAGACCTCATCTATCATTGATAGTTGAGGTGGTAGTGGAGCACTTGCAGGGGAAACTTGTGAAGCCTTGCAAGAAAAGACCTTTCAAGAAAGTATACCTAGATTATAAGAGGTCAATGATTGGGATATACTAAGGAGTACTAGTAACAATGTATCAATGGACTATTTGTGTTTTGTACTCCCCTTGCTTATATATTATTTTATGTTGCATTTGTTGGGAATTTGAAGCAACTTTCCTAACAAGGACTACAAAGAGAGCTTAACCTCCTTTCTATATAGGTTATGGTAGACTTTGAATGGAAGATTATTGTCAAATTTGCATTTGAACAAGCTTTGAGCTACCACAGTTTCTTGCAGCCTTTCTAGATTCAAATGATCCTTGAAGGACATACTCACAAATAAGGGGAGGATTGTGTATCAAGAGATGCTAAATATGTATGTTCCCATATTTATTTGTATCAAACATGTCTCTAGAGCCAATTGCTGGTTTTCTATTTCTTTCTTGAATTATTCTTATTGGACATCTTTAGCCTAATAATAGATGGAAAACTAGACAAGGTCCTATTGGTTGCAACAAAAATAGTTTATGTGTGCAATACTTTAAGTAATGACTAGTTTCTAGTGCATCATGCATTCTACTTCTGCATCACCTATTATTCGCATGATCTAAAGTCATTAATGCATTCATAAACAATTAAAGTTTGTGCTTTACATGAGATGCATGCATTTATTTTCTTGGTCTAGACCTATCTTTCTACTTCTTTCTTCTTTCTCTCCTTTTTTCTTTCATGTTGACATTGAGAAATAATTCTCCCTAAACACTAAACCCATGCATGTTCACCAACCATATCAAATATCCCATGTGTTAGAGCCCATGTTTGAACATGTGACTTCTTGGATGAAGATATATCAACCCTAAGATCATTGAAGTGATGCTTTTAAAACTAAGATTAGTTCTTATTGCCTCCTACATTGCCAATCTTATGAAATGTATTCATATTCATGAAAAATATTCTAGAGTTACAATGACTTCAAGTGAAGTAGCAAAACTAAAGGTATAAAATGGTCTATAATTTTCTTCAGTATAGGGTAAGGGTCCCTATTTCAAAGGTTACTATCAAAGTGCAACGAATGTGGAAGTGTATGATTGGACTGAAAGGAAGACATGAACATAGAGACTAGAGAGAAGAAAGAGAAAGAAAGTAAACTATGATTTAGGATGCCCATTCCATGTTAGTGCATGGGCACTATATTATCTTACACATTTGCTCTATCCTTGGGTTGCATATTCAATGTTGTTGAGAGGACAATGCTGTATAACAACTTGTAGCACAATGACATCATCTGAATACTCAATCCATTTACACACAGCCATAATGAAGGATGTATCAAGCAAAGATGACATCCCTAGACATTATGGTCTTTCTAGAATGTACACTTGTCGAATGTGTTATCGATTATTGGATGAAAGGACAAATGGATCAAAGTGGCCTATAAAAAGACATGTCATGGGTTGACCTCTCCATTACTACATTCTATCCTTTTCATTACCATCACCTTGCTCATTATCCCATTTTCATCACTGCTTCCTCATCAACTACATTTCCAATTGAACCTACATGTGTGGCAACTTCTCTCCTATTTATTGACATTAAACTTGATGTTGTTCAAGGTTTGTTGCTATTATTTCCTATTGGTTTTATAAGTCCCCACTAAGACCTGAAGTGATGTGTTTTCACCTTGGTAATTCTACTGCCATCTCCGATGGTCTTCCTTAGTTTTCCATGCTAACAGCGAGCCATCGTAGTTGTTTCTTTTGTCTAAATAGCCACACAATTGGGCAGCATCATTTTCAAATCATAGATCGATGACTACTATGTTTAGGATCCATATTGGGTACAACACATTCTCATACTTGCTTCAAAAGTCATCAACTCCACCATCAACTCAATTCCCCTAATCCTTAATATGTGGAGGTCAAGGACTCATATTATTCTTATTTTTTTATACACACTTCTCTCATTGAGCATTTATTGTAGATTTTTATTGTGTGTTATACATTCTCTGCGCTCTTTACTTGCTCCACTACTTTCCATCCCTAGGATTTTGGAAGAGGAGGGATATTAGTGTTGAATTTAAAACTAGTTGTAGCACTTAGAATTAGTTTAGAAGTCTAGGAAAACATATTTCTACATGAGTAGATTTGAATAAATAGAAGTGAGAGTGTATATAGAGTTGTGGGGCCTACATTTCTTAAGAGTTGATGGTTACAAATTGGATATTTGATGATGTCATGGAGAAGATGTACCATGCATATTAGTATGACTAAAAATCTAAACTGGTCCTAGCTTTTAATAATTACAAATTAGAATTGGAGATTACATATTTATTATGATTAGGATGCTCCATATTCATTTCATGGCATTAGCATATTAATCTATAATTCTAAGGATAAATAGAATCGTTGGAAGTTTGTCTAATAGGTCTCATTCATCTCAAATTCTCTCAATTAGATCTATGTATATCATGTGCTTTAGATGGTGATATTGGACCTCTTGGTTAGTATACTAATAGTAACATTCTTAAACTCTTTATCTGATCTCACTAGAACAAATCCATCATTTAGTACTTGCTTTGTTGGTCTACAATTTTAATAGTCTTTGGCTACATGTAGGTGTCTCATGTTGCTAGAGATGAATCTTCTTATGCATGTTATATCATTCTTTAAATGATGATATTGGTCTTGCTTGTTAGTACTAATAGTCAAAATCTTATGTTCTTTCTTTGAGCTCACTAGAATCAGTACATCGTTCAATAATTGCTTGTAGATCTACAATTTTAAAAGGTTTTGGTTACAAGACTTAGGTGTCTCATATTGCTAGTGGTGAACACTCTTATGTGTGCCAATGTGCAAAGCTTCAATGTGATTGCAACACCTCAGAATTTTAGGCCTTATTGGTGTTCATAAGGTTTATATTTGAGTATTGTTATGCTTCGAATGGTGACAAATTATCATTTTATTTAGTGAATAAAGCTTTAGATTTGCCTTGTGAGTCCAAAAATGCAAGTCTAGAGGTGTTAAGAGAACTATAGTAGGTCTCTTATAATAGTTATAGATAGATTTCCCTCTTGATCCATGGCATTCCTTATTATTTCCCTAGTTAGAAATACACATAAATAGGGAAAGTAAATAATAGGGAAAATGGAACATTCCCTAGTTAGAGAAACTAGGGAATCTAGGAATTGCATAAGAAATTTTTATAGGTAGGGAAATTTCCGTACCTTAGTTAAAAAAGATTAGGGAATTGCATAGGAGATTTTCAAAGGTAGGAAAATTTTCCTATGTAGGAAATTTCCTATGAGATTTTCTAGTTTGTCTAACTAGGGAAATTTCCCTATGTAAGAAATTTTTTATGCAATTCCCTAGTTTCTTTAACTAGTGAATGCTCCATTTTCCCTATTATTTACTTTCCCTACTTATGTGTATTTTTAACTAGGGAATGCTCTTTTTTTCCTACAAAAGGAATGATTAAAAGTTCATTGTGTCTCCTTCTCTCTCTTTCTCTCTTCCTCTCCCTCTCTCTCTCCCAAAGCCATGATCTCTTTCGCTCTCTCTCAAAATCTTTACGGCAAAATACCGTGCTCCAGTTTTTGTTGCTTTTTTTCCCTTAGAGTGGCGTCCTAATCCCATTTGCAATGCAAATAGCGATGCCGCTAATTTTTATCAGAGACAACAGTCGCTATAACCCCATTCCCTTGTAGTGGCAACTCATAGAAACTCAAAGGTAATCACATAGAGACATAATAACACATGCTTTAGCACTAATAATCAGAGAAAGAAAGGTAGAACACACAGAATATGCTTAGAATAGAACAAGAACATAATGAATGATGGAGCCACAATTGCCAAATTTGTTATATAATAATGAGAATCCATCATACACAGGACGTGAACATCAAAGATGATCAAAAAATGAGAATGCCTCATCAAACCACGCTAACAATTGCCTATCATAACCATAACTTCATGAGGTATCTAAGGGCTACCTCACATATAGAACTAACATGACAAAGGTAAAACCATGCTAAGGACATAATACATGAATTGTGAAACCATAGCTAACACTTGGCACAGCCTCCGGGTTTATGATTGGCACAGCCATGACTCAAACCCTTGCATGATTCATGATGTCAAATGCCTTATCCAAGAAACTGACATACCTAGTGAGAAAAATTACATCTTATTGACAACCTTGCACCATGAAGAGAAATGATAAGTAGGGCCTCTCTTGTTTTTAGGATTCTTATAGCCCTTTAATATGGTTGCATAATCCTTCCAAAAGACAGTCCAAAAACATAAAGGCATACATAGTAAGTATGATGGAAAAACAAAGAAACAAATGATTGTTGCAACACTGCATAAGGCTGAGAAATAACATGTGCCATCCTACTAGCAACAGCAACCCACTGATCATGCATCACATGAATCAAATTAGCCCTCATAGCAGTCAAATCTTGGTACATGAACAAAAATCCATCCAAATCAACTTCCATATCACTCAAAATTTGCTTCTGAACCTTAATTAAAGGTTGCAACTGAGCATCTGAAGGAATCCTACCAGCCTTAAGTTTGGCATTCTTGAGCTACTAAATAAAGCTCACTCTAAAAGTTTTCCTACATATTTGTTATCCATTTCTTAAAAGTGGCCGAGGATATCTTAAATTTAGACAACATATCACCATAGTCATCAATTTGTCTTTGCAAAGCACTACTTAAGTCTACCTCATAGGAAAAGTTCGACCTTAACCCCACAAGGATCAACCTAAAGCAAGCCTAAATTATGACTATAGTCACCTACAATGGTTATCTAACATTCACTTAAGATCACTATTGCTTTGCTATCATCTCTCAAACTTAAATAGAACATTGCATTTATTTAAAGAGAGTGAGAAATGAGGGGAAGTGATATGCATCAACCGCTTTATAAATAAGGTATAGTCTCAACTTAGCCCCCCTAAAATAACATTGATGTTGGGGGTAAATGCGCCTCCGCCTAGTCGCCCGTGTATTACTATAGTGATGGCCATCGCCACTACACAATGCAGGTGGTGGGCACCCATCACCATCACTTTATTCTTTATTCTTTTAGTGACAGTTTGAATAAAGGAAGGCCTAGTTACACATTGTGACTGTTGGAGTTTCCATTTCTTGTCTCTCTCTTTCTTGCTCTTGCTCTCGCGCCATAGCTCTCAAGTGCAAGCTTCGATCCTTCTCACCTTTCAACTAGTATTAGAGCTGCACTTCCCAACTCTTGAGCTTGATTTATGGCATTCTCAGCTTCCCATCGACTCCCCACTCGCATTGGGTCTCCTTCTCGGCAGCCATATCTGACTCCTTCGAGCTCCCATCACTCCCCAGCTTCCCGAGCACCTTCCCGGCCCCTTTGGGCACCCTCAAGGCATTCACACAGAGGTATTGCTTCACTCTTTGTAGGGTTTACCTCAGTTTTCAGCCCTTTTGAAATAGGGCAGCCATTACACTCCTAGCTCTCATTTCATATGTGGGCTGCTCACCCCTTGATGGAGCTTGTTTGAGGCCTTCCTTGGCTTTAACTGGACCCCTCCGAAGCTTGGCTACCATTTTTTGCAGCCCTAGGACCAGCATTTACAGTTGGCGCAATCACGCAGCCCTCCCATATGCGTCTTCAACATTGACAATCACAACAGTAGCTCTCCCCCTCCATTGGCTCTTGGAAAGGCTCCATTTCGGGCATATGAACATGCTTTGATGCTTAGTTTTGATGGTTGATGTGTTGGCATATCATTTGGACTTATTTAACACTATTTTGGGACTTTCATAACAGTCCCCAGGCAGTTTATGATAGTGTTACATTGATATTTGATGCTACAGCTTGTTTGGCATTGTTATTTGATGCCCGGTTGGTCCTGTTTGATGCCCGGATGTTAGGGGAATGTATGCCTATTGTTTGGCAACCATTTGGAGATGATTTTGGTGATGAAATTCTCAGTTTTGAACAATAAATCACTATTGTACATAGTTGGGCTGAAGTCATTTTACTCATGTATTTTATGCCTATGCTTTTCGGGCATATATGGTGATGTATTGACACTTGGGGCTCAACATAGAGCTTGGTTTTGATTCGGGATCGATGGTTGAGCTTGATCTTTCTTTGCAAAGCATTTGGATGCTCCGTCTTGGATGTACTTATGGCATGTATGTTGCTTATGTCTGACCGGTCTTGACATGCTTAGCCTATGCCATTACTACATGCTAGTTACATTGTTTGGAGCCTATTGCTACTAGAGCTCCGTCTTGGCTTGACCTTGGATTCCCAGAGCTTACTGGAGCTATTTATTGGCTTTCCAGAGTGACTGGGTATTAGTCTTTGTTAGCAGCCTTGAAAATCAACATACTGCACTTCGGAAGATGGTGAAAAGATGGTTTGGGCCATACATAATCAGACATGTCTTTGACAATGCAACATATGAGATGATAGAATTGGATGGGACAATGCTTAGAGTGCCCATTGCAAGAAAAAGAATCAAGATTTTCAAGAAAAGAGATGATGAGGATTATACATTGGAAGAATTTGCAAGAGAAGAGCAACGAGAAGAAACTCCAGTAGAAGAGACAGATGATATGATAGATAACCTTGCTGATATACCGGAAATAGTCAATGAAGAGATTGATCTGTTCGTGGATCTTGACGACAATGATCATGGGTAGTTGGCCCATCCGAAGGATGCGCAGGATCAGAGGGGGTGGATGTTGTACTGGTGCGCATCCGAGGTGTGGAATCCACCAAAAAGTTGTGTGTGTGACATTTGTTACTTGGTACATACTTAGTTGTTGTGTTTGCATTTTTGTTCTGCGTGGGCAGTATAGTAGAGAGAGGGGTCTTTTGCTACCTTCCCTTTCAACAGGGGTTGCACCTGATAGATCCTCCTTCAACAATGGTGGGCATGATGGGATGCTTTCAACCTATGTTGAGTAGGGTCAAGTGGAAAGCAATTTATGGTGCTACAAACAAATGCAAGAAGAAGGTTGTATTCCTTGCAAGGCAACATTTGTCAATAGCCTTCAGGCATGCAACAGCCTTTTGAAGAAAGGTGAGCCATATCCTGACCAGAAATCCATGGACGTATTGGAGATTGGAAGGGCATTGCATGCTGATGCCTCTAGGTTGGGTTATAGTGTAGATATTTCTGTCTGTAGTGGTCTTCTGACTATATATAGTATGTATGGAGATATGGAGGAAGTAGAGAATGTGTTCAATGGGTTGTCAGAGCACAATTCAATGACATGGCACAACTTTCTTTTAGCATATTTGAGTATAGTGAGGGTGACAAGCAGTTTTTGGTTGATATAAGTATGTCAAGCTGAGAGTCTAGAAGAGGCATCTGCACCTAAACCACAATGATGCATGGTGCTGTGTGGGCTGTAGCAAGTTTTGCTCCCTGAATTTTGAGGATGAATTAAACATCAACCAAAAAAGTGTCTCTAAAGAACACCATGCACAATGATCGTCTCATTGAAGAGGATGTAAATCCTTGGTAGAATTCTTTGGAAATAGCTGTTGGTGTTTGCTCTACACCAACTACACCGATTTAAAGACTTGTGTCAAGAGCCTCTCTGAGTGAAGCAATCTCGTGATTGCATCAGGGATTTGGTTTCAAGGGGGTGCATCCAAGTTCATTGAGATATTCAAAATAGCATGACACATGAGAGTTTTCAAACATAGTCAATCGCACTGGCTGATTGTGAATTTGGGAACACAACCGTCTTTGATTTTGATATGGTCTAATCTAGACATCCGAAGTTTTTTTTGCATTTTCAATCTTACAAAAGGAAATGGATAGGTGATGTCTCAGCTCGTTGCTTCATCCAAGGATGGCTCATTCGATTTTCCATCAAGCTTTCATGTTCAAGTTAGTGTAGTCTACAGAAAGTTTTTCCTTTCAAAGAAATCGTCAGAGAGAGCAGACTGCAGAAAGGGTAGATCATGGTGCAAAGAAGGCCACTTTTCTGGTTTAAAAAAAAAGAGAGGATAGTAATCAAGAAGGCCATTGTGATCGAGAAGAACGGAATGAATTAAGCGGAATGTATCAGGAAAAAAAAGGGGGACACTTTTCTGGGAAAAAAGGAGGCGTGTTGTAGGCATAGGAAAAAAAAAAGCAATGAACGAGAAAATAGGGGAAGAGGATCGAATGCTGGGAAGAGAAGGAAGATGAAGAAAAGCGGACGGAATTGAAATCGAAGAGAGGGGCGAATTCATAGAGGGAACGAAGTCGACGAGCTTGTGATTGGATTGATCTGCATATTTTCAACGTTTGAAAGCTTGCCTCCCGTGAATTCAGAGTGTGCTTGTTAAAAATTTGATTATGGCATATGTTCAGGGCCTATTGTGTGTTTGCAAGATGGCTGCTAATACCTTGAATACTTTTCTTCCATCCCTTTCATAATTCCACAGATCTTCCAGCCATCTTTGTATGATCTCCTGATCCATCTGGTTATCATAAAAAAGAGGGAGCATAGTGAGGAGAAGAGATGATTGTCTTTATTTTCCAACTGGTGGCAAAATTCTTGGCTCTCTTGGTATTATTAAGGCATACAGAAGTGGTAAAGATAAATTGACAATACAGGAGGTTGCTTTCGACCTGCTGGAAAATTCCTGGTGCTATTGCAGGGAGCATGTAGAGCCCATGATACCCATGACACAGCAGATGATGGATTTGTTATATGGTCTTTAAAGTTGGATGAGTCAGATCTGTAATAACTGATCAAGGTACAGTCCTATGTAGAGACAATGGAGAGATAGGATGCAAGCGTGACCTCTTTGCATTTGGCATGGACTTAAGGCTGGTGCAGATATCAAGGAGATGAAGGATAAGAATCATGTTGACATCTATATGTCCTCCTTTCCTTCAAGGTGGAATGATGTAGCTAATATACAAAAGCCATTTATTGCTGCAATGAATGGCTTTATTTGGAGTAGCATTTGTATTGAATGATTAAAAGAAAGGTTCAAAGAGAAGGTGCTCTCTTGAAAGTGGCTATAAACTATTCTGTTTACTGCAAATGACTCTATTTACATGAGCTAGCTAGAATTTTATTGGCCATTCTATTCTAAGTCAGCCTACCAAAGTATAGATTCCAGGAAAGTGTTTGAACAACAGAAAAAAGCAGGTTTATTGAACAGATGTATGTTAAATCAACAATCTTTGCATTCAATATGAAGAGTCTGGAGTTTACTGCTGCATAGTCTGATCTCGCTTGATTGATCTTCTATCGTGAAATTAGTCAAGGTCCTCTGTGGTCACGACTTTGCTTTCGAAAACCCTTTGACTACGTGTGTTACCTGTAGGGTCTGTTACACCCGTGGGGACATCTGCTCCAATGACTTCAGTTTTTGCTCAGTCGTCCACAGGTGGCACCCCTCTGGGTGCTACCCTAAGAGATACCACCCCTATGGGTACACCAGATGTACAGGGGTCTCCTGGTTATGTCCATGAGCGTGGTCATAGGTGGGGGAGGACACACCTTAGACATAAACTAGAGGGATATGGATACCTAGTAGATGATAGGACATGAGCCCTAATCATGAATGATAAGGGGAAGAGGGTGATGTCTCGCATGAGAGAGTTGTGCCAATAAGTTTTTTGGCATAATGTCTTGGACTATTGGAGGAACATACTTGAGGGGAGCAAGGATTACATAGTAGCATCCTTGCATGAGGAGTTTTCTGTACCTACCATGATAGAGAGGTTTTCCACTAGGTGGATGATGGAGTGCATGCATGTGTATATGCTAAATAGACGATTAGACGCATGTAAGGCACTCAAGAGTGGTGCCTCAAAGCCCGAATAGCTAGATGCAGATTACTAACGGAGAATTAGAGAGGAGGCTACAGATTCTTTGGGACATTATCAAAACAACAAAGTGGGAGGTAGTGAGGGCATGATTGGAGGTAGGGGTGGTCCATCATCTTGGGAGTGGCAGCCACAAGACTTATCTACAGGACTTCGTAAGTTTTTCTTATGTTTTTATCACTTTCTTATTTCAATATCACTTGTAATGACAATCGTATTTCTAATAGATGTATTCTATTTTCTTTGTAGCACTCCATTACAAACCGTGATTCCATGAGCTTGGAGACTCGATATGCATAGAGACATGGTCTCACTGCATTAATCAATAGATTGTATTCACTTGGCAGCCCAGTAAGCCAATGATCTTTCTTGTCCGTAGTTACTATTTTTATTAAAATGCATTATGTATGGTGGACTGATGTCTAGTTTTTCATTTTGCAGAGTCCATTCAATGCTCCTTTTGGCGTCAGGATGAGCTTTCGGATGGTGATAATGTGTAGCTCGTGCTTGGATTCGTGGAGTGCACATCTTCTTCTTTTTTGGTCTAGTGATTTATGGAGGCATCTTCTATATACTATGTTGTTATCATCCTTTGTATCTTGCCATAATTCCATGAGTTTTCATTAGCAATTTTGTACTTATTGTTCTATGTAATAATCTTGTGGGTTCAAGTACATTTTGCACTCGTCTTGAAACACCCTATTAGAGAATTTAGAAAATTTCCAAGTTTCAATTTCAAATAAGTGATAAATATTTGATCACATGGCTAAATCTTGATCCATATTTGAAAGTGGAATTTGGGAAGGTAGCTTAAATACCATTTAAGGTAGACTACTCCACTTTCTAGTATGACAATAATATTTGACCATGTGGTCAAATCATAAAAGCATTGGGGATTTCCAAATTGCATGGAAATTTCCAAATTTCCTAATATAGTGTTTTGATGACCATTGCACACTTAGCATATTATTCATTTGTAGAATAAAATTCAGCACATAGTGTTATATGTGGCAAGGCAGCTTGCTAACCTGCCACAATTCTTTTTCTCGGTAGCCATCGTTATTAGTATCACAAATTACTGAACGCATCACTTTTGGCGTCGCAATACGCGTTACAAAGCATCACTATTTTCATCGATATTTGCATCACAAAACTGATAAAAATTGCAATGCTAATAGCAATGCAAATACCAACACAACTAGCGACAGTTTTATGGAGATGCTAATACGGATGCATTTAGTGATGATGGGGGTAAATTTTTTAATGAACATTTTCATTGCTTTGAATGTCAGTATGAGGCCTGTATCTTATAGTGGCGTAAGTGTTGCTAAATCTTGGCCTGGATTATAACAACTTCCATGTATGTGTCAATATTGTGTACTCTTTCAAGGAGAATACAAGTCCATGAAAATGTTTGAAGTGTGATGCTCACAAGTATCACTAAGACCTATAGGAACAAACCATCCCTCAGAAGGTTCTTAGACACTTTTCACTTATATTGTGCATTTGTCGAATGTTTTGCACATGAAAAATGGCCAATTTGACAATGTGGCATGTGGAAAATAGGTCCACAAATGGAATCGAATGAATACTGGTAGACTTGGGAGTCTGGGTCACATTGAGTCTACCTTTCTAAGCTTTCTATGGGACCCAAGAAATATTTGGCTTGTTCTTGCTATGGATAGACCTAAATGGAGGAGGACTAGACAATGCAAAGGTCATGTGAGGCAACATAGTAATAGGTGTCATGTACGTTCATGGGAAAATCCATATTCAGTACCTATAGTAATGGCATGTGGGGTAAAATTGACATTGAAAATAATACAAACACTGCACTATCAAAGATATTCAACCCAAACTTACTTTTGGTCTAGGACACAAAGCAAAAAAACTCTAATAAAGCTTCTTAAACAAGAGTATAATCATTGGAACGCTTGATTTGAATAGACCTCCCTCTCAAAATATACCAATTTCTACATAAGGACTATTATCCTCTTTGCAACAACATGAAATAAGCAATAGTAGTGAAAGATGATTGCAATGAATGTGTAAAATTTAACAAAATCTTCAGAATGAACACACATAGCATCTTCATACTCATTAGGGCCACCTAAACTGAAAAAATAGTTATCAAAGTGAAAATGGTGTGAATGTATATATTCAATAAATATACAGGCAGCAATCAAAGAACTTTAAAGATTCCAAACAAGCCATGTCAATTGTTTTGACAATAGTCAAATAACCCTCCAACTCAAAGATGGCAACTACTTTAGGATAAGAAACACAATAGTCTTCACAATAACATGAAAAAAAAAATATTGCTATATGTTTGCAATGAAGTGTTAGATTACAATTTATATTCATACTAACTATGCATTTACACCTACATATTCAAAAGGACTGGTAAAACTGAAAAAACAATTATCAAAGTGTTCAGCCAATATTCATAATGTTCAAAACATGATGTAGCAATAAGAGTCGTCTTACTATACACAAGCACAAGAGGAAAATTCTCGGGTAAGTTACTAATGAATATATGTATGCATCATGTGGGTTCAAAATACGATATTTTTAAAATACCATTTTATACATTTTTTACATACATAAGGGTGTAATATAAATGGGTTATTTACAGATTGAATAGACAAGGGTTATGTTTTATTTAGGAAAAATTCATAGATAAGGATATTTATAGATAGGCCTTGAACACACGTGATGTAGAGGATATAAATATAGTAACTTCCCCAAGGGAAAATTAAAAAAGAACACCCTAAGAACTATGCATTAGTGTAAATATTATGCATTGAGTAATGGCTTTTCAAAGTAATGTTATATTGATTTAGAAATGTGAAAGTATGACAATCTGCTTAATAGCATAGAAGCTCATAAGAATACAAAATACACAAGTTTGTCAAAGATGGTTCCTTATTCTTTAAAGAAGAAAATTAAAAAATACAATGAGTATATCAGGAGCACAATTACTCAATTGTACATGCAAGAGAGGTTGCTATTAGTATAATGGCTAGTTGTAATTAAGTACTATAAAGTAGCTTTAGGGGATTTGAATCGCTTTACAAGCTTGAAATACTTATATTTTGCTCTTCTACATACCATTAATGTAAATTTCTCAGTGTATTTTAAAACCTTGACTTGGAGCCAAATTTCATCATGGAGTGGGGCTCGACTTAAAGACAATTTTCATGGAGTGGAGTCGAAAGCATTAACCAATTGGAAAACCATACCTAATGCAAGAAATCTGTATGAAGGTATGACACGTTGCATACACTGTAGAAAGCACAAGCTCTCTTCCACACCTTGAGACAAACTAAGAATAATTTTTTGTTAGTGAATGAATGTGTTGGTTTGCATAGATAAGATAGGACTATTACGACATCTTGAACATTGCAATGCCTATTAGTAAACAAAAGCGGCATGTTGCATGTACATTAGGTGGCTAGTGCATTTTGTAAGTTTGATCATATCAATCTTCATATATTACAGTTAAGAAATTTTAGGCACTCTTAGAGCTTGTTATATAAATCTTCTTATATTACCATTAAAAACTTTTAGACACTCTTGCATCTTGTTATCCAATGCATACATTCCATGCACAAAAAGAAAACAGTATCACAAATTGTTTCAACTTCATGAGCAATAGATTTTTGCAAAGTTTGCAAATACATGTCAACAATAAGAGGTGGCACGATTTGAGTGGCATGTTTTGAGGAATTCAAGAGGTGCATAGAGCATGGGAAGGTCCTTAGATTATAGTAGTATTAAATTAAAAAAAGAAAGATCAATCTAAGGTGTTTGAGAAGTGCACCACTAGAAGGACATTCACCTCTCAACAAACACACTATCAAAATGTGATTGTAAGAAATTGTAACGTTCACATAAACATTTTTAAAAAAAAATGATAATACAAATTTTTTAATATATTCCCCTCCCCAGCCGACTGATGTGCTGGAAGGGGAGGGGAATAACAAGCAAGCAGAAGCTCCTCAGTGGGAGCTCGCTGGTGTGGGAGGCCATGCGTTGGGACACATAGGAGAGGGAGGATCCCCCTCCCTCCCCTATTTAAGAGAGGGATTGCTGCCGTGGAGAAAAAGGAGGAAGGGGCTGCCAAATCCCTGTGCTGCTGCCGTGAAAACGAAGGAGGGAAGGGCCGCCATTTTGAATCGTGAGGGAGAGGTGATGACACTCTGCAGCATCGCGAGGGGAGAAGAAGATCTAGTACGGCTCGTTGCTACTTCTGGGAGAGGGATGGATCACTGATGTCCGCCAAAGGCCAGCGTTGCCTTTGTTGTGGCTGCGCCAGCCATTAAAAATGCCAATACAGTGTTGAATCTCCCCACCACCATGTAAGAAGCTGTGGAAGCTTCTAAAGAGAAGCTTCTAAGGGGGGGCTAGTTAGTCCCCTTTCACCCCCGGGTTTTAAAACCCTTAAGCCCCCCTTTCACCCCCCCGGGTTTGAAAACCCCTTAAGCTCCCTTTCACCCCTCCCCCCCTGGGTTGAAAACCCCTTAAGCCCCTTTCACCCTCCCCAGGTTTTTGAATTCCCTTAAGCCCTGTCCTTATGGGCTTGAAACCCTTTTTATTACCCCTGTGCTTTAATGCTTACTTAGCCCACTTTTTTAGTGGATTCGAGATCACCCCCCCTCCATGTTTGTATAAATCCTTAAGCTCCCTTTTTCCTTGGAACCACACCCCTCGTGTATTAACCCTTAAACCCTTTCCTTGGGCATTTTAAACCACACCCCCGTGTTAATCCCTTAATCCCCTATCCCTTTTCCTTGGAACCACCCCTCTTTCCTCCGTGTTTAAACCTTCCCTAGCCCTCCCCTTGTGGCATATTGAAACCCCTTCCCTCCAAGTTTAACCTAAGGGTCATTCGACCTTACTTATAACCTTTACAATTACTATATTTCCTTGGAGTTCTCTCCCGCACCTTCTGCCTTTTCCATCTCTTTTCATTCCTCGTTTGAACGAGTCATTAAAAGGCCATTAAGCCTTCCCCATGGCTTTAATGGGTCTTAGTCATAAAAGATTCCGAAACACCCTTTCGAATTTCCCGACTTCAAGGAGGGAGCCTTCCAAAAAAAAAAACTACTTTCGACGGACGATGCAAGGGAGCGATGGTGGAATTCCAAAGAAGAGTTGTAAAGCTACTTCCACGTCGGAACGACCACAATTGCGATGCCTCCTAAGAAAGTCCAAGGCGTAGCCATGGGAGGGTCATCTCCCGGTATCCATGTGGATATCTC
This sequence comes from Lygodium microphyllum, assembly GCF_053477565.2. Classification (NCBI taxonomy): domain Eukaryota; kingdom Viridiplantae; phylum Streptophyta; class Polypodiopsida; order Schizaeales; family Lygodiaceae; genus Lygodium; species Lygodium microphyllum. The sequence goes on from NC_141156.1 coordinate 93,962,214, forward strand.
ACCCCAAACCCTGGTTATCCTTCTTAATTTTTATTTGATATTGTTGTAATTCAAACATGCGAGGTTAATTATTAGAAATAGGATATATTTTTGTCCTAGTTGTTCATGACGAAGGAACTTAGACATCAATACTTTTAAATGAAACATGCAAATTAAGAAAGTATAAATATGTTTCTAGCGAATAGTTTATGCATTGAAATGAATTATAAGATTGGATTATTATCCATTGAAATAGTATACTTCGATTAGGCCTAGAAGTATAAACTGCATCTTGTACTATTAATCCATATCCTCCTTGCAATGAATCATCATGGAAAGTGCAAGCATGAAATGATTCTTACGATGCATAAACTCTAGGAAAATAGCGTTTGTTAACAGCATAAATTATCAAGTAAAAGGTTGCTTATTTAGCATGAATTTGGTTCCAAAATGTAGGAAGATTATTGGAATTAGCCTATCCTCAAATTGATAAAGTTTGGAATTGAAAATTCAATTTACCCATAGACAACAAATCATGTGGAAGTAATCTCAAAATTATCTTCTAGAGTTAACCAAATTGACATAAACTTAAAACACCTAAGCTGCGAAATACTCGGTGGGAATTAGTTAAATTCCAAGAAACGCCTATACCATAAATACTTGCCCACATTCACTGAATGTAGGGAGAGTGAATTGTAATTGTAAAAAGAACTAGGGGTTGTCCCTGAGAATCTTACAAAGATGAAGCTTGGAAACCCTAGGTCTAATGAGGTCAGCTTAAAGAACCTAAAACAGATTATTTGGTGACTCCATAGTCTCATAGCTCGAAGCAGCACTTGCGCAACAAGTACAGAATCATATGATCTTGTGATTGGATCATAAGGGAATGGCCAAGTTCCCGCAATGAAGTTGGCTTGTCCTTACTCAAGTTATCTTGCGAGAGGATGAGTAATCATCCTAATTTAATATCCTTCTTGAGTAGGGAAGATTGTTTGGAAACTATTGACCAATCGATAAACTTAAGGTTTGACCAAGTCAGGTTATTAGGATACGCCCTAACCCAGGATATAGGGGATCTTGCCAAGTTGCAAGTCATCCCAGATCGACTGCTCGATGCATTCGAAAGGAAGGATTCATTCCTTAGCAGTTTGCCAATAAAAACGATCAATGGAAATATTTGTGCTTGCTACAAATTTTAGAACATTGTTTGGCTTTGTTTGACCAATGAATTAAAAGATAAATGAATATCTATACTTCAGGTTGAAGGCCTGAAGGGAGAGGCAGCTTCAGTTACCCCCGACTGCCTGCCTGACCCTAACCAAGGGGGTTGTTGACCACGCCAGGAACGTGGACCGAACCCGCCGCAAGAGGTCTCTCCGTTGAGTGCTACTTGGAGCAGGAGGACGCTTGGGTGCCAGAAGGGGTTCTAGCTGTAAATCCCTCGCCTTCGAGGTCTTGCACAAGAGGCTAACGTGACTCGGGATTGGATCTCAAGGCCCGCATACTAGTCTACGGGCATAAACTTGGATTAGTGATCCCTGTGGATTGCTGGATAGCCTTTTGGCGGTTTGTGGATAAGCCTACAGGCTGGAATCTTTGTATTTCAAAGATAAATATGTTGACTTGTTAATAAGAAACTTGTCTGATATTGTTTTTTTAATGTCAAGTGATAAGATTACGTGAAGGAACCAGTGCTAACGGGTTAATTAAAGAAGCTGGCTATTACCTGTCCAACTAATGTGTTAGGTAATTAAACAACTAAAACAACCCGAGGAAAGTACGGAGGATGGACCATAGGTCCGTCCTACAGATGGGTGGTCCTGGTTGGCCGAGAACTTTTCTCAAATCACGATGAACAGCAGGAGGATCGTCAAAGAACACGAACAACAAAAATGTTGACCTAGAGTTATAATTAAAACTCATTTACGTTGTTTTAGGGGAATGGAATGGGACTATGCCTTATGGCAGAGAGGTTGAGCTTTGCATCCCTCTCGTTTCCCATTCTCCTTGAACCAAGTGTACCGTGAATCCGCTTCGGACCTAGCGCTTCTGCGTATAGTAGTTCTCTTGGGTCCAATGCTAGTTGCTGTTAGGAAATGACCAATTAGGAAAACTCTATTTCAAGACGATCCTAAGTGGGAACAGCCAGAATACTTCCGATACGTGGCAGACGCAAAAAGCCCTAGCTCGCAAACCCCATAACATTCCATGGAAGTGTCGGGCGGAGCTTTCTAGACATCCTTTCCGATGGACTGCTAAGACATGTCGTGGATGATACTAGTGGACACCTTGCAGTTGATATTAGAGCCGATGAACAATGGAATTGTTTTTATGAAATCTTAATAAGATGAAGTAAAGAAAATGTTGCTGTCCAAACATTTCCTTACCTTCAATGCTGTCTTGCAGGATTACGAAGCGTGGAACAAGTTCTTGGTATTTCGAGTCATGTTTATGGCTGCAATGCATTCTCCACTTTATAGACAAAGGGTTGGGATGATGAACATCTTGGAGTGATCTATAATCCATCACCTTTGTACATGGAATGAAGATGGACGGGTGCTTCAGGAATCTACTATATAGCCACCCACTGGTTTGCGTATCTACAACCCAACCTTAAGAGGATCAAGTGGTTGGAAGACCTGAAAGTAGTGAAGTTGTTCATTTTTGTAGAAGCTCACGTAAACTCAATGTTACATATTCAAGGTCAGAGGGTTGAGATGAACTCATATGTATATGAGGAAGTAACCCGTATAATCCCTGCCAACAGGATTAAAGGGTTGGGCTGCCATGAGATGTATGGATTCCAATGGAAAGGATATCCTGAACTTCCAATGATTTACTGATTCCTGAAGATCCATGACCCGAAACCATACTATTATACAGTTCCTGTAGATAAATGTAATACAACGTTGTTTTCCCCAAACTAAATATAACAGTTGGCCTATCATCGCAACAAATGTTGTATTTCGAAAGGGCTATGCCCATATAAATACAAATAAAGACTTCTTTTTATCAATGTCTGATTGTGCATAAGAGTTGATAAAAAGTTAAGTAGCTACATTGTTTACGTGATAGCTGAATTAAAGATGTAATATAAATCAATAACGATTATCGTATAATAATGTTAAAAAACCTTTATCCAGGCACAACCCCAGGTAGTACAAGTTCCTAATTTGCCTCGTACATCAAGTAGTGCTGTAATCCAGGAGAAGAACTTTCTTCTCAAGCAGATTAAGCCACCCGGGTTTGATGGGAGAGGTAGATTCCCTCAAGTTGATGCTGAAATTTGGATTGAATCCATGGAGGATTACTTCAAATTAGTCGATATTGCACCTGCCAATCAGGCTATGCTCGCCAAGCTAAAGCTCACCAACAAGGCCAGGCTTTGGTGGAAGCAATGGTGCAGGGATCAAGGGATCGCAGAGGGATCCGTTACCTGGGAGAAGTTGAAGAAAGCCGTGCAAGGAAGATATTTACCACCTGCTTATCGCACACAGAGAATGAATGAGTTCTACAAGCTAAAACAGTTTGGGCTCACGCTTGATGCATACTATTCTAAATTTGTCTCACTTCTTAAGTATGCACCGGAGATGGACATAACACAGCAGGTGTCCAAATTTTGTGCGGGTTTAAATCCACCAGTCAATACCCGTCTCGAATCTATGCATCCATCAGATCTTCAGGATGCACTCATTCGAGCAGCGCCTATAATTCAGGAGGTGCAGGCTAGACGAAGGGGTAACAAAGCTTGGTCTTATAATGACCCGAATAGAGGAGTATTCAAACCTCAAATGAAGAGAGTTCAAGGTCATAATCAGGGGCAAAGAAAGAAAGCAAGGACGAATAACATCAACAACTTTGTTCCTACTCAAAGTAATGGCCGAAACCTCCGTTGTTTCCACTGCAACGAACCCCGTCACTTCAAGAGGCAATGTCCTAAGCTCGGTGGAGGACATCGCCAAGCACCTTTCCAAGGAATAGGCGGTGGTCAACAAGCCACTACCCAAGGAAGAGGAAGAACCGCCTACATTTCCAATAGGCAAATGTGCGAAGAAGAAGAAGAAGAAGATCCGACCATGGAAGTAGAGTTTGAAAGAGCGACAGTCTATACCGCTCTACACAAGAAAGGGCCGAATCGCCAGTTCTCGGTAAAAGTTTCAAGATCTTGATTGATTGTGGCAGTACACATTCCTTCATCTCACCAACCTGTGCAAAAAGATTAGGAATAGCCACAATAGAAGCACCTACCCTGCTTGTGGAATTGGCAAATGGTCATAAGGTTACTTGTACCAGGTAAATTGCTAAGGTGGAATTCTTTCTGGGAGGAAAGAAGACTTCGTTCAAATTCAGAGTCATGAATTTAGGTATCCATGAGTGTCTAGTCGGAATGGATTGGCTTAAGCCTAACGACATCCACATTCATTGTGAAAAGGGTCAAGTTTCCTTTCGGAACTCTAAAAGGGAATTTGTCACAACTCAAGGTGAGGCTGGAGTGCCAAGAATCCAATTGGCCAAAGTATCTTGGATCATAAAAGGAGTCAAAAAAGGATTACATGTTTACTTGATCAAACTCAACAAGTTAGATCAGAAGCAAGAGTCTAATGAGGGACCTTCTTGGCTAAAGGAATACGCGGATGTATTTCCTGAAGAGTTGACTGAACTCCCGCCTCAAAGAGAAGTGGATCATGAGATTAAGTTAGTACCAGGAGCTATGCCAATTGCAAAGAGACCTCATAGAATGTCTATACCAAAAGCAATTGAGCTGAAGGAACAACTTAAGAAACTACTAAATCAGGGCTACATCCGGCCTAGCAGTTCACCATGGGGAGCTCCAATACTATTCCAGAAAAAAAAAGATGGGACACTTCGACTATGTATTGATTACCGAGGGTTGAATCAATCAACAGTCAAGAACAAGTACCCTATTCCTAGAATAGATGAGCTTCTTGATCATCTTCAGGGTGCGAAGATCTTCTCCAAGATTTATCTCAGGTCACATTACTATCAGATAAGGATCAAGGAAGAAGATATCCCAAAGACGGCCTTCAATACAAGATATGGGCACTTTGAGTTCCTAGTTATGTCATTCGTGCTTACGAATGCACCTGCCACCTTCAATAGGTTAATGCAAGATATCTTTAGGCCATATCTTGATGATTTCGTGCTTGTCTTCTTCGACGACACTTTAGTCTATTCTAGACAGGAAAAAGATCATGAACCCCAACTTTGGATTGTCCTTGAGACAATGAGGTCACATAAGCTGTATGCTAAAATGAAGAAGTGTGCATTCTTCAAGCGTCAGATTGAATATCTGGGATTCGTAGTATCAGCAGAAGGAATCTGAGTGGACCCATCCAAGGTCAGAGATGTGCTTGAGTGGCCAATACCAACATCCGTCAAAGAAATACGCAGCTTTCTTGGATTGACAGGATGGTATAGGGTCTTCATCAAAAACTATGCTTTGATTGCAGCACCTCTGACGGACTTACTGAAGAAGCAAACTTCCATTGCATGGTCAACTCCCGAACAAAATAGCTTCGACAGATTGAAGCAAAGTTTGGTATCAGCACCTATTCTAAAACTTCCAGACCTCAATAAGGAGTTCAAGGTAGTAATTGATGCTAGCATTCTTGCCTTGGGGTGTATACTTATGTAGGAAGGTCATCCAATAGCATACTCTTCAAGGAAATTGAAGAGTCATGAAAAGAATTATGCTACGCATGATCTGGAATTGCTAGCTGTCATCCATACTCTAAAGCTTTGGAGACACTACCTGTTGGGTAATAAGTTTACTCTAGTAACTGACCATAAGAGTCTCAAATGGATCTTTACCCAGAACAAGCTCAACATGAGGCAACATCGGTGGATTGAAGTGTTGGAGGAGTATGACTTTGAAATCAAGTACTGACCAGGAAAAGAGAATGTAGTTGCCGATGCACTCAATCGCAAGGCATTCCTTAATTCTCTAATCCTGCAAAATCCATCAATAACTAGATCTCTAGCTACAAAAGTATCTATGTCAAATAACCCTATACTTGAGTTAGCTAGAGAGGAAGCATGCCACGATCCGGCCTACCAAACAATGCTAAAGGAAATATCTATTAAGGATCAAAATCAAAAGCTGCATGCTAAGTATCATGAATTTTCTATCAATAATGGACTTGTCTACTATAGAACAAGGCTGTGTATACCAGCAAGCCAGTCACTTAAGCAGAAGATATTGTGGGAAGCTCATGATTCCCCTTTCGCAGGACATCATGGCTATGCTAAGACTCTTAATGCAGTTAGGAAGAGCTATCATTGGGAGAGGCTCAAAGGTGACATTCTCAAATATGTCACCGAGTGTTTGTCTTGCCAACAAATCAAAGCCGAACATGTCATGATGCCACGGAAACTGCAACCGCTTGACATCCCCCAAATGAAATGGGAATTCATCAGTATGGATTTTGTTGTAGGCCTATTCCAAGTCTAGGGAGGATAAAACTCCATCATGGTTGTGGTTGACATGCTTACTAAGGTTGCTCACCTTATTCCAGTAAAGACAAACTATAAAGCCTCAAACATTGCAAGATTGTTTATCAAGGAGATATTCAAGCTACATGGTTTACCCAGAAGAATCATTAGTGATCGCGATTCTCTCTTCACATCACACTTCTGGAGAGATATCTTTGAAGCTATTGGGACTCAAGGTTGCTTTAGCCCCGCTTACAATCCCCAAACGGATGGCCAAATAGAGTGAGTAAATCAAGTCATGGAGGATATGCTGAGGGCATATTGCTGTCGTGAGCCAAAGAGGTGGATTCAATACTTGCCTTTGGTTGAATTTGCCTACAATTCTTCTTACCAACAAAGCATTCAGATGACCCCTTTCCAAGAATTGTATGGTCATGACTGTCGAAGTCCGCTAAACTTTTCAGATCCAACCTTAAGGGTTGAAGCTTCAAGGCAGATGTTGGAAGAGATGGATGACCAAATAAAGTCAATAAGACAGGACATCCAAGCGGCCAAGGATAGACAAAAGGCATACACGGATTTGAAGTGTCAAGGTAGATTCTTGAAAGAAGGAGACATGGTCTTCATTTGTGTACGCCGTAAAAAGAGATCCCTATCCTTAGGAGATTGCAAGAAGCTAAGTCCAAGGTATTGTGGACCATACAAGATCCTCAAGTGCCTAGGACCTAATGCTTATAAACTGCAACTCCCTGAGAACCTAAAAGTTCATAATGTATTCCATATCAGCCTATTGAAAAAGTATGTACCTTATCCTAACCATGTACTTGATGACCAACAAGTTGTAATGCATAGTCAAGGAGTCCTTGAACTAAGGCCTGATAGGATCTTAGATGTTAGGGAGAGACAATTAAGATCAAGAACCCTAAGAGAATGCCTCGTCCAGTGGAAAGATTATCTCGAAGAGGATGCCACTTGGATAAATGAAGGCACACTCAACCATCAATATCCCCAGTTTATCTTGAGATGAGGATATCTCGATTCCTCTAAGGGGAAGAGAATGTAACATTCGTGTAAACATTTCTATAAAAAAATGATATTACAAATTTTTTTATATATTCCCCTCCCCAGTCGACTGATGTGTTGGAAGGGGAGGGAAATAACAAGCAAGCAGAAGCTCGTCGATGGGAGCTCGCTGGTGTGGGAGGCCATGCGTTGCGATACATAGGAGAGGGAGAATCCCCTCCCTCCCCTATTTAAGAGAGGGGTTGCTGTCGTGGAGAAAAAGGAGGAAGGGGTTGCTAATTCCCTGTGCTGCCGCCGTGAAAATGAAGGAGGGAAGGGCTGCCATTTTGAATCATGAGGGAGAGGTGACGGCACTCTGCAGCATCGCGAGGGGAGAAGAAGATCTAGTACGGCTCGCTGCTGCTTTCGCGAGAGGGATGGATCGCTGATGTATGCCAAAGGCTAGCGTTGCCTTTGTTGTGGCTGTGCTAGCCATCAAAAATGCCAATACGGCGTTGAGTCTCCCCCCTGCCACGTTAGAAGCTGTGGAAGCTTCTAAAGAGAAGCTTCTAAGGGGGGGGCTAGTTAGTCCCCTTTCACCCCCGGGTTTTAAAACCCTTAAGCCCCCCTTTCACCCCCCCAGGTTTGAAAACCCCTTAAGCCCCCTTTCACCCCCCCGGGTTTGAAAACCCCTTAAGCCCCTTTCACCCCTCCCTCCCCCCTGGGTTTTTGAATTCCCTTAAGCCCCATCCTTATGGGCTTGAAACCCTTTTTATTACCCCTATGCTTTAGTGCTTACTTAGCCCACTTTTTCAGTGGATTCGGGATCACCCCCCCTCCATGTTTGTATAAATCGTTAAGCTCCCTTTTTCCTTGGAACCACACCCCCCGTGTGTTAACCCTTGAACCCTTTCCTTGGGCATTCTGAAACCACCCCCCCATGTTAATCCCTTAATCCCCTATCCCGTTTCCTTGGAACCACCCCTCTTTTCTCCGTGTTTAAACCTTCCCTAGCCCTCCCCTTGTGGCGTATTGAAACCCCTTCCCTCCAAGTTTGACCTAAGGGTCCTTTGACCTTACTTATAACCTTTACGGTTACTATATTTCCTTGGAGTTCTCTCCTGCACCTTGTGTCTTTTCCATCCCTTTTCATTCCTCGTTTGAAGGAGTCATTAAGAGGCCATTAAGCCTTCCCCATGGCTTCAATGGGTCTTAGTCAGAAAAGATTCTGAAACACCCTTTCGAATTTCCCGACTTCAAGGAGGGAGCCTTCCAAAAAAAAAAAACTACTTTCGACGGACGGTGCAAGGGAGCGACGGTGGAATTCCAAAGAAGAGTTGTAAAGCTGCTTCCACGTCCGAACGACTACAATTGCGATGCCTCCTAAGAAAGTCCAAGGTGTAGCCGCAGGAGGGTCATCTCCCGGTATCCATGTGAATATCACATCCAAAACCCAGGTTTTCCTTCTTAATTTTTATTTGATATTGTTGTAATTCAAACATGCAAGGTTAATGATTAGAAATATGATATATTTTCGTCCTAGTTGTTCACAACGAAGGAACTTAGACATCAATAATTTTAAATGAAACATGCAAATTAAGAAAGTATAAATGGGTTTCTAGCAAATAGTTTATGCATTGAAATGAATTATAAGATTAGATTATTATCCATTGAAATAGTATACTTCGATTAGGCCTAGAAGTATAAACTGCATCTTGTACTATTAATCCATATCCTCCTTGCAATGAATCATCATGGAAAGTGCAAGCATGAAATGATTCTTACGATGCATAAAATCTAGGAAAATAACGTTTGTCAACAGCGTAAATTATCAAGTAAAAGGTTGCTTATTTAGCATGAATTTGGTTCGCAAAGTATAGGAAGATTATTGGAATTAGCCTATCCTCAAATTGATAAAGTTTGGAATTGAAAAATCAATTTACTCGTAGACAACAAATCATGTGGAAGTAATCTCAAAATTATCTTCTAGAGTTAACCAAATTGACATAAACTTAAAACACCTAAGCTGCGAAATACTTGTTGGGAATGAGTTAAATTCCAAGAAACGCCTATACCTTAAATACTTGCCCACATTCACTTAATGTAGGGACAATGAATTGTAATCATAAAAAGAACTAGGGTTGTCCCTGAGAATCTTACAAAGATGAAGCTTGGAAACCCTAGGTCTGATGAGGTCAGCTTAAAGAACATGAAACAGATTGTTTGGTGACTCCATAGTCTCATAGCTTGAAGTAGCACTTGGGCAACAAGTACAGAATCATATGATCTTGTGATTGGATCGTAAGGGAATGGCCAAGTTCCCACAATGAAGTTGGCATGTCCTTACTCAAGTTATCTTGCGAGAGGATGAGTAATCATCCTAATTTAATATCCTTCATGAGCAGGGAAGATTGTTTGGAAACTAATGACCAACCGATAAACTTAAGGTTTGACCAAGTCAAGTTATTAGGGTACGCCCTAACCCAGGATATAGGGAATCTTGCCAAGTTGCAAGCCATCCCGGATCGAATGCTGGATGCATTCGAAAGGAAGGATTCATTCCTTAGTAGTTTGCCAATAAAAACGATCAATGGAAATGTTTGTGCTTGCTACAAATTTTAGAACATTGTTTGGCTTTGTTTGACCAATGAATTAAAAGATAAATGAATATCTATACTTCAGATTGAAGGCCTGAAGGGAGAGGCAGCTTCAGTTACCCCCGACTGCCTTCCTGACCCTAACCAAGGGGGTTGTTGACCACACCGAGAACGTAGACCGAACCCGCCACGAGAGGTCTCTCCGTTGAGTGCTACTTGGAGCAGGAGGACGCTTGGGTGCCAGGGGGGGCTGTGGCCATAAATCCCTCGCCTTCGGGGTCCTGCACAAGAGGCTAACGTGAATCGGGATTGGATCTCGAGGCCCACATACTAGTCTACGGGCGGAAACTTGGATTAGTGATCCCTGTGGATTGTTGGATAGCCTTCGAGCGGTTTGTGGATAAGCCTACGGGCTGGACTCATTGTATTTCAAAGATAAATATGATGACCTGTTAATAAGGAACTTGCCTAATATTGTTTTTTTAATGTCAAGTGATAAGATTACGTGAAGGAACCAGTGCCTAACGGGTTAATTAAAGAAGCTAGCTGTTACCTGTCCAACTAATGTGTTAGGTAATTAAATAACTAAAACAACCTGCGGAAAGTGGGAGGATGGGCCATAGGTCGGTCCTACGAATGGGTGGTCCCGGTTGGCCGGGAACTTTTCTCAAATCATGATGAACAACAGGAGGATCGTCAAAGAACATGAACAACAAAAGCGTTGACCTAGAGTTATGATTAAAACCGATTTACGCTATTTTAGGGGAATGGAATGGGACTATGCCTTATGGCAGAGAGGTTGAGCTTTGCATCCCTCTCGTTTTCCATTCTTCTTGAACCATGCAGCGTGAATCTGCTTCGGACCTAGCACTTCTGCGTAAAGTAGTTCCCTTGGGTCCGACGCTAGTTGCTATTAGGAAATGACCAATCAGAAAAACCCTATTTCAGGACGATCGTAAGTGGAAACGGCCAAAATACTTCTACTACATGGTAGACACGAAGAGCCCTAGCTCGCAAACCCCGTAACATTCCATGGGAGTGCCGGGCAGAGCTTTCTAGACATCCTTTTCGATGGACTGCTAAGACATGTCCTGGATGATACTAGTGGACACGTTACAGAAATACCATGAGCATGGAATGCTCCTTATTAGAGTATCAAGCTCCCATTACTCTCCTGTCAGTATATATGATCGACATTAGCTGTGTCCAACTATATCAACAAGTGTGGGACATTAAATAAGTCGGTGGTCTTAGACCCAGTAAGAATGGTCCTACGGACCTTAGTACTATTGTATACACTTATGTTATGTTAGTAGTCTATGAAATAATGGAAGATGATGAACGACCTGAAGGTCAGGTTGCTGCTCCAATACATTGTCTCTCTCCCTCTCTCTTACAACATGGTATCAGAGCCATCATGGATGGGCTTTTGAAGGCATGAAGCTGTGAGAAAGACCTATAGCCTGAAGACTCAGGGCAGTGGTTGAAGAGAAGTAGGCTGTCATTGTGCAGGCGGTCATTGTATCTGTGAAGGTATGCATTTTGCCATTTTGGGTTCTATGGTTCATGGCAGTTCTTGAGGCTTGATTAGAGCCTTTAGGAGACTTGGTTGAGCATGTAGAAGGAGGGGACCTGCTACTGTAAACTATCATGCTGATGGCGTGTTTGTGCCTGCCGTAAATGAAGGTTGTCCTGCTGCTACTGAAGACATATCACTACTTGAGAAGCAAAGTTCGGTTTCAACACCTATCCTAAAACTTCCAGACCTCAGTTTAAGGAGTTCAAAGTAGTAACTGATGCTAGCATACTTGCCTTAGGATGTGTGCTCATGCAAGAAGGTCATCCTATAGCATACTCTTCAAGGAAACTGAAGAGCCATGAGAAGAATTATGCTACCCATGATCTAGAACTGTTAGCTATCATCCATGCTCTAAAGATTTGGAGACACTACCTGTTGGGTAACAAGTTTACTCTAGTAACGGATCATAAAAGTCTCAAGTGGATCTTTACCAAGAACAAGCTCAACATGGGGCAACGTCGGTGGATTGAAGTGCTGGAGGAGTATGATTTTAAAATCAAATACCGACCTGGAAAGGAGAATGTAGTTGCGGATGCACTCAATCGCAAGGCATTCCTTAATTCTCTAATCTTGCAAAATCCATCAACAGCTAGATCTCTAGCCACAAAGGTATCCATGCCAATAAGGTCCTTCCCACCAATCACCCATAAGCCCACCCCTAGGCTCGGGATTTAAAGTCTCCCTTTCTCACAAGGCCCCCATCAAATTATTCCTAGCCCCGGAATTTTAAGAGGAGAAGAACTCTCAAGCCTCCATTTCCGCAAGGCCCGTTCACAAGAACCCTTTCCGCGAACCCCTTCTCTCCCGCAAAAAGGCCCAAACTTCGAACCCTAAGGCCTTCCATAAGCCAAATTCCGCTAATCGGTACTTCTGTCAAGGATCCATACTTCAAAAGGGAATCTCCGCGTACGAGGGAAATGGGCAAAGATCTTAAAACTGCGTACCAAGGTGAGTAATTCGTAGACCGCGAAGGCAAACCAGAAGCCGAAATCACGATGGCCCCTAGGAAGTCACAAGGCGCATCTGCAGAAGGATCATCTCCTAGTATTCATGTGGATATTTCACCGAGCCCAAAAGTCCAGGTTTTCTTCCTACTTTTGATTTATGTAGAAGTATTGCAATTATGCATGGTTATTTCATGGAACTAGGATGCACTTATGCTTGTTAAATCCACCTAGCTAAATGTGATTGAAATAAATTGGCTATTTGAAATTTACTTGAAGTAACTCACGATACAAAGTTGGTCATTTGTACTTTCAATGGAATGAAAGAAAAAGAACATGAGGTGTCTATGTATTTTAGTACCTTATTAGCAAGTTGCCCTTTATGCATTGCAAAGTGACGAGTCTAGAACAACTAATGACTATCGTTACAAAGTCGAAATTATTGTTGTACACCTTTGATTATGCAAGGAAAGATTAAATTGCATGTCACATTTTTAGACAAATCTTCTTTGTAATGATTCATTAAGGATGTCGTTATTGTAATGTGTCCACTAGTATCATCCAGGACACGTCTTAGCAGTCCATCGAAAAGGATGTCTAGAAAACTCCGCCCGGCACTCCCATGGAATGTTACAGGTTTTGCGATCTAGGTCTTCCCGCGTATGCCATGTAGGGGAAGTATCCTGGCCGTTCCCACTTAGGATCGAGCGGGATTAGGGTTTTCCTGATTGGTCATTAGCTAACAGCAACTAGCGTCAGACCCGAGCGAACTACTTTACGCAGAAACGCCAGGTCCGAAGTGGATTCACGCTGCACTTGGTTCAAGGAGAATGGGAAACAAGAGGGATGCAAGGCTCAACCTTTCTGCCATAAGGCATAGTCCCATTCCATTCCCCTAAAACAGCGTAAATCGGGTAAGACGTAACTCTAGGTCATCGCTCTAGTTATTAATTTTGATGATCATCCCGCTATTCTTAAGAAAAGTTACCGGCTAACCGGGACCACCCAACCGTAGGACGGACCCATGGTCCATCCTTCACACTTTCCTCGGTTTGTTTTAGTTATGTAATTGTCTAACACATTAATTTGACATATAACAATCAGCTTCTTTAATTAATCTTGTTAAGCACTGGTTCCTTCACGTAATCTTATCACGTGACATAGAAAAACAATATCAAACAAATTCTTTATTATCATTTCATCATTTTATCTTTGAAATACAAGGAGTTCCGCCCGTAGGCTTGTCCATAATCCACCCGAAGGGTATCCAGTAATCCCTAGGGATCACTATTCCAAGCTTCCGCCCGTAAACTAGTATGCGGGCCTCAAGATCCAATCCCAAGTCACGTTAGCCTCTTGTGCAGGTCCCGGAAGGCGAGGGATTTATGGCCAGAGCCCCCCTGGCACCCAAGCGTCCTCCTGCTCCAAGTAGAACTCAACGGAGAGACCTCTCGCGGCGGGTTCGGTCCACGTTCCTGGCGCGGTCAACAACCCCCTTGGTTAGGGTCAGCCAGGGAGTCGGGGGTAACTGAAGCTGCCTCTCCCTTCAGGCCTTCAACCTGAAGCATTAGATATATTTTCATCCTTTAGTTCCTTGAGCAAACAATGCAAACAGTACTTTCTAAACTGTTACAAGCACAATCAATTCCAGTGGTCGTTTATTTGGCCAATTGTTAAGGAGTGAATCTTTCTCTCTGAATGCATCCAGCACTCGATCCATGATCAATTGCAACGTGGCAAGATCCCCAAGGGTTTGTTTGTTAACCCTATATCCTTGGGTTAGGGCCGTACCCTACTAACCGAACTTAACCAATACCTTAAGTTCTATTAACAATAAATATGTTATTCCAATTTACTAATTGGTCTTTTGCTTCCAAGCAAATATCTAATCCTCGTATCTTGGTTACTTTACCCAAGAAAGGTACTATATCATGACGATTATTTCTCCTCTTGCAAGATAAACTTGCGTAAAAATCTACCAATCTCATTCCGAGGAATTGGCCATTCCCTTTTGATCAAATCACAAGATCATGCGACTCTGCAACCTATTGCGCGAATGTCGCATCAAAATCATGGGACTATTTTACCCATCGAATGGTGTTGTCTAATCACGAAATCATGATTAGATAGGAAACAAGGTTAGGGTATCTTCATAGCAAACCGTTCCTGATTGCACTAGGTCGATATTGTCGGTCCTAAAGGTCCAAATCCAAATCGAGTTTCATTCTTTTAGCGAGCGATCCTTAGGGTAAAAACCCTAGATCGTTTTCGCAAGTGTGTCCTATTGTCCCTACATTCCGTGAATGAGGGCAAGTCTTTAGGGTATAAGAGTTTCAACTTGGCAATAAGTGCGACTAGGTCATGTCCTCAACATGCTAAACCCTAGTTAGCACTTAGGATATGTTGCATCGATTTAACCAGTCCTAAGCAAGTCCTTTGCGGTTTAGGTGTTTAGGGTAAAACACTATCCTTGTCTATTCTTGAAGATATTTCCGATACCATTCTCATAATCACATGATTCATTGCCTACAAATGACTAAATTTACCAACCCTAACTTTCCTGGTTAAGATCAAAGCATAGGTCAAATTACGGCATAATTTTTCATTGACCCCTCTAGAACATGCATTTCATGATTTATGCTGCTAGGCTTTCGGGGTTTATATTAAAATGGACCATGCAGCCTTTTCCTAATTTTATTTCTGAATGAATTATTCGTAGGCTAAATGAGTATTACACCAACTTTTGTAACTACTTACGTAATTGATTGAGATTTATGCCAAAAAAAAACCTAGAGCTAACTTATTCCAATTTACAATCCATGCCACACGCAAATTTCTAGAATCATTTCTAGGCTCTTCTATTTTCTACTGGATTAATGACTTTCCATAATGAATCATTCAATGAAAAAAATGCAACATGGGATTAATCTTTCCATCCCTAAACGAATGATTTTGACTTTATAAAGATGATCTTTAGTTTATCTAAATTTGTTACTTTGTAATGCATTAAAAAAAAAAACCACTTGCTAGGAATGCATAGAGATCTTATGCTCTCTTTTTTTCCATTCGTTTATTTGAAAAATACAAATGACTGATTCTTTGATCGTAGGCTATTTAGCCAAGTATTTCAATAAAAAAAAGTACAACCTAATTTCATAATTTAACCATACATAATTGCAATATTACGACGTAAATCAAAAATAGGAAGAAAACCTGGACTTGTGGGTTCAGTGAAATGTCCACATGAATATTAGGCAATGATCCTCCTACGGTTGTGCCTTGTGCCTTTTTAGGGGCTATCGTAAATGTGGCCTTTCCGTCTTGGATGCGGCTTTGCGAAACTCGCTTTGTAATTCACTCGTCTCTTATGAATGTTTTTTCCTTCGTTTCGTAAAAGCTCCAGTGCGAATTGAATACACGGACAGAGGTTTAGCCCTCGGGCTAATTGGGAGATTGAAGGAAATCCAAAGGGACAAGCTTAATGAGCCTTTTTAAAGGCCTCGGATAGGACCCACAAAAATGGGGTATTAACTGGACTTTCAACGGATTGGAAAAAAAAAAGGGGCAAAAGGGTATAAGAAGTCCTTAAAAGGGATATCTCCGTGGAGGGGAAAAGAAACCCACAGAAAAAGGTTTAAATCCCAGGAAGGGGGGGTAAAAAAAACCTTTTTAGTGCAAGGCCGAGGGGTAGTTTTTAGGATGCTCTAGGTGGGTAAAAAGGGGGGCAAAAGGGGAAAAAAGAAGGGGTGTAGAAGACCCTTAAGAGTGGATTTTGTATGGGGCACAAAGGGTATAAAAGAGGCACATGAAGGGGCTTTGGATTCCCGGGGCAGGGGGTGTTTTAGCAAGCCCATATGAACCAGGGCTAAGGGAAAAAGAAAAGGGTATGAAAGGGGGCTTAGGAAGCCCCCTTGGAAGCTTCTAGTAGCTCCAGAGAGCTTTTGCACGTGGAAAGCTTACGTGGAGGAGAGGAAAAAGAAAATGATTTCTGGGCGACAGTGGCGCGATTCCCACGGTGGTGTCAGCAGTCTCTCCCTCCTTCACGACTGCCTAGCGTCTCCACTCATCCTCTCCCTCTCACGGTAGCAGCAGCATCTTCTCTTGCTCCACGGCCAACGTCAGCAGTCTGACCGTTCTCCTCTCTCCTCTTCAACACTCCCCTTCTCAGCTGGTGTCAATGTGGGCCTCCCCCAACTCACGGCAGCGTAAGCACCTTGTCCCCTCTCTTTTGACGGCCAGCGTCAACCCTCACACTCCACGACAGCGACCAATGGCAGCGTCAGAGTTCTCGACTCTTCCCTTCCCCCCTCCAAAGCTCCCATAGCCATTATTTTTATAGGGAGAGGGAGAGGTAGCTCCCTCCCCCACGTGGCATCGGGCATGCTTCGTTCGTCTCATGGCATCCTATTCCCTTCTCCTCCAGTACAATAGTCGACTGGAGGAGAGAGGGATAATCAATAAAAAAATTTGTCATTATCCTAACCTTTTAGCCTCCTAAGAGGAGATTCGTATGCAAAATGCGTGGTTTAGATTCGTGAATGTTACAGTTATCAACCGTAGGAAATTGCAAAGCATGGAAAATATTTTAAGGGCTCCATGAAATAGGTTAATTCTAGCTTCAATTGGCATGAATCTCATTTAACTACGTAGTAGTTAGGAAAAGGTTGCATGTTGGACGTTCGATGTACGCAATAATTTAATTCATCAAGGGTACACTTAGGGAAAGGCTGCATGGTTCATAAAAGTGTAAAATCTTAAAAGCTTAGTGGCATGATTCATGAATGCAAGTCCTAGTAGGATCAATGGAAATCATGCCGCAATTTAACATGTGCTTTGGTCTTAACAATAAAAGTTAGGGATTGTGAATCTAGTAGTACGTAGAGGCAATGAATCATGTGCTTGTGTGTATTGTGACGTAATGCAACTAGTTTTTTCCCTTTTAGATCAAGACAACATCTTTAGGAATGGTTCATCCTTGTCGTAAGACAAGTAACCTGGATTACCTAAAACACCTAAAACGTAAAGGATTCGCATAGGATGGTTAAATGGATACAATACAATACTCCAAGTGCTAACTAGGGTTTAGCATGTTGAGGACTCGACGTAATTTTGCACTTGTTGCCAAGTCAAATCCCTCATACACAAAGGTCCTACCCACATTCACGGAATGTAGGACGATTGGACGCGCTTGCAAGAAAAGATCTAGGGTTTCTACCCTAATAATCATGCAATCAAATGTTGAAACTCGGATTGAGTTGGATCCCCTAGGACCGAACATTGTCGGTCTAGTGCAATTGGGAATGGGTTGGATAAGAAGACAACCTAAACCCTTCTTCTTGTCTAATCATGATTCCATGACTAGAAAACGCCGCTCATGGAAGAGATGTGACACTTGTGCAACAAGTTGCAACATCACATGATCTTGTGGTTTGATCACAAGAGAGTTTCCAAATCGTTGGAATGAGATTGGCAGATTCTTGTGCAAGTTTATCTTGCAAGAGGATGAGTAGTCATCCTCTTATATCACCTTTCTTGGGAAAAATTGCCAAGTTAATATAAGAAATTTAGGTATTTGCTTGGAAGCAAAGGACTAATCAATAATTTGGAACGACATAGTCTCCATGATTTACTATTAATAAAACCTAAGGTATTGGTTGAGTTGGGTTAATAGGGTATGGCCCTAACCCAAGGATAAAAGGGAGAACAGACAAACCCTTGGGGATCTTGCCAAGCTGCAATTGATCCCGGATCGAATGCTCGATGCATTCCAGAAGAAGGATTCACTTTTTAGCAGTTGGCCAAATAAACGACCACTGGAAATGACTGTGCTTGTAACAGTTTAGGAGCACTGTTTGCATTGTTTGCTCAAGGAACTAAAGGATAGAAAGATATTTAATGCTTTAGGTTGAAGGCGTGAAGGGAGAGGTAGCTTGAGTTACCCCTGACTGTCTGCCTGAGCCTAACCAAGGGGGTTGTTAGCCACGCCATGAACGTGGACTGAACCCGCCGCGTGAGGTCTCTCCGTTGAGCGCTACTTGGAGCACGAGGACGCTTGGGTGCCAAGAGGGGCTCTGGCCGTAAATCCCTCGCCTTCCGGGCCCTGCACAAGAGGCCAACGTGACTCGGGATTGGATCTCGAGGCCCGCATACTAGTCTACGGGCGGAAACTTGGATTAGTAATCCCTCTGGATTGCTGGATAGCCTTTGGGCAGATTATGGATTAGCCTACAACCTGGACTTTATGGATATATTCCAAAGATAAATAAGATAACCTGTTGAAAAGGAACTTATTTGACATTGTTTTTCTATGTCAAGTGCTAAGATTACATAAAGGAACCAGTGTCTAACGGGCTAATTAAGGAAGCTACTTGATGCATGTCCAGCTAAATGTGGTAGGTAATTAGACAACTAAAGCAACCTTGAGGAAAGTATGGTGGATGTGGCCATGGGTCCGTCCTACGGATGGGTGGTCCCCGTTGGCTGGGAACTTTTCTCAATCGTAATGGACAGCAAAGAGATCTTCTCAAAGGAAATGAATAGTAAGGGCATTGATCTAGAGTCTAGGTTACAATAATCCCGGTTTATGTTGTTTTATGGGAACAGAATGGGACTATGCCTTATGGCAGAGAGGTCAAGCCTTGCATCCCTCTCATTCCCCATTCTCGTTGAACCAAGTGCAGCGTGAATCCACTTCAGCCCTGGCGTTTCTGCGTAAAGTAGTTCACTTGGGGTTCGACGCTAGTTGCTGTTTAGGAAAATGACCATTAGGGAAAACCCTGATTCAGGTCGGTCCTAAGTGGGAATGGTTGGAATACTGACGCTACGTGGTAGATGTGGAAAGTCCTAGATCACAAACCCTGTAACATTCCATGGGAGTGTCGGGTGGAGCTTTCTAGACTCTCTTTCCAATGGACTGCTAAGACGTGACTTGAAAGGAAAGATGTGGGCACGTTACAGAACATTTATATTTGGTTTTTAATTTACTAAAAGAGAATCAATTATATGCTAATCGTGATAAGAGTGAATTTTTTCAAACACAAATTGAATACTTATGACATAGTGTTTCATCTGAAGGTATTAAAGTTGATCCTGAAAAGATAGAATTAGATTTAAATTGGCCGATGCCTAAAAATATGCATGAATTACGTTCTTTCTTAGGTCTTGCTAGCTTTTATAGAAAATTTGTGAGAAAACTTTCATTGCTTACATTACCTTTGACAAAATTATTAAAGAAAGGTATTGTGTATCATTGGTCTGAAAATTAGCAAAAGTCTTTTGATTTACTAAAACATGCTTGAACTCATACTCTTGTGTTGCAACTCCCTAACTTTAATAGAGCATTTTTCCTAGTAGTCACTGACGCTAGTGGATCTCGAATAGGAGTTGTCCTTATGTAAGATTCCCATCCCATATCCTACTGTAGCTGCAAGCTTAAACCCTCTGAACTCAAGTATTCTACGTACGATAAAGAATGACTAGCTGTAGTACAAGCTTTATGTCAATGGAAATACTATTTAATGGGATCTGAATTCATGATTAAAATTGACTAACAAAGTATCAAACATCTCCTTAGTCAGCCACAAATATCTGACTGACACATTAAATGGGCTACCTTTATTCAAAATTTTCATCCACTTATCCAATATCAGCTCGAAAAAAAATATATTGTTGCCTATGCCTTGAGTAGAAGACCAACTATTCATAATATCTCTGTGATATGTTTTGATTCTCTTATCCCTATGAAAGATACTTGTGATCAAGACCCCAATTTTCAAGCTAATTGGAATAAATTATTTAACAATAACTGGATTCCAATTGATTCCTTGTCTTATGCTAATCGATCATTTATGTTTTATGAGAAAACGTTATGTGTAACTCTTCCCTTTAGATTATTTGTGTTGCACGAAATTCATTGTTCCCCATATCAAGGCCATAGAGGTATTATTTCCACTTTACATATTTTGATTGTAGATTTTTATTGGCCATAGATGGAATCTAATGTTTCTAAATTTGTATTTGAATGTTGAATTTTTCAAAGGGTTAAGCAACACCATGGTAAGCAGTATGGTTTCTTAACGCCTTTACCAATCCCTGAAAGACCATGGGAGCATATTTCAATGGATTTTATAACTGATTTGCCTAACACTCAAGCTAATCACGATATGATTTGGACTATTGTAGATTGGTTTAGCAAACAGACATATTTCATTCCATGCAAGAAAACATTAACTGCATCTCAAGCTACTCAATTGTTTTTGAAAAGTGTTTTCACTAGCCATGGTTTACCAAAAGTTATTATTATTTATCGTGATTCTAGATTCTGCAATAATTTTTGGACTACTTTGTTTGCTAACTTAGGAACAAAGATTGATTTTTCATCTACATTTTATCCAAAAACAAACGGACAAACAAAAGCTACAAACAACACAATGTTGGATCTTTTACGTGCATACACAATTTCAAAACCACAAACCTGGGATATACACTTGCATTTACTTCAATTTGCATACAATAACACACCACATAAAGCTACGCAAAAAGCACCTTTTGAAATCATTTATGGATATAGATTGCCTTCACCTCTTACTTCATTGTCAAACAAAGTTAAAGCTGTTGATGATATTGCCAACATGCATGCTATTATTTTTTATGAAGCTAAAGATATACTTGTGAAAGCCCAGCAATCATATACTAAACAAGAAAACAAGAAAAAAAAAGCTATGAATTTTACAGTTGATGATTATGTTTGGTTACAAATTGAAAAGCGAAGACTACAAAGTGTTGAGAAACACCCTATTGTAAAGTTAGCTCCTAGATTTTATGGACCTTTCAATATCATTCACAAAAATAATGACAATGCCTTTAAATTAGAACTGTCCCAACATTGAAAAATCCACAATACTTTTCATATCATTTTGTTACGACCTTTCAAAAACCAATTACCTGCTTACCCTGTTTATGAAAATACTCCTTTGTTAGAAGAATAAACTGAAATCTTCGAACCTAAGACTATTTTAGATACCGATTTTATGACCACTAGAACTGGTTGTAGATATTCTGGATATTTGGTGAAATTTAAAAATCATCCTATTGAAGAGGCCCAATGAATGCATGCTCGTGACCTAAGTGCTTACCCTTCACTGCTCGCTCCACATTGAGCTAATAGCAATTGAGAAAAATTGCTATCCCACCCCGGAGGTATGATGCCAGGAGGCATATTCCACGTTGGATTCTATGAGGTTTTGCGGTGGATTCCATAAAATTATATTTATTTGTCGGGGTTCGTACACAATGTGGATTCCTTGTGCGAAAAGTCAATAGGGATGCCTGTCCTTTTCGGGTGTCTCATTTATATATTGTGCAAGTGGGTGATTCCATAGCGAGTGACTCCACAAAATATATATTTAAATTGATGGACGTTTATGAGTTTAGAGTGCACACTCATATTAAATTAAAGTTAGGGCAGAGTTCCAACCTATTTATTTATTTTGTAGTTGAAGAATGCTAGGTATTCACTTTTGTGGGTATAATTTTATTATTTTCTAACAATTGTGAATGCTTCATTTGATGTTTAGAGCAGGCCACGGTGGCGCTTGGAATCATTGGGCAATAGCGTGTATTCAAGTTATTTAGAGGAAATTATCATTTTTTATGTGAGCGCGTCTTAGGCGTGGTGCCAATATTTATTTTGGCGTGCTTATTTATTAAAGTGGTTGATATATATTTATTATTTTGTATGCGCATGGGCGCACGATTTAAATATTCATTATTGGACATTGTATTTAGGCATAATTCGACTCTTGGGGAACCCAACCGCTTTATTCTTTATTCGGAAAAAAGCAAACACAAAAGCTAAAGCATGCTAATTGTAAATTTGGGCTATTTTGTGAGCTTGGAGATGAATAATATATTTACTACATGCTTTTTGGAGCACTCACACAAGGCATGGTGGGAGATTGTACCCAATTGGTCTTCTTGCTTCATGCAGTGCAAATCTTCTCTCCTAGATTTTGAGCAAAAAGTAGAGTTCTTTGTTCTTGGGGACCTTCCAGCGCTCGCTATGTACGGATATGGCATCCGAACTACGCAGCAAAAGGTATTTGGGATTTCTTCAATAATAGCTATAAACATAAAGATATTGTATATCAAAGGACCATGTTCAAAAATTTTGCCTACCACTATGCATAAAGATCAATCTACCTCTAAGTTCTTAAAATAGTGGCGGTCCCTACTAGATGAAACCATAATATCCGGTTTAGTTATCTCTCAAGAATTGCAAGTTGTGTTTCTTATCTCCTCTTTGCCTCTATCTTGGATAGCCTTTATTACCACTCAAATCTCCACTAATAAACTCAATGTTTAGCCTCTCATCAATGGAATCAAACAAGAGCAAGTCATGAGGGATACGCTGTTTACTTCTTCTACTCAAAGAGTCCAAATCCCTAGCTGTAACTGCCTACATCCTAAAACATCTTCACAAAAGACGTCACTCCCTTCACCCAAAGTTCAATTTTTCTAGAATCCTTGGAAATCTTCATCAAAAACCCAACTCTCATCACTCATTTCAATCCTTATTCATTTCTAGAAATCCTCACTATCATTTCATATATAATGCAAAAGACAAGGTCATATAAAAAAGGATTGTCGACAAAAAGATATATTCAACAAACAACACTCAATGGGGCAAGATCACTTTGTTAGCATTGGAAATTATGACATAAAAGATCAAGTAGATAATATCATCATCATCTTAGGTACAAGTGTTTAGGTACCTCATCCAAACTCCAAAGAAGAATACACCTAGTTCCTAGACTATGGAGCTACTCATCGTATGGCTTTTAACAAAGAATGGTTGGTTAATTTCAAAAAGATGTGTACTCCACTCAGTGTTGCCATGGGGGACAACAACATCTAGCAATCTTAAGGCTACAACACTATTTAAGTGGAGCTTCCATCTAGCCACATAATCAAGGAACATAATGTCTACTTCAAAATCTCAAGAAAAACCTTTTAAGCATCAGTGAGCTCACTTCTCAAGCTTCTTTCACTGCTCACTTCTTCAAGGACCATTGTGTCTTGCATCTACTTTCACATTCTCTCATAATCACTTGTCAGATTGGATTTCCACAATTGGATATTCAATACTCCCACCTCCTACCAATGCTTCCACTAATTCCACCTCACTCTCTAGTTCACCACAATATTCTCTTCTATGGCACTTTCGACTTGGTCATACCACCACCACCACCACCACCACCACCACCACCACCACTACTACTACTACTACCATGACTGCGATGACTACGACTATGACTACCACAACAACAAACCACTACCACTACCAATACAATAAATAAGAAAAGAAGAAAAAACAACAACAACTACTACTATCACTACTACTACAATAACAACAAAGAATAAAAGAAGAAAAAACTACTACTACTACTACAAAAAAGAAAACTAAACAACAATAAACAAAAAAAGAAAAAAAACTACTACAACTACAACAACAACAAACAAGAAAACTACTATTACTACTACTAGTACTACTACTACAATCACGACTACGACGACTATGACCACGACTACTACAACAACAACAAACAAGAAAAGAAGATATTAAACAACAACAACTACTACTACTATCACTACCACTACCACTACCGCTACTACTACTACAACTACCACAACCACAACAAACAAGAAAATAAGAAATTAAACAATAACAACTACCACTATCGCTAACGCTAGCACTATCGATACCACTACCCCTATCACTACCACTACCACTACCACTATTACCACTACCACAAAAACAACAAACAAGAAAAAAAGAAAAGAACAAAATAAAACAGCAACAACAATAACAATAACCTCTCCCTCCCTCTCTCTCCCCCTCCCTTCCTCCCTCTCCCTCTCTTTTTCTCTTTCCCTATTATGTTTAATGTTTTCTCCCTCTCTCTCTCATTCCTTCTTTCCTTTTCTCTCTTCCTCTCCCTCTCTCATTTCCTCTCTTTCTCTCTCAATACACATGATTTTTAACAAAAAAAAGTAAAAGAACATGAGAGAAAACAAAAACAAAGCAAGAAGGAACAATGCACTCACCACAAAGGCCCGAGGATGGATTTGGCGGCTCCCCTTCGCCCTCTGTATACTTCCTCCTTTCTTTCGTAAACGGGGGCAGCGACAGTGAGAAGATTTCCTTCTCCCTCTTTCTCTCTTTCTCTCCCTCTCCCTCTCAAATGCAAGATGGAGTTTGCTCTCCCTTTTGCTCTCTATTTCTTTCGTTCGCGCAAAATAACGCACTCGAGTTTTGGCCCACATTTTTTGTCTGAGCACCATCACTATTTGTGTCATATTTGCGATGCAAATAGTGACACTTCTATTTTGCATCGGAAAGCGTCATTGCTATGCCTCTATATCCTTGTAGTGCATCCTTTGTATCTTGCCATGATTCCATGAGCGTTTTCAGTAATCCATATTGTATCTATTTCATGTATCAGTCTAGTTATGGATTCAAGTACACTTTGCCTTCATTTTGACAACCATTGGTCTCATTACTGTAACCCTTTTATATAGCCCAAATATAGAGTATAGTATTACATGTGGCAGGATAGCTTGCTGCCTTGCCACAATTTTTTTTCTATGTAACCGTCGCTATTAGCGACACAAATTTACTGCACGCATTGCTATTAGGGTTGTAGTTGGTATCGCAAAACATTGCTATTTGCATCCTTATTTACGTCTCAAATGCGATGCCAATAGTGACACAAATAGTGACACGAATGTAGATGATTCTATGGCATCACTAATATCGACGTGTTTAGCAACGACGGGGGTAATGTTTTTGGTGAACATTTTGGTTGCTTTGCACATTGGTATGAGGCCTATATATTGTAGTGTGCCTCATGTAGTGCAACTTGCTATTCTTCAACAATTACATATCTTCTCAACACATTTTCAATGCCCCTCCTATAGTGCACTCCCATAATAATCTAAAAGTGTTTACTCTATAATGTCAACCTTCTATAGTGATCTCTTGACAGTTGTACAAGCATCATTCCATCAAGCAGAAAAATTAGCATTTGATCATTAAAATTTTTGAATTTGTAAAATTGGTGCTACTACCAATATCTTATTTAATATACCAAAATCTTTATATTGGTCATGCCTCCAGACAAATGAACTCTCTTCTTAGTAAGCAATGTAAGCAAAGCACACATATGAGCTAAATATCGCAAATACCTACTATGCCATTTCACTTGTCCCATGAAGATCATCACTTCTTAAGCTATTGTAGGTACATCAGCCTTCCTTTAGCAACAAAAACAGATTTAAACGGGTTAAGTGACATCCCAAATTGATGGCATATTTCAAAACACAACCTAAGATGCTCTGTTGGTGATTTGCTTTCTTGCCAAACACATAGAAATCATCTATGAAAACCCTAAAAAAAAGTGTGAGATATGGATCAAAAGTTTTATGAGTTGCATCCCAAAACTCTGGTGGTTTGTTTTTTAGACCAAAGTTCATAACAATACTTACAAATGCTCCCCACTCCATTATAAAAGTAGTCTTTCCATAACATATGGATGCATTTAGAACTGATTATATCTAGAGAAACCATCCACAAATTGTAAATCTCATGACGTGCTACATCCAATAAAGAATCTCTAAGGAAGAGGGAATGGATAAGTTATTGTTGTTGCATTCAATTTTCTATAATCCATGCAAATCCATGTATCTTGCCATTCTCTTTGGACACCACTACAATAGGTGATAGCCAAGTCACTTCATTCGCAGGCTTAATATAGCCAACTCTAAGAAGTTTATCAATCTCTTCTTTCACCTGTTTAGCATAGTTTGGATTCATACAATACCTCTTTTGAATGATAGCTTTAGCATTGCCTTCAAGCTATTTCTATGTTGACATAGCCTTGGATCAAATCCCTTCATATTAGTATATTCCCAATCAAAAATATCATGAAATTCTTTGCATAGATTAATCAACAATTTCATACAATATTCATCAATAAAAATAATCACCTTTATTGGATTAGAATGGGACTTGGCATCCAAATACACTTCTTGAACATCATCTTCAAATACGCTAGCTGACTTACTCATAATGTGTTCATATCTCAACTCCACATCAATAATATCTTACTAACTTGCTCTATCAAAATCCTCCTCTGTTTGCGACGAAGGGTTTTGCTACTCCTTAAGTATCTCCACATCAGTTCCCTTACTCCCCTTAGGGTTACCATTGCTTTCTGTAGCCAATGTGATATCTTCCTGTATGAAGTCATTGTGTTGTTGTATGGGGTTCCTATTTACTAATAATGGTAAACTTGCTGCTTGCAGTGGTAAATCTACTTCCGAAATAGGTACTGCTGAAAACACATTATATTGAGACACAATCTTTTCAACATCTACCTCAAAAATTAGTAGAATAGTAAGATTAGCTTGTAAAAAGGATTCTTTTTCTTCTTCTTCAATCTCATGTGCAACATTTATATCTAAGCAACCAATGGATGATACTTGGGTCTCAATACCACTTGATTACTATAGATAACTTAACCTCCTTATCACCATGACGAATGATTGCCGTATCTAAACCCCAATCCTACTCTTGATCTTGGCTAATCTAAACCAAGGTCTTCCAATCAACATGTTATATGAATCCCCTAACCTTCCATGCAGAGAATGAAAAAGCCTACCTTGATCTTCAGCCATGCTGCTTGAATAAGTTGATTATTTAGTATCCCAAAAGGTTGAAGTCTCCACTAGTCAGCTATCTTAACTTGAAATGGTGTTGCCACCAATTCTTATAGTTTGTGTGCCAAATACAATTCTTCACATAATATATTAACTCCTGAATTGTTGTCTATTAATACATCATCAAATTTACTACCTAAATATTCCATTTGAATAGTTGAAACCTTATAATGAACGACCTTTGGTTGTGTGGGGATAACTGCTTGAGATTCTAACATCTTCCTACTATCAATAGCATAGTGTTTCCACACTTTTTCTTGATTTAGCATAATCTTTGGAATGAGCTTTTTCTTGAATCCTAGAATCAAATGAAGGATTTTTTCCAAAGTTAACTACAATGAGGAGTTAGCTAATGCAACAAATAATTCATGAGAACCCTAAGACTAATCATATGAATCCAAGCTTTGGTTCTGGTAACTAAAGTGCATTCCAATTAGCGGCATATCTTGTTTTTTCTCCTCATACAACAATTAACTCTCTTGGATCTCATGCAAAAATTCTGCAAAATTAGATTGTTTTAATTGTTTCTTCTTCTGCAACTTTAGAATTTCTTTGGAGGCCACTTCCCTAGTCTTTTTCTAGTCCTCCTAGTTGATCATCTGCTTGGCTCTAGCCCTAGTGATGGCTAAAACTATTGTCTCTTCTAAAAAATCTTCCATGACTATACAGTTTGAGCAATATGAGCCTACTTATGGGTTTAAACCATGCTTAGTTACATTTAAAACACCCTTACTTGGCACCTCTTTCTGAAAAGATTCTTTGACTTGTTGCTCTAGCTGTTGGGTTGTTGCTTGGTCCTATGTGACTTCTGCAGATATCTCAACAAGAATGACTATTGCGGGTGTCGAGGGTGGTTGATGTCCACAAGGTAGTCTTGCAGATTGCATTCCTTGCTACTCTCGAGTTTGCATTCCCCTTTTGGCCCTATGGCGCACCCATAACTCAGAGCTAGGTCCTAATGTATGTCCTTGCCTACCATAGTAATATCAAGACCCTCATTGCCCCTATAGGGCATTATTCCATAGCATTGGCTACCCCATTTCTTAGGTGGCTAACCCTTCTTTCCAAAACCTTTGAATCATTGCTACTATGCCATCTCAGGGGCAATTTCATTTACTGATGTCGCTGGCAATGACATTTTTTGTCTTGCATTCCACACCACTAGGTTGTACTAACATTCTCCATCTTCATGGCTCACCTCCTAACATATGATACATGACTTCGAATTTTGCGAAGTATTCATAAATCCCATATCCAACCACTAATTCTCTATTTTCTTCTCGAACCTTTTTTTCAAGGCTATCCTTTTCTCTTTTTCTTTTCCGTTTTTTTAATCCTTAGAAGAACTCTCATCCAACCCCCTAACAAAGTATAAATATTGTAAATCCAAAGAAGGCCTATCTTGTTGATTTAACCTTTTCAAAAGGTTCTTAATGTTTGTGCATAGTCCTTGACCAACATGGTATTTTGCTTGATTTTCTTTAGCTTCTTTCACACATATGTAGCTGTCTTATATTTTTTAAATTTGCTTAAAAAAGCATTTTTAAGGACATCATATGTAGTAAATTGTCCAATATCGTAGGTATTATACCAATCCATGGTATTACCTTTAAAGTTGTTGCAGACTATTGTAATTTGACATGATTCCAAACATATTGTTAAAACTACTAGCAACCCACCTTATCTTAAAGTGCACCACATGACAGTCTAGGTTCTCTTTCTTCTTACCCAAAAACTTGGATGCCTTGACCTTAGGATTGAGTGGTGGGTTGGGATTCATGGCTCTCAATTTTTTCTTCTTTAATGGAGGCAATGGATTAAACTAAGAGACTTCTTTGTAGCGATTGCTTTACTTAGGTAACGTGTCCATTTGTTATCTTCAGGACACGTCATAGCAGTCCATCGGAAATGATGTCTAGAAAGCTCTGCCTGGCATTCCCATGGAATTATACGGGGTTTGCGATCTAGGACTTCCATGTTTGCCACGTAGCGGAAGTATTCCAGTCGTTCCCACTTAGGACCAACCTGAATTAGGGTTTTACCTATTGGTCATATCCTAACGGCAACTAGCGTCAAACCCAGCAAACTACTTTACGCAGAAACGCCAGGTCCGAAGCGGATTCACACTATACTTGGTTCAAGGAGAATGGGAAACGAGAGGGATGTGAAGCTCAACCTCTGTGTCATAAGGCATCGTCCCATTCCGTTCCCCTAGAACAGCATAAATCGGGATCATCTATAACTTAGACTCTAGGTCAACGCTCTTGATGTTCGTATTATTTGAATGATCTTCCTGCTGTCCATCTTGATTGAGAAAAGTTCTCGGCTAACCGGGACCACCCATCCGTAGGACGGACCTATGGCCACATCCACCGCACTTTCCTTAGGTTGTTTTAGTTATTTAATTATCTAACACATTTATTTGGACATGTATCAATCAGCTTCCTTAATTAGCCCATTAGGCACTAGTTCCTTAACGTAATCATAGCACTTGACATAGAAAAGCAATGTCAAACAAGTTCCTTTTTAACAA
Organism: Lygodium microphyllum; assembly: GCF_053477565.2. NCBI lineage: Eukaryota > Viridiplantae > Streptophyta > Polypodiopsida > Schizaeales > Lygodiaceae > Lygodium > Lygodium microphyllum. The sequence continues at coordinate 93,992,079 of NC_141156.1, forward strand.
GTTATCATATTTATATTTGAAATACATAGAGTCGAGCCCGTAAGCTTATCCACAATCCGCCCAAAGGCTATCCAACAATCCACAGGGATTACTAATCCAAGATTCCGCTCGTAGACTAGTATGCAGGCCTCGAGATCCAATCTCGAGTCACGTTAGCCTCTTGTGCAGGGCCCGAAAGGCGAGGGATTTACAGCCAGAGCCCCCCTAGCACCCAAGCGTCCTTCTGCTCCAAGTAGCGCTTAACGGAGAGACCTCCTGCAGTGGGTTCGGTCCACCTTCCCGGTGCTGTTAACAACCCCCTTGGTTAGGGTCAAGCAGGTTGTTGAGAGTAACTAAAGCTGCCTCTCCCTTCAAGCCTTCAACCTGAAGCATTAGATATCCATTTATCCTTTAATTCATTGATCAAACAAAGCAAAACAATGCTCTTAAATCTGTAACAAGCACAATCATTTCCATTGGTCGTTATTGTTGGCCAACTGCTAAGGAGTGAATCCTTCTTTCCAAATGCATCCAGCACTCGATCCGGGATTACTTGCGACTTGGTAAGATCCCCTATATCCTGGGTTGGGGTGTACCCTATTAACCTGACTTGATCAATACCTTAAGTTCATATGTTATTTCAATTTATCGGTTGGTCTTTTGCTTCCAAGCAATTATCTTTACTTAAGAAAGATACTATATTAGGACGATTATTCATCCTCTTGCAAGATAACTTTCGTAAGAATCTGCCAACCTCATTCTGAGGAATTGGCCATTCCCTTGTGATCCAATCACAAAATCATGCGACTCTACACTTGTTGCATAAGTGTCGCATCAAACTATGGAACTATTCTACCCATCAACGGTGTCTTCTAATCACAGTATCATGATTAGATATAACAACCCGTTCTTGATTGCATTAGGCCGACATTGTTGGTCCTAGGGTTTCGAGTTTCATCTTTTTAGCGAGAGATTCCTAGGAAAGAAAAAACCCTAGATCTTATCTCACAAGTATGTCCTACTGTTCCTACATTCCATGAATGTGGGCAAGTATTTAGGGTATAGGAGTTTAAGTTTTGGCAATACGTGATACTAGGTAAATGTCTTCACCATGCTAACCCTAGTCATTTCCTTGGGATACGTTGCATTTAACCCTTTTCTAAACGATTACTCCATGGTTTTAGGTGTTTAGGTTTATGCCAATTTAACGTGTCTATTTTTTAAGGTAATTATGCTATCATTTTCATAACCACATGACTCATTGTCTACGCGTAAGTTGATTTTCAAACCCTAACTTTTCGGTTTAAGATCATGAATAGGTTAGGTTATAGCCTAATTCCAATTAATCATCCTATAACTTGCGAACAAGATTCATGCTAAAACAAGCAGCCTTTTACCAATAATTATGCAGTTGAAAAATGATATTTATACCAAATGACTAGAGTTATGCAACTTAAGAATCATTTCATGCCTTGCAATTTCCTATGGATTATTAGTACTTTCCATAATGACTCATTGCAAAGAAGATATGTCCTAATAATGCGACATGCAATTTATACTTCCATGCCTAAACGGAGTGCACTATCTTAATTCCGTTTTGTAAATATGTACATTAATCTAAGTTCAGTTCATTGAAATGCACAAAAACTACTTGCTAGAAACGCATATCAATCTTCTACTCACTTTATTTTGTTTGTTTTATTAAAAATACTAATGACCGAACTCTTCCATCGTGAGCTAATTTTTCTAAATTAACTAAAGTATTTTAAGACAAAAAATGCATCTTATTTGAAAAAAAAATCATCCACGTACAATAGAATTATGACAACGTAAAATAAAAATTAGGAAAGAAAACCTCGACTTGTGGTGAGATGTCCATGTGGATGCTAGGAGACGATTCTCCTGTGGTTGCGCCTTGGGCTTTCTTAGGAGCCATCGTGAATGTGGCATTTCCATCTTGGATGCAGCTTTGCGAAACTCCCTTTGTAATTCACCCGTCCCTTATGAACGTTTTTTCCTTCCCTTCGTAAAAGCTTCGGTGCGAATTGAATACACGGAAAGGGGTTTAGCACTCGGGCTAATTGGGAGATTGAAGGAAATCCAAAGGGACAAGCTTAATGAGCCTTTTCAAAGGCCTCGGAGAGGACCCACGGAAAAGGGGTATTAACTGGACTTTTAACGGATTGGAAAAAGGGGAAAAAAGGTATAAAAAGGCCTTTGAAGGGATATTTTTGTGGAGGAGGGGAGAAACCCACGGGAAGGGTTTAAATCCCGGAAAGGGGGTGTTTTAAAATCCTCCGCGAGTAAGGCCCATTAAAGCCACGAGAAAGGGCTTAATGGCCTTTTAAAGACCCACAAGAAAAGGGAAAATAAAAGGTGTAAAAGACCCTTACCGAGGGCTTCTGTATGGGGGAAAAATGTATCAAATACCCTTAATAGTGGATTTTGTGTGGGGGAAAAAAGGGGGCTTAAAGATACATTTTGTATGGGGGGAAAAAAAGGCTTAAAGACCACATGAAGGCCCTTCAGGAAAAATTTGGGGGGGAAAGGGGCTTATAGAGGCCTTAGGGGGGAATATGTGGGGGGGGGGGGGGGGGGGGTGTAGTCTCAAAGAGCCATAGGAAGGGGGGCTTCTTAGGAGGCTTTTAGAAGCTTCCAAAGCCTTTGGAAGTTCTATGGAGCCCACGTGGAGGGAAAAGGGAGCAACTTTGTGGCGAGCTGGCGGCAGATATGGCGTGACGAATGGGGTGGACTGCACGATGGCTGCTGGCGTGTCTTGTTTCCCCGCGGACAACAGGGCCTTGGCTCCTCCCTCTCTCCTTCACGACCACCCTCTCCCTCTACTTTGTGGCTGCCTAGTAACAGAGTCTCCACTCTCTCCATCTATGCTTGGCGACGACAGAGTGAGGGCACTCCTATGCTCTCACGACCACCGCAACCACAATAGTCTCAGGCTTTTTCCCCTCTCGCTCAGCGGCGACGGGCCTCCAATCCTCCCACCATCCTCAACTTAAGTAGGTAAGTGGCATCTCGCATGGGTTCTCCCCCTAGGAAGCTCCAGCAAGGAGCTTAGTGGCCTTGCTAAACCCTTCTCCTCCAGCACAACAATCGGCTAGAGAAGAGAGGGATTATTTTTTTAAAATTGCTATTATCCTAACCTAAGAGGAGATTCGTATGCAGAATGCGTGATTAGATTCGGGAATATTACATTCTCTCCCCCTTGGAGGAATCGAGATGTCCTCATCTTGAGAAAAACTGAGGATCTTGATGGTTCAGAGTGCTTTCATCTATCCAAGTGGCGTCCTCTTCGGGATAATCTTTCCACTAGATGAGGCATTCTCTCAAGGTTTTGGATCTCAGTTGTCTCTCCCTAACATCTAAGATCCTGTCAGGCCTTAGTTAAAGGACTCCTTGACTAGGCATTACAACTTGTTGGTCATCAAGTACATGTTTAGGGTTAGGTAGATACTTCTTCAATAGGCTGATATGGAATACATTATGAACCTTTAGGTTCTCAAGGAGTTGCAGTCTATAAGCATTAGGTCCTAGGCAGTTGAGGATTTTGTACGGTCCACAATACCTTGGACTTAGCTTTTTGCAATCTCCTAAGGATAGGGAACTTTTCTTTGGACGTACGAGAATGAAGAACATATCTCCTTCCTCGAAGATTCTATCTTGACGCTTCAAATCCATGTATGCCTTCTGTCTATCCTTGGCACATTGGATGTCTTGTCTTATTGACTTTATTTGGTCATCCATCTCTTCCAACATCTTCCTTGAAGCTTCGACCCTTAAGGTTGGATCTGAGAAGTTTAGGGAACTTCGACATTTATGACCGTACAATGCTTAGAAAGGGGTCATTTGAATGCTTTGTTGGTAAGAAGCATTTTAGGCGAATTCAACCAAAGGTAAGTATTGAATCCACCTTTTCGGCTCATGATAGTAGTATGCCCTAAGCATATCCTCGATGACTTGATTGAATCGCTCTGTTTGGCCATCCATTTGGGGATGGTAAGCTCTGCTAAAATAGAGTTGAGTCCCAATGGCTTCAAAGATAGCTCTCCAGAAGTGTGATGTGAAGAGAGAATCACGATCACTAATGATTCTTCTGGGTTGCCCATGTAGCTTGAATATCTATTTGATAAACAATCTTGCAATGTTTGAGGCTTTATAGTTTGTCTTCACTGGAATAAGGTGTGCTACCTTAGTAAGCATGTCAACCACAACCATGATGGAGTTGTATCCTCCCTGAATTTGGGGTAGGCCAACAACAAAATCCATACTGATGAATTCCCATTTCATTTGGGGAATGTCAAGCGGTTGCAGCTTCCCTGGCATCTTGACATGTTCGGCTTTGATACGTTGACAAGACAAACACTCGGTGACATATTTGAGAGCGTCACCTTTAAGCCTCTCCCAATGGTAGCTCTTCCTAACTGCATTGAGAGTCTTGGCATAGCCAGGATGTCCTGAGAAAGGGGAATCATGAGCTTTCCACAATATCTTTTGCTTAAGTGACTGGCTTGTCGATATACATAGCCTCGTTCTATAGTAGACAAGTCCACTATTGACAGAGAATTCATGATACTTAGCCTGCAGCTTTTGGTCCTGATCCTTGATAGAGATTTCCCTTAGCATCCTTTGATAGGCTGGATCATGGCATGCTTCCTCTCTAGCTAACTCAAGTATTGGATTGTTTGGCATAGATACTTTTGTAGCTAGAGATCTAGCCGTTGATGGGTTCTGCAAGATTAGGGAATTAAGGAATGCCTTGCGACTGAGTGCATCGGCAACTACATTCTCTTTTCCTGGTCGGTACTTGATTTCAAAGTCATACTCCTCCAGCACTTCAATCCACTGACATTGCCTCATGTTGAGCTCATTCTGGGTAAAGATCCACTTGAGACTCTTATGATCAGTCACTAGAGTAAACTTGTTACCCAGCAGGTAGTGTCTCCAAAGTTTTAGAGCATGGATGACAGCTAACAATTCTAGATCATGGGTAGCATAATTCTTCTCATGACTCTTCAGTTTCCTTGAAGAGTAAGCTATCAGGTGACCTTCCTACATGAGCACACATCCCAAGGCAAGTATGCTAGCATCAGTTACTATCTCCAACTCCTTATTGAGGTCTGGAAGTTTTAGGATAGGTGTTGATACCAAACTTTGCTTCAGTCTATCAAAGATGGTTTGTTTGGGAGTTGACCATGCAATGGATGTTTGCTTCTTCAATAAGTCCGTAAGAGGTGCTGCAATCAAAGCATAGTTTTTTATGAAGACCCTATACCATCCTGTCAATCCAAGAAAGCTGCGTATTTCTTTGACAGTTGTTGGTATTGGCCATTCTAGCACATCTCTGACCTTGGCTGGGTCCACTGAGATTCCTTCTGCTAATACGATGAATCCCAGATATTCAATCTGACGTTTGAAGAATGCACACTTCTTTATCTTAGCATACAGCTTATGTGCCCTCATTGTCTCAAGGAAAATCCGAAGTTGGGATTCATGATCTTCTTCCTTTTTAGAATAGAATAGAGTGTCGTTGAAGAAAAAGAGTACAAAGTCATCAAGATATGGCCTAAAAATATCCTGCATTAACCTATTGAAGGTGGCAGGCGCATTCGTAAGCCTGAATGACATAACTAGGAACTCAAAGTGCCCATATATTGTGTTGAAGGCCATCTTTGGGATATCTTCTTCCTTGATCCTTATCTGATAGTAACTAGACCTGAGATCAATCTTGGAGAAGATCTTCGCACCCTGAAGACGATCAAGAAGCTCATCTATTCTAGGAATAGGGTACTTGTTCTTGACAGTTGATTGATTCAACCCTTTGTAATTAACACATAGTCCAAGCGTTCCATCTTTCTTTTCCTTGAACAGTACTCGAGCTCCCCATGGTGAATTGCTAGGATGGATGTAGCCCTGATCTAGCAGTTGCTTCAGTTGTTCCTTCAGCTCAATTGCTTTCGGTATAGACATCCTATAAGGCCTCTTTGCAATTGGCGCAGCTCCTGGTACTAGCTTGATCTCATGATCCACTTCTCTTTGAGACGGGAGTTCTGTCAACTCTTCAGGAAATACATCTGCGTATTCCTTTAGCCAAGAAGGTCCTTCACTAGACTCCTATTTCTGATCTAACTTGTTGAGCTTAATCAAGTAGACATGTAATCCTTTTTTGACTCCCTTTATAATCCAAGATGCTTTGGCCAATTGAATTTTTGGATTTCTAGCCTCTCATTGAGTTGTGACTAATTCTCTTTCAGAGTTTTGAAAGGAAACTTGGCCCTTTCCACAATGAATGTGGGTGTCATTAGGTTTAAGCCAATCCATTCCGAGTAGACACTCGTGGATACCTAGGCTCATGACTCTGAATTCGACCGAAGTTGTCTTTTCTCCCAGAAAGAATTCCACCTTAGCAGTTTGCATGGTACAAGTAACCTCATGACCATTTGCCAATTCCACAAGCAAGGTAGGTGCTTCTACTGTGGCTATTCCTAATCTTTTTGCACAAGCTGGTGACATAAAGGAATGTGTACTGCCACAATCAATCAAGGTCTTGAAACTTTTACCTTAATAGTCTGACGGTGTCTGAATCACCGAGAACTGGTGATTCGGGCCTTTCTTGTGTAGAGCGTCATGGACTGTCGCCCTTTCAAATTCTGCTTCCATGGTTGGATCTTCTTCTTCTTCACACATTTGTCTATTGACAACGCAGGCGGTTCTTCCTCTGCCTCGGGTAGCGGCTCCGTGTCCATAGCCCGTTCCTTGAAAAGATGGTTGGCGATGTCCTCCTCCAAGCTTGGGACATTGCCCCTTGAAATGATTGGGCTCGTTGCAATGGAAACAACGCAGGTTTCGGCCATTGCTTTGAGTAGAAACAAAGTTTTTGACGTTATTAGTCCTTGCTTTCTTTCTTTGTCCCTGATTTTGACTTTGAACTCTCTTCATTTGAGGCCTGAATGCTCTTGTGTTCGGGTCACTATAAGACCAAGTTTTGTTACCTCTTGGTCTAGCCTATACCTCCTGAATTATAGGGGCAGCTCGAATGAGTGCGTCCTGAAGATCTGATGGACGCATAGATTCGAGACGGGTATTTACTGGTGTATTTAAACCAGCAAAAAATTTTGACACATGTTGTGTCATGTCCATCTGTGGCGCATACTTAAGAACTGAGAAAATTTTGGAGTAGTATGCGTTGAGAGTGAGTCCCAACTGTTTTAGCTCGTAGAACTCATTCATTTTCTACGTGCGATACGCAGATGGTAAGTATCTTCCCTGCACGACTTTCTTCAGCTTCTCCTAGGTAATGGATCCTTCCGCGATCCCTTGATCTCTGTACCATTGTTTTCACCAAAGCCTGGCTTCGCCGGTGAGCTTTAGCTTGGCGAGCATAGCCTGGTTGGCGGGTGCAGTACCGACTGCTTAAAAGTAATCCTCCATGGATTCAATTCAAATTTCAGCATCTGCTTGGACAGACCTGCCTCTCCCGTCAAATTCGGGCAGCTTGATCTACTTGAGAAGAAACATCTTCTCCTGGATTAAAACAGTACTTGATGTAGGAAGCGAACTAGGAACCTGTACCTAGGGTTGTGCCTGAATAAAGGTTTCTTTAACGTTATTACATGATAATCGTTATGATTTATATTTCATCTCCATTTCTACTATCAACCAAGCAATCTAACCACTTAACTTTTTATCAATTCTCATGCACAATCAGGCATTGATAAAAAGAAGCCTTGTTTGTATTTATATGGGCATAGCCCTTTCGGAATACATGTCTTGGGATGATAAGCCAACTGTTTACATTTAGTTTGGGGAGAATAATGTTGTATTACATTTATCTACAGGAACTGTATAATAGTATGGTTTTGGGTCATGGATCTTCAGGAATTGGTAAATCATTGGAAGTTCAGGGGATCCTTTCCTTTGGAACCCATTCTTCTCATGGCGCCCCAACACTTTAATCCTGTTGGTGGGGATCACATGGGTTACTTCCTCATATACATATGAGTTCAGCTCAACCCTCTGACCTCGAATATGTAAAGTTGAGTTTACGTGAGTTTCCACAAAAATGAATAGCTTCATGACTTTCAGGTCTTCCAACAACTTGATCCTTTTTAGGTTGGTTTGTAGGTATGTAAACTGGTGGGAAACTTTATAGTAGATTCCTGAGGTACCCGTCCATCTTCGTTCCATGTACAAAGGCGATGGATTATAGATACGCTCTAGAATGTTCATCATCTCAACCCTTTGTTGATAATACGGGGAATGCATCGCAGTCATAAACATAACTCGAAATACCAAGAACCTGTTCCATGCTTCATAGTTCTGCAAGATAGCATTGAAAGTAAGGAAATGTTTGGATAGCAACATTTTCTTTACTTGATCTTATTAAGATTTTATAAAAACAAGTCCTTCGTTGGTTGGCTCTGATACCAACTGTAACGTGTCCATTTGTTATCTTTAGGACACGTCTTAGTAGTCCATCGGAAAGGATGTCTAGAAAGCTCCACCCGGCATTCCCATGGAATGTTACGAGATTTGCGATGTAGGACTTTTCGCGTCTGCCACGTAGCGGAAGTATTCCGGCCGTTCCCACTTAGGACTGACCTGAATTAGGGTTTTACCTATTGGTCATATCCTAACAACAACTAGCATCGAACCCGAGTGAACTACTTTATAATATCGTAGGTATTATACCAATCCATGGTATTACCTTTAAAGTTGTTGCAGACTATTGTAATTTGACATGATTCCAAACATATTGTTAAAACTACTAGCAACCCACCTTATCTTAAAGTGCACCACATGACAGTCTAGGTTCTCTTTCTTCTTACCCAAAAACTTGGATGCCTTGACCTTAGGATTGAGTGGTGGGTTGGGATTCATGGCTCTCAATTTTTTCTTCTTTAATGGAGGCAATGGATTAAACTAAGAGACTTCTTTGTAGCGATTGCTTTACTTAGGTAACGTGTCCATTTGTTATCTTCAGGACACGTCATAGCAGTCCATCGGAAATGATGTCTAGAAAGCTCTGCCTGGCATTCCCATGGAATTATACGGGGTTTGCGATCTAGGACTTCCATGTTTGCCACGTAGCGGAAGTATTCCAGTCGTTCCCACTTAGGACCAACCTGAATTAGGGTTTTACCTATTGGTCATATCCTAACGGCAACTAGCGTCAAACCCAGCAAACTACTTTACGCAGAAACGCCAGGTCCGAAGCGGATTCACACTATACTTGGTTCAAGGAGAATGGGAAACGAGAGGGATGTGAAGCTCAACCTCTGTGTCATAAGGCATCGTCCCATTCCGTTCCCCTAGAACAGCATAAATCGGGATCGTCTATAACTTAGACTCTAGGTCAACGCTCTTGATGTTCGTATTATTTGAATGATCTTCCTGCTGTCCATCTTGATTGAGAAAAGTTCTCGGCTAACCGGGACCACCCATCCGTAGGACGGACCTATGGCCACATCCACCGCACTTTCCTTAGGTTGTTTTAGTTATTTAATTATCTAACACATTTATTTGGACATGTATCAATCAGCTTCCTTAATTAGCCCATTAGGCACTAGTTCCTTAACGTAATCATAGCACTTGACATAGAAAAGCAATGTCAAACAAGTTCCTTTTTAACAAGTTATCATATTTATATTTGAAATACATAGAGTCGAGCCCGTAAGCTTATCCACAATCCGCCCAAAGGCTATCCAACAATCCACAGGGATTACTAATCCAAGATTCCGCTCGTAGACTAGTATGCAGGCCTCGAGATCCAATCTCGAGTCACGTTAGCCTCTTGTGCAGGGCCCGAAAGGCGAGGGATTTACAGCCAGAGCCCCCCTGGCACCCAAGCGTCCTTCTGCTCCAAGTAGCGCTTAACGGAGAGACCTCCTGCAGTGGGTTCGGTCCACCTTCCCGGTGCAGTTAACAACCCCCTTGGTTAGGGTCAAGCAGGTTGTTGAGAGTAACTAAAGCTGCCTCTCCCTTCAAGCCTTCAACCTGAAGCATTAGATATCCATTTATCCTTTAATTCATTGATCAAACAAAGCAAAACAATGCTCTTAAATCTGTAACAAGCACAATCATTTCCATTGGTCGTTATTGTTGGCCAACTGCTAAGGAGTGAATCCTTCTTTCCAAATGCATCCAGCACTCGATCCGGGATTACTTGCGACTTGGTAAGATCCCCTATATCCTGGGTTGGGGTGTACCCTATTAACCTGACTTGATCAATACCTTAAGTTCATATGTTATTTCAATTTATCGGTTGGTCTTTTGCTTCCAAGCAATTATCTTTACTTAAGAAAGATACTATATTAGGACGATTATTCATCCTCTTGCAAGATAACTTTCGTAAGAATCTGCCAACCTCATTCTGAGGAATTGGCCATTCCCTTGTGATCCAATCACAAAATCATGCGACTCTACACTTGTTGCATAAGTGTCGCATCAAACTATGGAACTATTCTACCCATCAACGGTGTCTTCTAATCACAGTATCATGATTAGATATAACAACCCGTTCTTGATTGCATTAGGCCGACATTGTTGGTCCTAGGGTTTCGAGTTTCATCTTTTTAGCGAGAGATTCCTAGGAAAGAAAAAACCCTAGATCTTATCTCACAAGTATGTCCTACTGTTCCTACATTCCATGAATGTGGGCAAGTATTTAGGGTATAGGAGTTTAAGTTTTGGCAATACGTGATACTAGGTAAATGTCTTCACCATGCTAACCCTAGTCATTTCCTTGGGATACGTTGCATTTAACCCTTTTCTAAACGATTACTCCATGGTTTTAGGTGTTTAGGTTTATGCCAATTTAACGTGTCTATTTTTTAAGGTAATTATGCTATCATTTTCATAACCACATGACTCATTGTCTACGCGTAAGTTGATTTTCAAACCCTAACTTTTCGGTTTAAGATCATGAATAGGTTAGGTTATAGCCTAATTCCAATTAATCATCCTATAACTTGCGAACAAGATTCATGCTAAAACAAGCAGCCTTTTACCAATAATTATGCAGTTGAAAAATGATATTTATACCAAATGACTAGAGTTATGCAACTTAAGAATCATTTCATGCCTTGCAATTTCCTATGGATTATTAGTACTTTCCATAATGACTCATTGCAAAGAAGATATGTCCTAATAATGCGACATGCAATTTATACTTCCATGCCTAAACGGAGTGCACTATCTTAATTCCGTTTTGTAAATATGTACATTAATCTAAGTTCAGTTCATTGAAATGCACAAAAACTACTTGCTAGAAACGCATATCAATCTTCTACTCACTTTATTTTGTTTGTTTTATTAAAAATACTAATGACCGAACTCTTCCATCGTGAGCTAATTTTTCTAAATTAACTAAAGTATTTTAAGACAAAAAATGCATCTTATTTGAAAAAAAAATCATCCACGTACAATAGAATTATGACAACGTAAAATAAAAATTAGGAAAGAAAACCTCGACTTGTGGTGAGATGTCCATGTGGATGCTAGGAGACGATTCTCCTGTGGTTGCGCCTTGGGCTTTCTTAGGAGCCATCGTGAATGTGGCATTTCCATCTTGGATGCAGCTTTGCGAAACTCCCTTTGTAATTCACCCGTCCCTTATGAACGTTTTTTCCTTCCCTTCGTAAAAGCTTCGGTGCGAATTGAATACACGGAAAGGGGTTTAGCACTCGGGCTAATTGGGAGATTGAAGGAAATCCAAAGGGACAAGCTTAATGAGCCTTTTCAAAGGCCTCGGAGAGGACCCACGGAAAAGGGGTATTAACTGGACTTTTAACGGATTGGAAAAAGGGGAAAAAAGGTATAAAAAGGCCTTTGAAGGGATATTTTTGTGGAGGAGGGGAGAAACCCACGGGAAGGGTTTAAATCCCGGAAAGGGGGTGTTTTAAAATCCTCCGCGAGTAAGGCCCATTAAAGCCACGAGAAAGGGCTTAATGGCCTTTTAAAGACCCACAAGAAAAGGGAAAATAAAAGGTGTAAAAGACCCTTACCGAGGGCTTCTGTATGGGGGAAAAATGTATCAAATACCCTTAATAGTGGATTTTGTGTGGGGGAAAAAAGGGGGCTTAAAGATACATTTTGTATGGGGGGAAAAAAAGGCTTAAAGACCACATGAAGGCCCTTCAGGAAAAATTTGGGGGGGAAAGGGGCTTATAGAGGCCTTAGGGGGGAATATGTGGGGGGGGGGGGGGGGGGGGTGTAGTCTCAAAGAGCCATAGGAAGGGGGGCTTCTTAGGAGGCTTTTAGAAGCTTCCAAAGCCTTTGGAAGTTCTATGGAGCCCACGTGGAGGGAAAAGGGAGCAACTTTGTGGCGAGCTGGCGGCAGATATGGCGTGACGAATGGGGTGGACTGCACGATGGCTGCTGGCGTGTCTTGTTTCCCCGCGGACAACAGGGCCTTGGCTCCTCCCTCTCTCCTTCACGACCACCCTCTCCCTCTACTTTGTGGCTGCCTAGTAACAGAGTCTCCACTCTCTCCATCTATGCTTGGCGACGACAGAGTGAGGGCACTCCTATGCTCTCACGACCACCGCAACCACAATAGTCTCAGGCTTTTTCCCCTCTCGCTCAGCGGCGACGGGCCTCCAATCCTCCCACCATCCTCAACTTAAGTAGGTAAGTGGCATCTCGCATGGGTTCTCCCCCTAGGAAGCTCCAGCAAGGAGCTTAGTGGCCTTGCTAAACCCTTCTCCTCCAGCACAACAATCGGCTAGAGAAGAGAGGGATTATTTTTTTAAAATTGCTATTATCCTAACCTAAGAGGAGATTCGTATGCAGAATGCGTGATTAGATTCGGGAATATTACATTCTCTCCCCCTTGGAGGAATCGAGATGTCCTCATCTTGAGAAAAACTGAGGATCTTGATGGTTCAGAGTGCTTTCATCTATCCAAGTGGCGTCCTCTTCGGGATAATCTTTCCACTAGATGAGGCATTCTCTCAAGGTTTTGGATCTCAGTTGTCTCTCCCTAACATCTAAGATCCTGTCAGGCCTTAGTTAAAGGACTCCTTGACTAGGCATTACAACTTGTTGGTCATCAAGTACATGTTTAGGGTTAGGTAGATACTTCTTCAATAGGCTGATATGGAATACATTATGAACCTTTAGGTTCTCAAGGAGTTGCAGTCTATAAGCATTAGGTCCTAGGCAGTTGAGGATTTTGTACGGTCCACAATACCTTGGACTTAGCTTTTTGCAATCTCCTAAGGATAGGGAACTTTTCTTTGGACGTACGAGAATGAAGAACATATCTCCTTCCTCGAAGATTCTATCTTGACGCTTCAAATCCATGTATGCCTTCTGTCTATCCTTGGCACATTGGATGTCTTGTCTTATTGACTTTATTTGGTCATCCATCTCTTCCAACATCTTCCTTGAAGCTTCGACCCTTAAGGTTGGATCTGAGAAGTTTAGGGAACTTCGACATTTATGACCGTACAATGCTTAGAAAGGGGTCATTTGAATGCTTTGTTGGTAAGAAGCATTTTAGGCGAATTCAACCAAAGGTAAGTATTGAATCCACCTTTTCGGCTCATGATAGTAGTATGCCCTAAGCATATCCTCGATGACTTGATTGAATCGCTCTGTTTGGCCATCCATTTGGGGATGGTAAGCTCTGCTAAAATAGAGTTGAGTCCCAATGGCTTCAAAGATAGCTCTCCAGAAGTGTGATGTGAAGAGAGAATCACGATCACTAATGATTCTTCTGGGTTGCCCATGTAGCTTGAATATCTATTTGATAAACAATCTTGCAATGTTTGAGGCTTTATAGTTTGTCTTCACTGGAATAAGGTGTGCTACCTTAGTAAGCATGTCAACCACAACCATGATGGAGTTGTATCCTCCCTGAATTTGGGGTAGGCCAACAACAAAATCCATACTGATGAATTCCCATTTCATTTGGGGAATGTCAAGCGGTTGCAGCTTCCCTGGCATCTTGACATGTTCGGCTTTGATACGTTGACAAGACAAACACTCGGTGACATATTTGAGAGCGTCACCTTTAAGCCTCTCCCAATGGTAGCTCTTCCTAACTGCATTGAGAGTCTTGGCATAGCCAGGATGTCCTGAGAAAGGGGAATCATGAGCTTTCCACAATATCTTTTGCTTAAGTGACTGGCTTGTCGATATACATAGCCTCGTTCTATAGTAGACAAGTCCACTATTGACAGAGAATTCATGATACTTAGCCTGCAGCTTTTGGTCCTGATCCTTGATAGAGATTTCCCTTAGCATCCTTTGATAGGCTGGATCATGGCATGCTTCCTCTCTAGCTAACTCAAGTATTGGATTGTTTGGCATAGATACTTTTGTAGCTAGAGATCTAGCCGTTGATGGGTTCTGCAAGATTAGGGAATTAAGGAATGCCTTGCGACTGAGTGCATCGGCAACTACATTCTCTTTTCCTGGTCGGTACTTGATTTCAAAGTCATACTCCTCCAGCACTTCAATCCACTGACATTGCCTCATGTTGAGCTCATTCTGGGTAAAGATCCACTTGAGACTCTTATGATCAGTCACTAGAGTAAACTTGTTACCCAGCAGGTAGTGTCTCCAAAGTTTTAGAGCATGGATGACAGCTAACAATTCTAGATCATGGGTAGCATAATTCTTCTCATGACTCTTCAGTTTCCTTGAAGAGTAAGCTATCAGGTGACCTTCCTACATGAGCACACATCCCAAGGCAAGTATGCTAGCATCAGTTACTATCTCCAACTCCTTATTGAGGTCTGGAAGTTTTAGGATAGGTGTTGATACCAAACTTTGCTTCAGTCTATCAAAGATGGTTTGTTTGGGAGTTGACCATGCAATGGATGTTTGCTTCTTCAATAAGTCCGTAAGAGGTGCTGCAATCAAAGCATAGTTTTTTATGAAGACCCTATACCATCCTGTCAATCCAAGAAAGCTGCGTATTTCTTTGACAGTTGTTGGTATTGGCCATTCTAGCACATCTCTGACCTTGGCTGGGTCCACTGAGATTCCTTCTGCTAATACGATGAATCCCAGATATTCAATCTGACGTTTGAAGAATGCACACTTCTTTATCTTAGCATACAGCTTATGTGCCCTCATTGTCTCAAGGAAAATCCGAAGTTGGGATTCATGATCTTCTTCCTTTTTAGAATAGAATAGAGTGTCGTTGAAGAAAAAGAGTACAAAGTCATCAAGATATGGCCTAAAAATATCCTGCATTAACCTATTGAAGGTGGCAGGCGCATTCGTAAGCCTGAATGACATAACTAGGAACTCAAAGTGCCCATATATTGTGTTGAAGGCCATCTTTGGGATATCTTCTTCCTTGATCCTTATCTGATAGTAACTAGACCTGAGATCAATCTTGGAGAAGATCTTCGCACCCTGAAGACGATCAAGAAGCTCATCTATTCTAGGAATAGGGTACTTGTTCTTGACAGTTGATTGATTCAACCCTTTGTAATTAACACATAGTCCAAGCGTTCCATCTTTCTTTTCCTTGAACAGTACTCGAGCTCCCCATGGTGAATTGCTAGGATGGATGTAGCCCTGATCTAGCAGTTGCTTCAGTTGTTCCTTCAGCTCAATTGCTTTCGGTATAGACATCCTATAAGGCCTCTTTGCAATTGGCGCAGCTCCTGGTACTAGCTTGATCTCATGATCCACTTCTCTTTGAGACGGGAGTTCTGTCAACTCTTCAGGAAATACATCTGCGTATTCCTTTAGCCAAGAAGGTCCTTCACTAGACTCCTATTTCTGATCTAACTTGTTGAGCTTAATCAAGTAGACATGTAATCCTTTTTTGACTCCCTTTATAATCCAAGATGCTTTGGCCAATTGAATTTTTGGATTTCTAGCCTCTCATTGAGTTGTGACTAATTCTCTTTCAGAGTTTTGAAAGGAAACTTGGCCCTTTCCACAATGAATGTGGGTGTCATTAGGTTTAAGCCAATCCATTCCGAGTAGACACTCGTGGATACCTAGGCTCATGACTCTGAATTCGACCGAAGTTGTCTTTTCTCCCAGAAAGAATTCCACCTTAGCAGTTTGCATGGTACAAGTAACCTCATGACCATTTGCCAATTCCACAAGCAAGGTAGGTGCTTCTACTGTGGCTATTCCTAATCTTTTTGCACAAGCTGGTGACATAAAGGAATGTGTACTGCCACAATCAATCAAGGTCTTGAAACTTTTACCTTAATAGTCTGACGGTGTCTGAATCACCGAGAACTGGTGATTCGGGCCTTTCTTGTGTAGAGCGTCATGGACTGTCGCCCTTTCAAATTCTGCTTCCATGGTTGGATCTTCTTCTTCTTCACACATTTGTCTATTGACAACGCAGGCGGTTCTTCCTCTGCCTCGGGTAGCGGCTCCGTGTCCATAGCCCGTTCCTTGAAAAGATGGTTGGCGATGTCCTCCTCCAAGCTTGGGACATTGCCCCTTGAAATGATTGGGCTCGTTGCAATGGAAACAACGCAGGTTTCGGCCATTGCTTTGAGTAGAAACAAAGTTTTTGACGTTATTAGTCCTTGCTTTCTTTCTTTGTCCCTGATTTTGACTTTGAACTCTCTTCATTTGAGGCCTGAATGCTCTTGTGTTCGGGTCACTATAAGACCAAGTTTTGTTACCTCTTGGTCTAGCCTATACCTCCTGAATTATAGGGGCAGCTCGAATGAGTGCGTCCTGAAGATCTGATGGACGCATAGATTCGAGACGGGTATTTACTGGTGTATTTAAACCAGCAAAAAATTTTGACACATGTTGTGTCATGTCCATCTGTGGCGCATACTTAAGAACTGAGAAAATTTTGGAGTAGTATGCGTTGAGAGTGAGTCCCAACTGTTTTAGCTCGTAGAACTCATTCATTTTCTACGTGCGATACGCAGATGGTAAGTATCTTCCCTGCACGACTTTCTTCAGCTTCTCCTAGGTAATGGATCCTTCCGCGATCCCTTGATCTCTGTACCATTGTTTTCACCAAAGCCTGGCTTCGCCGGTGAGCTTTAACTTGGCGAGCATAGCCTGGTTGGCGGGTGCAGTACCGACTGCTTAAAAGTAATCCTCCATGGATTCAATTCAAATTTCAGCATCTGCTTGGACAGACCTGCCTCTCCCGTCAAATTCGGGCAGCTTGATCTACTTGAGAAGAAACATCTTCTCCTGGATTAAAACAGTACTTGATGTAGGAAGCGAACTAGGAACCTGTACCTAGGGTTGTGCCTGAATAAAGGTTTCTTTAACGTTATTACATGATAATCGTTATGATTTATATTTCATCTCCATTTCTACTATCAACCAAGCAATCTAACCACTTAACTTTTTATCAATTCTCATGCACAATCAGGCATTGATAAAAAGAAGCCTTGTTTGTATTTATATGGGCATAGCCCTTTCGGAATACATGTCTTGGGATGATAAGCCAACTGTTTACATTTAGTTTGGGGAGAATAATGTTGTATTACATTTATCTACAGGAACTGTATAATAGTATGGTTTTGGGTCATGGATCTTCAGGAATTGGTAAATCATTGGAAGTTCAGGGGATCCTTTCCTTTGGAACCCATTCTTCTCATGGCGCCCCAACACTTTAATCCTGTTGGTGGGGATCACATGGGTTACTTCCTCATATACATATGAGTTCAGCTCAACCCTCTGACCTCGAATATGTAAAGTTGAGTTTACGTGAGTTTCCACAAAAATGAATAGCTTCATGACTTTCAGGTCTTCCAACAACTTGATCCTTTTTAGGTTGGTTTGTAGGTATGTAAACTGGTGGGAAACTTTATAGTAGATTCCTGAGGTACCCGTCCATCTTCGTTCCATGTACAAAGGCGATGGATTATAGATACGCTCTAGAATGTTCATCATCTCAACCCTTTGTTGATAATACGGGGAATGCATCGCAGTCATAAACATAACTCGAAATACCAAGAACCTGTTCCATGCTTCATAGTTCTGCAAGATAGCATTGAAAGTAAGGAAATGTTTGGATAGCAACATTTTCTTTACTTGATCTTATTAAGATTTTATAAAAACAAGTCCTTCGTTGGTTGGCTCTGATACCAACTGTAACGTGTCCATTTGTTATCTTTAGGACACGTCTTAGTAGTCCATCGGAAAGGATGTCTAGAAAGCTCCACCCGGCATTCCCATGGAATGTTACGAGATTTGCGATGTAGGACTTTTCGCGTCTGCCACGTAGCGGAAGTATTCCGGCCGTTCCCACTTAGGACTGACCTGAATTAGGGTTTTACCTATTGGTCATATCCTAACAACAACTAGCATCGAACCCGAGTGAACTACTTTGCACACAAAATGACAGGTTCGAAGCGGATTCATGCTGTACTTGGTTTAAGGAGAATGGGAAACGAGAGGGATACGAAGCTCAACCTCTCTGTCATAAGGCATAGTCCCATTCGGTTCCCCTAAAACAGCGTAAATCGGGATCATCTATAACTTAGACTCTAGGTCAATGCTCTTGCTGTTCGTATTCTTTGAACGATCTTTCTGCTGTCCATCTTGATTGAGAAAATTTCTTGGCCAACGAGGACCACCCATCCGTAGGACGGACCTATGGCCATATCCACCGCACTTTCCTTAGGTTGTTTTAGTTATTTAATTGCCTAACACATTTAGTTGGACATGCATTAATCAGCTTCCTTAATTAGCCCGTTAGGCACTGGTTCCTTAACATAATCATAGCACTTGACAAAGAAATGCAATATCAAACAAGTTTCTTTTTAGCAGGTTATCATATTTATCTTTGAAATACATAAAGTCCAGCCCGTAGGCTTATCCACAATTCGCCTGAAGGCTATCCAACAATCCACAAGGATTACTAATCCAAGATTCCGCCCATAGACTAGTATGTGGGCCTCGAGATCCAATCCCGAGTCACTAGCCTCTTGTGCAGGACCTGGAAGGTGAGGGACTTACAGCCAGAGACCCCCTTGGCATCCAAGCGTCCTCCTACTCCAAGTAGCGCTTAACGGAGAGACCTCTCGTGGAAGGTTTGGTCCACCTTCCCGGCGCGGTTAACAACCCCCTTCTTTAGGGTTAGGCAGGCAGTCAGGGGTAACTAAAGCTACCTCTCCCTTCAGGCCTTCAACCTGAAACATTAGATATCCATTTATCCTTTAATTCATTGATCGAACAAAGCAAAACAGTGCTCCTAAATCTGTAGCAAGCACAATCATTTCCATTGGTCGTTATTGTTGGCCAACTACTAAGGAGTGAATCCTTCTTTTCGAACGCATCCAGCACAAGATCTAGGATTACTTGCGACTTGGCAAGATCCCCTATATCCTGGGTTAGGGCGTACCCTATTAACCTGACTTGATCAATACCTTAAGTTCATATGTTATTTCAATTTATCGGTTGGTCTTTTGCTTCTAAGCAATTATCTTTACTCAAGAAAGATACTATATTAGGATGATTATTCATCCTCTTGCAAGATAACTTTCGTAAGAATCTGCCAACCTCATTCCAAGGAATTGTCCGTTCCCTTGTGATCCAATCACAAGATCATACGACTCTACACTTGTTGCATAAGTGTCGCATCAAACTATGGAACTATTCTACCCATCAACGGTGTCTTCTAATCACGGTGTCATGATTAGATGTAACAACCCTTTCCTGATTGCATTAGGCCGACATTGTCGGTCCTAGGGTTTCGAGTTTCATCTTTTTAGCAAGAGATTCGTAGGAAAAAACCCTAGATCTTATCTCACAAGTATGTCTTACTGTTCCTACATTCCATGAATGTGGGCAAGTATTTAGGGTATAGGAGTTTCAGTTTTGGCAATACGTGATACTAGGTAAATGTCTTTACCATGCTAACCCTAGTCAGTTCCTTGGGATGCCTTGCATCTAGCCCTTTTCTAAACGAGTAATCCGCGGTTTTAGGTGTTTAGGTTTATGCCAATTTAACCTGTTTATTTTTTAAGGTAACTACGCTATCATTTTCATAACCGCATGACTCATTGTCTACGCGTAAGTTGATTTTCAAACCCTAACTTTTCGGTTTAAGATCATGAATAGGTTAGGTTATAGCCTAATTCCAATTAATCATCCTATAACTTGCGAACAAGATTCATGCTAAAACAAGCAGCCTTTTACTAATAATTATGCAGTTGAAAAATGATATTTATACCAAATGACTAGAGTTATGCAACTTAAGAATCATTTCATGCCTTGCAATTTCCTATGGATTATTAGCACATTCCATAATGACTCATTGCAAAGAAGATATGTTCTAATAATGTGACATGCAATTTATACTTCCATGCCTAAACAGAAAGCAGTATCTTAATTCCATTTTGTAAATATGGACATTAATCTAAGTTCAGTTCATTGAAATGCACAAAAACTAATTGCTAGAAATACATATCAATCTTCTGCTCACTTTATTTTGTTTGTTTTATTAAAAATACTAATGACCGAACTCTTCCGTTGTGAGCTAATTTTTCAAAATTAACTAAAGTATTTTAAGACGAAAAATGCATCTTATCTCAAAAAAAAATCATCCACGTACGATTGAATTATAACAATATAAAATAAAAATTAGGGAAGAAAACTTGGACTTGTGGTGAGATGTCCACGTGGATGCTAGAAGACGATCGTCCTGCGGTTGCACCTTGAGCTTTCTTAGGAGCCATCGCGAATGGGCCTTTCCGTCTTGGATGCGGCTTTGTGAAACTCCCTTTGTAATTCACCCATCCCTTATGAATGTTGTTTTCCTTCCTTTTGTAAAAGCTCCGGTGCGAATTGAATACACAAAAAGGGGTTTAGCACTCAGGCTAATTCGGAGATTGAAGGAAATCCAAAGGGACAAGCTTAATGAGCCTTTTTAAAGGCCTTGGATAGGACCCACGGAAAGGGGTATTAATTGGACTTTTAACGGATTGGAAAAAGGGGGCAAAAGGTATAAAAATACCTTTGAAGGGATATTTCTGTGGAGGAGGGGAGAAACCCACGGGAAGGGTTTAAATCCCGGGAAGGGGATGTTTTAAAATCCTCTACAAGTAAGGCCCATTAAAGCCACGAGAAAGGGCTTAATGGCCTTTTAAAGACCCACAGGAAAAGGGACAATACAAGGTGTAAAAGACCCTTGCAAGGGCTTCTGTATGGGGGAAAAAGGTGTCAAAGACCCTTAACAGTGGATTTTGTGTGGGGGAAAAAAGGGGGCTTAAAGAGGAATTTTGTATGGGGGGGAAAAAAGGCTTAAGGACCACATGAAGGCCCTGCAAGGAAAATTTGGGGGGAAAGGGGCTTATAGAGCCCTTAGGAGGGAGTTTTGGGGGGGGGGGGTCTAGTCTTAAAGAGCCATATGAAGGGGGCTTCTTAGGAGGCTTTTAGAAGCTTCCAAAGCCTCTGGAAGTTCTATGGAGCCCACGTGGAGGGAAAAGGGGGCGAGTTCCTGGCGAGATGGTGGCAGATACGACGTGATGAATGGCAGGGAGGGCAGACTACACGGCGGCTACTGGCATGTCTTGTTTCCCCGTGGGCAGCAGGGCCTTGGCTCCTCCCTCTCTCCTTCATGACCACCCTCTCCCTCTACTTCATGGCTGCCCAACAGCAGTCTCCAATCTCTCCCTCTATGCTCGGCGGTGATAGAGTGACAGCACTCCTCTCCTCTCACGACCACTGCAACGACAACAGTCTCAGGCTTTTCCCCCTCTCGCTCAGCGACGGGCCTCCAATCCTCCCACCATCCTCAACTTAAGTAGGTGAGGGGAGGGGATCCTCCCTCCCCTGCGTGGCATCTCGCATGGGTTCTCCCCTCGGGAAGCTCCAGCAAGGAGCTCAGTGGCCTTGCTAAACCCTTCTTCTCCAGCACGATAGTCGGCTGGAGGAGAGAGGAATTTTTCTTTTATAATTTTTTTTTGCTATTATCCTAACCTAAGAGGAGATTCGTATGTAGAATGTGTGATTAGATTTGGGAATATTACAACTTATTAACAACACTACACTTCCCAGCACCAAATGCTATAATCTTTCCACTACACCAGTCTAGAGGAGTTGAGGTATCATCAAAATTAGGCACTTCATTTTCACCTTCAAGAGTACTTGGAAGAGATTCAGTAGATGTTGTAGGGGAATGATACACTATAATAGTACCGGCAAAAGTACCAACATCCTAAAATTTCCCTTCAAATGGTGGAAACTCCTATTCATCCTAGATGTCGATTCTTCCTAATTCACTGCCATCATTTTGCAACAACCCTTGTTGTTTTCTTGTCAATAAATCTCTTAATTATTTACATATGATTCAAGTTATGATAACACTTGATGGATGCGGGTATTTCTCTGATATAAATCCAAAAATACAAAATTAAACCTTTAAACTACAACATCATGCTTCAGATAGTCTACCACTACTTTAGGTCTTCACAAATGTTTCAGATTTCTAACATCAAAGAAGAGTATTTTGATTAAGATTAAATCCAGAAATAGAGAACATCATAAGAAGGGTTGTATCATCTTACATCCATCAATGCATTACTACTTCATACAATACATTTTGCTTCATATAATCTCTACTTCATGCAAGAATTTTGCTTCATATAGGAACTATTTCTTTATACATGAAATTAGCCTCATGCAGAAAATTTGAATTGTTGACCTTAACCTGAATTGCCATTTTTAATGGTGTTTTAACATAGAGATACATGGATGCAATGGTAGGATCACCAAAGTAGTGCTTCCCTAATCTATACATATAGTAGGATAGATAGTGCCTCATAGGGAAAATACCTAATCTTATATCAGACAACTCATGATGAGCTCAAGGAAGGTTTTTTTGGATGACCTCGAGCACGTATGAATGCCCAAAGCTGGTACAAGTTGAAAATGGTTCACACGGAGTCACATCCAAACAGAATGCGATGGTTTTCAATTTTCTACGAGTTCCCATATTGGACCCACTTACAAATCAACCACTTGTTGGATCCCTTGCATATTTTCAAGAACGTGGGCAACTTGCTATGGGACCACATCACAAGAAAGAGAGACACTAGGTTTTTTCCACTAAAGAAGAGCGCATTGTGAAGCAAATAGTCAAGTCTATCCACACTCCGACGGGTATGATGCGTTCTCTCAGGTCTGCGTTCTCTAACGACAACCAATTAGCAGGGTTAAATTCCCATGATTGGAATAAGATATGTCACGTTTGTACTACGAATGGATTGTAAGTGGCCTATGTATTTTGCTATTTGGAGTGTAGTCGTTGTTCATAATGCTTCCGCGTTTGTGGCAATTTGTACTACCGATTAGGATCGCATGATGCCTTACTCCAGAAATATGTGGGGCGATTTACAGGTTGTCGACTTCAGTGCAATGGATCTCGTAGAAGGAGATTAAGATTTCCTCTATTGAATTCGTGAGGCAGGGAGCAGTGGAGACAGTCTGTCTCTTTGAGAAATACCAGCATGTTCACGATACAAATCCACCTCCTTATGCATCTTGTAGATAAAGTGGAGATTGTTGGACTTGTCCATACGAGATGGATGTTGTTTTTGGAATGCTTCATGAAAACCCTCAAAGGCTTTGTGCCACAATGAGCTCGACCAGAAGGTAACTGTCAAGAATCCTGTGGTGGGGGGACTTGCTCAAGATGCTGTGCCGAACACACACATAATGCACAAGGAGAAGCTCACTCAAGAGACAAGAAGAGAGATGGAGGCCAAAACGTTTTCTTACTGATTTTTTCTTCTTCTTCCACACACTTTACAATGTACACAAAGTATAGATAAGATACAACATAAAGGAAAGTGGCCTACTAAGTCAAACAATGCATAACCGACTACACTAGTCGATTGGCGCTATAACTATGCCAGCTGTAAATAGGTGTAACAACCTGAATATAATAAGTAATGAGTCAGTGGCCATGTGAGAGTCATAATGACCACCAACATGTTAAGTGTAGACGTGTGGACCCATCTAACCAGGCAGTCCATCATCAATGTCCGCATGTGTTGAGCTTGTCATCTCAACACTCCCCCTCAAGCTCAACTGCATCTCTGCAACTCCAAGTAAGCTTCCAAACTTTTGAAGCTTCTCTGTACCCAATGCCTTCGTGAAGATGTCAGCTATCTGATCCTGTGTGCTGACATACACCAAGTCAATCTCACCTGCTAGTACCTTCTCTCTCACAAAGTGGTAGTGTACCTCAATATGTTTTGTCTTGGCATGGAACACAGGGTTTCTAGCCAACTGTATACTACTCACGTTGTCACAATAAATGACAATTGGACCTTCCACCTGCACATCTAAATCAGCCAATAACTTTTGCAACCATACTACCTCACATGTTGCAACAGCAGTACCTCTATACTCAGCCTCTGTACTCGACAAAGCAATTGTAGATCGCTTTTTGCTACTCCAAGCAACTACTGCACTACCAAGAGAGAATGTGTATCCACTGGTAGATCTTCTATCAGACATACTACCAGCCCAATAATCTACATCTATGTATCCAAACACTTGTACATCTGTACCTGCCTCATAGAAAAGTCCATAATGTAATGTGGACTTCACATATCTCAATATGCGTCTAACTGCATCCAAATGTGGCTTTCTAGGTAGTTGCATAAACTGACTCACAAGACCAACAGCGTAGCTCAAGTCTAGCCTTGTAATGGTCATGTAGATCAAACTCCCCACTATCCTCCTGAACATAGTAGGGTCTTCTATCTCATCCCCAACATCAGCACTCAACTTTACATTCTACTCCAACGGGACTAAAAGTGGTTTGCATATTGTCATACCATACTTGGACAACATATCCAATCCATACTGTCTTTGGGACAGCCATATATCATCATCACATTTGATCACCTCAATGCCAAGGAAGTACCTTAGATCACCTAAATCCTTCATCTCAAACTTCTTCTTCAAAAAGTCCTTGACTTCAGCAATCCCACTATCACTATCACCTGTAATAATCAAGTCATCCACATAGATGACTATGATGACCAAACCTGCATCTCCCTTTCTTAGATAAAGTGAGTGATCAACATCAGAAACATAAAAGCCAATATTGAGAAGATACTCTTTGATCTTGTCAGACCATGCTCTAGGTGCTTGCTTGAGACCATAAAGCGCCTTCTTCAACCTGCACACATACGTGGGATGCTCTAAATCTTCATAACCTGTTGGCTGATCCATATACACTTCTTCCTACAAATCACCATGCAAGAATGCATTCTTCACATCCATTTGCTGCAACCTCCAACCTTTGGCTGTTGCCAAAGCAATTACACATCTGACAGTTGTCATCCTAGCAACTGGACTGAAGGTTTCATCATAATCTATGCCATATGTCTGGGCATAGCCTTTTGCAACCACCCTAGCTTTGTACCTACTAATAGAACCATCTGCATTGTGCTTAATCTTATAAACCCACTTACATCCAATAGCTTTCTTGCCCTTCGGCAACGATACTAGATCCCAAGTCTTATTGGCCTCTAATGCAACCATCTCCTCATCCATTGCTGCAGCCCAATGAGTATGACCAATAGCATCCTCAAAACAAGTAGGCTCAACATCCTCAACTAGTTTCCCCATATAAGCATAATGGTGAGTTGTATAACCTTCAAAATCAAATCTTTTAACAGGGTATCTCACCCTGCTAGACCTGCGTACCACTGGATCACTCAATGGAGTCTTTGCATTGATGCGTGCTCTCTGCACACCTGGAGTTCTCACTGAAGGAATGCCAAGCTCATCATCCAAGCTCTTTGAGCCACTGGAGTCTCCATCAAAAACTATATCAATGCCATCAGACACTTTATTGTTTCCTTTGTCTTTACCTGTAGTGCTACTAGATGCACCTGACGATGTAGAGCTACTCCTTAGTCTCCCTGACCAAGGACTACCAGATGATGTCTCTGGTCCACTAAGAGTCTGTGATTCTTGCTTTTTAGCCTACAAATGAGTGTCATGATCATCATCATCATCATCCAATGCATCACCACTAGATGCATACCAACTGCTCATTTCATCAAAGATGACATCCCTGCTCACTCTGAACTTACATGTGACAGGGTTATAACATCGATACCCTTTCTGCTCTAACGAGTATCCAATAAAAACACATTTTTCTACCTTTGGATCAAGCTTCTTCCGTAGCTCATCTGGAACATGAACGTATGCAACACAGCCAAATACCTTCAAGTGTGATACATCAGGCTTCTTGCTAGTAAAGCATTCTTCAGGAGTCATTCCATGAACTGCAGCTGTGGGAGTTCTGTTCATAATATAAATAGTAGTATGAATAGCCTCAGACCAAATATACTTAGACATATTCTTTTCAGCCTTCAAGGCACGTGCAACTTCTGCAATATACCTGTTTTTCCTTTCTGCAACCCCATTTTGCTGTGGGGTATACTTGCATGTGAACTGTCTCTTTATCCCATGAGACCTCAGAAAATCACTGAACTCATTCGAGAGGTACTCTCCCCCTCCATTTGACCTCAAGCACTTTACTTTCAAGCCTGTTTCTCTTTCAACTGCAGCCTTGAAAGTCCTAAAGTGCTCAAACGCTTAACTCTTTTCCTTCATAAAATATATCCACAGCTTTCTAGAACAATCATCAATGATTGTGACAAAGTATGAGCTGCCTCCAAGAGATACATTTTGTGTAGGCCCCCAAATGTCTGTATGCACAATATTAAGGATATTTCTGCTTACATCTCTGTCATGTGAAAAGGGTTGTCTTGCCTGCTTACCAAACTGACATGCTTCGCATACCTTATGAAATTCTGCAACTCAAAATATAGGCAAACCTATAACCAACCCTTTGGACTGCATTAATTTCAGCCTTTGTACATTTGCATGTCCAATACATTTGTGCCAAATTTCAATATTTGCAACAACACCTTTTCCTTTAACATACATAGCAGCATTCATAGTAGGAATTCCAGCATCGAGAGTAAACATACGTCCAACTCTACTTCCCTTTGCTACCAACCTACACTTGTCATTGAAGTCTTCTACAAAGTAGCCCTTTGCATTAAATCTGACTTGTAGCCCTTGCTCTACCATTTGACCGACTGACACCAAGTTCTTTGTAATAGATGGCACATATAATACATCTGAAAGACTCTTTGTCTTACCATCATGCAAGGACAAGGGGACTTTTCCAATGTGTGAAATTGGGTGGCATGAATCATCACCCGTCTGCACATAACCTACATTTTGCAAATCCTGCATCTCTCCAAACCATTCTACATGGCTAGTCATATGATTGGATGCACCTGAATTAACATACCAAAAATCATCATGTGTTCCCTTTCCTGTAACAGCATTCAACATATGCTGCATAACAAACAGACGTTCATTTTTGTCTTCATTCTGTCGTAAAGACGATGCATAGTTTCCTTGCTGCAACTTACCATTGCGAATATCATGTTTCTTAGCATAACATTGGGCTACAATATGACCTATTTTGCCACAGTAGTGACATACAATACCAGAGTTGTTAGAACCTCTGTTATGCCATCCACCTCCTCCTCTAAAGCTCCCCCTGCCTCTAAAGTTACCACGACCTCCTGAAACCTGCATATTGCCAAATTGCTGATTCAATCTATTTTGCTGATTGTCACTACCATGTCCTGTACCACGGCCTCTTGAAGAGAACCTGCCACGTCCCCTACCTAAACTGGAGTAGAAAGCTTGGACATGGTCACCACTTTTTTCAGATGTCTCACTCTGCATGTTGATCTTTTCAGTGATCATAAGGGAGACCAACTCATCGAAATCTAGAAATGGCTTTCTAACATATACGGAAGTTACAAAAGACTTCGAAGCTTTTTCATTGTTAAGTCCACCCAAGGTAGACGACAACAAATCATCATCATCGGGCATTGCATCAATCGCTGCCAAGGCATCTGCAATGCTCCTTACCTTCAGTGCATACTCATTGATAGACATCTTCCCTTTCTTCAATGTATTCAACTCTTGCTTGAGTTGAATCTTTCCTGCCTTTTTATTTACAGAAAACATACTTTCAAGTATGGTCCAAGCTGCATATGAATTCTCTGCATTTCTAATGTGTCCCAGCACATTATTGTCAATTACTGCAGACAACCAATACATGACATTCTTGTCTTTTGCATTCCATTCCTTCCGTGCCTTTGTCTCTTCTATAGTTGGAGGATCACTCACCTCTGGCTTCTTTTCTTCACCTGAAATAAACTCCTAGAGGCCTTTTCTAATAACGAAGTTTGTGACACAGAACTTCCATGAAGGGTAGTTGTTCTTGTCGAGCTTCTCAATGATGGGGCTTCCATTGTTCTCTGCCATTACCACAAAATTAATACCAATAGCAAGCAAATCTTTTGCAACCCTCGACCTGTAGTGCAAAGCAATACACTAGACAACCTTTTTTACTATCTGCTCAACAATACATGCAATCTGCAACCACTTTGTAGATAAACCTTGTGTTTACTTGCTGATAAACACCTTTGAACTTACAGATCTGAAATCTGTAACCTGTGCATCCACTTTCGGTCAATACAGTTGAAGTCACAGTGTACCCTGAAACTGTTGTCCACAACCTTCCGGCTCTAAAATGGGGCCTGAAATGGCCTCAGATGCCCAAAATAACTGCGCTCTCTGTGCACACCAAATCCCACTCCAATCTGAGATTTTTGCTCGACCTTGCTTCCGGTGTCTCCACATGCACTATCCAAGAGAGAGAGTGGAAGAATGGGAGAGCTTCTTACTCATGGCTTGCTTGCTCAAACCTTGCTTCTTCTCCTTCGCTTCAGCCTTCAAAATCAGCCTCTCTCAGTAGCGCGGCTCTGATATCATGTCAAGAATCGTGTGATAGGGGGACTTTCTCAAGATGTTGTGCCGAACACACACAAAATGCACAAGGAGAAGCTCACTCAAGAGACAAGAAGAGAGATGGAGGCCAAAACGTTTTCTTGCTGGTTTTTTCTCCCACACACTTTACAATGTACACAAAGTATAGATAAGATACAACATAAAGGAAAGTGGCTTACTAAGTCAAACAATGCATAACCGACTACACTAGTCGATTGGCGCTATAACTATGCCAGTTGTAAATAGGTGTAACAACCTGAATATAATAAGTAATGAGTCAGTGGCCATATGAGAGTTATAATGACCACCGACGTGGTAAGTGTAGATGTGTGGACCCATCTAACCAGGCGGTCCATCATCAATGTCCACATGTGTTGAGTTTGTCATCTCAACAGTAGCATGGCTGAAGATTGGTTGGTGTCTGAGGTGCTAGTGCATATTTCACAATGGCTATTAATTGTGGATTCAAACAACAGTATACTATGGTCGCTGAAGGACAATGATAGACTGACGGGAGATGTGGTGGTTGGAAATGGGGTAGAAAAATGTATGGATGCTGCAATGGAGGAGAAAGTGAATCACTTTTGTATGTTGCACCATGCTTCTATGGAGACGTGGCTCGCTAGGTACCAGCAAGTTAAGAAAGATTGAGAGGAAGCGTAATCTGAATTTCAACGTAGTATGCGCCATCGATCGATTTGATATCTCGAGGGCAAGGAGAAGATACCGCAGTTTATATACACGGGATGGTTGCATGGAGCTTTAACCATAGCGTCTCGCGAAGGGACGGAGGTCTCAACCAAGGAGTGGGATTTCTCGAGGGGATGTAGTCCAAAGGTGATGACGTGTTTAGAATTTGTCATATCTATATTTTATATGCGACAAGTACTTGAGTGTTTCAATGTACAATACAAATATATAGTGCAGCATAGTTGTGGATGGCTTTTTTGCATTGAGAGTATTGACAAAATGCACTCCACAACAGATTGTGGTATCATGGCAAGGTTCGAGTAAGAGAGCCCACACAAGCAACGGATCTAAATACGGTTATAGATGAGATGGAGTATTTTGGAAACTTGCAAAATATTGTCATTGTTGATTACCGTAGCTTCTCCATGATCCTATTCGATGTGCAATAGCTCAAAGTGGTACTTGAAGGAGCTAGAGCAATAGTTTGACGAGGTCCATTTGGATTTCTCAAAATAGATTCCGAAAAAAAATGGACGGATTTGCGCGACACGTTTGTGTTGCTGGTCCATTGTGAACAGGTGTATGAACTCATGTGTTTTTTAATAGTATTATGATATGGTACATGTCACAATAGTTAAATCTCTCTTATATGTGATTGTGAATAGGTAATTTTCTATCCAAATCCCTGACAACTTTGATGGTGGTATGTTATACCTTCGACTCCCCGAAGTGTGAGAGTGTATGATCAAAGCGATGCTCTGAGCATAGATGAGGACAGTATGCAAATAGAGGGGTCAATATTGCAAGGGGTGAAGGCCACCGAAAGCTTGGAGCATGTAGAGGAGCCAGCATCGGGTAACAATGATGGAAATACAAGAGTCTAAGAATTCTTTGAGAATGAGATGGACTCATCCTTTTGTGGTGACATGTCTTTCAACCTTCCAATGTATGCGAAGTTGTGTGATGAGATTGACATGGGACTATAGGGTACTTCATACGTGGAGTATTCACCTACTCAATTCGTTAACAAATCGCTTATAAGGGTACATAAGATATGCATTTTAAGTAAGATTATTTTTTAAGATTTATATTACCGTGCTTTATATGATTTATATTGATTATGCTAACATCAATTTTTGTTTATGTATGTGACCTTTGTGGATATTTAGATCATCACGATGAGTCAAGGGATGAGCGACGAGGAGCTACAAGAGATCTTCATGCGTATGTCTCCAGATGAGATGGCGAGATTCAGAGATATGGCAGACCAGGAGTTGTCTCGGACACCATCAAGCCGTTTTATTAGATCTACTTTGGTGCATTCTGATGCTTCAGTTTCTAGGAGACGAGGTCAACGCTCGAGACTTGGGCCAGACGGAGGGAGTGGTTCAAGGGGATGCTGTGGAGATCTAGATATAGTGAGCCTGCAGTTGGCTCGAGATACAGGTACTACTCGTCGCTCTCATGGCGATTTGAGAGAGCGTGGCTCAGGTGGTTGCTATGGAGGTACCGATGCAATATCTCCGTCTCGTCATTCTCTTGGAGTTGCGTCACCTCCGAGATTTGTTACAGTTGTGGGAACGTCTACTCCATTCACTCCGACTTTTGCTCAGCCATCCACAGGTGGCACCCCTATGGGTGCTACCCTGAGAGATACTACCCCAGTAGGTACACCAGATGTAGAGGGGTCTCTTGGATATGCCTAGGAGTGTGGTCGTAGGTGGGAGAGGATCCATCTTCGGCATATCCCGAGGGGTATACCTACCTTATAGATGATAGGTTAGGAGCCATCATCATGAATAATGAGGGGACGAGGATGATGGCTTGCATAAGAGAGTTATGCCAACAAGTTTTTCGGCACAACGTCTTGGATCATTTAAAGAACATACCAGAGGGGAGCAAGGACTACATAGTAGCATCCTTGCATGAGGAGTTTTTGGTACCAGGCACAACATATAGGTTTTCTATGGGCTGGATGATGGAGTGCATGCGTACATACATGTTCCATAGATGATCAGACGCACGCAAGGCACTCAAGAGTGGGGCTTCAAAGCCCGAGTGGCTAGATGCGGACGACTGGCGCCGACTCAAGGAGGAGGCTACAGATTCTCTAGGACTTTGGAGACAGCAACGCGAGGCAACGAGGGCACGTCTAGATGCCAGAGTGGTCCATCATCTTGGGAGTGGCGGCCAGAGGACATATCTGGAGAACTTTGTAAGTTTTTCTTTTATTCTACTTACTTATTTTTTTGCAATATCCTTTGTACTCACAATCGTGTTTCTAATAGTTGTATTTTGTTTTCTTTGTAGCACTCCATTACAAACCACAATCCAACCGGCCTTGAGACTCGATATGCAGAGTGACACAGTCTCACTGTATTGATCGACCAATTATATGGACGCGGTGGCCCTATAAGCTACTCATATTTCTTATCCATAGTTACTAAGTTTAATTAGAATGAATTATTGTATGGTGGACTGATGTGTAGTTGTTTCTTTTTTTGCAAAGTCCATTCGATGCTCCTTTGTGGCGGGATGAGGCACAAAGGGACGAGGTTTTAGATGGCAAGGATCTATAGCTTGCCCTTGGATCCCTGGAGCTCACATACCCTTCTTTTTTGGTCACGTGATATGTGTAGACATTTTCTATGCAGTAGTAGTATCTTGCCATGATTGTACCAGTCACTTTCATTATGCGATCATGTATTTATCTAATGTATTAGTGTTATAATTTAAGTATACCTTGCCTTTATTTACACGAGCATTGTACACATTACTGAAACTATTTTGTATAGCCCAAATAAAGCACATAGTGCTATATGTGGCAGGGCAGCATGTTGCCCTGCCACACAAAATTTCTTTTCCCTGTTACCATCACTATTAGCATCGCAAATTTACTGCACGTGTCGTTATTAGCATCGCAAAATGTGTCACAAAGCGTCATTATCATTATCGCTATTTGCAGCGGTAGTGATGCTAATACTGACACAAATATTAACGCTGATAACGATTCTAATATCGATTGTTCTATAGTGTCACCAATAACGATGTTTTTTGCGATGACAGGGAAAATTTTCTTTATGAACATTTTCGTCACTTTCAACGTCAGTATAAGGCCTATATCTTGTAGGGATGATAATAAGATAGTGCATAGAAAATACCTACATAAATCACAGGACAAGAAAAGAAGAGGATACACTCTCCACATGGATCCAAGTGCAAGCTATAAATCCTCGCCATTCGAAAGTTGTCGTGTTGCAAAGGAGCATCGAACGGACTCTGTAAAAAAAGAAATAACTACACATCAGTCCACCATACAATAATGCATTTTAATTAAAATTAGTAACTACAAACAAGAAAGACGAGTGACTTACTAGGCCGCCGCGTGTATACAATCTGTCGATCAATGTAGTGAGACTATGTCTCTCTACATATCGAGTCTCTAGGTCGGTGGGATTGCAATTTGTAATGGAGTAATACAAAGAAAACAAAATACAATTGTTAGAAACATGATTGTAAGTACAAGTGATATTGCAAAAAAATAAGTGAGAAAAATAAAAGAAAAACTTACAAAGTCCTCCAGATAAGTCTTATGGCTGCCACTCCCAAGATGATGGACCACTCCTGCTACCAATAGCGCCCTCGCTGCCTCACGCTATTATCTCCAACGTCCTAGAGAATTTGTAGTCTCCTCCTTGAGTTAGAGAATCTGTAGTCTCCTCCTTGAGTCAGCGCTAGTCATCTCCCCCTCATCTCCATCTAGCCACTCAGGCTTTGAGGCCCCACTCTTAAGTGCCTTGCATGCACTTGATCGTCTATGTGACATGTACGCACACATGCACTCCATCATCTAGTATATGGAGAACCTATCTGTTGTGGTGGTAAGTACTAGAAACTCCTCATGCAAGGATGCCACTATGTAGTCCTTTCTCCCCTCTAGTATGTTCTTCCAATGATCCAAGACGTTGTGTCAAAAAACTTGTTGGCACAACTCTCTCATATAAGCCATCACCCTCCACTCCTCATCATTCATGATGATGGCTCCTGTCCTATCATCTAGAAGGTATTCATACCCTTTTGGGGTATGTGTAAGATGTGTCCTCTCCCAGTTGTGGTAGCGCTCTTGGGTATATCCAAGAGACCCCTAGACATCTGCTGTACCCATGGGGGTAGTATCTATCGAAGTAGCACCCATAAGGGTGCCACCTATGGATGGTTGAGTAAAAGCTGAAGTGACTAGATTAGATGTCCCCATAGGTGTGAAAAATCCCATAGGCTACGCAAATCCAGCAGAACAACAAGATGGAGATACTACGTCAATACCTTCACAACAACCACCTGAGCCACCCTCTCTCAAACTTGCATAAGAGCGAGGAGTAGCACCTGTATCTCAAGCTGACCGTGGGCTCACCGCATCCATGTCCCTGTAGCATCCCCCAAAACCACTCCCTTTCTCCAGCCCAAGTTTGGAGTATCGACCTTGTCTACTGGAAACGAAAGTATCAGAGCATGCCAAAGTAGATTGAACGAAACGACCTGATGGTATTCTAGACAACTCCTGGTCCACCATATCTTTAAATTGAGCCTTTTGATCTGGAAAAATACATGTAAAGATCTTTTGTAGCTCTTTGTTGCTCATCCCTCAACTCATCGTGTTGTCCAAATATCCACAAAGATCACCTGTACAAACAAAAATTGATGTTAGCATAATCAATATAAAGATTTAAGCATAGCACGGTAATATAAGTTTTTAAAAAATGATCTTATTTCAAATGCATATTCTAGGGTACCCTTATAAGAAATTCATCAACAAATTGAGTAGGTGGATGCTCCAACTATGACATAGCCTATGGTTTCATGTCAATCTTTTGACACAACTCCGCATATAGTGGAAAGTCAATTGAAAGATCACCGCAAAAGGACGAGTCCACCTTGCTCTCAAAGAATTCTTGGTCTCTTGTCTTTTCATCATTGTTACTCGATTTTGCCTCCTCTACATGCTTCAAGCTTTGGGCGGCCTACACCCCTTGCAGTATTGACCCCTCTATCTGCATATTATCCTCATCTATGCTGGAAACATTGCTTTCATCAAATACTCTTGCATTTTGGGAAGCTCAAGGTATAACATACCACCATCGAGGTTTTCGGGGATTTGGATAGAAAATTACGTATTCAAAATCACATACAAGAGAGATTTAACATTTGTGACATATACCATGTCATAATAAAAGTTTAAAAAACATGATTTCATGCATCTATTCACAATGGGCCGGTAATACAAACGTGTCGTACAAATCCATACATATTTTTTCAGAATCTATTTTGAGAAATCAAGATGAACCTCATTGAAGACTTGTGCCGACTCCTTCCAGTACCACTTTGAACCACTACATATTGAATAGGTTTATGGAGAAGCTATGGTAATCCACCATGATAATACTTTGCAAGTTCCCAAAATACTCCATCTCTTCTATGACAGTGTTTGGATCCGTGGCTCGCCGTTGGCTCTCTTGCTTGAGCTTTGCCATGACACCACAATCCGTTGTGGAGCACATTTTGTCTCGATATGATTTATACAAAAATGTCATCTGCATGACCACGTCGCACTATATATTTTGTAATGTACTTTGAAATGGTTAATTAGTTGCCACATATAAAATTTAGATATAATAGCTTATAAAACATGTGGTCACCTTTGGACTACATCTCCTCGAGAATTTCTACTCCTTAATAGAGACCTCCACCCCTTCGCGAGAGACTGTTATAGTTTACAAGGACTACATGCAACACACTATAAGATGTTGAGCAGAGACCGAATGGATTCATGCCATCAATAGCAAGACCGAGTCGAAGATGGCTCTTGTGTAAATTTTAAAAAGGTAGAGTCAATGTGGCTCCATGCACGTGAATCCAATGAAATTTGTTGGAATCCATCTGTGGATCTATTCTACACATGCCACGTTGTCAAGCTTACCATGCCTGATGTATGAAACATGTGAAGTATACGAGGGATAAGTGGAAAGTGTCTATGAAGTTTTTGAGGGATGGTTTTCCCTTGCAAGCCCTCTGGATACCTGTGAGCACCACACTTTGGATATGTCTCCATAGTCTCGTACTCTCCTTGAAATAGCATGCAATCGTTGACATATGCATGGATGCTATTGTAGTCCATGCCAAGCTTTTGTAAAATATGTCATGCATCATCACGAGACTTAGGCATGGTATTTTTAAGTGGTAATATATGATACTTTAGAAACTTGAAAAAAAATCATAAAGTACCTTGAAAAATCACAATTATATTTTATAATGGTGCCGAAATGAAATGAATGAAGCATATGTAGAAGATACCTAAACAACTCGGTCACACTTGCATCGATCCACCCGTATTTTGATTGCACACTTAGGAGTACAAGTAGCGTCTTTAGGAAAGATACGTGGCACTGGTGCGCAGATCGGTCGCTGTATGCTCGCGTAGTGAATACCGGAAGGTCCCCAAGAACAATGAACTCTACTTTTTGCACAAGTTACAAGGTAAAAAGCATGAACGACAAGAGCAAGAGACCAATTGGGTGCAATCTCCCCCCATGCCTTGTGTGAGCGGTTCACAAAGCATGTATTTTATGTATATTTCATCTTCATGCTCAATAATAGCCCAATTTACAAAAATATATCAAGCTTTTAGCTTTTGAGTTTGCTTTTACAAAAATAGGAATAAAGCTAATGGACGGTGCCCATAGAGTCTGACACGCCCAATACAATGTCCAAATAGAAATAACATAACCGTGCACATGGGCGCATAGAAAATAATAATAAATAATTGATGCCTCAATAGACATGACAAAATATAGGCGTGGCGCCTATCAAAATATAATCCATAGATCGAATACTCGCTATCCTCCAATGCTTTCCTCCGCCACTACTGCTATCTCTACACATCAATTGAAGCATTCACAATCGTTAGTAAAATAATACAATTAAACCGACAAAAGTGAATACCTAGCAGTCTTAGCTGCATAAATAAATCAACTGGTTAGAAATAAATCCTAACCTTAATTTATTACTAGTGCGCACTCTGAACTCATAAACGTTTATTAATTTAATATGCATTTTGCGGAATCACCCGCTATGGAATCACCCATGTATACACTAAATTAATGAAACGCCCGAAAATGATAGGCGTCCCCATCAACTTCTTGCATAAAGAATCAACTTTGTGTATGAGCCCCCGTCATTAAAGTTTACGGAATCCACCGTAAAACCTCACGGAATCCACCGTGAAATATACCTCCTGGCATCATACCCTCGGGGTGGGATAGCAATTGATCTCAATTGCTATTAGCTCAATGTGGAGCTAACAGAGTGGGAAAAGCATTTAAGTCTCTAGCGTGCATCCATTGTGCTTCCTCTACAGGATGGTTCTTAAATTTAACTAGATATCTAGAATACCTACGGCCAGTTCTAGTGGTCATAAAGTCAGTGTCTATAATAGCTTCTGGTTCAAGTATTTCAGTCTCTTCCTCTAATAAAGGTGGGTTTTCATAAACAGGGTGTACAGGTAATTGGCCTCTAAATGGTCTCAATAAACTAATGTGAAATGTATTGTGAATTTTCCAATGAGGTGGTAATTCTAACTTGAATGCATTGTCATTAATTTTATGAATGATTCTAAATGGTCCATAGAATCTAGGGGCCAATTTTACAACTAGATGTTTATCTACACTTTGCAGTCTACGTTTTTCTATTCTCAGTCAAACATAATCATCAACTTTGAAATTCATTGCTTGTCTTTTCTTGTTGGCTTGTTTGGTATATGATTGCTGGGCTTTAGCAATCATATCTTTAACCTCATCAAAAATAGTGTTATGCATACTAGCAATATCATCAGCACTCTGAATTCTATTTGACAAAGATGCAACAGGTATAGATAATCTATATCCATAAATAACTTCAAACGGTGCTTTCTTTGTAGATGTGTGTGGGGTATTGTTATATGCAAACTGTAATAAATGCAAATGTGTGTCCCATGGCTGTGGTTTAGAGATAGTATATGCACGTAAAAGATCTAGAATGGTGCTGTTAGTGGCTTCTGTTTGTCCATTAGTTTCTGGATGAAATGCAGATGAGAAATCAATCTTTGTTCCTAAGTTAGCAAACAGAGTAATCCAAAAGTTGTTACAAAATCTAGAATCACGATCTGAAATAATAACTTTTGGCAATCCATGGTTAGTAAAAACAGTTTTCAAAAACAATTGTCCTGCTTGTGATACTGTTAAAGTTTTATTACAAGGAATGAAATATGCTTGTTTACTAAATCTATCTACAACTGTCCAAATCATATCATGGTTAGATTTAGTATTACGTAAACAAGTAATGAAATCCATAGAAATTTGTTCCCAAGGTTTAGATAGAATAGACAAAGGCATAAGTAATCCATACTGTTTACCATGATGTCTCTTAACTCTTTGACAAATCAAACATTCAGAAACAAAGTTAGATACATCAGCATCCATATCGGGCCAATAAAAATCTTCAGTTAATATACGTAAGGTAGATATGATACCTCTATGACCTTGGTATGGGGGACAATGAATTTCATTCAAAACAAAAGATCGGAATGGAATTGTAACACACAATCTCTTTTCATAAAACATAGAT
Organism: Lygodium microphyllum; assembly: GCF_053477565.2. Lineage (NCBI taxonomy): Eukaryota > Viridiplantae > Streptophyta > Polypodiopsida > Schizaeales > Lygodiaceae > Lygodium > Lygodium microphyllum. The sequence continues at coordinate 94,030,233 of NC_141156.1, forward strand.
CCATCATTATATGACAATGAATCAATAGGAATGAAATTATTTTGAACTAATTTATTCCAATCAGAATGAAAATTAATATCCTGGTGATATGTATCTTTCATAGCAATCAAAGAATCAAAAGATATGACAGAAATATTATGAATGGCAGGTCTTCTACTCAATGCATCACCCACTACATTTTCTTTTCCAGGTTGGTATTGAATGATAGGATGAAAACTTTGAATAAAGGAGGCCCATTTGATATGACGGTCAGAAATTTGAGGTTGGCTAAGTAAATGTCTAATACTTTGTTGATCGGTCTTAATCATAAATTCTAAACCCATTGAGTAGTGTTTCCACTGTCTTAATGCTTGTACAACTACTAATAGTTCTTTGTCATATGTGGAATATTTCAGCTCAGAGGGTTTCAACTTACAACTAGAATAGGCTATGGGATGATTGTCTTGCATAAGTACAGCTCCTATTCCTGATCCACTAGCATCGATCACTACTAGAAAGAATGGTCTATTAAAATCAGGCAACTGTAGAACAGGGGCATGGGTTAATGCATGTTTCAGTAAGTCAAAGGATTTCTGTTGATTTTCGGTCCAATGATAAACAATTCCTTTCTTCAGAAGTTTGGTTAATGGTAAAGCAAGTAATGAAAAATTACGTACAAACTTCTTATAGAAACTAGCAAGACCAAGGAATGAGCGTAACTCATGCACGTTTTTAGGTACACGCCAATTCAATATTGCATCAATTTTCTTAGGATCAAATTTAATTCCATCAGATGATACAATATGACCTAAGTACTGTTTTAAAGAATTCACTCTTTTCAGCATTTGCATATAGTTGATTTTCTTTCAATACTGAAAAACCAATGACAAATGCTCATAATGCTCTTTCTCATTTTGACTAAACACCAAAATATCATCAAAGAAAACAATTACACAATACTAATATTTTAGAAATATACGATTCATCATTCTACTAAACGTAGCAGGTGCATTAGTCGATCCAAATGGCATGACTAAAAATTCTTAATGACCAAACTATGTTCTAAATGCAGTCTTGAATATGTCAGACTTATCTAGTCTCGCCTGATGATGACCAGACTTAAGGTCGATTTTACTAAATATAGCAGATCCTTGCAGTTTGTCCATAAGGTCATCAACTCTAGGAATAGGATACCTATTCTTTACAGTGATCTTATTTAAAGCTCGATAGTCAATGCACATACGATAGGTATTATTCTTCTTCTTGACTAACAGAACAGGTGCACCGAATGGAGAACTGCTAGGTCTAATCAATCCTCTATTTAGTAATTCCTCAACTTGACTCTAGATTTCTTTTTGCTCTATCAGGCTATGCCTATATGGTGCTTTGCAAGGTGGTTGTGTGCCAGGGATCAAATCTATCTTATGGTCTTCTGGACATGAAGGAGGTAAACCTGGTGGTAGGTCTTTTGCAAAACAGTCCTTAAAATATGCAAGAAATTCCTTATGCCTAGGGTGCATATGATTTTCCTTTACTTGCAATTCATTTATCCAAATGAGATAAGATTTACTACTCTTGCGTAATGCACGTTTAGCTTGAGTATGCGAAACCAGTGGAAAAACATTAGATGCATGCATACCATATAATGTAATAGATTTTCCTTGAAAATTAATATTCATTGTGTGTGTGGAATAATCTATATCTGGGTTATGCTGGTGACACCAAGGCATACCTAAAATAATATCAATCGACTGTAATGGAACAACTAGAAAATTTCTTCTTTCAGTGTATTGACCAATTTGAATCTCTAAATCTAGCACTTCCTGTGTACCATTATACCTAGTGCCTAAGAATGCAGCTTTTATGCGATAATGCGTAGGTACAGTCTGTAATTTCAATTGTCTTACCAATTTTGCTGAAATAAAATCATGAGTACTACCGTCATCATGCAAAATAGTCTTTTCCTTTCCATGCACCAAACATTTCATAAGCAATAATGAATGTGGAGTAGGCATACCTGGTAAAGTATCGGAAGTAGTAGTAGTGTCGTCCTCATCTTCACTGAAATCAGGCATATCTTCATTTTCGTCTTCGTTCATTGCTCCAAGGTAGTTGATATGAGCTGGTGGCTTCTTTGAATGAAAATTTGTTGCTAGATGTCCAGGCTGGTGGCATTTATAGCATACTATTGGCTTGGCTTTGGTTACATTATTTGCAATGGCAGGAAGTCGAGGTACATTAGGATTTGGCTGTGGAATAGGCTTAGGGTGTTGATTGAGATTGGATGGTAATGCAGATGGTTTTGCCCAATTTTTGCGGAAAGATGATGAAGAGAAACGACTTGGATTAAATCTTCTAAAATTGGAATTGAATTGTTTAGATCCATAGTTACCATTGGCTTGGAATTGCTGTGGTCGTCTGTCTCTACCTCGTAGCTTATCTTCAGTGTCATGAGCTAGTGAAATAGCGTCTTCAAGAGTAGCAGGTTGAACATGTTAACTTCAGCGTAGTAATGCCCAAGGCTTCTAGACATATACTTGCGCTTATGTGTTGCCTCTGGTACGTCTTCAAGCATGCGTAGCTGGAGGAGTGCATTCCAAAAACGCTCTGTATACTGAGGTATAGACTCACGATCCCGTTGCTGGAGAAGATCCCATTGCTTGATAGCTTTCTCATGAAATTGCGGTGGAAGGAAATTCTGCATGAACTTCTTCTTGAAATCTTCCCAAGTAGCAGGACAATCTATGCTCTTGCGTACTACAATCCACCAAAGAGATGCTCTATCTACTAAATGGTTAGTAACACACTTGATTTTATCTTTTTCTGCATAGGTTTCCTCATGGAAATAGTCGTCAAAATGACTAATGAATGCTAGAACAGTTTTGCCTTCTCGTATACCATTGAAAGTACGAAATTTGAAACTTCGTTTACTTATCTTTGATTCCTTGCGAATGGTTTGAGCTTCAAGAGTTGTGTCAATGGTTCGTCGAATTAGATCTTCAGCTTGAGGTTCTTCGTTGTCGGTAGATGCTCTTTGTAAATTTGCCAGTTGCGCTTGCAATGCTTGCTTAGCCCTTCGTTCTTCTTCCAATTGCATCATGATTAAGTCCAGCTTTTGCTCCATTGTAGGCTCAGGTAAGTCGCATTCAGCCATAAGATCATCCATATGTGGTTCCGTCATCCTGTAAAACTCAAAAGACCTTTCTCACTCAAAATCAGGTTAGCGGGATGAGTGTAGCTCAAGTTCGGGGTTACAAGGCTTATGTGTTTTTGGGTACGTATGCTGAAAATGCTTCAGCAAACCTGCGTATGGGTAGAGTACCTTCCAATGAACAACTTTGCAGTTCGGAGTTTCTGCGCAGGAACAGTCCTTCTAGGAGTTTTGAGCACAAGTCAGTTCTGACTCCAGTTGACTAGTTTGACTTGCAGAGTTGAAGACTTATGTGACTTGCAGAGTTGCAGACTTGCAGAACTTATTCGATTTACGGGACTTGCAGAACTTGATCAGGAAATACTTGCAGAACTTGACTTCTGTGGTGTGACCTGAAGTTTGGTGACTTGCAGGATTGACTTGCTTGAGTAGACTAAGCTTAATGGATTAAGCTTAAGGAGGCTTAAGGATCAGGAAATGACGAATTTCGTGGGGGATGGGGGCCGTTTTGAACCGTCGCGCATGATTTTCGGAGGTCTTTCGATACCTCACGATTGAATTCTGAAGCTTAAAGCTTCTTGTATAGTCTCTAAGCTTTAAAGGTTAAAGCTTAAAAATATAGATTTGATGACTTATCTCTCTGATTATCCATGACTTGATGAAGAGAAGTTGGAAGTGGTCCTCCGCCTGTATAGCTTGGTCCTTCGCGATCTAATGACAGAAACAGGGGTTCTTGATCGCCAGAAGTCTGCGTGTATCGACGGTTCGTGACGAGATTGACTGTAGAGCCCGATCGTTCCAGGAGCTCCGCCTTCTCACGAGATGGGTAGCGATTGGAAGCTCTTGATCTCAGCTTCGCTCTGATACCACTGGTGCGTAGATCGGTCGCTGTATACTCGTGTAGTGAATGCTGGAAGGTCCCCAAGAACAATGAACTCTACTTTTTGCATAAGTTACAAGGTAAAAAGCATGAACGACAAGAGCAAGAGACCAATTGGATGCAATCTCCCCCCATGCCTTGTGTGAGCGCTTCACAAAGCATGTATTTTATGTATATTTCATCTTCATGCTCAATAATAGCCCAATTTACAAAAATATATCAAGCTTTTAGCTTTTGAGTTTGCTTTTACAAAAATAGGAATAAAGCTAATGGATGGTGCCCATAGAGTCTGACACGCCCAATACAATGTCCAAATAGAAATAACATAACTGTGCGCATCGGTGCATACAAAATAATAATAAATAATCGATACCTTAATAGACATGACCAAATATAGGCGTGGCGCCTATCAAAATATAATCCATAGATCGAATACTCGCTATCCTCCAATGCTTTCCTCGGCCACTGCTGCTATCTCTACACATCAATTGAAGCATTCACAATCGTTAGTAAAATAATACAATTAAACCAACAAAAGTGAATACCTAGCAGTCTTCAGCTGCATAAATAAATCAACTGGTTAGAAATAAATCCTAACCTTAATTTATTATGAGTGCGCACTCTAAACTCATAAACGTTTATTAATTTAATATGCATTTTGCGGAATCGCCCGCTATGGAATCACCCATGTACACACTAAATTAATGAAACGCTCGAAAAGGATAGGCATCCCCATCAACTTCTCGCACAAAGAATCCACTTTGTGTATGAGCCCTAGTCATTAAAGTTTACGAAATCCACCGTAAAACCTCACGAAATCCACCGTGGCACGGAATCCACCGTGAAATATGCCTCCTGGCATCAGGCACCCATCATTTAATGGTATGGATGCATATTCTCTAAGTGGATTAGATGTATCGTATCCATCGGTGTCAATGCATTAATCATTGTCTCCATTTCAGGCTCCAAGATTGTAGGAAAGTCTGAAAGGCTGCATGTCTCCTCTCGTATTGACTGGGTAGTTCCTTCCAAGTGGTGGATTGGCTCAGGTACTCCATCCATTGCATGCCCACAAACTCTTCTAACTAGCCGCAATGGTACACTTCTCCTTGGGATGAGACGTCACCTCCCTATATAAATTTTATGGTCACATCCAATATTGTTGTATATATGATATTCAATTAGTTCGAAAATATAATGCATGATTGATACATACTTTTCTTACCATTTTCTCAAAGGCTGAGATCGCTTTATCAATGATCTTCGATTGAAACTTATCAAAACTTTGTATATGTTCTATAGATAAGCGACACTTTCATCTGATTTCCAGCTTGCATTGAGAGCAAGGACACTAGATACGCTAATTATGATATGCCTCGCAATCTTGAACATCACGACCTTCATCATTTTCCATTTTGTCTACGTTAAAACAACAATTTGTTTTTTTTCTCATTATCTTTTTCTCCTATCTCCCTCCCTCTCTCTTTATTTTTCTCTACCCCCGCATGACTACAGTCTTAATAAGTGATTAGTTTAGGCAAGGAAGTGGTGGCTTCTGAGGAAGACACCTCTCGCTTTCCAAATTTGTCATATGTTTGATGTGTCATATGCTAGGTACTAAAAATCTTGTTGCCTAATTTGTCATTGTTGGCTAATAAGGCTCATTTAGTGATGTGGTCTCTGTTGTATGGAGTGTAAGCTTAAGAATATTTTTGATGATAAGGTCCACTTTTCTAACTTGCAAGTGTTGAAGAATCAATATTCCAGTCCACACAACTTATTTGAGCAAGCTAAGATCAAATGCCTTTCCATGTCTAGTTAAGATCTTCATAAAACACTCCCTTTCAGTAGTAGTAGGAAAGAGGATTGTTTCATATATAACCTTCAACTCCCTCAATATTTTAGATGTACTAAATTCATGTCCTATATCCTTTGGATTCCACAAGCTTGGCTACCTTGCCACTTTCTCATACAACCCATCATTGTTAGATGATACTAGCAAAGCCTTTGGATTGAGTTTCTTATCAACCGTCTTATATTTGGTTTTAACAATTATATTTGTGTATTCTTTTAGCATTAACCCTTCTTGATTAGTAAACTTTGCTAAGACTTCAAACATCTCCAAAGTGCATACATGAAGCACCTTGTTTTTAGTCTCATTTTCTACATTTATTAGTGTTGAAATTTCAATCATAGTATCAACAAAACTTAGCCCATCGTAAAGGCCTAAAATGCCCCCACTAAGCAGATCAAAGTATGAACGGCTAGGCATAGCCGCTAGATTGGATGTAGGGCCCATACACACGGGTAGGGGCTTGCTATTAGTACCACAGTCCAATTTTAGACGATATATCAAACTACCCGTTTTGATTGCTTGCATCCAACAATCCATTTTTCCTCAACTCTTTCTTAGTATTGTATACAAAATTTTAGTCTTGCACATGGTCTTGATAGGCTTAAACCAACCCAAATTATTGCTCTATAAACTTAGTAAAACCAATAGTAGATATATCTTTTTCCACTACAGTAGGTGAGAGTATCCTCTAAACATCACTATTATAACTGTGCATTACATTAATCCCAATAGAAAAACTAGTTCTTTGAATTCCTTTACATTTGGAGGTAAAGGGTACCCTAAAGTGTCTCACTTTCTCATATGACTCATATATATAGTGAGAAACTAGATAGTCATTTTATCGTCTTTACTTTTTTGACTCTTGTATAAGCCAATCCATCATCCAATAAATTTCTCTCTATACAAACATATGTAACATATGGCTATGCCAAGATCACTAAATACGAAGAACTATCTTGCACAAATAGATATTGTTCTTCTTGTATATCTCCAATAGCTATTTTGACATTAGAACATGTAGCATATAGATCTCCTGAGGAGTTATTTGCATCTTGCATTCTCTAGCCATGATCTATGTCAATTGGCTATGCACCATTTTTGTACATATTGCAAACCATTATATTAATTTCCAAACCATGGTCAAGTAAATCAATCCAGGGAGTCTATACACTCCCCAACCTTAACCATGGTTTTTGTCGGAGCTTGTGCCCAATAGTTCTACATATAATGGCTTCTAGGGGCAAATCCTAAAGCCTCATCATTAGCACGATACATTTTTCTAACTCCTATATTAGTGTTGCAACAAATAATTTAATTTTCAGTCAACTACATTATCATTTTTACCCTTAGTCCACTAAGTTATAGCATCAGCCCTCTCGAAAACAACATTTGCATTTTTCTCATAATAAGCCCATATGCTTTGCAAATTAGGCTCCTCTTCTACCTAAACCAAAGCATTATTTAGATCACCAAGAAGCACTCTCTTCCTCTTTACTATATCAATGAATTCATCATGAAATTCACACTTAGCAAAACTAAGAACCTCCGCAAGTCTGAATGCCCCCCCTATTGTTAAGAATATGTTCTTCAAGTGCTTTCATGAGATCCCCCTATTGTTAAGAATATGTTTTTCTTGAGAATATATTCTTTAAGAATATGATATTCAAGTGCTCTCTATGTCAGACTACAACTTGTTGTCTAACTACTTGCCCTTTTGCTTTCAAGCATGTTTTCCATCCTCCTTTATTTCTTGTGCTACCTTCTCCATTACATGCTCAAGAGTAGGTTGCACTAAAGGCTTTAGCTACTTAGAACTTTTTCATGTTACCCTATTTGATGTTTGTGCAATGTCTTCCTCTCTCTACAATCACATCTATATTGTGTACCATAGCCAAGTATGCATACACTCAGTAAGAGTCAATTGGTGAGTCCCAACTAGTCATGCCATGGATGCTTCTCCTTGCATGAGTCAATTAAATTCTTTGTAACTTTTCTCCTCTCAAGTGAGTGCATTGCATGAGACTATATTTCATCATTGGGGATAGCAATAACCCTTTCAAGTACTTTCTCTATTTGAAAACCAAATTTAGAAGCATGCACTATTGCATATGCATTCGAGGTAGCCATTTCTTCCATCAATTTTTGCATGCCCCCTTTCCCAAAGTTCAAAGCAAGAGGTAAACATATCTCTTGTGCATGGATTTTACCATTCTTTTAGAAGATTATATGCCTTTCACTACACCTAGGGATTCTTAAGTTACATTGTATCATAAGCAATGATCGAGAATAACCCTCAGAAACAACCCAAGACATGAAAGCAAAGTAGCACTGATAGCTATTTGTGGCTTGGTGTTAGCCTCTATTAACTCACATTCAAGTTGGAATAGTTTGAATAGCAACCTCCATGACACTTATGAGGACATCAATTTATAAATCTTTCCGAAACTTCACCACCCAAGACAAACATTAAGAACATTGTTCATGTAGCACAAGCTAAATTTTATTACCAAAATACAACAATCACTTATCGTCTCAAACTTCTTCAATCTCGCACAAGAAGATGAAACATGCATTCAGCCACCTTTTAGCTCTCTAGATCACCAGGAGACAATTGTTCTCTATATTGCATGTTGTTAATGTATTTTTTCTTAGAATTTCTTTGTGTTTTGAAAGCATGGCTACTAACCAGGTTGGCCAAACCTACATGCTATTTGCCTCCATCACATAAAGCTGTCATCTTGAAGCACACGACTTCTCTTAGATCTCCTTTAAATTTTGGTTGCCCCTTCAATCAATACGCTTCACTAAAATGAATCCAGCCCCCTTTCCTCGTTGAACTTCCACTACATATGCTGATGCTCGATGGAATTTGTGTTAAAACCTGGCCACCTCCAGACTTAACTCGCTGCCATTCTGTACGATAACCAGGTAGCCATGTCATCATACTTCTCTCTGCCCGCCATCTCTATAGTACATGACCTATACAGGACCGTCACTGCTACTGCAACTCCACACTACTCCCTCCTCAAACGTTGCTGCTGAATACCAGGCAATTGTATGCAGTGAGGAAAGAAGACCCCTCACGGCGATGATGGCCTTCAGGTTCCTCCCTTTCTAATGATGAGAATAGCAAGCTCATTTTTCCGTATGTCGACCTGCTCTCAATATCAGTCCCTATCCACACAAGCAATAGTAAACACGAATCACTCCCAAAATACTCAATCACCCTCAAAATCTACAATACAGTCAAAATGCCAGAATGTCAATTTTGACTCCCCTTCTTCTATACAGGCTGATTGTCCACTTATTCATCATAACTAGATCCCATCATTGTGCTGCCAAAAAACTTTCTCCAAACACCCTGACAAGTCTTGAAACATGCTGGCCTCACAATCTAACGAGCATCCCGGCCATATAAAGCTTCCCTAGAAATATGCAGGCAAGCTGCCTGCTTCGTACTAAAATCTCCATCTTCTTCTCCATAATGATTTCATCTTGTTGATGTCCCCCTCGAATCCTCCCTCACGTCAAATCACCCCCCATGCATATATATATTTCCACTAGCTATGTTTCCAAGGCTTTTTAAAAAAGCTTAGTTTGCTTTATTAATTGGCTTTTCCTACATGCTTCTCTGTATGAGAATCACCAATATTTGAGCAATCACCCCTTCTTCTGGAATACGTTCTCATACTTGGGTATTTACAACATATTGATCCATGTGTTAACCTTGTATGAAGGTCAAAATCCCATGTTCTCTGAGTTAGGCTCACCACTTTATGGAATCATTCTCATGCATACTAAAGCTCATAGACCATGAAAGTACAAGTTGGTATGATTCTCCACTTACTAAATGTCTGGAAACCGAATTTCTTGTGTCTAAATTGCAAGCTAGTGTGTGCTTGCTCCACTTCATCGAGATGTAGTTTCCAAATTATGTGAGATATCCAGCTATCATGAAAACGTGTAACAACATGCATCCACTAGCTTCAGTCAACTAGCTCTATCTCTAAGCCCTAGCCCTTCCTTTACTATAGAGTCTCAAGCCACATCAAGGGCATGATGACTTGTCACCTTAAGATTTCCACCATACAATAAATCTTCAATAGCTAGGTCCTCAAGTGTGCAATAACACTTTAGAATTGCCTCACGTTCAACCCATCTAACCTTCTACACTACAAGGGACTGGGGCAATAGCGACGCCGATTAGCGACGGCGCAGGGAAAAAAAGCGCAGCCGAAACCAGAGCGTCCTTTTCATTTTGTTTTCTTCGCCTTTTGAGAGCGAGAGCGAGGGAGAGAGCGAGGGAGAGAGCCAAGGCTTTGTGAGAGAAGAGGAGGAAGAGACTTGCTGCCGCCGTCGCCACTGCCACTGCCACCGTCGTTGTTCGCGAAGGAGAGGAGGAGCCCTCGTTGCAAAGAGAAGCCGCCCACGCTCGCCATATCTCATTGGTGAGTCTCCCTCTCTCTTTCTTTTACTTGTTGAAGGTTTAAATCGTTCTCTTTTGTTTATTTAGGAGAGGAAAAGAAAGAGAAGGAGAGGGAGAGGGAGAGAGAGGGAGAGAAAGAGAGTGAGAGTGCATTCTCTCTCTCTCTCTCCCTTTTGCTTGTTTAATGTTTAAATTACTTTCTTCTTTGCTTGTTTAGGAGAGGAAACGAGAGAGTAAGAGAGAAAGAGAGGGAGAGGGAGAGGGAAAGGGAAAGAAAGAGAAAGAAAGAGAAAGAGAAATAGAGGGAGAGGGAGAGGGAGGGGGAGGAAATAGGAGAGGGAGAGAAAGAGAAAGAGAGGGAGAAGGAGGGAGAGTGCATTCTCTCTCTCCCTCCCTCTCCCTTTTGCTTGTTTAATGTTTGAATCACTTTATTTTTTGTTTGTTTAGGAGAGGAAATGAGAGAGAAAGAGAGTGAGAGGGAGAGGAAGGGGAAGGAAATGAGAGAGGGATAGAAAGAGAAAGAGAGGGAGAGTGCATTGTATCTCTCCCTCTCCCTTTTGCTTGGAGGATGTTTAAATCACTTTATTTTTTGCTTATTTAGGAAATGAGAGAGAAAGAGAGATAGAGAGGGAGAGGGAGAAAAAGAGAAAGAGAGGGAGATGGAGAGGGAGAGGGAGAGGGAGAGGGAGGGGGAGGGGAAGGAAATGAGAGAGGGAGAGAAAGAGGGAGGGGGAGGGAGAGGGAGCGAGGGAGCGAGGGAGAGGGAGAGGGAGAAAGAGGGAGAAAGAGGGAGGGAGAGGGAGAGGGAGGAGGAGGGAGGAAATGAGAGAGGGAGAGAAAGAGAACGAGAGGGTGAGGGAGAGGGTGAGAGAAAGAGAGGAAGAGAGGGAGAGGGAGAGGGAGAGGGAAGGGAATGAAATTTAAGATAATATACGTATCGATAATGGTATGCAATGTGCTTTGCATACGGCCACGTACTTCATCAAAATTAACCCAAAATTATTGTTATAGAAGTGGAGATCCCTTAAATTGAGTATAGGATAATTTCTCTCAGGTCTTATGACTATGAGTAGAATTGATTGAAATAAATTTTATTACTATAGTTGTAAAATTTCATAGATGGCGCGCATTAATTTTAAAATGGATTACTTATACTCAAAGCCGAGATATAACAAAAAATTATCTACCGGGACAAACAAATCGTTGAGCATGATACAAGGCTGAGATATAACATCGGAAAATCTCTCGACTACTATATACAATGCAAGGTTTATGGTCAACTTGCAAGTTGACGTACATCTCCAAAAAGCTATCCATTTAAGCCTCGTTTGTTGTAATGTAGATAAGATGGCAAACGAAGAAGGTCCTATTGTTCAAGACCGCGAGTCGTATCTTAATCAGCGTGTCCCATGTCCTTGCTCTCAATGCAAGTTGGCAATTAGACGAAAACGCCGATTGTCTATAGAACACGTACGACGATTTGGCGAGTTTCAACCTGAGATTATTGATCAGGCGATTGCAGATTTTCAGCAAACGGTATTTTCAAGTTAGCATTTTTCATGCATTGTACTCTCAAGCTAATTGAAAACCATACACAATAAGATTGGGTCTTGTTGGCAAATTTTGTGTCCAGGGGGGTGATGTCTCGACCCAAGGGGGAGTGCACCCTTTGCGGCCAATTAGAAGAGTTCGTGGACGTGCGATGGATGGATGGCAGGAGCCAATAGACCACTCGCAAGGCCCATCTATATCGTCAATGCCAGAGGAGACAGACAACCTTCCCGACTTGCCTACAATCTTGGAGCCTGAGATGGAGGCAATGATCGATGCATTGATTCCCATGGATGTTGAGACATCTGACCCGCTTAGAGAGGATCCATACCATTATATGATGGGTGCCGAGTATCTCGGTTGAAGACATTGCTTGCACTCTTAAGTGTGCAAGCAAAATACGGTTGGAGCAATACGAGTGTGACTGAGTTATTCAGGTACCTTGCATACAGACTTCATTGTTTTTTTTTTAAACAGTATTATTGTAAATATGGATGGATTTTTCAAGGTGTTTTATGATTTTTTCAGGTTATTGAAATATCATATATTGCCACCTGTAAACACCATGCCTGAGTCTCGTGATGATGCACGACATGTTTTACGGAAGCTTGGCATGGACTACAATAACATCCATGCATGTATCAACGACTGCATATTGTTTCGAGATGAATACGAGACTATGGAGACATGTCCAAAGTGTGGTGCTCACAGGTATCGACAGGACTTGCAAGGGCAGACCATCCCTCAAAAAGTCCTCAGACACTTTCCGCTCATCCCCCGCATAAACCACATGTTTCGCACGTCTGCCATGGCAAGCTTGACAACGTGGCATGTGCAGAATAGGTCTACGGATGGAGTGCAACGAATATCAGCAGATTCGCGCGCATGGAGCCACATTGACTCTACCTTCCCAGGCTTTGCGCGAGAGCCAAGGAATCTTCGGCTCGGTCTCGCCATGGATGGTGTGAACCCATTCGGTCTGCGCTCGACTTCTTACAGTGTGTGGCCTATAGTGCTTGTCAACTACAGCATTCCTCCATGGCTTTCTACGAAGAAAGGACATCTCATCCTTAGCTTGCTCGTCCCGGGCCGCTACAAAGTAAAAAATATGGACGTGTATCTTCGTCCATTAGTCGATGAGCTTAAGATTTTGTGGGAGGAGGGGGCCACGGTGCAAGATATGAGCAGGCGCGATGGTCGGCGGTCAGCCAACATTCGAGCCATTCTCATGTGGACGATGCATGACTTTCCGGGATTGGGAGAGTGCTCAGGTGAGCAGACCTTTGTTCACGCCGGTAATATCTATATTTTATTTCATTCAATCAAGTATTCACTAGGTCGTGGATCGCCTTGCAGGTCTCGTTACCTCAGGTTATCATGCATGTCCATTGTGTGGGCCACAGTTAGACTCCCGAAGGTCACGAACCATGAAGAAGATGGTATATCAAGGACACGCCACTTTCTTACCGGAGGATCATGAACTCAGGGAAGGTTTTCTTGGACGACCTCCAGCACGTATGAACGCTGCAAGCTGGTACGAGCTGAAAATGGTAAACCCGGAATCACATCCAAATGGAATGCGACGGTTCTCAGTTTTCTACGAGTTGCCATATTGGACCCACTTACAGGTCAACCACTTGTTGGATCCCATGCATATTTTCAAAAATGTGGGCAGCTTGCTATGGGACCACATCACAGGAAAGAGAGACACTATAGGGTCACGAATGGATTTAAAGGAGGTAGGTAAGATGGAGGCGCTTTGGCCGCAATCGAGTGCTGAAGGGGGAGTGCAGCTTCCTCGCGCTCCCTGGGTTTTGTCTACCAAAGAAGAGCGCATTGTGAAGCAAGTAATCAAGTCTATCCGCACTCCGACGGGTATGATGCGTTCTCTCAGGTCCGCATTTTCTAAAGATGACCAAATGTCTGGGCTAAAATCCCATGATTGGCATAAGATATGTCAGGTTTGTGAACAGAATGGATTTTAATTAGCGTGGACATTTTGAAATTTGAAAAGTGACCATTATTCTTAATGCTTTCTCATTTGTGGCAGTTTGTCCTACCGATCGCGATCGCGGGATGCCTAACTCCAGAAATTCGCGAGGCCATTTACAAGCTATCGACTTTGGTGCAATGGATCTCACAGAAAGAGATTAAGACGTCCTCTATTGAATCCGCAAGGCGGGGAGCAGTTGAGACGGTCTGTCTCTTTGAGAAATACCTGCCCACTAGCATGCTCACGATACAAGTTCACCTTCTTGTGCATCTTGTGGACGAAGTGGAGATTGCCGGACCTGTCCATACGCGATGGATGTTCTTCCTGGAGCGCTTCATGAAAACCCTGAAAGTCTTTGTGCGACAACGAGCTCGTCCGGAAGGTAGCATGGCGGAGGGTTGGTTGGTGTCAGAGGCATTAGTGCATATCTCACAATGGCTACCAACGGTGGAACCAGACAATGAAATGCTATGGACGCTCAAGGACGATGACAGGCTGACTGGAGATGTGGTGGTTGGAAATGGGGTAGAAAAAAGAATGGATGCCTCAATGGAAGAGAAGGTGAATCGCTTTTGTATGTTGCACCATGCCTCCATGGAGACGTGGCTCGCAAAGTACCAAATTGCAAGGCAAGATCGAGAGGAAGCGCGAGCTGAATTCCGACGCAGTACGCGTCACCGACCGATTCGATATCCCGAAGGCATGGAGGAGATGCCGCGGTTTATGTCAACACGATGGTTGCATGGAGCCTTGATCGCAGCATCCAGCGAAGGGGCAGAGGTCTCAATGGAGGAGTGGGAGTTCTCGAGGGGATGTAGTCCAAAGGTAATGAGGGGTTTAGAATGTGTCGTATCTGAATTTGTTTGCTACATCTAATTTGAGTGTTTCAATGTGCAGTACAAAATATATAGTGCAGCGTGGTCGCGTGGACGGCATTTTCGGGTGGAGCGTATTGACAAAATGCGCTCCACAATGGACTGTGGTGTCATGGCAAGGTTTGAGCAAGAGAGCCGGCGACGAGCAACGGATCCGAACACGGTTGTGGATGAGATGGAGTATTTTGGGAATTTGCAAAGTATTATTACGGTGGATTACCGTAGCTTCTCCATGATAATATTCAATGTGCAGTGGTTCAAAGTGGTACTTGGAGGAGCTGGCGCAACGGTTCGACGAGGTCCATCTGGATTTCTCGAAATAGATTCCGAAAAAAAATGGATAGATTTGCGCGACACCTTTGTGTTGCCGGCACATTGTGAACAGGTAATCTTCTAGTCATTTGCTTGCTAATTGTAATACGACATGCTTTATGTCACAATGGTTTGAAGACGGTTTGTAAGTGTTTGTGAACAGGTAATCTTCTATCCAAATCCCCGACAACCTCGATGGTGGTATGTTATACCTTCAACTCCTCGAGGTGCGAGAGTATACGATCAAAGCGATGTTCCAGGCATAGATGAAGAATATATGCAAATAGAGGGATCGAAATTACAAGGGGTGGAGGCCACCGCAAGCTTGGAGCCCGCATTGGCTAACAATCATGGAAATACAGAAGTCATAGAATTTTTTGAGAACGAGGCAGACTCGTTCTTTTGTGGTGACATGTCTATCGACCTTCTAGTGTATGCAGAGTTATGTCAGGAGATTAACATGGGACCATAGAATACTTCATTCTTGGAGAATTGTATTACTCAATTCGTTGTTTAGATCTTCCATAAAGGTAGATAAGATATGCATTTTAAGATGGATTTTTCAAAAATGATTTATATTAATGCGCTTTGTATAGTTTCAATTGATTATTCTAACATTATTTTTTATCTCTGCAGGTATTGATATTTTCAGGATGAGTCGAGGGATGAGCGATGAGGAGTTTCAGGAGATGATAGCACGTATGTCTCCAGATCAGCTCGCGAGATTTAGAGAGATAGCAGATCAGGAGCTGTCTCGTTCTTCGTCAGGGTGCTCTGCTAGATCAGCTTCAGTGCGATCAGATGCTTCAGCTTCGAGCAGACGATCTCGACGCTCGCGACTTGGGCCAGAGGGAGGGACTGCGACTGCAGGAGGATCAGGGGGGTGCTGCTGTGGAGATACGGACGCGGTGTCTCCGTCTCGTCGTTCAGCTAGAGCTCGGTCACCTCCAGGATTTGTCACACCTGTGGGGACGTCCACTCCAGTTACTCCGGCTTTTGCGCAGCCGTCGGCAGATGTCACGCCTTTTGGTGGCACTCCTTTTGGTGGCACCCCCTCTGGTGGCACTCCTTTTGGTGGCACCCCCTCTGGTGGCACCCCTTTCAGTGGCACTCCGGGAGAGGGTACCCCCGTCGGTACACCGGATGTTCAGGGGTCTCCTGGATATGCCCAGGAGCGTGGACGGAGATGGGAGAGGGCCCATACGAGGCACACTCCTAGGGATTATGGATACCTAGTGGATGGCAGGTCAGGAGCTATCATCATGAATGATGAGGGGAGGAGGGTGATGGCTCGCATGAGGGAGTTGTGCCAACAAGTTTTTCGGCACAACGTCCTGGATCATTGGAGGAACATACCGGAGGGGAGCAAGGAGTACATAGTAGCATCCTTGCACGAGGAGTTCCCGGTGCCAGCCGCAGTGGATAGATTCTCTACGGGCTGGATGATGGATTGCATGCGTGCATACATGTCACATAGACGATCCGACGCACGCAAGGCAATCAAGAGTGGGGCTCCAAAGCCCAAGTGGTTAGATGCAGAGGACTGGCGCCGACTAAGGGAGGAGGCTACAAATTCGCCAGGACGTTGGAGTCAGCAGCGGGAGGCGGCGAGGGCACGAATCGAGGCCGGATCAGTACATCATCTTGGGAGTGGCGGCCACAGGACATATTTGGAGGACTTTGTAAGTTTCTCTTTTGTTTTGCTTATTTGTTTTTTTGAGATGTTATTTGTACTGACAATCATGTTTCTAACAGTTAGCATTTTGTTTTCTTTGCAGCACTCCATTACAAATCGTGATCCGCAAGGCCTTGAGACTCAATATGCAGAGAGGCACGGTCTCAGATCATTGATCGACCGATTGTACAGACGCGGCGGCCCAGTAAGTCTCTCATCTTTCATGTCCGTAGTTACCATGAGATATTTGAATGCATTATTGTATGGTGGATTGATATGTTGTTTCTTTTTCTGCAGAATCCGTTTGATGCTCCTTTGTAGAGGGACGAGCTTTCGGGGGACGATGATTTGTAGCTCGCCCTCGGATCCTTAGCGCTCACATACCTTTAGTTTTTAGTCGCCCGATCTATGTAGACATTTTCTATGTAGTAGTGATATTGTTTTATGATTGTACCAATCGCATTTTATGTGATATCATGTATTTATTTCATCTATCAGTTTTATGATTTCAGTATAGATTCTTTTTGTTTGCAAACGCTTTGTATGCAGCAGTGCAGAAACTATTTTGTATGGCTCTCATACAGCACACAGTGCTATATGTGGCAGGGCAGCTTGCTGCCCTGCCACAAAAATAAATTTTTCTCTGTTACCGTCGCTATTTGCGTCACAAATTTACTGCAGGCGTCGCTATTATCGTCGCTATCAGCGTCGCAAAATCTCTGCAATCGTCGCTATATGCGTCGCTATTTGCGTCGCTATATGCATCGCATTTGCGACGCATATAGCGACGCAAATAGTGACGATTCTATGGCGTCGTCAATAACGACGCTTTTTGCGACGACGGGGGCAAATTTTGTTGTTTGTATTTTCGTCGCTTTAAACGTCGCTATAAGGTCTATATCTTGTAGTGCTAGCCCTTCTCTCACTACATAGTCTCAAGGCATATCAAGTCCATGACATATCCGGCTTGCTTGAATTACTTGTTACTCTAAGCTTTGCACCACACAATAACTCTTCACCAACTAGGTTCTCAATTATGGCCGGAGAACACTTTAACCTTGATTAGAGTTTTGACCCATCTCCCAGTTGCACCTACACATGCACAAACTACCACACAAATCAATTAGATACACCCTTCAATAAGAACACAAGATGACTTGCATGATTTACTTTGTCGGAGCAGATTATCTAAAGACCCTTCAACATCAGTGGCCTTTCCATCTTCACCACTCCATGATTCCTTCTTTGACACGGTCATCAAGGATCCTTCATTCCAATATATATTTCCATCATTGTGCCACATCTTTTTAAATGTCATCTACATCATCAGTAAGGACATTACTCTTATCAACAATAGTTCTTTAGTGGGGAAATTGTTTTTATTCCTCCATTAGGACTATTTTGGAGGGGAATAATGCTACCTACAGTTGTGGAAGGAAAAGTCAAAGCGAAGTCAAAGCCCAAGTGAAAACTATTTTTGGAAGAAATTTATCTTTGGAGCTTCATTGTACTATTTTTAGACACTTGTATTATTTTTGTACATCATGGGTACATTATTATCATGGATGTGCTATTCTTTAAGATCACGGATATATTATTATAATGGATTTATTATCTTGTGAGAGCTACACTCACTACATACATACACATTGCATTGTCATATTAAATTTTAATTACTACATGGATCGTACACATGGATTTGTAATTGCAATACTATAGGATACGTCTAATCACTACAAGATACAGGCCTCCTACCAATGTTCAAAGTGACAAAAATGTTCATTAAAGAAATTGCCCCCATTGCCACTAACCGCGTCGATATTAGTGTCTCCATGGAATTGCCACTATTGACGTCACTATTTGAATCATTATATCGACACGAATAGTGACGGTTTGCCACACAATTGCAATACCAATAGCAAGGTGTGCAGTAAATTTGCAATGCTAATAGTGACAATTACAGAGAAAAAAAAATTGTGGCAGGGTAGAGTATGTGTTGTATTTACATTCTACAAATGGATTACATGTTAAGTGTACAATGGTTGTCAAAATGAGCCCAAAATGTACGTGAACCCACTAGACTGATACATATAATAAATACAATATCGGTGATGAAAACTCATAGAATCATGGCAACATACAAAGGATGATAATTACATAGTATATAGAAGATGTCTGCATAAATCAAAGAACCAAAAAGGAAGAGGATATGCGCATTACAAATCCAAGCACGAGCTATAGATCCTCGCCATCTCTAAGCGTCCCGATGCAAAGGAGCATCGAATAGAGTTTGCAAGAAAAAAAAACTACACATCAGTCCACCATACATAATGCATTTTAATAAAAATAGTAACTACAGACAAGAAAGATGAGTGACTTACTGGGCCATCGCGTGCATACGATCTATCGATCAATGCAATGAGACCATTTCTCTTTGTATATCAAGTCTCTAGGCCAGTGGAATCACGGTTTGTAATGGAGTACTGCAAAGAAAACAAAATATAATTGTTAGAAACATGATTTTTAGTACAAGAAATATTGCAAAAAAGAAAGGGAAAACAACAAAAAAGAAACTTACAAAGTCCTTTAGATTAGTCTTGTGGCCGCCACTCCCAAGATGATGGACCACCCCTGCCTCAGCCATGCCCTTGCTATCTCGTGCTCTTGTCTTCAATGTCTTGGAGAATCTGTAGCCTCCTCCGTAAGTCTCTACCAATCATCTGCATCTAGCACCTCGGGCTTTGAGGTGCCACGCTTGAGTGGCTTGCGTGTGTCCGATCGTCTGTGTGGCATATATGAACGCATACACTCCATCATCGAGCCTATGGAAAACCTCTCGGCCAAAGTGGATACCGAAAACTCCTCATGTAAGAATGCTACTATGTACTCCTTTCTCCCCTGGGGTACGTTCTTCCAATGGTCCAAGACATTATGTGAAAAAACTTGTAGACACAACTCTCTCATACAAGCCATCACCCTCCTCTCCTCATCATTCATGATCACAGCTCCCATCCTGTCATCTACATGATATCCATAACCCTATGGGATATGTCTAAGATGTGTCATCTCCCACACCTTCAACTGCACTCTTGGACATAACTAGGAGACCCTTGTATATTTGGTGTACCCATGGGGGTGGTCCCCACATGTGTGAAAAATCGTAGATGTAATGCAACTCCACCATAATGATGAGACGGAGACACTGTATTGAGGCCTCCACAACAACCACGTGAGCCACCATCTCTCAAACTTGCATGAGAGCGAGGAGTAGTACCTCTATTTTGAGTCGACTGCGAGCTTACTGCATCTACATCTCCGCAGTATCCCCCAAAACCACTCCCTCCATCCGGCCCAAGTTTGGAGCATCGATCTCATCTACTAGAAACTAAAGCATTAGAGTGTGTCGAAGTAGATCTAATAGAATGACTTGATCTAATACGTGTGAATATCTCCCGCAACTCCTTGTTGCTCATCTCTCCACTCATCATGCTCTCCAAATATCATCAAAGGTCCTGCACAAACAAAAAGTGATGTTAGTATAATCAATATAAAGATTCAAGCAAAGCACGGTAATATAACTCTTAAAAAAATGATGTTACTTAAAATGCATATTTTAGAGTATCCTTATAAGCAATTTATCAATGAATTGAGTCGGCATACGTTACAAGTATGAAATAGCCTATGGTCCCATGTCAAGTTCCTAGCACAACTTCACATACACTAGAAGGTTGATAGATAGGTCACCATAAAAGGATGACTCCACCTCATTCTCAAAGAATTCTTGGCCTCCTATCTTTCCATCATCGTTACTCGATTTTTCCTCCTCTACACGCTCCAAGCAATATTTGATCTCCAACCCTTGCAATGTCGACCCCTCCATCTACATATTGTCCTCGTCTATGCTGCGAACATTACTTTCATCATACACTCACACTTCAGGGAGCTGAAGGCACAACATACTACCATTGAGATTGTCAGGGGTTGGGATAGAAAATTACCTATTTAAAATCACATACAAGAGATTCAATATTTGTGGCGTATACCATGTTATAATAAAATTTAAAAAAATAGTTCATGCACCTGTTCACAATGGTCCGGAAAGACAAATGTGTGTCATACAAATTCGTCTATATTTTTTTGGAATCTATTTTGAGAAATCCAGATGGACCTCATCGAATGGTTGCTCCTTCTCCTTCAAGTACCACTTTGAACCACTACACATCAAATATGATCATGGAGAAGCTACGGTAATCCACCATGATAAGACTTTGAAAGTTTCAAAAATACTCCATCTCATTTATAATGGTGTCTGGATTCATTGCTCACCCTCGGCTCTCTTGCTCAAACTCTGCCATGACACCACAATCCGTTGTGGAGTGCATTTTGTCGATGTACTTGACGCAGAAATGTCCCCCCGTGCAATCATGCCACACTGTATATTTTGTATTGTACATTGAAATGGTTAGATTAGTTGTCACATATAAAATCTAGATACGACAGCTAATAAAACATATGGTCACCTTTGTGTGTAGGTTGAAGAAGGCGCTCTATGGACTCAAGCAATCACCTAAAGCATAGTCTGACAAGATCAGAGAGTATCTTGTCAATATTGGCTTTTATGTTTCTAATGCTGATCACTCAATTTATGTGGGAAAGGGAGATGCAGGTTTGGTCATCATAGTCATCTATGTGGATGACTTGATTATTACAGGTGATAGTGATAGTGGGATTGCTGAAGTCAAGGACTTTTTGAAGAAGAAGTTTGAGATGAAGGATTTAGGTGAGCTAAGGTACTTCCTTGGCATTGAGATGATCAGATGTGATGATGGTATATGGCTGTCCCAAAGACAGTATGGCTTGGATATGTTGTCCAAGTATGGTATGACAGCATGCAAACCACTTTTAGTCCTATTGGAGCAGAATGTAAAGTTGAGTGCTGATGTTGGGGATGAGATAGAAGACCCTACTATGTTTAGCAGAATAGTGGGGATTTTGATCCACATGACCATTACAAGGCCAGACTTGAGCTACGTTGTTGGTCTTGTGAGTCAGTTTATGCAAGTATCTAGAAAGCCACATTTGAATGTAGTCAAACACATATTGAGATATGTGAAGTCCACATTACATTATGGACTTTTCTATGAGGTAGGTACAGATGTATAGGTGTTTGGATACACAGATGCAGATTGGGCTGATAGTATGTCTGATAGAAGATCTACCAGTGGATACATGTTCTCTCTTGGTAGTGCAACAGTTACTTGGAGCAGCAAAAAGTAATCTACAGTTGCTTTGTTGAGTATAGAGGCTGAGTAGAGAGGTGTTGCTGTTGCAGCATGTGAGGTAGTATGGCTGCAATAGTTATTGGTTGATTTAGATGTGCAGGTGGAAGGTCCACTTGTCATTTATTGTGACAACATGAGCAGTATACATTTGGCTAGGAACCTTGTGTTCCATGCCAGGACAAAACATATTAAAGTACACTACAACTTTGTGAGAGAGAAGGTACTAGCAGGTGAGATTGACTTGGTGTATGACAATAAACAGGATCAAATAGCTGACATCTTCACGAAGGCATTGGGTACAGAGAAGCTTCAAATGTTTCGAAGCTTACTTGGAGTTGCAGAGATGCAATTGAGCTTGAGGGGGAGTATTGAGATGACAAGCTCAACACATACGGACATTGATGATGGACCCCTGGTTAGATGGGTCCACACGTCTACACTTAGCACATCGGTGGTCATTATGACTCTCACATGGCCACTGACTCATTACTTATTATATTCGGGTTGTTACACCTATTTACAGCTAGCATAGTTATAGCGCTAATCGACTAGTGTAGTCGGTTATGCATTGTTTGACTTAGTAGGCCACTTTTCTTTTATGTTGTATCTTATCTATTCTTTGTGTACATTGTAAAGTGTGTGGAAGAAGAAGAAGAAACCAACAAGATAACGTTTTGGCCTCCGTCTCTCTTCTTGTCTCTTGAGTGAGCTTCTCCTTGTGCATTCTATGTGTGTTTGGTGCAGCATCTTGAGCAAGTCTCCCCACCATGTGATTCTTGACACCCAAACTTCATTAGATAAACTGATAGAACTAAAATCTATAGCATGCCCTATATTGCAAAACTTAATATTGAAGCTTGCGCATCCGAGACTCGCCAAAAATATTGTCGACAAAAGTGCATGTAGTCAAGAGACACATAATCCCTAAATAGAAAGTTTACTAGAAGGAGAAGTATCTTCAGGGTATTGAAAGGAGAGGTGTAAGCATTTATGTTGATGATTGAGTGACATTGTTTGATGCCTAATGATGCAACTCTAATGTTGGAATGATGACTAATGACTATGAAGAGTACACATTTAAAACCTTGAAATAGTCAAAGTATAAAGCATTTGTAATGGCCACCACTGTTTGTGAATAAAGAATATATATATATATATATAGGAAGTGAGGTGGGTAGAGTCCAAGAGGATATAAAAGATAGTGAAGGTGAATAAGAAATATTTCTCTCTTAACATAGTGAAAGGATAGGTGAATAGAATATAGGAGGATGAGAATAAAGAGGAGAGAAATAGGAGATGAGAGTAGGTGAGAGAATCAAGAAAGATTAAGAGTATTATTTGTATCTAACCACAACCAAATGACAAGATAATAATGAAGTAGGGGTGCAAAAGCCTAGAACCATGTGCTCTCATACCATGTTGTAATTTTATGGTATCCACAAAATCATGAGCTCAACGAAATGGCGATGGAGGTTAGGACCATAGAGTGGTCATGGCTCTATGTGAGAGAGATTGTGTATGTGGAGAGAAAAGAAAGATCAAGCTAGACAAATTAGAAAAAAAGTAGAAATGTACTCGTATTGATAGATCCAATAGTTGTTTGTTACAATGAGATGAATGTGTTGTGACTAAAGCACAATAGGTTGTGGAGAGCAAGTTAAATGTTTCCATGGGATTGGCACTAAAATAGTGAGGGGGGTAATGTTAACTAATTACGAGCCTGAAGTGGAAAAACCTAGAGCGTAAAATAGAAGAAAGAAAAATAGAGAAAACAAGAAAAATGGCCGAGAAGTAAGAAAAAGTGGAGAAAAGGGAGAAGCAAATCAAAAATTAGAAAAAGGATTCAAATATTGAGAAAGGAGATCGAATGGACTCTGCAAAAAAAGAAATAACAACACATCAGTCTACCATACAATAATGTATTCTAATTAAACATGGTAACTATGGATAAGAAATATGAATGACTTGCAAGGCCATCGCGTCTATACAGTTGGTTCATCAATGAAGTGAGACCGTGCCTCTCTGTATATCGAGTCTCAAGGCCGGTCGTATCGCGATTTGTAATGGAGTGCTACAAAGAAAACAAAATGCTAACTGTTAGAAACATCATTGTTAGTACAAAGGATATTGTAAAAAAATAAACAAGCAAAACAAAAGAAAAACTTACAAAGTCCTTCAAATATGTCTTGTGGCCACCACTCCCAAGATGATGGACCACTCCGGCCTCAAGTCGTGCCCTTGCCGCCTCGTGTTGCTGACTTCAATGTCCTGGAGAATTTGTAGCCTCCTCCCTGAGTTGGCGCCACCAATCGTCCACATCTAACCACTCGGGCTTTGCAGCCCCACTCTTGATTGCCATGTGTACGTCGGATCATCTGTGTGACATATACGCGCGCATGCAATCCATCATCTAGCCGGCAAAAATCTATCTACTGAGGTTGGAACCGGAAACTCCTCATGCAAGGATGCTACTATGTAGTCCTTGCTCCCCTCCGGTATGTTCTTCCAATGATCTAAGATATTGTACCGAAAAAATTGTTGGCACAACTCTCTCTTGCGAGCCATCACCCTCCTCCCCTCATCATTCATGATGATGGCTCCCGACCTATCATCGACTAGATATCCATATCCCCCTGGGGTTTGCCTAATATGGGTCCTCTCCCATTTGCGTCCACACTCCTTGGCATATCCAGGAGACCCCTCTGCATCCGGTGTACTGACCGGGGTAGTATCTCTCAAAGTGGCACCCATAGGGGTGCCACCTACTAACGATTGAGCAAAAGCTGGAGTAATTAGAGTAGACGTCCCCACAGGTGTGACAAATCCTGGAGGTGATGCAACTCTAGTTGAATGACGAGACGAGGACACCGCGTCCGTGCCTCCATAGTATCCACTTGAGCCTAAGCCACGCTCCCTGCAATTGCCACGAGAGAGAGGAGTTGCACATGTATCCCGTGTCGACCGCGGGCTCACTACCTCCGTATCTCTACAGCATCCCCCTGATCTCGAAGCACTTCCTCCCTCTAGCCCTAGTGTGGAGCGTCGAGCTCGTCTGCTCAAAGCTTAAGCATCCGATCACGCTGAAGTAGATCTAGCAGAGCACTGTGACGAAGACCGAGACAGCTCCTAGTCTGCCATATCTCTGAATCTCACAATCTGGTCTAGAGACATGCGTGTGAAGATATCTTGTAACTCCTCGTCGCTCATCCCTCGAATCATCCTGAAAATGTCACCTGCACAGATAAAAAATGATATTAGAATAATCAATTTAAATCATACAAAGCACAGTAATATAAATCCTAAAAAAAAGATCTCACTTAAAATGCATACCTTATGTACCCTTATAAGGGATTGGTCAACGAATTGAGTAAGTGGATGCTCCAAGTATGAAGTATCCTATGGTCCCATGTCAATCTCTTAACACAATTTCGCATACACTAGAAGGTCGATAGACATGTCACCACAAAAGGATTAGTTCATCTCGTTCTTAAGACTCCTGTTCTTCCATCATTGTTAGCCGATGTTGGCTCAAGCTTTTGGTGGCCTCCACCCCTTGCAATATCGACCCCTCTATTTGTATATTATCTTCATCTATGCTCAGAACATCGCTTTGATCATATACTCTCGCACTTCGGGGAGTTGAAGGTATAACATACCACCATCGAGGTTGTCGGGAGTTTGGATAGAAGATTACTTGTTCACAAATATGTACAAGAGAGTTTAAACCATTGTGACATAAACAGTGTCGTAATATAATTAACAAACAAATGAGTCCACGCACTTGTTCACAATGGGCCGGCAACACAAAGGTGTCGGGCAAATCCATCCATTTTTTTTCAAAATCTATTTCGAGAAATCCAGATGGACCTCGTTGAACTGTTTCTCCAGCTCCTCCAAGTACCACTTTGAACCACTGCACATCGAATAGTATCATGGAGAAGCTATGGTAATTCACCGTAACAATACTTTGCAAGTTCCCAAAATACTCCATATCATCCATAAGCGTGTTTGGATTCGTTGCTCCTCGCCGGCTCTCTTTCTCGAACCTTGCCATGATACCAAAGTTCCTTGTGGAGCGCATTTTGTCAATACGCTCCACGTGAAAATGCCGTCCGCGCGACCATACTGCACTATATATTTTGTACTATACATTGAAACACTCAAATTAGATGTCGCATATAAAATTTAGATACGACAAATCCTAAACCCCTCATCACCTTTGGACTACATCCCCTCAAGAATTCCCACTCCTCCATTGAGACCTATGTTCCTTCCCGAGACGCTGTGGTCAAAGCTCCATACAACCATCGCGTTGACATGAACCACGGCATCTTCTCCATGCCCTTGGGATATCGAATCGATTGATGACGCGTAATATGCCAGAATTCAGCTCGTGCTTCCTCTAAATCTTTCCTAGCGTTCTGGTACTTGGCGAGCCACATCTCCAGAGAGGCATGGTGCAACATACAAAAGCGATTCACCTTCTCCTCCATTGAGGCATCCATTCTTTTTTCTACCCCATTTACAATCACTACATCTCCAGTCAGTCTATCATCGTCCATAGCATTTGGTTGTCTGGATCCACTATTGGTAGCCATTGTGAAATTTGCACTAGCGCCTCAGACACCAACCAATCTTCAGCCATGCTACCTTCTGGCGAAGCTCATTGTCGCACAAAGCCTTCAGGGTTTTCATGAAGCACTCCAAGAAGAACATCCATCGCGTATGGACAGGTCCAGCAATCTCCACTTCATCTACAAGATGCACAAGAAGGTGGATTTGTATCGTGAGCATGCTGGTGGACAGGTATTTCTCAAAGAGACAGACTGTCTCCATTGCTCCCCGCGTCACGGATTCAATAGAGGACATCTTAATCTCCTTCTGTGAGATCCATTGCATCAAAGTTGACAACCTGTAAATGGCCCCACGTATTTATGGAGTAAGATATCCTACGATCATGATCAGTAGTACAAACTGCCACAAATGAGAAAGCATTATGAATAATGGCTACACTCCAAATAGCAAAATGCGCACGCCAATTACAATCCATTCATAGTACAAACCTGACATATCTTATCCCAGTCATGGGATTTTAGCCATGAAAACTGGTCATCTTAGAAAATGCAAATCTGAGAGAACATATCATACCCGTCGGAATGCAGATAGACTTGACTACTTCCTTAACAATGCGCTCTTCTTTAGTGGAAAAAACCCGAGGAGCGCGAGGTAGCTGTACTCGACCATCAGTACTTGACTGCGGCCAAAGCGCCTTCATCTTACCTACCTCCTTCAAATCCATTCGTGCCCCTATAGTGTCTCTCTTTCCTGTGATGTGGTCCCACAACAAGCTGCCCACATTCTTGAAAATATGCATGGAATCCAACAAGTGGTTGACCTGTAAGTGGGTCAAGTATGGCAACTCCTAGAAAACTAAGAACCGCCACATTTCGTTTGGATGTGATTCCATGTGGACCATTTTCAGCTTGTACCAGCTTTCGGCGTTCATACGTGTTGGAGGTCGTCCAAGAAAACCTTCCCTGAGTTCATGATCCTCTGGCAAGCAAGCAGCGTGTCCTTGATATACCATCTTCTTCATGGTTTGTGACCTTCGGGAGTCTAACTGTGGCCCGCACAATGGACATGCATGATAACGTGAGGTAACCAGACCTGTTCCAACACCATGACCTAGTGAAAACAAGCTTGAATGAGATAAAATATAGATATTACCAACAAGAATGGAGGCCTGTTCACCTAGGCACTTTCTGAATCCGGGAAAGTCATGCATCGTCCACATGAGAATGACTTCGCCAACCATCATGTCTGCTCATATCTTGCACGGTGACCCCCTCCTTCCACAAAATCTTAAGCTCATCGACTAATGGACGAAGATACACATCCATATTTTTGACTTTGTAGCGGCTAGGGACAAGTAAGCTAAGGATGATATTTCCTTTCTTTGTAGAAAGCCATGGAGGGATATTGTAGTTGACAATGACTATAGGCCACACACTGTAAGAAGTTGAGCGCAAACCAAATGGCTTCATGCCATCCATTGCAAGACCGAGCCGAAGATTCCTTGGCTCTCGGGCAAAGCTTGGGAAGGTAGAGTCAATGTGGCTCCATGCGTGTGAATCCGCTGATATTCATTGAACTCCATCCATGAACATATTCTGCGCATGTCACGTTGTCAAGCTTGCCATGCCAGACGTACGAAACATGTGATTTATGCGAGGGATAAGCAAAAAGTGTCTGAGAACGTTTTGAGGGATGGTTTGTCCTTGCAAGTCCTGTCAATACCTGTGAGCGCCACACTTTAGACATGTCTCCATAGTCTCGTATTCTCCTCAAAACAATATGCAATCGTTGATATATGCATGGATGTTGTTGTAGTCCATACCAAGCTTTCGTAAAACATGTCATACATCAGGACAAGACTCAGGCATGGTATTTGCAAGTGGTAATATATGATATTTCAATAACCTTAAAAAAATCATAAACACCTTGATAAAACACAAATATTTTTAATAATAGTGCCGAAATAAAAATCAACGAAGCGATATAGAAAGTATCTGAACAACTTCGTCACACTCGTATCGCTCCACCCATATTTTGCTTGCACACTTAAAAGTGTAAGCAGTGTCTTCAGGCGAGATACTCGGCACCCATCATATAATGGTATGGATGCTTCCTCTCTAAGCGGATCAGAAGTCTCGACATCCATGGGAATGAATGGATCAATCATTGCCTCCATCTTAAGCTCCAAGATTGTAGGTAGGTCTGGAAGGTTGCCAGTCTCCTCTAGCATTGACGGTATAGATTGGCCTTGCAAGTGGTGGATTGGCTCATGCACTCCATCCATGGCACCCCCACGAACTCTTCTAATTGGCCGCAAAGGGTGCACTCCTCCTTGAGACGAGACATCACCTCCCTAGATAGAAAATTTGCCAGCGAGACCCAATCTTATTGTATATGGTATTCAATTAGCTTACGAGTACAATGCATGATTGATATTAACTTTTCTTACCGTTTGCTGAAAATCTGTAATCGCCCGATCAATGATCTTAGATTGAAACTCGCCAAATCATTGTACATGTTCTATAGACAATCGGTGTTTTCATCTGATTGCTAGCTTGCATTGAGAGCAAGGACATGGGACACGCTAATTAAGATATGCCTTGTGATCTTGAACAACAGGACCTTCATCGTTTTCCATTTTGTCTACGTTAGAACAAACAATTTGTTTTTATTATCATTCTTTTTTTTCTTAAATTGTTATTCTCTCCTTCCATCGCTCTCTTTTTCTACGACCACGACTACAACTACGACCATGACTACGACCACGACCATGACCACGACCACGACCACGACCATGACCATGACCACGATGACTACGACCACGACGACTACGACCATGACCACGACCAGGGCTACGACTATGACTACCACCACCACCACCACCACTACGACTACGACTACGAGGATGACTATGACTACGACTACGACCATGGCCACGACCACAACCACGACTACGACTACGACGACCACAACCACGACCCATGACCATGACCACGACTACGACGACCATGACCACAACTACGACCATGACCATGACCACGACTACGACCATGACCATGACCACGACCACGACCACAACTACGACTATGACCACAACCACGACCACGACCACGACCACGACCATGACTACGATTAGGATTATGACAACCACAACCCTCTCTTTCTCTCCCTCTCTCATTTCCTCTCCCTCCCTCACCCTGACCCTCTCTTTCTCTCTTTCCCTATTAGGTTTAATGATTTTTCTATTTTTCTCCCTCCTCTCTCGCTCTCTCTCATTTTTTTCTCTCTCCTCTCCCTCTCTCATTTTCCTTTCTCTTTTTCTCTCCCACTCTCATTTCCTCTCCCTCCCTCACCCTGACCCTCTCTTTCTCTCTTTCCCTATTAGGTTTAATGATTTTTCTCTCTTTTTCTCCCTCCTCTCTCTCTCTCTCATTTTCTTTCTTTCTCCTCTCCCTCTCTCATTTCCCTTTCTCTCTTTCTCTCCCTCTCTCATTTCCTCTCCCTCCCTCACCCTGACCCTCTCTTTCTCTCTTTCCCCATTAGGTTTAATGATTTTTCTCTCTTTTTCTCTCTCTTCTCTTTCTCTCATTTCCTTTTCTCTCGTCCTCTCCCTCCCTCGCCCTCATCCTCACCCATACCCTCTCTTTCTCTCTTTTCCTATTATGTTTAACATCTTCTCTCTTTTTCTCTCTCCTCTCATTCTCTCTCCTCTCCCTCTCTCATTTTCTTTTGCTCTCTTCCTCTCCTTCTCTCATTTCTTCTCCCTCCCTCTCCCTCTCCCTCTCCCTCTCTCATTTTTCTATTATGTTTAATGTCTCCCTCCCTCTCTCTCTCCCTCCCCCTCCCCCTCTCTTTCTCTCTCCCTCTCTCTCCCTCTCCCTCCCTCTTCCTTTACCATTTCTTCCCCTCTTCATCTCCCTCTCTTTCTCTCTCTCTCCCTCCCTCTCCCTCCCTCTCCCTCTCTCATTTCCTCTCCCTTCCCCTCTCTTTCTCTCTCCCTCCCTCTTCCTTTTCCATTTCCTCCCCCTCTCCCTCTCCCTCTCTTTCTCTCTCTCTCCCTCCCTCTCCCTTTCTCATTTCCTCTCCCTCCCTCTCCCATTTCCTCCCTCTCCCTCTCTTTAATTTCCCTCTCTTTCTATCTCTCTCTCCCTCCCTCTCCCTCTCTCATTTCCTCCCTCTCCCTCTCCCTCTCCCTCTCCTTCTCTCTCATTTCCTCTCACTCTCCCCATATACACAAATTATACAAAAAATAAATAAAAAAGAGAGAGAATACACTCTCCCTCGCTCTTGTTCTCTCATTTCATCCCCCTCCCTCTTCCATTTCCTCCCTCTCCCTCTCCCTCCCTTTCTCTCTCTCTCCCTCCCTCTCCCATTTCCTCCCTCTCCCTCTGCCTCTCTTTCTCTCTCATTTCCTCTCCCTCTCTCAATATATATACACAAATTATATAAAAAAAGTAAAAGAGGGAGAGAATGCACTCTCCCTCCCTCGCCCTCTCATTTCCTCCCCCTCCCCCTCCCCCTCCCTCTCCCTCTCTTTCTCTTTCTCTCCCTTCCTCTCCCTCTCTCATTTCCTCCCCCTCCCTCTTCCTCTCCCTCTCTTTCTCTTTCTCTTTCTCTCCCTCCCTCTCCCTCTCTCTTTCTTTCTCATTTCCTCTCCCCCTCTCAATATACACAAATTAAACCCTAAACAAGTAAAAGAGAGAGAAAATGGACTCACCGTAAAGATTTGGTGAGGGTTTGGTGGCTCCTCCTCTCCTTCGCGAACGGCGGCGGTAGCGGCAAGCCTTCTTCCTCTCTCTCTCTCTCTCTCACCCTCTATGCAAAACGATCGCTCTCTCTCACGCTCTCTCTCTCGAAATGTTTCACGAATGCACGAGATGAAACACGCTCGGGTTTTGGCCCGCTTTTTCTTCCCTATGGGGCATTGCTATTTGCAGTGACGCCGCTATTCTTGCGTCGTTACTCACCGTCGCTATACTTGCGTTTCCTTATAGTGGATCCTAAACATCATAATGTATCAATTCATGTGACTTCTTATATACATGCTTTTCATGTGAAGATGCATGCCTTGCTTGCTTTCTAAATCAACATGCTTTATATACTTTATGCATCCCATCAACCCTAAACTTGGGCAAGACATGGAGCCCCAAGAGAGACACCAAGGAAAATGGGTTTCTACTGCAAGAAAATCTATCTTGTAACATCAACAAGCTTTTATTTCATTCTTTTGATAGCCAAAACAGGAAAAACAACATATCTTCACGCAACATCATAGTAGATATCTCCCACAGATTTGATAGAATTAGCCATAATCTTCAACATCCTCACAGAATCCATCAATAGAACAAGGAACATAAAATAATACACCATTTTTAAATGGAAATAATCACATAGTATTCATCTTCATTGTCTTCATAGTTCTCTCTCTCAATCTCCTATAGATAGACACATTGTTTTGATAGAATTGGCTATCTTTGACTCTCTCTCGCTCTCTCTCAATCAATAGTACATCATCTCCTCTCTACAATACTCAAGAATGGCACTTAATAATCCTTCTTAGGTCATGGATGCACATCCCGAAAGGTATGGGAGGTATAAAAGGGCACCAAAGCCACTACAGTGTCTCTTCATAGCTCACTGCTATCACTGTCTCTTCAGTCTTGAATAGCTACTTTTTCCATTAGCTTGTTTGAACTTAGATTCATCCTTTCCAAAAGTTAGAAAACTTTCCCAAAGTCACACATACATTCTACAAAACACTTACAAAAGATCTAAATAACAGAACAGAATAGGAACAGAGCAGAGACTGAGGCTCTACAAAAGGTCTACAAAGGGTTACAGAAGGTCATCAGAGAACAACAGATCCTCATAACTCATCCTAAAACCATTCCAAACTATAAAAAACTATTGAATAATCTTTTGAAATATCTCAACCTTCATCAATCATCAATCCATGCTTCATACAAAAGAAAATTAGAACAAAACAAAAGCTAAACAGAAGGTATCAGAACCTCAACAGAACCTGTCAGAACATCAGAGAGCTTCATATTTCTACTAAGAGTCATCGTGAGCTTCCAAAACATAATCAATATCATCCAAAAAAATCTTAAAAATTTCCAAAAATAACCAAACATCACTCAGAATCCATAAAAAATCAACCATTCAAACCTAAAAAACAACAAAAATCAATCAAAATTTCAGTCTTTTTCCACTCTCAACATATATTCCCACACTTAGAAAGGAAGTGTCATCATGACCTAAGGAAAAGAAGAATGTAAGCTCAGTAAAGAGATCAATTCAATCTTCTTTAGTATCTTCAATAATCACCCAAGCATGACCCCAACTTATCACCTGTATCTAAGAAAGAATACTACTAAAGGAAAACATCATTATGCATTAACACATCTTATAAACAATAGAAAATCGTGAAAAATTCGTAAAGGATATAAGAGGTTTCTAATCTTTGCATCGTAGGCTTGCCATCCACCATCACCATCAGTGTTAATAGTCAAAAACAGAGCTCTCAAACAAAGTATTCAACTAGCACCAACTCATCACATAAAAATTAATACATCACAAACACAAAACAACCATTTGAATGGCACCTCCAAAAAATATATATAATTAAGAAGCATAGAAGATACATTCAGGGGTATCAGTGAATATGATCCCTCTTGAAAGTTTGATGATTACAAAAGAGATCCATGGATAAAGACTCATCTGCAAAATATTTTGGAGGATTTTGAAAGAATTGAAGGTAGCACATCCGTTCTAGCAAAACAAGGTATCTGCTAGGTAAACAAAGGGCATGACAATATAGGACATCCAATTGTTGATAATCAATGTTAATATTAACATTTATACAAAGCTTGAGAATGGCCTTTTGATCGTTATGGGAATGCCTATGCATATATGCTAGGTATCAAGTTAAATGGGCTGTCAATCTCACTGAAGGATCGAGAGATTGTGAATATTGTTGGAAAACATGGAGATAATTTTGGTATGCTTGACTAGCAGTTGTCCCGTCCCCTGGAATTAATGGCCAATTAATCTGTGGTCCCGTGAGAGAATCAGTTGAGCTCCATCCTCTTCTTCTTGGAATCTGCTGATCAAATCCTTCATACCCACTAACCAACTGAGGGGGTTGAGAAATAGAAGTGGTAGGAGATGGAAGAGGAATGAGTGAAAGAGGATGAAGAGATGGGTAGGAAAAATCATAAAATGAGGAATAAGCTAAAGAAAGATTAGCTGAAAATTTAGGCGAATCAATTCAGAAATGTGTTAATTGATAAGCAAAAAAAGTAGAAGTATGTGGATAGATAGGGAAGGACAAAGCGGAGAAGAGGAAAAGACTTGATCTTCAATGAAAGAAAAATAGGTAAAGATTGGAGTTTGAGGAGCACCCTGAGGTTGGAAAAGGAGAGGTAAGATGGCTACTGAGTTGGATTGATAAAGGGAAAAATAAGCATCATAGTGATGGGCCATTTGTTGATAATACAATACATTAGGAACAGAAGGACCTAAAACACATCATTGATGGTAGGCATCAAATGGATGGTTCTTGGAAAGATAAGCTAAAAGATCCACCCTCAATTGGTTAGTGTTCTGCACATGAGTAGAGGTTGTATTCTATCGTTGATTCAGGACTACTGAATTAATCATTGAATGCCATAAACTGTAAGGGAAAGCAACCACTTTAGAAGAATAGCACTGGAACATTTCATCTATCCTCAACTCCAAATGGTTGACATACAAGGCAACTTATAAGACCACATCCCCTATATACCAAGCCAGATCTACATCATTTGGAATTAACAAATCACCTTGTAAATACATATAAGACACCAACATGGTATCCGTCATCACAAAATCTTCAAAGACCATACGGAAAACTTCTCTCAGCAAATCAGAATACCAAACTCCAGTCCAACTATGCTTTGGAAGAGGGAGATCCATCGTTGAGAGCTTAACATAAAAGGCCAACTTCTGTAGCTAATATAGTGGACAAAAAAGGAATGGTCATGAGGAACATACTCCTGAAATTGCTCAAATGTAGACCATAATAAATCCATCTTGGACTGCAATCTTTCCACCTTAGCTTGAAATAAGGGATATAATGTGGCCTGTCTCTGGAGAACTGCCAAGTCCTATACTGAGATATAGAAGGAATGGGGACACTCAGACTTGGAGGGATGGACGGTGATTGCGCTAATTGGTCCTTCAATTATTTAATCTAGGAAGCTTGGGATTCCACTGTATTGTGAGCACTCTGCAAAGCTGACAGTTTTGTATCCAAAAGAGTCTTAAACTCTTAAGCTTCTTTGGACATTTTCTCTTTCTCTTTTGAAACTCTAGTGACCTCTGAGTGAGCTTCTGCTAACTGAGTTTTTAAAGAAGATAATTCTTCTCTCTGGGTCTCAATCATTTATGTTTGCTTCTCCATCTTCTTAAACAGATCGGAAAGAGTATATTTAGCAAACACTAGCTCTGTGGTTGCCTTATGCATTTGGTCTTTGGATTGCATTAATTCATCATAGAAAGAAGAATAGAGCTGTTGAATACAAGTTGTCAATGAGAGTTTAATAGAAGTCTGGATGTCGTTACAAAGGAAAGGAATGGCATCCCCTATCACTAAGTTGTTCAGCAAAGGAACTGATATATCCAAAGAACCGTCTTGAGGTGCCCTGAATAAGTTGTTGCATGGGAGGTAGGCAGGGAGGTCACTTCTAGAGGTAGCAAGAACTAACACTAAAGGAATGACTGGTGGAATTGTCTCTGCTACACGCTTCAAGTGCTTCCACTAAATGACCTACGGAGGAGGAGAGTGAGTATCCTCTATGTCAATGGGTTTTGAATCTTCTAAAGATGGAGGGAAAGGGACTAGATCAGATGGAGGAGGAGGTAAAACACCCTTCTTAAGACCTAAATATGTCAGAAAAGCATATAAATATGAACCATATGTTACATTGGTAACATTCTGTCTAGTCACCTTGGCAAAATGCTAGTCTATCTTCGTAAGAAGGTAAGTACTCCAGTCAATAGCAACCCCTTTTAAAACCATCCTAGAGGCTATGAAGAGCTCCCTGGACAAATAGTGAGATGCTGTCTTGGCAAGCATGAACCTGTCATAGAGAATTTGGCAGACTAGCTTCCAAAGAGGATCAGTGATCATTGAGAAACACTACAAGATATAGATCTTATACCGACGTTTAAAGCAACGAAAATACAAACAACAAAATTTGCCCTCGTTGTCACAAAAAGCGTCCTTATTAACGACGCCATAGAAACGTCGCAATATGCGTTGCTATATGCGACGCATATAACGATGCTACCAGTAAATTTGTGACGCTCATAGCGAGGCCAATAGCGACACGAGTAGTAAATTTGCGATGCAAATAGCGACGATAAACAGGAAAAAAAAAATTTGTGGCAAGGCAGCAAGCTGCCCTGCCACATATAGCACTGTGTGCTATATGAGAGCCATACAAAATAGTTTCTGCACTACTGCATACAAAGCGCTTGCAAACAAAAAGAATGCATACTGAAATCATAAAACTGATACATGAAATAAATACATGATCGCATAAAATGGGATTGGCACAATCATGAAAGGATATCACTAATACATAGAAAATGTCTATATAGATCAAACGACTAAAAACTAAAGGTGTGTGAGCTCCAAGGATCCAAGGGCGAGCTACAAATCCTTGTCCCCCGAAAGCTCGTCCCGCCGCAAAGGAGCATCGAACGGATTCTGTAGAAAAAGAAACAACATATCAATCCACCATACAATAATGCATTCAAATATCTCATGGTAACTATGGACAAGAAAGATGAGTGACTTACAAGGCCGCCGCGTCTATACAATCGGTCGATCAATGCATTGAGATCGTGCCTCTCTGCATATCGAGTCTCAAGGCCTTGCGGATCGCGATTTGTAATGGAGTGTTGCAAAGAAAACAAAATGCTAACTGTTAGAAACATGATTGTCAGTACAAAGGATATTGCAAAAAAATAAACAAGTAAAACAAAAGAAAAACTTACAAAGTCCTCCAAATATGTCCTGTGGCCGCCACTCCCAAGATGATGCACCACTCTGGCCTCGAGTCGTGCCCTCGCCGCCTCTCGCTGCTGACTCCAACGTCCTGGCGAATCTGTAGCCTTCTCCCTCAGTCGGCGCCAGTCGTATGCATCTAACCACTCGGGCTTTGTAGCCCCACTCTTGATTGCCTTGCGTGCGTCGAATCGTCTATGTGACATGTATGCACGCATGCAATCCATCATCCAGCCCGTAGAGAATCTATCTACTGCGGCTGGCACCGGAAACTCCTCGTGCAAGGATGCTACTATATAGTCCTTGCTCCCCTCAGGTATGTTCTTCCAATGATCCAGGACGTTGTGCCGAAAAACTTGTTGGCACAACTCCCTCATGCGAGCCATCACCCTCCTCCCCTCATCATTCATGATAACCACTCCTGACCTACTATCAACTAGGTATCCATAACCCCTAAGAGTCTGCCTAAGATGGGTCCTCTCCCATCTCCTTCCATGCTCCTGGGCATATCCAGGAGATCCCTGTACATCCGGTGTACTGACGGGGGTACCCTCTCTCAGAGTGCCACTCAAAAGGGTGCCACCTGCTGACGGCTGCACAAAAGCCGAAGTAACTGGAGTAGACGTCCCCACAGGTGTGACAAATCCTGGAGGTGACACAGCTCCAGCTGAACGACGAGATGGAGACACCACGTCCCTGTCTCCACAGCAGCACCCCCCTGATCCCGATGCAGTCCCTCTCTCTGGCCCAAGTCGTGAGCATCGAGATCTTCTACTCGAAGCTGAAGCATCTGATCGCGCTGAAGCAGATCTAGCAAAGCGCCCTGACGAAGAACGAGACAGCTCCTGGTCCGCCATCTCTCTGAATCTCGCGAGCTGATCTAGAGACATGCATGTCATCATGTCCTGAAACTCCTCATCGCTCATCCCTCGACTCATCTTGAAAATGTCACCTGCACAGATAAAAAATGGTGTTAGAATAATCAATTTAAACTATACAAGGCACAGTAATATAAATCATTTTTGAAAAATCCCTCTTAAAATGCATATCTTATGTACCTTTATGGAAGATCTAAACAACGAATTGAGTAATACAATTCTCCAAGAATGAAATATTCTATGGTCCCATGTTAATCTCCTGACACAACTCTGCATACACTAGAAGGTCGATAGACATGTCACCACAAAAGAACGAGTCTGCCTCGTTCTCAAAAAATTCTTGGACTTCTGTATTTCCATCATTGTTAGCCGATGCGGGCTCCAAACTTGCGGTGGCCTCCACCCCTTGTAATATCGACCCCTCTGTTTGCATATTTTCTTCATCTATGCCTGGAACATCGCTTTGATCATATACTCTGGCACTTCGAGAAGTTGAAGGTATAATATACCACCATCGAGGTTGTGTAAGGCGAGCCACGACCTAGTGAATACTTGATTGAATGAAATAAAATATAGATATTACCAGCGAGAACGGAGGTCTGCTCACCTGAGCACTCTGCCAACCCCGGAAAGTCATGCATCGTCCACATGAGAATGGCTCGAATGTTGGCTGACTGCTGACCATCGGGCCTGCTCATATCTTGCACAGTGACCCCCTCCTCCCACAAAATCTTAAGCTCATCGACTAATGGACGAAGATACATGTCCATATTTTTTACTTTGTAGCAGCCCGGGACGAGCAAGCTAAGGATGAGATGTCCTTTCTTCGTAGAAAGCCGTGGAGGGATGTTGTAGTTGACAAGCACTATAGGCCACACACTGTAAGAAGTCGAGCGTAGACCAAATGGGTTTACACAATCCATGGCGAGACCAAGCCGAAGATTCCTTGGCTCTCGCGCAAAGCCTGGAAAGGTAGAGTCAATGTGGCTCCATGCATGCGAATCCGCTGATATTCGTTGAATGCCGTCCGTGGACCTATTCTGCACATGCCACATTGTCAAGCTTGCCATGCCAGATGTGCAAAACATGTGGTTTATACGGGGGATGAGTGGAAAGTGTTTGAGAACTTTTTGAGGGATGGTTTGCCCTTGCAAGTCGTGTCGATACCTGTGAGCACCACACTTTGGATATGTCTCCATAGTCTCGTATTCATCTCGAAACAGTATGCATTCGTTGATACATGCATGGATGTTATTGTAGTCCATGCCAAGCTTCCGTAAAACATGTCGTGCATCATCACGAGACTCAGGCATGGTATTTGCAGGTGGTAATATATGATATTTCAATAACCTGAAAAAAATCATAAAACACCTTGAAAAAGCACAAATGTTTGCAATAATACTGTTTATAAAAAAAAATCAATGAAGCCTATGTGCAAGGTACCTGAATAACTCAGTCACACTCGTATCGCTCCAACCGTATTTTGCTTGCATACTTAAGAGTGCAAGCAATGTCTTCAACCGAGATACTCGGCACCCATCATATAATGGTATGGATGCTTCCTCTCTAAGCTGGTCAGATGTCTCAACATCCATGGGAATCAATGCATCGATCATTGTCTCCATCTCAGGCTCCAAGATTGTAGGTAGGTCGGAAAGGTTGTCTGTCTCCTCTGGCATTGACGGTATAGATGGGCCTTGCGAGTGGTGGATTGGCTCCTGCAATTCATCCATCGCATATCCACGAACTCTTCTAATTGGCTGCAAAGGGTGCACTCCCCCTTGGGTCAAGACATCACCCCCCTGGATAGAAAATTTGCCAACAAGACCCAATCTTATTGTGTATGGTTTTCAATTAGCTTGCGAGTACAATGCTTGATTAATATTAACTTCAAATTATCATTTGCTGAAAATCCACAATCGCCTGATCAATGATCTCAGATTGAAACTCGCCAAATCATCGTACGTGTTCTATAGACAATCGGTGTTTTCGTTTAATTGCCAACTTGCATTGAGAGCAAGGACATGGGACACGCTGATTAAGATACGTCTCGCGGTCTTGAACAATAAGACCTTCTTCATTTTTTATCTTATCTACATTATAGCAAATGAGGCTTAAATGAATAGCTTTATGGAGATGTACGTCAAGTTGCAAGTTGACCATAAATCTTCCATTGTATGTCAAGTTACATAGTAGTTGAGAGATTTATGGAGATGTACGTCAAGTTGACCATAGCTTTATGAAGATGTACGTCAAGTTACATAGTAGTTGAGAGATTTTTCGATGTTATATCTCGGCCTTGTATCATGCTCAAGGATTTGTTTGTCCCGGTAGATAATTATTCGTTATTGTAAAAAACTGCACTAGAGGGCTTTGAGTATAAATAATCCATTTTGAGCATCATTGAGGATCTCTTAGTCTAATAATAAATCAATCTCAACAAAAATCATCTAAGAAATGTGGTTTTTTTGTCCTAGGATCGCGTATTAAAATTAATGCCATTTATGAAATTTATCAACTATAGTAATAAAATTTATTTCAATCAATTCTACTCATAGTCATAAGACCTGAGAGAAAATATCCTATACTCAATTTAAGGGATTCTTCTTCTATAACAATACTTTTGGGTTCATTTTGATGAAGTACCCTAATGACCATTAGCTAGGGTATCATTTTCTTTTAGTCCTTCCGTTGACTAATTGGCATGATTTCTAATTTGTTATTCCTATAAAGTTAATACAAAAACAATGAATTATGCATATCACAATTAGATCCCATACTTGGACATTATGAAGGACATGACCAATTTTAAGCCATCTTAAAGAGTCACCAATGTACGTGGCCCATGGCAAAGCACATTGCATACCATTATCGATAAGTCTATTATCTTAAATTTCCTTCCCCTCCCTCTCCCTCTCTTTCTCTCCCTCTCTCTCCCTCTCCCTCTCTTTCTCTCTTTCTCTCTTTCTCTCTCATTTCCTCTCCTAAACAAGTAAAAAAGAAAGTGATTCCCTCTCCCTCTCTTTCTCTTTCTCTCCCTCTCTCATTTCCTTCCTCTCCCTCTCCCTCTCCCTCTCTTTCTCTCCCTCTCTATCTCTCTTTCTCTCTCATTTCCTAAACAAGCATAAAAATAAAGTGATTTAAACATTAAACAAGCAAAAGGGAGAGGGAAAGAGAGACAACACACTCTCCCTCTCTTTCTCTTTCTCTCCCTCTCTCATTTCCTTCCCCTCCCTCTCCCTCTCTTTCTCTCTCTCTCTTTCTCTCTCATTTCCTCTCCTAAACAAGTAAAAAATAAAGTGATTTAAACATTAAACAAGTAAAAGGGAGAGGGAGAGAGAGAATGCACTCTCCCTCCCTCTCCCTCTCTTTCTCTTTCTCTCCCTCTCTCATTTCCTCCCCCTCCCCCTCCCCCTCCCTCTCCCTCTCCCTTTCTTTCTCTTTCTCTTTCTCTCTCTCTCTCTCTCTCTCTCCCTCTCTTTCTCTTTCTCTTTCTCTCTCTCTCTCTCCCTCTCCCTCTCTTTCTCAATTACTCTCTCGTTTCCTCTCCTAAACAAGCAAAAGAGAAAGTGATTTAAACATTAAACAAGCAAAAGGGAGAGGGAGAGAAAGAATGTACTCTCCCTCTCCCTCCCTCTCCCTCTCTTTCTCTTTCTCTCCCTCTCTCTCCCTCTCCCTCTCTTTCTCTTTCATTTCCTCTCCTAAACAAGCAAAAGAGAGTGATTTAAACCTTGAACAAGCAAAAGAAAGAGAGAGGGAGACTCACCGATGAGATATGGTGAGCGTGGGCGGCTCCTCTTTGCGATGAAGGCTCCTCCTCTCCTTCATGAACAACGGCGGCGGCGGCGGCAAGTCTTCTTCCTCTCCTTCTCTCACGACGGTCGCTCTCTCCCTCGCTCTCGCTCTCAAAACTCACAATGGAGCAAACGCGAAATGAAAACCGCGCTCGGTTTCGGCCGCTTTTTTTCCCTGCAGCCCGTCGCTATTTGCGACGCAAACAGCGACGCCAATAGCGATGCCGCTATCCGCCATCACTAATCGGCATCGCTACTAGCTCAAATCCTTGTAGTGAAAGACACTCCTGAAGTGTTAATCACCTTGCGACGCAAATAGCGACACAAATAGCGACGCCAATAGTGACGCCGCTATCCGCCATCGCTAATCGGCATCGCTACTAGCTCAAATCCTTGTAGTGAAAGACACTCTTGAAGTGTTAATCACCTTCTTGACATTGAGGACCTCTTTGTTACAACTATATATATCATCTCTCACTTAACTTGGGTCTCACCTATATATACTAACTCTACATAAATATGAATCATTCTTTGGGAGCATGTCTTGTGTATCTCTCTGGTACTCTCTCTCTCTCTCTCAACATGGTATCAGAGATATGGATGCGTAGCAACAAGAAGAAAGATAAGTTGTTTCATTGTTTATACTTGATTGAATTCTTTGCACAAGTGATGATTTGATACATGAACTTGTTCAAAATAGAATTATTAGT
Source organism: Lygodium microphyllum (assembly GCF_053477565.2). Taxonomy (NCBI): domain Eukaryota; kingdom Viridiplantae; phylum Streptophyta; class Polypodiopsida; order Schizaeales; family Lygodiaceae; genus Lygodium; species Lygodium microphyllum. The sequence continues at coordinate 94,072,223 of NC_141156.1, forward strand.
TAATTTTGTCTTTAAAAACAAGACGTAGCTCTCGTCATGCTCTTGAATCCTGTCAAAACCGCTTGTCAATCGGAGTTTTGGATCAAAAGTTATGACAGTTCATGATTCAAGACAACAATTCTGCTCGAATCTACGATTCTTTATTTAAAACTGTAATTCTAATTACAGTTCGTTAATCCCCAATTATAGTTCGTTAATCGCTTGTCTTCGTTAATGACGTTGATTACGACAAGCAAACATCTTGCTATTTTTAGCAATGTTTTATTCTCGTTCACATTCTTTGTTTGACCAAAATATCACTTTTCTTATACGCGTCATCTCGTCTTGCATGTTACGTCTCTCTATTTCAGGCTTTCTTTTTAGTCACTCAATACTTTTCATCATTCTTACGTGCATCTCTCCATTTTGATTGTCATGCGTCTCACCTACGCTCGTCTTGTTCATGGTTTGCAGATTCTGCGATCTCATCTTATTTGTTTTCTCTCGAGATACTGGCATGGCCAATTGCATAATTGTTAATGGATATCCGTCTGGCCAACGTTCGGTTCCCTTCTTCCAAGGACAAGGCTTTCCTGGGTGGAAAGCAAAGATGATGCTAATTCTTGAAGGTGACGAATTATTTGATATTGTTTTGGGCGACCTGTCTTGCCTAGTTCAACATATTGATGTGATGAATGACAATTCTCTTATTACTGATGGCCTGTTATTTGAACAATGGAAAATTGATCATACTGATTGGATTTGTCGTGACAAAGCGGCTCGTCGTTATATATTTCCTGCACTTCCTGACTCACTTATGTTGGATGTCTTTCATCTGGAAACCTCTCATGTTGTTTGGGAGTATCTTATCTCAACGTTTGAGAAGAAATCGGTCATTGAAATTTTATATCTCCAAATTAGTTTGAAGAATCTTCAATATAAGGTTGGTACTTCTATGCACTCTCATATCGAGGCTTTTAAAGACATTATCAATTAGCTTGGTGCTACTGGCGCTCCTATTGCTAAAAATCAGATTGTTACTCAACTTCTTCATACCATCAAAGATCCTTTATATGACAATATCATCACTATTTTGTCTAACAAGGATGATATCCACTTTGACAAAGCATGTATATCTCTTATTGAATATTCTCAACGTCATGAGCATCATTTGGAAAAATCTGATGTTGTTTTGGTCACTCACGAATAAAGGGATTTTGATGCTGCTTTTGTTGCTCGCAAGCGTCCTGCTTCACGTTTTTAGCAAGGTGGACGCCCTAATCAAGGTGGTAAATCTTCTCATCTTACTTATCCTAACAAAAATTGTTCTTATTGTGATAAGAAAGGCCATGTGGCTTCTGATTACTAGGCACGTCAATATGATGAGGAGCATGGAGTTACCACAAAGCAACCTCACTCGTCCAAAAGTTTTCCTCCTTGTGATTATTGTGCACATACAAATCATCCATCTCGTCGTTGTTATAAACGCAGATATGATGAATAACATTCTCGATCTTGTATTGTTCAACAAACTACAACTGATGATGATCATACTCATCAGGAGCTCAATTTCGTCCATCATGATATCTCTCCAGAAAATGTACTTCATGTTTATGATGGTTCTCTATTCATCGTTGATTCAGGTGCCATTGGAAATATGACATACCAATCCAGTGGCTTCACAATTATCATTCTCTTCCTGTCAATAAGTTTGTTTATCATCTAGTACACCTCTTCGATGCGACAACCAAAGTGCTAGTAGTCTTACCAAAGACTATATACAACATAGTAAATCAAAGTATATTTCTATTCGTTATCATTATGTTCGACATGAAGTCAAGAAAGGTTCCATTATGATGGAGCATTGTCCCAGTGATCAAATGGTTGCAGACATCTTCACAAAAGCTCTTAGTGAAGCTCGCTTTAGTTCATTAAGACATGCACTTGGTATTGTTCCAAGTTCTTGTCTCACTGATTGAGGCATGTATCATTGTATTCAAGAAAACGTTATAGTAAATCATTTTTATATCGTAGGTATGTGTAGGGGCTCGGGTTTTTCCCTTGTTCTCCCCAAGGGTTTTTTCACTCGCATCTAGAGACCTTTGTTTGAGTGGGGATGTTACAACTATATATATCATCTCTCACTTGACTTGGGTCTCACCTATATATACTAACTCTACATCAATATGAATCATTCTTTGGGAGCATGTCTTGTGTATCTCTCTTGTACTCTCTCTCTCTCTCACAACACTCTTTAGTCTGCTTCTGTAATAGCTTGAGGATCTCTTCATTTGAGAAGAAACGTTTGGCTGTGACAAAGGGTTTTCCTTTGTAGGGAAGAGACAAAGCCTTCCTTAACCCTCTAGGTGTCGGGACCATGGAAGTACCACGAGCCAAGCCCGATTTCTTACTATATGACACGAGAAATGCATCACAAAGGGCTGGATCGTCAAGAATCAGAGGGAGTGGATCAGCCACAAAAGATGCAAGGCCAACTTTCGCAATAGGCCTAAAAGTCGGTAGGGAAAAATTATCCCTACTGACTAATGGGACATACTAAATAGGAGGAGGAGCTTGAGGTGCCATTCAGATGGAATATACACACACACCACAAACATAGAAAATCACAGTGAATGCTTGCAAAACAACACAATATCTATTTTTAAAAAATTGACCAGAATAAATATGCATAGACGTGACTAACTGACTAACCACCCCAAGCAATCCACATCCTAGAAAAAATTCAACATGACCCCTACACATATGCAAGTGAAAGCTTCATGCTATGCAATAAACATGCACACGAGACCCCATATCAGGCAAAAAACAAAACTATAGACCGCACCCATAATCGTATCATACAATCAAACCATAATACCTCAATAACCCTCTCAGGACCATAACCAGAACTTGTATAAGCAATGACAACTTAAAAGACTGTTAGTTACAATTATTAATGTGAAATGGTGCTTTTAATGAATCTCAAACTTCGATACCCAGACTTAGATCTCTAAATGCATATTCATTGATTAAAAATTAAGTGTGTGTTGAGCACCTTTTATGTAGTGCATGCTAAGTGAACGACTGATTTTTTTTAAATTTATTAGAAAAATGTGTGTTTGGTGTGAGCACACATGCCATGGTAGTATTTTAGGAATAATTTTAAAAATTATTCGTGAATTTTGGGGTAGCGAAAAATAAAAAATAGAAAGGGAAAAAGAAAAGTACTTGAAAGTGGGTATGTGTATATGCAATGAAATGGAATGCACACGTCTCAATCCCAAGATGCAAGTTAGCAGTCCAAAAAGGAAAAAACCACGAACTGAAAATAATGTGACACGTTGTTACGCGAGCGGTGAACAAGAACTAGCCTCTCTCACAACCCGATAACAAGATGTAAAGGAGTGCCAGTTAAAGTATTTGACCTTGTCGAATGCACAACTCAACTAGAAAAATTTAAATATTCGATGAAACTCACAACCACACAAAACAACTCACAAAGAAAATATCCAAAATTTTGACAACAACCAAATAAATTATATTCTCATATCTTGATAGCCTTGATCTGAAGCTTGACACCACAAAGTTTAACTTCTTCCTTTTCCACAATAGCACGTCCAAAGATCTCTCGCATACGACCCTCCTCTCACATCTCTCACAAGATGACAAGAAGATACAAGGGAAGGGGGGACCCTAACTCTCCACTCTCCTCCTCTTTTATAGTTTTTCCATCCTCTCTTACGTTGAAGAAGTGTTTGCTTTTCCCAAAAAGCCTTACGCTTTTTTACAAGGTGGAACGTTAACACGCTAAGGCACACTATTTTTTTAAACTTTGAAAGTTTAAGCTTTATAAAATAGCCTTAAAAGCTATTAAAACTCCATACTTTGCTTTTTTTTTAACGCATTTGTTTTGGCTCGTGAGATGATTCCTGTTTTTTGAAACTATCCTGCTCGTCCAGAGGCCGCATTTCTCTCTATCTCTCTCTCTCTCTCTCTCTCTCTCTTATTGCCTCTTCTCTGATCTTTGATCCTTCAACTCTTCTCAACAGCAACCCCTTTCCAAAAGGCAACATGGTCCTTAATGTTGGCGATAGTGGGCTTCGGAGAAGGGTAGAACCAGGCAGCATCCTTGTTCTGCTTGCCGTCGACCTCGATGGTGTAGTAAGAGGCCTGGCCCTTCCAGCCGCAGGTGGTGTGTGTTGAGCTGGCCTTCATGTACTGCATGTGGACAGACTTTGGGGAAAAATACACATTCCCTTCCACCGTTTTGTACTTGTCTGTGGAGGCCAAGATGGCCCCATTCCAAGTAGCCTTAGCACTCGCCACCATCACAAAAGAGTACAGAATCTCTCTTCCTCTTCTTGAATCTTCTCCCTCCCTGCCTCTCTGTCTGTTGCATATTCTTGATACTTCACATTCATCTTATTTCACATGTCATATACATAGGCTTCAACAGCATTCTTCTTATGTTTGGTCTTTGCCATAATCCGATCCCGTAGAGGAAGCATGGAGCTCGGCCTTCCACTCTTTCAGCATCTAGTTCACTTGCTCTTCTAGAAGAGCCACATCAGAGGCCCTGTTCAACCTTTCAGGCCTGTTGTAAATCGCAAAACATGCCATGCAGATCGTCCACCCGGTTCTTTGCTTTGTCCTTGAACATCTGATGATGGGCACTCTGCTTGCCTCTGCTACCCATCATCTGGGCTACTTGGGGGTGTAGTAAACTTCTCATTTACTTGCAGCTCTTCAAACTTGGTAAAAGTGACAATGACTCAAATAGTGAAAACAACAAGAATGGCAACCTTAACAGGGAAGGTTCCAGTAGGCAACTTTGTTGTCAGAAGCTCCCTGAGGCGACGAATGGCTTTGACTTTATTGGCCAGAATATCTAATAGTGGAAGCAACTCCTCAATTTTGAAAGGAAAATTAGGTGTTAGCCAAAGCACAAGCCATAGGCCCTTCTTGTACTCATTCTCTGCACTGCCATCATTACTTGGGATGACTTTTTTCTTCCGCGCACTGGCTCCTTATTTGAAAGCTTCTTACCATCCTTGTCCTTCCGAAACATGTACCCTTCTTCTGCCCTGGAATTGGATAGGCGGCCATCAACGGACCTGCGACCTCTTTGAACCCGATTTTTCTTGTGATCTTCACCATCCCTTAGAAGATCACTAACCTTTTCATCAACACACAAAGAGCTTCTTTGAGGAGCTATCTTTTTAGGGCCCTTCTTCATGCTGCGCCTACCCCAACCAAACCACCCTTTCTTGTCATCTTTAAATTCAAGGTCCAGACCAGATGCAGAACTCATGCGTGGAGCATCATCCTTTACCCGAGGCTGAAGAGACTTCTTTCCTTTCTGTTTTGATTTCTTATCTTTGCTTTTTCATTTCTTGATGATAAAAAATACTTCCTTTTTATTATGGAAAATTCAATTTAGCTTTAAACTTGACTATTGATTCTTGAGTATGCATGTGTGCGCATGATAAAAACCATAGAATTAAGAATACACATTGAATCATTAAGCAAATTAAGTATGTTACAGTGAATGATCCATCTCATCTTCAATGAGATCAGCCCTTGCTAAACTATCTACTTCTAGGTCTATGTTACCAAGAGGTAACGAAACAAATAAGTCTATCCCACTATCAGATGTGTTGCTATATTTCTCAATAACTTCATCAATATCATCGACAATCACATTATTGTCCTCTTCTGCGTTTCTTTGAACATCCTCGTGAGGTTCATCTTGCTCTATATCACGCATATCATCCATTATGGTGTCATCAGGGACATCATCATTAATTGCTGGATTGTCATCTGCTATCTCTATGTCGGTATTATTACCATATATTGGTTTTGAACGATTAGATATAGGGATGACATACCACCATCGGTTATTGCTTACTATTGGATGATACACAACCTGTATTTGAAAAAAAAAAAGCAAGAAACTTAAATACTTATTATATTGTGTATATATATCACATGTATACATATAAAAAATTTAGCTTTTGCATATATACCTGCTCGCATTGTTGAGGTAGTACTAATGTGTCATTCTTGTTTTGGTGAAATTTTGTAGAGTCAATGATTACAAAACCACTTGGATGACGTGTGATTGTACAATGCTCACCATTTGTTACCACTTCTTTAAACCACTTCACATCCAGTACATATATAAAAAATCGTCTGAAGTCAAGCTTCAAAATATCTTGGATCAAGCCACAATAACCTTCCATGGTACCATTGGCATCCTCGAAGTGAGCAAGGACACCACAATCTTGGGTATTTCTCTTTTCATCTATACGTTGAGTTCGAAGATGTTTACCCTCACACCAAATAGCATTGAATAATGTGCACTAGCAGTAAAAGATTAAGATCAAACATGTCAATTATTTATATAAAATATAACTTATAGAAACAAATTAATTGATAGTATGTCTCCCCTTTGATAAGAAACCTTGTGCATATTCCCACTCTTCTTGAGATATATTAATTTCCTCCTCTTTTTCCATTCTCTCCATTTCCTCATGTAACCAATCTATATCAATATGACGTGGGAGCACATTTAGATGATCTAGAAATGAGACATTACGTCCATATCTAGTGCAAAATGCTTGTCTTTCACTTTTTCTTCTTGCCCTTGCTTCATTATATAGTGTTACCCATTTGCTCATTACATCACTATTGAGCACACAAAAACTATTTAACTTACGAAGTTTTTCTTTTGTTAGCACTTTACTCATTCCTTTTCCTTGAGGTATGGAAGAGGTCATCCTCAAGTCTTCATCATCTTTCCATAGTCGTGGTTGAGAGGGGTCCACTTCAGCAAGATATTCAGAGATATAAACAAGGGATGATTGCACTAACCAACCCTCAGCCATGCTTCCCTCAGGCCGTGCTTTTTGCCTCACAAAATCTTTCAAGGTTTTCATGAAGCGCTCAAGAAAAAACATCCACCTTGCATGAACTGTCCCACAAAGTGCGATCTCATCAATCAAATGTACGAGTAAATGTAATTGAGTAGTCAAAATGGATCGAGGAAAAATTTCCTCCACCAAACAAACCACCTCAATAGATAATACTCGAGCATCTTGCAATGTGTTTGGATCAATTTCCTTTGAGCTCACGTATCTATCAGGATGTATTTGACAATTTTTTTTTGTGTAAAAATTCAAAGATATATAATGAAAAAATACAATGTATACGCACCTCACAAGCTCTCCCATCTTGTAAATGATATCACATACATCTTTGGATACACAATGGGATATGGTAGTAGGAAGTACGAACTGAATGTAAACAATATTCATAGATCAAATGATTAGTTAAGGAAAAAGTCATCATACCTCAAAATTTACATATAGTTACTCCACTAATTACTATATTCATGGTTAGAGATACCCTTACTTGAATCATTTAGTGCCAATCATGGGACTTCAAACCAGATAGTTTCTCCACACCTCTTTTCTTTTTCTTTATGAAGGCTCCCTTGAGACATCTCATACATCCTATGGGTGTTCGAAAGCTACATATTTGTTCCTTCACTATTTTTTACTCGTTCTTTGACAACATCCAAGGTACATGGGGTAGCTCAATCTTTCCTCTAGATCCCATGCGTGGCTATGCTCGTCTCATGCGACCAATGTTACGTAAATCCTCCCTTACATTGACTGAATCACGAGCCCCTATCAAGTGATCCCATAATGTAGATACCTATCAAACAAGTGATTTCAAAATAGAATAATTAATATTATGATTCATAAGCCAAACTGAATTGATACCTACTTCAATAACGCATTCAAACTGACATTACTCCATCCATAAATTGTTTGCAAGTTAAGTATCTCGAGGGATGCACAAAGAACGGAGTACGTACAACCTTCATACAACGGAGTAGATGACGCTACGTATAGTGGGTCATCTGGCTTCGTAGAGTGACCTTCTCCCTGAACCGGTTGCGAAAATAGATGGTGTATCATGTTGTCCAAAATCTCATCCTCTACAACTTGATGGGGCATTTCATGAGGGCTACTATCATGGTCGTTAGTCTCCACTCTTCTTGAAGACTCTGCCTCCTCGCGTCGACGTTTTGCAGCCTCTCAACGCCCAGGAGGGAGCATATGAGGATGTGGCACCGTATCCTGCTCATTAACCACAAAAGGGAGTTTCATGTACGTTGAAATATATTGAGTAACATAGACTAGCAATCTTAGTGTTTAAAAAAAACAATGAATACTGGTGATTTTTCTCGGTCCCATTCTCCATACATGCTGAGGTGTGACATTGTAACTCGACGTGCTAAAAAAATACATCCTCGACAATGATCACACATGCATTTAATTTTTCGTCGTAGCCATGCATCTCGATTATGAAGACGTAATGTTTCATCCTCACTTGAGGATGTGCTCATTGACTCATCAGCATGCACCACACTAGGTGATGATGACGACATGATTAAACCTAATTCATGACAACATCAAAATATTTATCATTCATATGTTTACATAAAAACTTCAAGTTGGCCTATTAATTTTTCTAAGATCTCAATTTTAAATACACAAAACTTGTCATAAATACATAAAAACTTATGATAAGAACTTGCTATCAAAACTTATCTTAAAAACAAAAATTCATGATAAAAGCTAAATGCACGTCTATATCTGCGTTTACCTACGCGTCTAAATCTGTGTCTATTTGCATGTCTAACTTCGCATCTATTCGCGCGTTTACGTAAACTTAGACGCGCATATACACGCAAAAATAGACGCAAACGTCAAAATTCCAAAGATACTTAAATAATTTCTTTTCAAATTGTGCTTTTTCTTTCTTGCGTTGTGCCTTCTAAAGCTCAAGTTTAGCCGACATGCAGTCTCTTCATGCCTCATCTCCTCATGACTCACCTCTTCTCTCACTTCAAAGAGACAAGAGGGCAAAAAGGAAAGCCAAGGAGAGGAAGAAAGAGAGAACAAGAGAGAGGAGAACAAGAGGAAGAAAAAGCAAAGGGAGGAGACAACAAGCAGCAAGCAAGCATCAAGGGAGAGTAACTCACCAAGGAGAGGAAGAAGCGCCACCACCCACCACACCAAACACCCAAGGTGAGTCCTCTCTCTCTCTCTCTCTCTCTCTCTCTCTCTCTCTCTCTCTCTCTCTCTCTCTCTCTCTCTCTCTGTGTATTAGGATCTATGATTGCATTTTGTATAGCACAAATAAATCATGAATGGCGGTTGTTGGACTGAAATCAGCCGACTGAGCGCGTTTGCCAGCGTGTCTACATTTTAGTACAGACGCAGGGATAGACGCGAAGCTATGTTTGCTATCATTGCGTCTGAGGCCACGTCTCAGAGCGCGTGTATTCTGCATCGGAGACGCGAGAATACATGCGCTCTGCACAGAAGAAGCTTTGACTTCAGAGTCGTGTCTCCAAGCACGTGTATCCTGCATGTGAGACAAGGGAATACATGCGCCATGCCTAGAAGCTTTGACTTCTGCAGTCCACACGTAAGGATACACGCGCGCAGAAGCATTGACTCAGAAATCGCATCTGATAGCACGTCTATACTGCATCTCAGATGCGGATATACACGCGCTCTGACTAGAGGGTTGACTTTAGGGATGTGTCTGAGAGCGCATCTATCCTGCATTTTAGACCTAGTTATACAGCGCCAGCCAGCTCTAATAAAAAACAATTTTCATTGCCTAAATGTTATTGTGCTTTTTATATTTCTTTATATTGATAACTAAAGCAAACTAAGAACAAAAACACAATAGGCATGGGGTGTAGATCTAGTTTTTTAATCAACAATATATTTTTGCAATGATGAATGTGACCAATCCCATGTTTGTGTATAGTAAAAGTCTCAAAATTATAAATTTTCTTGATTCATGATTAAATTTTTAGAAGCTTTAGTCTTCCAACATAGTGAATTAGGTAGCATTATACTTTTGATACCATATTAGAGAATTTGGGAATCTTCCAAGCTCCACTTTCAAATAAGGAGTAAAGATTTGACCAAGTGGCTAAATCTTAAACCCATATTTGAGAATGGGACTTGGGGGGATTTCTTATATAGTATCTAGGGAAATTTTTACCTTCAAGTAATTAGGGGATAAGATTTGACCATGTGTCCAAATATAATTACATTAGGAATTCCCAGACTTTATGAAAATTTTTAAATTCCTGAATATGTGGTTTTTCACATATCATTGGTTTTACCCCATGTTTACTCCCATAAGTCTTTCACTTAAATATCCACCAAGTTATTTGTATTAGTTCATTTGTAACCTACTCAAAAATATTCATGCTTACATACTTTGGGACCACTTTGTTAAGTAAAAGTGACTTGATAGTATGATTCAAATATGTCAAGCTACATGGCTTAATTTAGGGAATGAACAATAAGTTAGTATTGTTATTAATTTCCATGTTTAATGTTCAAAGGCCAATGAATGAGAAGCATTAGCACTTAAGTTTTATGATTTCCACACCTTTGTTTCACTTAAATGGACCTTAGTAAGTGCTTGCAAAATACACTTGAAGAAAATGAAAATGTGTGAGCATCAAAAGCCTTCTCTTACATAATGATTCTAGGCTCACTGAATGATTTTCCATAATTAATGTTGGATTGGATCAAGAATTATGGCTCTTTGAAAATGTTTATGTGTGGATGAAGGTAATATATGATTTTTTGTATGCAAACAAATGTGATGTAATGAAAAATGAGAAGTCAAGGAATTATTGGACTACAAAACACAATAGAAAATGAGCCATATTGGAATTTTTTATTTTTGAAATTGTACGAATTTGTCATTTTCCTGTGTTTTTTTGCAGATGTCGCATCCTTGTTCATCTAGCAATGACCCGGATTTGGATCACATGAATGATACATTGGGCTTGCTTGGCAAAGGGGTCAATGCATTTTTTGGAGGTTTTCCTAATAGGGAAGACTTCATAGGAGAGATGACCAAACACCTTGGCCGCTCTCCCATAGTAGAGGAGGTGTTCATCGTCATGGCTGGAACGCCTCTAACGTCTTTGCCTGGCACTACTTCCGAACTCCAATTGCAGGTACTCCACGTGTAGCACCTGTACATGCATTGGTTGAAGCACAAGCGTCAGCCGACGCACGTGCATCTGCAGAAGCATGTGCATCCAGCGAGGCAGAGGGTAGTCGACAGAGAGGGAGGAGGGAGAGTCGAGGGGGAGGACGAAGCTTGTGTGGGGGTTGCCTAGGAGATGGCCAGCGATCACCCTCACCAGAAGATCACGTAGAGAAGCGTGTACGCCAGTACTATAGAGTTACAGATACTAATGGCATCTTCCATGATGATGAAGGAAGGGATGTACTGGCATACATGAGGCGCGTTGTGCATGCGACGTATAAAGATTGTTTCATTTACTTCAAAAATCAGAAAAGCGGCTTGTGGCAGGAGGTGTTGAGGGCAGTCCATAGGAGGTACCCAAATCCTGAGGGTCATCGATTCTCGGATGATTGGGGACACACAAAGTGAGGGATTTGCTTCACAATAGAAGATCCCACCTCATGACACGCACCAGGGACTCACTGCAGAGACAAGAGAAGGGGCGTAGAGCCTATAGCCAACCACCTATGTGCCACCGCATAGAGTGGAAGAAAGCCAACAAGAAAGCAACAGAGAAAGTGAAGAGTCGCCAACACGCAGAGGCGCGACGCATCCAAATGGAAACCATGGGATCGTCACAGTACGGATCGGGCGGCAGAGAGTCGTGGGAGACAGAGTTTGTAAGTATATTTTGATTTCTAGTTTTTTAAAATTTATATTTCTTTCAATTCTTTATATAATTTGTTCTAATACATTGTGTCTCATAATTGTTTTTATATATCATAATTGTTTTGCAGACTACTATCGTTGGTAGGATACCTACTCCTAGAGAGGTAGGTTACCATCGAGGCCATAATTGCGCAGCCACATGGCTTCACTTCTATGAGGAGGGTCTCATCACTGAGGACCAATACAACCAGGCTATGAGGATTCGACAGCCAGATGAGGTGTGTTTTTCTTACTTTTCTATTAAAAGTATAGCAAATTATAACTTTTTCTCCTCTATGTGTACGTAAGCAACCTTGATCTTTTGTGTGTGTAGGCGAACCCTGATGTGGAGCATAGCGAGGAGGGGGGTAGCGACCCTAGTAGCCATGGTGGTGCTAGCAAATATGTTTCTTCTTCAGATTTGTAGAGGAGCACCATACCTCCTCTATGGCCTTGTTTTCTTGTATATCTGTTATCCATCTTTGAGCCTACTACTTGTGGCCACGCTTTAGGTCGCAAGCACTTCAACTTTCCATGTAAATGTTTTTTATCTATAATGAATACATGGACTTTGGTTTTCAATTCTCGTGCTTTCAAATCCATTGTCTTTTTTCCAAATGCGCAATTTGATATATGGGAGGGGGTTCCAGTTCTGTTTTGGGCGTCTAAATTGTAGAAAACGTGTGTTTATAAGTGCATCTAAAATGTAGACTACACGCGCTCATACATGCGCTACATAATTCAAATTTAAAAAAAGAAACTAAATATCTTTTTTTTTAAAGGAGATTTTTTATTTTGAGTTCGCGTCTATGGGCGCTTGTAAAAGCGCATCTATGGGCGTGTCTATATGCCCGTCTAATTTGCCATGTAGACGCACTGGTAGAAGCACAAAAGAAATTAAATAAATAACAATTTTGGTTTTTTATGTGCTTGTATTCGTGCGTGTATATGCACGTCTATTACGCACTATTTCTGCGTGTAAATTTCTTCATACATGCGATTATAGACGCGAGTTTATAGACGTGCAAATAGACGGGCGGGTAGACGCGCCCGTAAGATTTTCTCTATATTCAAAAATCGCGTCTAAAAGTGCGTCTAAGAAGCCTTTTTGTTGTAGTGATGTTTAAGGAGGAGCACATGAAGAGACTGAAAATTTCAACGAATTGCTTCATTTTGATGCGCAAATAGAGAATGCAATTTTTGATATGCAAGCTAGGCATAAACAATTCATTTCTCTATATGGCAAGGTAGATTGTAGAGGCATACCTAGCTTCAAATTGGTTTTCCAAAAACATGCAAAAACCATTTCACCTCAAATTTAGGATAGAGTGAAGAGAAAACAAATTGAATGGATCAAAATTAACAAGGATTTTAGAACATGAAATGGAGTGATGGAAAAATCCTTCCAGGACATCCATACATGTTAGCCATAGACCCATAATATGAAGACACCATGAATAGAAAAATGTGTTTATAGAGTATCCAATGTTGATTACAAAAATGAAATTGCATGGCATATAGAGAAATTGTATAACAATGTATGGAGAGGAATATTCAAGAGGCATACATGGAGGAGAAGGATGAGTGCGTAGACAAATTTGGGAGCACGAATTGAATGCAACATGTATGGACTCATTGTTGGCAGTCATTGGCGTCGACATATAGAGAATCACTAGATGCCATAGTGGGAGACTAGTAACCACATCACGGTGCATCATGTAGGGAAAGTTCGGTCAACACCGTCTAGATTGTCTGCATGCATGGTGAAAAGGTCATGGTGAATGGGTAGAAAGTGGTTTAAGAAAGGAAGATGCTAGTTAAACCTTGCTAGAATGCCCTACGAAGTGACTTTTTGGGGAGGGTCTTGTTAGAAAAAAAGTTTGAATAAGATAATGATATGCGAACATGTGGACAAAAAGCATCCCATAGTTATCCTCAATGTAATACTATATCATCCATAACAAAATGGAGTTGTTGAATATAAAAACCGCACTACTCTGCTAAATGTTGCAATAGCTATGTTATCAGTAGTAGCAGGTAATTGCTATAGAAATATATCTTCAAAATATGTTATACTCTATCTCTCTTCACAATCACAATCCCTATGAACTATGGTTTGGATAATCTCCTGACCTATCACATATGATGATATTTGAATGCACTGCCTTTCTTTCAAGTCAACACATACCACATACCAAATTCTCTCCTCGAGCCACACACCTTATCTTCATTGGATATGGTGAGCCTTATGGTCACAAAGCTTATCGATTTTATGACCCACAACACAAAGCCTTCCTTTATGGTAGGAGTGCCATGTTCAAGAAAATCCATATTTTCTCGGCCACTTCAACCACCATAAAATGTCAATCTCTAACTCTTTAACTAGTTGCACCATTTGCAACCACATCTTTGAATATGTCCCCTACCACACACAACTCCAATGATGGTCCCACCACTTCCACTTCACCATTTGCCACACACACATCTGCCCTGTCATTCACAATAATATTGGGTCCCATTTCTCTCATACCCACATGCTACCTCACAAATCCTCCCAACCACTTGCCACATGTGGACAAACTCTTCCAAACACACAATTAAATTTGATTCTATCATGAAGAATAAAACATGGGATTTACTTACATTGCTTGTTGGAAAGAAAGCCCTCGAGGGGGGGGGGGTCACTCATGAATATATGTATATATAACGTGAGTTCAAAATAAGGGGTTTTTAAAATACTATTTTTATACATTTTTTACATACAAAAGGGTGTCATATAAAGGGGTTACTTACAAATTGAATAGAAAGGGATTGTGTTTTATTCAAGAAAAATTTACAAATTAGAATATTTATAAATAGGCCATGAACGTACATTATATCGAGGATATATATATAGTGAACGCCCTGAGAGAAAGCCATTGGCACTAAATTGGTCTATAAGCTACAAAAAGCATATGGATCCATTGATAAGTACAAGGCCAGGCTTGTAGCAAAAGGCTATAGGAAAAAGAAGGGCATTGATTATGAGGAGGCATTTGTTCCTACATCTCATATGACCAATATTAGGTGTATGGTTGCATCTACCCATCATGGTTGGATTGTGCACCATCTTGACAATAAAACTACATTTTTACATGGGAAACTTTAGGAAGAAGAATATGTTGAGTAGTCCGTGGGTTTTGTAGTTAAAGGATCCAAACACTTTGTATGCAAGTTGAAAAATCCTTTGAATGGTTTGAAACAAGATCCACGGGCTTGGTATGCCAAAATTGATGCCTTCTTACTTAGCTAAGGGTTTATTAATAGCCCATCAAAGTCTAATCTTTACGTATGCAAAGAGGGGGGAATCCTTGCTAGTCATTTGTCTTTATGTGGATGATCTTCTACTCATAGAGCCACATGTTGGTCTAATTTTAACATTTAAGAAAAATTTGCAACAAAGTTTTGATATGTCAGATTTGGGGCCTTTGCACTACTATTTGGGCATTTAGTTTATTAATGATACTAGAGGCATTGGATTATTAGAGTCCAAATATATATTGGTAAACTCCTTGAGAGATTCGGTTTCTAGGAGTGCAAGCTAGCAAGCACATGGATTGAGACTAGAATTAAGAAATTTTTGCATGATGACAATGATATGTTTGACATTCATACATATGTGCAAGCAGTTGCATGCCTTATTTGTTTATGCAAGGCACTAGGACTCTTGGATTACTTTATGCCAAGGGGGACCGCTACACTTGCCTGCTTACAGTGATTCCGATTGGGCTTGAGATTTTGATTCTCACCACTCTACAAGTGAAAATTGTTTCTTTTTTGGATCTTCTTGCATTTCTTGGCTTAGGAAGAAACAATCCACTATTGCCACATCATCTTGTGAAGTTGAATATGAGACAACTTTCACTACTACAATTGAATGTGTATGGCTGAGATGTTTGTTGGTGGTTGATCTTGATGTATCTATCACGAAGCCTACGCCTTTGCTTATTGACACTTAGAGTCCCATTGAAATGGCATAGAACTCAATATTTCATGCACACAGGAAACACATAGGCACCCTAGAAAAATGATGTGTAGCACTTGGTGGTATAATGCCTGGGGTAGATGGAGAGAAGGCAAAAGTGGGGAGGTTGTAAGGCGAATCAGGCTAGGACTATTGGCATGAAGAGCCTGCAGGTGGAGAGATTAGAGAGAAAGACAATGTAGAGGATAGGAGAAGCCACACAATCAAACATAAGCAAGCCACGGAGGGCACAACAAGCCATGTGTGTTGCCACCAGGCCATGCAAGGCCGTGGGCGGAGTACCAAGTATAGCCATTTCTTCATCCATAGCATGATCCCAATACTCATTACCCATTGTATCCTCAAGACAAGTGGGTTCTACATCCTACATAATCTTAGGCATGTATGCATAGTGATGAGCTATATAGCTATCATATGCCAATCACTGTATTGGCTCTCTCACTTTACTTGACTTGCGTAGACTTGGATCACTACTAGGTGCTTTGGCATGCTCTTGTACCTTCCACACACTAGGTGTTTTAATATACGGAATTCCAAATTCCTCATCCAAGCTTTGCTCATAGCCATTTGAATGAGTATCAATATGAGATAAACTTGACGATACATCTATCATAATAGGTGAGTCTCCAACTTTCTCTTTTCCTCGTTCTCCAATGGTGACTTTGCTTTTCTTCTTGATGTATCTCTCCTCCTCGGCAGATCCACTTTTCTTTCTCTTGTCCTCTTTCACAATGTTACTGTCATTGTAAGACTCCTTTCCTTCCGGTGACATAGGTGATAAAGATACTAAAGGTGATACTAAAGATGATGAATGCGATGTAGAAATTGATGATGAGGGTGGTGACAGCGTCGAAGATGGTGGTGAAGAGAGTTGCAATGATGGGAGAATGAAGGCGATGATGTTAACGTGTTGATGGGAAATGCGGTGATGGTGGTGGTGAAGGGGTGAAAGGATGGAGGGCATTGTCCCAGGCAGGAGAAGCATGCCATTGTCGATGGTATACGGCCATTAGTTAGGTGGCGTGGACCCACATCGGACATAAGCCATGTACAACGAAGCGGCGGGATGGTCATGGTGGGAGGATGAACAAGTTTTGGTGGGATGGTTGACGGGGGATCGGGTGGAGCTAATGGGCTTAGGTCGACGACTGTGGTAGTGACACCCATAGGCAAAGAGGAGCGGGATAGAACAGATGGGCGATGGCCTTGGGGGAACGACAGAGCAAACAGCTGGTGGCCTTGGCAGTCAATTGTATTGGTGATGGTCCATCGGTGAGGGCCTACGAGGCACATTCTTGGTGACAACGGTGATGGCAAATACTACAGCGTAGCACTTTGGGGGTGATGGAGACAAAGCAACACGCACAGTCAATGAAGAAGAAGCCGATTGGATGGGGAAATAAAAAGAGAAAGAAAAATCTTTCTTTAAAAAGTACTTAATCATTTTTGTTGTTTTTAAAAAAATTTAGGAAAATAAAATAAAGCATAACAAGCCTCCTTTTCCACCTAATGTGCCAACCATACGGACTCCTCCTAGCCCCTCTCTTTACATACTTAAAGCCCGTGGTGCTCTCCTCTTCCCAATCTAAGCCACTCTTTCTACAAGCATGAGCTAGTTGTTGTACAATAGAGCTTATCAACTAAAAAAATTTGTGCAATTCTTGTTCTTTTCCATTGTGCACGTCTACTTATACACACAGGAGAGTGTATTGTTGGTGTTAAAACCAAAATTAAAAGTGGAGATAACAAAAGAAAGAAATGTGTTTAACATATCCTACGCTAAAGAAACAAGATCAACCTACCAAATCCATGATAATATGTGATGCAAATGTCACAATCAGTCGACAAAAAGGCAACAAAACTAATTAGTTCTCTCACGTTTCGGAGATGATGTGGCTGGCATCCTCCTATTCCACGGAAAAACCAAATGAATGATTTGCATTACTATAGGAGCCCTTGGTCCTGGAAATTGAACCGAAATGTTGTGCTATACACTCAACATGTTGGGGCTATTGAGCAAACTCCTATTCCTTCAAGAGCTTGGACACATGTCTCATTGACTAGCTCTCACCTAGTCACTCATATGCAAATTGGAACCCAACCGTTGTAGTGAGCATCGTGCCATGTAACCCCTACACCCGAAGGTTGTAAGTACTAGCTCCACAATTCAAGCGACCACATCAATGCCTCCTCAATCCTCTACTGGCCTTCTTATGTAAGAGAAAGCATGGTAGGTATGAGAGAGTTCAAGAGAGAAGACTAGAGATTTAACTTCCTTGTCCCTCACCCCTCACTCACTCACTCTCTCTCTCACTCTCACACTCACTCACTCACTCTCTCACAAGACTTAGGCAAGAAGATAGAGAAGCAAAGTTAGCACACATAAGAATAATCATTTATATTCAAGCTCAACACTTTTATACATAAGTTCTAGGGTTAGGGTCTCCCCTTTTCCATAGGCATTTAGCCCACTTTAGGATCTCAAGACTAGTCATGTCTCATTACATGCTTCTCCTATGGTGAGAATGAATTGGAACCTTTGTGGTTTTTTTCACGGGAGACTATGCTATCAATAGAACTTGCACCGGATCATGCCCCAGCTTGGAGATTTACATGAGTAGTCAATAAAATTGTTGCAACCATTTGGTAATTTGAATATCCATGTACTTCATGCACATTATATTATTGTTACTAATGCGAAGATTGTTTTCCAACATTTAGGCTCCTTGCACCTTACATGGTGCATACTTCTTGTGGTTAACAAGAATGAGTGACAATTACCTTAGTGATAACCATAATGTGCCATAATCATTAGAAGGCCTTAGGTTCAATATTCACTCATATGCTTGTCAATTATTTTTCTTATAGCAATTGAATAAAGCAATAAGTTGCCATAATGAGGTGCTGATCACATGGCAACATGGTGCAACACTAACTAGATTTAATTCCATCTTGAATCCCTTGTCATTTGAAAAGTCATTTACTTGTAAGGTTAAGGGTCGTCTCTACTCCATATTTCTCCTAATGGTGTTGGACTTGAGCATAATTGGTTCATATTTTTAGTCAAATCAGAACCGCTCGAGACCCCTAGATTATAGACCATAATTTGTAATTATCAAAAAGTTTTTTATATCAAATCTTAATCAAAGTAAAATTAACTTGCCATACTTTCTATAGAAAATCAATAATTGTACTAAACAATATTTTCTTTAATCAACAACATTAATTAGCATTCTCAATAGATTCTTGATAAAGAGTTTACATTGACAACCTTCCATTTTTTCTACCTCTATGTAGAGGAAGACTACCTCTAATTATATATATCCAACCATGGCTCCAAATATGTGATGAGGAGCCAACTATAGCTTACACATGTGTTACCTCATTCTACTACCTCCACCTATAAGGATTTTCCTTTCTTTTGTTCTCATCTTCTCCCATTACCCATGATCTAACAAGATTGGGTTTTGTAACCCATTATTATACTCATCACGTGCATTGGAATGAAGGTCAAAGAGGTGTTTCACAATGTGTATCTATATAGAATGAAGGTTGGTGATGCCAGGAGGCATATTCCATGGTGGATTCCGTGCCACGGTGGATTCCGTGAGGTTTTACGGTGGATTCCGTAAACTTAGATGACCGGGGCTCATACACAAAGAGGATTCTTTGTGCGAGAAGTTGATGGGGACGCCTATCCTTTTCGGGCGTTTCATTAATTTAGTGTGTACATGGGTGATTCCATAGCGGGTGATTCCGCAAAATGCATATTAAATTAATAAACGTTTATGAGTTTAGTGTGCGCACTCGTAATAAATTAAGGTTAGGATTTATTTCTAACCAATTGATTTATTTATGTAGCTGAAGACTGCTAGGTATTCACTTTTGTCGGTTTAATTGTATTATTTTACTAACGATTGTGAATGCTTCAGTTGATGTGTAGAGATAGCAGCAGTGGCGGAGGAAAGCATTGGAGTCTAGCGAGTATTCGACCTTTGGATTATATTTTGATAGGCGCCACGCCTATATTTTGTTATGTCTATTGAGGCATTGATTATTGATTATTATTTTGTATGCGCCTATACGCACAGATATGTTATTTCTATTTAGGACATTGTGTTGGGCGTGCCAGACTCTATGGGCACCGTCCATTAGCTTTATTTCCTATTTTTGTAGAAAGCAAACTCAAAAGCTAAAAGCTTGTCATATTTTTGTAAATTGGGCTATTATTGAGCATGAAGATAGAAATATACATAAAAATACATGCTTTGTGAAGCGCTCACACAAGGCATGGGGGGAGATTGAACCCAATTGGTCTCTTGCTTCTTGTCGTTCATGCTTTTACATTGTTTTTTGTGCAAAAAGGTAGAGTTCATTGTTCTTGGGGACCTTCCGAGATTCACTACGTGAGCATATAGCGACCGATCTACGCACCAGTGGTATCAGAGCGGAGCTGAGATCAAGAGCTTCCAATCGCTACCCATCTCGAGCGAAGGCGGAGCTCCAAGAACGATCGGGCTCTACAATCAATCTCGCCGCGAACCGTCGATACAGGCAGACTTCTGGCGATCAAGAACCCCTGTTTCTACTCTCAGATCGCGAAGGACCAGGCTGTACAAGCGGAGGACCGCGCATCCATCTCCTTCATCAAGTCGTCAAAAAAAAAACCAGAGATAAGCTTATATCTTTCATAGCTAAATAAGCTTCACCTTTAAAAATTTCAAAAGCTTTAGCTCATTGATTAAAGCTTCATAAAAAACGAATCAATCGTTGAGAACAGCGGGCTGTTCTGAAGGCCGCGAATTCCGCCGTGGACATCCTCTTGTCCTAAAAATCCACGACGGAAAAGCTTCTTAATCCATTAAGTCAATCAAAGCTTTTAAGCTTTCTGCAAGTCACACAAGTCAAGTAAGTTCATAAACTCTGGGTCCTGCACCTCCAAAGTCAAGTCCTGCAAGTCGACTGGAATCAAGTCCTGCAAGTTCATCAAGTCGGCCTAAGTTCTGCAAGTCGGCTAAGTCTGCAACTCTGCAAGTCAGACTAGTCAACTGGAGTCAGAATTGACTAGTGCTCAAAACTCCTAGAAGGGTTGTTCCTGCGCAAAAACTCTGAACTGCAAAGTTGTTCGTGGCAAGGTATTCTACCCATCCACAGGTCCGCTGAAGTATTTTCAACAAATGAAGAAGGAAATATCGCAGATTTTCTGAAAATTGAGAAAGAAATACAAAAAAAAAAAAAACACATAGCCTTGTAACCTCGAATTTTAGCTACGCTCATCCCGCTAACCTGATTTTGAGTGAGAAATGTCTTTTGAGTTTTACAAGATGACAACCCCACATATGGATGATCCTATGGCTGAAGACGACCTACCTGAGCCTACCATGGAACAAAAGCTGGATCTAATCATGCTGCAATTGGAAGAAGAACGAAGGGCTAGGCAAGCATTGCAATCGCAATTGACAAAATTACAAAGAGCGTCTACCGACAAAGAAGAACCTCAAGCTGAAGATTTGATTCGACATACCATCGACGCCACTCTTGAAGCTCAAACCATTCGCAAGGAATCAAAGATAAGTAAACGAAGTTTCAAATTTCGCACTTTCAATGGCATACGAGAAGGAAAGACTATTTTATCATTCATTAGCCAGTTTGATGACTATTTCCATGAGGAAACCTATCCAGAAAAAGATAAAATCAAGTGTGTTACTAATCATTTGGTAGACAGAGCATCACTTTCGTGGACTGTAGTACGCAAGAGCATAGAATGTCCTGCTACTTGGGAAGATTTCAAGAAGAAGTTCATGCAAAATTTCCTTCAACCGCAATTTCATGAGAAGGCTATCAAGCAATGGGATTTACTTCAACAACGGGATCGTGAGCCTATACCACAGTATACAGAGCGTTTTTGGAATGCACTCCTACAGCTACGCATGCTTGAAGACGTACCAGAGACGACACATAAGCGGAAGTATATGTCTAGACTCCTTGGACATTACTACGCTGAAGTGAACATGTTCAAGCCTGCTACCCTTGAAGACGCCATCTCACTAGCTCACAACACTGAAGATAAATTACGCAGTAGAGACAGACGACCACAGCAATTCCAAGACAATGGTAATTATGGATCTAAACAATTCAATTCCAATTTTAGAAGGTTTAATCCAGGTCGTTTCTCTTCACCATCTTTCCGCAAGAATTGGGCTAAACCACCTGCATTACCATCCAATGTCAATCCAAATCCTAAGCCTATTTCACAAGCAAATCCAAATGTACCCAGACTTCCAACCATTACAAATAATGTAACCAAAGCCAAGCCAATAGTATGCTATAAATGTCACCAGCCGGGACATCTCGCAGCAAATTGTCATTCAAAGAAGCCACCAGCACATATCAACTATCTTGGAGCCACGGACGAAGACGAGCATGAGGATATGCCTGATTTCACTGAAGATGAGGATGATACTACTACTACTTTCGACACTTTACCAGGTATGCCTACTCGACATTCATTATTGACTATGAAATGTTTGGTGAATGGAAAGGAAAAGACTATCTTGCATGATGACGGTAGTACTCATGACTTTATTTCAGCAAAATTGGTAAAGAAATTGAAATTACAAACTGTACCTACGCATTATCGCATAAAAGCTACATTTTTAGGTACTAGGTATAATGGTACATAAGAAGTACAAGATTTAGAGATTCAAATTGGTTTATACACTGAAAGAAGGAATTTCTTAGTTGTTCCATTACAGTCAAGTGACATTATTTTAGGAATGCCTTGGTGACACCAGCATAATCCAAATATAGATTATTCCACACACACAATGAATATTAATTTTCAAGGAAAATCTATTACATTATATGGTATGCATGCATCTAATATTTTTCCACTGCTTTTGCATACTCAAGCAAAACGTGCATTACGCAAGAGTACTAAATCATATCCCATTTGGGTGAATGAATTGCAAGCAAAGGAAAATCATATGCACCCTAGGCATAAGGAATTTCTTGCATATGTTAAGGACTGTTTTGCAGAAGACCTACCACCAGGTTTACCTCCTTCACGTCCAGAAGACCATAAGATTGATTTAATCCCTGGCACACAACCACCTTGCAAAGCACCATATAGGCACAATCAAATAGAGCAAAAAGAAATCCAAAGTCGAGTTGAAGAATTACTAAATAGAGGTTTAATTCGACCTAGCAGTTCTCCATTCGGTACACCTGTACTTTTAGTCAAGAAAAAGAATAATACCTATCGTATGTGTATTAACTACCGAGCTTTAAATAAGATCACTGTAAAGAATAGGTATCCTATACCTAGAGTTGATGACCTTATGGACAAACTGCAAGGATCTTCTATATTTAGTAAAATTGACCTTAAGTCTGGATATCATCAGGTGAGGCTAGATAAATCTAACATATTTAAGACTGCATTCAGAACACAGTTTGGCCATTACGAATTCTTAGTCATGCCATTCGGATTGACTAATGCACCTGCCACTTTCAGTAGAATGATGAACCGTATCTTTTTAAAATATCAGTACTGTGTGATTGTTTTCTTTGATGATATTTTGGTGTTTAGTCAAAATGAGAAAGAGCATTATGAGCATTTGTCATTAGTTTTTCAATTATTGAAAGAAAATCAATTGTTTGCAAATCCTGAAAAGAGTGAATTCTTTAAGATAGAAATTGAGTATTTAGGTCATATTGTATCATATGAAGGAATTAAAGTTGATCCTAAGAAAATTGATGCAATATTGCATTGGCCTGTTCTTAAAAACGTGCATGAGTTACACTCATTCCTTGGTCTTGCTAGTTTCTATAGGAAGTTTGTACGCAATTTTTCATTAATTGCTTTACCATTAACCAAACTTCTCAAGAAAAGAATTGTTTATCAATGGACTGAAAATCAGCAGAAATCCTTTGACTTACTGAAACGTGCATTAACCAATGCCCCTGTCTTACAATTGCCTGACTTTAATAGACCATTCTTTCTAGTTGTGACCGATGCTAGCGGATCAGGAATAGGAGCCGTACTAATGCAAGACAATCATCCAATAGCATATTCTAGTTCTAAGTTGAAACCCTCTGAGCTGAAATATTCCACTTATGACAAAGAACTATTAGCAGTTGTACAAGCATTAAGACAATGGAAACACTACTTAATGGGTTCAGAATTCATGATAAAGACTGACCAGCAAAGCATTAGACATTTACTTAGCCAACCCCAAATTTCTGACCATCATATCAAATGGGCTTCCTTCAATCAAAGTTTTCATCCTATCATTCAATACCAACCTGGAAAAGAAAATGTAGTTGTTGATGCATTGAGTAGAAGACCTGCAATTCATAATATTTCTGTCATATCTTTTGATTCTTTGATTGCTATGAAAGATACATATCACCAGGATATTACTTTTCATTCTGATTGGAATAAATCAGTTCAAAATAATTTCATTCCTGTTGATTCATTGTCATATAATGATGGATTTATGTTTTATGAAAAGAGACTGAGTGTTACTATTCCATTCTGATCTTTTGTTTTGAATGAAATTCATTGTCCCCCATATCAAGGTCATAGAGGTATCATCTCTACATTACGTATGCTAACTGAAGTTTTTTATTGGCCGCATATGGATGCAGATGTATCTAATTTCGTTTCTGAATGTTTGATTTGTCAAAGAATAAAGAGACATCATGGTAAACAGTATGGATTACTAATGCCTTTGTCTATTCCATCTAAACCTTGGGAACATATTTCTATGGATTTCATTATTGGTTTACCAAATACTAAATCTAACCATGATATGATTTGGACAGTTGTATATAGATTTAGTAAGCAAGCATATTTCATTTCATGTAAGAAAACTTTAACAGCATCACAAGCAGCACAATTATTTTTGAAAACTGTTTTTACTAACTATGGATTGCCAAAAGTTATCATTTCAGATCATGATTCTAGATTTTGTAACAATTTTTGGATTACACTGTTTGCTAATCTAGGCACAAAGATTGATTTCTCATCTGCATTTCATCCAGAAACAAATGGACAAACAGAAGCCACAAATAGCACCATTCTAGATCTTTTACGTGCATATACTATCTCTAAACCTCAAATATGGGACACTCATTTGCATTTATTACAGTTTGCATATAACAATACACCGCACACATCTACAAAGAAAGCACCTTTTGAAGTCATTTATGGATATAGATTATCTACACATGTTGCATCTTTGTCTAATAGAATTCAGAGTGCTGATGATATTGCTAGTATGCATAACAGTATTTTTGATGAGGTTAAGGATATGATTGCTAAAGCCCAGCAATCATATACCAAACAAGCCAACAAGAAAAGACAAGCCATGAATTTCAAAGTTGATGATTATGTTTGGCTAAGAATAGAAAAATGTAGACTGCAAAGTGTAGATAGACATCCAGTTGTCAAATTAGCTCCTAGATTCTATGGACCATTTAGAATCATTCATAAGATTAATGATAATGCATTCAAATTAGAATTACCATCTCATTGGAAAATTCACAATATATTTCACATTAGTTTATTGAGACCATTTAGAGGCCAATTACCTATCCATCCTGTTTATGAAAACCCACCTTTATTAGAGGAAGAAACTGAAATACTTGAACCAGAAGCTATCATAGACACTGACTATATGACCACTAGAACTGGCCGAAGGTATTCTAGATATCTAGTAAAATTTAAGAACCATCCTGTAGAGGAAGCACAATGGATGCACACTAGAGACTTAGATGCTTTCCCCACTCTGTTAGTTCCACATTGAGCTAATAGCAATTGAGGTCAATTGCTATCCCACCCCGGGGGTATGATGCCAGGAGGCATATTCCACGATGGATTCCGTAAACTTAGATGACCAGGGCTCATACACAAAGAGGATTCTTTGTGCGAGAAGTTGATGGGGATGCCTGTCCTTTTCGAGCGTTCCATTAATTTAGTGTGTACATGGGTGATTCCATAGCGGGTGATTCTGCAAAATGGATATTAAATTAATAAACGTTTATGAGTTTAGAGTGCACACTCGTAATAAATTAAGGTTAGGATTTATTTCTAACCAGTTGATTTATTTATGTAGCTGAAGACTGCTAGGTATTCACTTTTATCGGTTTAATTGTATTATTTTACTAACGATTGTGAATGCTTCAGTTGATGTGTAGAGATAGTAGTAGTGGCGGAGGAAAGCATTGGAGTCTAGCGAGTATTCGACCTTTGGATTATATTTTGATAGGCGCCACACCTATTTTTTGTTATGTCTATTGAGGCATTGATTATTGATTATTATTTTGTATGCGCCTATGCGCACGGATATGTTATTTCTATTTGGGACATTGTGTTGGGCGTGCCAAACTCTATGGGTACCGTCCATTAGCTTTATTTCCTATTTTTGTAGAAAGCAAACTCAAAAGCTAAAAGCTTGTCATATTTTTGTAAATTGGGCTATTATTGAGCATGAAGATGGAAATATACATAAAATACATGCTTTGTGAAGCGCTCACACAAGGCATGGGGGGAGATTGAACCCAATTGGTCTCTTGCTTCTTGTCGTTCATGCTTTTACATTGTTTTTTGTGCAAAAAGGTAGAGTTCATTGTTCTTGGGGACCTTCAGGGATTCACTACGTGAGCATACAGCAATCGATCTGCGCACTAGTGGGAGAGGTGTTTCACAATGCATGTCTATGTGTAATCATTAGAAAATCTATCCATGATAGTGTGATATAGAAACTCCTCATGGAGAGTGCTTGTCTCTCGATCCTAGTCTCTTCATCTCCCTACTATGCTATGCATATATACCTATACAAAAAGGTCATGTAGCATGCTGATGACTCTCCTTACTTTATGGCTCATGATAAGCTAACTTGTATAGTAGTCGAGAGGAGTTCCAATCCTCTTTTTTACTTTCATTTCTTAATTAAGACTTGGTATTGTAATGAACGATCATAGAGTTGACTCACATTCACCTTAATAATTTGCAAGTTATGTCTAGAATGTGTTAACAAATAAGGTGTCCATTCTATTTTGTCAACATCTCATCTACCCACCATTGCTTAGACTAGTCTAAGACTCTCTTCATTTCCCTTGGTTAAATATTGTGTTCAATCAATCTAAGCCTAAGAATATGTGTCAATATATGTACAAGAAAAAGTTCCACGAATCATGTCAAAAGATGTGTCAGGACTTTTCATGATATAATATTGATGCACATACGTATGGTGATTTTGGCAATGAGAGTAATGAAAATACCAATAACTATAGTAAACAAACTTCTTTTTTGCATTTTTTATTGGAAACCCTTGTCTCACTAACCCCACTATCCATTGTAATGATTGGAGCTCCTTTTTGCCTCCAAGAGCCACTAGAGCTAACAGGCGGCTCCCTTTTCATCAAATCAAAAAATCATGCAAGGAGAACTACAATGAGGGTGCTCTCTCTTTCTCGATGTTTGTGATGCACTCACAAATTTGCAACATTTCCTTTTCAAAGTCATGGGAACCTGCTCCTGCCAAAACCACGGTCTCTCTCTCCCCCCTCTCCCCTCTTTAGTGGTGCCTCCTCGAAGTCCTATGGTCTCTCACCTCCCTTCTCACATTCTCACATATTCTACCTTTATATCTATTCAATCTTTATGCATGGGCAATAACAATTAAAAAGTTGGAGAAAAAGACCTACAAATGTAGCATAGTTGAGATGAAGAGGGTGATTTCATGTTTTGCTTTGATGCTGTGCTCACCTAGCTAGTATAATGTTTCATGTTGTCTTGCCTTGTTAATTGTAAGGAGAGAGAGCTACTCGTGGCGTAAGGTGCGGCAAGTTTTCCAAACCAAAGTTCATGGAAAAGCGGCAAAACTAACTATGTTAGTTACTAGTTGGGCTACCATCTTCACGCAATCTGGCCGAGCTACGAGATACACGTCATGGAAAGGTACACATTCCGAGTGCCCTTCCAAAATATTACGCAATGCTACGGCACACGAAAATTCTTCTTAGCCTGTAGGCCGGTGACCTTCACGAATCACGTGTGTGAAAAGTAAGTACCGTAGTCGCGAGAAATTTATCGTTTACTTTGCGCAAAGATTCAAACTTCAAAGTCGCCAAGAGGGGAACGATACTGGTCAGAAAGCATATACGATGTAGGTGCAGTTATTATGATAAGATCTGGGTAGTGCGGATGTTGAGGAAAAGGGGTAGTTATGATGATATAATCTGGATAGTGCGGATTTTGAGGAAAAAAGGCAGCGCAGTTGGAACTTGGGTTTTGACGATCCAGATGCGAAGACTCAAGAGTGACCAGTCTATAAATAGTTGGAAGATGCGGGGGTATTAGAGCAAAAGAGACTCCGAGTCGAGACGAGAGAGAGAGAGAAAGAGAGATGGCGGCAGGTAACTTCATCCTGGCGATGTTTGTGATTGGTGGATTGTTCAATATCATGGGAGAATGCGAGGCAAGGAGCCTATATGGTCGCGATCAAGATTCCTACATTAATTCCGGTGCTTATTATTATGGTGCTGGAGGCCGCGGGGGTGGCTCTTACCATTACTATGGAGATTACCCCCCAAGATACGGGTATTACCGCAACCGCGGGCCTCATAACAACAATTATTACTATGGCTATGGGTATAACGGCTGGCCTGGTGGCAGCCACTATCACCGTTTCCACCAGCCTCCGCCAGCTCCGCCCGCGGCGGAACAAGCTGCTGCTCCCTCCACCAATCCCTCTCGGCTTCCACGTGGCCATTATTACAATGGCAGGTATCGTCGCAATTGTGCTCCCCCACCGCCACCTCAGCAGGAGCACCAATCTCCCCCTCACACTACCACTACGCCTCATGTCAGCAATAATTATACTATGAGTACTTCGCCGCCTCCGGCCACCTCGACGAACAACCCCCCATATGCCAACAAATCGCCGCCGGCTGCTCCCCCTTCCACGACGACCTTGCCCTCTGGGTCCTCCTCCTCGTCGCCCTCGTCTAGCCTTGTACCCTCATCGTCTCCTTCCGCTTCCTCATCATCATCATCTTCCTCGTCGTCGTCAGGTAGCACCTCACCCTCGTCCCCTTCTACTGTTGCTGCTGCTCCGTCGCTCTCCCCTTCCAGTAGTACGTTGACTGCTCGGGCACCCGCCTAGCCGACCCTTTGAGCTCTAGGGGCTACAAAATTTTAGTGAGTCCTACCAAAGATGCCTTCATGCGTTCTTTTTTATTTATGGGATTTAAACCCCAAAAAAGGGCCCGGAACTCATTTCAGGGGCCGAACAAGATAATCATAAGTCCATGCTCTTTTAAGTATGGTGAATAAACAAGGCTGCATGGGAATGCATGCAAGCAATATTGCGTTTTTTACTAGGAATATTTGCAAGAGACATCTAATGAATGACACTACCATTTTTTTGTCATTATAATGTACCATTACCATTGTCTAGATGCCACATATCTCTTACATTATCAAAAGAAGCCAACTTGAAAACTTAATACAAAGCTTACACTACATCAAAATCAATGTCACGATTAAGAAAATTAGCTACGAATTTCATGTAGTAACATTCACTAGAAATAATAAAACTAATAAACGTGACGAAAAAAAAGTACGGATGAGAGAAAATAGACACATAAGTTTTGTAGCCAAGAAATGAAATATCGAATTAACAACTCTTCCAAAGCTTGGTCTCTAGCAAGTGAATACCATGCACTCCAAAAAGAGAAGTATGTTTTCCTATTAGCCCAAACTTGATAATGCAAATCTTACAAAGCTCACTAGAGAATCTAGCTATATCTATGTGTGTGATCTACCATCAACTCCACGTAAGAAAGAAGCAAAAGCCTAAGATCTCAATCACTTTCAAACGTGTCTCAAAACAAATGAAGGCAACTACATCATCCTAGTTAGTACAATTTTGAAAGCAATAGTGGATGATGGGTATTCCTACATCCAAAGAGATAGAAGAAGAAAGATACAAGTTATAGGTGTGTTTTCAATATGTAAGCACTCTTGGATTTTCTTTTATATGTCCCTACACTTTATGTTTCTATTGGTTTTGATTCCCACAATCATGTGTTGACTAGCACAGACAAAGAATCAAACCTTTCCTTGATTTTAATTTTGTGCAAGTGCATCATGTGCAAGTAGTCTTTCTTTTATTTTGAAACACTTGTGGATCTTGTAGCACTTGACATGTGAATCATGATTCAATAATAATTGTAGAGATTGTGGTACCTTGTTCTCGTGCTGGCCATTGAGCTTCCAGCTTTTGTTGGCTTCTCGTGTTCTTGGGATCCTCACAGCTTAGGTCTTGTTTGCTCAACTCCTTGTGGTTTTTCTTTGAATTTGATATCTGTGCCTCAACATTCACTCCACAATGAAGTTTCACACATTACCAAGACTTCCAACTTGCACTAGGGTTTGTGATGTGTGATGAATGTGAAGAGTTGAATGAAAGAAGAAAGGTACATGTCGTAGGTCCATTTTTTATATATAGCACTTTTGGAAGGAATCTTGATCGTGACCATATATGCTCCTTGCCTCACATTCTCCCATGATATTAAACAATCCACCAATCAAAAACATAGCCAGGATGAAGTTACTTGCCATACCTCTCCACCTATAGGCTCTTCTCGTTGGTAATCCTAGCCCGATTCACCTTTCAATCTCCTCACTTCCACCTCTCCTCCATCCACACTAGCCTTTATACCACCAACAAGTGCCGGTGTCTAGCTACTCCTACCTGTCACTAGGAGCCATCAGGCGCCCACTATCTGCCTACTACCAAAGCCACCCCTACCTCTCCACCAAGTGGTTGGAGGCTACCCTCCCGACCCACCTTCCCTGATTGATCCAGCTGTAAGACCTTGATCCAAGATGATCACGCCCTCTTTATCCTCCTCATTGCAATTGTCTAGCCATGTACCCTCATCGTCTCCTTCCACTTCTTCATCATTATCATCATCTTCTTCATCATCATCAGTTGGCACCTCACCCTCGTCCCCTCCTACTGCTATTGTTGCTCCGTTGCTCTCCCCTTCTAGCACTACGTTTACTGCTCTGGCACCTGCCTAGCTGACCCTATGAGCTCTAAGGGTTACAAACTTTTAGTGAGTACTAGCAAAGATGCCTTCATGTGTTACTTTTTATATACAGGATTTAAACACAAAAAAAGAAAGCCCAAAAGTCATTTCAAGGGCCGAACAAGATATTCATAAGTTCAAGATTTTCAACTATGGTGAATAAACAACGCTACATGGGAATGCATGCTAGCAATATTGTGCTCTCTTCAATGAATATTTGCAAGAGACATCTGATGAATGGCACTACCATTTTTTTGTCATTACAGTGTACCATTACCATTGTTTAGATTCCAAATATCTCCTATGTTATCAAAAGAAGCTAACGTCAAAACATAGTACAAATTGACATTGCATCAAAATCAATGTCATGATTAAGAAAATTAGCTACGAATTTCACATAGTACTGTTCATTAGAAATAATGAAACTAATAAATGTGACAAAAGCAATGGTATGAACGAGAGAAAATAGCCACAAAATTTTCATAGCCAAGAAATGAATGATCAAATTAACAGCTCTTCCAAAGAGCATGTTCATCTTAGTATCTAGGAAGTGAAAACCATGCACTCCAAAAAGAGAAATAGGTTTTCATGCTAGCCCAAACATGAAAATGCAAATCTCACAAAGCTCGCTAGAGAATTTAGCTATATCTATGCGTGTAATCTACTGTCAACTCCATGTTATTAAGAAGCAAAAGCCTAAGATCTCAGTTGCTTTGCCAATGTGTGTCAAAACAAATGAAGGCAATTACATCATCCTAGTCGATACAATTTTGAAAGTAATAGTGTAACTTTTTTTTGTTTTTCTAAATTTTATTGTGTGTAAAATTGTAATGTATAAGTCTTTATGGTACAAGGTTTCTCTATAAAGATGTGAACCATTGATAAAAATTAGGAATGTACTAGATTGCAATATATTTGTTAGGAAGTTGCAATAATTGTAGATTAAGGTTAGATATGAAACAACGTCAAGTATTATATCTCCTTGATTCAATCAACTCACAATATGGAGCTCTTCTTTTGTGAGAATTTTGTCGAGTTCAAGAAGTTCTAGGAGAGGTCTAGGTAGCGTGACACCTCATACAAAGTACTCAAAGGGAAGTCAAAGATGCATATATTGAATTAATTTGGAATTTCTAGATAGCTCAATGTTCCTCAGAAATGGTAATTAGCTACTTCCAAGTTCAACCATTGAGGTTCTCATGGTGTACCAGAGTACTACAAATGGACTACGATTTTCTGCCTTCTCTTCTAGGACTACTAATTCCTTGATAGTTGGGGGGTATAATGGCTTGTGGAATGTGAGGACCAAATAATGTTTCTCAACTTCCTCTTCTAGATCAATGAATCACAAAAGATTATCTAGTTGATCACCATATTGCTTGCCCTGAGACGTTCTTGCTCTTCCCAAGATAGTAGTAATGTTAAGTAATCCTCAAATTTCTCAAGGAGGATTCCAGCATTAGACTTGGCATAAACACAAGCAAGGAGCATGATTTTATTATGTAGTTCTTGGAGGTAGATAGTCACTACTTGATTTTAGCATGGACACTGTCTACTACAATGTCCTTTATCTTCTCAGCCACAAGCTAGGTTTCAATGAAAAGTTGGGGGCTTTGATTGAGTTGAGCTTGACTTGAGAACTATTGACTCCTTAGGGCTTGTGTGGTTGATGCTTGCAACACTATGGTTAGTTGATGTTGATCATGGTTGGAGAACATGGAAAGTAAACAACTCCTACAGAGATCTTTATGCAACATGTCTCTATGAAGATAAAGGTATTAGATGATGTATTGGCCTATGCTAGAATAAGAAGCAAAGATGGAATAAGGATTGTCCAATTTCTTATTATTTGTGTCAATCCCTTGAGAAATAGAGACACCTTAAGGGATTATCCATTGCCTCCAAGTGAAAAGGAAGTTAAGGAATCAGTATTTTAGTAGGCATTAATGTAATATAGGGCTACATTAGTGCTTTTGGAAGAAGCTCTTTCATCTTAGTGTAAGAAATTGTGTACTTTCTATTAGTTTTACTAAGTTTATAGCAAACAATCTACATGGTTGAGAAGGATGAGTTCCATGTGCAAGGCTAAAAGAGTGTACACATGTAAAGTTGAAGAAGGGTTGAAAAGTTTTATTTATTGACCTATAGGAGATGAGGGCATTTTAGGCCTATGTGAAGGGCTTGATTTTATATGCACTATGCCTGAAATTTCTATAGTAGTAAACTTTGAAAATGTGGTTAGAAATGGTGTACTATAGGTTTGCTCTTCGGGCATGTTCTAAGTCATAGAAGAGTTTGCTTAGTAAAAAGGTTTATGGTAGAAAGAATGGGCTAATGTGATTGTGGAAACAAAATACAAGATGAAGGAAAAAAAGATCAAGATGATTGGTATGCCACTACTGCATGATAGTGATGGGATATACGACTTACTGTTAAAACAATCAAGTTTTTGGAGAGATATATAGAGCATTGGCATAAATTTATAGCAAATACATTGAAAGAGCTTAAAATTGATTGCAATACGTTTCTTTTACCGGCATAAAGAGAATGTTTTGAGTAGATCTTATCCCAATATGGGAAGACTTTTTCTTTTCATGCATTTGAAATAGGCTGTGTGGATCTAAATATAGTGGCTTTGATGGTGATATTTACTATTCCACATGTTTCATGGAATTTGAGGCCAATTCTAGTGCTACGAGCTTATTTTTCTAGTCTAGTGGAGCCACTATATGACAAGATATGGATGAATATTTTGAAGCCCTTTTCCTTCTACTTGTGCAAGCTCAATAGCTCCTAAAATTTTTGTTAAAATGTAATAAGTTTTATATGGAATCTTAATAATGTATATTAAACTAGTTTGTTATGTATTGTAAGAGAATGAGAACCACTTGGAGAAAAATAATGAGAACAAAAACCTGTTGTTTGTGGTAACGTAGACAAAATGGAAAAGGATGATGGTCGTGATGTCCAAGATTGCGAGACATATCTTAATCAACGTGTCCTATGTCCTTGCTCTCAATGCAAGAGGCAATCAAACGAAAGTGTTTCTTGTCTATAGAACACATACGATGCTTCAGCGAGTTTGTTCATCAGGTAACCTCAGACTTTGAGCAAACGATAAAAAAAGTGTGTATCAATCATGCCTTACATTTGCAAACTAATTGAATATCATATACAAAAACATTAGACGTGGTCGTAAAATTTATACAGGGAGGTGACGTCTCATCCTAAGGAGGAATGCACCTATTGCGGCGAGTTAGAAGAGTTCACAAGCATGCGATGGATGGAGTGCTTGAGCCAATCCACAACTTGGAAGACATGAGTGAGTCTATACTGTCAATACTAGAGGAGATAGGTAGCCTTTTGGACCTTCCTCCAATCTTAGAGCCTGAGATGGAGGCAATGATCAATGCATTGATGCCCATGGATGCTGAGACATTTAATTTGCTAAGAGAGGAAGCATCCATATCATTATATGATGGGTGTCAAGTATCTCACCTGAATATGCTACTTGCACTCCTAAGTGTGCATGAAAAATATGGGTGGAGCGATATGAGTGTGACTGAGTTATTCAAGTACATTCTATGTACACTCTTGTCAAGATTGTGGGAGAGAAGGAAGGAGTCTCGCTTGAAGCTTTCTTGCTTGCACAATGGGGGAAGACACACAAGGGTGGAGGCTGAAAACAGTTTTCCTCTTCTTAGTTGTGTAAGCCAAAAGAACTCTAGTACAAAGAAATAGAAGAACCCTATATATGGGTCTCAAACCAAACTCAACTAACTAAGGTGGCATACTAACTGAGCCACGAACTAGAGTAGATAAGGATAGCTATCATGTAGCTATTATTCATGGGCGGTGTACCAACCGCGTCTGCAACTGACAAGTCGGTGACATAAATATACAACGGTCACCCTGGCGTATCACGAGTGGAGCTCGATATCTCAACACTCCCCCTCGAGCTCAATCCCAATTCCTGCACACCAAGCAGGTCTCTGAACTTGCGCAGCTTCTCTGCGCCCAATGCCTTCGTGAATATGTCAGCTACCTGATCCTCTGTGCTGACATAAACTAGATCAATAAGACCTAGTAAAACCCTCTCTCGCACATAGTGATAATGCACCTCAATGTGCTTTGTTCTAGCATGATAGACTGGGTTATTTGCCAAGTGTATACTACTCATGTTGTCACAATAAATGACAACTGGCCCATCTGTAGACTGATGCATATCATAAAGTAGCTTATGCAACCAAGCTACCTCACATGCAGCCATTGCTGCACCCCTGTACTCAGCCTCTGTGCTCGACAAGGCAACTGTAGGCTGTTTCTTGCTGCTCCAAGTGACTGCAGCACTCCCAAAAGAGAATACATATCCACTGGTAGATCGTCTATCAGAAATACTACCAGCCCAATCAGCATCAGTGTATCCATGCAACTGTATGTGAACCCCAGTCTCATAAAATAGTCCATACTGCAATGTGGACTTCACATACCTAAGTATGCGTCTAGCCGCATCCAAATGTGGTTTTCTTGGAGCCTGCATAAAATGACTTACCAATCCAACAGCATAGCTCAAATCTGGCCTGGTAATAGTCATATAAATCAAACTTCCTACTATGCGTCTGTACATAGTAGGGTCTTCTAGAAGCTCACCTGCATCTGTGCTCAGCTTCACATTTTGCTCCAAAGGAACTGAAATAGGCTTACAGCCTGTCATCCCATATTTGGACAGCATGTCCAATCCATACTGCCTCTGCAAGAGCTGTATCCCACTTGGTGATTTAATCACCTCAATGCCCAAGAAATAACGCAGCTCTCCCAAATCCTTCATCTCAAACTTCTGCTTCAATAGCATTTTCACATGAAGGATATCTTCATCACTGTCACCTGTCATAATCAAATCATCAACATAAATGACAAGCAGCATAATACCTTTCTCTGTTTTTCTCACATAAAGTGAGAAATCTGCCTTGGAAATCTGAAAGCCAATAGTGACAAGATACTGTCCTATCTTGTCAGACCATGCTCTAGGTGCTTGCTTCAAGCCATACAAGGCTTTCTTCAACCTGCAAACAAACTCAGGATGAACAGCATGCACATAACCTGGTGGCTGCTCCATATAGACCTCTTCTTGCAAATCACCATGCAAGAAGGCATTCTTTACATCCATCTGATGTAAAGACCATCCCTTTGATGCAGCCATAGCAATGACTGCTCTTACGGTTGCCATCCTTGCAACCGGACTAAATGTTTCTTCATAGTCAATGCCATATGTTTGTGCATACCCCTTGACTACTAATCTTGCCTTGTATCTGTTCACAGAACCATCAGCATTGTGCTTCACCTTATAAACCCACTTACAGCCAATTGCATTCTTACCTTTAGGCAAAGGTACTAACTCCCATGTAGCATTTGCTTCCAAGGCATCCATTTCTTCATCCATGGCTTTCTCCCATTTTTCTTTTCCCATGGCTTGCTCAAAAGATGTGGGTTCTGGTTCCTGTATCACTTTGACCATATATGCATAGTGAATGGCTGTAAATCCATCATATTTCAGCCTATCCACAGGATACCTAGCTCTTGTAGACCTGCGCAAAGTAGGTTCACTCCCAGGTGCTCTCAAAACATCCCTGGTCTTCCTTACTCCAGGTGTAACAATAGAGGGGATACCCAACTCATCATCAATGCTCTGTTCTGAGCCACTGGATTCACCATCCACATAAGAGTGACCTGCATTCACATCAAACATGGGCTGATCAACCTTCTCTTTTCCTTTTCGTGATACCTGCATACCACTATCTGCATTACTTTGAGAAGATTCTCCTGATCTCAATCTTCCTGTCCATGGCGAAGAATGAGAACCACTGCTAGAGGACGCTCCAGGTCCACTAATATTTTGTGACTGCTGCTGTGAATTCTGTGTAGCATTACCATTTTGTGCATCTTCATCATCAATCACATTTACTGGTTTATACCAGCTACTCATCTCATCAAAAACAACATCTCTGCTCACTGTAAACTTACGAGTAGAAGGGTTATAGCATCTATACCCTTTTTGCTGCAGAGAGTAACCAATAAAGATGCACTTCTCAGCTTTTGGATCCAACTTGGATCTCAGCTCATCTGGCACATGTACATAGGCAATGCAACCAAAAATTTTCAAATGAGAAATATCTGGTTTCCTACCAGTATACCTCTCCTCTGGAGTCATTCCATGTATTGCTGCAGTGGGAGTCCTGTTCATTATGTAGACTGCTGTAGCAACTGCTTCAGCCCAATAAAAATCTGGCAAGTCTTTTTCATTGAGCATGGCACGAGATACCTCTCCAATATGCCTGTTCTTCCTTTCTGCAATTCCATTTTGTTGTGGGGTATAACTGCATGAATATTGCTGCTTTATGCCATGCTCTTGCAAGAACTTTGCAAACTCATTTGAGAGGTACTCTCCCCCTCCATCTGACCTCAGGCATTTTATTTGCAGACCTGTTTCTTTTTCAACCATAGCTTTAAGAGTTTTGAAATGCCCAAAAACTTCACTTTTCTTTTTCATAAAATACACCCAAACTTTTCTGCTATAGTCATCAATAAAACTGACAAAATAATGACAGCCTCCAAGAGATGCAGCTTTAGTTGTCCACACATCAGAGTGAATTAATTCCAATGGCTTCTCACTCTCTTGAACATGTCTAGGAAATGGTTTCCTTGCCTGTTTTCCAAACTGACAGGCTTCACATACCTTATGCATTTCTACAACCTTGAATTTGGGCAATCCTGCAACAATATTTTGGGCCTGCATTGATTTAAGTCGCTGTACATTAACATGACCAATGCGTTTATGCCAGATATCAATATCTGCAACTACACCGGTCCCATGTGCAAACATTGCTGCACTCAATTCAGACATGTCTGCATCCAATGTAAACATTCTGCCCTTCTTCTTTCCTTTTGCTATCAAGCGACCTTTATTTTTCATATCCTCAACAAAGCATCCATGAGGATTAAATCTGACCTGCAAGCCCTGTTCAACCATTTGACCAACTGAAACCAGATTCTTGGTGATATTCGGGACATGAAATACATCGGACAGGTATTTCTTTTTCCCATCCTGCATAGACAAAGGAATTTTTCCAATTTGCACAATAGGATGTGCAGTATCATCACCAGTCTCCACAAATCCTGGTTTTTCCATTTTCCTTGCATCCTCCATCCATTCTGCATGACCTGTCATGTGGTTTGATGCACCTGAGTCAACATACCATACATCATTGCTTTCTTCTGCACTTGTCACAGAATTGTTCATGTGCTGCACCATGAACAAATGCTCATTTCTGTCATCACCCTGTCTGTTAGAAGATGCATAATTCCCTTGTTGCAGTTTTCCATTCATGATGTCATTCTGCTTTTTATAGCAGTCTTTAGCCATATGACCCATTTTACCACAATAGTAGCATTCAACATTACTGTTTGCATTTTGGCCTCTTTGCCATCCACCACGACCTCTTTGGCTCCCCCTGCCTCTAGAGTTACCACGTCCTCCTCCATAGGACTGGTTTTCTTGAGTTTGCTGCATATTCTGATTTCTGCCACGGCCTCCAAATCGGCCTCCTCTACCTCTGCCTCTACCTCTTCCAGCATTTGAGTAGAAGACAGCTTCTTTTGAAGTTCCTCCTGAAGAAGATGCACCACCATTTCTCTGTTCCTCAGAAATTAGAAGAGCAATCAACTCCTCAAAATCAGGAAATCTTTCACGAACTGAAATGGATGTCCGAAACTGTGCATAATCCTTTCCTAGACCATTCAAGGTCACGGAAACTAAATCATCATCTTCCACTGGCGACCCAATGGAAGCAAGTGCATCTACAATCTTCTTCACCTTCATGTGGTAGTCGTTGATGCTCATATTTTCTCTTTGCACATTGTGCAACTCTTGCTTGAGCTGCATTTTCCTGGCTTGCGTATTTGTGCTATACATTTTTGACAAAGTATCCCATGCCTCCTTTGGCGTACTTGCATCCTGAATATGCACAATCATAGAGTCTGAAATGCTGATAGACAGCCAATACATAACTTTCCTGGCTCTCTCATGCCATGTTTTAAATGCCTGCATTTGTTGTTGATTGGGAACATCAGGAAGAACTGGTTCTTCTTCATTTCCTGCAACAAATTCCCAATATCCTTTTCCCATAAGGAAATTCGTCATTCTAAACTTCCATGCCTGGAAGTTGTTCTTGTCAAGCTTTTCAGTGACAATCTGTGAAAGAGAATCAGACGCCATTACAGAATACTGCAAGAAATTCTGTCACTGCAAAAAACACAGCTTCACCCTCACAAGGGCAAATCTGCAAAACTGGCGAAAGTGGTATTTGACCACACAGTCACTTCCTAGTGACGATTTTGCATAAACAGGAACCAAGGATGATTCTGAAACTCCCAATGTCTCTGCGCACAAGCATACGATGCAATTTCTACAGTAACTTTTCACCGACCTGTAGAACAGTGGTCGCACAGCATAAAACTGAGCCTTTTCTTGAGTGCGTGCAGAAAACTTCCGTCTGCAAAACAGACCCCGAAATGGCCTCAAATCAAAAAAACAAGGTCGCCGAGGGCTAAAGCCCTATCCCGCAGCATATACTGCCCTCTTGCTTCACCGCGAAGGGCGTCTCAACCTGAGACAATGCACTCCTGCAATTTGCGGCTGTGCTACCTGCAGAGATCTGCTCCCAAAACAGGAAATGAAAGCAACACTGCTCCTCTTACCAGACCACCGCGAGCTTGGCTTGCTTTCTTGAACTCCTTACCACGAACAAGGCTCTGATACCATGTCAAGATTGTGGGAGAGAAGGAAGGAGTCTCGCTTGAAGCTTTCTTGCTTGCACAATGGGGGAAGACACACAAGGGTGGAGGCTGAAAACAGTTTTCCTCTTCTTAGTTGTGTAAGCCAAAAGAACTCTAGTACAAAGAAATAGAAGAACCCTATATATGGGTCTCAAACCAAACTCAACTAACTAAGGTGGCATACTAACTGAGCCACGAACTAGAGTAGATAAGGATAGCTATCATGTAGCTATTATTCATGGGCGGTGTACCAACCGCGTCTGCAACTGACAAGTCGGTGACATAAATATACAACGGTCACCCTGGCGTATCACGAGTGGAGCTCGATATCTCAACAACTCTGTTGATTTTTCTCGGCACCATTATAAAAAATACTTATGCTTTTTCAAGGTATTTTATGACTTTTCTTTAGGTTGCTAAAGTATCATATATTACCACTTGGAAATACCATGCTTGAGTCTCATGATGATGCGCAACATGTTTTACGAAAGCGTGGCATGGACTACAACAACATCCATGCATGTGTCAATGATTGTGTGATGTTTTAAGGAGAGTATAAGACTATGGAGATATGTCCAAACTGTGGTGCTCACAGGTATTAATAGGACTTGCAAGGACAAACCATCCCTCAGAAAGTTCTTAGACACTTTCCACTTATCTCGCATATATGTCACATGTTTCGTACCTTGGACATGGCGAGCTTGACAATGTGGAATGCCCAAAATAGATCCATAGATGGAGTCCAAGGAATATCAATGAATTCAGACACATGGAACCACATTGACTGCATCTTTTTAGTCTTTGCACGAGAGCCAAGGAATCTTCATCTCGGTCTTGCTATGCATGGTGTGAATCCATTTGGTCTCCACTCAAGTTCTTATAATGTGTGGCATGTACTCCTTATTAACTACAACATCCCACCATGGATTTCTATGAAGAAAGCATATATGATCCTTAGCTTTCTCATTCCTAGGCACTACAAATCAAGAATATGGACATCTATCTCTATCCATTAGTTGATGAGCTTAAGATTTTGTGGGAGGAGGGGGTTGTCGTGGAAGATCTTGAGAAATCAAATGAATGTATGCCCATAGAGGCTAGAGAGAGACTTTCCCATAAGTGGGTTTGTATGAGAGGTATGACAAAGAAGTATGCTCTAGAAGCTCTAGGGAGAGATGTCCAAAATCCCATATGGATAGTGAAGTGTAGTGGTACTATCCAAAAATATATAAAGGCATGTACTTGGTTGACACTTTTTTTAAGGTAATGGTACTTTCAGCTTGAGTCACTCAAGATTGTGTTTATGAGTCCAAGCTAATCTATCTTGTGACCTAATTCACTTGAGTTATAATCTCTTCTCTTTATCATGTATCAGTTCTATGATTTGCGTCCACCGTAGCCAACTAGCACTAGATCCGTGCTTCTTGACATGGTATCAGAGCCATGGCAAGCTAGTTCTAATGTCTTTATGGCTTGTCTTATTCCTGCTCAGCTTCTTCTTTGTCTTCTCTTCTCAGGGCTATACCTCATACCTTACAGGAAGGGGATGATTACTACATGTTTAGACCATACAAAATTAGTGCAGGTGAGGTCTTTTTTTAACCAGTAAACTCTCCTATGCTTTTGTAAATTTGAGGCCTGTTTGTAATATTTCCACACAATAAAAGTTAGTTGGTTAGTTCAAAAGTTAGTTAGTTAATTAATAAGTTAGTAAGATTACTAACTAAAGACTAACTAAGGTAAAAACTAACTAACATTAATTATTAATAATTTTTATTTAATTTAAAATATTTTATTTAGAAAAATCAAGAGTCGTAAATTCAAAATTTTTTTTCGAATTGGCAAGGACCGTGGCCATCCTTCACGTAAATTACAACGTGAACAAAACTTATGAGTTATATTAATCACTAGGATAATGTGTATAGTTTGGATGGTCTAAAAATATTAGACTTTTGGATAAGACTAGAATATTTTTGATATTTTTGAGATTATCTTAATTTTTTTTATAAAAAAAAGATATGGAGATTTCTAGAACTAGATGTCATTTAAAAGAAAAAAACAAGTGATGTGTTAGTTAGATTGAAGATTTTATAAAAAGAAAAATAAAGAAAAGTGACTGGCGAAATCGCGCGCGCCACGATCGCAATTTACATGTAGTAGACAGCACTTCGAATAGAGAAAAGAAGAAGGAGTGAACTGAGAGCTTTCTAACCAAGTGTCTTGGAGTTTTACCCCCCTTTCGGAGCCAATGGAACCATCAGATTTATGATCTGAGCATCAGATCACTGATCTTTCCAAGATTCCTCTCCACAAAGAGCTCCACTTCTCAACCACAAGCCCTCTTCCCCAATTCACTATAAATATGAGGCATGGGAGAGGCATAAGGGACATAAGGAGACCCCGAGAGGCTGCGAGAGAGAAGAAGAGAGAATGAAGAATACTCCTTCAAGAGGCTGCGAGAAGCTAGAGAGAGAGAGAGAGAGAGAGAGAGAGAGAGAGAGAGAGAGAGAGAGAAAGAGAAAGAGGAAGAGAGTTAGCTCAAATATCTTGTCTCGATCTTTAACTAAGCCATATTCTCTACCCTCTCTCATCTAAAATCTATCCCACCTTCCCTATCTCTCAAACTCCTTGTGGACGATGGCTCCAAAGCGACGAAGTGGAAAAACCATGGAAATCAACGCAACCGGTCAAGCAACGGGTATTGCCAATGATACGGGAGTGCCCGAGGTTGCGGGAATTGCCACCATAATTGGAACATCGGGTGTGGCTAATGCGAGCGCGAGTAAAGATGAAGTTCGTAATGTCGTCATGCCGCCAAACCAGGTTATTCATTACTAGATTATCAATTTTACAATATAAGATAAATTACATAGGATATTAGCTTTCATATTCTTCGCTTACACATTAAATTGATAACTCATCTAGAAAGATATATTAGTTGAAGCATAAAACGATTAATCACTATGATTTTTAGCTAGAATAGTTGGGATACTAAGGCATAGAATCATGATAGAATTGATTGCCAAAAGTTATTGTACATATGTCTTTATGCGCATTCAATATAATTATGATCAAATGCGACAAGGTTAAGAATTGATTAGTGAAGGTTATAGAAATTGGTTATCTATTTAGAAATCCTAAAGATCATCTCGTTGAGTTTATTGACACAATATATTTCCTTAAGGGATTTTGCTTATGTTAGATAAGTGAATCCAAATGGAAAACTCATGCCCTGCTTATTTTAAGAGGTGTACTCAACACTTCTTCATGGGGAGAAGAATCCTCATTAGAATGAAAGGTTACCTTAGGATAAGGTCTACCTTGGCTATGTGAAACTGTGATTTACATGTTGGATGATTGTCATTGCACTATTTGATACATATTTGAAAGGACTGTTTGTGTTTGCTAGAATCTAGATTTTTGATTGAAATTATTGCCAACAGAATAAAAGGAAGGATCGCGCTAGGCTACCCCCAAGCTAGCGGCGAGACCCTACTCCAAGGGGGGTCATGATTATCGCTACAAGAGGCTTGGACCGACTTCGTAGGCGAAAGGTCTGTTAGTAGGGATAGTCTCGGGCAGTAGGAATTGTAGGTGCCAGAGGGGGCTCTGGCTGTAAATCCTGCATTGTTCCAAGAATCTGACGAGCCCCTTCATGACCCAGGATGGGATCCTAGAACCCTAAATACTAGTTATGAGGGTGGAATCTTGGTGGACAGAATGTCCTTATGGAATTCTGTGTATCTTCCGCTGGGACGGAATAATGGAAATTGTAATAGACTTCCAATATAATAAAGAAGTTTGCTTTACTGTTCGAATTGTATGCGTGTTAGTGAGTATAACGTGTCCACTAGAATCCCCTAGGACACGTCTTAGCAGTCCATTGGAAAGGTTGTCTAGAAAACTCCACCCGGCACTCCCACGGAGTGTTGCGGGTTTTGCAATCTAGGACTTTCCGTGTCTGCCACGTAACGGAAGCGTCCTGGCCGTTCCCACTAGGATCGACTGGAATTGTTTGGTCATTGTACTAACAGCGACTAGCGTCAGACCTGATCGAACTACTTAACGCAGAAACGCCAGATCTAAAGCGGATTCATGCTGCACTTGGTTCAAGGAGAATGGGAAACGAGAGGGATGCAAGGCTCGACCTCTCTGCCAAAAGACATAGTCCCATTCCGTTCCCCTAAAACAGCGTGAATCGGGTAATCGGTAATTCCAAGTCATCGTTCTCACTACTTGTTTCGGTGATGTTGATCATCCTTCTGTTCGTCGAAGACTTTGAGAAAAGTTTCCGGCTAACCGGGACCACCCATCCATAGGACGGACCCATGGTCCATCCTCCGCACTTTCCTCGGCTTGTTTTAGTTATGTAATTACCTACCACATTAGTTTGACATATACAAACAACTTCTTTGAATTAACCCTGTTATGCACTAGTTCCTTCACGTAATCTTATCACAGGACATAAAGAAAACAATGCCAAACAACTTCTTTATT
The DNA here is from genome assembly GCF_053477565.2 of Lygodium microphyllum. Lineage (NCBI taxonomy): Eukaryota > Viridiplantae > Streptophyta > Polypodiopsida > Schizaeales > Lygodiaceae > Lygodium > Lygodium microphyllum. Next base: position 94,116,453 of record NC_141156.1, read on the forward strand.
ATCATTTTATCCTTTTATCTTTGAAATACAAGGAGTTCCCGCCCGTAGGCGTATTCATAATCCGCCCGAAGGCTATCCAGTAATCCACCAGGGATCACTAATCCAAGTTTCCTCCCGTAGACTAGTATGCGGGCCTCGAGATCCAATCCCGAGTCACGTTAGCCTCTTGTGCAGGGCCCGGAAGGCGAGGGATTTACAGCCAGAGCCCCCTCTGGCACCCAAGCGTCCTCCTGCTCCAAGTAGAACTCAACGGAGAGACCTCTCGCGGCGGGTTCGGTCCACGTTCCCGGCGCGGCTAACAACCCCCTTGGTTAGGGTCAGGCAGGCAGTCGGGGGTAACTGAAGCTGCCTCTCCCTTCAAGCTTCAACCTGAAGTATTTAGATATATTTTCGTCCTTTAGTTCATTGAGCAAACAATGCAAACAGTGCTTTCCAAACTGTTACAAGCACAATCAATTTCCAATGGTCGTTCAGCTGGCAAACTGTTAAGGAGTGACTTCCTTTCCTCCGAATGCAATCCGCATTCGTTCCGGAATCAGTTGCAACTTGGCAAGATTCCTATCATTCTTGGGTTAGGGTCATACCCTACCCATACTTTAGTGTTTAGTTGTGGTAGGTTCCAGCGACCGTGTCGCTTTGGTTTATAGTCTGGTCATTTGCTTCAAGGCAAATACTTAACCTTCCTTTTCCTTGGCAAATTATTCCAAAAGTGAGTAACAGGATGATTAGACATCCTCCAAATCATTCCTAATTAGGTTGGCCCATGGTTCTGGAAATATGCAACTCTGTCGGAGTTTCGTCATGATCCTTAGGATAACCTTAGATCATTTCATACATGAACATCCAAATGCTTCGACATTTTGTGAACGTGTGTAGGATCCTTAGAATCACGGTTTTTGTTTGAAGCTAGGTCAAATTGCACTAAACCCTAGTTAACACTTAGGATTCCTATCATATCGACTCAATCATGTCCATACGAATCCTTGTGGTTCAGATTACTTAGTCAATTCAATTATACCTATCTTGCGACGAGGATGAACCTTAAAAAGGTGATAAACTAAATCTAACGGAGAGCAATAGATACAATTCCACCAATACGCGTAAACATGCGATTGATTGCCTCTACGTATCACATGGTTCATGATAACTTTATCTTTCCTTGGTAAGGTAAAATGCTTGCCAATCTGTACGCTAACTTTCCTAGGTCCTGCTAGGATTTACCAATTAATCATGCCTACTATTTTGTAGTCTATACTTTCGAATCCTATGCTTTGACCCTAAATGCAGCTCTTAACGATGGCATGACGACTACGCAATACACAATGTTCTCCTAGCTACGAAGTAGATAATGAAGTTTATACAAACTAGTGTTAATTTATTCCATCTTACAAGCTATTTGCAAGTCCATACGTTCACTTTAGTACTCTATTCTTTCCGGAAAATACCTTATGGTGTTAACCCTTTTCCTATGAAGTCATTGCGAGAAGTATGTTGCCTAATGTGTAGCACACACTTATTCCTACCATGTCTGGGACGGAAGATAATGTACTTATAGATTCCATTTCTTTGCCTAAGTTTAGACTCATTACCTTGATGATGTACCAAAAACTACATGCAACTAGCCTTCTACTCGTTCAAATTCACGACATATATCAATCTTACCTAATGTTCAAGAGATGCCTTAACACCTGTATTTCTTTCCAATTTCTGTATGCATTAAAATTAAACGTAAAAATGTGCAATTTCCTTTATGAGCTAAGCGCGCCTAATCATTTCCTTATGCGGAATTAACTCGAAAGAACCTGGACTTGAGGGCTCGGGGAGATGTCCACTTGTATATTCGGAGATGAGCCTTCCGCGGTCGCACCTTGCGATCTTTTTGGGGCCATCGTAGACGTAAATCCGACTTCCGATTCGCCTTTGGGATCTACGGAGTGACGGCCCTCGGAATGCGGCCTTCCAACCTTTGCCTTTATCCTTGTAGGCGGAAGATTTCTTTACGCGATGTTGCTTGTGGCAAAAGCTTTAGGAGTCTTTCAAGAAACTCGAATCGGCACGAAATTTAATCTCGGTCGGCTTGCGGCTTTAAAAATCTATCTGTGAAATCCTTGTCGATGGGTCTCGTGGGGTCTTTACGGTCCTCACCTCCTCCTCTTCAAAGTTCCGGGGAGGGTATGAAAAGATCTTCTTGGCAAAGTGGTGGGAAGGGCCTTTGGGAAGGGACCTTTGGAAAGATGGTGGGAAGGGGGCTTAGGGAGGCCCCCCCCTTAGAAGCTCCTAAAGAAGCTTCTAAAGAAGATTCTGCTTCCACAGGACCACGTGGGGGGGGGAAAGGGGCCGTGATGTACATGGCGGGGCCTGAGATGGCCGACGGACAGGGCGGGAGTGATGGCCTGGCGGCTGGCGGACCCCAGCGGCAGCGTGACGGCTCGGACGTGGCTGGCGGACCAGCAGCTGGCGGCAGCGACGGTGGTTCGTGGTGGCTCCTGCGCAATGGCGGCCCTTCCTCCCTTCACGTCGGCACGGCGACCTCACCTCTCCAGCACGGTCCTCTCTCCCTCAATTCCTCCTCCACAGTTCCTTCTCACAGCCTCCCTCCTTAGCACACCCCCTTGATGAGGGGTGTTTATATAGGAATGGGGGTGGGGAAGAGGGTCTCCACCCACGTGGAGAACTTCCTCATGCAATCCCTCACTTGGCCATCCCCCCTCCACACTCCCTCTCCTCCAGCCATGCATCGGCTGGGGGAAGGGGTAATAGTAAAAAAATTTGCCTTAATTTAATTAAATTGTCCCTCCCAAGAGGGTGTTTTTGCGGGTCTTGCGGTTTTGATCTCCCGGTCTTGATTTACCAAAGCGGAGGATCCCATTTCACGCGCGCTGGTCACACATTACACTGTCAATAATTTCAATGCAAGAGGTACCCTTTGCACAGGGTTTACACGGTGTGCGGAAGGTTAATATTTACGGTACGGATACGCGGAAATATTACATTCTCTCCCCCTTAGAAGAATCGAGATGTCCTCATCTCGAGAAAAACTGGGGATATTGAAGACTGAAAGAGCTTTCATCCATCCAGGTAGCATCCTCTTCGAGATAATCTTTCCACTGGACGAGGCATTCTTTCAAGGTTCTAGATCTCAACTGTCTCTCCCTGACATCTAAAATCTTTTCTGGTCTTAGTTCAAGGACTCCTTGACTAGGGATTACAATTTGTTGGTCATCAAGTACATGATTTGGGTTGGGTACATACTTTTTCAAGAGACTAATATGGAATACATTGTGAACTTTTAGGTTATCAGGAAGTTGCAATTTATAAGCATTGGGTCCTAGGCATTTGAGGATTTTATACGGCCTGCAATACCTTGGACTTAGCTTCTTGCATTTTCCTAGAGATAAAGAACTCTTTTTCGGCCGTATACGAATGAAGACCATGTCTCCTTCTCCGAAGATCCTCTCTTGGCGCTTCAAATCCGCATATGCCTTTTGTCTGTCTTTGGCTGCTTGTATGTCTTGTCTTATTGACCTTATTTGGTCATCCATGTCCTCCAACATTTGTCTTGAAGCTTCCACTCTTAGGGTAAGATCTGAAAAATTTAGAGGACTTCGACAATCATGACCATACAATGCCTGAAAAGGAGTCATTTGAATGCTCTGCTGATAAGAAGCATTGTAAGCAAATTCTACTAACGGCAAATATTGAATCCATCTCTTTGGCTCTCGACAGTAGTAAGCCCTAAGAATATTCTCAATGATTTGATTTACTCGCTCTGTTTGTCCATCTGTTTGGGGATGGTAGGCAGTGCTAAAACAGAGTTGGGTTCCAACAGCTTCAAAGATAGCTCTCCAGAAGTGAGAAGTGAAAAGAGAATCTCGATCGCTAATGATCCTTCTAGGTAACCCATGTAGCTTGAATATTTCTTTGATAAACACTCTTGCAATATCGGAGGCTTTATAGTTTGTCTTTACTGGAATCAGGTGTGCAACCTTAGTAAGCATGTCAACTACAACCATAATGGAGTTGTATCCTCCTTGGACTTGGGGTAAGCCCACCACAAAATCCATACTGATGAATTCCCATTTCATTTGGGGAATGTCAAGTGGTTGCAATTTTCCTGGCATCATGACATGTTCAGCCTTGATACGTTGGCAAGACAAACATTCGGTGACATATTTGAGGACGTCACCTTTGAGCCTCTCCCAATGATAGCTCTTCCTGACTGCATTAAGAGTCTTTGCATAGCCGGGATGTCCTGCGAAAGGGGAGTCATGAGCTTCCCACAATATCTTCTGCTTAAGTGACTGGCTTGCTGGTATACATAGCCTTGTTCTATAGTAAATAAGTCCATTGTCAACAGAAAATTCATGATACTTGGCCTGTAACTTCGGATTCTGGTCCTTGGCAGATATTTCTTTTATCATTGCTTGGTAAGCTAAGTCATGGCATGATTCCTCTCTAGCTAATTCGAGTATAGGGTTGCTTGGCATGGATACCTTTGTAGCCAGAGATCTGGCCGTTGATGGATTCTGCAGGATTAGGGAATTTAGGGATGCCTTGCGACTGAGTGCATCGGCAACTACATTCTCTTTCCCTGGTCGATACTTGATTTCAAAATCATATTCCTCCAATACTTCAATCCATCGACGTTGCCTCATGTTGAGCTCGTTCTGGGTAAAAATCCATTTGAGACTCTTATGATCGGTTACTAGAGTGAACTTATTTCCCAACAGGTAGTGTCTCCAAAGCTTTAGAGCATGGATGACAGCTAATAACTCCAGATCATGAGTGGCATAATTCCTCTCGTGACTCTTCAATTTCCTTGAAGAATATGCTACTGGATGACCTTCCTACATAAGAACACACCCCAAGGCAAGAATGCTAGCATCAGTTACTACCTCGAACTCCTTACTGAGATCAGGAAGTCTCAGAATAGGTGCTGATACCAAACATTGCTTCAGTTGGTTGAAACTATTTTGCTCTGGAGTTGACCATGTAATAGAAGTCTGCTTCTTTAGTAAGTCAGTAAGAGGTGCTGCAATCAAAGCATAGTTTTTGATAAAGACCCTATACCATCCTGTCAAGCCAAGAAAGCTACGTATCTCTTTGACAGATACTGGTATTGGCCATTCAAGCACATCTCTGACTTTGGCTGGATCTACTGATATTCCTTCTGATGATACTATGAATCCTAGATATTCAATCTGACGTTTGAAGAATGCACATTTCTTCATTTTTGCATACAACTTATGGGACCTCATTGTCTCCAACACAATCCGTAGATGGGGTTCATGATCTTCTTCCTATTTAGAATAGACTAAAATGTCATCGAAGAAGACAAGCACGAAGTCATCAAGATATGGCCTAAAAATATCGTGCATTAACCTATTGAAGGTGGCAGGTGCATTTGTAAGTCCGAATGACATAACCAAGAATTCAAAGTGCCCATATCTTGTATTGAAGGCCGTTTTTGGAATATCCTCATCCTTGATCCTGATTTGATAGTAGCTTGACCTGAGATCAATTTTGGAAAAGATCTTTGCACCTTGAAGGCGATCAAGAAGCTCATCTATTCTAGGAATAGGATACTTGTTCTTGACTGTTGATTGATTCAACCCACGGTAATCAATACATAGTCGAAGTGTCCCATCTTTCTTTTTCTGGAATAGGACTGGAGCTCCCCATGGTGAATTGCTAGGCCGGATGTAGCCCTGATCTAACAGTTGCTTGAGTTGTTCCTTCAACTCAATAGCTTCCGGAATAGACATTCTATAAGGTCTCTTTGCAATTGGCGCAGCTCCAGGTATTAGCCTTATTTCATGATCAACTTCTCTTGGAGGTGGAAGTTCAGTTAATTCCTCAGGGAATACGTCAGCATATTCTTTTAGCCAAGAGGGTCCCTCATGAGACTCTTACTTTTGATCTAACTTGTTGAGTTTGATCAAGTAAACAGGTAATCCCTTCCTAACCCCTTTTATGATCCGCGATACCTTGGCTAGCTGGATTCTCAGCACTCCTGTCTCACCTTGAGTCGTAACAAACTCTCTGTCAGAGTTTCGAAAGGAAACTTGACCCTTTCCACAGTGGATGTGGGCAGCATTGGGCTTAAGCCAATCCATCCCAAGTAGACACTCATGGATGCCTAAGTTCATGACTCTGAATTTGACTGAGGTTTTCTTTCCTCCCAGATAGAACTCCTCCTTAGCAGTTTGCCTAGCACAAGTTACCTCACGACCGTTTGCCAATTCCACAAGTAGGGTAGGTGCTTCTACTGTGGCTATTCCTAATCTCTTAGCACATGCTGGTGAGATAAAGGAATGTGTACTGCCACAATCAATCAAGGTTTTGAAACCTTTACCTTGATAGTCCGACGGTGTTTGAATTACCGAGAACTGGCGATTCGGCCCCTTCTTGTGTAGAGCGGCATGGACCGTCGCTCTTTCGAAATCCGCTTCCATAGTCGGATCTTCCTCTTCCTCTGCTTCACATCTTTGCCTATTGGTAATGCAGGCAGCTCTTCCCCTTCCACGGGCGGCGGCTCCCTGACCGCGGCCAATATCTTGACGGTGTCCCTCGCTGAGCTTGGGGCATTGCTTTTTGAAGTGACCGAGTTCATTGCAGTGGAAGCATCGGATGTTTCGGCCATTACCGTGAGTAGGAACAAAGTGGTTGACGTTATTTGTCCTTGCCTTCTTTCTTTGTCCCTGATTGTGGCCTTGAACTCTCTTAACCTGGGGTCTGAATGCTCCTCTGCTTGGGTCGCTATAAGACCAATTCTTAATACTCCTTGGTTTAGCTTGTACTTCCTGAATTATAGGTGCTGCTCGAATGAGTGCATCCTGAAGATCTGTTGGATGCATGGATTTGAGACGGGTATTTACAGGTGGATTTAAGCCTGCGCAAAATTTGGACACCTGCTGTGTCGTGTCCATTCGTGGCGCATACTTTAAGAGTGAGACAAACTTAGAGTAGTATGCGTCAAGCGTGAGTCCTAACTGTTTTAGCTCATAGAACTCATTCATTTTCTGAGTACGATATGCGGGTGGCAAATATCTCCCTTGCACGGCTTGCTTTAACTTCTCCCAGGTAACGGATCCCTCTGAAATCCCTTGATCCCTGCACCATTGTTTCCACCATAGTCTGGCTTCACCGGTGAGTTTTAATTTGGCGAGCATGGCCTGATTAGCAGGTGCAGTGCCAGCGGCTTCGAAGTAGTCCTCCATAGATTCAATCCAAATCTCAGCGTCTGATTGGACGAATCTGCCTCTCCCGTCAAACTCGGGTGGCTTTATCTGTTTGAGGAGGAACTTCTTCTCCTGGATCACAGTCGTACTTGCCGTAGGGGGTGAATTTGGAACTTCTACCTGGGTAAAAAGTTCTTAACGTTATTACATGATAATTGACATTAGCTTATCCTTAGTTCAACTATTTCGTAACTCATGAAGCTATTCAACTTTTTTGCAACAACCTTGATGCACAATCGGATAGTGATAAAAAGGAAGTCCTTATTTATATTTATATAGCGTAGCCCCATACAACATCTCGAGTGAGGATAGTCCAATCATTACATTTAGTTTGGGGAGAACAACATAGTATTGGATTTGTCTACAGGAACTGTGTAATAGTAGGGTTTTGGGTCATGTATCTTTAGGAATCGATAATTCATCGGAAGTTCGGGATATCCTTTCCACTGGAATCCTTACTTCCCATGGCGGCCCAGTACCTTAATTCTATCAGCTGGAATTACACGGGTTACTTCCTCATAAACATATGAGTTTAATTCAACCCTCCGACCTCGAATATGCAAAGTCGAATTTACGTGAGCTTCCACAAAAATGAACAGCTTCACGACTTTCAAATCTTCCAACCACTTGATCCTCTTCAGGTTGGTCTGTAGATAAGCGAACCGGTGGGCAGCTATGTAGTAGATTCCTGAAGACCCAGTCCATCTTCGCTCTATATATAGAGGTGATGGGTTATAAATCTGCTCCAAGATGTTCATCATTTCAATTCTCTGCCTATAATGCGGAGAATGCATTGCAGTCATGAACATGATCCGGAACACCAAAAACTTGTTCCACGCCTCGTAATTCTGCAAGACAGTATCGAAGATGAGAAAATGTTTGGATAGGAACAATTTCTTTATTTCACTTCTAATGAAATCTTATGAAAGCAATTCCATTGTAAGTCGGCTCTGATACCAACTGTAACATGTCCACTAGAATCCCCTAGGACACGTCTTAGCAGTCCATCGGAAAGGTTGTCTAGAAAACTCCACCCGGCACTCCCACGGAATGTTGCGGGTTTTGCAATCTAGGACTTTCCGCGTCTGCCATGTAACGGAAGCGTCCTGGCCGTTCCCACTAGGATCGACTGGAATTGTTTGGTCATTGTACTAACAGCGACTAGCGTCAGACCTGATCGAACTACTTAATGCAGAAACGCCAGGTCTGAAGCGGATTCATGCTGCACTTGGTTCAAGGAGAATGGGAAACGAGAGGGATGCAAGGCTCGACCTCTCTGCCAAAAGACATAGTCCCATTCCGTTCCCCTAAAACAGCGTGAATCGGGTAATCGGTAATTCCAAGTCATCGTTCTCACTACCTGTTTCGGTGATGTTGATCATCCTTCTGTTCGTCGAAGACTTTGAGAAAAGTTCCCGGCTAACCGGGACCACCCATCCATAGGACGGACCCATGGTCCATCCTCCGCACTTTCCTCGGCTTGTTTTAGTTATGTAATTACCTACCACATTAGTTTGACATATACAAACAGCTTCTTTGAATTAACCCTGTTATGCACTGGTTCCTTCACGTAATCTTATCACAGGACATAAAGAAAACAATGCCAAACAACTTCTTTATTATCATTTTATCCTTTTATCTTTGAAATACAAGGAGTTCCCGCCCGTAGGCGTATTCATAATCCGCCCGAAGGCTATCCAGTAATCCACCAGGGATCACTAATCCAAGTTTCCGCCCGTAGACTAGTATGCGGGTCTCGAGATCCAATCCCGAGTCACGTTAGCCTCTTGCGCAGGGCCCGGAAGGCGAGGGATTTACGGCCAGAGCCCCCTCTGGCACCCAAGCGTCCTCCTGCTCCAAGTAGAACTCAACGGAGAGACCTCTCGCGGCGGGTTCGGTCCACGTTCCCGGCGCGGCTAACAACCCCCTTGGTTAGGGTCAGGCAGGCAGTCGGGGGTAACTGAAGCTGCCTCTCCCTTCAGGCTTCAACCTGAAGTATTTAGATATATTTTCGTCCTTTAGTTCATTGAGCAAACAATGCAAACAGTGCTTTCCAAACTGTTACAAGCACAATCAATTTCCAATGGTCGTTCAGCTGGCAAATTGTTAAGGAGTGACTTCCTTTCCTCCGAATGCAATCCGCATTCGTTCCGGAATCAATTGCAACTTGGCAAGATTCCTATCATTCTTGGGTTAGGGTCATACCCTACCCATACTTTAGTGTTTAGTTGTGGTAGGTTCCAGCGACCGTGTCGCTTTGGTTTATAGTCTGGTCATTTGCTTCAAGGCAAATACTTAACCTTCCTTTTCCTTGGCAAATTATTCCAAAAGTGAGTAACAGGATGATTAGACATCCTCCAAATCATTCCTAATTAGGTTGGCCCATGGTTCTGGAAATATGCAACTCTGTCGGAGTTTCGTCATGATCCTTAGGATAACCTTAGATCATTTCATACATGAACATCCAAATGCTTCGACATTTTGTGAACGTGTGTAGGATCCTTAGAATCACGGTTTTTGTCTGAAGCTAGGTCAAATTGCACTAAACCCTAGTTAACACTTAGGATTCCTATCATATCGACTCAATCATGTCCATACGAATCCTTGTGGTTCAGATTACTTAGTCAATTCAATTATACCTATCTTGCGATGAGGATGAACCTTCTAAAGGTGATAAACTAAATCTAATGGAGAGCAATAGATACAATTCCACCAATACGTGTAAACATGCGATTGATTGCCTCTACGTATCACATGGTTCATGATAACTTTATCTTTCCTTGGTAAGGTAAAATGCTTGCCAATCTGTACGCTAACTTTCCTAGGTCCTGCTAGGATTTACCAATTAATCATGCCTACTATTTTGTAGTCTATACTTTCGAATCCTATGCTTTGACCCTAAATGCAGCTCTTAACGATGGCATGACGACTACGCAATACACAACGTTCTCCTAGCTACGAAGTAGATAATGAAGTTTATACAAACTAGTGTTAATTTATTCCATCTTACAAGCTATTTGCAAGTCCATACGTTCACTTTAGTACTCTATTCTTTCCGGAAAATACCTTATGGTGTTAACCCTTTTCCTATGAAGTCATTGCGAGAAGTATGTTGCCTAATGTGCCGCACACACTTATTCCTACCATGTCTGGGACGGAAGATAATGTACTTATAAATTCCATTTCTTTGCCTAAGTTTAGACTCATTACCTTGATGATGTACCAAAAACTACATGCAACTAGCCTTCTACTCGTTCAAATTCACGACATATATCAATCTTACCTAATGTTCAAGAGATGCCTTAACACCTGTATTTCTTTCCAATTTCCGTATGCATTAAAATTAAACATAAAAATGTGCAATTTCCTTTATGAGCTAAGCGCGCCTAATCATTTCCTTATGCGGAATTAACTCGAAAGAACCTGGACTTGAGGGCTCGGGGAGATGTCCACTTGTATATTCGGAGATGAGCCTTCCGCGGTCGCACCTTGCGATCTTTTTGGGGCCATCATAGACGTAAATCCGACTTCCGATTCGCCTTTGGGATCTACGGAGTGACGGCCCTCGGAATGCGGCCTTCCAACCTTTGCCTTTATCCTTGTAGGCGGAAGATTTCTTTACGCGATGTTGCTTGTGGCAAAAGCTTTAGGAGTCTTTCAAGAAACTCGAATCGGCACGGAATTTAATCTCGGTCGGCTTGTGGCTTTAAAAATCTATCTGCGAAATCCTTGTCGATGGGTCTCATGGGGTCTTTACGGTCCTCACCTCCTCCTCTTCAAAGTTCCGGGGAGGGTATGAAAAGATCTTCTTGGCAAAGTGGTGGGAAGGGCCTTTGGGAAGGGACCTTTGGAAAGATGGTGGGAAGGGGGCTTAAGGAGGCCCCCCCCCTTAGAAGCTCCTAAAGAAGCTTCTAAAGAAGCTTCTGCTTCCACAGGACCACATGGGGGGGGGGGGGGAAGGGGCCGTGATCTACGTGGCGGGGCCTGAGATGGCTGACGGACAGGGCGGGAGTGATGGCCTGGCGGCTGGCGGACCCTAGCGGCAGCGTGACGGCTCGGACGTGGCTGGCGGACCAGCAGCTGGCGGCAGCGACGGTGGTTCGTGGCGGCTCCTGCGCGATGGCGGCCCTTCCTCCCTTCACGTCGGCACGACGACCTCACCTCTCCAGCACGGTCCTCTCTCCCTCAATTCCTCCTCCACAGTTCCTTCTCACAGTCTCCCTCCTTAGCACACCCCCTTGATGAGGGGTGTTTATATAGGAATGGGGGTGGGGAAGAGGATCTCCACCCACGTGGAGAACTTCCTCATGCAATCCCTCACTTGGCCATCCCCCCTCCACACTCCCTCTCCTCCAGCCATGCATCGGCTGGGGGAAGGGGTAATAGTAAAAAAATTTGCCTTAATTTAATTAAATTGTCCCTCCCAAGAGGGTGTTTTTGCGGGTCTTGCGGTTTTGATCTCCCGGTCTTGATTTACCAAAGCGGAGGATCCCATTTCACGCGCGCTGGTCACACATTACACTGTCAATAATTTCAATGCAAGAGGTACCCTTTGCACAGGGTTTACACAGTGTGCGGAAGGTTAATATTTACGGTACGGATACGCGGAAATATTACAGTGAGATAAATTATGTGAAGGAACGTGTGACTAAATGGACTAATTAAGGAAGCTGGTTGTATATGTTCCAATAAATGTGTTGTAGGTAATTAAAAAACTAAAGATGACCCATCATCAGAGGAAAGCGGGTGGGCGTAACCCCCGACGGGTCCGTCCAATGGTAGGGTGGTCCCGGTTAGCTGGGAGCTTTTCTACATCGGATATAGAAATAAGAAGACGATAAATTGACCAAATAGACATTAGGTAGAATCGACTTGCATTGTTTTAGGGGGCCGGAATGGGATTTTGCCTTATGGGCAGGAGGGTTGACGTACCACACTCCCCTCCATCTCCCATTCTCTTTGAACCAAGTGCAATGGCAAGTCCGCTTCAGATCGAGTAATCCTCTAAAAAGTGGAAATCGAAATTATTGATGCTAGCTGGCTGCTAGGAGACCCATCCGATTTTAGGAACCCAAGTCTTCAGGTCGATCCTAGTGGGTTCGGCCAGAACTCTCCCGTTGCGAAGTAGACTCGGTAGGGCCTAAGTGACAACCCCGTTATGTTCCAAGGGAGCACCAGGCGGCATCATTTATGGGAAAACCTACTGATGGACTACTAAAAGGTGTGCCGTGGATTGGGACTAGCGGACACCTCACAGTTGGTATCAGAGCCCACGTTAGTATAGATTACGATGTAAGCTTAAGAAAAAAATAATTTTTTTTTTCTAAGCATAGCCTAGGACATGTTTTCTTCTCTTTATTAACGTACGCTTTTTTGAATTATGGCAGAGTAATGAATCTTGGAAGCGATTCTTGATCTTTCAAGTAATGTTTATGTGCATTCATCCAGTTTTTCCTGGAGAATTCAGATGATGCGAGTACTAGATCAGTTGTACAACCCGTCGCCTTTATATCGTGAAAGACGGTGGATGATTAGTGGAGGATATTGCTATATTGATGCAAGCCGCCTAGCTTATCTTCAAAATAATTTGAAAAGGGTAAAATGGATGGAAGATCTTAAAGTTGTTAAGATCTATCTATTTCATGAGGCTACTATAAACTCAACCCTGTATACTAAAGGCAAGAAGATCAAACTAAACCAATATATCTATGGGGAAGTTACGAAGATCCTTCCGGCTGACAGAATAAAAGTCATAGGTCACTCTAGCCGCCGCAACTACAAAAAAGACGGATTTCCTGAACTCCCTCAAAAATATAGATTCCTAGATATTTACTCTCCAAATCCAAGTTACTTCATAAAGGATGTATCAAAGTGTCATACTTAGATTGTAGTAGGGAATCCTTTCCTGAGAGAAAATAAGATGAGCCTTCGAGCCATCTGAATAATGTATTTCCTTCCATCTGATTACCTTGTACATCCATTGTAATAAAAGATTGATTGATACTTTATCAATCAAAGAAATAATACAATCCTATTTTATTATTTTTGTCTTGAAACCTCTGAAATTGCAATTTAATTTTTTGGGAAGAAAGTTGATTTGAGAGTTGTTTCAGTAAACTAAGCAAGAGATATTTTGAATACTGAACTCTATTATTGACGCTACATAGAGTTGTAAAATTTAACTTACGAATTGCTAAAAATTTCTCAGAATCTCGCACCCACAACAATTCCCAATGAAGCTCAAGAGAAAATGAATCTTTTGAAGCAAGTCAAACCTCCAGAGTTTAATGGGAAAGGTGAAAATGTGGAAGCTGATGCAGAAATTTGGATCGAATCGATGGAAGATTATTTTACTGCTGCTGGAACTATCCCAGCCAACCAAGCCATGATAGCTAAGCTAAAATTAATTGGTGAAGCTCGACTTTGGTGAAAGCAGTGGTGCCGAGATCAAGGTGTCCCTGAAAATAGCATTACTTGGGACTTGATGAAAGAAGCTGTAGGAGGAATGTATTTACCTCCAGCTTATCGCACCCAAAAGATGAACGAGTTCTTCAATTTGAAGCAAATGGGACTGACCTTGGAAGCATACTACTCCAAGTTTGTTTCTCTTTTTAAATATGCACCCCCCATGGACACTATTCAACAAGTGTTCAAGTTTTGCAATGGGCTAAATTATCCTCTGAACACTCGTTTAGAATCAATGCACCCCACAGATCTCCAAGATGCTTTGATTCGAGCTGCTCCTATTGTGCGGGAAGTACAATCAAAGCCTAATAACAATAAGTTCCGGAGCTACAATAACCAAAACAAAGGAGGATTCAAAGGTCAAGCAAAAAGAACCCAAGGATAATTTTTCCAAGGACAAAAGAAGAAGGAAAAATCCAATGCAGTTGGAAATTTTATTCCTACCCAAGGAAACAAGGATGGTCTTAGGTGCTTCCACTGTAATGAGACATGACATTTTAGGAGAGATTGTCCAAAGCTTGGTAGAAACCATCACCAAGGCCAATTTTGAGGTCAAGGCAGAGCTGCCCAAGGTCGTGGTCATGTAGCTATGGCAAGAGGAAGAACGTCAAATATTTCCCTAAAAGAGACTAATAAGGAGGAAGACCCTACTATGGAAGAAGATATTGAAAGAGCAACTGTTCATGCTGCATTCCACAGGAAAGGACCAAATCGTCAATATTCGGTAATACAGACACCGGCTAGTCACCAAGGTAAATCATTTAAAGTTTTGATTGACTGTGGAAGTACACACTCATTTATTTCACCCAAGTGTGCTAAGAAGATAGGTATAGATACTGTAAATGCATCAAAGCTGCTTGTGGAATTAGCAAATGGAAAGGAAGCACTTTCTACACAGCAAACTGCCAAGGTAGAGTTTAACCTAGGGGAAAACCTTTCAAGTATGAGGTTCACAATAATGAACCTAGGAGCCTATGAATGTTTACTAGGAATGGATTGGCTGATTCCCAATGATGCTCATATCTATTGTGGAAAAGGTCAAGTCACATTTCAGGATTTGAATGGTGAAATAGCAACTACACAAGGTGAATCAGGGAAACCTAAAGATCAATTGGCAAAAGCTTCTCAAATTGTAAAAGGCTTGAAGAAAGGATTACATGTTTACTTGATCAAGCTTAACAAGGTAAATCAAGATGATCATGCAAAAGAAGAACCATCCTGGTTAAAAGAGTATGCTGACATATTTCCTGAAGAGCTAACTGAGTTACCTCTGGAAAGAGAAGTTTATCATGAGATTAAACTTGTTCCAGGAGCTGCTCCAGTGGCAAAAAGACCTTACAAAATGTCTATTCCTAAAGCCATCGAACTAAAAGAGCAACTCAAGCAACTGCTAGAACAAGGGTATATCCGGCCAAGTAATTCACCATGGGGAGCCCCAGTATTATTCCAAAAGAAGAAAGATGGAACTCTCCGTCTTTGTATCGACTACCGAGGGCTAAATCGGGTGACAGTAAAGAATAAGTACCCAATCCCAAGGATTGATGAGCTTCTTGATCGTCTACAAGGAGCAAAGATCTTTTCTAAGATTGATCTTCGGTCAGGATATTACCAGATTAGAGTCAAGAATGAAGATATTCCAAAGACCGCCTTCAACACAAGATACGGCCATTTCGAATTCATTGTGATGTCATTTGGATTGACAAATGCTCCAGCTACCTTCAACAGGTTAATGCAGGACATTTTTAGACCCCACCTTGATGACTTTGTCCTTGTATTCTTCGATGACGTCCTAACTTATTCTAAGGAGGAAGAGGATCATGAACCACATCTTCGCATTGTCCTAGAGACAATGAGAACACACAAGTTGTATGCCAAGAAGAAGAAGTGTGCATTCTTCAAAAGAAAGATTGAATACTTGGGATTCATACTGTCTATTGAGGGTATATCAGTAGATCCTGCCAAGGTCAAGGATGTTCAAGATTGGCCACCCCCAACCACTATCAAGGAAGTGAGAAGTTTTCTAGGTCTAACAGGATGGTATAGGGTATTCATCAGAAACTATGCTCAAATTGCAGCACCTCTTACAAATTTACTTAAGAAGCAAGTTGCCATTAATTGGATGCCAATCGAACAATCTAGCTTTGAGCAACTAAAGCATAGTCTCGTAACTGCTCCTATCTTAAGGCTACCTGACTTAAGCAAGGAATTTGAAGTTGTCACAGATGCTAGCTCTCTTGCATTGGGATGTGTACTAATGCAGGTAGGACATCCTATAGCTTACTCTTCAAGAAAATTAAAAATCCATGAGCAGAAATATGCTACTCATGACCTGGAGTTATTAGCTGTGATTCATGCTCTCAAATTATGGAGACATTACTTGCTTGGAAATAAGTTTTCCTTAGTCACAGATCATAAAAGTCTTAAGTGGATTTTTACTCAACCTGATCTTAATATGAGGCAACGACGTTGGATCCAGATTCTACAGGAATATGACTTTGAAATTAAGTTCAAACCTGGTAAAGAAAATGTAGTAGTAGATGCCCTTAGCCGTAAAGCCTTCCTTAATGCTCTTATCACTGAAGAACCATCTAGGTCAGAAACTCTGGCTACAATGGTATCGATGCCAACTAATCCTATCATCGAGTTGACCAAGGATGAAGCAAATAAGGACCCAGACTATCAACAATTGTTTTGGGAAGTTCAGAATAAGGAACAAGATCCCAAACTCAAGACTAAGTATCAGGAATTCTCTATAGATGAAGATGAAGGACTTGTTTATTTCAGAATGAGACTATGCATTCCTTCAAGTCAGACTCTCAAGAAAAGGATACTTTGGGAAGCACATGATTCTCCTTTTTCAGGACACCCAGGATATGCAAAAACTCTTAATGCTGTCAGGAAAAGTTATTACTGGCAAAAACTCAAGGGTGATGTACTTAAGTATGTCACTGAATGTCTAAATTGCCAAAGGGTAAAATCTGAACGTGTCAAGTTACTAGGAAAACTCTAGCCACTTGACATTCCCCAAATGATATGGAAATTTATTAGCATGGACTTTGTAGTTGGGTTACCTTCTGTACAAGGAGGATATAACTCAATAATGGTAATAGTAGACATGCTAACAAAGGTCGCTCATCTTCTCCCAACAAAAACCAATTACAAGGCTTCAGATATTGCTAGAATTTTTGTAAAAGAGATTTTTAGGTTACATGGATTACCTAAAAGGATCATCAGTGATCGTGATTTTCTTTTCACATCACACTTCTGGAAGAGTTTATTTGAAGCCATTGGAATCCAACTTTGTTTCAGTACTGCTTATCATCCACAAACTGATGGGCAGACAGAACGAGTTAATCAAGTAATCGAGGATATTCTGCGTGCATATTACAGCAAGGAACCTAAGAGGTGGATTCAATATCTATCCTTAGTGGAATTTGCCTATAATGCCTCCTATCATCGAAGTATTCAGATGACTCCATTTCAGGCACTATATGGTCAAGATTGTCGTATGCCACTTAATTTTTCCGATCCTACTCTAAGGGTAGAAGCCTCGAGAAAAATGTTAGAAGAAATGGATGATCAAATCAAGATCATCAGACAGGATATTCAAGCTGCCAAGGATTGACAAAAGGCGTATGCTGATCTAAAAAGGCAAGAACGAATCTTCAAAGAGGGAGACACGGTCTTCATCCGTGTCCATCCAAAGAAGAGTTCTTTGTCTTTAGGTGAGTTTAAGAAGCTAAGTCCAAGATATTGTGGACCCTATAAGATTCTCAAGTGCCTAGGACCAAGCGCTTACAAGATACAACTCCCTGAGAATATAAAAATCCACAATGTATTTCATGTTAGCTTATTGAAAGCATACGTAGCTAACCCTAACCATATCCTTGATGATGAACAAGTTGTAATACCTAGCCAAGGAGTCCTTGAGCTACAACCTGACAGAGTAATTGATGTAAGGGAGAGAAAATTGAGGAGTAGAACCCTTAGAGAATACCTTGTCCAATGGAAGGATTACCCTGAAGAAGATGCTTCATGGATAGATAAGGATGCTCTTCATCAACAATACCCACATTTTCTCTCGAGATGAGGACATCTCAATTTCTCTAAGGGAAGAAGGATGTAATATTTCCACACAATAAAAGTTAGTTAGTTAGTTCAAAAGTTAGTTAGTTAATTAATAAGTTAGTAAGATTACTAACTAAAGACTAACTAAGGTAAAAACTAACTAACATTAATTATTAATAATATTTATTTAATTTAAAATATTTTATTTAGAAAAATCAAGAGTCGTAAATTCGATATTTTTTTTCGAATTGGCAAGGACCGTGGCCATCCTTCACGTAAATTACAACGTGAACGAAACTTATGAGTTATATTAATCACTAGGATAATGTGTATAGTTTGGATGGTCTAAAAATATTAGACTTTTGGATAAGACTAGAATATTTTTGATATTTTTGAGATTATCTTAATTTTTTTTATAAAAAAAGAGATATGGAGATTTCTAGAACTAGATGTCATTTAAAAGAAAAAAACAAGTGATGTGTTAGTTAGATTGAAGATTTTATAAAAAGAAAAATAAAGAAAAGTGACTGGCGAAATCGCGCGCGCTGCGATCGCAGTTTACAGGCAGTAGACATCACTTCGAACAGAGAAAAGAAGAAGGAGTGAATTGAGAGCTTTCTAATCAAGTGTCTTGAGGTTTTACCCCCCTTTCGGAGCCAATGGAACCATCAGATTTATGATCTGAGCATCAGATCACTGATCTTTCCAAGATCCCCCTCCACAAAGAGCTCCACTTCTCAACCAAAAGCCCTCTTCCCCAATTCACTATAAATATGAGGCATGGGAGAGGCATAAGGGACATAAGGAGACCCCGAGAGGCTGCGAGAGAGAAGAAGAAAGAAGGAAGAATACTCCTTCAAGAGGCTGCGAGAAGCTAGAGAGAGAGAGAGAGAGAGAGAGAGAGAGAGAGAGAGAGAAAGAGAAAGAGGAAGAGAGTTAGCTCAAATCCCTTGTCTCGATCTTTAACTAAGCCATATTCTCTACCCTCTCTCATCTAAAATCTATCCCACCTTCCCTATCTCTCAAACTCCTCGTGGACGATGGCTCCAAAGCGACGAAGTGGAAAAACCATGGAAATCAACGGAACTGGTCAAGCAACGGGTATTGCCAATGATACGGGAGTGCCCGAGGTTGCGGGAATTGCCACCACAATTGGAACATCGGGTGTGGCTAATGCGAGCGTGAGTAAAGATGAAGTTCCTAATGTCGTCATGCCGCCAAACTAGGTTATTCATTACTAGATTATCAATTTTACAATATAAGATAAATTACATAGGATATTAGCTTTCATATTCTTCGCTTACACATTAAACTGATAACTCATCTAGAAAGATATATTAGTTTAAGCATAAAACGATTAATCACTATGATTTCTAGCTAGAATAGTTGGGATACTAAGGCATAGAATCATGATAGAATTGATTGCCAAAAGTTATTGTACATATGTCTTTATGCGCATTCAATATAATTATGATCAAATGCGACAAGGTTAAGAATTGATTAGTGAAGGTTATAGAAATTGGTTATCTATTTAGGAATCCTAAAGATCATCTCGTTGAGTTTATTGACACAATATATTTCCTTAAGGGATTTTGCGTATGTTAGATAAGTGAATCCAAATGGAAAACTCATGCCCTGCTTAACATGTTTTAAGAGGTGTACTCAACACTTCTTCATGGGGAGAAGAATCCTCATTAGAATGAAAGGTTACCTTAGGATAAGGTCTACCTTGGCTATGTGAAACTGTGATTTACATGTTGGATGATTGTCATTGCACTATTTGATACATATTTGAAAGGATTGTTTGTGTTTGCTAGAATCTATATTTTTGATTGAAATTATTGCCAACAGAATAAAAGGAAGGATCGCGCTAGGCTACCCCCAAGCTAGCGGCGAGACCCTACTCCAAGGGGGTCATGATTATCGCTACGAGAGGCTTGGACCGGCTCCGTAGGTGAAAGGTCTGTCAGTAGGGATAGTCTCGGGCAGTAGGAATTGTAGGTGCCAGAGGGGGCTCTGACTGTAAATCCTGCATTGTTCCAAGAATCTGACGAGCCCCTTCGTGACCCAGGATGGGATCCTGGAACCCTAAATACTAGTTATGAGGGTGGAATCTTGGTGGACAGAATATCCTTATGGAATTCTGTGTATCTTCTGCTGGGACGGAATGATGGAAATTGTAATAGACTTCCAATATAATAAAGAAGTTTGCTTTACTGTTTGAATTGTATGCGTGTTAGTCAGATAAATTATGTGAAGGAACGTGTGACTAAATGGACTAATGAAGGAAGCTGGTTGTATATGTTCCAATAAATGTGTTGTAGGTAATTAAAAAACTAAAGATGACCCATCATCAGAGGAAAGCGGGTGGGCGTAACCCCCGACAGGTCCGTCCAATGGTAGGGTGGTCCCGGTTAGCTGGGAGCTTTTCTACATCGGATATAGAAATAAGAAGACGATAAATTGACCAAATAGACACTAGGTAGAACCGACTTGCATTGTTTTAGGGGGCCGAAATGGGATTTTGCCTTATGGGCAGGAGGGTTGACGTACCACACTCCCCTCCGTCTCCCATTCTCTTTGAACCAAGTGCAATGGCAAGTCCGCTTCAGATCGAGTAATCCTCTAAAAAGTGGAACTCGAAATTACTAACGCTAGCTGGCTGCTAGGAGACCCATCTGATTTTAGGAACCCAAGTCTTCAGGTCGATCCTAGTGGGTTTGGCCAGAACTCTCCCGTTGCGAAGTAGACTCGGTAGGGCCTAAGTGACAACCCCGTGATGTTCCAAGGGAGCACCGTGCGGCATCATTTATGGGAAAACCTACTGATGGACTACTAAAAGGTGTGCCGTGGATTGGGACTAGCGGACACCTCACATTGTTGTTTCTGGTCATGTGCTTGACAGTTAAAAATGCATTGTGCCCCGATTTATAGATTTAACTCATGATGAAACCAATGATTTTTGGCTTACTGCAGGAGGCCAATAACAACTAGACCAACCCCCTGTGCCTGCACAAGCTGATACACAGTAAGGGAAATTTGACAAAGCCTTCAATAAGCAACATGAGGACATCCAAGCTGCTAAATAAGTTTTTCACGTACATCAAGAAGCAGAAATGGCTGCCTTCCATCGCCTGGTCTCTACCTGCACTGCTGCAAGAAAAGGATGGAAAGTTTTGCATGGGCCTCCTCCTCCTGTCCACTACCACTGCTCGTCTTGCTGCCATATCCTCCATCACCTTCTACTCACAAGATCCTAATCAGCTCCATTCAGCTCCCTAAATCTGTCATGCCTTTTGTCTAGAAAAAGAAATCGTCCTCTTTTTAGCGATCCCTCTTTGAAATCGAGCCAATTGCTACCTGTATACCTTGAATGACGACGATTTTGTCATGTTATATCTGTGCCATACTCCGTTCCTGCAAAGCAGGCCTATGCCTGGGAAAAGGTGCTGCTCGATTTGATCAAGGCGCTGAGGATATGGTGGTAACACAATATTAGTAAGTTTGGGAATCTCCCAATTCCCTTTTTTTGAATACTAAAAAGGTGACACACGAATAGCATGCCCATAAGTTTCTCAAAACCATATGATGCGACCTATCATTGGAAAGCGCTTGAAAAATGGAATCTATTGAGCTATAGAACACTCGATTTGGGGTTATAATATTCAAGTTATGACAAATCCAAAGCTTTGACCACGTGAGATCCCAAACTTATGGGAAATTCCCATATTCCCTAATATGGTGTTTGGTACTTATAGAAGTTCTAAGCGTGCATTTTTTGGGCAAGATATCTGTTGGGATTTCCAAATAGCCTGCACGCACTATAGATATTGTTGTACACCATCACAGAAAGAATCGATGCTCTAATGTGCAAAGGTTGAATACCTACAAAGCCAAGCTGATTGTCTTTCCTCTTTGATATTGGAAGACCACGGCTAGTGATGCTACTCTAGAAGAACTAGAAAATGCCACACATATACAAGGTCTAGTTCTTCCCATGAAGAGAGAGAAGTCATTGTTTAAACTCATACATGTAATAGATTATGTGAAAGCCAACACGGCATATAAAAAACTTTGGAAAGAATGAATGGACAGATGCTAGGAAATAACGTTTTTGATAAAATTCTTGGAGGTGTTGAAGTGGAATTCTATAAGTATGATGGTGATCTCAATGAAATTTTGGCTACTATAAAGGAGAAACTAAACAAAGTAGTTGGGGGCTGGACAAGAGAATAGAGAAACCATTGTCTTGAAGAGACATAAAAGTCTTCCAAGAATTTAGGCAAAATCCTACGATTAACGAATGTGACACCAAGATCTATGTAATGGACCAACATGTCATGTCAAGTCACAACAATGTACCTATTTGTAACCATCTCAAACTCATTGAGAAAAAGAACCTCACAAAGAAGACTAAAGCACAAGATAATGAAGAACAAGTCAAAGATGAAGAGCATGAAGAAAAGACACCAAGAAGATTGTGATCACCAAAGGTTGCCAAAGAAGCAATAAGAAGATAAAGAAATTTTCACTTGACAAACAAAGAATTCCCTCAGTGGATTTTATATCTCCCTTAGTGGATCTAGAAAAAAAATCTTACCAAGATGTAAAGTTTCAAGCCTTAACTTGATTAGGCTATCAAAGAGCTAGTATTCTAGTCCATGTTCACATGCAAGGGGGGAAAAACCACCAAGGGTAGAGACTCATCATTTGAGGGGGGGCGTTGTGAAATCAAATGAACATGTGCCCATAGAGGTTGGAGAGAGACTTTCCCATAAGTGGCTTTGTATGAGAGATATGACAAAGACGTATGCTTTAGAAGCTCTAGGAAGAGATGTCCAAAATCCCATATGCACAGTGATGTACAATGGTACTATTAAAAAAGCTATAAGGGTATGTACTTGGCTGACACTTTTTTTAAGGCAACTGTACTTTCAATTTGAGTCACTCAAGATTGTGTTTATGAGTTCAAGCTAATATATCTTGGAACCTAATTCACTTTAGTTACAATCTCTTCTCTCTAGCATGTACCAATTCTATGATTTGTGTCCACCATAGCCAACTAGCTCTAGATCTATGCTTCTTGACATAAAATATGAGCAAGTGCGATGGTCAAGGGCCATTCTCATGTGGACCATGTATGACATTCTGAGATTTGGGGAGTCCTTAGGTAAGTAGTCTTTCGTTTGTTGGGGGTAAAGGCCCCTCTTCCTAGCTACTCGTGTATTACTACACTAACAGTATTTGTGACTACACATTGTAGGTGGTGGGCGCCCATCACCATCACTTTATTCTTTTAGTGACAGTTTGAATAAAGGAAGGCCTGGTCACACATTGTAACTATTGGAGTTCTCATTTGGTATCTCTCTATTTCTTACTCTTTCTCTCTCGACATAACTCTTCCAAGCAAGCTTCAATCCTTCTCACCTTTCAACTCATATGAGAGCATGGTTGTTCGAGCATTCCAACTCGATTGTGACTCCTTCATCTTCTTATATCGATTACCTACGCTCATTAGGTTTCCTTCCCGACAGCCATAGTTGACTCTCACGAGCTCCCATCACTCCTCGACTTCTCGAGCACCTACCTGATCCATTTGGACACCCTCAAGGCATTCCTTTAGAGTTATTGGAGCTCTCTTTTGTTATTTCACCTCAATCCACAGGTTTTGTGAAGCAGGGAAACTTCTTGTGATGCCTACTCTCTACCGGTGACTTTGCCCTTCAAGAAGGAGCTCCTGGGGGTTCTTTACTACTCCCCCAACCTTTTCTTGACCTTTCCCAGCCCTTCCACAAGCCCCAGATTGGTTTGGGTTAGCTTGAAGACCTGCAAAAAATTTCATTTTTTACTTCAACTCTCCCTTGGCACTCATTGGCAACTTGAAAACACTTCATTTGGCACTTGGGAACAACCCCTTGATGCTCGACATTAGTGGTTATCATTGGCATTGATTCTTGGACTAATTTACCTCACTTTAGGATTGTTTTTCACAGTCCACAAGCAGCCACAAATAGTATTACATCAGCATTTTATGTTTATGCTTGGTTGGCATTGACATTGGTTGCTTGCTTGGTCGTGAATGCATCCCAATTGCTAGGGAAATGTATATCTATGATGTGAGATACTTTTGGGACTGAATTTACTCAGTCATTGACTATTTTACTCAGTCCACAGGTAGCTCAAAATAGGGCAGTCCTTTGTCATTACACTTTATGCTCATGCTACATAGTCATTTGATGCCCAATTATGCTCGGTTGGTGACTATACATATGGGAAAGTATGCCTATGGTTTGTCTATCTTCTTAGAGCCACTATTTGCTCAGTTTTTGATGTTTATTTGCTGCTGGAATATTTACAGCTAAAGTTTTTTGCTTATGTTTGGATATGCCTATCTCCTTCGGGCTATGTCTTGGATGTATACATTGATGTAATGACTCTTCGGGATCAACATAGAGCTTGGATTTTCTCTTGAATCATTGGTTGAGCTTGAGCTCACTTTTCATAGCATTCGGATCTTCATCTTTGATGTACTTATGGAATGTACTTTGCTTATGTCTGATCGGTCTTGATTTGCTTGGCCTATGCCACTACTACATGCCAATTACATTGTTTGGAGTTGGATGCTACTGAGCCTTGCTTTGGCTTGACATTTGATTGCATGGAGCTTACTTTGGTTATTTCTCATCAACTTGCTAGAGTTACAATTTGGATCTACTTGATGTCTATGGATGCTATGCACAGATGCTACACGGCTTATATACTCATGAGATCTTATTGATGCTTGATCTTGGATCTTCTCACATTGGTGCTATCATATGCCCTTTTTGGGCCTCTTTGCTTGATATTTACAGCTTTTGTGCCAGTGGGAGCGTTGTCGGAGTGCTTTTGTCGAAAGGTCGAATCCACCGAGGATAAAAGATAAAAGGAAGTAGAGATATGAGATGGAAGAGAATATAAAGAATACACAAGAGGTAAACACAATAATGACAAAGCACAATGAATCAAATCAATATATATTGACAAAACCTGAAATCATTTGTCTAGCACTACTTAGAAGCACTCTCCAGGCATTAGATCTCCTGGAGCTTCTTTCATAAAACAATGATGCTAGGAGGCATATTTCACGGTGGATTCTGTGCCACGGTGGATTCCGTGAGGTTTTACGGTGGATTCCGTAAACTTTTATGCCGAGGCTTATACACAAAGTGGATTCTTTGTGCGAGAAGTCGATGGGGACGCCTATCCTTTTCGGGCATTTTGTTAATTTAGTGTGTACATGGGTGATTCCATAGCGCGTGATTCCGCAAAATACATATTAAATTAATAAACGTTTATGAGTTTAGAGTGCGTACTCGTGATAAATTAAGGTTAGGATTGATTTCTAACCAATTTATTTATTTATGTAGCTGAAGACTGCTAGGTATTCACTTTTGTCGGTTTAATTGTATTATTTTACTAAGGATTGTGAATGCTTCAGTTGATGTGTAGCAGAAGTGGCAGTGGAAAGCATTGGAGACCGGATAGCGTGTGATCAAAGTTATAGTCAATATTTTGATGGGCGCATACTTTAGGCATGTCGCCTATATTTTGTCGCGCCTATTTATCAAGGTGTTTGATATTTATTTATTATTATTGTATGCGCATGGGCGCACGATTTAGATATTTGTATTTGGACATTGTATTTGGGTACGCCTGACTTATTGGGCGCCCATTAGCTTTATTTCTATTTGGCACAAAAGCAAACTTAAAAGCCAAAAGCGTGCTATTTTGTAATTTGGGCTATTATTTGACCTTGAAGATGATTAATATATGAAATACATGCTTTGTGGAGTGCTCACACAAGGCATGGGGGGAGATTGCACCCAATTGGTCTCTTATTCATGTCGTGCAAGCTTTCTACATTGATTTGTGTGCAAAAAGTAGAGTTCTTTTGTTCTTAGAGACCTTCTAATGCTCACTACGCGCACTTACGGCATCCGATCTATGCACCAGTGGTATTAGAGCGAAGCTGAGATCGAGAGCTTCCAATCGCTTAACATCTTGCGCGAAGGTGGAGCTCCTGGAACGATCGAGCTCTATAGTCAGTTTCATCGCGAACGGTCGATACGGGTGACTTCCTGGCGGTTAAGAACCCCTATCTGCATCCTCTGATCGCGAAGGACCGGCCTGAGGAGGCGGAGGACCACTTGGTGCGCAGATCGGTCGCAGATAGCTCACGTGGTGAATCCCTGAAGGTCCCCAAGAACAATGAACTCTACCTTTTTGCACAAAAAACAATGTAAAAGCATGCACGACAAGAGGCAAGAGACAAATTGGGTTCAATCTCCCCCCATGCCTTGTGTGAGCGCTTCACAAAGCATGTATTTAATGTATATTTCCAATCTTCATGCTCAATAATAGCCCAATTACAAAAATATGACAAGCTTTTAGCTTTTGAGTTTGCTTTCTACAAAAATAGGAAAATAAAGCTAATGGACGGTGCCCATAGAGTCTGGCACGCCCAATCTCAATGTCCAAATAGAAATAACATATCCGGGCGCATAAGCGCATACAAAATAATAATCAATAATCAATGTCTCTATAGACATAACAAAATATAGGCGTGGCCCCTATCAAAATATAGTCCAAATGTCGAATACCCGCTAAACTCCAATGCTTTCCTCTGCCACTGCTGCTATCTCTACACATCAACTGAAGCATTCACAATCGTTAGTAAAATAATACAATTAAACCGACAAAAGTGAATACCTAGCAGTCTTCAGCTACATAAATAAATCAAATGGTTAGAAATAAATCCTAACCTTAATTGATTACGAGTGCGCACTCTAAACTCATAAACGTTTATTAATTTAATATGCATTTTACGGAATCACCCGCTATGGAATCACCCATGTACACACTAAATTAATGATACGCCCGAAAAGGACAGGCGTCCCCATCAACTTCTCGCACAAAGAATCCTCTTTGCGTATGAGCCCCGGTCATCTAAGTTTACGGAATCCACCGTAAAACCTCACGGAATCCACCGTGGCACGGAATCCACCGTGGAATATGCCTCCTGGCATCATACCCCCGGGGTGGGATAACAATTGACCTCAATTGCTATTAGCTCAATGTGGAGCTGACAGAGTGGGGAAAGCATTTAAGTCTCTAGCGTGCATCCATTGTGCTTCCTCTACAGGATGGTTCTTAAATTTTACTAGATATCTAGAATACCTTCGGCCAGCTCTAGTGGTCATATAGTCAGTGTCTATGATGGCTTCTGGTTCAAGTATTTCAGTCTCTTCTTCTAGTAAAGGTGGGTTTTCATAAACAGGGTGGATAGGTAATTGGCCTCTAAATGGTCTCAATAAACTAATGTGAAATGTATTATGAATTTTCCAATGAGATGGCAATTCTAACTTGAAGGCATTGTCATTAATCTTATGAATAATTCTAAATGGTCCATAGAATCTAGGAGCTAACTTGACAACTGGGTGTCTATCTACACTTTGCAGTCTACGCTTTTCTATTCTAAGCCAAACATAATCATCAACTTTGAAATTCATGGCTTGTCTTTTCTTGTTGGCTTGTTTGGTATATGATTGTTGGGCTTTAGCAATCATATCCTTAACCTCATAAAAAATAGTGTTATGCATAGTAGCAATATCATCAGCACTCTGAATTCTATTAGACAAAGATGCAACAGGTGTAGATAATCTATATCCATAAATAACTTCAAAAGGTGCTTTCTTTGTAGATGTGTGCGGTGTATTGTTGTATGCAAACTGTAATAAACGTAAATGAGTATCCCATGTCTGAGGTTTAGAGATAGTGTATGCACGTAAAAGATCTAAAATAGTGCTATTTGTGGCTTCTGTTTGTCCATTTGTTTGTGGATGAAATACAGATGAGAAATCAATCTTTGTGCCTAGATTTGCAAACAGTGTAATCCAAAAATTATTACAAAATCTAGAATCACGATCTGAAATAATCACTTTTAGCAATCCATGGTTAGTAAAAATAGTTTTCAAAAATAACTGTGCTGCTTGTGATGCTGTTAAAGTTTTCTTACATGCAATGAAATATGCTTGCTTACTAAATCTATCTACAATTGTCCAAATCATGTCATGGTTAGATTTAGTATTTGATAAACCAGTAATGAAATCCATAGAAATATGTTCCCAAGGTTTAGATGGAATAGACAAAGGCATTAATAATCCATATTGTTTACCATGATGTCTCTTTATTCTTTGACAAATCAAACATTCAGAAATGAAATTAGATACATCTGCATCCATATGCGACCAATAAAAATCTTCAGTTAACATGCGTAATGTAGATATGATACCTCTATGACCTTGATATGGGGGACAATGAATTTCATTCAAAACAAAAGATTGGAATGGAATAGTAACACACAGTCTCTTTTCAAAAAACATAAATCCATCATTATATGACAATGAATCAACGGGAATGAAATTATTTTGAACTAATTTTTACCAATCAGAATGAAAAGTAATATCCTAGTGATATGTATCTTTCATAGCAATCAAAGAATCAAAAGATATGATGGAAATATTATGAATTGCAGGTCTTCTACTCAATGCATCAGCAACTACATTTTCTTTTCCAGGTTGGTATTGAATGATAGGATGAAAACTTTGAATGAAGGAAGCCCATTTGATATGACGGTCAGAAATTTGGGGTTGGCTAAGTAGATGTCTAATGCTTTGCTGGTCGGTCTTTATCATGAATTCTGAACCCATTAAATAATGCTTCCATTGTTTTAATGCTTGTACAACTGCTAATAGTTCTTTGTCATAAGTGGAATATTTGAGCTCAGAGGGTTTCAGCTTAGAACTAGAATATGCTATTGGATGATTGTCTTGCATTAATACGGCTCCTATTCCTGATTCGCTAGCATCGGTCACAACTAGAAAGAATGGTCTATTAAAGTCAGGCAATTGTAAAACAGGGGCATTGGTTAATGCACGTTTCAGTAAATCAAAGGATTTCTGCTGAGTTTCAGTCCATTGATAAACAATTCCTTCTTAAGAAGTTTTGTTAAGGGTAAAGCAAGTAATGAGAAATTACGTACAAACTTCCTATAGAAACTAGCAAGACCAAGGAATGAGCGTAATTCATGTACATTTTTAGGAACAGGCCAATGCAATATTGCATCAATTTTCTTAGGATCAACTTTTATTCCTTCTTTTGATACAATATGACCTAAATATTCTATTTCTGTCTTAAAGAATTCACTCTTTTCAGGATTTGCAAACAATTGATTTTCTTTCAGTAATTGAAAAACTAATGATAAATGCTCATAATGCTCTTTTTCACTTTGACTGAACACCAAAATATCATCAAAGAAAACAATCACACAATATTGATATTTCAGAAAAATACGGTTCATCATTCTATTGAAAGTAGCAGGTGCATTAGTTAATCCGAATGGCATGACTAAGAATTCGTAATGGCCAAACTGTGTCTTGAATGCAGTCTTAAATATGTCGGATCTATCTAACCTCACCTGATGATATCCAGACTTAAGGTCAATTTTACTAAATATAGAAGATCCTTGCAGTTTGTCCATAAGGTCATCAACTCTAGGTATAGGATATCTATTCTTTACAGTAATCTTATTTAATGCTCGGTAGTCAATACACATACGATAGGTATTATTCTTTTTCTTGACTAAGAGTACAGGTGCACCGAATGGGGAACTGCTAGGTCGAATTAGGCCTCTATTTAGTAATTCTTCAACTTGACTCTGGATTTCTTTTTGCTCTATTTGATTGTGCCTATATGGTGCTTTGCAAGGTGGTTGTGTGCTAGGAATTAGATCAATCTTATGGTCTTCTGGACGTGATGGTGGTAAACCTGGTGGTAGGTCTTCCGCAAAACAGTCCTTAAAATATGCAAGAAATTCCTTATGCCTAGGATGCATATGATTTTCCTTTGCGTGCAATTCATTCACCCAAATGAGATATGATTTAGTATTCTTGCGTAGTGCATGTTTTGCTTGAGTATGTGAAAGCAGTGGAAAAATATGAGATGCATGCATACCATATAATGTAATAGATTTTCCTTGAAAATTAATATTCATTGTGTGCGTGGAATAATCTATATTTGGATTATGCTGGTGTCTCCATGGCATTCCTAAAATAATGTCGCTTGACTGTAATGGGACAACTAAGAAATTTCTTCTTTCAATATATGGACCAATTTGAATTTCTAAATCTTGTACTTCTTGTGTGCCATTGTACCTAGTGCCTAAAAATGCAGCTTTTATGCGATAATGCGTAGGTACTGTATGCAATTTTAATTCATTTACCAATTTTTCTGAAATAAAGTCATGGGTACTACCGTCATCATGCAAGATAGTTCTTTCTTTTCCATGCACCATACATTTTATAGTCAACAATGAATGTGAAGTAGGCATACCTGGTAAAGCGTCGGAAGTAGTAGTAATATCATCCTCTTCTTCAGTGAAATCCGGCATATCCTCATGCTCGTCTTCGTCCATAGCTCCAAGGTAGTTGATATGTGCTGATGGCTTCTTTGAATGACAATTTTCTGCGAGATGCCCTGGCTGGTGACACTTGTAGCATACTATTGGCTTGGCTTTGGTTACATTATTTGCAATGGCTGGAAGTCTGGGTACATTTGGATTTGCTTGTGGAATAGGCTTAGGATTTGGATTGATAGTGGATGGTAATGCAGGTGGTTTAGGCCAATTCTTGCGGAAAGATGGTGATGAGAAACGACCTGGATTAAACCTTCTAAAATTGGAATTGAATTGTTTAGATCCATAATTACCGTTGGCTTGGAATGGTTGTGGTCGTCGATCTCTTCCGCGTAACTTATCTTTAGTGTCATGAGCTAAGGAGATGGCGTCTTCAAGGGTAGCAGGCTTGAACATGTTCACTTCAGCGTAGTAATGTCCAAGAAGTCCAAACATATACTTCCGCTTATGTGTCGTCTCTGGTACGTCTTCAAGCATGCGTAGCTGTAGGAGCATTCCAAAAACGCTCTGTATACTGTGGAATAGGCTCACGATCTCGCCGTTGAAGTAGATCCCATTACTTGATAGCCTTCTCATGAAATTGCGGTGGAAGGAAATTTTGCATGAACTTCTTCTTGAAATCTTCCCATGTAGTAGGACATTCTATGCTCTTGTGGACTACAGTCCACCAAAGTGATGCTCTGTCTATCAGATGGTTAGTAACACACTTGATTTTATCTTTTTCGGGATAAGTTTCCTCATGGAAATAGTCATCAAACTGGCTAATGAATGATAAAACAATCTTTCCTTCTCTTATGCCATTGAAAGTGCGAAACTTGAAACTTCGTTTACTTATCTTGGATTCCTTGCGAATGGTTTGTGCTTCAAGAGTGGCATCGATGGTACGTCGAATCAAATCTTCAGCTTGAGGTTCTTCTTTATCGGTGGACGCTCTTTGAAGTTTTGTCAATTGCGCTTGCAATGCTTGCCTAGCTCTTCGCTCTTCTTCCAATTGTAGCATGATTAGATCCAGCTTTTGTTCCATGGTAGGCTCAGGGAAGTCGTCTTCAGCCATAGGATCATCCATATGTGGGGTAGTCATCCTGCAAAACTCAACAAACCTTTCTCACTCAAAATCAGGTTAGCGGGATGAGCGTAGCTCAAATTTGGGGTTACAAGGCTCTGTATTTTTGGGTATTTCTTTGTATATTTTTTAAAAATCTGCAATATTTCTGTCTCCGTTTGCTGAAAGTACTTCAACGAACTTGCAGATAGGTAGAACAGCTTGCTGCGAACAACTTTCCAGTTTAGAGTTTTTGCATACGAACAAGTCTTCTAGGAGTTTTAAGCACTAGTCAGTTCTGATTTAGTCTGACTTGCAGAGTTGCAGACTTAGCAGACTTGCAGAGTTGTTGACTTGCTGAACTTAGGCCGACTTGCTGAACTTGCAAAACTTGATTACCGTCGACTTGTGGAACTTAACTTCAGAAGTGCGAGACCTGGAGTATATCAACTTGTCTGACCTGTGTAACTTGCAGAAAGCCTTAAGCTTAAGTGATTAAGCTTAAGCTTATTAAGCTTAAGGAAGGACTAAAAAGGTAGCGTCGATTTCGTGAGGGGGGGGTCCGTTTTTTCCGTCGGAATTCTCGAGATGAAGCCGTTTTGTCACGATTTGAATGTTGAAGCTCCCTAAGCTTAAGATTAAGCTTTGTTATGATAATTAACTTGATTATGAAGAGAGCTTATCTCTGTAACTCCACGACTTGATGATGGAAGTGTATGAGTGGTCCTCCGCCTGCAAAGCTTGGTCCTTCGCGATCTAATAGTGGAAACAGGGGTTCTTGATCGCCAGAAGTCTGCTTGTATCGACGGTTCGCGATGAGATTGACTGTAGAGCCCGTTTGTTCCTGGAGCTCCGCCTTCGCCCGAGATTGGTAGCGATTGGAAGCTCTTGATCTCTGCTCCGCTCTGATACCACTAGTGCGTAGATCGGTCGCAGATAGCTCACGTGGTGAATCCCTGAAGGTCCCCAAGAACAATGAACTCTACCTTTTTGCACAAAAAACAATGTAAAAGCATGCACGACAAGAGGCAAGAGACAAATTGGGTTCAATCTTCCCCATGCCTTGTGTGAGCACTTCACAAAGCATGTATTTAATGTATATTTCCAATCTTCATTCTCAATAATAGCCCAATTACAAAAATATGACAAGCTTTTAGCTTTTGAGTTTGCTTTCTACAAAAATAGGAAAATAAAGCTAATGGACGGTGCCCATAGAGTCTGGCACGCCCAATCTCAATGTCCAAATAGAAATAACATATCCGGGCGCATAAGCGCATACAAAATAATAATCAATAATCAATGTCTCTATAGACATAACAAAATATAGGCGTGGCGCCTATCAAAATATAGTCCAAATGTCGAATACCCGCTAAACTCCAATGCTTCCCTCCGCCACTGCTGCTATCTCTACACATCAACTGAAGCATTCACAATCATTAGTAAAATAATACAATTAAACCGACAAAAGTGAATACCTAGCAGTCTTCAGCTACATAAATAAATCAAATGGTTAGAAATAAATCCTAACCTTAATTTATTACGAGTGCGCACTCTAAACTCATAAACGTTTATTAATTTAATATGCATTTTGCGGAATCACCCGCTATGGAATCACCCATGTACACACTAAATTAATGAAACGCCCGAAAAGGACAGGCGTCCCCATCAACTTCTTGCACAAAGAATCCTCTTTGTGTATGAGCCCCGGTCATCTAAGTTTACGGAATCCACCGTAAAACCTCACGGAATCCACCGTGGCACGGAATCCACCGTGGAATATGCCTCCTGGCATCACCACTTGTACATCTCCTTCTACAAGTCATTTTGAACAGAGACAGTAAGCTCTTCTTCCATATCCAAAAGTTTAAAAGCTTTAAAATAAAGCTTAGTAAGCTTAATAGTAAGCTTTACAAAGCTTACTTAAAACGAATTCAACAAATCTGTGGCCGCCGCATCTTGACGTTTCAAACGGTGTGAAAAACGGTCCCCCCCCTAAATCGTCGACAATCAGATTGAAGCTTAGTTACTTAAGCTTTTTAATCCATTAAGTTCACCAAGTTCTCTTACTCCTCCAAGTTCTGTAAGTCACAGAAGTCACCACAGACTTATTCCAACTATTCCCATAAAGGCTGTTCACGCGCAAAAGTACATAATTCATTTATTGCTCTCTGGAAGACCCTGTTTCTATTTGCAGACTTGCTGAACTAGTTTCAGCAAACGGAGAAGGTCATACGCAGGTCATACGAAGATTATACGCATCTTCTAGGAAGACAATGAAAACCGCAATTCCAAAAGAGGAAGACTATAAAAGCCAAAAAAAAAAAAAAAGAAGCCTTGTATACCCGCCTTTGAGCTATGCTCATCCCGCTAACCAGATTTCAAGAGTGTGAGGTCATTTGGATTTTTCAGGATGACGGAACAACACATGGACGATGTTATGGTTGAAGGTGATTTACCCGAACCAACAATGGAATAAAAGTTGGATTTAATTATGATGCAGCTTGATGAAGAACGAAGAGCCCGACAAACTTTGCAAGCTCAATTGGCCAATTTGCAACGATCTACCATTGACAAAGATGGACCGCAACCCGAAGATCTTATACGACGTACCATCGATGCGACACTTGAAGCTCAATCCATCCGCAAAGAAACAAAGATAAGTAAAAGAAATTTCAAATTTCGTACTTTCAATGGATCTCGAGACGGAAAGACTGTACTTGTATTTATCAATCAATTTGATGATTACTTTCATGAAGAGACATATACTAAGAAAGACAAAATTAAATGTGTCACTAATCATTTAGTCGATCGAGCATCTCTATGGTGGACTGTGGTTCGCAAGAGCGTTGATTGTCCCACAACCTGGGAGAGTTTCCAAAAGAAGTTTTTGCAGAATTTCCTTCCTCCTCAATTCCATGAAAAAGCCATAAAGCAATGGGATCTTCTACAGCAAAGAGATCGTGAACCTATTTCCCAATACACTGAATGTTTTTGGAATGCCCTACTGCAACTACACATGCTCGAAGATATACCTGAAGCGACTCACAAACGCAAGTTTATGTCTAGCTTACTTGGACATTACTATGCTGAAGGCAATATGTTCAAGACAACAACCCTTGAAGATGCAATTTCCTTGGCTCATGACACTGAAGACAAGATTCGCGGAAGAGACAAACGTCACAACAACTTCAAACTAATGGTAACTATGGTTCCAAACAATTCAATTCAAATTTTAGAAAATTCAACCAAAGTCATTTTATTCCATCTTCATTCCATAAGTCTTGGACACGACCACCTGCTTTGCCATCAAATACCAATCCAAACCCTAAGCCATCCTCACATCAAAATCCCAATATTCCTAGACTTCCTGCCATTACCAACAATGTATCTAAAGCCAAACCAATAGTTTGTTAGAAATGCCATCAACCTGGACATCTAGCAGCCAATTGTCAATCGAAAAAACCACCTATCCATATCAATTATCTTGGATCAATGAAAGAAGAAGAACGTGAGGAAATGCCTGACTTTACAGAAGATGATGACGACATTGGTACTGCTTCAGATACTTTGCCAGGTATGCCAACTCCACATTCTTTGTTGACAATGAAATGTTTAGTGGATGGTAAAGAAAAGATTATTTTACATGATGATGGTAGCACACATGATTTTATTTCTGCAAAGTTAGTGAAAGAATTGAATTTACAAACTATTTCTACATATTTATTGACAATGAAATGTTTAGTGCATGGTAAAGAAAAGATTATTTTACATGATGATGGTAGCACACATGATTTTATTTCTGCAAAGTTAGTGAAAGAATTGAATTTACAAACTATTTCTACATATTATCGAATGAAAGCAACATTCCTAGACACAAGATATAATGGAACACAAGAGGTGCATAATTTAGAAATTAAAATTGGTGAATATACTGAACGAAAAAATTTTCTAGTTGTACCTTTGCAGTTTAGTGACATTATCTTAGGTATGCCTTGGCATCATCAGTATAATCTTGACATAGATTATTCTATGCATTCACTTAAAATTTTTTTTCAAGGAGAATAAATCACATTGCATGGTATGCACGCTTCTAATAATTTTCCATTGCTTACTCATACTCAAGCTAAACATGCATTACATAAAAGTAGCAAATCTTATTGAATTTGGGTGAATGAACTTCAAGCTAAAGAAAAACATATGCATCCTAGGCATACACAATTTCTTGCTCAATTTAAAGATTGTTTTGCTGATGATTTACCACCTAGACTACCACCTTCACGATCTGAAGATCACAAAATAGATTTAATTCCTGGTACACAACCACCATGTAAAGCACCATATAGGCATAACCAAACTGAACAAAAAAAAATTCAAAATCAAGTAGAGGAATTGCTTAACAAAGGATTAATTAGACCTAGTAGTTCTCCATTTGGCGCACCTGTTTTATTAAAGAAGAAGAATAATACTTATCGTATGTGCATTGATTATCGTGCCCTAAATAAAATTACAGTTAAGAATAGATATCCAATTTCTAGGGTAGATGATCTTATGGATAAATTATAAGGTTCTGCCATATTCAGTAAGATAGATCTTAAATCTGGTTATCATCAAGTAAGATTGGATAAATCAGATATATTCAAAACTGCATTTAGAACACAATTTGGACATTATGAATTTCTAGTGATGCCTTTTGGTTTAACTAATGCACTAGCTACATTTAGTCGCATGATGAATCGCATATTTCTGAAATATCAACATTGTGTTATAGTATTCTTTGATGATATATTGGTATTCAGTAAAAATGAGAATGAGCATTATGAACATCTATCTTTAGTTTTCAAGTTGTTAAAATATAATCAATTGTATGCTAATCCGGAAAAGAGTGAATTCTTTCAAATAGAAATTGAATATCTAGGTCATATTGTTTCATCAGAAGGTATTAAAGTTGACCCCAAAAAGATAGAAGCAATTTTAAATTGGCCCATATAAAAAAATGTGCATGAGTTACGTTCTTTTCTAGGTCTTGCTAGTTTTTACAGAAAGTTTATAAGAAATTTCTCGTTACTTGGCTTGCCTTTGACTAAAATTTTAAAGAAGGGTATTGTGTATAACTGGACTGATAATCAACAAAAATCCTTTGATTTATTGAAACATGCATTAACACACGCTCCTGTATTACAACTACCTGATTTCAATAGACCATTCTTTTTAGTAGTTACTCATGCTAGTGGATTTGGAATAGGAGCTGTTCTTATGCAAGATAATCATCATATAGCCTACTCTAGCTGTAAACTGAAACCATCTGAACTTAAATATTCTACCTATGATAAAGAATTGTTAGCTGTAGTACAAGCCTTATGTCAATGGAAACATTATTTAATGGGTTCTGAGTTTATGATTAAAACTGATCAACAAAGTATTAGACATCTCCTTAGTCAATCCCAAATATCTGACCGACATATTAAATGGGTAGCTTTTATTCAAAGTTTTCATCCCCTTATACAATATTAACCAGGAAAAGAGAATGTTGTAGCTGACGCTTTAAGTAGAAGACCGACAATTCATAATATTTCTGTGATATCATTTGATTCCCTTATCCCTATGAAAGATACTTATCATCAGGATATTACTTTTCAAGCTGATTGTAATAAATTAGTTGCAAATAATTGGATTCTTATTGATTCACTGTCTTACAATAACGGATTCATGTTTTATGAAAAGAGATTATGTGTTATAGTTTCATTTAGATCTTTTGTTTTGAATGAGATTCATTGTCCTCCATATCAAGGTCATAGAGGTAGTATATCTACTTTGCGTACATTGATTGAAGATTTTTATTGGCCATATATGGACACTGATGTATCTAACTTTGTATCTGAATGTTTAGTTTGTCAACGAGTTAAAAGACACCATGGTAAACAATATGGTTTACTGATGCCTTTATCTATTCCATCACGACTATGGGAATAGATTTCTATGGACTATATCACTGGTTTACCTAACACTAAAGCTAACCATGATATGATTTGGACTGTTGTCGACAAGTTTAGCAAACAAGCACATTTCATTCCATGTAAGAAAACTCTAACTGCATCTCAAGCAGCTCAATTGTTTTTTAAAACTGTGTTTACTAATTATGGTTTACCAAAAGTTATTATTTCTGATCGTGATTCTAGATTCTGTAATAATTTTTGGATTACTTTGTTTGCTAACTTAGGAACAAAGATTGATTTTTCATCTGCATTTCATCCTGAAACTAATGGTCAAACAAAAGCTACTAATAGTACTATTTTAGATCTTTTACGTGCTTACACTATTTCAAAACCACACACATGGGATACATATTTACATTTACTTCAGTTTGCATATAACAATACACCATATACAGCTACAAAGAAAGCACCATTTGAAGTTATTTATGGATATAGATTGCCTACACCTGTTGCATCATTGTCAAATAAGATTCAAACTGCTGATGATATTGCTAACATGCATGCTACTATTTTTGATGAAGTTAAAGATATGATTGCCAAAGCCTAGCAATCATGTACAAAACAAGCAAATAAGAAAAGACAGGCCACAAATTTTAAATTTGATGATTATGTTTGGTTATGCATAGAAAAACGTAGATTATAAAGTGTAGATAAACACCCAATAGTGAGATTAGCACCTAGATTCTATGGACCATTCAAGATCATACACAAAATCAATGACAATGCATTTAAACTAGAATTACCACAACATTGGAAAATTCACAACACCTTTCATATTAGTTTATTACGACCTTTTAGAGGTCAATTACCTATACACACTGTCTGTGAAAACCCACCTTTGCTAGATGAAGAGACTAAAATCCTTGAGCCTGAAGCTATTATAGATACTGACTTTATGACCACTAGAACTGGCCATAGATATTCTAGATTTTTGGTCAAGTTTAAAAACCATCCTGTCGAAGAGGCCCAATGGATGCACGCTAGAGACTTAAATGCTTTCCCCACTCTGTTAGCTTCGCATTGAGTTAATAGCAATTGAGGAAAATTGCTATCCCACCCCAGGGGTATGATGCCAGAAGGCATATTTCACGGTGGATTTCGTGCCACGGTGGATTGCGTGAGGTTTTACGGTGGATTCCGTAAACTTTTATTACCGGGGCTCATACACAAAGTGGATTCTTTGTGCGAGAAGTCAATGGGCACGCCTATCCTTTTCGGGCGTTTTGTTAATTTAGTGTGTACGTGGGTGATTCCATAGCGGGTGATTCTTCAAAATACATATTAAATTAATAAACGTTTATGAGTTTAGAGTGCGCACTCATGATAAATTAATTCTAGGATTGATTTCTAACCAATTAATTTATTTATGTGGCTGAAGACTTCTAGGTATTCACTTTTGTCAATTTCATTGTATTATTTTACTAACGATTGTTAATGCTTCAGTTGATGTATAGAGATAGCAGCGGTGGCAGTGGAAAGCATTAGAGGATAGCATGTATTCAAAGTTATCGTCAATATTTTGATGGACGCATACCTTAGGCATGTCGCCTATATTTTGACGCACCTATTTATCAAGGCGTTTGATATTTATTTATTATTTTTGTATGCGCATGGGCACACGATTTAGATATTTGTATTTGGACATTGTATTTGGGTACGCCTAAATTCTTGGGCGCCCATTAGCTTTATTTCTATTTGGCACAAAAGCAAACTCAAAAGCCAAAAGCGTGCTATTTTGTAATTTGGGCTATTATTTGAGCTTGAAGATGATTAATATATGAAATAGCTGCTTTTTGGAGTGCTCACACAAGGCATGGGGGGAGATTGCACCCAATCGGTCTCTTGTTCATGTCGTGCAAGCTTTCTACATTGATTTGTGTGCAAAAAGTAGAGTTCTTTTGTTCTTGGGGACCTTCTGACGCTCACTACACGCGCTTACGGCATCTGATCTGTGCACCAATCAAAGCGTGCATCAAAATTACAGCTTCTTCTTTGCTGCTCCGAACCCAAATGTGATGGCTCTGTTGGCTCCATAAGGGGGGTAAAACCCCAAGATACATGGTCATGGGTCTCCTAGATCACTCCTTCTTCCTCTTCTAATTCAAACTATAGTATTCAACCTGTCAACAACGATCGCGACTGCGCACAATTTCGTCAATTTGTTTTTTAGTGAAAAATTCAATAACTAGATAAAAAAGCAACTTGCTTTTCGCATGCCATCCTGATCTAGAAGTTTTTTTAACTTTTTTAGAACTTTTACAATAAATAATGTCAAAAACAAACTAAAACTATCCAAAAATCTAGTATTTCTAGATAAGCCATGCCACCTCACACTAGTGCTAATGACTCAGATCACATTGACTCTCTTGATCAATAAGAAAGTCAAATGATGATGCATTCTAGAGTTTTTCACACCGTCTCCATGTAGTGGTATGACATCTATCCCCTTTGAATCTGCACATCCTCTGGTATGTGCCAAAATCCTAGTTGTCATCGGATTGTGAGTCCTCCTCATCCTTTGCAACCATATCCTTTGCTTCTTCATCTTTCATATCTTCCTGGCTAGCCCTTGTATCATGGCTACTATTTTCTTCCAATTCTAGCAACTCATAGGCAGTAGATTCCTGCCTCTTGAATAATTTGATTCTTTTTCCTGCTACTAGAAGTTTTATGGCTATTCTATCTAGCTCATTTAATGCATAGGTTGCATTATCAAATACCTGTCTTACCACATAAGGTCAAAACCATCTTTTGGAAACTTTACGTATGGCACTATGTTGGTTGTCTAAACTGCTATCATAAACCAATACCCAATCCCCATCTTGTATGGTTCTTGGTCTCAGTCTATGTCTTTTGTCAAACCATTTCTTGTTCTGTATCCTTGTTGCCCTTAACTTTGCAAATTGCTGCCTATATGTCTTCTGACTTTCTTTTCAACTATCTAATGCGTAAGGCCAACAACTCCGCTCGATTCAACTCCTCCTCCCAAGGTAGCACACTCCATGTGCCTTCCATCTCTTCTATTGGTATGATAGGTTTTTGACCATACATCAATTCTATAGGCATATATCGTGTAACAGTACTATGAGTTGTTCTGTTAGCCCACAAAGCATAAGGGAGCAATCGTGGCCACTCTTTTACCTTCTCTCCACATAATTTTTCCAATGTCTTCATAATAGGTGGATGGCCTCTTTCACTTTTGCCATTTCCTTTAGGGTTATAGGCTGAAATTAAAGCAAGCTTTATCCCCAACCGTGCAAAGAAATCATGAGCTTCACCTGCATTCATCTCACCCCTATTTGCTGTAATTTTACCCACACAGCCATACCTACAAAAGATCTCTTCTAAGAGAAAAGTACACACAGCATTTGTTGTCTTAGTATATAAAGCTCTCCCTTCCACTTGATTCGTCAAGCCTTCATGGGAAAGCACAAGATACCTCATTTGCCAAAGACCTGTAGGCATTGTGACCAAATCCACCACCCACTTAAAATGAAGAAAAAATGGATATGTGGGCTGCAATCCATCTCGATGTCTCACAGATGAATACATTTGACATGTCGTACATGTTTCCACAAGTAAGAAACATCCTTATACATACCTTGCCACCAATATCTTTCTTTGATCTTTGCAAAAGTATCCCAAATACCTCTATGACCAGACCACAAGCTTTCATGAAATTCTTGCATAACATTTACTTGTGAAGCTCTGTCACCCAAAACTCGCAATCGCATACCTTGTTTCTTTTTAGCATGTTTCCATAAGTATCCATCTTTTACGAAAAACCCATAGGCTTTCCTCTTGATCTTCTTAAACTCCTCATCTGACCATTCATCTCTCTTTCTTAATGTACTGAGGTATTGACCAATGCTCAGCCACTCTCCTACATATTTGTCTTCTAGAAACACTTCTACATAAGATGCCAAATATCTAAAGTGTCTTCTCTTTGTTATCCAAGCTTTTGTTAATGATGTAGCAACACCTTGCATTGCAAAATTCACTCTTACAATATCATTTTCAGCCACAAGAAAGTCATCTGCTTCCTCCTCATCTAGTATCCCATCTTCATTCTCATAGCATGCTTGAGAAAACATGTCTACCACTAGGTTATCTATTCTTGCAATATGCTGAAATTTAGGGTTCAAAGATTAATGTATGAAATCCACCAGAGCATAGCAATGTTTGGGGTAGCACAACTAGTAATCATACCTAAATACCGGTAAACAATTGGTCTCAATGACAACATGAGCACCCATAAAATACTCCTTATCACATTTAAGGGCTGTTACAATTCCCCATAATTCTCTTTTAACATGTGGATACCTTCTCTATCATTTAGTTAATACTTTAGCACCAAACTGTATTGCATATCTTTGCCCTTCCTCATCATCTTTCCCAATGGCCCATCCAATCCCAAGTGGGCTTGTATCCACTGTAATAATGATAGGCTTTTCATGTGAATAATCAGCCTTTCTCAATGTAGGAGCAGATTTTAAGAGTTGCTTCAATTTCTTCATTGTTTTCTGATGCTTCTTTTCCTAATGAAATCTCAGATCTTTCCTCAGAAGTTGATAAAGAGCATCAGCTACATGTGCAAAGTGAGGAATCCATATAAAATAGATCACACATGCACCCAAGGATATACGCACCTCTAAAACATTGGTGCATACATCTTGCATTCTATCAATCCCATCTATTTTCACTGGTGATGGTCTTCACCCATAAGGCCTACACATATGCCCAACAATCAAAACCTCTTCAACTCCAAAGAGAGAATTTTGTCCAAAAAGAGTTAAATACACCTCTTTTAGACATGTCAAAATCCTCTCACAATCCACAATATGGTCTGCAACAAACTGTCTGCATCCATGAGCATCCATCTCTTCATTCTTTTCATCCACTGCACACCCTTTGATTGGAACATCATCCAAGAAGGGCATAGTTAATTGTTGTATAAAGTCCCTAAGTACACTATTCATAGCATTTGTCATGTGTGCCACTAAGTTTGTTGAACCTTGTGGGAGAGTACACATCCATACTAACCCCAAGGGAGTTATCATGGTTGTGATATCCCTACTTTCAATTGCAAGCTGAAACTAATCATACCCCGAGTAAAGTTCACCCAAAGAATAGATCACTTTGTCTGCAAGAGCCTCTGTAAATTCATCAACCACAAGACCTACATCCACATTTCTTATGGTCACTTTATTGACCTGTTCCATATCTTGAATAAATCTCAAAGCCCCATTGTTTTTGGGCACAGTAAACCAAGGATTTGAGTATGGGGCTAAAGAGGGCTCCAAGATCTTCATGCGATTCTTTTCATTTAGCAAATCCATCAGCTTTGGCAAGTTAGCTTTAGGCAGTGGAATAGGCCTCAAGTTCCATGGTACATGTGGCATAGTAAATATGACCATAGGAGAGTCAACATTTGGATCCACACAATCTATTTCACTTAGCTGAAATGCAAATGCCTTTCCATGCCTAGCCAACATTCACATAAAACAGTCTCTCTCAGTATGATTAACAAAAACAGTAAGAAATTTGACTAGTTTCTTCCCATCCTTGCTTCTGACTCTTGCATAAGTAGAACCCTCATCAAGATCCTTTGTTTTCATATGTACTCCTATAATATAGGGCTGTCCCAAAATCACTGCATATGAGAAATTATCTTGCACAAAGAAGTGTTGCTCTTCTTGTACATCACCAATTGTCACTTTCACATTAGGATATTGTACATCACCAATTGTCACTTTTACATTAGAAAATGTAGCATAAAGCTCTCCCGAAGAATTATTTGAAGTCCTTATACGCCAACCATGATCAGTGTCTACAGGCCATGCACCACTTTTATACAATCCATGCTCAATGACATTTATCTCAGACCCATGGTCAAGTAAAGAAACACAAGGAGTTTCACATTTTCCTATTTTCACTACCATTTCAGTGGTAGCCCTAGCCCAATGATTTCTTATGTAGTGACTTCGAGTAATAAATCCTAGAGTCTCTTCCCCATATTGTTGCATTTGCCTTACTCCACCATGTATATTGTTACAAGACAATGCATTTTCAGCCACTTTCTTCTCTTTTCCACGCACTGTCTCCATTGATTAGTAGCATCCTGGATAGATAATCCAGTACTTACTTCATGCTCATATTTAGTCCGAATACCTAACAAACCAATTTCCTCTTCAAATTACAGCAATGCACTAGTGGTATCACCAAGAACTGATACTTCCTCTTAATTATGTCA
The DNA here is from genome assembly GCF_053477565.2 of Lygodium microphyllum. NCBI lineage: Eukaryota > Viridiplantae > Streptophyta > Polypodiopsida > Schizaeales > Lygodiaceae > Lygodium > Lygodium microphyllum. The sequence continues at coordinate 94,160,026 of NC_141156.1, forward strand.
ATGATCTCATCAGGAAATTCTCGCTTGGCGTTGCCAAGCACCTCTCCCAAGGTGAATTCCACCCGACTGTTTAAGATCCATTCTTCAAGAACCTTCTTAAGATCTGTGGGTGTCTCAATGTCAGATTTCAACTTATATTGTGGCTGCTTGCCCTTCTTTTTTCCCTCTTATTTGTTATCCTATTTTTGCTCCTAACTGAACTCTTTCATAGCATGCTTGGGAGGTGGTTGATTTGTAGCTTTAGGCTGATCCACACTTCTTCTTGTCATTCTTTTAGATTTCCCTACATTATCTTCATCTCTTTTTCATTTTCCTTCCACAAGTACATCTGTGTTTTGTACCTTTGCTAAATATGCATACACTCAATATGCATCTACCAATGATTCCCAACCAGTTATGCCATGAATGTCTTGCCCTGCATGAGACATTTCACTATCATTGACCTTTCTCTTTTCAACTGCATGTAAAGCATGTGTCCATATTTCAGCCTTTGGACCAACCATCACTTGGTCATGCATTTTATCCAATTGTAGACTAAAAGTAGAAGCATGTATCGCCACATAAGCATTTCAAACTGCCAAATCTTCCAAAACCTTCACATACCTCCCTTTCCAAAATTCAAAGCAAGAGGAACTATCGTTTCTTGTGCATGGATCTTGCCATCTTTTCAAAAGATGAGCTGTCGTGCCAAGGCCTTGTGATAGGCAACACAATCCTTTCTCTCATGCTGCAAACTATCACACCACATACACATTTTTCCTAGCTTAGGGGCTACTGCCCATCCCCTTTCCTCTTGTTCCTTTTCATCCAATTTTGCAACCTTCAATTGAAGACCCCACATGCCTTTGACCAATTCATCTAAGACATCTTCCCTAACAGAGACAACAATAGCAGATACAACAATAGGGTTAACCACAAAAGTAGATGGCTTACTGGATACATTAACTGTCTTGCCCGTAACAATGGGCAAGCTAGAGACATGCAATCTTTCTCTTCTTCTATGCTTTTTCACAAGTGCAGTAAGAGCTTCCTTGACATGTTTCCACTCTGTTTTAAGACCTGTCTCTATAGTCTGATCCTCTAGCAAATCATCAAGCTTCTCTTGAAGCTCAGTATCAACTGTATGTAGAAACAATTCAATTTTCTGAATTACAAGAGCTCATTTTTTTGCAAGATCCAATTGCTCAAATCGACTTTCAAATTCTCTTAACAATTATGTAGCCACAAGACCGTTATTGGGTTGTAAAACCCACTCCTAAAAAGTCTTGCGTATAATAAAACTGGTATCTTCAATATAAAATTCTTCCCTTAGTGTCTTCTTGAAGGCTACCTAGTCAGCATCTTGCATGTATAATTCAGTAATCTGTGCTTTCAGTTCATGTACAATAACACGTACAAAATACTGACTCCATGCAGGTTGAGCCACCCCAAACAATTCCATCTTCTGAGCATAGGTATGTACATATGCAGATACAGTCCTACCATTGAATAACTTCACCTCACGCTCAACTACTTGCAAAGCATTCATCACAGCAGTTTTTGTTTGAGCAGAAGCTTGCATCACCTGTTGTTGTTGTTGTTGTACCTACATAAGCATATTCATATTTTGCACCAACTGTTGAAAAACATCACTCAAGATTGTGTTCAAAGGTTCTCCCATCTTGTCTTTCCTTCTTCTGATGACCTTTCACGTCAGGTTCACCAATGTCGGAGGGGTTTTTGTTGAAAAGCCGAATCCACCGGGGATCAAAAGGTAGAAGGAAGTAAAGATAGAAGATAAAGAATACACAAGAGGTAAACACAATAATGACCAAGCACAATGAATCAAATCAATAGGTATTGATAGAACACACTACTTAGAAGTACTCTCCATGCATTAGATCTTCTGAAGCTTCTTTCGTAGAACAAAACGTGCATCAAAATTACATCTCTTTCTCTGCTGCTCGGAACCCAAATCTGATGGCTCTATTGGCTCTAGAAGGGGGGTAAAAACCCAAGACACCTGATCACAGATCTCCTAGATCACTCCTTCCTCTTCTAGTTCAAACTGTAGTATTCAACCTATCAATAGCAATCGCGACCACGCGCGATTTTATCAATCTATCTTTTTTTGTGAAAACTCCAATAACTGACTAAAAAAGTAACTTGGTTTTTGCATGCCATCCTAATCTAGAAGCTTTTTTAACTTTTTTGGATTTTTTATAATAAATAATATAAAAACATGATAAAAGTATCCAAAAATCTATTATTTTTAGATAATCCATGCCACTCACACTAGTACTAATGACTCAAATCACATTGACTCTCTTGATCAATAAGAAAGTTAGATGATGATACATTCTAGAGTTTTTCACACCATGTTCGCGTAGTGGCACAACAACGTCTTGATATGCTTGACACACATTGAGTAGTCGATTTATGCTACTTGAGCATTCGGATAATTGAGATTGGGATCTTCACTTGGATGTTACATAGTTAATATGCAGTGGTCCTCACATATGTACTTAGGCTGATTTGGGCTTTGCACTTCGTGAGCATATACCTCTTTGTGTCAGGTCTTGCCTGTGTTGTGTACACTTTGCCCTATTATAGAGGGGGTGTATTGGTTTACTAATGGATTCATTTGACATGCTTGGATGTTCAGTGGATGTTTGTATGAGTGTCACATTTTGATTTATGTGTGCTTAATGTTGGTTATGCTTTGACAGTCAATGGTTGACTTGGTGCATTCATTTTGCCTACAGTTTGCTCTCATTGTACCTAGCTGTAATTTATTATAGCAAGCAGTTATGCATGGAGTGATGTGGAATGTTCATGTTGAATCATCTTCATTTTATGTACTTTTGATGGTACTTGGTGGGTAGCATCATTAGCTGTCAGTTCATGGTCATTTTGCCTTGGTTTTGGTAGTAGTTGGGTTGTTTATAGTAGAAAATAGTAATCAGTTTTGAACTGTCTATACCGTTTTGGACTGCAGTATGACATCTTCTTCCATTGATAGTGTTATCTTCAACATCACTAAGCTTGATGGTACAAATTATGCCTATTGGAGTAGCCAAGTTTGGCATGTATTGGCGCAGAAATCTCAGATCAAGCCACTAAGGATGCATGGCGAGCAACCTGAAACTATGACTGATGACGAATGGGATGAGCTTGATGAGTCATGCAAGTCCACTCTCATCTTATCTCTCACTGAACAGGTGCATTACAATGTGGTTGAGGAAGCACAAAGTGCTTGGTAGCTTTGGGATAAAATTAAGAATCTCTATAACAAGAAAAGTCCAACAAGTTTGATGTATTGGTTGAAGCAACTTATGGACCTACGAGAATATGACAATGTCTGCTCATTTGAACAAGATATTCTCAAGAACTTGAATTCGCAGGGTGTTGCCTTCAATGATGAGGTTACTTCATTGTCTTTGCTTGGGACTCTAAGTGATTCATGGGATGTATTCCGCAATGCCGTATGTGCTCCTACTACTATTCTTAACTCGCTTGATATAGAGAGTGCTCTTTTGCAAGAAGAGATCAACCATAAGAACTTGGATGACTCTCATGTGTCGCATGCTTTGTTTGTTAGAGGCAAAGATGGTAATGGAAAGAATAACCATGGGAAAGGCGGTGACAAAGACTCATAGAAATCTAGGCCTAAGTCACCTATAGTAAGTTGCACAGCAAGTCTCATGGAAGAAATGCTAATGTGGCATGTCATCATTGCAGCAAGAAGGGTCACATAACCCCACAATGTCATGAGTTGTGCAATGAGAAGAGCAAAGAGAAGGGGAAAGATAAAGTACAGGAAAAGTCCTCTAATCATAGTATTTTTCCAGTGAAATCCAGTGTGAAAATTGAGGAGATAAATGTCATGTAGACTGATGACTTTGATGGGGAGTACATACTTGCAGCTAGTTTTTTTGATGCTATTGATCGAGGTTTACTCTCTGTATGCGCAGTGCTGGCTTTTGGATTCTGGTGATCATTTCATGTTACACCTTGCCTTGAGTGGTTCCATTCCTACTACGCTATCTCTGGTTCACTTCACTTGGGTGGGACATGTCACTTGCTATTGTTAGCATTGGGGATGTACACCTGTAGTTCTCTATTTGCAGTACTTTTTTGTTACAGGATGTATGTCATGTACTTGCGCTTACACGTATTCTTATGTTTGCAGAGGGCAGCTTGAAGATGCTAGATTTTATGTTTCATTTGGAGATTTTGCCTGGAAGATCACCCGTAGTAGACTTGTGCTTGCTAGAGGTGCCAAGACTGGCAGCCTCTATCCTCTTGTAGTTGATGGATCCTCTTTTGACCATGTTTTGTTAGTTATTTCTATCCCACATGTATCTCTTTGGCATGCATGTTTGGACAATTTGTCCTTGAAGGGAATGAAAATGCTTTTTGGTTTGTAGTACTTACCACCCCTTGACTATGCATGTTTTAATTCATGTGAGCATTGTCTTCATGGATAGACAGAGACTAGGTATACGGATAAGAAGTCTGGTAGGACATGCAAGAGTGAGCCCTTGGCATTGGTACATTTGGATGTCTATGGGTCTATGCCATGTCAGCCTATAGGTGGTGCAAAGTATTTTGTGACATTCATTGACGATTTCTCATATAAAGTCTAGGCTTATCCCATTAAGCTTAAGTGAGATATCTTGGTTGTGTTTTAGAGATGGCTTGCATTAGTTGAGAACCAGAGTGGGCATAGGCTGAAATGCCTTAGGATTGACAATGGGGGAGAATATGTGTCATGTGCCCTTGAGTAGCTATGTGATGAGAGGGGTATTAAGTGACAATTGACCGCCCCCTACACTCCACCCTCGAATGGTTTGGTTGAGCGGATGAATAGAACCATCCATGAGTGTGTATGGAGTATGCTTAACCATGCAGGCCTACCATAGACCTTTTGGACTGAGGCAGTTAGTATAGTTGTGCATGTCATCAATAGATCACCTTCTAGTGGTTTGGATTTCCAAGTTGTAGAGAAGGTATGGACTGGGAAACCTACATCTTATGCATAACTATGTGTCTTTGGATATGAGGCATTCTGCTATGTGCCCAAGGATAAGTGGACCAAGTTGGATCCTAAGAGTATCAAATGCATTTTCCGTGGCTATAGAGATGCATGCAAGATGGGTTACTGCCTCTAGGATCCACAGGTGCGGAAAGTCATCTGCAGCCATGATGTAGTCTTCCATGAAGACAAGATGCATAGGGAGCCTAAGAAGGTGGTAGAGATACGCATGATTATATTCCAAGAGGAGCTAGGTGGTACTACATAGCCAGTTGGACAGCCTTAGTAGCAGTTGTTACACATGGCCAAGATATTGGACAAGATGCTAGACATGTAGCAGAGCGTGCAGTGAGACAGTCTACTAGATGTCCACCTGATCAATTTGAGCCCTCGATGCATTATGTCTTGGTTACAGATACAGGAGAGCCTCTCAGCTATGATGAGGCTATGCGCAGGGGTGACAATCACTCCTTGAAGAGGGCTATGCAATCTGAGATGGACTTGTTGCATAAGAATATGACTTGGGATTTGGTTGCATTGCCTAACGACAAGAAGGCTTTGCCATGCAAATGAGTGTTCAAGCTGAAAAGTACCCATTGGGCACCCCAAGATAGCTTATAAGGCAAGACTTGTTGCTAAGGGTTCTAAGCAAGAGCATGGAGTTGACTTTGATGAATTTTTTTCTCCTGTGGTCAAGATGACCACCCTATGCTTGGTTTTGGCCTTAGTCACGGAGCTTGACTTGAACATGTACTAGATGGATGTCAAGACTGCATTCTTGCATGGGGATTTGCATGATGAGATTTACATGAAGCAGCCAAAGGGATTTGCAGAACCTAGTAGGGAGCACCTAGTGTGCAAGTTGAAAAAAAGAATTTATGGCTTGAAGCAAGCACCGAGGGAGTGGTATCATAATTTTGATGCCTTTATGTAGTCATTGGGCTATAGCACAAGTGCTATGGATCCGTGTCTTTACATGAAGAAAGCCCGTGATGGCTCATTGCTTATTTTGGAACTTTATGTGGATGATATGTTGATAGCAAGGAAAGCTCATGATGAGCTAAATGCTCTTAAATCTCAGCTGAAGAAAATCTTTGAGATCAAGGATTTGGGACAAGGCTCTCACATTCTTGGTATGCGCACTAAGTGCGATAGGCATTAGGGACTACTTTATCTCTTTCATAGAGGGAGTACATTCATAAAGTCCCTGAGCATTTTCGCATGCAAGACGATGTGAAACTTATTGGCTATCCATTACCTTCTTATGTGAAGGTTTCACAAGCCGATTCTTGGTAGACAAATGAGCAGAGGGCTGAGATGACCAAGATCCCCTATGCATCAGCCGTAGAAAGTTTGATGTATGCCATGATAGCGCTCGTCCAAATATTTCCTTTGCAGTTGGTATTGTGGCATGCTGTATGGCTATACCTGAAATCAAGCATTGGGATGCCATGAAGGGTATCATGAGATACTTGAAAGGCACATCAGATATGTTTATTTGCTATGGCAGCTAGGATACAAGAGTTGTGGGGTACATAGACTCTAATTATGCTGGACATACAGATAGTGGAAAGTCCACTTATGGCTATATATTCACCTCTGCTAGAGGTGGATTCAAACAACAATATGCTATGGTCACTGAAGGACAATGATAGACTAACCAGAGATGTCGTGGTTGGAAATGGGATAGAAAAAATGATAGATGTTGCAATGGAGAAGAAAGTGAATTGTTTTTGTATGTTGCACCATGCATCCATGGAGACGTGGCTTGCTAGATATGAGCAAGCCAGGAAAGATCGGGAAGAGGCACAATTGGAATTTCAATGCAATACATGCCATGGATTGAGTTGATATCCTAAGGGCATGGAGGATATGTCATGGTTTATGTCTATGCGATGGTTGCATGGAGCTTTGATCGCTGCTTCTTGCAAAGGGATGGAGGTCTCTACTAAGGAGTGGGAATTCTTGAGGGAATGTAGTCTGAAGGTGACCACATGTTTTATAAGATGTTGTATCCAGATTTTATATGTGACAACTAATCTAACTCTTTCAATGTACAATACAAAATATACAGTGCGGCGTGGTCACATGGGTGACATTTCCATGTTAAGTGCATTGTAAAAATGCGCTTCACAATGGATTGTGGTGTCATGGCAAAGGATGAGCAAGAGAGTGGATGGCGAGCCATAGAACCAAGCATCATTATAAATTAGATGGAGTATTTTGAAAACTTGCAAAGCCTAATGTTAGTGGATTACCGCAACTTGTCCATGATCATATTCAATGTGCAGTGTTTCAACGTGGTATTGGAAGGAGGCGGAGCAATCGTTCGGCGAGGTCAATCTGGATTTCTCAAAATAGATTCTGAGAAAAGATGGATGGATTTATGCGACATGTTTGTCTTGTTGGCCCATTGTGAACAAGTATATGAACTTTGAAAAAAAAAATCACAATACAAATATGTCACAAATGTTGAATCTCTCTTATATGTGATTTTGAACATGTAATTTTCTATCCAAATCCCCGACAACCTTGATGGTGGTATATTGTGCCTTCAACTCCTCAGAGTGTGAGAGTGTATGATGAAAGCAATGTTTCCAGCATAGATGAGGAGAGTATGTAGGTGGAGGGGTCAATATTGCAAGGAGGAGAGGCCGAAGATGGCTTGGAGCATGTAGAGGAGGTAGATTTCGCTAACAATGGATAGAAAGACAAGAGGCCAAGAATTCTTTGAAAACGAGGTGGACTCACCCTTTTGTGGTGACCTATCTATTGAACTTCCAGTGTATGCGGAGTTTTCCCATGAGATTGACATGGAATCATAGGCTACATCATACTTGTAGCATCTGCCTACTCAATTCGTTGATGAATTGCTTATAAGGATGCTCTAGAATATGCTTAAATAACATTAGTTTTTTCAGAGTTATAGTATTGTGCTTTGCTTGAATCTTTATATTGATTATGCTAACATCATTTTCTGTCTGTGTAGAGTAACCTTTCATTATATTTGGAGAGTAGGATGAGTCAAGGGATGAGTGATGAGAAGTTACATGAGATATTCACAAATATGTCTCTAGGTCAGATAGCTCGAAGTAGACGAGGAGCTCTCTCAAACCCTAAACTATTAGGTCATTCCATTAGATCTACTTTGACACACTCTAATGCTTCAGTTTCTAGTAGAAAAGCTTGATGCTCCAAACTGGGACCGGACAAAGGGAGTGGTTATAGGGGGATAGTGCAGAGATGTGGATGCTGTGAGCTTATGATTGGCTCAAGATACATATGCTACTCCTCGTTCTCATATAGGCTCAAGAGAGGGTGGCTCAGTTGGGTGTTGTGGAGGTATCGATGTAGTGTCTCCATGTCTCATCGTTCCGGTAGAGGCATGCCACCCATAGAGTTTGTCAAACCTGTGGGGACATATATTCTAGTGACTCTCAGTCATCCGCAAGTGGTACTTCTATGGGTGCTACTCCAATAGATACCACTCCTGTGGATACGAGATGTATGAAGGTCTCCTAGTTATGCCCAAGAGCACGGTCATAAGTGGGGGAGGATACACCTTAGACATACCCTAGAGGGGTATGGATACCTCATAGATGACAGGATAGGAGCCATAATCATGAATGATGAGGGAAAGAGGGTTATCTCTTGCATGAGAGAGTTGTGCCAACAAGTTTTTTGGCACAACGTGTTGGACCATTGGAAGAACATACCCGAGGGGAGCAAGGACAACATAGTAGTATCGTTGCACGAGGAGTTTTCGGTACCTACCATGACAGATAGGTTTTCCACTGGCTAGATGATGGAGTGAATGCATGCGTACATGTCACACAGATGATTGGACACGCGTAAGGCACTCAAGAGTGGCGCCTAAAAGCCTAAGTGGCTAGATGCAAATGACCAGTAGAGACTCATGGAGGACTACAAATTCTCTAAGACACTCGCAAGAGTCAGCAGCAGGAGGTAGCAAGGGCAGGATTCGAGGAAGGGGTGGTCCATCATCTTGGGAGTGGTAACCACAAGACTTATCTAGACGACTTTGTGAGTTTTCCTTTTGTTTTCTCACTTTCTTATTTGCAATATCACTTGTACTAACAATCTATTTCTAACAGTTGTATTCTATTTTCTTTGGAGCACTCCATTACAAACCATGATCCCACCAATCTGGAGACTCAATATGCAGAGAGACATGGTGTCACTGTAGTGATCAATAGACTATATGCACGCGACGGTTGAGTAAATCAATCATCTTTCTTGTCCATATAGTTACTATTTTTATTAAAATGCATTATGTACAGTGGACTAATATGTAGTTGTTCATTTTTCAGAGTTCGTTTGATGCTCCTTTGCATTGAGATTATTGGTAAATCAAACTCAAGAGGACTAAATGTAAAGTGGGATAGCATCAGTTCACATGGTGAACATAGGACTATATGTGTGCTTAAGAGTGTGCTAGTATGAGTAACCTAATCTATGATGCAAGGTAATATGTCCATGTGTGTATAGGCTAGAATCTAGGAGAGTACCATGTGTGGTGTGGAGTGAATCATGGAGAAATTAGAGGAGAGATTATAGGATATGGTTTCTAGTTCATGAAGTCATCAATGATGTCAAGTTGTAAAATCTCTGGTCTATATATTCTAGCTCTCTCATGAATAAATAATGTTCATTGTGTACCTTCTATTGCTTTTATTGCCTCATTTTCAATATGGTATCAGAACCTTGTCCTTCATCTTATACTACCATTATACTCTAGCCATGAGCAAAAGAATACTTCCAATTGATGGAGACTCCTTGCAGTAGCTGGCTCCTTTATATTCAAGTAGCCCAGCTCCCTCGCAATGACAATGAAGCCTACAAAGACTATTACTCAAAACTTGAATGATGTCAGATCATTCTCCTTATGATTGTCACTCTAATATGATGGCATTGTAACCCAACCCACAGATGCTTCAGTACACAAAACCCTCCAAAACCGCAATAGTTTTGATGACTTCTAGTGATGTGAGAGCATCGAGATCTCCTGCCTTTTGGATGCTATGAGATATATCCTCCCCCTTGAAGACCACAGCCGTAGGTCCCAGAGTTGCCGAGATGGCCGACTTCCTCCACATGCCCTACGAGTGTGGTTTAGCAGAGAACCCTCTCTTCATTTATCATTGCATTTGGAAAGTATTTAATTACTATTGCAATGAACATGCATTTGTATGGGGATGATAGTTTCTTCTGCCCCAAGGAGGAATAGTTCTTTTCATTATGAATAAATTCTTGGGTGCTTGTGCTCTCCAAGATTAGTTAGGAGTTTTTTTGTATTTTTTTGATTAAGACGCCTTCGAAGGATAATGACTTAAGCTTCAATTTCTCTGGAACTTCATTTCATACATGGAAAACTAGGATCAAGTTGGTCCTCATGAAGAAAATTTTATGGAATATTGCAAATGGAAAGGAGAAGAAGCCTCGGGATCTTGCTCAAGCCACTACATGGGAAGTTCACGACAACAAAGCACAAGCCATAATCAAGCTAGAGTTGGATGATACCTACATCCATCATGTGGATGAATGAAACAATGCCAAAGACACTTGGGATGTTCTAAATACTCTCTTTGGATCCAAGTCAAAGAGTTCCAAGTTTGGACTTCTAGATGAGTTTTTCCATTTTGAAATGAAGCCTTAAAATACTCTCTTTGTCATTGAGTTTTTCCATCATGAGAATCACTGACAAAGAAGAGCATGATGAAGAAGAAGACCAAGAGCATCAAGAGGAATAACCCCAGAATCTCAGCATGGAAGTGAAGAAGAAGGGGGCCTCTAAAACTCCTTCAACTTCATTTGATGACCGTTTATTTTGAATAAAGATGTAACCCTGGCACATAAACCTCGTCTTGATAATGTATACCAATCCCAAAGGAAAACTCATTGTAAGTCATGGATAAACCTCTAATCCAAGTCCCCTACACCTTCCACACCACTGAGAAACCACGTCCCTATGTTGGTCATGGATGATCAAGTCATATCATACCTAAACTATTGTACATCTTGAGTTTGAGAGGGTGTATTGGTAAATCAAACTCAAGAGGACTAAATGTAAAGGGGGATAGCATTAGTTCACACCGTGAACATAGGACTAGATGTGTGCTAGTGTGAGTGACCTAATCTATGATGTAAGGTAGTATGCCCATGTGCGTGTAGGCTAGAATCTAGGAGAGTACCATGTGTGGTGTGGAGAGAATCATGGAGAAATTAGAGGAGAGATTATAGGATCCGAATTCCAGTTCACGGAGTCATCGATGATGTCAAGTTGTAAAATCTCTAGTCTATATATTCTGGCTCTCTCAGGAATAAAGAATGTTCATTGTGTGCCTTCTATTGCTTCTATTCCCTCATTTTCAATAGGGCAAAGATTTCGGGTGGAGATTATTTGTAGCTCATGCTTGGATTCCTAGAGAAAATATGCTCTTCTTTTTTGATCATGTGATTTATGCAGGCATCTTCTATGTAGTATGTTATTATCATCCTTTATATCTTGCCATAATTTCATGAGTTTTCATCAATGATTTTGTACTTATTCTATGTATCAATCTTGTGGATTCAAATACATTTTGTGCTCATCTTGACGACCATTGTGCACTTAATATGTAATCCATTTGTAGAATATAAATACATCACATAGCGCTATATGTGACAAGGCAGCTTATTTCCCTGCCATAATTTTCTTTTCTCTATAACCATCACTATTAGTATCGTGAATTTACTGCACATGTCTCTATTGGCATTGCAATATGGGTCGCAAAGCATTGGTATTTGCATCGTTATTTACTAAGAAAAACCAACAAAAATTACGATGCTAATAACAATGCAAATAGCAAATGGTTTTATGGAGATGCTAATACTGATGCAATTAACGATGACAGAGGTAATTTTTTTAATGAACATTTTCATCTCTTTGAACATCGATATGAGGACTGTATCTTACAGTAGCACAAGTGTTTCTAAAGTTTGGCCTTGATTATAACAATTTTCATGTATGTGTCAATATTGTGTGCTCTTTCTACGAGAATACAAGTCCATGGAAAGGTTGGAAGTGTGGTGCTCACAACAATCACTAAGACCTATAGGGACAAACCGTCCCCCTCATAAGGTTCTTAGACACTTCTCACTTATACCGCACATCTCTCAAATGTTTTGAACATCAAAAATGGCCAGTTTGATAATGTGGCATGTGCAAAATAGGTCCACAAATGGAATTTAATGAATACTAGTAGACTATGGAGCATGAGTCACATTGACTCTACCTTTCTAAGCTTTCTACAAGACCCAAGAAAATTTTGGCTTGTTCTTGCTATTTCCCTAAATGGAGGATGACTAGACAATGCAAAGGGCATGTGAAGCAACATAGTAATAGGTGCCATGCACGTTCATGGGAAAATCCATATTCAGTACCTACAGTAATGGCACATGCAGCAAAATCGACATTGAAAAGAATACAAACACTGTGGGATCAAAGATATTCAACCCACAACTTACTTTTGGTATAGGACACAAAGCAAAAAAACCCAATAAAGCTTCTTACGCAAGAGTATAACCATTGGAAGGCTTGATTTGAATAGACCTCTCTCTCAAAATATGCCAATTTCTACATAAGGACTGTAACCATCTTTGCAACAACATGAAATAAACAATAGTAGTGTAGGCTGATTGCAATGAATGTGTAAAGTTTAACAAAATCTTCAGAATGATTATGCATAGCATCTTCGTATTCAATAGGGCCATCTAAATGGAAAAAATAGTTATCAATGTGAAAATGATGTGAATGTATATATTCAATAAATATACTGGCACCACTAAAAGAACTTTTAAAGATTACAAACAAGTCATGTCAATTGTTTGACTTTTGATCAACAATAGTCAGGTCAATAGTCAAACAAACAACCCTCCAACTCAAAGATGGAAACTACTTTAAGATAAGAAACACAATAGTCTTCATAATAACATGACAAAAACAACATTATTGCTATATGTTTGCAATGAAGTGCTAGACTAAATTTTATATGCATAGTGACTATGCATTTACATCTACATATTGAAAAGGACCACCAAAACTAGAAAAACAATTATCAAAGTGTTCAACCAATATTCATAGTGTTCAAAACATGATGTAGCAATAAGAGTTGTCTTACTATCACACAAGAAAAAAGAGGATTTAAGTGAAAAAAGAACATCCTAAGAACTATGCATTACTGTGAATGTTATGCATTCAGCAATGGCTTTTCTAAGTAATGTTATATTGATTTACATATGTGAAAGTATGGCAATCTGCTTAATAGTATAGAATCTCAAAAGTTTAGAATTACACAAGTTTGTGAAAGATGGTTCCTTGTTCTTTAAAGAAGAAAATTAAAAAATACAATGAGTATATTGGGAGCACATTTGCTCAATTGTACATGCAAGAGAGGTTACTATTAGTATAATGGCTGGTTGTAATTAAGTACTATAAATTAGCTTTAGGGGATTTTAATTGCTTTACAAGCTTGGAATACTTATATTTTTCTCTTCTACATACCATTAATGTAAGTTTCTCACTATATTTTAACAACTTGACTTAGAGCCAGATTTCATGGAATGGGGCTCAACTTAAAGACAAATTTCATGGACTGGAGGCTAAAGCATTAACCAATTTGAAAACCATACCTAGTGCAAGAAATTTGTATAAAGGTATGACATGTTGCATACACTATAGAAAGCACAAGCTTTCTTCCAAACCTTGAAACAAACTAAGAATAAATTGTAGCTAGTGAATGAATGTGTTGGTTAGCATAGATACGATAGGACTACTACGACATCTTGAACATTGCAATGCTTACTAATAAACAAAAGAGGCATGTTGCATGTACATTAGGTAGCTAGTGCATTTTGTAAATTCGATCATATAAATCTTCTTATATTACTGTTAAAAAGGTTTAGGCACTCTTAGAGCTTGTTATATAAATCTTCTTATATTACCATTAAAAATTTGTAGGCACTCTTACATCTTGTCATCCAATGCATGCATTCCATGCAGAAAAAGAAAATCGTATCACAAATTGTTTCAACTTCATGAGCAATAGATTTTTGCAAAGTTTGCAAATACATGTCAAAGCAATAAGAGGTGGCACGATTTGAGTGGCATGTTTTGAGGAATTCAAGAGGTGCATAGAGCATGAGAAGGTCCTTAGATTGTAGTAGTATTAAATGAAAAAAGAAAGATTGAGCCAAGGTGTTTGAGAAGTGCACCACTAGAAGGACATTCACCTCTTAACAAACACACAATTAAAATGTGATTGTAAGAAATACCATGAGCATGGAATGCTCCTCTCAACATGCACATCGATGTTGGTCAATGGTACAATAAGAAGCAAAAATCTTTAACAAATAGCTTTATTCTGATGGGCAGAGGGAGAATCCAATATATATCATGCATGATATGCTAAAACAATTCATTTATCAGAATGATGAGGTTTGTTGAAGAGTCATACTTGGCTTCAAATAATTATGGGAGAAACATGTAGACACAAAAAGGTGCAAATTCAATGTAAAGCACCCATTTCATATTCGATTGGAGTTTTATTTAGCAAAAATAAAATTCTAATTTAACATGTCTAAGGAGGAGCACATGAAAAGGCTAAAATTTTCAATGAATTACTTTATTTTGATGCATAGTGAGACAATGCAATTTTTGAAATGCAAGCTAGGAACAAAAATTTCATTTCTCTATATGGCAAGGTAGATTGTAGAAGCATACCTAGCTTCAAATTAGTTTGCCAAAAAATGCAAAAATAAAGATGTGCAATTTCATGAGTTTTCACAAATGTAAAACAACCATTTAACCTCAAATTGATGTTGGAGTGGAGAGAAAACAAATTGAATTGATCAAAATTAACAAGGATTCTATAACATGAAATGGAGTGATGGAAAAATCCTCCCAGCAATTCTATACATGTTGGCCATAGACCCAGAATATGAAGACAACATAAGCACAAAAGTGTGTTTGCAGAGAACCCAATAATGTTGATTAATTATAGAAACAAAATTGCATGGCATGTAGAGAAATGGTACAGTAGTGTATGGAGAGGGATATTCAAGAGGCATACATGAAGGAGAATGATGATTGTGTAGAAAAATTTGGGAGCATGCCCTTAATGCAACATATATAGACTCATTGTTGACAACCATTGGCATCAACATGTAGAGGATCAATGGATGCCGTAGTGGGAGACTAGTAGAACCACATCATGGTACATCAAATGAGGGAAGTTGGCTTGACACCGTTTAGATCATCTACATGCACGGTGAAAAGGCCATGGTGAATGGGCAAAATTTGGACCGAGAAAGGAAGATGTCGCTTAAACCCTACAAGAATGTCCTAGGAAGTGACTTTCTAGGGAGGGTCTTGTTAGAATAAAGTTTGGATAAGATAAGGATATGCAAACATGTGGAAAAAAGGATCCCATAGTTATCTTCATTGTAAATATTCTAGATGCTTAGAATAGCAGCTCATCTACCTCATTTAATGTACCATGTATATATATAGCTACTAGCAATGAAATCAACTATTGCAGTTCACTCTACTTTTCACATTGTGTCTCTCTCAATACCATATTAGAGAATTTGGAAATCTTCCAAGTTTCACTTGAACACAATTTAGCTATGGAGGCTTGAACTCGTAAGCAAGAGACATGAAGATTGATGACTAGACACATACTTTCACTCAAGTGAATTAGGTTCCAAGATATATTAGCTTGGACTCATAAACACAATCTTGAGTGGATAGAGTTATAAACTCTAAGTACAAAGTACAATAGCATTGCATTAAAAAGTGAACCAAGTACATGCTTTTATAGCTTTCTAGCTTCTCCACTATCCTCATTGTGCATATGGGATTCAGGACATCTCTTCTTGGAGCATAAATCATTTTTTATTTCTCAACGACCCCTCTCAAATGATGAGTCCCTACACTTGTTGGCTTTTGCCCCCTCTTCTTGATAACATGGCTTGGGAGACTAGCTCATAGGCAACCTAGTTAAGTTAAAGCTTGAGAGTTTACATCTTTGGCAAGGGTTTTTACAAAGCAAATCTACTATAGGAACAAATTCCTTAGAATAATCTGACAAAGTTGTTGATGGTAGCGGAAGCATCTTCTTCTTCTTCTTCATTCATGAATTGACTTTGGTGGTTGTCATTCTGCATCTACTGTGCTCTTTTCTTGTGAAAACATTCACTGGCAATATGGCCAGTCTTACCACAATAATGACATGTCCTTTGACTTTTGTTGTCAATGTTGATTCCTTAACCTCTTCCTTTGGGTCCAGTAGCTCCTTTGGTGTATAAGAGATTTTCCCTAGATGATGGGATACCATATTTTGCATTATTGTTCCTCTGTTTGTTCTCTTCATCAAGAAGAGAGTGCTCAATATCTTTAAGTGAGAGATTGGGAACATTACTTAGTGTTGAAACAAGGTTCTCATATGGTTCGTGATTAACACTGGCAAGTAGCTCTGCTATTGCCTCATGCTCATCAATGTTCTTTTTAAGAGTCACTAGTTGAGTTTTAAGGCTCTTGAACTTATTGATGTTTACAGTCATAGTAGATACATTGTCTTTTACATCCAACTTATAAAACTACATAAGTAATTTTACTTTCGAGTTCTTTGCTTGTGTACCAAAGATCTTGTCAAGTTCTTCCCATGCCTTCTTTGCATCCTTGATGCAAGAGATGCAGTGTAATACATCATCTAATAGACCCGAGGCAATAATTCCTAGAGCTTTGTTATTCATCTTCTTCCATGCCTTTGTTTTAGGCTAGTCTTTTGTAGCATCTTCCTCTTTAGCATCTTGTTTCTTGTCATTTGCATCATCTTCCTCAAAGAGATCCTGGAGGTCTTTTCTCATGAGATGGCATATGGTTTTCTCCTTCCAGGCGTGAAAGCCTTCACCAGTAAACTTTGCTTCCTCTAGGGTTCCATACAATCGATTGTTCTTTCAGCTCCTGTAGCTCAAGGAGTTGAACCATTGCAAAAGATATTGCATGGGAGTACACTTTCATAGTGAGCTTCCAAAGCCATATGCTCATAGGATAGATCATGCAACATAGGAGACTAATCTCTATACGACCTATAATCGACACAGTTCTGGGCAATGATGTCAAATTCTCATAATGCGAGGCTCTAAAGTGAACAATGTGTAATATTTCTGTTAAAAATATTATAAGGCCATGTGAAGTCTCAGGAAAATGACAATGTTGCATTGTGGTTTGGGATGGGTTAGTCTTTACTAATACACTCTCCACTGTGCCCAAACGAAACATGGCTTAACGAAATCGCATACTTTTCATGAGAACCTCCTCTTGGGAGAAGGATATGGGATTAATATTGGATTTAATGAAAAAATTTTTAATCCTCTTTCCCCCAAACGAAGGGTGGCTGAGGGAAGAGGATAGTTCTAATTGGAGAATGTAGAGGTGGAGGGGAGGGACTGCATGCAGGATCCATGTGGGAGAGGGAGGCCCTACCCGCCCTCTTCCCATAAATACCTACTCCTCTAAAGATCAAGGAGGGAGGTCATGAGGCTGATAGACCGTGAGGGAGAGAAGAAGGCTGTGACGACGACTGTGGGAGGACCATTGTGTGGAGGAAGGGAGAGAGTGAACGGTGCTGCTGTGCCGTGTGGAGGGAAGGAAAAGAGAGCTGCGTCGTGACAAGTACCGCCGAGTCCAAACGCCGCCTACTATCGTGAAGTGGCCGCCGTCATCAAGGCTCCAGATCGCCACATGCTGCAACCCATAAGCCTTAGAAGCTTCTAAGGGGGCTCTTTAAGCCCCTTTTCCCCCCTAGCATCCCCCAAAAGCCACCTTAGCCCACTCCCCTTGACCTCAAAAACCATTAAACCCCCCGTGCTTAAATCTATAAGTCCCTTCTTGTGTTTTTTTTGAAACCCCATGTTTCACCCCTCTCATATTATTTTTTTAACACACCCCCCTAAGCCCCTTTTTAATCCACCCGTGTTTCCTTTTTCCTTACACACCCTTTTCCTCCCCCGTGCTATAAGCCTTCACCCTTCACCTTTCCCCTTTCACCCCGGGTTAAAATCCCTAAAGCCTTTACTACTCCGTGTCCCAAAACCTCTCCAAAAATCCCCCTTCCTATACCTTTTACCCCAAGCCCAAAGATCTCCCAAGGCCCTTCATATGTTTTTTTGAAACCACACTCACACACACCATTTCCACCGCGTATAAATCCCTATAGGGCCTTTTTCTTTTAGGCTTTATAAACCTTTCCCTCTCCGAAGAAGCTAAGACCTTAAAGATCTTGTTACCCCTTTCTCGTGGTCAATTCCTTAATGATTCCTTGACTCGAAAGAGAGAAGAGGAATAATGAAGCGACGGTGAATTCCGAAAAGGAGTGTGAAGCTACATTCACGTTCCAAGGATTACAACTGCGATGCTGCCTAAGAAAGTCCAAGGAGTAGCTGCGGGAGGGTCACCTCCTAGTATCCATGTGGATATCTCACCCCGAAATAAGGTTTTTCCTTCTTAAATTTTATATCGGTTTTAATTCAATCATGCAAGTTGAATTGTTAGGGATAAGATATATTTTGTCCTAGTTATTTACGATGAAGGAATTTAGTTTAATTGAACATGAAAAGTGGATAATGTATAAAACATAGTTTTCCTTCAAATAGCATTATGCATTGAAACGAATTATGAGCAAG
This sequence comes from Lygodium microphyllum, assembly GCF_053477565.2. NCBI lineage: Eukaryota > Viridiplantae > Streptophyta > Polypodiopsida > Schizaeales > Lygodiaceae > Lygodium > Lygodium microphyllum. Next base: position 94,178,789 of record NC_141156.1, read on the forward strand.
ATTATCTACCCACTATAGTAGTATATTTCAGTTAAAGCTTGAAGGAATAAAAACTGCATCTTGCACCATTAACCCCTATTCTTTTTACAATGAATCATCATAGAAGGTGAAATTCATGAAAGGTTTCTTACGTTGCTTAAACTTTAGGAAGTTATCATTGCTAATTGCATATCTTAGCAAGGAAAAGATTGTTTATTTGGCATGAGTTTTGTTCGCATGGAAAAAGGAAGATTAATTGAATTTACCTAACCTCAAATTGATAAAGTCTATGATTGAAAAATAAATTGACACATAGATAGAAAATCGTGCAGAAGTGATCTCGATATTACCTTCTAAAATTTAACCGAATTAATATAAACTTAGAAATACCTATGCTGCGAAATATGCATTGGGAATGATTTAAAATCCAAGAAACGTTTATACCTTAAATACTTGCCCACTTTCCCTAATTGTAGCGTCAATAAATCGTTAACGTAAAAGAACTAGGGTTTGTCCCTGAGGTTCTTAAAGAAAATAATAAAGGAGACCCTAGGTCTAACAAACGTCAGCTTAAAGAAACTGAAACGGTGTCGTGCTGCTACGCATTCGAGCCGTAAACACCTCCATTTTTGTTGTGCATTTGTGTTATCTTTTCGCGTGTGATTCATTGTGTGTGATTGATGCATTAAGATAATCCGTCCTTTCAGTACCAGCATCCAATGTACATACTCCACTTGTGAGTTTGTGTTTATATGTGTTTCAGTTTGAATGCATGTTGTACGTATGACAGAAAAATATGAAAAACTGATGCCAAAGGACATTATCAAGCTGATAATTTCAATGATGATCTCTAAGAAAAGTGCAGGAAATCGTGGAATCAAAGGAAGCTTTGTGGAAGCCGATCATCCCATGAAATAGAGTTGAAGGAAGTCTCTCAAAAGCTGCTTGAGCGAGTAAAGGTACACATTAGTGATATCATTCTAAAAGGGTACAGAAATTCAGGCTCAGCGGCTTCTTCAGTCATCAATAAAACCAGGTTTGAGCCAAAGGATAGGCCCTTGCTAATAGGAATGGTGAAGATTTGTCTGTGATAGAAAAATGAAACTAGCAAACGAGAGCGTCTCAAGGCATTGACCCTTACTTACAAAGATGGATGCAATTCAATTTGTTGGGTTTTTTTTATCAAGCTATTCTTGTCAAAGAGGAGTTTTTTTTCGCTCTTTACCAGACAAATAAAGGAGGGAATCGAAGGAATCAGCGAAAAGTCTGGGGGAAAGAGGAGGATGATCGAGTAGTTTGGGGATGCTGCTGAAAAAGAGGGGAGTCATGGAAGATGATGGCAAGCTGGAGAGGGAAGCCTGGAGCATGCTTGCTGAAGAGGAAGAGAAAAAGTCCCCCCCCTCCAGTTCATACTGAGCAAGATCGAGGGAATGAAGGGTGAATAGGCGCTATCAGCTGTTCTTTGCTGGTCTAGGCATCCATGGGAAGTCAGGCACCTTGTGCAGAGGAAAGAGGAGATCTTTCAAGAGTTGCAGGGCGGAATTTACAGACTCAAGCCTGACTCAAATGAGTTTCTTCTCTCACTGAGGAAACATAGTATCCCCATCGGAATTGCTTCTACAAGACCAAGAAAGGCAGTGGAAACAACTATGGAGCTCTGGCTTGCGCATCAAGCTAAGGTTAGAGTGAGTTGCTTTGAATCCTATTGATAGGAGAGATCAATCAGGAGATGTTTGTGTGATCGAATTTAGAAGGGAGATGGAGTCATCGATCAAAAGGGGCTATTTCATCCAACAGGGCACCAATTAGATCCGGGAGCAGAAGCGACACCAATGAATCTCCTTCCTATTTATGCATGTGATCTTTGTCAACTACGGTACAACAGGAGTTCTGAAACAACACTAAATTGTTAGCAACATCACTTAATTAAGAACTGCTGAGTCGGTAGGCTCTTCAGGGAAGATCACGCTACTGTTATTAGTCACAATGAATGGTACAAGCATAAATTCAGTACAAGGTGAGTCCTTACCGGAGAGCCAACTACTCATGGCATTTCTGTGGAACGGTCTGCCGCCTTATCTGAGAACATGATCATTACATGAAACGCGTCGACTTCCAGTTCGTCGTCTTTGTCACCGAAGTCTCTGCCTTCCATTGGAAAACATACAGCCAAGTGGATGCAGAAACTAGATTGAAAATCACGGATGGATTATATCAGTGAAGTACCCCATACCTATGGAAGGACGGGTTGTGGCATGCATAGGGGGCCCAGATCGAGCTCTTGGTCATTTGGTGGAGTTTATTTGTCTTGATTCTGATGAACAAAATGTTTGCAAGTACTGTGGAACTTTAAGGTGTGATTGAAACATAACAGAGATGGTAGCACTTCAGAGTTATGCTGAACAACAATTACAAACTAGGGAAGGCACAATCTGCAGAACTTCAGTACGTTAACCAATCATCATGATTGTAGAGGGCCTTTGAATTCCATGCAAATCAATAGAGAATGTTTGTGCTTATGATTCCGAGTTTCGTTATTACAAAGACAACAGTGACCTTCCTTCACACAGACTTGCTGAAATTTGAATGCTGAAAACAGTCCTGAATTGGTGCTGAATGTTGGATAAACTTATAGGCTGATCGCTCAATGAATAGATCGAGATAAAGCTCAGAATTGATGCCCAGCAGAACTCTTCGAGCTGAACTCTTCAAGACACTTCAAGCCTATGTGCCAATGGCATAGTTATCTTCAAACACCTGAATGAAAAACAGTTTTTGTGATACTACAGATTTTTCTAAACATGGACCTCATGTAATTTACTTGACAAGAAATATAGTGAACTTTGGCATCAAAAATTCGTTTTCTTCTTGTTAGTCTCTTTCCTAGCTATTTCTTGAACCCCGTGTTCTGCAGCTCTTGCATAAACTCTACGACATTTCTGGTGAACCCGACGTGAAAGTGTTGCGTCAATTTTTAGCAAGATGGGAGACTCGCAAGAAGAGATGACAGATGACAATGTCATGAAGAACCTGTTTCAGTCATTTACAGCCTATATGCAGTAGCAAGCTCACGCGAAACGTGATAGTGATGCCATGGATGCCTTGAAAACTGTCCAACAAGAGATGAAGCAGTTCAATGGCCAACAAGTGTCAACTTACTTGCATTTATATGAAGAAAAGATGAAGTTTTTTGGGGTTTCTCAAGATGTTTGGAGCCAGTACTTCTTGCAGATTGTGGTACGCGCTCTTGAAGTCCGAATTTCAGAAATTCAAGAAACACATGCTAGTTGGGCAGAGTTTAAGAAGGCATTAAAAGATGAATATTTCCTGGAGGATACAGGTCTTATGAACTGCAGGAATTTCTTAGCATGGGTCACTATGCCTAATAAGGGACTTTCAGTTACCGCCCTTCTGCAAGAGTTTGAGAGTCGCTATGATCAGTTGGATGGAACTGAGCTGAAAGCTTTGGAGATGCAGAAAGTGGAATTATTTTTACAAGCCACTGATGCTAATTTACAGGAAAAGTTGGATGATCTTTTGGAAGATCAAGCTACCGATTCAGGTTTAAAGACTGAGTGGAGACATGTCATTGATGCTGTGAATGCTCTTGTTAAGAAGCAGCGCAGGAGAGTACGATTGCATCGTAATACAGGATCTGCTTCTGAAAAATCCTTGGAGACCTCTTCTTCTACCCCTGCTGCAAGTTCTATGCCTAAGCCTACTCCTCCTATTGTAAATCCACCAGTTCCTGCTGCTCCAGTGCCCTTATCCATAGATGATGTTATTAAAGGCTTGGCAGATTTGACAATTGAAGCAGTCAAAGTTGAAGTTGAAAAGTTAAAAGAGCAACTTATGTCAATACCTGATGTAGCACCTGCTCCAGCGACTGCTTTTCCAGCTGGCCAAAGAAAAGGAAGACGATGTATTTGGTGCGATAGTACAGAGCACCAACACTACAGAGATTGTGATGCTTTTCAGGAAGGGCGTAAGAAGAATGTAGTGTTCTGGGGACAAGATGGGAAGATATGGCTGATAGAGACTGGTGCTCCTCTTGACATGAACTTTGGTAAGGGAGGCATGAAGAAGCTCGTTGATGATATGGCTGCGCGATCAGCTTATGTGAGTGTTAGAGGAGATGCTTCAGCTTATGGAGTCCAGATTGAGTAGAAATCAGGTGGAGACTCTGCTTTATGGTCCTCTGCCTTGGAGATAGCAAGAAGAGGGAAAGTTCAGGCATCTACTATGACTTGTGTGGGCTCCAGCATCCGAGGAGAAACGGGATGGGATTCTCCTGTTGACAGGTATTCTATTTTTGCTTCTATGGCGAAAACACAGGGTTTAGATGCCATGGTTGAGGAAAAGAGAAGAAGAGATGAGGAGGGTCTCAGCACCTCCAAAAAGACTAGAGGGGGTAACTTTGTTTCACCACCTATTACAGCTCCACTTATGACAAGTTCTCCAGCTCAATTAGGTCTTGAACAACCTATGGGAGACAAACTGATGAAAGAGAAGAGGCAACCAAGAAAGGAGCCAGGATTCAAGCTCTTGTCAGACCTTGATATGCAGACGGATATGAGTAAGATTTTTCATGAAAGAATTTTGAATAGTGAAGTCACTTTTACTGTTGGAGAAGCTCTTGGGATTGCTAGAAGAGAAATACAGGATCAAATGCAGGATCCTTTGCAGAGGAAACGACATGCGATGGAAGGACCTGCTTTACAAGGAGTATGGCATGGAGCTCTTGGGGAAGAGCATGATGATGCAATGATGGTTGAGAATGCTTCTGTCAATCCGCAATTGGAGAAAATAGTTCAGCCTATGTAGTATGAAGATGATGATACCCCTATTCTCATTCCTCGCAGCCATTTTTCACGTAGTCATTGGGCTAGAGCAACCACTGAGACGGTGGTAAGGATTGGAGAGAAACAGATTCCTTTGGTCGCTTTAGTTGATCATGGTTCTGAGATTAATCTTATTGCTCGAGGTGTTTATGAGAGTGGCAAGTGGCCTATGGATGTAGAGCATGGCTGGCGCATGAGAGTCGCCAATAATACTTATGGTGATATGTATACTGCTTGTCCGAGCATCAGAATTTCTATTGGTAATGTTGAAGAGGATTATCATTTCTTTGTTCAGGATTCTTGCTCTTATCCGATTATTCTTGGACAGCCTTTGATTACATAAGAAAAAATGGAAACGAAAGTGATGGATGACGGCTCAGCTTATGCACGGATACACAGTAAGGATGGTATGCGAGCTGTTCAGTTTATGACTGTTGGGGTAAATCATCCGAGAAACAGGGACTCCTTGCATGAGGCACCACTACCTACGAAGGAGTTGGATTTTCATTAGGTACCGCTGTCTTGCGAGATGCCAGTGGTACGGAGCGGAGAAAAGAGGAGATCTCGACTCCTGGTAGCCAGTCTTTCTCCACTAATTTTGTTAGTTTTTCTTCAGATAGTTCAATGAGTTATCAGAAAATTTCAGATTTGCCTAGAGTTGCCAGGCAGTACATTGGTCATAAGGAGAAAGAGTTGAAGATTGCAGGTATTTTGCAAGCAGAAGAGCATGTAGATGGACTGTATGAAGGGATGTCTTATGCAGATACATTGTTTGAGATGGGAACAATGCTGAAAACTGATGTATGTAAGGGTTCAAAGATCATACCTGTGCAAACCTTGGATATGTTTCAGGAAATTTCTGATTCTATGCTGAAAACAGAGTTAGAGATTGAGAAAACTCAGCAAACTGAATCTATGGCTGATCTTGATCAGCTTACAAAGTTGTAGAGGGCTGAAACCTTTCAGCCAGCAGAGTTAGATGCTGGAAAATTTCAGCATATGGAGTATGAGGCTGCACCCATGCAGTCTATAGAGCCAAGGGCTGAATCCATTCAGCCAACAGAGTTTAATGCTGAAAAATTTCAACATACAGAGTTTCAGGCTGCACCCATGCAGTCCATAGAGCAAAGGGATGAAATCTTTCAGCCCCAACAGAGTTGAGAGTTGCTGAAAATTTGCAGAAATTGCAACAAAGAAAAGAGTGTCTGACGGATGCCACGGTTGACACGAAGTATAAAACACTTGATAAGAAGGTTAAGCTGGTTGCAGGGCCGCTTCCTCCTGATAGTGATGAGCAAATAGAAAAAGCTATGAAGCAGCCTATGTTGAGAGATACTGCAAATATTGGACATAAATTTATAGCTGAAACTCTTGCAGAATTGAAGATTGGAAATGATGATTTCTTGCTTCTAGTGGAAAAAGAATGTTTTAGAGAGATGCTTAGACGTCATGGTAAGGAATTTGCTTTCTTTCCTCATGAAATTGGCTGCATTAGTCCTGAATTGGTTGCGCCTATGGTTATCTTCACTGTCCCTCATGTACCATGGAATATACGTCCTATACCTGTGCCTAAAGCACACTTGCCAAAGCTGATAGAGTTGCTGAATGAGAAGATTAAGATGGGGATTTTGGAACCCTCTTCTGCGCCCTATTCTAATAGGTGGTTTACTGTACCAAAGAAGAATGGTACTTTGAGATTTATTAAGGATATGTAGCCCGTGAACAAAGTGACAATCACGAATGTGGGAATAGGTCCAGTTGTGGATGAATTTGCTTAGGCTTTTGCAGGACAAGCCATCTATTCTCTAGGTGACTTGTATTCAGGTTATGATCAGTTTCAGCTTGCCTTGGAAAGCAGGGATATTACTACTATGCGGACACCTATTGGTCTTGTGAGGATGTGTACCTTGCCTCAAGGTGCCACCAACTCAGTTGCTCATATGATGAATGCTATGCATAGAGTTCTACGAGACTATATTCCGCAGTATACCATGCCTTTCCTAGATGATGTGCCTATTAAGGGTTGTGCAGAAGAAGAAAAGAATGAAAGTCTTGATTTGCGAGGATGTAGACAGTTTGTGGCTGAACACTTAGTTGCTTGTGAGTGAATATTGACATGATTAGAAGAGGTGAACTTGACTCTTTCAGGGCTGAAATCTGTCTTTGGTGTTAATGAAGTCATCATAGCTAGGTATATGGTTGGATATTATGGCAGGAAGCCTTCACCTGCAAAGGTGGATGCCATAAGCAGGATTGTAGAGTATTGCTCGACTACTTCAGAGATGTGGAGATTTGTGGGAGCTTGTGTATTTTACATGATTTGGATTCCTCATTTTGCTCACATAGCAGATGTTCTCTATCAACTGCTTTGAAAGGGGCAGAAATTTCATTGGGATGAGAAGCATTCGAAAGCCATGCGTAAACTCAAGAAGCTGTTGCAGTCAACTCCTACTCTTTGCAAGGCGGATTATCAGTGTGGATGGCCAATCATGTTGATAGTTGATACTAGCCCTATTGGCATAGGCTGGGCAGTGGGACAGGATGATGCTGATGGAAATAGATATGCAATCTCCTTTGGAGCTAAAGTTCTTAATGAGCGACAGAGGAGATATCCGTAGATTAAAAGAGAGTTGTGGGGAGTAGTCACTGCACTGAAGTGTGATAAAGTGTATTTTTATTGGAGCTTCAGTTGTTGTGGAAACAGATTGTTTGCCTTTGCTTGGCATGATTACTAGCTGTTCGACTCCAGATATAGAGATGCTTTGGTGGATTGCCTACATCAAATCATTGAATCTAGAATTTCGACACAGCAGGGAAAGATAATCCAGTTGCTGACATGCTATCTAGAGCGAGATATGAGGATGAGGAGTCAATGCTTGCAGAAGATGATGAGACAGAGTTTGGAGCTTCTGCCCTTGTTCATGATTGTCATGTATCTATTGTTGAAGCCTTTATTGAAGAACTCTATGTTGATGACTGGCTGCAAATTGGATAGTATCTAAGTTCATTGACTCGAAGAGCTGATTGAACAGATGATGAATTCAAGAAAATTAGAAGAAATGCTTATGGGTATTTCTTGAAAGATGGTTTTCTTTGGAAGCATCCAAAGAAGAGAGGCGGCTTACCCTTGAGAGTAGTTTGTGAGGTAGCGATGCAGATACAGATTATGCGAGAGTTTCATGAGAGTTCTTAGGCTGGTCATAGAGGTGTGTGGGCTACCTATGAGAAAATCAAAGAAAGATACTGGTGGAAAGGGATGTATAAAGATGTTTCCCACTTTGTGGAGACTTGCAGGGACTGTCAGCTTTACTTTTTAGTGCGGCATCGTGATGAGTTGCATCCGATCTATCCTCTATGTATGCATTATAAGTGCGTGGTAGACTTGGTTACTTTGCCAGTGGGACTTTGGCAGATGAGATATCTTGTCTTGGCTAGGGAGGATCTTACAAACTATGTTGAAGGAAGATCTTTGCGGACGAAGACCACCACTATAGTATGTAAATTCTTGTTGGAAGAAATATTTTGTAGGTATGGATGTATAGGCAAGATTACAGCTCATCATGGAGAGCTAGATGTAGACGAAGTTAGAGAATTTTTCTCACGGCTTGGGATTAAGTTGGCTCTTACTACTGCCTATAATCCAGAGGGAAATGGCAAGAGTGAAAGAGGACATTCGCCGATAGTTAAGGCATTAGCAAAAGCTTGTAGAGGTCGGATTGGAGATTGGCCGAGATTACTACCTTTTGCATTGTGGGCAGACCGCTCTACACATAGCGTGACTACTAGATATATGCCTGCAAAGTTGATGTATGGGCAAAAACCTATCATGCCTACAGAAATCTGTGTTCTCACGTGGAGTGCTCTTCCATGGCAAGAGAATTTATCAAGGGAGGAGCTTCTAGCTCTTCAGATTCATCAACTAGAGAGAAGGACAGAAGATGTGTAGCTAGCAATTGATCGTTTGAAGGCGGCCCGACTCAGAAACAAGGACAGGTTTGATTTAAGGCATCGCTTGAGGCCTAGAGCCATAAAAGAAGGAGATTGGGTTCTAGTCTATGACAATAGTCTAGAGAATCAGCATAGTAGCATGAGAAAAATGGTTCAAAGATGGTTTGGACCGTATGAGGTGAAACAGGTTTTTGATAATGCTACCTATGAGTTGGCTGAATTAGATGAAACAGTATTGAGGGTGCCCATTGCTGGAAAATGAGTCAATATTTTCAAGAGAAGAGAAGATGAAGAGTATTCACTTGAAGCATTGGCAGAAAAAGAGCAAGTAGAAGAAAGTCAAGCAGAAGAAGGTGAGAATATGGATGATGAAGCTGATGGAGAAACAGGTCTACTAGAAACTAATGAAGGACTTGACCTGTTTTTGGACTTGGATGATCCTGGATAGTTGGCTCATCCGGAGGATGCGCAGGTTTAGAGGAGGTGGATGTCGTGCTGCTGCGCATCCGAGCCGTAAACACCTCCATTTTTGTTGTGCATTTGTCTTATCTTTTCGCGTGTGATTCATTGTGTGTGATTGATGCATTAAGATAATCCGTCCTTTCGGTACCAGCATCCAATGTACATACTCCACTTGTGAGTTTGTGTTTATATGTGTTTCAGTTTGAATGCATGTTGTACGTATGATAGAAAAATATGAAAAACTAATGCCAAAGGACATTATCAAGCTGATAATTTCAATGATGATCTCTAAGAAAAGTATAGGAAATCGTGGAATCAAAGGAAGATTTGTGGAATCCGATCATCCCATGAAATAGAGTTGAAGGAAGTCTCTCAAAAGCTGCGTGAGCGAGTAAAGGTACACATTAGTGATATCATTCTAAAAGGGTGCAAAAACTCAGGCTTAGCGGCTTCTTCAGTCATCAATAAAACCAGGTTTGAGCCAAAGGATAGGCCCTTGCTAATAGGAATGGTGAAGATTTGTCTGTGACAGAAAAATGAAACTAGCAAACGAGAGCATCTCAAGGCATTGACCCTTACTTACAAAGATGGATGCAATTGAATTTGTTGGGTTTTTTTTGTCAAGCTATTCTTGTCAAAGAGGAGTTTTTTTTTCGCTCTTTACCAGACAAATAAAGGAGGGAATCGAAGGAATCAACAAAAAGTCTGGGGGAAAGAGGAGGATGATCGACTAATTTGGGGATGCTGCTAAAAAACAAGGGAGTCGTGGAAGATGATGGCAAGCTGGAGAGGGAAGCATGGAGCGTGCTTGCTGAAGAGGAAGAGAAAAAGCCCCCCCTCCAGTGCATACTGAGCAAGATCGAGGGAATGAAGGGTGAATAGGCGCTGTCAGCAATTCTTTGCTGGTCTAGGCATCCACGGGAAGTCAGGCGCCTTGCGCAGAGGAAAGAGGAGATCTTTCAAGAGTTGCAGGGCGGAATTTACAGACTCAAGCCTGGCTCAACTGAGTTTATTCTTTCATTGAGGAAACATAGTATCCCCATCGCAATTGCTTCTACAAGACCAAGAAAGGCAGTGGAAACAACTATGGAGCTCTGGCTTATGCATCAAGCTAAGGTTAGAGTGAGTTGCTTTGAATCTTGTTGATAGGAGAGATCAATCGGGAGATGTTTGTGTGATCGAATTTAGAAGGGAGATGGAGTCGTCAATCAGAAGGGGCTATTTCATGCAACAGGGCACCAATTAGATCCGGGAGCAGAAGCGACACCAATGAATCTCCTTCCTATTTATGCATGTGATCTTTCTCAACTACGGTATAGCAGGAGTTTTGGAACAACACTAAATTGTTAACAACATCACTTAATTAAGAACTGCTGAGTCGGTAGGCTCTTCAGGGAAGATCACGCTACTGTTATCAGTCACAGTGAATGGTACAAGCATCAATTCAGTACAGGGTGAGTCCTTACCGGAGAGCCAACTGCTCATGGCATTTCTGTGGAATGGTCTGGCGCCTTATCTGAGAACATGATCATTACACGAAATGCGTCGACTTCCAGTTCGTCGTCTTCGTCACTGAAGTCTGTACCTTCCATTGGAAAACATACAGCCAAGTGGATGCAGAAACTAGACTGAAAATCACCGATGGAATATATCAGTGAAGTACCCCATACCTGTGGAAGGACGGGTTGTGGCATGCATAGGGGGCCCAGATCCAACTCTAAGGTGTGATTGAAACATAACAGAGATGGTAGCACTTCAGAGTTATGCTGAACAGTAATTACAAACTAGGGAAGGCACAATCTGCGGAACTTCAATACATTAACCAATCATCATGATTGTAGAGGGCCTTTGAATTCCATGCAAATCAATAGAGAATGTTTATGCTGATGATTCTGAGTTTCGTCATTACAAAGACAACAGTGACCTTCCTTCACACAGACTTGCTGAAATTTGAATGCTGAAAATAGTCTTGAACTGGTGCTGAATGTTGGATAAACTTATAGGCTGATTGCTCAATGAATAGATCGAGATAAAGCTTAGAATTGATGCCCAACAGAACTCTTCCAGCTGAACTCTTCAAGACACTTCAAGCCTATGTGCAATGGCATAGTTATCTTCAAACACCTGAATGAAAAACAGTTTTTGTGATACTACAGATTTTTCTGAACATGGACCTCATGTAATTTACTTGACAAGAAATATAGTGAACTTTGGCATCAAAAACTCGTTTTCTTCTTGTTAGTCTCTTTCCTTGCTATTTCTTGAACCCCGTGTTCTGCAGCTCTTGCATAAACTCTACGACAACGGATTGTTTTATCGCATATTACGATGCAGGACTTGCGCAGCAAGTACGAAGTCATATGGTCTTATGATTGATTCACAAGAAGGAAGGTTAAATACCTCAACAAGGATGGCGGATCCTTACGCAAGTTATCTTGCAAAAGGATATATTCTTTGATATTCTTCTAAGTAAGAAATGTTAAAAACCAGAAACTAAAGTATCCAATGAACTTTAGGGTTGACCAAGTTGGGGTAATAGGGTATGCCCTAATGCAGAATATAAAGAATCTTGCCAAGTTGCAAGATACCCTGGATCGAATTTTAAATATATTCAAAAGGAAAGATTCCTTTCTTAGCAGTTTGCCAACAACAAGATCGATTAATGGAAATGTTTGTGCTTGCTAGAGATTTTAGAGCACTGTTTGATTTATGAATTACAAATTAAATGAATATCTATACTTCAAGTTGAAGGCCTCAAGGGAGAGGCAGTTTCAGTTACCCCCAACTGCCTGCTTGACCCTAACCAAGGGGGGTTGTTGACTGCGCAGGGAACGTGGACCGAACCCGCCGCGAGAGGTCTCTCCCTTGAGCTCTACTTGGAGTAGGAGGACGCTTGGGTGCCAGGGGGGCTCTGGCCGTAAATCCCTCGCCTTTTGGGTCCTGCACAAGAGGCTAACGTGACTCGGGATTGGACCCCGAGGCCCGCATACTAGTCTACGGGCAGAAACTTGGAGTAGTGATCCCTCTGGATTACTGGATAGCCTTCGGGCGGATTATGGACTAGCCTACGGGCGGAACTCCTTGTATTTCAAAGATAAACATGATGATATGTTAATAAAGAACTTGTTTGATATTGTTTTTCTATGTCACGTGATAAGATTACGTGAAGGAACCAGTGCTTAACAGTTGAATTAAAGAAGCTGATTGTTACATGTTCAAATTAATGTGTTTGATAATTACATAACTAAAACAAATCGAGGAAAGTGTGGAGGATGGGCCATGGGTCCGTTCTACGGTTGGGTGGTCTCGGTTGGCCGGGAACTTTTCTCAAATCACGAGAAACAGTAGGATGGTTGTCAAAAGGCACGAATAACAAAAGCGTTGACCTAGAGTTATGTCTTACCCAATTTACGCTGTTTTAGGGGAACGGAATGGGACTATGCCTGATGGCAGAGAGGTTGAGCTTTGCATTCCCTCTCGTTTTCCATTCTCTTTGAACCAAGTGCGATGTGAATCCGAAGCTAGTTGGCTTGGGTTCGAAGCTAGTTGGTTTCTGTGTAAAGTAGTTGGCTTGGGTCCGAAGCTAGTTGCTGTTAGGAAATGACCAATCAGGAAAAGCCCAATTCCGATCGATCCTAAGTGGGAACGGCCAGAATACTTCCGCTACGTGGCAGACACGGAAAGCCCTAGATCGCAAACCCTGTAGCATTCCATGGGAGTGTCGGGCGGAGCTTTCTAGACATCCTTTTCGATGGACTACTAAGACGTGTCCACGTTGATACTAGTGGACACATTACAGTTGGTATCAGAGCCGACCAACAACATAATTGTTTTTATGAAATCTCAATGAAATGAAGTAAAGAAATTGTTACTGTCCAAACATTTCCTTACCTTCAATATTGTCTTGCAGAATTACGAAGCGTGGAACAAGTTCCTGGTATTTCGAGTCATGTTTATGAGTGCAATGCATTCTCCACTTTATAGACAAAGAATTGGGATGATGAACATCCTAGAGCAGATCTATAATCCATCACCTTTATACATGGAACGAAGATGGACGGGTGCTTCAGGAATCTACTATATAGCCGCCCACCGGTTTGCTTATCTACAAACCAACCTAAAGAGGATCAAGTGGTTGGAAGACCTGAAAGTCGTGAAGTTGTTCGTTTTTGTGGAAGCTCACGTAAATTCGACTTTACATATTCGAGGTCGGAGGGTTGAAATGAACTCATATGTATATGAGGAAGTAACTCGTGTAGTCCCCACCGATAGGATTAAAGTGTTGGGTTGCCACGAGAAGTACGGATTCCAACAGAAAGGATATCCTGAACTTCCAATGACTTATCGATTTCTGAAGATCCATGACCCAAAACCTTACTATTACATAGTTCCTGTAGATAAATGCAATACAACGTTGTTCTCCCCAAACTAAATGTAACAATTGGCTTATAATCACATGAAATGTTATATTCAAAAGGGCTATGCCCATGTAAATACAAATAAAGACTTCTTTTTATCAATGTCTGGCTATGCATAAGAGTTGATAAAAAGTTAAGTAGCTACATTGTTTACGAGATAGCTGAATTAAAGATAAGCTAACATTTATTAAATTAAAGATAAGCTAACGTTGATTATCATATAATAACATTAAGAAAACCTTTATTCAGGCACAACCCCAGGCACATGTTCCAAATTCGCCTCCTACATCAAGTACTGCTGTGATCCAAGAGAAGAAATTCCTTCTCAAGTAGATTAAGCCACCCAAGTTTGATGGGAGTGGCAGATTCATCTAGGCTGATGCTGAAATTTGGATTGAATCCATGGAGGATTACTTCGAAGCAGCCGGTACTGCACCCGCCAATCAGGCTATGCTCTCGCCAAGTCACCGGCGAAGCCAGACTTTGGTGGAAGCAATGGTGCAGGGATCAAGGGATCGCAGAGGGATCCGTTACCTGGGAGAAGCTGAAGAAAGCCGTGGAGGGAAGATACTTACCACCTGCATATCACACACAGAAAATGAACAAGTTCTACGAGCTAAAACAGTTAGAACTCACTTTGGACGCATACTACTCCAAATTCCTCTCACTTTTAAAGTATGCGCCACAGATGGACATGACACAGCACGTGTCCAAATTTTGTGCGGGTTTAAACCCACCAGTAAATACCCGTCTTGAATCTATGCATCCATCAGATCTTCAGGATGCACTCACTCGAGCGGTACCTATAATTCAGGAGGTGCAAGCTAGACCAAGGGGTAACAAAACTTGGTCTTATAATGACCCGAATAGAGGAGCATTCAAACCTCAAATGAAGAGAGTTCAAGGTCATAATCAGGGACAAAGAAAGAAAGCAAGGACGAATAACGTCAACAACTTTGTTCCTACTCAAAGTAATGGCCGAAACCTCCGTTGTTTCCACTGCAACGAACCCGGTCACTTCAAGAGGCAATGTCCCAAGCTCGGTGGAGGACATCGCCAAGTGCCTTTCCAAAGAATAGGCCGGGGTCAAGGAGCCACTACCCAAGGAAGAGGAAAAACCACCTGCATTGCCAATAGGCAAATGTGCGAAGAAGGAGAATAAGAAGATCCAACCATGGAATCAGAATTCGAAAGAGCGACAGTCCATGCTGCTTTACACAAGAAAGGACCGAATTGCCAGTTCTCGATGATTCAGACACCGTCGGACTATCAAGATAAAGGTTTCAAAACCTTGATTGATTGTGGCAGTGCACATTCCTTTATCTCACCAGCATGTGCAAAAAGATTAGGAATAGCCACAGTAGAAGCACCTACCCTACTTGTGGAATTGGCAAATGGTCGTGAGGTTACTTGTACTAGGCAAACTACTAAGGTGGAATTCTTTTTGGGAGGAAAGAAGACTTCGGTTAAATTCAAAGTCATGAATTTAGGTATCCATGAGTGTCTACTCGGAATGGATTGGCTTAAGCCCAACGATGCCCACATTCACTGTGGAAAGGGTCAAGTTTCCTTTCGAAACTCTGAAAGGGAATTAGTCAGAACTCAAGGTGAGGCAAGAGTGCCAAGAATCCAATTGGCCAAAGTATCTCGAATCATAAAAGGAGTCAGAAAAGGATTACGTGTTTACTTGATCAAACTCAACAAGTTAGATAAAAAGCAAGAGTCTCATGAAGGATCTTCTTGGCTAAAGGAATACGCGGACATATTCCCTAAAGAGTTGACTGAATTTCCGCCTCAAAGAGAAGTGGTATCAGAGCCTATTCTAAAACTTCCAGACCTCAATAAGGAGTTCGAAGTAGTAACTGATGCTTGCATTCTTGCCTTGGGGTGTGTACTTATGCAGGAAGGTCATCCAGTAGCATACTCTTCAAGGAAACTGAAGAACCATGAAAAGAATTATGCTACACATGATCTGGAATTACTAGCTATCATCCATGCTCTAAAGCTTTTGAGACACTACCTATTGGGTAACAAGTTTACTCTAGTAACCGACCATAAGAGCCTCAAATGGATCTTTACACAGAACAAGCTCAACATGAGGCAACGTCGGTGGATTGAAGTATTGAAGGAATATGACTTTGAAATCAAGTATCGACCAGGAAAAGAGAATGTAGTTGCCGATGCACTTAGTCGAAGGCATTCCTAAATTCCCTAATCTTGCGGAATCCATCAACGGCCAGATCTCTAGCTACAAAAGTATCTATGCCAAACAACCCTATACTTGAGTTAGCTAGAGAGGAAGCATGCCATGATTTGGCTTACCAAACAATGCTAAAGGAGATCTCTACCAAGGAGTAGAATCAAAAGTTGCAAGCTAAGTATCAAGAATTTTCCATTGATAATGGACTTGTCTACTACAGAACAAGGCTGTGTATACCAGCAAGCCAGTCACTTAAGCAGAAGATAATGTGGAAAGCTCATGATTCCCCTTTCGCAGGACATCCTGGCTATGCTAAGACTCTTAATGTAGTTAGGAAGAGCTATCATTGGGAGAGGCTCAAAGGTGACGTTCTCAAATATGTCACTGAGTGTTTGTCTTGCCAACGTATCAAAGCTGAACATGTCATGATGCCACAGAAACTGAAACCGCTTGACATCCCCCAAATGAAATGGGAATTCATTAGTATGGATTTTGTTGTAGGCTTACCCCAGTCCACGGAGGAGATACAACTCCATCATGGTTGTGGTTGACATGCTTACCAAGGTTGCACACCTTATTCCAGTAAAGACAAACTATAAAGCCTTCGACATTGCAAGGTTGTTTATCAAAGAGATATTCAAACTACATGGTTTACCCAGAAGAATCATTAGTGATCAAGATTCTCTCTTCACATCACACTTCTGGAGAGCTATCTTCGAAGCTATATGGACTCAACTCTGTTTTAGCACCGCCTACCATCCCCAAACAGATGGCCAAACAGAGCGAGTAAATCAAGTCATCGAGGATATGTTTAGGGCATACTGCTGTCGAGAGCCGAAGAGGTGGATTCAATACTTGCCATTGGTTGAATTTGCCTACAATGCTTCGTACCAACAAAGCATTCAGATGACCCCTTTCCAAGCATTGTATGGTCCTAACTGTCGAAGTCCCCTAAACTTCTCTAATCCAACCCTAAGAGTTGAAGCGTCAAGGCAGATGTTGGAGGAGATGGATGATCAAATAAAGTCAGTAAGACAAGACATACAAGCGGCCAAGGATAGACAGAAGGCATACGTGGATTTGAAGCGTCAAGAAAGAGTCTTCGAAGAAGGAGACATGGTCTTCATTCGCATCCCTAGGAGATTGCAAGAAGCTAAGTCCAAGGTATTGTGGGCCGTACAAAATCCTCAAATGCCTAGGACCCAATGCTTATAGATTGCGACTCCCTGAGAACCTAAAAGTTTATAATGTATTCCATATCAGTCTATTGAAAAAGTATGTACCTAATCCTAACCACGTACTTGACGACCAACAAGTTGTAATGCCTAGTCAAGGAGTCCTTGAACTAAGGCCTGACAGAATCTTAGATGTTAGGGAGAGACAATTAAGATCCAGAACCCTGAGAGAATGCCCCGTCCAATGGAAAGACTATCGTGAAGAAGATGCCACCTGGGTAGATGAAGGCACACTCAACCATCAATATCCCCAGTTTATCTTGAGATGAGGACATCTCAATTCCTCCCAGGGGGAGAGAATGTAATATTTCTGTTAAAAATATTATAAGACCATGTGAAGTCTTGAGAAAATGACAATGTTGCATTGTGGTTTGGGACGTGTTAGTCTTTACTAATACACTCTCCACTGTGCCCAAACGAGACATGGCTTAACGAAACCGCATACTTTCATGAGAACCTCCTCTTGGGAGGAGGATATGGGATTAATATTGGATTTAATGCAAAAAATTTTAATCCTCTTTCCCCTAGCCGAAGTGTGGTTGAGGGAAGAGGATGGTTCTAATTGGAGAATGTAGAGGTGGAGGGGAGGGACTGTATGCAGGATCCACATGGAAGAGGGAGGCCCTACCCCCCTCTTCCCATAAATACCTCCTCCTCTAAAGATCAAGGAGGGAGGTCGTGAGGCTGATAAACCGTGAGGGAGAGAAGAAGGCTCTCATGATGACCGTGGGAGGACCATTGTGTGGAGGAAGGGAGAGAGTGAACGGTGCTGTTGCGCCGTGTGGAGGGAAGGAGAAGAGAGCTGCGTCGCGACAACTATCGTCGAGTCCACACGCCGCCTGCTATCGTGAAGTGGCCACCATCATCAAGGCTCCAAATCGCCACGTGTTGTAGCCCATAAGCCTTAGAAGCTTCTAAGGGGGCTCTTTAAGCCCCTTTTCCCCCCTAGCATCCCCCAAAAGCCACCTTAGCCCACTCCCCTTGACCTCAAAAACCATTAAACCCCCCGTGCTTAAATCTATAAGTCCCTTCTTGTGTTTTTTTTGAAACCCCGTGTTTCACCCCCCTCATATTATTTTTTTAACATACCCCCCTAAGCCCCTTTTTAATCCCCCGTGTTTCCTTTTTCCTTACACACCCTTTTCCTCCCCCGTGCTATAAGCCTTCACCATTCACCTTTCCCCTTTCACCCCGAGTTAAAATCCCTAAAGCCTTCACTACTCTGTGTCCCAAAACCTCTCCAAAAATCCCCCTTCCTATACCTTTTACCCCAAGCCCAAAGATCTCCCAAGGCCCTTCATATGTTTTTTTGAAACCACACACACACACACCATTTCCACCGTGTATAAATCCCTATAGGGCCTTTTTCTTTTAGGCTTTATAAACCTTTCCCTCTCCGAAGAAGCTAAGACCTTAAAGGTCTTGTTACCCCTTTCTCGTGGTCAATTCCTTAATGATTCCTTAACTCGAAAGAGAGAAGAGGAATAATGAAGTGACGGTGAATTCCAAAAAGGAGTGTAAAGCTACATGCATGTTCGAAGGATTACAACTGCGATGCCGCCTAAGAAAGTCCAAGGAGTAGCTACGGGAGGGTCATCTCCCGGTATCCATGTGGATATCTCACCCCAAAACAAGGTTTTTCCTTCTTAAATTTTATATCGGTTTTAATTCAATCATGCAAGTTGAATTGTTAGGGATAAGATATATTTTGTCCTAGTTATTTACGATGAAGGAATTTAGTTTAATTGAACATGCAAAGTGGATAATGTATAAAACATAGTTTTTCTTCAAATAGCATTATGCATTGAAATGAATTACGAGCAAGATTTTCTACCCACTATAGTAGTATATTTCAGTTAAATCTTGAAGGAATAAAAACTGCATCTTGCACCATTAACCCCTATTCTTTTTATAACAAATCATCATAGAAGGTGAAATTCATGAAAGGTTTCTTACGTTGCTTAAACTCTAGGAAGTTATCATTGCTAACTGCATATCTTAGCAAGGAAAAGATTGTTTATTTGGCATGAGTTTTGTTCGCAAGGAAAAAGGAAGATTAATTGAATTTACCTAAACTCAAATTGATAAAGTTTAGGATTGAAAAATAAATTGACACATAGATAGCAAATCGTGCAAAAGTAATCTTGATATTACCTTCTAAAAGTTAACCGAATTAATATAAACTTAGAAATACCTATGCTGGGAAATATGCATTGGGAATGATTTAAAATCCAAGAAACGTTTATACCTTAAATACTTGCCCACCTTCCGTGATTGTAGGGTCAATAAATTGTTAACGTAAAAGAACTACGGTTTGTCCCTGAGGTTCTTAAAGAAAATAATAAAAGGAGACCCTAGGTCTAACAAACATCAGCTTAAAGAAACTGAAACAGATTGTTTCATCGCATATTACGATGCAGGACTTGCGCAGCAAGTACGAAGTCATATGGTCTTGTGATTGATTCACAAGAAGGAAGGTTAAATACCTCAACAAGGATGGCGGATCCTTACGCAAGTTATCTTGCAAAAGGATGTATTCTTTGATATCCTTCTAAGTAAGAAATGTTAAAAACCAGAAACTAAAGTATCCAATGAACTTTAGGGTTGACCAAGTTGGGTTAATAGGGTATGCCCTAATGCAGAATATAAAGAATCTTGCCAAGTTGCAAGATACCCTGGATCGAATTTTAAATATATTCAAAAGGAAAGATTCCTTCCTTAGCAGTTTGCCAACAACAAGATCGATTAATGGAAATGTTTGTGCTTGCTAGAGATTTTAGAGCACTGTTTGATTTATGAATTAAAAATTAAATGAATATCTATACTTCAGGTTGAAGGCCTGAAGGGAGAGGTAGTTTCAGTTACCCCCGACTGCCTGCTTGACCCTAACCAAGGGGGGTTGTTGACCGCTCCGGGAACGTGGACTGAACCCGCCGCGAGAGATCTCTCCGTTGAGCTCTACTTGGAGCAGGAGGACACTTGGGTGCCAGGGGGCTCTGGCCGTAAATCCCTCACCTTTCGGGTCCTGCACAAGAGGCTAACGTGACTCAGGATTGGATCCCGAGGCCCGCATACTATTCTACGGGCGAAAACTTGGAGTAGTGATCCCTGTGGATTATTGGATAGCCTTCGGGCGGATTATGGACAAGCCTACGGGCGGATCTCCTTGTATTTCAAAGATAAACATGATGATATGTTAATAAAGAACTTGTTTGATATTGTTTTTCTATGTCACGTGATAAGATTACGTGAAGGAACCAGTGCTTAACGGTTTAATTAAAGAAGCTGATTGTTACATGTCCAAATTAATGTGTTAGATAATTACATAACTAAAACAAACCGAGGAAAGTGCGGAGGATGGACCATGGGTCCGTCCTACGGTTTGGTGGTCCCGGTTGGCTGGGAACTTTTCTCAAATCACGAGGAACAGCAGGATGGCTGTCAAAAGGCACGAATAACAAAAGCATTGACCTAGAGTTATGTCTTACCCAATTTACGCTATCTTAGGGGAACAGAATGGGACTATGCCTGATGGCAGAGAGGTTGAGCTTTGCATTCCCTCTCGTTTCCCATTCTCTTTGAACCAAGTGCGGCGTGAATCCGCTTCGGATCTGGCATTTCTGCGTAAAGTAGTTCGCTTGGGTTCGAAGCTAGTTACTGTTAGGAAATGACCAATCAGGAAAACCCTAATTCCGGTCCATCCTAAGTGGGAATGGCTAGAATACTTCCGCTACGTGGCAGACGCGGAAAGCCCTAGATCGCAAACCTCGTAGCATTCCATGGGAGTGCCGGGCGGAGCTTTCTAGACATCCTTTCCAATGGACTGCTAAGACGTGTTCGGGATGATACTAGTGGACACGTTGCACAATGTGACTGGTGGCCAAGGACCAAGCTACTTTTAACCAGGTTTTCAAGTCATTTCCTAGGAGTTGTTGCACTAAATATGTGATATTGATAACTAATTTCTATGATTTATCCTAGCCTTCCTCAATATTTACGATACTCATTCATAGTATTCCAACTACTCTAATATCGAAAACTCAGTAAGTTTGGAATCAACCTTAGAGCATAAATCCATTAGTTCTATCTAATTCCTTTTATTATCAAATCAACTAACATTACTCAAAACTCTAATTTTCTTCATAAACATTTTCCTTCTCCAATATTGGTATAACTTAATACATCGTCAACACTTTTAATTTGCATAAAGTTAGACACACCATCTTTTATATTAATAATGTTCAAGTAATCACATCAAATCAAATTTTTTTTCTCTAACACCAAGAACATTTCATAAAACATTCAAAACTATATTCTTAGGTTTTCTATAGACGATCCTAGTTTCTGTTAGATTAAAAGCGTGATTTTTATCAAAAAATACTATAATACTAATCTAAAATAACTATTTTTTATTTTTAAGACAGTAAACATCTTCCAAAAAATCTGAAAAAAACTAAAAATACTTTCAACAGTTCATACTTCATCAAAAAAATATTGCATCTCATAATTGTTTAACTCAATATTTTATAAAAAGTTATCTATACTCTTTTTAAACCATTTTAAAGAATTTTGAATTTTTTTTATTTTTAAAATATAAAATCAGGCCTACATAAAATTTTAAAACTATCCAAAGTTGAAATTGAGGTTCAAAGACATTTTATAAAAGCTCCAAACCAAAGAAATATTTATGTGGAATTACTTTTTTCTGTTAAATGAGTTAAGGCACTTACGTAAAGTACGAGAATCATATTTGCATCTTTGGAAGCCGTGTCCTTTATAGTCCAGTCATTCGCAATGGTGAGCTCATTATTTTCCCTCTCTCTCTTGATCCATTGGCCAATTGCATTGTTGCCACATGGGAACAGCCACTTGTAACTATTTAAAGACTTAATCTTCATTAATTTCAAGATTAAGAGCTTAACCTCCATGGTTTTATGTTGAAGACTAAGAAAGGAGGAGAGTAATGCAATATCTCCATGATCTATCCAACAGAATCAGGAGTGAAGTAGAGTGATTGGAAGGCAACGGAGAATTCTTTGACTCTATCACTTCAGATTAGGCAAGTATATTGAAGCTCCAAAACTTGAAGTAGGAGGAGAAGACATGGTGATGGCTATGGGAGAGGCATTGGCTTCAATTCTCTCTTCTTGCCCTCTCCAACAATAATTTTTTCTTCAAATCCTCTAGCTTGGATGGCTTTGAAAGCCTCTTCACTCTCTCTCCTTCTCCAATTGATAGTACCCCCCACGATGATGGCACCCTCTTCTTTTCTCTCCTCGTTTTCTCTCTCTCCCCTATAGGATGGTGCCCCCCCTTCTTCATCACGACTCTCCAATTTCCCACTAACTCCTCCCCTTCCTCTTCTCCAACTGGCCCCCTTTGGGCTTCCTCTCCCCTTCCTAATCCTCTTCTACCAACAATTGACCTTTTTATTGCATGTTTTTGTTGTAGATACATTTATAAACAATAATGCAAGTGACCCTTTTTCTCCATATTCCTATCTCTAAGTTGCACATAAAATTGGTGGCAAGTGCATGGATGATCACTACAACTCAATATTGATTTGAATTTATTTCTTCATGGATAAGTAACCATGTTAGTATCTTTTCACATTAACTCAAATACTCAATGGTCCACTAATTATTATATCCATTTTATTAACTCTACTTACTTGAAGATGTCTCATATACTTGGCATTGTAGAGTAGTGACTCTCCTTGTCCACACTAGCATTGCCTTTGTTCTTTGACTTGTCCCTCCCCTCCTTTAATCTTTAATGTGATCATCCTGGAAATACAACACTCTCCCTACCATATCCTAATGTCTATCCTATGTATGAGGCGGTGAAAATTTTGCCAGTTCTACTACTACTATCTACGATCATCATCAACAACCAAGACCAGTTGTCCAATCTGTGCTATCAAATTCATGTCTTTTGCTTTTGCCAAGTCATACTTGACTATACACTCAACCATCTCTAACCTTCCAAAAACAAGTCATTTGGATTTGTTAATATATTCTTTATGGGAAGAAAGGTCAAATGATAATCCAAGCCAAAATTCTTGTCCCTTCTGATTAGATAAAACTATCAAAATCTACCATGTATTTTCTTAAGTCTACCCTCTAGCACAAAACTCCTTAGAACAAGGATTTTCCACTTGCAGGACTGCAGAGACATGTCCTCCAAAGACAAAGTATCGTTTGCATATGCATTAAATTGATGTGAAAATTTGGTTACAATGTGCCAATTGTGTAGAATTTTGCTAAATTTTTTTGCAATAGTAGGCATTATTTGTAGGTGTTGTCATTTCTCCCCCACTTAATTATGAAGTGTCCTCATGAGCACACCTACATCACGAACATCTAGCATCGCAAACATAGGTATCACAAGCACTGCGATGCCACCTCAAAAGACAAATATACTCTCCCTCTCTTAATTGCGAAGCGTCCTCGCAAGCACAGCTACAAGAACTGTAAAACCACACATAGAAACTAGTAGACACTGAAAAGATAGGAAAATATCTGTTCATGTCATACTATAAATCCAGCAAAGAAAAATATTCAATTAAGTTGTGTAAAAACTTATACATACTAACATTTCCTTACTCACTCTCCCCACTTAAGTGCATAACATAGCTTCATCCAGTGCATAGAATAGACCAACTAGTAAGCTTTCTAAAGCTGCTAAACAACAATAATCTCTTTAGGTAAGAAAATGCCACACTACTATCCTACTAGGAATATTGCTTCTGAAATAGCCTCACGGAGAAGGTCCATGCCTAACAAAGAACCCAACAAATCAAGCTAACATTACGAAACCAATAGGACTCCTATGGTTTACTTGCTAATCCGCCATATTCTACTAGAACAACCAGTCAATAGTCCCTAACTTTTAATTGTCAAGAGTTTTTGTTTATTTGTTTTTTTAAAAAGAAATTATGGTAGTGGATTTCTTTCAATGCCAAAAGAGTATACACATTGATTCTCCTTCCCAAAAGGTCCCACCCGAGAGCGATGCAAGGCATCGAACAAAGGGCGCCCATCAAGGAAATCCCTACAGCCTACTAAGACCTCAGAGGCGATGGTTATCTTATTTTGGTTTATTCTTTTCTTTTTTCTTCATTTAACCCTACACTCTTAGGGCATTTTTTCTTATTTGTCTTTTGAAGAATAAATATATAGACTCTTCCGAACATTTATTATTGGGATTGGAATTTAAGTGGTTTTTTTTTAAATAAAGGAGCAACTAGAAGGCTAAGAATGCATCACTTTTATTGAACGGTCAAACATGTTAGCTCAACAACTTCACTCAAGGAATCTAATCTAGCACATAATACTAGTCACTCTAGCTAGGAAAATGATAAGAAAAGATACTCATCAGTTTAGCATCTCTCAGCCACGCTACTCCTAGTCAAAATGTCGTGGAGAGAACCTTGTTATTCAACTACCCCCACATCATTTAAAAAAAGACAAAAAGATAGGGAAAAACTCTATTGGATTACTAATTAGACTTCCATACAATGAAATTCACTATGTCATGCACACACATCACCCCCTTTCAATCACTCCGTGGTGCTAAAGCCCCATCCTATGTGGGTGGACTCTCATATAGACTGAATTGGTTATATATTTCTTTCGGTGTATTTGCGTTTGAGAAATTGAGGTTTGTGTTTCTTCTGTATGTATTTAGGTTTGGAAAACAAATGATTGCAATCAAGTTATATTTTTAACTTTCCCTTATTTCAAACAAATATAAAGAGATAAATTAGATATGAAACAACCAGTTATGTATATGGATAGAACA
Source organism: Lygodium microphyllum (assembly GCF_053477565.2). Classification (NCBI taxonomy): domain Eukaryota; kingdom Viridiplantae; phylum Streptophyta; class Polypodiopsida; order Schizaeales; family Lygodiaceae; genus Lygodium; species Lygodium microphyllum. Next base: position 94,203,675 of record NC_141156.1, read on the forward strand.
ACTCCAAGATAATTGCTAAGATAATCACGTAGTGGTTCACAAATTTCAACAATCATCAAACCTGCATAGAACTCAACCAGTAACCACTAAAGCATTAATATGTTAGCTCAATTAAGAGTGAAATGCCCTTGAAAATTGTCAATCTAGTCAAATTGCCTTGTAAGGAGCTCCTAGCACTGAAGGAGTATCCCAACCGTGCATGCAACTAACTGTAATATTCCCGCTCAAAAATATTACTAAACCTAACTCCCCGCATGCCCCGTAAAACTTGTGCAAGGTTATCTCCGGCATTGTAAATACCGGCAGCTTAATCCATAAACCGCACACACAAAGATGAAGCCTCCGCATTGTGAAATCAAGCCCATGGGCTCAAGACTACATAACCGTGGGGAAACACCCTCTTAGGAGGGGGCAAAATGGATAATGATGAAAATAATGCAAATTTTTTTACTAATGCCCCTAGCCGATGCATGGCTAGAGGGAAGGGAATGGGAAAAGGAGGTGATGTGGTGAAGTAGGTGTATGGGGGGAGAGCCATGCACCAGCCACGTGGTGGCTTCCCTCTCCCCACCTTAAGATCTATAAGAACCCCCCCTGTGGTGAAGGGAGTGGGGGTGAGAAGGGGAAAAAGAGGAGAGGCCGTCGTGCTGGGAGGAAGCCGCCGTGAGGACCGCCCAGACCTACCGCCAGCGCCACGCCATCCGCCACCAGGCCACCATAAGGACCGCCCAGCCGTCAGGCCACCGCCATTCTGTCATAAACCCCCCCTCTTATCGTCGATTATTTTTCCCCCTCTCCTCAATCATTATCTTTTTCCCCACGTGGCTCTGGGAAGGAGAAGCTTCGTAGAAGCTTCTTGGAAGCTTCCAAAGGCAAGGCTTAAGGCCTTGTGCACAGAGATTGACCTTGAGGGTAAAAAAATCCCAGCCTCCCTAGGCCTTGTGCATGTGGATTGACCCGGAGGGTAAAAATACCAGCCTCCCTAGGCCTTGTGCATACATTTCATTCCTGGGGTTCATGACCCAAGCAACAAAAGTACGCTGCATAACGATGGCTTCCAAGAAGTCGCAAGGCGCACCTGTGGGAGGTTCCTTCCTAAGCTTACACGTGGACATCTCCCCGAGCCCACAAGCCCAGGTTTTACAATTTTGATTCCACGCAAAAGTAATGTGTTAAGCATGATAACTTTCATGGAATAGGAAGCATCTATGCATGTTCAAATTCACCTAGCCTAGTTAAAATGCAATTGGGGAAAAATTGCCTATTTGAATGATTACTAGAATTAATTCATGACATGCAATTGGGTTATTGGCATTTTCAATGTGATTCCATCTTACGAACTTAGTAGCATGTTGCCTTGTCGTGCATTTCAAGGTGAGGAGCCTAAAACGCCTATTGCCTATCATTATTAGGTTGAAATTATTAAGTGCATTTTTGACTAGACATGAAAGGAATAAGCATATGTCACATTTTAGGCAATAACTTCCTTGTAATGATTCCTATGAGGAAAAGTTGTTAACACCCGTAGGATATTATCCGAAAAGAAATAGCAGAGCACGAAAATGATTCTATGGACTTGCAAGTGGCATGTGCTTGCAAAATGGAATAAGCCAACACTAGTCCTACAATATTCACCTTGCATGAACTTCATTAACTACGTTGTAGTTAGGAAAGGGTTGCATGTTGCACATTCGTCACGCGTAAACTTCAATTCATGGAGTGGCATTTAAAAAGGATTGCATGGCTTATTAAAGCATGAAATTCTAACACTTAGACAAAAGGTTGTAGGCATTATTCCTTGATGTAAGTCCAGTAGGACCTATGAAAGTTATTCTGCAAATTATCATGAATTTTGACTTTTAGCAAAAAAGGATAGGATTATTGCGAATCTAGTGGTACGTAGAAGCAATGAATCACATGTTTACATGTATTGTGACATTTTGCAACTATTTTTCTCCTTTAGATCAAGTTTATCAACTCTAGGAAAGGTTCGTCCTTGTCATAAGACAAGTAGATCGAATTATCTAAATCACCTAACCCGCAAGGGATTCGTATAAGCATGGTACAGTCGATACGATAAATACCCCAAGTGCTAACTAGGGTTTAGCACGTTAAGGATTCAGCCTAGTTTCGCACTTGTTCCCAAGTCGAAACCCTCAAACCCAAAGGTCCTACCCACATTCACGGAATGTTTGGGTCAATTGGACGCTCATGCAAATAATGATCTAGGGTTTCTACCCTAAGGACCATTCGATCTAATGCTAAAACTCGGATTGAGTTGGAATCCCTAGGACCGAACGTTGTCGGCCTAGTGCAATTAGGATTGGGTTGGGTAAGAAGACACCCTAAACCCTGCTTCTTGTCTAAACATAATTCCTTAATCAGGAAACGCCGTTCAATGGGTGAAATGATCCCATGGAATAGATGCGACACTTGTGCAACAAGTTGCAACGTCGCATGGCCTTGTGGTTTGATCACAAGAGAGTTTTGCCATTCCTTGGAATGAGGTTGGCAGGTTCTTGCGCAAGTTTAACTTGCAAGAGGATGAGTAATTATCCTGTTACATCACCTTTCTTGGGGACAATTGCCAAGATAAGGAAAGTTAAGGCCTGAAGGAGGGAGAGGCAGCATAAGTTACTCTCGAGTGTCTGCCTGACCCTAACCAGGGGGGTTGTTAGCAGTGCCAGGAATGTGGACTGAACTCGCCACATGAGGTCTCTCTGTTGGGCATTACTTGGAGCAGGAGGACGCTTGGGTGCTAGGGGGGCTTTGGCCGTGAATCCCTTACCTTCCGGGCCCTACACGAGAGGCCAACGTGACTTGAGATTGGATCTTGAGGCCTGCATACTAGTCTACGGGCAGAATCTTGTATTAGTAATCCCTGTGGATTGCTGGATATCCTTCGGGCAGTTTATGGATTAGACTATAGGCTAGAATGTATGGATGTATTCCAAAGATAAATAAGATAACATGTTGAAAAGGAACTTGTTTGACATTGTTTTTCTATGTCAAGTGCTAAGATTCCATGAAGGAACTAGTGTCTAATTGGCTAATTAAGAAAGCTGCTTGATGCATGCTCAACTAATTGTGGTAGGTAATTAGAAAACTAAAGCAACCCTGAGGAAAGTGCAGTGGATGTGGCCATGGGTCCGTCCTACGGATGGGTGGTCCAGGTTGGCCGGGAACTTTTCTCAATCCAAACGGATAGCAAGGAGCTCTTCTCAAAGGAAATGAATAGCAAGGGCGCTGATCTAGAGTTTAGGTTACTAGAATCCCGATTTATGCTGTTTTAGGGGAACAGAATGGGACTATGCCTTATGGCCAAAGAGGTTGAGCCTTGCATCACTCTCGTTTCCCATTCTCCTTGAACCAAGTGCAGTATGAATCTGCTTCGTCCCTGGCGTTTATGCATAAAGTAGTTCGCCTGGGGTTCGACGCTAGCTGCCGTTTTAGGAATTTGGCCATAAGGGGAAACCCTGATTCAGGTCGTCCTAAGTGGGAACGACTGGAGTACTTCCGATACGTGGCAGACTCAAGAAGTCCTAGATTGCAGACCCCGTCACATTCCATGGGAGTGCCGGGAAGATTTTTCTAGACTCTCTTCCTGGACTGCTAAGATGTGTCCTGAAAGGGAACAGGTGGACACGTTACACTAACTACCTAAACATGTGAAGACTAACTAAACTAAAGTGTGCTAAAACCTAAAATGTAAAGGTATCAATAAAACCAAAAGTTTTGTTCTTTTTATTTCTTTCAAAGGAGTATTTGTTTTGTATGTTTTTTCAAATATATAGAATAAAGTAAAAACCCCAAAAGACTCTAGGAAAACAAAGTATCTAAACTAAAATCTTCAAATTCCCTAAGATCTATTACTACAAACAATACCCCTAATCCAAAATCATCCACACTATCTAAGTCAAGTTGATCAACAAAACCATGCTCATAAATAGCCTCCAACATAGACACACCAGAGGTCATAGACCGGCTATGAGGTGCATCCTAAAAACCTTCATTACATCATGGAGAGAAGCCGCATCTACATCATCATAATAGGGCATAGTTGCCACCACTGGTAAACATCTTAAAGAATAGTCATGAGTCACATCCATATACCAACATATATAATCCCAACAGGGACAATTCACTTGCTCATCAGGATATGATGGAGTAAAATGGTAAATAACAGCTTGATATTAAGAAAATTCTTCCTGCTCTCTACCCACCCTAGATTGAACAATACCATGCTCAGGTGAGAATACACTATCAAAATCATGGTAGTCATAAGTGTAGCATATAGCATCCTGCATATGATAGTGGTACTATAGAATCGAAAGTATGTGCGACACTGCCAACACATGAGCTGAGCATGCACGAAAAGATGCCACTGACACTGTCTACAACCAAATGATGGTGGATGGTATTGAAAACAAAAAATAATCACAAAATAAGAACCACAATAGGCCTCTCCTCTCGATGCATATAAGAACTTGACTTGTGTCTAAAAACACAGAATATTATAAGGCCCAACATGAACAAGATCAAGAGCTATCAACATCAAGACCATGATAAAGCGCATTCATCCACAGAAAATCCATACCTACATCCCATTTTTAAAAAAACCCAAAAGAGAAAAGAAATTCAAATATAGATTATTTAAGGGGTCATTCTAACCACTTACCTAACTATACCTAACTAAACTAAGTCACAAAATGTTTAAGGAAGAGGCCATTAATCCTAAAATCTCATATTCAGCATTAATATCTTGTACATCAAGAGAACCATTATCATAAACTTTAACAACCTTAAAAGGTCCTAACCAACAAATTTTAAGCTTCCCATGAGATTTAGAATAGGTCTATCATGAAACTAAATCATTTTATTTAAACTCTCGTATTTTGATATTCTGATCATGCCAAGCTTTATGACGTTTCTGCATTGCTTCTAAGCTCTGTAAACCTAACAATATTTCCTCATCTAACCTCACCAATTGTAAAATTATTTGCTTTAACGATTCAGTCTTACCTGATCGTAAACGAGAGGGCGATTCATAGAGTAGGCAACTCTTGCTCAATTGGAAAAATAGCATTAGTTTCATAAACTAAATTAAAGGGTGTATTTTGAACTATCACCTTATAAGTGGTTTCATAGAACCATAATGCCTCATACAGAGATTCATCCCAATCTCTCCAATGAGAAGCAACTGTTTTAGTAGAAATCCTACAAATAATGAGATTGGTTACTTCTACTTGCCTGTTAGCTCAGGGATAATAAGGCGTTGACTTGCGATACTTAATTTTGTATATTTCTATTAACTCGCTAATAAGACCATTCAAGAAATGGGAACCTCGATCACTTACTAATTTCAAAGGACAACCAAAACGGGTAATGATATTCTCATACATAAACTTAGCCACATCAATGGCTTTATCTGTCTTAAGCGCTTTCGCTTCTACCCACTTTGTAATATAGTCACTACAAACCAAGATATAATGATTAGATCTATACCTGGTAGGTGGATCAATTGGGCCCACAAAGTCAATTCCCCACTTCTCAAAACATGCTAATGCTAATATAGGTATCAAAGGTGTAGGAAAACTCTGGGAAGGACGACTAGTCCTTTGATAGACATCACATTTTTGTCATTAATAATAAGCATCTTTAAATAGAGTAGACCACCAATAACTAGCTAATAGAACTTTCTGTTCTATCAATTCACCAGTAAAATGGCCACCACACACAGCTCATCATGCAATGCCTTAATGTTAACCCTCAGACAAACAAGGTGAAAAATCTGGAAAATCTAAAGCAGAAAACAAAGGCCAAGGCAAAAGTGAAACAGAAGACGAAGGCGCGCCAAGAAAAATATGGAAACACAAGAAGTGCAAAAAAGTCCTGAATAAAGGAAAAAGGCACACAAGAAAAACCACAAGTCAATACTTTTGTAAAAGAGTGCAAGCTTATCATGATTTAATTTAAAGAGTGACGGGCATTCACTTGTGCAATTTGTAAAGGTAGATGGGCGGTAGGAAGAAAGCTAGGAAGATAGGAGGACAATGTGAAAAAGGGCCTAGGCCACGACCAGCCATGTAAAAAAGGGGATAAGGGGATGACCTCCCAAAAGGGATTTAGGATTTTGTATATAAAGTTGAAAAGTGAATGAGAAGCTCGTTCTTGTGTGTGGCCAAAAGTGGCTCTCCTCTTCTTCTTCTTCTTCTTCTTCTTCTTGCTTGCTTGAGCTTGTGCTTGAGGGAGGGAGTGTGAGAGTGTGAGGGAGTGAGTGTGTGAGGGTGAGGGACTGGGGAGGAGAAGCTCTCCATCTTCTCCTCTCTTCTTCTCTTCTCTTCTCTTACTCCAGGCAATGGAGCTTGGAGCATGGAGCTTGAGGATGAGCTTGCTTGAAGCTTGCACTTGGATCGTGGAGCTATTGGAGTGCACAAGAGAGAATGTAACTCAATCGGCATGGAGGTAAGCTCACTACACCCGTAGATATGGATGGCGCATCGGCCATGTAATAGGTAGCCATTAGTGCTCGGCTTGGAACGCTTGAAGCAATAAGCGGTCTGTGGGTCTTGGTGGTTGAGCAAAAGCTCCCATATTTTGGTTCTGTTGCCGGGACCAACGGAATCAAGCTTGAGCACTTGCATGCTTTGAATCGAACATTGAAATAGGGTTTTCTCCAAACTGGTACTTGAGGTAGATAGGTAGGAAGTGAGGGAGTTTGAAGAGGTATTCGATCTCCTTAGTGAGTAGGTTTTTGGTTTTTGGGCTTGGAACAACATGATGGAGTAGTGTAGGTATTTCCCTTAGGATTTTTTCTTACATTTAGAAAGGATAGGAGAAAAATATTGGAGCATGTATTAGTGTTTTCTGTTGCTGTATAACACGCTGAAACAGGGAAAATAAGGACAAAAAAAAAAACTAGGTTAAATTTTGGTGAAGGGAGCAAGACTAAGGTGAGTATAGCCTTGGGCAGGGTGATAAGGGGCTAGGAGTGGCAAGAAAGGCCACATTTTTCATTCCAGGGTTTCAGGAGATCTGGAGAGAGGAAGAAAGCTTCATTGCATGGACCTACTTTGATCTAGTCATCTAGGAGTTATTTTCCCAGCACAGGTAATTCCACACCTTTCCCTACATGAGTAGCTTGGATCTAGAGGTGCTCAATAGGTAGGAAGGCCTTGATCGCTCTACACAACGAATTCTTTGAAGTCTGATAAAAATCGCATCATGTTCGACCCGTCTGAGTGAGGGTGATTCTGGACAGAGTCCTAGAATCGGCCCTCAGACCACTCGGCCATTCAGCCCTTGGACCAGTCAATCCATTGGTCCCTTCAGCATTCGGCCCTCGACCAACTACACTTGGACACCTTTCATTGGCCTTGTCCGAGTGATGCATTTGGACCACTCGATACTCGGCCCATCTAACTTGGTCCTCGGCCCAACCTGACTTAGCCCTCGGCCCACTCGGCCACTTGGCCCTTGGACACCCACACTTGGATTGTTTGAACTTGACATTCGAACTAATTACATTTGGCCCTTTTTCAATTGGCCCTCCGCCATTCGGATGGGCCAAATAGGGCATTTGGCCCTTGCAATTCGGACCTACTGGGATGAATCTGGATTTTTTCAGATTTCTCACCTATAGACCCTGAAACCAATACAGAGACCGTATAGACCCAAAAGCACATCATAGACCTCTCACTAGACTGAAATCTAGAGCGAGTAGTTCAAAACTTGGCTACAAATGGTCTTTCAAATCGCGCATGGTGTTTACCGTAATGGCCCTACGAGTTGGGGGGGAGCCCCCTCCCCCTCGAACCCCACACAAGCATGGATTTGCACCTGCAAAAGAGTAACCAAAAGCTCGTACCCGAACAAAGATAAACAAAGACGCTAGCACCTCAATTGGGGCCAACCTAGCCAACAAGGGAAAAAAGGCCACACTACAAAAATGCGTATGTGTTGCATTCACACTGCATCTATTCAAAGCGAAAATCAACAACATCAAGCTACAACTGTGAGGATGACTATATATGACAATCTTGATGATAAATGCACCTTGAATAGTACTGCAGAGACGATCCAAGACATCAGTGGAGAATCCACATCTGGTCGTGCAGTTGGGGACTCAAGGGCATTTGTCAGAAGGCTTAAATTTATAAGCCAAGGCCCGAGAGATGAAGACATAGTGCCGCCTGCTTATCTTAGCTTCAAACTCACTTCAAAAAGAGAGCATAGTGTCGATGTTCTCATCGATGAAGGGGCAGATTTTAATAACTTGACCTATGAAGCATGGACTCTGCTAGGCCAACTAGAGCCCACACCTACTAATGCAACTATTAGTCCATATGGGGGACATCCACAAGCACTCATAGGAAAGTGCAAAATTCTTGTAACTATTGAAACTGAAAGGTTGCCTATCCTATTCCATGTCCCTCCACATAGTGCTAGTTGTGGAAAGGAAACCCTCCTCGGACAACCTTTCAAAAGGGAAACAAAGTGTGAGGCTGGTTGTATAGCACAAAGGATACACTTAACACTACCAGGTATGAGTATAATCACAACCTTTAGCAAGGGTGACTTCATTGAACCTTAAGGGGAAAGGAAAGGAAGGTGTTAGCATAACAGGAAAGCCTAGTAATGAGAGCAAGGACCTCTTGAAAGAGTTGATAGAAGCACAGGTTGAACAACGAGAACTAGTAAGGGAGGCCATGCTTGAAACAAGGAGGTCAGGAGGCAATTCCAAGGATAGGCTTTGGACTTACAAATATCGTAGAAGACCACAAAAGAAGCCCAAGCCTTATAGACAAAGGTATTGATGGAGAGCCACCACAACATTGCAATGGATATCCAAAGCATTGCTATGTGCTCAAGTGTATTATGCAGGTAATTGATGGATTTGGGTACCAAAACCCCCTACTAAGCCATCTCTATCAGCTGAAGGCCAGATTGCATCAAAAGCAAAGAAGCATAGGAGGCAATCTAAGAGAAACTCCAAGTCTTGAGGCAAGAAACCAAATATGAGTGTTCGAAAGGAAGAGCCCCAGCCTAGCATGCTTAATAAGCAGATGTCAAATGTAACCATTGAGCGTGCACAAAGACCACTAGTGCTCAAGGAGCTTTTGACTTTCCAAGAGGATAATGAGCACCACAGGCACAATGCTACTCATAAGAAGGTTGATGGCTCAACAAAGCAAATGGCACAATCGTCTAACAGCCATGAGGAAATCTTTCAGACAATGCCAAGTCCACCTAACAGTCCCAGATCTCCTACACCCTCTTTTCCTAAACGAACACAGGAAGCACAACAGCAGTCGTCAAGTCCACTTGCTCAATCCGAATCTCTATCTCCATCTGAGCTTCCAAATGTCCAAGAGGTGGGACATGACACCCCCCGTAGCTCTCGGCTCAAGGATATGCATGTGAAATCTATTATGACTGGCTCGATCCGCATAAGTGAATGCACAAAGGGAAAGAAAAGACACAGCCACTTCCAAACCGCCTAAGGACTCGACATTACAGTTGACTAATAGTGGCATGGCCATTGAACAAACCGCTACTACTTCCAATCAGGAATCACGATAGTCACAACCTCGAGCAGTGACGATACCTCTGGTGGAAGGTGTCCTTGGCCACTCACCTGTGAAAGAGGTGTTGCAACCAACATCTTTGACACCCTTGGCACTGCCAAAGCACCTAAAGCCTAGGTTTGAGGAGAGATCTCTCGAAGAGGTGGCCAAGAAGAGGGCGCATCTGACCAATCAATCTAGCAAGGCTATTCAGCAGGCCATAGCCATGTCCCATAAGGACACACTAGAGAAAGAGAATGTTGAGGCCCAACCAAAAACATCAATGATTGACCTAGTTCAGGGTCGTGACACCACAATTGCCCAAGAAAAAGAGGACAAAACAACGAAAACAATGACAGTTGCAAGTGGTGGTAGACACCAAGACATATGCAAGTGGTGGTAGACGCCAAGACAATCGAGACCAAGAGCACTGAAAAGCTAAGGAATAAAATATCAAGCCCATCCACCAATGAACCCATTATCATCTCCCCTAACAGCGGTGAAACCTCAGACACATCTGTGTGTTCTGAAAAATCAAAGCAACCATCACCATCAACGGTTGCTTGTAACACTTAATCCACTAACAACAGAACTTGCATCGAGCAATCAAGAGTGGATACAACAATGTCACAACCTCAGGGGGGGTCATTCATGAATATATGCATGTATAACATGAGTTCAAAATAAGGGGTTTTTAAAATACCATTTTTATACATTTTTACATACAGAAGGGTGTCATATAAAGGGGTTACCTATAGATTGAATAGAAAAGGGTTGTGTTTTATTCAAGAAAAATTTGCACATTATGATATTTATAAATAGGCCATGAACGCATGTTATATAGAGAATATATATATAGTGAACCCCCCGAGGTCACAATAGGTTGACAAATCTATATTTATCTCATCCAAGGATAACCATGACGCAATAACAACAAAGCCTCAGGAGATACATGGAAACCTCGAGGACGTAAGCAATCCTAGAGTTGACCAATCTTGCTTATCTAGACCTGAGCCCCGAGTTAGGCTAAAGCCTAGGGAAACTCCTAGAACCTTGCATGAGATAGCAACCGAGCAAGCCAGAATTGAACATAGAAGTGTCGCAGAATGCTTAATTGAGTTGGATGCTAAACTCAAAGTATTTGCACGTGTCTATGTCCTTGCGGACATGGGTGCATTCCCCAAGAAGTATCTTGGGGAATACTTGCAATTTCCCCTATCCTGGGAAGAGCAAGAACATCTTGATGAGCATTATGACAAGCTCTTGCATGAATGCATACGACTCACCTCTGACGAGGAAGCCGAGGAACTACGCTTAACTATAGCATTCAATGATGTGCTTTGCCAACCAAATCTCTTAGAGATAGAGGAACTAAAGCGACAATCAGAGGGTTGAAGTCAATTTGAAAAATGTTGGTTTGAAAATCATGTTGCAATGGCCGAACTAGGACCCCAAATTATGACAGTCTTAGAGGAGCGATTGGTTGAATGGCATTCTCAAAGAGACCCAACCTATGTGGCGCCGACTTCCTTTTGAGTACTGACTACCATTTGAGGTATGGACTTAGCCGAAACTAGCAAAGAGAACTCTCTGGCTAATAAAGTTCTCACTGAGGAGGAGTTACATGTTGCCAGTAGACTCAGACAAGGTACCATGCTACTCGATGTTGCAAAATATCTATTGTTATTGAGTAAGCTGCCACAAGTACTCGATGCATGTGCCACACTTCAGTACAATCCTGAGTTCTACATTTGGTTTTTATCCCCACGAAGTGGCATGGATTCGTAAATATGTACATAAATAAACAATGCATTTTGTGACCCTGTATAGATAATATCAACACACACAAGCAATGATAGTCAAGCGCAGGGAGAAGAGTTGGGTTTGACAGGCTGAGCTCCTCAGGTCCTCCTCTCACCACACATCTAGAAGGCGTGTGACCATTCCCGCCTCTAGGTGGAGGGCATGTAACCCTCATTACCGCCATAGGAATCCTTGACCAATATCTTTGATGGCATAGATGGGGCACTATCCCTTTCTATACACCTTTCCCCTTTCTAGTCTATCCTTTCGGGGACCACTCCATGACAACCAATCCATGCAACTTAGCATTAGCCAAGATTTGCTAATGGCTGGAATACGCCCCACAGTCTAGGCAGGACGAACATCATCACGTGGGTCGTCCCTCTACAACAAACACTGCATGTCTCACCTCAGCCCTCCTCCTCATATGCGCTTCATAATCCATTGTTTAATCCCTTTCATGCAAATAATTCTATCCTGCCATCATGGAGCACACAATGCAGCTAGCATGCAAGGAAGCTCTCCTCCGTAGAAGGGAGCATAAGGCACAAGCGCCTCCACCAGAGCGATATGTGCCTACCCTTAAAAGATACGCACCAAAAAGAGACCCCAAGAGACTCAAGCCAAAAACTCCCCAAGGCAAGAGGACAAAGGCTCAAGGGAGCACCCGTCGTGTGGCAACACTGGCTGTGCAGGCCCCCACCAGACGCTCGGGCACCAGGTGCTCAAAAGAGGAGAAGGCAGCTAGAGACAAGCGGGAATTTGATGAATTTTCTAAAAGCATTCTTGAAATAGCTACAGCCAGGGACTACACCATTTGGGTCCTGATCGATATCTTCCCCGCCAAGCCTAACAGGAGTCCACCATTGGCACAGCCCTAGTCGTCTAATTACCCAAATTCACCACGCCTCATACAAATAGAATAGGCCTTATGTGTATAAGTTCCTTGCCAAATGCCATTTTTTCATGACCTTTTGTCCTTAAGTGGTTAAAGAGGCAGGCTCCCCAACTGTATAAACATCCCTTACATAATACTAATGTATGTCACGTCTTAGCAAGCACCAAGGATATGCATCGCAATCAGCACCACAGGATTTGGATAAAGTAATATCTTTTTGTATTGCATCTGTTCGTTATAATTGATGCATGTGACTTGCATATACTCTCATGAAGTGTCAAGTGGATGCAAGACGACAGAGGTCTTTGTACGAAAGTGTTCAATGCCCAAGTCACCGCAAGACCACCAACCTCACAAAGAGCCATGACAAACCCACACTATCGAAAGTGAAAATCACCCTTACTGATCACCCACATCACATGGCCCAAAGCATGATCAATGTCCACTTTCTCTTTCTGGGTCAAACTCTACACTTGACACTCACGGCAACTGCTACCTCAATTGTATCAACATCACATGTTACAAAGAGGTTTTGCAAATCTCCAGTGTATCTCCCCATCTCAACAACTAATCCTCTATCAATCAGGCTGGGACACAATCATCACTATAATATCCAGTTTCGCAGCCTTTGAATCTCAACATTTCTCGATCCAATTGAAAGGATGATAGCCTCAACGTATTGCAATGGTTGTACTCATGTTATTCCTTTAAAAAAAAAGTGGGAAAGGAAAGAAAAGAAGAAAATGAAAAAAAAAAAGAAAAAAAAGAAAAAAAAGAAGAAAAAGAAAAGAAAAGAAAAGAAAAGAAAAACACTCACAATCATAGCACGACACGTAGGGGTTCTGAAATTAGGTATGCGTAGTCGTCCCTAGTCCCCTAGTCCCTCTACACATTCCCCACAATTGTTTAGGGCACATAAAGGGTAGGACATACCTAGGGAGCTTGTTTCGCCTATGGTTAGACCTGTCACCCTGACCCATTTGCACGATTCCTTTTAGTATCATTGCAATCGATCATGGTAAACACTGCATTAATGGCCATGAAAAGTACACCATTCTCATCGAGCAAGCCCAGTAGCTACCAGCTACCAAAATTCCGGTGCCAATGTGTTCAATTATGCTACATCATGCTATCACAATGCAAAGGATGTCTCATACACCTTCATGTGTACTTCCCCTCAACATGGACAACTTTGCTGCATCCACACATTGTTACGAGGAAACAAACCTGCAGTCTTCTAACTACGTAATATCTAAGTATGCACAATCACTCACATAGTATCTATACCAAAATATATACACAGTTTGGGTCCTCAAGTGTTGGGCAATACTCTCAACTTGCTTCAAGTTTGACCTGTCTCCCAAACTAATCAAACTATGTCTTGCGCATGAAAAGAAGACTAGCACTACCCCTAGGGAGAGACCACATATGAGAGGTTTTCAATCACAGGTACTGAAGACTCCATCAAATGCATCGTCAGATCTTCATCATCAATCAATTCTGACATCTTGACCATTCCTATCATGCAAGCCCCACAACAATCGGCATGTGCGGAATCCCAACAAACCACCACCTATACCAGCCCCTAGTGCAATTCCTAGCAACGAACAGATCTACCCCCAACTCCAACAACCCTACGGCCAACCACCCATGCCAACAACGTGGCCCCAATGATCTTCATCCACACCACTATTAAAACTCTTTCAAGGCCAACCAGAGCAATTCCTTCCACCCACGTCTTCGATGCATGCCAAAGCCTGCTTGCTACATATGATGGTGAGTGCCATGGGACTAGCACTCGTCTAGGAGGGGGGTAATGTTAACTCTCAGACAAACAAGGTGGAAAATCTGAAAAATCTAAAGTAGAAGACAAAGGCGAAGGCAAAAGTGAAACAGAAGACGAAGGCGTGCCAAGAAAAATATGGAAACACAAGAAGTGCAAAAAAGTCCTGAATAAAGGAAAAAGGCACACAAGAAAAAGTGCAAGTCAATACTTTAGTAAAAGAGCATAAGCACTCATGATTTAATTTAAAGAGAACTGGGCTCTTACTCATGCAATTTGTAAAGGTAGATGGGTTGTAGGAAGGAAGCTAGGAAGATAGGAGGACAATGGGAAAAAGGGCCTAGGCCACGACCGGCCATGTGAAAAACGGGATAACAGGATGATCGCCCAAAAGGGATTTAGGGTTTTGTATATAAAGTTGAAAAGTGAATGAGAATCTCATTCTTGTGTGTGGCCAAAAGTGGCTCTCCTCTTCTTCTTCTTCTTCTTCTTCTTCTTGCTTGCTTGAGCTTGTGCTTGAGGGAGGGAGTGTGAGAGTGTGAGGGAGTGAGTGTGTGAGGGTGGGGGATCGGGGAGGAGAAGCTCTCCATCTTCTCCTCTCTTCTTCTGTTCTTTTCTCTTGCTCGTGGCAATGGAGCTTGGAGCGTGGAGCTTGAGGATGGAGCTTGCTTGAAGCTTGCACTTGGATCGTGGAGCTACTGGAGTGCACGGGAGAGGAGGTAACTCAATCAACATGGAGGTAAGCTCACTACACCTGTAGATATGGATGGCCCCTCGGCTATGTGAGAGGTAGCCCTTAGTGCTCAGCTTGGTACGCTTGAGGCAATAAGCAGTCCGTGGATCTTGGTAGTTGAGCGAAAGCTCCCACACTTAAGGATCACAGGGACTTCATCTTCCCTTACACATCGTCGATAGATACCCTTACATGGAAAGAATTTCTAAAGGTAACCCCCTAATAATTCATAGGAGTGTGCTTGCATTCAAATTTATCGCTTTCGTTGTTTATCAGCACCAAGTGGATAACGAGCGATACTAAGAAAATTTGCAATATCATCATACCATGGAACTTGCATCTCCATAGTAAAAAGTGTTGCATTTGGCAGATCATCCTCCACACCTTCTTCCTATCAAATGTTAATAATTGTGAAAGATGGTCTACTAGAACATGAGATCTATTAGGATGAGTGACAATTTGAAAATCAAACTCTTGAAATAAAAATATCCAATGAATTACACGTCCTAAAAGTTCTACTTTATTAAGCAAATACTTTAACACTCCATGAGCCACATAAATGGTAAATTTATTCCCTAATAAAATGACAAAATTTTTCCACTGCAAATACCATTTATAAGCATTCTTTCTCAGTGGTAGTATAATTTCTTTCTACGTCACTGAAATTACGATTTTTTTAATAAATTGGATGATCCACTTTATTATCATCTCCTTGGCAGAAAACAACTCCTACAACATACATAAATGCATCAGTATATGGAATTCCTTCGTCCAAATTGAAGGTGTCAATACTGGTCCTTCAATTAACTTTTGCTTGAGAAATTCAAATGCTTCTTGACAGGCAACAACCCAATTAAAAGGAGTATCCTTTCATAGAAAATTGTCAAAGGTAAGGCCAATTCTATGAGATCAGAAATGAAGCGTCAATAATAATTGAGATTCCGCAAAAATCCATGCAATTTCTTAAGATCTGTTGGAGGTGGAAGTGTAGAAATCTTAGAAATTTTAGCTGGATCAATAGCAATGCCTTCTTTAGAAACGATATGCCCCAACAACGTTCCTTTTGGCACTCCAAAATCACATTTATCAAGGTTCAAGGAGATACCTACTTCGTCACTACATTTAAACACTTATGCCAATAGATCAGGCATTTCTTTTGCCTTCCCATAGATACAAAAATCATCTAGAAAAACTGCCATCCATTGTTAAAGAAAGTCTTGATAAGTTGCAATCATAACTCTCTGAAATGTTGCGGGTGCATTACATAAGCCAAAATGCATTACTTTATAAGTGAATGTACCCCATTCAGTAGTAAAAGTAGTTTTTGATTGATTTTCTGGATGAATCAACACTTGATTGTAGCCATTAAACCCATCCATAAAAGAATATAGCTCATGGCATGCAACTTTATCAAGTACCTGATCTGTAAATGGCAAAGGAAAATGATATTTACATGTTTTTCTATTTAGCTTTCTATAATCAACACGAATGCGATTCTTCTTACTGTTCTTCTTGGGTACTCATACAACAGGGAAAACCCATTCACTATATGCAACAGGATAAATAAATCCCGCATCTAAAAGTTTAGTAATTTTAGTTTTGACCACTTCTGCATACATAGGATTTGTTCGTTGTTGGCATTGACATACGGGTTTTGTACCTGGTTCTAGATCGATATAATGCTGACAAATTTTTGCTTTAATACCTCTAAGATCAGTATAAGACCAAGAAAATTCCCCAACATGTGCTCGTAATACCTCCTCAAACCTTTCTCAATCTTGGGACTCCAATTGAGCCTCGAGATTCAAATATTTCTATTTTAATTACTTCCACTTCGGGCTCTTCAAGAAACAAAGAGGCTATTTTCCAAGGGTTGATTGTAGGTACATCCTCAGATATCTCCATTGATACATTTTCAAGAAAACTATTCTTGGCAATCGATTCTGGTTTTTCTTCCCTTGCATTCATAGAATGTACCAAGGGTACAGCCATACAAGGAACAATGGCAAGATCATTTTGAATATCCCCAGTCATTTCTACCATATGGACATCCAATAAATCTAGAAATAGCCTACCGGTATGACTTCCTTGTACTTTCCTCAAGCTATGCAAAATAGGCTTCAATTTTATGTTATACTTTCTCGTGAACATGGTATTTTTAGAACTTATCATCTAACAAATCTGATCTCGATCACATGGATATTGATCATGTAACTTACGATGATATTGATGTAAGCTTTTATTGTTCTTTCCTAAACATTCTTGATCATCTCAACTCCAAGACCATTGGTTAACCTTAAGCTTAAGAATTAATGAATGCAAATCCTCATTTTCCTCACCTTGAATTTGACAACCTAGATAATGTATGACTTGTTTGAGTTCTACAATCTCTAGGTGTCACAGGTTCAAACCGTCTAAGTTGTGGTTCTTTTCCATCCCCATATATAGTAAATCCATCACTCTTTCTTTGGGATGAGGTAATACAACCTCTGGTATATTTTTTATATTGATCTTAGCAGATTTAAATTGGACTCATTAGTAACCAACTAGTGGTCCCTTAGAATAATGATGCATCTTCTACGTAGTTCCAGTGAAGCGCTTAAAGGGATGATACAACCAAGGAGCACTAGTAGGGTTTTTCCCTCGAGTTTCTGGTTCAAGAAGACACTTAGACTTATCTTATTTCCAAAACCAATTAGCCTTTTCATATTCGTCCCACTGGTTCTTATCTATAGGTAAGGCTTGTTTCATCTGTAACTCCCTACTACTTAATTCCGACCTCCGTTACTCTAAACACAACTCTAGAAGTGAAATTTCATCTAGATATCACCTTTCTCTAAATTGAAAATTTGCCTTTTCCTTTTGTAACTTAGTAATTTTCTTCATTGCTTCATTTACACTAGTCACTACTACCTTACATTCTACTTCCAAAGCCTCATTTAATTCTCCAATGATCCTATCATAATTACCATGATGTTCACTAGATGGTTGTGCAAACCTATGCAAGCCTGAAGCTGAGTCATCCTCATCGTCTTGCAATATTCATCTTTGTAATAGTTTGCACCTATTCCTAATCCTCCTTTCTCTTTCCTTTCTTTCAAACTAGTGACAATAGGTTCTTTTATCTATATCTGGTAATTTTTCAAATCCAAAGGGTAGAGCATTTTCCTCATAGGGGGAAATAATAAAAACCCTACTCTCAGGCATGCCATTATTATTCTCAATAACGTCAAATTATTCCATATGCTCCAAAGAGGTTGTGGAGATGCCATCTACATTAAATGTCATGAACTTAGGCATCTCTTCCTTTTCTAATTCATCCATATAAGCCGCTTCAGCCTTTCTATACGTAAAAAACGCATCTTCTTGATCATTTTCTTCCTAGTCCATGGATAATCGGGAATATGTTTCAAGCGAATCATCAAAGTATTCCACTTTCCCTATAGAGAGCATTAAGCAGTCTAGGGTTATATCCTTAGTCATAGACAACCAATGAGTAATCTCAATGTTTGAATCATTGTCTCATGAAAATGTTACAGCATATTCACCAATACCCATATGTTCTACCATATGAGGCTGATGTACTATATTTACCTCCACTTTTTTTGCTCTTGCTGGGTGTTTTCTAAATAACCAGGCATAAGGCCCTTCATTATCGGTCCTCTCCATTTTCGAGTAATAAAGCTCATTGTTGTATTTCTCATCCACTTCACTAAGCATCTCATCTCCCGACTCTTTAAAAAATCATTTCAAAATAACTTGTATTTTAATGTGATCATTTCGAGGACCAATCACAATTGAATATTTAGACCAATCATGAGTGCACTTTGCTTGGTATAACCAAGATCCAATAACACAGAATATGAAGAGATATTTGACAATGAGTGAACTAGTAAGTAATTCACATGAAATTCTAGGCCAGCAATTACAGATTTTACATTACAAAGTCACCACAAAGGAATCACTTTCCTTTGATCACCCACACGTAAAACGATATTGGTAGGTTCTAGATTCTTCAAATCTAATTATTTCATCATTTGTTCTATCATCAAATTGACTGCTGAGCCACCATCTAACTGCACTTCATTCAACAAGTGGCCATTAATAGTAGTATCTATTAACTGGAGCTCCTAGATCCACAAAAAAATCTAATATTTTCACGTACTTAGTTACTTTTCTTACGGTTACTTTAGGAACGTTAATTTCAATCTTCTTCCTTCGACGCTGAACTAATTTATGGTAAAGCTGCTTTTGACATATAGGTGCTATTTCTAGCAATTACCGAAGGTTAATTGTCAAAGATACTTCCTCTAATGTAGCCCAAATAGCATAAGTCTTGTTTACTGCTTCCACCTACTCTTTACTTCCTTCCTTAGGAGATATCATTCTTTTGGAAAAAGGAGCTATCCCCACTCAAATCTTAGGATTTGCTAAGGGCACAGGTAATAATGGATGGTCCAAGGAATATTATGGAGAATCTAACTGAGGTAGCTCTATATTAGGATCTATATCCTTAGGTTTATCCTTCACAGCTTCTTTTAATTGTAAACTTTCTTCCTCTAGACCTTGCTCCTCTTGTTGCTGCTTTTGTGCTCTAGTCCTAACACATGTCATGGGGTTAGCCTTAAAGGTCACCCTATGAGTTATGAATTTAGACATAAATTCATTCTCTTGCCTTGTTGTTTCTACTTCAACTAAATTTCTGGATGAGGTTGAGGGCTCATGAAAATTTTTCTTACCCTTTTGATTAGGTTAATTATCTTCTCACTTAGGGAAATCCTCTTCATGATGTCCTTCGCCACTACACCTCATGCATACAGGAGTATAGTCCTGATTTTTATGCGCATCTGGAAAATATGTAGTTATATGACCTTCCTGTTGGCATCAATAAAAAATTACCGGTCCTCTAGGCCCTTGTGGTCCCCCTTGCCCTATTGGATTAAGAAAATCACCATTATTTCACCACAAAGGAGAATCTCTTCCTCTGTGTCTATCATTATTGTAATTATTTCGGGGTACTGGGGGTCTAGCTTGGGTTGGCAATCCTCTCCGCCTAAAGGATTGATTAGATGGTCCAATCACATAAGTTGTATTATTACAATCCATGTAATTGTAATTCATTTGCATTAAACGAGCTTGTTGTTGCTCTTGACCTATCTTGTGCCATCAATTTATATCTAGATGCCCTGTCTTAAGGCAAAAGGTGCAAAACAGTGGATGGTCAAGCATTAGTCTTGAAGGTGTCAGACACTCTATAGCCACACGGCCATACCCATGCAGACACTTACCATTCCAAATATTGGATCTAGGTGGGTTTGGAGTTAAGCTACTCAAGGATTGTTATGCACTAAAAGACTGTGTTGTTATCAAATAAATTTCTTTCAAAGATGCTTGCATTACACTCATAATCTCCTCCTTCAACTTTCCTAGAGATTTTGCAATAATATTAGCTACTTTCGTTTCATCAAGAGGAGACTGAGATTGTGACATATAAGGCATTTCTGTTTGTATCATATAGGCTGGAATAGAAGTGTGCGGATCTAAAGGTACACTTGATACATTTGGATTTGCCGTTGTTGTGCCGCTACGTGCACACCGTGTAGAAAAATCTAGAGTCTGGCTTCCTTTTAGATTTAGAGAGCCAATGCCATTTTAGACATTAATGTTAGTATCCATGGTTTAAAAATATTAGATTTTAGTAAATTTGTAATATTCTAGATATTATCTATTGTAAAAAAATCTACAAAACTATAGACAACTTCTAGATTAGGATGACATGTAAAAGAAAGCATGTAGCTTTCAGCTAATTTGAGAGGATTTTATGTAAAAAGAGAGATTAGCGAGATCGTGTGATGTGCGATCGCTGTTTTTAGGCACTGAACAACACTCCAAAAGTGGAAGATGAAGGAGTAATCTGGTAGGATTCTGGCCGGGTTTCCTAATACTTAACCCCCCTTTCGGAGCCATTGGAAAGATCAAATGGGAAATCTGAGCAGCATAGAGGAAGGTATTATTTTGTACACGTTTTTGTCTATTAGAGTTATATTTTCTCATCATGCTGAAAGAAACTAATAAGCTTAATCTCTGTTAGTATTCTTCTATATTTTCTAATTCTTTTTTGAAGTATTCTTCTACATCTTCAATCTCTTCGAACCCCTTCTCTTCCGTCTACTCCTCTCCTTGAATCTACCTTCACCCTGCTGTCACTTATCTTCAAGAACTTGGCTTGAAACCTTCAACCCTTCTCTTATCTCTACCATCTCTGGAGTCTAAGCTCTTGAACCCCCATACATTCTTCTCTTGCCAAACCCCTATGGTGACCTTCAACCCTACACATTGCGACATTGGTGAACCCAACATGAAGGTTGGTGTAAGAGAACTCCAAGATGGGGGATTCTTTAGGAGATACTGTACAACAATTGGTGTGCATACTGCAACACACTCAACAACAACAAATCCAAATGTTACAACAACAACAACAAAGGCAAGAAGAAGAGAAGCTTGATTCCATAGCTATTAAGGCCCTAGAAGAAGCTCTGCGTGAATTAAAACAATTTAATGGTCAAAATGTCTCTGTTTTCATTCATTTGTAAGTTAAGAAAATGCTCTTCTTTGTTGTACCGCAACATGCATGGAGCCATTATTTTGCCAGACTAGCCAAGCATGGTCTTCAAGAAAGAATCCATGGTCTTTTCTGATTGGGCTGCATTAAAAAAAGCCCAACACAAAGAATTGTTCTTAGAATACTCTGGCCTTATGACAAAGAAAAGTTTCACTAAATGGGTTGAAAAACCAACAAAGGTTTAGCTGCAATAGCTCTATACCATGAATTTGAAAGTAAACTTGGACAAATTGACGCTGAAAACCAACAAAGTATGGAAGGTTAGAAGATTGAATTATTCCTTAAGGTTGTAGATCCCATTCTACAAGAAAATCTTGCTGATCGCCTAGAAGATGCTATGTTTGAATCAGGAGTCAAGACTGCATGGACAGATGTTACTGATGCAGTTAACATGATTGCTCGAAGAGAGCGGATGCGACTAAGAATGGACTCCACTTCAACTTCAACAACTCCATTGATGGAGCTTGTTTCAACTTCAAAATCCCCTATTTCTTTGACTAATCTACCAAATCTTCTTCTTCTGTTCCTTCTAAAAATGATGTCATGAATAAACTTATTAAAAGCATATGTGACCTTCATTTGAATCTTACAGAAACTAGTTCCAAAGTAGAGAAGCTAGATGTCAAAGTTGAAGAACGAGGACGATCATCAACTCAAAGACCCATGAGATAAGGCTTTAAGAGGCACTCTATTTGGTGCAATAGCCAAAAACATGACAAGAGGGAGTGTTCTACCTTCTGTGAGGCTGAATCACAGAAGCTCGTCTTTTGGAAAGACGAAAAAATCCATGCAGCTGAAATTGGTCTTCCAATGGAGCCACATTTTGGCATGGTGGAATGAAGAAATGATTAGAAGATTTAGATGTAAAGAATGCCTATGTAGCAATTGATGCAGCTACCTATGGGCTGCAAACCGAGCCAACTAAATAAAGTTTGAAAGCATGTAAAGCTAATGTGCAATCTAAAGTATGGATGCAGACACTAGATCAAATGGAACGTGGTAAAGCAGCCAAAGAATATTTGGCTAACGCCAGTCAGTGCATTCGAGGAATAACTGGTTGGAAAGAACCGGTAGATTCTTTTTCTGCCTTTGCACATTTGGCTGACGTCAATCATAAAGAAGTCTTGATTGAAGAAAAGAGAAGAAGAGAAGATGAACCAGGGCCTTCCTCTTTTGGCCCTCCAAAACGGGTAACTAGAAGAACGCCTTAACAACTAAAACTTGCTGAAAATATAACCCCAGATCAAGAGATGGAAGATACGCCACAAACAAAGAAGATCGAAGGAAATAAGAAAGGCAAGCAGCCAGGCTACAAATTACGGTCTGACATAGAATCTGCAATTGATCTCAAACGAGTAGGAAGCAAAGTTGAATTCACAGGCGAAATTCTTGGAATTGCCAAACGTGAATTCCATGATGTAATTATTAATGTAATCAAAAGGAAAAGACAATATGTTGGTGATGAAGTTGAAGAAATAGTGTATGCTTTTTTGCAAGTTTGTCGAGTTTTTGTGCAGGATGAAGAGAAGCTGACTTCACAAGGAATTCATCTTGAAGTAGTTAAAGAATTGAATGCAACAATTGAAGCTTAAGATAAAGAAAACATGAATGCAAAAATTAAAGAAGTGAAAGTTGAAAATGTAATGATCGGCTGGTCCAAACCAATTTGGTAGCCCATCTCTCAAAAAGAAGATCGTCTACAACACATGCATGAGGAGGAAGAGGCTCGGTTCATTCCAAGCAGTCATTACTCCTGTATGCATTGGGCAAGAGCAACAACGGAGACAGTCATCAAAATTGGAGAAAAAGAAACACCATGTATTGCACTCTTAGACCATGGCTCAGAGATAAACGTCATGGCAAGGAGTCTCTATGAAAGTGGCAGATGGCCCATAGATGTTGATCGAGGATGGCGAATGAGAGCTGCAAATAGATTTTTTGGAGAGTTATATGCTGCATGTCCTAATGTGCATGTAGCTATTGGAGACATAAAAGACAATTTTCACTTTTTTGTTCAAGACTCTTGTAGTTACCTTATCATTCTTGGGAAACCTTACATTTCTGAAGCCCACTTGGAAACAAAAGCTCTTGATGATGGTTCTTTGTATGCTCAAATCCGAAGCAAGGATAATGAACAAGCTGTCCAATCTCTTACTGTGTGTGTTAACGATCATCGAAATAGAGATCGACTGCGTGATTATCTTGTGCCTCCTAATGCCCCAGAATTCAAGGGTTTTCGGGCTGCAGTACTATAAATGGAGGCTATGGTAGTGCGTCATGTAAAAATATTGAACCTCCTTATGCTACAGAAACTGTCTCTAGCAAATTTATATGTATGCACAGCCAATAGTATGGGCTATTATGAGTCTATTCATGCAATGACTATGGCTGAAAGAAAATATTTATATCATGTAAAAAGTGAGCTTAAAACTTATAACATGATGGCTGAAAATGAAGATATTTCGGGTATTTTTTTGGACTGATTACTACTCACACATTGGTTGAAATATATGCAGCTACTCATGCTGAAAATCAAGCAAAAAATAAGTCCATAGAAGTATGTACGTTGGATTTTTATCAAACAATTCAAGAATTTTTTGAGTAGGAAGACATTGGTTTACTCAACAAGGTTGAAGCACAAGTGGAGACAAAATACAAGACGGTTGAAGCAGAAGTGGAGACAAAATACAAGATGGTGGATAAGAAAGTCAAACTTGTGGCAGTCCCACTGCCTCCTGAAAGTGAAGGGTTGGCTGATAGGGCAGCAAATCAGCCAAGTCTTCGTGATCCTTCCAACATTGGTCACAAGTTTATATCTAAAATTATAAAAGAGCTCAAAATAGGTGAAAATTCTTTCCTTTCGCTGGCTCAAAAACACTCTTTTATGCAAATGCTAATGAAACATGTAAAAAATTTTGCATTTCAACCAAGTGAAATAGGCTGTGTGGATCCAAATCACTACAACAGAGACGAGGCATAGACGCACATGTTAGACACGCAAAGCCGGACGCGTCTATCATAGTGTCTATAAGTGCGTGTAAACGTGCGTGTAAATAGACGCGAATTTTGCGTCTCTATATATCCGCGCAAATAGACGCTAATATAGACATGCCAGCAGACGCACAATTATTTAACTACCTAAAATTGCAATTCACATAATTAAAAAACCAAAGTTAATAATTATTTAACCACCTGAAATTGATTCTTGAGCATGCACGTGTGCGCATGATAAAAACCATAGAATTAAGAATACACATTGAATCATGGAATTAAAAAAATAGAGTTAATAATTACTTTTTCATTGCTCTCTAATGAATGGCAGTTCCTCCAGTTGACAAGCCTGATATAAGTAATTAGCGGCAAGCGACAGAAACCTTACAATTAGTAGCAAGCATTGCAATATGTAGTTCGTAATTTCTCTACGTACTTGAAGATGATAAAAGATACTTCCTTTTTATTATGGAAAATTCAATTTAGCTTTAAAATTGACTATTTATTCTTGAGTATGCACGTGTGCGCATGATAAAAACCATAGAATTAGGAATACACTTTGAATCAATAAGCAAATTAAGTATGTTACAGTGAATGATCCATCTCATCTTCAATGAGATCAGCCCTTGCTAAACTATCTACTTCTAGGTCTATGTTACCAAGAGGTAATGAAACAAATAAGTCTATCCCACTATCAGATGTGTTGCTATATTGCTCAATAACTTCATCAATATCATCGACAATCACATTATTGTCTTCTTCTGCGTTTCCTTGAACATCCTCGCGAGGTTCATCTTATACTATATCACGCATATCATCCATTATGATGTCATCATGCACATCATCATTAATTGTTGGATTGTCATCTGCTATCTTCATGTCAGTAATATTACCATATATTGGTTTTGAACGATTAGATATAGGGATGGCATACCACCATCGGTTATTGTTTATCATTGGATGATACACAACCTGTATTTGAAAAACAAAAGCAAAAAACTTAAGTACTTATTATATTGTGTATATGTATCACATGTATACATATAAAAAAATTAGCCTTTGTATATATACCTACTCGCATTGTTGAGGTAGTACTAATATGTCATTCTTGTTTTGGTGAAATTTTGTAGAGTCAATGATTACAAAACCACTTGGATGACGTCTGATTGTGCAATGCTTACCATTTGTTACCACTTCTTTAAACCACTTCACATCCAGTACATATATAAAGAATCGTCTGAAGTCAAGCTTCAGAATATCTTGGATCAAGCCACAATAACCTTCCATGGTACCATTGGCATCCTCGAAGTGAGCAAGGACACCACAATCTTGGGTATTTCTCTTTTCATCTATACATTGAGTTCGAAGATGTTTACCCTCACACCAAAGTGCATTTAATAATGTGCACTAGTAGTAAAAGATAAAAGATCAAACATGTCAATGATTTATATAAAATAAAACTTATAGAAACAAATTAATTGATAATATATCTCACCTTTGATAAGCAACCTCGTGCGTATTCCCACTCTTCTTGAGATATATTAATTTCCTCCTCTTTTTCCATTCTCTCCATTTTTTTATGTAACCAATCTATATCAATATGATGTAGAAGCGCATTTAGATGATCTGGAAATGAGACATTAAGTCCATATCTAGTGTGAAATTCTTTTCTTTCGCGTTTTGTTATTGCCCTTGCTTCATTATATAGTGTCACCCATTTGCTCATTACATCACTATTGAGCACACAAAAACTATTTAACTTACGAAGTTCTTCTTTTGTTAGCACTTTACTCATTCCTTTTCCTTGAGGTACTATAGAGGTCATCCTCAAGTCTTCATCATCTTTCCATAGTCGTGGTTGAGAGGGATCCACTTCAGCAAGATATTCAGAGATATAAACAAGGGATGATTGCACTAACCAACCCTCAGCCATGCTTCCCTCAGGCCGTGCTTTTTGTCTCACAAAATCTTTCAAGGTTTTCATGAAGTGCTCAAGAAAAAACATCCACCTTACATGAACTGCCCCACAAAGTGCGATCTCATCAATCAAATGTACAAGTAAATGTAATTGAGTAGTTAAAATGGATCGAGGAAAAATTTCCTCCACCAAACAAACCACCTCAATAGATAATACTCGAGCATCTTGCAATGTGTTTGGATCAATTTCCTTCGAGCTCACGTATCTCTCAAGACGTATGATGTACTTGTTTATTTTTGTGTAGAAATTCAAAGATATATAATGAAAAAATACAATGTATACACACCTCACAAGCTCTCCCATCTTATAAATGATATCACGTACATCTTTGGATACACAATGGGATATGCTAGTAGGAAGTACGAACTGAATGTAAAAAATATTCATAGATCAAATGATTAGTTGAGGAAAAAGTCATCATACCCCAAAGTTTACACATAGTTACTCCACTAATTACTATATTCATGGTTAGAGATACCCTTACTTGAATCATTTTGTGCCAATCGTGGGACTTCAAACCAGATAGTTGCTCCACACCTCTTTTCTTTTTCTTTATGAAGGCTCCCTTGAGACATCTCATACATCATGTGGATGTTCGAAAGCTATATATTTGTTCCTTCACTATTTTTTCCTCGTTCTTTGACAACATCCAAGGTGCAGGGGGTAGCTCAATCTTTCCTCTGGGTCCAATGCGTGGCCAGGCTCGTCTCATGCGACCAATGTTACGTAAATCTTCCCTTACATTAACTGAATAACGAGCCCCTATCAAGTGATCCCATAATGTAGATACAAAATTTTTGAATATGTGCATGGGGTCCAACAGGTGATTGATCTTAAGTTCAATCCAGTACGGAAGACGAAAAAATATAGAGAACCTAATAAACAAACAATATATTATGTAAACAATTCATCATGCTAAATACTTTAAAGTCAATCGAGAGAAATGCACTTCTTACCGACTCATGCCGAGTGGAGGGTGGATGTCGGCATTAATCCTTCTCTCCTTCCAATCTCGAATGGTTAGAGATTGTGGAGTCATTCCATTAGTAGGGAGAACATATTTGGGATGGTCAATAGGAAGAAATCAATGATGATTGTCGTAGATAACCTTCTTTAAACGTGCCGGCCTAGAGGAAACTAGAGAGGGACCACAAATAGGACATGCATGATATCCTGACGTGGTTAAACCTGAAAAAACAAGTGAATTAATAAAATGCAATTGATTCAAGTCTTGAATTTCAAATATAGAGTTATATACATGTACCTGAACACTCTCCGTATCTTGGAAAGTCATGCATGGTCCACAACAACATGGCCTTCAATGTGAAATCTCTAGAGGATGCAAATGCACTTGTATCTTGCACCTCAATACCTTCCCATAACATTTCTAACTCTTCAATAAAAGGCTCTAAGTAAATGTCCATGTTTTTTACCTTGTGCTTTCCAAGAATCAGAAGGGACAACATTACATGTCCCTTTTTAATTGCCATGGATGGAGGAATATTATAGTTCACCAATACCACTGGCCATACACTGTATGATGTGCTTTTGATGCCAAATGGATTGGTTCCATCCATACCTAAACCAAATCTCAAATTTCTTGGCTCTTCTTTGAAAACGGGCCACAAATTATCTATATGTTGCCATGCCAGTGTGTCTGCAGGGATCCTCCATTTTCCATCACTTGAACGATGACTAGCATGCCATGACATGAGCTTTCCAATAGACTTACACTTGAATATAAGTTTTATACGTGGAACAATCGGAAAATATCGCAAAACCTTACGAGGCACATCCATTGACTTCATCTCCACTTCGTATCTTGATTTGCCACAAACAGGACACTCTCATGCGAACTCATGAATCCCACGAAATAAGACACAATCATTGACACATGCATGGATCTTGACATAATCGAGGCCTTCCAGAGATGTCAAGTAATGTCTTGCTTGCTCTCTCTTAGTTGGCAATTTGTTTCCTTTTGGAAGCATTTGTGATAATAACCTACATGTATTTTTAAAAGTGAGTTAAAAAACCACCAACATATATTTCTGTCTAATTTCAAAATAGAACAATTAATAGTATGATTCATAAGCCAAACTGAATTGATACCTACTTCAATAACACATCCAAACTGACATTACTCCATCCATAAATTGTTTGCAAGTTAAGTATCTCGAGGGATGCACGAAGAACGGAGTACGTACAACCTTCATACAACAGAGTAGATGATGCTACATACAGTGGATCATCTGGCTTCGTAGAGTGACCTTCTCCCTAAACCGGTTGCGAAAATAGATGGTGTACCATGTTGTCCAAAATCTCATCCTCTACAACTTGATAGGGCATTTCATGAGGGCTACTATCATGGTCGTTAGTCTCTACTCTTCTTGAAGACTCTGCCTCCTCGTATCGATGTTTTGCAGCCTCTCGATGCCCGGGAGGGAGCATTTGAGGATGTGGCACCGCATCCTGCTCAATCACAAAAGGGAGTTTCATGTACATTGATATATAATTTCCATAACATAGACTAGCAATCTTAGTGGTAAAAAAAAACAATGAATACTGGTGATTTTTCTCGGTCCCATTCTCCATACAAGCTGAGGTGTGACATTGCAATTTGAGGTGCTCGAAAAATACACCCTCGACAACGATCACACATGCATTTAATTTTTTGTCGTAGCCATGCATCTCGATTATGAAGACGCAATGTTTCATCCTCACTTAAGGATGTGCTCATTGACTCATCAGCTTGCACCGCACTAGGTGATGATGACGTCGACATGATTAAACCTAATTCATGACAACATCAAAATATTTGTCATTCATATGTTTACATAAGATCTAAATTTTAAATACACAAAAATCATCATAAATACATTAAAACTTATGATAAGAATTCACTATCAAACTTATCTTAGAAACAAAAAATTATGATAAAGCCTAAATGCGCGTCTATATCCGTGTTTACCTACGCGTCTATATTGGCGTCTATTTCCCGGTCTATGTTCGCGTCTATACTCGCATCTATCTGAACAATAGACTTGCATATACACGCAAAAATAGACCCACACGTCAAAATTCAAACCATACTTAAATCATTTCTTTTCAAACTGCGCCTTTCCTTTCCTGCGTTTTTTGCAGTTCTGAAGCTTGAGTTTAGCCAACATGCAGTCCCTTCATGCCTCACCTAGTCTCTTCATGCCTCACCTCCTCATGACTCACCTCTTCTTTCATTTCAAACACACAAGAAGGGAAAAAGGAAAGCCAAGGAGAGGAAGAAAGAGAGAACAAGAGAGAGGAGAACAAGAAGAAGCAGCAAGCAAGCATCAAGGGAGGGTAACTTACCAAGGAGAGGAAAAAGGAGAAGGAAGAAGCGCCACCACCCGCCACACCAAACACCCAAGGTGAGTCTCTCTCTCTCTCTCTCCAGTAGATCACGTAAAGGAGGTTGTACACCAGTACTATAGAGTTACAGATGCTGGTGGCATCGTTCATGATGATGAGGGAAGGGATGTAATGGCGTACATGAGGAGCGCCATGCATGCGACGTATAAAGATTGTTTTATTGCCTTCAAAAATCAGAAAAGCGGCTTGTGGGAGGAGGTGTTGAGGGTAGTCCATAGGAGGTATCCAAATCCTGAGGGTCAACGATTCTCGGATGATTGGGGATGCACAAAAGTGAGGGATATGCTTCACAACAAAAGATCCCACCTCATGACACAGGCCAGGGACTCACTGCGGAGGCACGAGGAGGGGCGTGGAGCCTATAGCCAACCACCTATGTGCCACCGCATAGAGTGGAAGAAAGCCAAGAAGAAAGCAGCAGAGAAAGTGAAGAGTCACCAGCACGCAGAGACGCGACGGATCCAAATGGAAACAATGGGATCGTCGCATTACGAATCGGGCGGCAGAGAGTCGTGGGAGGTAGAGTTTGTAAGTATATTTTGATTTCTAGTTTTTTTAAATTTATATTTCTTTCAATTCTTTATATATTTTATTCTAATATATTGTTACTCATAATTGTTTGTATATATCTAAATGTTTTGCAGACTACCATCGTTGGTAGGACACCTACTCCTAGAAAGGTAGGTTACCATCGAGGCCAAAACCGCACAGCTACATGGCTTCACTTCTATGAGAAGGATCTCATCACTGAGGACCAATACAAGCGGGCCATGAGGATTCAACAGCCAGAGGAGGTATGTTTTTCTTACTTTTCTATTAAAAGTATAGCTAATTATACCTTTTTCTCCACCTTGTCTATGTAAGAAACCCTGATCTTTTGTGTGTGTAGACGAACCCGGATATGGAGCATAGTGAGGAGGGGGATAGTGATGCTAGTAGCCATGGTGGTACTAGCGAAGATGTTTCCTCTTCAGATTCGTAGAGGAGCACCATACCTCCTCATGAGGCCTTCTTTTCTTGTATATGTATGATCCATCTTTGTTTGAGCCTACTACTTGCGGCCACGCTTTAGGTCGCAAGCACTTAAACTTCCCTTGTAAATGCTTTTGATATATAATGAATACATGGACTTTTATTTTCAATTTTCATGCCCGTAAGATACATTGTCTTTTTCCCAAATGCACAATCTGATGTATGGGAGGGAAAATAAAAAAACCAGAGGCAATCACATGCTCTCTGTTTTTTTTTTCCAGTTCTGTTTTGTGCGTCTATCCGTGCGTCTAAATTGCAAATAATTCGCGTTTATACGCACGTCTATAGTGCAAACTACACGCGCTTATACACGCGCTTCATAATTCAATTTTAAAAAAATTAAATATATTTTTTTAGAAACAGACATTTTTTGTTTTCCGTTCGTGTCTACCAACCAGTGCTTGTAAAAACGCGTCTACTAGCGTGTCTATATGCGTGTGTATATGTGCGTCTATTGTGTGTTTATTTGTGCGTGTAAATTCGTTTGATACATGCGATTATAGACGTGAAATGGTAGACGCGCAAATAGACGGGCAGATAGACGCGCCCGTAAGAATCTCTCTATATTCAAAAATCGCGTCTAAATGTGCGTCTATGAGCCCTTTTTGTTGTAGTGAATATTGTGGCTCCTATGGTCATTTTTACGATCCCACATGTGCCTTGGAACCTCAAGCCTATTCCTGTTCCAAGGGCGCATTTGCCCAAATTACTGGAACTTCTAAATGAAAAGATCAGAATGAAGATTTTAGAACCTTCTTCAGCCCCCTACTCAAACTGATGGTTTACCGTGCCTTAGAAAAATGGATCTTTATGATTCATTCAAGATCTACAGCCTGTTAGTCGTGCCACAATCTGAAATGTTGGTTCGGGTCCAATTGTTGATGAGTTTGCTAAAGCTTTTGCAGGAGTAATTTATTCTATGGGTGACCTATATTCAGGATATGATCAATTTCAGCTTTCATTAGAAAGCCGAGACATCACCACAATGAAGATGCCTCTTGGATTGGTCTGCATGTGCACTCTACCACAAGGTGCAATAAACTCCGTAGCCCATATGATGAATGCCATGCACAAAGTTTTAAGGGACTTTATTCCACAACTTACTTTTCCATTTCTTGATTATGTACCTATCAAGGGATGTGAAGTCAATGAAAAGAATGAGGAGCTTGATGAAGATGGCTGCAGGACATTTGTAATTAACCATATTCATGATTGTGACAGGATTTTGACAAGACTAGAAGAGGTATTTAACACCCCTTTCGGAGCCATGGAAAGGATCAGATGGGTGATCTGAGTAGCATAGAGGAAGAATTATTTTGTACACATTTTTGTCTATTAGAGTTATATTTTCTCATAATGCTGAAAGAAACTGACAGGCTTCATCTGTGTTAGTATTCTTCTATATTTTCTAATTCTTTTTCGAAGTATTCTACTACATCTTCAATCTCTTTGAACCCCTTCTCTTCTGTCTACTCCTCTCCTTGAATGTACCTTCACCCTGCTGTCACTTATCTTCAAGAACTGGGCTTGAAACCTTCAACCCTTCTCTTATCTCTACCATCTCTAGAGTCTAAGCTCCCAAACCCCTGTGGTGACCTTCAACCCTATGTGTTGCGACACTGTTAGTGATGGATTTAAAGGAATGTTCACATAAGACATGTTCTTAGATATCTTGCTTGAAGTGCTTCAATATTCCATCTGAGGTTCTTTAAATAAGTCCCTCCATCATAGTTGACTGAGTTGCACTTCTTCCCACCATCTAGCATGTATTTTAGCATCTACCAACGTAACTGACCGTTGTAGGCTAACATGCTAATGAACTTCAGGGTTAAGCCCATCAATAAATTTACGCTTTTTCTTAGGTTCATCAAGAGTTGGATTCATCTTCCAAACAATTGTCACCATGCATTCAATGTAATTTTCAACACTTTCAACTGTTCCTTGGGACAAATAATCCAATTGAAGGGCTAGTCTATCTTGGAAACCTTGCACTACAAGATATAGACCTTATACCAACGTTTAAAGCGACGAAAATACAAACAACAAAATTTGCCCCCGTCGTCGCAAAAAGCATCGTTATTAACAACGCCATAGAAACGTCGCTATCAGAGTCGCTATTGGCGTCGCATTTGTGATGCTGATAGCGACGCCAATAACAATGCAAGCAATAAATTTGCGACACGCATAGTGACGAAATAGCGACGCGAGCACATATAGCACTGTGTGCTATATGAGAGCCATACAAAATAGTTTCTGCACTACTGTATACAAAGCGCTTGCAAACAAAAAGAATGTATATTGAAATCATAAAACTCATACATGAAATAAATACGTGATCGCATAGAAAGCGATTGGTACAATCATGACAGGATATCACTAATATATAGAAAATGTCTACATAGATCAAGCGACTAAAAAATAAAGGTGTGTGAGCTCCAAGGATCCAAGGGTGAGCTACAAATCCTCATCCCCCGAAAGCTCGTCCTGCCACAAAGGAGCATCGAACGGACTCTGCAGAAAAAGAAACAACATATCAATCCACCATACAATAATGCATTCAAATATCTCATGGTAACTACGGACAAGAAAAATGAGTGACTTACAAGGCCGCTGCATCTATACAATCGGTCGATCAATGCATTGAGACCGTGCCTCTCTGCATATCGAGTCTCAAGGCCTATCAGATCGCGATTTGTAATGGGGTGCTGCAAAGAAAACAAAATGCTAACTATTAGAAACATGATTGTCAGTACAAAGAATATTTCAAAAAAAAAAACAAGCAAAACAAAAGAAAAACTTACAAAGTCTTCCAAATATGTCCTGTGGCGGCCACTCCCAAGATGATGGACCACTCCAGCCTTGAGTCGTGCCCTCATCGCCTCGCGCTGCTGACTCCAACATCCTGGAGAATCTGTAGCCTCATTCCTCAGTCGGCACCAGTCATCGGCATCTAATCACTCCGGGTTTGCAGCCCCACTCTTGATTGCCTTGTGTGCGTCGGATCGTCTATGTGACATGTATGCATGCATGCATGCAATCAATCATCCAGCCCGTAGAGAATCTATCTACTGTGGCTGGAACCGGAAACTCCTTGTGCAAGGATGCTACTATGTAGTCCTTGCTCCCCTCCGGTATGTACTTCCAATGATCCAGGACGTTGTGCCGAAAAACTTGTTGGCACAACTCTCTCATGCGAGCCATCACCCTCCTCCCCTCATCATTCATGATGATGGCTCCTGACCTACTATCAACCAGATATCCATAACCCCTAGGAGTCTGCCTAAGATGGGTCCTCTCCCATCTGCGTCCACGCTCTTGGGCATATCTAGGAGACCCCTCTACATCCGGTGTACCGATGGGGGTAATCTCTCTCGGAGTGGCACCCAAAGGGGTGCCACCTGCTGACGGCTACGCAAAAGTTAGAGTAACTGGAGTAGACATCCCCACAGGTGTGACAAATCCTAGAGGTGACGCAGCTCCAGTTGAACGACGAGACGGAGACACCACATCCATGTCTCCACAGTAGCATCCCCCTAATCCCGATGCACTCCCTCCCTCTGGCCCAAGTTGTGAGCGTCGAGATCGTCTGCTCGAAGCCAAAGCATCCGATCACGCTGAAGCAGATCTAGTAGAGCGCCCTGACGAAGAACGAGACAGCTCCTGGTCTGCCATCTCTCTGAATCTCGCGAGTTGGTCTAGAGACATGCATGTGAAGATGTAGTGTAACTCCTCATTGCTCATCCCTCGACTCATCCTGAAAATGTTACCTTCACAGATAAAAAATGATGTTAGAATAATCAATTTAAATCATACAAAGCACAGTAATATAAATCATTTAAAAAAAATCTCTCTTAAAATGCATATCTTATGTACTTTTATAAGAGATTGGTCAACGAATTGAGTAAGTGGATGCTCCACGTATGAAGTATCCTATGGTCCCATGTTAATCTCCTAACACAACTCCGCATACACTGGAAGGTTGATCGACATGTCACCACAAAAGAATGAGTCCGCCGCGTTCTCAAAAATTTCTTGGACTCCTGTATTTCCATCATTGTTAGCCGATACTGGCTCCAAGCTTTCGACGGCCTCCACCCCTTGCAATATCGACCCCTCTATTTGCATATTATCTTCATCTATGCTCGAAACATCGCTTTGATCATATACTCTTGCACTTCAGGGAGTTGGAGGTATAACATACCACCATCGAGATTGTCAGGGGTTTGGATAGAAGATTACATGTTCACAAACACGTACAAGAGAGTGATTAACCATTGTGACATAAACCATGTCGTAATACAATTAACATGCAAATGACTCCATGCACCTGTTCACAATGGGCCGGCAACACAAAGGTGTCGTGCAAATCCGTCCATTTTTTTTCGTAATCTATTTTGAGAAATCCAGATGGACCTCGTCGAACTGTTGCTCCAGCTCCTCTAAGTACCACTTTGAACCACTGCACATCGAATAGTATCATGGAGAAGCTACGGTAATCCACTATAATAATACTTTGCAAGTTTCCAAAATACTCCATCTCATCCACAACCGTGTTTTGATCTGTTGATCGTCATCGGATCTCTTGCTTGAACCTTGCCATGACACCACAATCCATTGTGGAGCGCATTTTGTCAATACGCTCCACGCGAAAATGCCGTCCGTGCGACCAAAGCTGCACTATATATTTTGTACTGTACATTGAAACACTCAAATTAGATGTCGCATATAAAATTTAGATACGACAGATTCTAAACCCCTCATCACCTTTGGACTACATCCCCTCGAGAATTCCCACTCCTCCATTGAGATCTTTGTCCCTTCGCTGGATGCTGTGCGGTCAAGGCTCCATGCAACCATCGTGTTAACATAAACTGCGGCATCTCCTCCATGCCTTCGGAATATCGAATTGGTCGATGATGCGTACTACATTGGAATTCAGCTCGCGCTTCCTCTCGATCTTGCCTTGCAATCTGATACTTGGCGAGCCACGTCTCCATGGAGGCACGGTGCAACATACAAAAGCGATTCACCTTCTCTTCCATTTGAGGCATCCATTCTTTTTTCCTACCCCATTTCCAACCACCACATTTCCAGTCAGTCTATCATCGTCCTTCAGCGTCCATAGCATTTCATTGTGTGGTTCCACCATTGGTAGCCATTGAGAAATATGCACTAATGCCTCTGACACCAACCAACCTTCGGCCATGCTACCTTCTAGCCGAGCTCATTGTCGCATAAAGCCTTTCAGGGTTTTCATGAAGCACTCCAGGAAGAACATCCATCGCGTATGGATAGGTCCAGCAATCTCCACTTCATCCACAAGATGCACAAGAAGGTGGATTTGTATTGTGAGCATGCTAGTGGGCAGGTATTTCTCAAAGAGATAGACTGTCTCCACTGCTCCCCGCCTCGCGGATTCAATAGAACTCTTTTTGGGGCGTACGCGAATGAAGACAATGTCTCCTTCTTCGAAGACTCTTGACGTTTCAGATCCGCATATGCCTTCTGTCTATCCTTGGCCACCTGTATGTCTTGTCTTATTGACTTTATTTGATCATCCATCTCTTCCAACATCTGCCTTGACGCTTCAACCCTTAGGGTTAGATCAAAAAAGTTTAGAGGACTTCGACAATCATGGCCATATAATGCTTGGAAAGGAGTCATCTGAATGCTTTGCTGGTAAGAAGCATTATAGGCAAATTCTACCAAAGGCAAGTATTGAATCCACTTCTTTGGTTCTCGAGAGCAGTATGCCCTAAGCATATCCTCGATGACTTGATTTACTCGCTTTGTTTAGCTATCCGTTTGGGGATGGTAGGTGGTGCTAAAACAGAGTTAAGTCCCAATAGCTTCAAAGATAGCTCTCTAGAAGTGTGATGTGAAGAGAGAATCTCGATCACTAATGATTCTTCTGGGTAAACCATGTAGCTTGAATATTTCTTTGATAAACAATCTTGCATGTCGGAGGCTTTATAGTTTGTCTTTACTGGAATCAGGTGTGCGACCTTGGTAAGCATGTCAACTACAACCATGATGGAGTTGTATCCTCCCTGGACTTGGGGTAAGCCTACAACAAAATCCATACTGATGAAATCCCATTTCATTTGGGGAATGTCAAGCGGTTGCAGTTTTCCTGGCATCATGACATGTTCGGCTTTGATATGTTGGCAAGACAAACACTCAGTGACATATTTGAGAACGTCACCCTTAAGCCTCTCCCAATGGTAGCTCTTCCTAACTGCATTAAGAGTCTTAGCATAGCCAGGATGTCCTGCGAAAGGGGAATCATGAGCTTCCCACATTATCTTCTGCTTAAGTGACTAGCTTGCTGGTATACATAGCCTTGTTTTGTAGTAGACAAGCCCATTATCAATGGAAAATTCCTGATATTTAGCTTGCAACTTTTGATTCTGCTCCTTGGTAGAAATCTTATTTAGCATTGCTTGGTAGGCCAAATCATGGCATGCTTCCTCTCTAGCTAGTTCAAGTATAGGGTTGTTTGGCATAGATACTTTTGTAGCCAGAGATCTGGCCGTTGATGGATTCTCCAAGATTAGGGAATTTAGGAATGCCTTGCAACTGAGTGCATCGGAAACTACATTCTCTTTCCCTGGTCGGTACTTGATTTCAAAACCATATTCCTCAAATACTTCAATCCACCAACGTTGCCTCATGTTGAGCTCGTTCTGGGTAAAAATCCATTTGAGACTCTTATGATCGGTTACTAAAGTAAACTTGTTACCCAACATGTAGTGTCTCCAAAGCTTTAGAGCATGGATGACAGCTAGTAATTCCAGATCATACGTGGCATAATTCTTTTCATGACTCTTCAATTTCCTTGAAGAGTATGCTACTGGATGACCTTCTTGCATAAGTACACACCCCAAGACAAGAATGCTAGCATCAGTTAGTACCTCGAACTCCTTATTGAGGTCAGGAAGTTTTAGGATAGGTGCTGATACCAAACTTTGCTTCAATCTGTCGAACCTATTTTGTTCGGAAGTTGACCATGTAATGGAAGTCTGCTTCTTTAGTAAATCCGTAAGAGGTGCTGCAATCTGATCCGAGAAAATCACAAAAAAATATTTGTCTAACATTTTGTTGATTTTTTGTACATTTGGAGCTTTGAAATAAATAAGAGGGTGGGAACAACCTCTTGGGAAATCCAAGAAATCACCGGATGAAAATATTTCATGGACCGGTTTACCAAGGGGAGGTGAAGAGTAAAGATCAATGGAGGAAGGTGAAGGAAAAATGTATAATGTGAAAAGGAAAGATATGAAATGGATTTGGATCCATCAAAAGGGCATGTGAGGCTCATAATGTCATGACTTTGGAGCCTTATGACAATTCAACCAAATGGGACTCTTCTTGGAAGCATTAGTGGAAGAAAAATCAGGCACATGATTTTGTAAGATTATTTAAAAATATTTCCACTCCAATCCAAAAAAACTTTTCAACATAAAAGTTGGAGCGCGTGAGCTGAAGTTTGGGCTGGTATTTTTTTATAACTTTTTGGAGCTACGAGTCGGGAGATATGGCCGAAATGATGGATGCCAACTTTTTCCAACTGTAGTGGAGACCACCTCTCAATTTTATACACATCCATACTTTCTTCCCTACACTTAACACTTCCATAAAACATCATTCATTAGACCTCCAACCCTTTCCCCTCTCTTCTCCTCTCTCTCAAACTAATAAACCATTAGAATTCCCCTCCTAAATCACCCTCAAATCATCCTTAGTTGTAGTAGTAATGTATGAACTCTCATTATTCTCTCTCTATTATTGCTAGATATGATCTTATTTTATGAAGATTCTCTATATTTTTTTATAGGAGAGCTCTTGGACTCAAGCTATGGGGGGGAAAATGGAGACAACTCACCTATGATGGAGCTTGATTAAGTACAAATTAGTCAACAAAACATCCAGATGGAGCTTCCACATTGGTGGAACCGCCTTAATGCAGCTTTGGTGGTGTTAATTCCTATTACATCTTAACCTCCTCCCTAAACACCCTCAAGGCCTATATAAAGAGGCCTTCTCCTTTGTAATTTGTAAGAAGAGAGAGAGCTCTTGCCTCCTTCAGCCCTATTGAGCTTTCCCCATTCTCCCTCATGAGCTTATGAATTCTCCCTCATGAGCTTATGAAATTCCTTCTCTTACTATAGCTTATGTATACTCTACAATGTAATAAGCCCATGATATTGGTGTCCATATTGTGTATATTGGTTATGTCCCGAGGGTTCTCCATCTCTTAAGTCTATTGATTCATTTATTTTTTCGTAGTTCTCTCTCTCACACACACACACTCTCTCTCTCTTAGTTTTCATCTCTTCTCCCTCACAATCTCCTCTCCCTCTTATATAGCATCCTAGTCCGCTCTTCCATGACTAGGTGGTGCCCTTACCTCATTCATTTTGTGGCAGAAGGGAGTTTGGCATAGTATAGAGGCTGCCATACCAAATTTCCTTCGTCATAAATTGGTGCCCCCACTGATGACATTCTCATCCATGCGGGACGATACAACACATGGTGGTGCATCCTCTACAACAAGTACTCCAAGTGGCTCTTCTCCAACGCCTTCACCAACTCTTTTTGAAGGTGGTCGAAGTCCACGACTCCCACAATGGTCTCCCAAGGAAGCCCAAGAAAGGAAGTATGCCTATCGGATGACGGCACGTATGTGGGCAAAAGGTGTTCACCTTAAAAATTCCAATCTCTCACAATGGAAAAAATCATGTTGCCATCAATTGCTAGGTTCTCATAATTGTGGTGAGTGTTTTGCAAACAAAGTAAAGGCCCTTCCGGGAGGTCCTTGTCTCCAAATCATCAAATCCCTCTCTCTCTGGCCTAATCCACATCAAAGGAGGACAACTATGCATGAGCGGTGTGGAGTTTTGTAGAAGTGCAAAGTATGAAGACTACCTTCAACTATTGTTAGCTCGAAGGTTGGGTGTGGTTGAAAAGGTGGCCATCACACCTTATGAAATATATGTCGCCGAGGATGGACACACTAAGGCAAGAACAATCACTGGTGAGAAAATTCTCCGTATAGCAAAGTTGGTGGGATCCAAAAAGAAACATTCTGGGGAAAATCCTTCATAATTCAAGAAAGTGCATTCCCTCTACTCCCTTAAGTAGTTTCTACTCATGAATAATAATAATGGCCCGAATTTCTACACCTTCCACTCTGTACAAAACATCCAAGTTAATGTATGCATCAGTAGGAAGATTTTCTTCCAACAGCGTCTTGTCATGTACTTTGGGGCTGAAAGATTAAGGGAGATTCTTGTATCACCAGAACCTATAATCTTCCCAATGCTAGACTACAACGCATCCTTCACTGTACATGTCTTTATCCTATTATAATAGTTTCTCATGAATCACAACGAGTTGTATGGACCTATCCGTCCACTTGCTATGCAAACTGTGCATATTGTAGCCAGCACAAAGCTTAGATTCCAAGGCATTATTAAAGCATATTGGGGCCTAGACGTCTTGCTGAAATCAATGCATCAGTAAACCCATTCATCCTTCCCCTCATAAAATACAACTTAAGTCTAGACGTGTTCATCTTTGTACTCTACTAAGGCAACATGGCATTCCCAAGCTTCTTTGGGCGCAATGGAGAAAATGCATTGGATATTTTGGACAACCTTGAGATGGCCTTCCTTGTCTCTGGGAGGGATGATGAAGCATTAAAGTTGAGGGCTTTTCCTTTGGTGCTCAAGGAAGAAGCTAGAATGTGGTTCCAAACTCTAAATCCGGCCCAAAGAGCTGAATGGGAAGGATTGAAGGCGGCTTTCTTGGGGAGATTTCAACAAACTAATTCAGCTGAAGAGTTATGGCAACGGTTTTTGGCCCTCCATCAAAGTGATCCTTATGGTTATGCAACTTATGAGGATGGGTTTTTGAAGCTTTGGGGACAGTGGTCAGACTCACTGAACCCTGGAGAGAGAGCTTCAAACTGCCTTCAAAAAGATCGATTTATTTCAGGTTTGTATCCCTTGTTCAGGGAGAAGGTAAAGGTGAAATTTCCAAACACTTTTAAAGATGCTTTGAGAATCACTAGGGAAAAGAATCGAAAGATTCTGTACCAAGCCCAAGCTAGCCAAGCAAGTTTGGGAAACAACATCACAACTATGGAGGCCTCTCAAGTTTCCCCAAATGTATCCAATGCACCACGCCTTGTTAGAGGTCAAGAAGACATAATCCAACAAATAAACAATCTTACTAATTAACTAGAGGGTTTGAGAGTGAATCTTGTGCAAGGTACAAGAAGACCTATCGAGGGGAATGGTGGGAATCGACCACAAATGTGGCGACAAGCAAGGGAGATGTTGTGTTACAACTGTGGAGAAAATGGACATGGCATGTACAATTGTCCTCACCCTAGAAGATATGATCACCCTGCCAGAGGTCCTCGACAACAAGTAAGCCCTCCTTGTGCTAGGACTCAAGAGCAAGAGTAGTCACGACCTGCAATTTTACAACCACCTTATGTTCAAGCTGAAACCCCTGCTGTTCAACCAAATGTTAATGTCATAAAAATAGAGGAGGTGGTCAGGGATAGAAGGCTTCAAGAAGAAATAGCGAGAGGTAAGATAAAGGTGGATGTAGTAGAGACCATGCCTATCAAGCGGATACGTGTCCAAACTGAGGCAAGTAAGGAAGCAACCAATGAGGCAAGTACATCACGGGCACCTAGAGATGAAGGGAAGAAGAGAAAGACTCGAACTAGGTCTAAAATTGATATCTCCGACTTCCCTTTAGGTTCTAGGACACAACCTTATGATCTGGTAGCAGACGTGAGCTCTCAAGGGCCAAAAATTACTTGGCCACAACTACTTCATGCCTCTCCAAAGCTACGACGACAATGGTAAAAAATGGTAAGCACAAGGGCAAGGCAAGGTAAAATGGTTAGTGCAATCAAGGCATATGGACTCAAAGATATAGTGCCTATAGTGGAGGCTCAAATTAAAGGTCAACGGATTCGAAAAATATACATCGATAGTGGAGCAGAGGTTTGTGTCATGACAGAAAAACTTATGCATCAATTAGGTTTAGAAGTAATGGAATCCTCAACCTTCAGGGCAAAGATGGCCAACAATGATGCGGTCACATGTGTGGGTGTAGTGAAAGCTTTGAGAGTTTCTATTTTTGGAATCACTGCAACAGTGGATGTTTATGTGATGCCAGTAAAGGGGGAAGGATATCCCCTCATC
Organism: Lygodium microphyllum; assembly: GCF_053477565.2. Lineage (NCBI taxonomy): Eukaryota > Viridiplantae > Streptophyta > Polypodiopsida > Schizaeales > Lygodiaceae > Lygodium > Lygodium microphyllum. Next base: position 94,245,717 of record NC_141156.1, read on the forward strand.
CTAGGGAGACCTTGGCTTATGGGCATCGGAGCTAGGCAAGATTGGGCAACAGGAGATCTGGAGTTGAGGCCACGTAAGGTGGGTGGCCACGATCAAAAGGTGGTTTACAACTTGAAGAGTGGGCGTCAAGAGAACCTTGAACTAGAAACGTCTGCCGATGAGTGGAGCTCAAGTGGATGTTCCTCATCGGTAGAAGAGGAAGAGAGTTCAATTGGAGAGAGTGATAGCACTCTCGAAGTCATGGGTGTAACCTTAAAGGAACCTACCTCATCAGAAGACAACCCAAGAATCCAAGGAGAAGATGTGTGGGATGCTAGCCTAGAGAAGATGATATCCAAGGATATAAAGGATGAAGAAAGGGAGGGTTATGTGAATGTTCTCAAGAAGCATGCATCATTGTTTATTTCTAATTATACTCACATTACAGGTGTCACTGCAGTGAAGCATCACATCCAACTCAAAGAAGGAAGCAAACCTGTAGTACAAAGATTGAGAAGACTGGGAGTTGTGCAACAAGATGCACTGTTGATGGAGGGGAAGAGACTCTTGAATGCAGGATTCATATACCAAGTGGAAGATTCAGAATGGGTTTCCCCAGTAGTAGTGAGGCCAAAGAAAAATGGTAAGTGGCGAGTATGCATAGATTACAAGCCACTAAATGCTGCAACAAAGAGGGACCACTTCCCTCTCCCATTTCAGGATGAAATCTTGAATGAAGTAGCGGGACATGAGCGGTATACAGTGTGTGATGGCTACTCTGGCTACTTCCAGATTCGCATTGCAGAGGAGGATCAAAAGAAGACCACTTTCATCACACCATCGGGCTGTTTTGCCTTTCGGGTCATGCCCTTTGGTCTCACAAATGCCCCAGCAACCTTTCAATGATTCATGAATATGGTTTTCCAACCTTACTTTGGTAAGTCCATAAGGGTTTTCATAGATGACTTTTGTATTTACAGCTCAAGTAACATACATCTACGCAAGGTTGATGAAGGATTTACTCGGTTAGCTAAGTTGGGTGGACAACTAAATAATGATAAATGTCACATTGGGGAAAGCAAGGTTACACTACTAGGGCATGTAGTGTCAATTGAAGGAATTGAGGTAGATCCAAATAAGGTAGAAACATTGCTAGCTCTACCTTCCCCAACCTCCATCAAACAATTGGTCTCCTTCTTACAAAAGCTAAGATATTTGGGTAGATTTATACACTTACTCTCTCAGGCCATATACCCCCTGCAGCAACTCACACGTCAAGAAACACTTGTATGGAGTAAACAAAGTGAAGGACATTTTAAGGAGATAAAGAAAATGTTGGGGTCACTTCCTATAATCCTCCAGCCTTGTTGGGAAGAAACATTCTTTGTAAACCCTAGTGTGGGAGAAGAGGCCATTGGTGCTGCTCTCCTACAAAAAGATCCAAAAACATCCTTCATGAGGCCTGTGTATTTTGCCAGTCGCCTCATGAAAGCCTCAGAGAAGGCTTACACCTCCATGGAAAAACTAGTGTTGGCCCTCATGTTTGCAGTAACCAACTTTCGGCCATATCTACTTCCAAAGAGGTTTGTGATTATCACTGTGGAGGATATGTTTCCCTATGCACTACAACATATGGAAATCTCTGACAAAATAGCAAAGTGGGTGGTCTGACTTCAAGAGTTTGACTATACAGTGCAGGTCAAAAAAACAACTCGGGCATGCTTGGCTGATATTTTGACAAATAGGTGCTATGAGAAACATCTCGTGGTGAAAAGAAAGAAACTTCCACCACCCCCATCCATAAAAACTCTTGTAGATGCTTATAGCGTCTACTTTGATGGTGCATACAAGAGAACTAAGGATAAGGCAGCCACAGGCATCGTTGTTTTCTCTCCTTTAGGAGAGAAAATCTATTGTGAAGGAATCATCTTGGAAGGTGTCCACTCTAACAATGAGGCAGAATATCAAGCTTTAATTCATGGTCTTTGTTGGTGTCTTAGTAATTCAATCGAGAGATTGAATGCTTTTGGAGACTCCATGCTATTGGTAAGGCAAATGCAAGGTACATGGGCATGCAAAAATACAAACCTCTCTAATAAAATGAGAGAGGCCAAATCTCTTATGAGAAAATTTAGGGAGGCACAAGTACATCATGTGCCAAGAGACCAGAACAAAGATGCCGACCATCTAGCATCATCAAAGCTGAATGAGTCAATGGTGGGAGCAGTGGCTATCAAACCCCCACTTCGACAAGGCAAGGAAGAATTAGAAGATATTCTACATCTCTTAGAACAAGGAGAAGCTCCCAAACACCTGACTAAGGGAGAAAGACAGTGGCTAGCTCGGAAGGCTACAAGATATCGCATGGTAAATGACAGTTTGTATTGTCTTGGTAAGGATGGTGTGCTTAGGAAAGTGCCTTCAAAATGGGAAATTGAAGAAATCTTAAAAGCTTGCCATGATGATGTGTGTGGAGGCCACTTTGCACACGACATCACAAGTAGAAAAGTTCTACAAGCCGGCTTTACTTGGCCCAATCTACACCGAGATGTCAAATATTGGTGTCAAACATGTGAAGAATGTCAGAAATCAGGACCACGACGGCTCATAGCAGAACCCCAAACCCCAATCAAGGTCTATGGACCCTTTGAGAAGTGGGAAATTGATGCCATAGGGCCTCTACCACGCACTCCATCAGGAAAAGAGTATATTATCATGGGGGTAGATTACATGACTAGATGGGCCGAGCCTATGCCAACTAGAAGAATCACTGCTAAGGAAGTGAGTAAATTCATCTTTGACCACATTTGTTGTAGGTTTGGTACCCCTCTTGAAATACTATCAGATAGAGGACCAGGGTTTAGAGCTAATGTGGTGGGACACTCTACCCCTTACTACCCTCAATGCAATGGATTGGTGGAAAAGGTAAATGGAATGATTTGTAAAATCATCAGCAAACAGGTACATTCAAGGCCCCGGGACTAGGACAAGCACCTTAGTAGAGCTCTATGGCCTTATAGAACCTCCTTCAAAACCATGTTAGGGTTCACGCCTTTTCATCTAGTTTATGGACAAGAGGCTCTTTTGCCTATTGAGGTGAAATTAGCTAGCCTTCGAGTATTAGGTGGCACAGTAGGCTCTCAAAAGGAGAAGTTACATCAAAGATTACTGGACCTAGAGAGCCTACAATTGGATCGTGAAGAAGCCATCAACCACTACTCCCAGGAAGCTGAGAAGCATAGAGAAAATTTCAACAAGAAGCTAACAGATAAAAACATCAAGGAGGGATCTTTAGTGCTTCGATATGACAATCGCTTTGATAAAAGAAAGGATGGAAAGTTTCTCTACCGGTGGGAGGGACCGTTTTGGGTCACAAAAAATTTCAACAATGGATCCTATAAACTTCAAGACATTGAGGGAAAAGTTCACAAGACCAGGGTAAATGGATGGCGCTTAAAACCCTATCACATGAGGGTGGGGTTAGCTCAAGATACCAAAGAGTGTCTAGAGGCATAAATACCTCTAGCCAGGTTGGGGGGGGCTATATGATCCGAGAAAATCACAAAAAAATATTTGTCTAACATTTTGTTGATTTTTTGTACATTTGGAGCTTTGAAATAAAGAAGAGGGTGGGAACAACCTCTTGGGAAATCCAAGAAATCACTAGATGAAAATATTTCATGGATCGGTTTACCAAGGGGAGGTGAAGAGTAAAGATCAATGGAGGAAGGTGAAGGAAAAATGTATAATGTGAAAAGGAAAGATATGAAATGGATTTGGAGCCATCCAAAGGGCATGTGAGGCTCATAATATCATGACTTTGGAGCCTTATGACATTTCAACCAAATGGGACCCTTCTTGGAAGCATTAGTGGAAGAAAAATCAGGCACATGATTTTGTAAGATTTTTAAAAAATACTTCCACTCCGATCCAAAAAAACTTTTCAACATGAAAGTTGTAGCGCGTGAGCTGAAGTTTCGGCTGGTCCTTTTTATAATTTTTTGGAGCTACGAGTCGGGAGATATGGCCAAAATGGTGGATGCCAACTTTTTCCAACTGCAGTGGAGACCACCTCCCAATTTTATACACATCCATACTTTCTTCCCCACACTTAACACTTCCATAAAACATCATTCATTAGACCCCCAACCCTTTCCCCTCTCTTCTCCTCTCTCTCAAGCTAATAAACCATTAGAATTCTCCTCCTAAATCACCCTCAAATCATCCTTAGTTGTAGTAGTAATGTATGAACTCTCATTACTCTCTCTCTACTATTGCTAGATATGATCTTATTTTATGAAGATTCTCTATATTTCTTTACAGGAGAGCTCTTGGACTCAAGCTATGGGGGGGAGAATGGAGACAACTCACCTATGATGGAGCTTGATTAAGTACAAATTGGTCAACAAAACATCTAGATGGAGCTTCCACATTGGTGGAACCGCCTTAATGCAGCTTTGGTGGTGTTAATTCCTATTACATCTTAACCTCCTCCCTAAACACCCTCAAGGCCTATATAAAGAAGCCTTCTCCTTTGTAATTTGTAAGAAGAGAGAGAGCTCTTGCCTCCTTCAGCCCTATTGAGCCTTCCCCATTCTCCCTCATGAGCTTATGAAATTCCTTCTCTTACTATAGCTTATGTATACTCTACAATGTAATAAGCCCATGATATTGGTGTCCATATTGTGTATATTGGTTATGTCCCGAGGGTTCTCCATCATGACAACACCTAAAAACATGCCATTTATTGCAACAATTTTTTGGCAAAATTGTATACAATTGACACCTTATTACTAAATTTTTACATGAATTCAATGCAGATGCGGTGTTCGTTGTTGTTGTCTTTGGAGGCCGTGTCCTTGCAGTCTAACTAGGAGATGTGGTACAAGGAAGTTCTTATACGAGAGGAAGGTGGAGTTTTAGATAAAAATTTGATAGGTCTACTTAGTGAATCTCAGCTATGACTATTTAAAATTTTACTGTAGGGATTATTACTACTTAGAGGAGATAAGACCTTGTTATAAATTAGAGGTTTTCGGGGGAATTTTAGACTTGACAAGGTCTTGACAAGTTGATAGGATATTTTTAGTATTAATCTCAGGGATCGAGGATTTCATTAGTTATGCTACCTCCTACCTCCTACCTCCTAATGATGAAATTCTTTATGAAAAATACATAGCATTATGATTGTGATTATTGTCTACAGTAATATTGTAGTGATGATCAAGGGGTGATCATTAGATCATTGATGATTATTATGAAGATTTCTTTGGGGAGGTGTTGAATATTAGATTCAAGAGGATGACTCTTGGCAAGGATGATGTGATCCAAAGGGACTTACTCGCAAAAGGAAGATCGGATGTACCACCTAGGATGTACTCTTGGTGTTAAAGGTTATAAGGATACACTATGTCATATGTGAATTTATCCTTGTGACATCCAAAAGGGTGCCAAAGGAAATTTTGCAATATCAATCCAAGATATGCAGTGGTTAGGGGTAGGGCAGATTTCTACTTGGAAACGACTTGATGATTATGATCTATCTACGATTGATTACTAAGTATTGTGGTCCTCATCAACTAACACTCTTATACAACACATGTGGTAGTCTCTTCATATTTCAACGATCCTTATTATTATTTAAAAATAATAATATACATTACCACCATGGATTACACTATAGCAAGTCTTTGCTCAATAATTAGAGTTGAGCAAGAGGGAATTGGTTGTGCACAAGTGAACTCTGGCTTCTGGTCGACGTTGCATGAAGCAAGAGATGATCGTATGGTCTATAATGAACATCATCATGTCAATGATTTTTTGCGGCAACCTTCGAGGAAATACAAAAAGTTTGTTGGCTACCATGCATATGGTAAAGTTGGTCGGACTAGACGAGCAAAGGTTGTCCTTCTGTCATTGAGGTCATCAATTAGTAGCAATATCTCACACATTGACATTCCCAAAGGGATGTAAAGGTGCCTATACTACCTTATGTGGGCTATTGATATCAAGGAGAGGAGGGGCAGTTACGTTCGTGTGACGCCTCTTTGTCTAAAAAAAAAAAACGAATTTGGGGAGAGACGGTAGCAGTTGCAGCAACAAGCATCCGCCTTGATATCCTTCGTCTTCATGCTTATCCATTCATCAACGACCATAGCGACTTTTGTTTCAGATCTGCTGACAGCATTTACGGCGTGAAGGAAGGAAGGAAAGAGAGGGAAAGAGGGGGAGAATGAGTATACGATGTTCCTACTGCGTAGACATTCGGAACCAAGAGAAAGCCATTGCAAACTAACTACTCTGCGTGAAAAGACAAATTGAAGGATATAATGCAAAGGGCGATGGTTGCAATTATCAGAGTCGTGCAAAAGCAAACTCTTCATGGCACAAAGAGAGGTAGACTCCGCAGCACTACAACATGTAATGCTATGCGACTTTGATCGTGAGGCAAACTTGAAGCGTATGGAAGGACTCAATAGAAAGGATCTGATGGTTGCAGTAATTCGAGATTGACTGAAACATAGCAACCCATTGTCTTCATGAAGAATCCTTCTTAAATAGAAAGCTATTGCAGCCCTCTATCGTAGGGAGAAGAAGACTATCAACGCAAGACGAGGAGGGAGACGAGGCCGTCCTCGCCAGCAGGCCGAAGATATGCGGGCGCTGACCAGCCTCAGTCTCGGCCACCAATACGACGTGGGCATGTTTCTCTATGCTCATCGCATCTCGTCTTAGGACGTCTCGTTAATCACGTCAATGCATATGGTTCGTATTAGCCTCAGATTCTTCTTCCTCGTCATGATTAATCGCCAACGGATGGTATCATCATAGTAGCCGCCAAGGTGTAGAGAAGATGATGGTTGACCCTGTCAGGGCTCGTCCCGTTCAATCGATGTGTGGAGAGAGAGAGAGAGAGAGAGAGCCTGTCTCTCTCATGCGATCTCAGTCTTCTTGGTCTGCATATATGTATATCAATGAATGAATGAGAGAATTGAGAGAGAGAGATAGAGATAAAAGCATCTCTAAAACAAGATCACAAGCAAGAAGAGGAGGAAAGAATGAATTGCTCCATCAATGCCTTCATCACACGACGCCATATCTCCCTATGAGAATTCGGAGCTTCCATATACTTGCCTAATCTGAAGTGGTAGGCTGGATGAAGATTGTCTTCTCGTTCTATCGCCTGTGCTCGCGCAGGATTTGGCAGACGGATCAGAAAGATATTGCAATAGTCTCCTTGGCCATTGAGAGTCGACGCCTTCTTCAATTGAAAACCATAGCTAAAGTTTCAATTAACTCTTAATTAAGAGTTAACTTAAAACTTAAGAAACAAAAAGGGGCATTCCTATTGTCAAAGAGCAAAAGTCGTGCGAGAGTCGGAGAGGGAGAGAAAAATTGACGAGCTGACGATTGCAACGACTGGCGGGACACAAGACTCTCCTTGGCTCGACTACAAGAGGACGCAGACCCCAAAGACGCAATCACGACCCACGGGTTTTCCAAGTAAGTGTCTAACTGGTTTATCTAAAATAAATGATATAGCATGATAACTTCTTTAGTTTAATATTTTTAAAATATATCTTTTAATATGTTTTCTCATGCTACATGGTTGTTTGCATTTATCTGAACTGGTTTTCTTTATTAAAAATAAAAAACAGTCGAAAACACTAAAAAATGACTTAAAATTATCATAAATAAAATTTTATAAAATTACTGACTGAAAATTTATAAGTTTTGATATTTTTCCTATAAAGCTTATGAGTCAAGAAATTTACTGAATTTCTATTAAGATTTTTAAAGATGTTTTGTTATATTTAAAAATTTGAAAAGAGTTATATTTAGGGAAAAAGCATAGTTTTCCTTTACGTAAAATGTGTTATTTATTGATATAAACTATGGATTCTTAGTGAAATATTGGAAACAAAATCTTTGATTTGTTAGTGCATTTTTGTTGTAAGGGTTAAAGAAAAGAAATAATGATTTAATAATATTTTACTAAAAAATGCTTGTATAAAGATATGGTGTTTTGGTTTTGATAAGAGAAATTACACGCCGTGGACATTTATGAAACATGGGAGGGTACAAATAAATTAAAAAAACTTAACAACACTTTATAATGATTAATAATGTTAGGTTGCAGTTATAAAATTTAGTTTAAATTAAAACCAAAATAAAATCAAACAATTTAATGATTGGATGGCATGAGGAAAAGCCTCAGCATCTATATTAAATTTTTATATGTTATTCATTTTACAATCAACTTCTTAAATATATGGAGTGGAGGGCCACTAGGATATTTAAAGAAAACTAAGGGGATATACGGGATTTAAAATGAACGTGGTATGTGAACCACAAGAGTGTGGAAAGAATTTGTTTTATCATGCTGATACTGGTTTTAGAAGAGGAAAAGAAAGAACGTGTTTTTCGCAGAACGGAAAAATTTATTTAAAAATTAAAAGCAACGACGAAATTTATATACGGAGTGGGGAACGTCTACCAAGGGAGATTAAAATTTAGGGGTTTATGGTACGCCAGAAAATTTGATTTGAATGTTTGTTTAAAATTAAACAAATAAAAAGAATTAATTTTAATCAGGTGGAGAAAAACATAAAAAGGAATTTTAAACGGAGATATACAAATAGATCTAAGAGATCTATATCCCTGAAACAACCTTTCCAAAGTCGAACATTAAAAACATTTCCTGGATAAACCGCCACTAGCATGGCAGGAGAACATTATGAGGAGCTGCCTCTGAGAGATGGGGAGAAACCATAGTTATCTTAGGTTTAGCAATTTAGTGCCCAGTATAATTTATTGAAGTTTAGAATTTTTGCAGTTGGACTACTACAAACAACGTTGTAGATTTTAGGGAAGGCTAAGTTGAGTCAAATTAAAACAATTAGTGAAATAATCACTTGTTTAGTGCAACAACTCTTAGGAGTTGGCTTGTTAACCTGGGTAAAAGTGGCTTGGTCTTTGGCCAGTCATTTTTGGTGCGTCTGCCGGGAGCCAAGTGCGCTCGAACGAGTGATAAATCTTCCGAGGGTATTGTAGATCCTAAGTGTTATTTATGAGTGAATACGCAGTCTCTTTTCTAAGGGACTATTTTCCTAATTTGCCCCAGGAGTGCCAAAGAAAAGTGCTAGACTGGGCGAGAGATACAGAGTTAGTAGAGGGAGGCACATATTTTGGGCCACAATTAACTGTGGACGTTGAACAATTATCCTCTTGGAGCTGGGGTTATAACGACTGTGCGCAAACCATAGTTCTACTAGCGACACACTTTGGGTTAATAGACGCGGTAGAGATAAATACAATCAGTGTATCGTACCACTTTGATTGGTATTACCGCAGAGCTTATCGGACGTTTAGAAGAGTAGTGTGGGATGATGTGTTGCCTTGGATATGTGTATCCAGAGGTTTAAAAATTTCTTTCGACACGAAAGACGTGAGAGAGGTTGCTGAAATTCTAGGTTTAATCCCCGAGCAAGAAGAAAAGTTACCTTTTGGGGAGATAGACCCAGAGCTGCCGACTATTTTGAACCTTCTAAGTGTGCATACAAGCGACAACCTAATTTTATAGCTTCAAATAGAACGAGCGTAATTTTGGAGTATGACAGTAAAAGCTAGTTTAGTACTCGTGGATGAATTCAGAAGAGAGACGGAAGCAGCAAAACGAAGCTAGGGATCAGCGAGTTAGAGAACGAGCAGTGCGACAAGAGGCTTGGCTATTAGAAAGGCTAGAGAGGGTCAACGCATTGCTGAATTTGGGAGTAGATGCTGTGTCTAACTCAACGGTAGAACCTCTTCAACCTAGCTTATCAACTGATAGAACACCATAGAAAGAAAGTGAAGCAGCTTCATATCAATGGGATCAAGTTGTCTCCAGTACTAGCAGTGTCACTGGGGAAAGAGGTAGGCAAAATAGTGAAAATAGGGAGAGTGAAGCTAATGCTACAGTCGGGAGTATTGAACTGCTCTTTGACTGGGATTTAGATTCAAATTTCGGATTGCGTCAATTATTTAAGGAACCTCAGGAACCTCCGTGGTTTGATACTATCAACGATTTAGGGTTAGGGCTACTATTTAGAGAAACAATGGCTCGCAACCCAGTTAGATTAGCTGATTTCACGCAATTTGGGGGGCTATGGGACGAAGATCCCGATGCCCATTCGCAAAGATTTGAGGTGACTTGCGTCGCCAATGAGATAATAGATGACGACCAAAAGCTTCATATCTTCCCTGCAACATTAAAAGATGAAGCAGCGAAATGGTATGGGAATTTAGATGCTCAACATAAAGGGACCTATGATGCCTTATCAAGAGCTTTTCTAGAAAAATTTAGACGACAAGGTTTTCAAGATAGATTGGCTCTTCAATTGGATTATCTGTCCCAAGGAGCAACTGAAAGTGTTGAACATTATATTGAGCGCATGGAGACAATCATTCGTAAGATGAATCCTGCTCCTGACAATCCCACGCAAAAACGTAAGTTTATTGATGGACTTAATCCTGAAGTTCATCAGCATGTTAGTTTACAACGACCAGCTACGTTGGCAGATGCTAAAACACATGCTAGATGGTGGGAAGAAGTGCAGCTTAGTCAACAACGACGGAGAGATCTATTCAAAGAATCTCGGACAGAATACCCAAGCACTTCAGGTGGGGTACCTAAGAACGTGTCTTATGTGACCGTTCCTCTAAATCCCTCGATAACCGCAAGCTCAAACATGTCGAGTGTACCTCTAAATCCGTACACTTCAATTCCAGCCTATATGATGCAGACAGGAATGCCTTCTATGTCGCAATCTCAATCTCCTTTGGATGAAGCAAAAGTAGCAGATATTATTGCGAAATCTCTAGGAAAATTAAAGGAGGAAATTATGACTGCAGTACAAGCGCCTTTGAAAGAAATTTATTCGATAACGACACAAGGATCTAGTGCTCAACAATCGTCGGGAAATTCGACTTCAAACCCACCTCGATCTAATATCTGGTGTGGCAAGTGTCATGGTTACGGCCATGTGGCTACGGAGTGTCCGACGCCTTCAAGGTTAATGCCCGATCATCCACCGTTTTGATCTTTTTGCCACAAGACTGGTCATTTGGATACAAATTGTTGGCATAAATTAGGTCAAGAGCAACAACAAGCTCGTTCAATGCAAACGAATTACAATTACATGGATCGTAATAATAGGACTTATGAGATTGGACCACCCAATCAACCTTTTAGGCCACGAGGATTGCCCACCCAGGGTAGACCCCCAGTGCCTCGAAACAATTACAATAGTGATGGCAATCGAGGGAGAAATTCTCCTTTTAGAAGAAATAATGGAAATTTTCGTAATCCAATGGGACAAGGTGGTCAACAAAGACCTAAGGGACCAGTAATTTGTTATCGATGCCAACAAGAAGGTCACATAGCCACATATTGTCCAAATGCGCGTAAAAATCAAGACTATACTCCTCTTTGTAGGAGGTGTAGTGGTGAAGGACACTATGAAGAGAATTGTCCTAAGCGAGAGGATAATAAAATGTCTGACAAAGGGAAACAAACCTCTAGCGAACCTTCAACGTCTGCTGCAAATTTAGTTGAAGTAGACACAATAAGGAAAGATATTGGAGTTAAATCAAAATTTATACCTCGTAAGGTGAATTTTACAGCTGACCCTATGATTGGTGTTATTACTCGAGCACAAAAGCAACAATAGAAGGAGCAAGGTTTAGAGGAAGAGAGTTCACAATTAAACGAAGCAGTGAAGGATAAGTCTAAGGACATAGATCCTAATATAGAACTACCTGAATCGGATTCTCCGCAGCATTCCTCTGACCATCCATTATTACCTGTGCCCTTAGCAAATCCTAAGATTCAAGTGGGAGTAGCTCCTTTTCCCGAAAGATTGGTTCCTCCTAAGGAAAGGAGTAAAGATTATGTAGAATCCGTAAATAAGACCTATGATCTTTGGGCTGCATTAGAAGAAATATCATTGACTATTAACCTTCGGCAATTGCTAGAAATAGCGCCTGTTTGTAGGAAACAACTTTACCATAAATTAGTTCGGCGTCGAAGGAAGAGGAATGAGATAAACATTTCTAAAGTCCGTGAAAATTCTTCCAAAGGAAAAACAACTAAGGATGTAAAAATAGTAGATTTATTTGTGGACCCAGGAGCTCCAGTTATCGATACTACTATTAATGGCCATTTGCTACATGAAGTGCAGTTAGATGGTGGCTCAGCAGTTAATTTGATGACAGAACAAGCTATGCAAGAATTAGGGTTGAAGGATCTAGAACCTACTCATATTGTTTTATGTGTGGCTGATCAAAGAAAAGTAACTCCTTTGGGGTTACTGCGAAATGTGAAATCTGTAGTAGCTGGATTAGAATTTCATGTGAACTATTTGATCGTTCGTTCGCAAACAAATATTTCATCGTATTCTGTCCTGTTGGGAAGACCTTGGTTATACCAAGCAAGATGCATTCAGGACTGGTATAAAGGTTCAATTGTGATTGGTCCTAGAGACGATAGGGTTAAGATACAAGTTATTTCAAAAAGATTTTTGAAAGATTCAGGAGATGAAGCAGTTAGTGAAATGGATGAGAGATCCAACAGTGAGTTTTATGATTCAGAAATGGAGGGGACTGATCATGAAGGGCCTTATGCCTGGTTATTTAAAACACCACACCCAGCAGGAGCAGAGAAAGTGGAGGTCAATATAGTACATCAGCCTCACAAGGTAGAACAGATGGGTATTGGTGAATATGCTGTAGCGTTTTCATCTGACAATGATTCGAATAGTGATATTACCCAGTGCTTATCCACATCCGAAGATACAACCCTCGACTGCTTAATGCTTTCAGCAGAAGAGGCAGAATATCTTGATGATTCGCTTGAAACATGTTTTCAATTATCTACGGATCAAGAAGGAAATGATCAGGAAGATGTATTTTCTGCTTACAACAGGTCCGAAGTGATTTCTATGGATGAATTAGAGGAGGAAGAAATGCCTGAGTTAATGATATCTGATGTGGCTGACATTTCAATAACCTCTTCAGAAGGTATGGGGGAAGATGATGTTACTGATAATCATAATAGTATGCTGGAGAGTAGGATTTTAGAAGCTCTTCCTTATGGGGAAAATGCTTTACCCTTTGGATTTGGACAATTGCCAGATAGAGCTAAAAGGATTTATTACTACCAGCTAGAAGTGAAGGAAAGAGAAAGGAGAAGTAGGCATAGGTGCAAACCCTTACAAAGACCACTATCTCGTGAGGATGAGGATGATTCAGCTTCGGCTTTTAACAGGTTTTCACAGACTTCTCGTGAACATCATGGTAATTACGCTAGGATTATTAGAGAATTGGAAGTAGAGCGTGAGGCAGCGTTGACTGCTGTAAATGAAGCAATGAAGAAGATTACTGAGTTGCAAAAGGAAAAGGCAGAGTTTCAGTTTAGAGAAAGGCGATATCTAGATGAAATCTCGCTTTTAGAATTTTATTTAGAAGAAGAGAAATCTAAATTCAGTAGGGGTGAGTTACAGATGGACCAAGCGTTATCTATGGATACAAATTATTGGAAAGAACATGAAGACACTGATAGGTTTTTGGAAAAAAATAAATCTAAGAATACTTTTGAACCAGAGACTCAAGAGAAAAACCCTACAAATGTTCCCTGGTTGTGTCATTCTTTTAGGCGTTCGACCGGAATTGCGCAGAAGATTTATCGCTGTTCTAAGGGACCGATAATTGGTTATCAACAAGTCCAATCTGAACCTACTAAGGTTAAATTGCACAATATGCAAGTGGTGGTGTTGCCTCATCCAAAAGAAAGAGTAATGGATTTTACTATTTATCGGGATGGGCAAGAGCCACAACTTAGATGGTTTGAACCTGCAGTACCTAGAAATTTTGTGGAACTGAAACAAGTTATACATTATTTGGGCTGTCGAATTCAGGGCGAGGAGGATGAGAATCTACATTCATTAATTCTCAAGCTTAAAGATAATCAATGGTTTTGGAGTTTAGATGATCAGGAATGTTTAGAAAAGAATAACGAAATTTTACGTCGATATCGCCGTAGGTTACATGCTCAATATCCATGTACTTCAGAGCAGATACCTAGCGTAATTGACTCTGTAAGAACCTCATTTACCATGAAATCTCGTAAAAATGTAAATGTCAATAATGGCGATTTAGATAAATATGGGAAGAGATATACTGAAAAATCCTTTCCTGAGTTAGTAAATGTCTATGGAGTAGAAGTTGATGGTGCTACGCAAGATAACGTGGCTATTATTCCTTATAGGGCTTTACCCTTAGTAAATTCTGTGAATGTGGGAGAAGAAGCACTGGAATCAAGTACTAAGAATAACCTGCTTGAAAATGTATTGATGCAGATATCCGAAGATGTGCCCAAAATTAAGTCACGAAGAATAGACTCTCTATTTATTGAAGAGCCTGAAGTTGAAGTAGTTAAGCTTAAAATGGCAGAAGGAAAATATTTAAATTTAGGAGACCAATTGGAATCGCCACATCGTGAAAGATTCGAAGAAGTCTTACGATTGCATGTTGACGCTTTTGCTTGGTCATATAGGGACCTTAAGGGTATCAAAGCTGAATTATGTCAGCATTTTATTGATCTAGAACCAGGCACAAAACCTGTATGTCAACGTCAACGACGAACGAACCCTGTGTATGCAGAGTTAGTGAAAGCTGAAATTACTAAGCTTTTAGATGCTGGATTCATTTATCCTGTTGCATACAATGAATGGGTATCTCCTATTGTGGTAGTACCCAAGAAGAATAGTAAGAAGATTCGCATTTGTGTCGATTATAGAAAGCTGAATAGCAAAACACGTAAAGATCATTTTCCTTTGCCATTTACTGATCAGGTACTTGATAAGGTTGCCGGTCATGAGCTGTATTCTTTCATGGATGGATTTAGTGGTTACAACCAAGTACTAATTCATCCTGAAGATCAATCCAAAACTACATTTACTACTGAATGGGATACATTTGCTTATAGAGTAATGCCTTTTGGTTTGTGCAATGCACCCGCAACATTTCAGAGAGTTATGATTGCAGCTTATCAAGATTTTTTAAGTCAATGGATGGAAGTTTTCTTAGATGACTTTTGTGTCTATGGTACGGCAAAAGAAATGCCTGAGCTACTAACGCAAGTATTTGAACGTAGTGATGAAGTAGGTATATCCTTGAATCCTGATAAATGTGTTTTTGGAGTACCAAAAGGAACCTTATTGGGGCATATCGTTTCTAAAGAAGGTATTGCCATGGATCCAGCTAAAATTATTAATATTTCTGCACTTCCACCTCCAACAAATCTTAAGCAATTGCGTGGATTTTTAGGACATCTAAATTATTATCGGAGATTTATTTCCGATTTTGCAAAGGTGGCATCACCTTTGACAAATCTACTACGAAAGGATACTCCTTTTATTTGGGATAATGTTTGCCAGAAAGCATTTGAATTTCTCAAACATAAGTTAATTGAAGGACCAGTACTCGCACCCCCAGATTGGACAAAAGAATTCCATATTCATGCTGATGCATCTATGTATGCTGTAGGAGCTGTTTTGTGTCAAGCAGATGATAATAAGGTGGATCATCCAATTTATTATGCGAGTCGAAATTTAAGTGATGCAGAAAGGAATTATACCACCACTGAGAAAGAATGCCTATCAATGGTATTTGCGGTGGAGAAATTTCGTCATTATTTATTAGGGAATAAGTTTACTATATATGTTGATCATGAGGCGTTAAAGTATTTGCTTAATAAAGCAGAACTTTCAGGACGTGTGATTCGTTGGATGTTGTTATTCCAAGAGTTTGATTCTCAAATAGTTACTCGTCCTGGTAGAGCTCATGTGCTAGCAGATCATCCATCACGATTATTAACATTAGACAAAGAGGAAGGGGTGGAAGATGATTTGCTGGAAGCATCACTTTTTACTGTGGAGACACAAGTTCCATGGTATGCTGATATTGCAAATTTTCTTAGTACTGCTCGATATCCACCTGGTGCCGATAAGCGCAGGAAACGTCAGATATTAATGCAATCACGCTCCTATGGATTATTAGGGGGTTACCTTTATAAATTTTTTCCACGCGAAGGTATCTATCGACGTTGTGTAAGGGAAGATGAAGTACCAGTGGTTCTTAAGGCATTGCATGATGAGCCGTGTGGTGGCCATTTTGCCGGTGAATTGACTGCAAGAAAAGTTCTATTAGCTGGTTATTGGTGGCCTACTCTATTTAAAGATACTTATTATTATTGTCGCAAATGCGATGTATGTCAAAGGACTGGTCGTCCCTCTAAGAGTTTTGCTATGCCTTTGACACCTATATTAGCATTAGCACCTTTTGAGAAATGGGGAATTGATTTTGTAGGCCCAATCGATCCGCCTACTAGATATCGATCGAATCGTTATATCTTAGTCTGTACTGACTATATTACAAAGTGGGTGGAAGCGAAAGCGCTTAAAACGGATAAAGCCATTGATGTGGCTAAGTTTATGTATGAGAATATTATTACGCGTTTTGGTTGCCCACTGGAATTAGTAAGTGACCGAGGTTCCCATTTCTTGAATGGTCTTATCAGTGAGTTAATGGAAATCTATAAAATTAAACATCGCAAATCAACACCTTATTATCCCAGAGCTAACGGTTAGGTTGAAGTAACCAATCGCATTATATGTGGGATTTTAACTAAAACGGTTGCTTCCCACAGGCGAGATTGGGATGAACGTTTATATGAAGCGTTATGGGCCTATAGAACTACTTATAAGGTGACAGTGCAAAATACACCCTTCAATTTAGTTTATGGCACTAATGCTATATTCCCTATTGAGCAAGAGTTGCCCACTTTACGAGTAGCTCTATCATTACGACTAGGTGAGGTTGAATCTTTGAAACAACGGATTTTACAATTGGTAAAGTTGGATGAGGAAAGATTATTAGCTCTACAAAGTCTAGAAGCAATGCAAAAATGTCGTAAAGCATGGCACGACCAGAATATTAAAGTACGGGAGTTTAAAGAAGGCGATTTAGTTTTACTTTATGACAGTCGTTATTATAAATTTCCTGGGAAGCTTAAAATTCGTTGGTTGGGACCTTTTAAGGTGATTAATGTTTATGATAATGGTTCTCTTGATGTGCAGGACATTAATGCTGAAAATGAGATATTTAGGGTTAATGGCCTGCGCCTTAAACATTTTGTGACTTAGGCTAGCTAGGTATAGTTAGGTTAGTAGTTAAAATAATATTTTGTCTAATCCACTCTTGGATGTCTTTTCTTTCTTGGGGGGTTTTTAAATGGGATGCAGGTATGGCCTTTTTGTGGATGGATGCGCTTTACCCTCGTATTGATGCCGATAGTACTGATCCTGTTCATGCTGGACCTTACGATATTCCGCGTTTTCAAACGCATGACAGGTTTTTATATGCACCGAGAGGGGAGGCCTGTTGTGGTTCTTCTTTTGTGATTATTTTTTGTTTACAGTATCATCCACCTTTTGGTTGTAGGTCTTGTCAGCGGCATTTATTTGTGCGTGCTCAGCTCTTGTGTTGGCAGTGTCGCACATACTTTCGACGCTATGGTACCACTGCCATGCAGGAAATGATTGGTTATACCTACCAGCGTCATGATTATAATAGTGTTTTTTCTCCTGAGCGCGGCACTGGTCAGTCTAGGGTAGGCCGAGAGCAAGCAGAATTTGCGAGATATCGTTCCACTGTCTACCGCCTTACTCCATCTTACCATGATTTACAGACTAGTGTTCCCTGCCCATGTTGGGATTATATTTGTTGGTACATGGATGCGACCGAGGGGCATTCCTTAGATGCTTTACCAGTGGCCCCTATGCCCTACTATGATGATGCAGCTTCGGCTTCGCTCCCTGATGTGATGGAGGTTCTTAGCGATGCACCTGATAGCGGATCTGTGACTTCTGATATGTCTACGTTAGAGGCTATTCTTGAGCATCCTATAGATGATAGTTTAGTTAATAGGTTTGACTTAGATGGAGTTGATGATTTCGGATTAGGATTATTGTTTTCACTAGAAGATCTCAGAGACTTTGAAGATTTTAGTCTAGATATTTTGTTTTCTTAGTCTTTTATGTTTTTCTTTTATTCTACATTTTGAAAAAAACAAACAAACAAACAAATATATATATCGTTAAAAAAAAAAACATACAATGCTTTGAGTTATTGATATCCTGTAGGTTTTCATGCACTTTAGTTTTATTTTCCACGTAGTTAGGTAGTTAGTTGCACGCACGGTCAGGATATTCCTTTCAGTGCTGGAGTTTGGGATATTTAAGTTCGTGAGAAGGACAGTTCTATATGCAAGAATGGTTATCAAGTGGAGAAATATACTGCTTCTTAAATAACCAAGCAGTGGGAGCGTTATGACAATCTAGTTGATCGCGATTGTGACATGAGTATTTGACAATTCTTTTGTATAGGGAAAAGTTTTATTATTTATCTAACCCTTTAACATTGTACTGGCTAGTGTATGTTTCATGTGCAGATTTGACTATGATTTTGCGTTACACACTGTTGTATGTTTCTGATTGATTCTTGGAGTTGCAATATCCACGAACATACAAGGTTGTTTCATACCTAAACTTTTTATTTCATATTCATTTTGAAAAATACATGAATAAAAAATTGATGGAATGAAATTAGAGATGTCGAAGAAGAAGAAAAAAGGAAAAAACACTTAAGTAAATTACAGAGGAATTATAAATAAATATTTTAAACAAATATGAATGATATATATATACAATTGTATATGAAGTCCACGCACAAGGGATGGGACTTAGCATTAGGGAGTGATTAAAAGGGGGGTGACATGTGTGCATAACATAGTGAATTTCATTGTATGGGTGTCCGATTAGGAATCCTATAGAGTTTTCCACTATCTTTTGGTCGCTTTTCTAGCGATATGTGGGATAGCTGAATAACAAGGTTCTCTCCACGAAATTTTGACTAGGAGTAGCGTGGAAGAAAGATGCTGAGCTGGTGAGTATTCTTTGCTTATCATTTGCCTAGGCAAAGTGACTAGTATTATGCGTTAGATTAGATTCCTCGAGCAAAGTTGTTGAGCTGAAATGTTTGATCGTTCAATTAAGTGATGTCTTCTTAGCTTCTTAGTTGATCCTTAAAAAAAAAACAAAAACAACAACAAAACAATCCTTAAAATCCAATCCAAATATTAAAAGTTCAGAAGAGTCTATATATTTATTCTTTTAAAGAAAGAAAGCAAGAAGAAAAAGAAAAGAAAAGAAAAAAAAACACCCTGAGACTGCAGGGTTTGAAAAAAAAACAACCAAAAGAAGATAACCATCGCCTCTGAGGTCCTGGTAGGCTGTAGGGATTTCCTTGACGGGTGCCCTGCGTCCGATGCCTTGTATCTCTTTGGGGTGGGACCTTTTGGGAAAAAGAATCAATGTATATACTCTTTTGACATTTTTTAAAAAAAAAACCATTAAAACATAAACTTAAAAGAAGAGCCTTGGACACTTAGCAGTTACGAACCATTGGCTGGTTGTTCTAGTAGAACATGGATGGTTAGCAGCTAAACCCTAGGAGTCCTATTTAGTGTTGTAGTATTAGTTTACCTTGTTTGGGTTCTTTGCTAAGTAACGACCTTATCAGTGATGCTATTTCAGAAGCAATATTTTTAGTAGGATAGTAGTGTGGCAATTTATTGCCTAGAGGGATTATTGTTGTTTAGCGGCTCTAGACAGTTTCCTAGTTGGTATATTCTATGCAATGGATGAAGCTCTGTTATGCATTTCAGTGTGGAGAGTGAGTAAGGGAGAATGTTAGTTTGCACAAGTTTTTACATCTTTTCATTGAAACATTTATATTGTTTGCATTTTAATATGACACAAATAAGTATTTTTTCTACTTTTCCAGTGTCTACTAGTTGTCCATGTGCGGTTTTGCAGATCTTGTAGCTGTGCTCGCGAGGACGCTTCGCAATTAAGTGGAGGAGAGTATATTTTTCTTTCAAAGTTGCGTAGCAGTGCTCGTGGTAGTAGTGTTGGTGATGCTGGATGTTCGTGATGTAGCTGTGCTCGCGAGGACGCTTCGCAATTAAGTGGGGGAGAAATGACAACACCTAAAAACATGCCATTTATTGCAACAATTTTTTGGCAAAATTGTATACAATTGACACCTTATTACTAAATTTTTACATGAATTCAATGCAGATGCGGTGTTCGTTGTTGCTGTCTTTGGAGGCCGTGTCCTTGCAGTCTAACTAGGAGATGTGGTACAAGGAAGTTCTTATACGAGAGGAAGGTGGAGTTTTAGATAAAAATTTGATAGGTCTACTTAGTGAATCTCAGCTATGACTATTTAAAATTTTACTGTAGGGATTATTACTACTTAGAGGAGATAAGACCTTGTTATAAATTAGGGGTTTTCGGGGGAATTTTAGACTTGACAAGGTCTTGACAAGTTGATAGGATATTTTTAGTATTAATCTCAGGGATCGAGGATTTCATTAGTTATGCTACCTCCTACCTCCTACCTCCTAATGATGAAATTCTTTATGAAAAATACATAGCATTATGATTGTGATTATTGTCTACAGTAATATTGTAGTGATGATCAAGGGGTGATCATTAGATCATTGATGATTATTATGAAGATTTCTTTGGGGAGGTGTTGAATATTAGATTCAAGAGGATGACTCTTGGCAAGGATGATGTGATCCAAAGGGACTTACTCGCAAAAGGAAGATCGGATGTACCACCTAGGATGTACTCTTGGTGTTAAAGGTTATAAGGATACACTATGTCATATGTGAATTTATCCTTGTGACATCCAAAAGGGTGCCAAAGGAAATTTTGCAATATCAATCCAAGATATGCAGTGGTTAGGGGTAGGGTAGATTTCTACTTGGAAACGACTTGATGATTATGATCTATCTACGATTGATTACTAAGTATTGTGGTCCTCATCAACTAACACTCTTATACAACACATGTGGTAGTCTCTTCATATTTCAACGATCCTTATTATTATTTAAAAATAATAATATACATTACCACCATGGATTACACCTTGTCACAAGTATATCCAAAAGAAATTAAACACCATGATGTACAGGGTGGTAGGGGGGATGAAGAATTCAAGCAATAAACTCGTCACTCACATAGATGGATTTGGTAACTACCACTTAGAGGTACAAGGCCATTGGGATCGGAGGATGAAAGAAGAAGTGTCCCAAATCTTTACATGTTTGATAGTAGGGACTACTCCAAGGTGAAGAGGATATATGGTTATGGGTGGATTCAAGAAAGCCAAAAGAAATGGTTTAAAAAGCTATTTATCGAACATCGAACTGCAGGAACGAAACAAAATCAATGCATTTACATCAATGGATAAGATTCCTGCCTTGGCTTATTTTCACATTTCTCTAGTTGAGACACGTATAGCAAGTCTTTGCTCAATAATTAGAGTTGAGCAAGAGGGAATTGGTTGTGCACAAGTGAACTCTGGCTTCTGGTCGACGTTGCATGAAGCAAGAGATGATCGTATGGTCTATAATGAACATCATCATGTCAATGATTTTTTGCGGCAACCTTCGAGGAAATACAAAAAGTTTGTTGGCTACCATGCATATGGTAAAGTTGGTCGGACTAGACGAGCAAAGGTTGTCCTTCTGTCATTGAGGTCATCAATTAGTAGCAATATCTCACACATTGACATTCCCAAAGGGATGTAAAGGTGCCTATACTACCTTATGTGGGCTCTTGATATCAAGGAGAGGAGGGGCAGTTACGTTCGTGTGACGCCTCTTTGTCTTAAAAAAAAAAAAAAACGAATTTGGGGAGAGACGATAGCAGTTGCAGCAACAAGCAGCCGCCTTGATATCCTTTGTCTTCATGCTTATCCATTCATCAACGACCATAGCGACTTTTGTTTCAGATCTGCTGACAGCATTTACGGTGTGAAGGAAGGAAGGAAAGAGAGGGAAAGAGGGGGAGAATGAGTATACGATGTTCCTACTGCGTAGACATTCGGAACCAAGAGAAAGCCATTGCAAACTAACTACTCTACGTGAAAAGACAAATTGAAGGATATAATGCAAAGGGCGATGGTTGCAATTATCAGAGTCGTGCAAAAGCAAACTCTTCATGGCACAAAGAGAGGTAGACTCCGCAGCACTACAACATGTAATGCTATGCGTCTTTGATCGTGAGGCAAACTTAAAGCGTATGGAAGGACTCAATAGAAAGGATCTGATGGTTGCAGTAATTCGAGATTGACTGAAACATAGCAGCCCATTGTCTTCATGAAGAAGCCTTCTTAAATAGAAAGCTATTGCAGCCCTCTATCGTAGGGAGAAGAAGACTATCAACGCAAGACGAGGAGGGAGACGAGGCCGTCTTCGCCAGCAGGCCGAAGATATGCGAGCGCTGACCAGCCTCAGTCTCGGCCACCAATACGACGTGGGCATGTTTCTCTATGCTCATCGCATCTCGTCTTAGGACGTCTCGTTAATCACGTCAATGCATATGGTTCGTATTAGCCTCAGATTCTTCTTCCTCGTCATGATTAATCGCCAACCGATGGTATCATCATAGTAGCCGCCAAGGTGTAGAGAAGATGATGGTTGACCCTGTCAGGGCTCGTCCCGTTCAATCGATGTGTGGAGAGAGAGAGAGAGAGAGAGCCTGTCTCTCTCATGCGATCTCAGTCTTCTTGGTCTGCATATATGTATATCAATGAATGAATGAGAGAATTGAGAGAGAGAGATAGAGATAAAAGCATCTCTAAAACAAGATCACAAGCAAGAAGAGGAGGAAAGAATGAATTGCTCCATCAATGCCTTCATCACACGACGCCATATCTCCCTATGAGAATTCGGAGCTTCCATATACTTGCCTAATCTGAAGTGGTAGGCTGGATGAAGATTGTCTTCTCGTTCTATCGCCTGTGCTCGCGCAAGATTTGGCAGACAGATCAGAAAGATATTGCAATAGTCTCCTTGGCCATTGAGAGTCGACGCCTTCTTCAATTGAAAACCATAGCTAAAGTTTCAATTAACTCTTAATTAAGAGTTAACTTAAAACTTAAGAAACAAAAAGGGGCATTCCTATTGTCAAAGAGCAAAAGTCGTGCGAGAGTCGGAGAGGGAGAGAAAAATTGACGAGCTGACGATTGCAACGACTGGCGGGACACAAGACTCTCCTTGGCTCGACTGCAAGAGGACGCGGACCCCAAAGACGCAATCACGACCCGCGGGTTTTCCAAGTAAGTGTCTAACTGGTTTATCTAAAATAAATGATATGGCATGATAACTTCTTTAGTTTAATATTTTTAAAATATTTCTTTTAATATGTTTTCTCATGCTACATGGTTGTTTGCATTTATCTGAACTAGTTTTTATTTATTAAAAATAAAAAACAGTCGAAAACACTAAAAAATGACTTAAAATTATCATAAATAAAATTTTATAAAATTACTGACTGAAAATTTATAAGTTCTGATATTTTTCCTATAAAGCTTATGAGTCAGGGAATTTATTGAATTTCTATCAAGATTTTTAAAGATGTTTTGTTATATTTAACAATTAGAAAAGAGTTATATTTAGGGAAAAAGCATAGTTTTCATTTACGTAAAATGTGTTATTTATTGATATAAACTATGGATTCTTAGTGAAATATTGGAAACAAAATCTTTGATTTGTTAGTGTATTTTTGTTGTAAGGGTTAAAGAAAAGAAATAATGATTTAATAATATTTTACTAAAAAATGCTTGTATAAAGATATGGTGTTTTGGTTTTGATAAGAAAAATTACACGCCGTGGACATTTATGAAACATGGGAGGGTACAAATAAATTAAAAAAACTTAACAACACTTTATAATGATTAATAATGTTAGGTTGCAGTTATAAAATTTAGTTTAAATTAAAACCAAAATAAAATCAAACAATTTAATGATTGGATGGCATGAGGAAAAGCCTCAGCATCTATATTAAATTTTTATATGTTATTCATTTTACAATCAACTTCTTAAATATATGGAGTGGAGGGCCACTAGGATATTTAAAGAAAACTAAGGGGATATACGGGATTTAAAATGAACGTGGTATGTGAACCACAAGAGTGTGGAAAGAATTTGTTTTATCATGCTGATACTGGTTTTAGAAGAGGAAAAGAAAGAACGTGATTTTCGCAGAACGGAAAAATTTATTTAAAAATTAAAAGCAACGACGAAATTTATATACGGAGTGGGGAACGTCTACCAAGGGAGATTAAAATTTAGGGGTTTATGGTACGCCAGAAAATTTGATTTGAATGTTTGTTTAAAATTAAACAAATAAAAAGAATTAATTTTAATCAGGTGGAGAAAAACATAAAAAGGAATTTTAAACGGAGATATACAAATAGATCTAAGAGATCTATATCCCTGAAACAACCTTTCCAAAGTCGAACATTAAAAACATTTCCTGGATAAACCGCCACTAGCATGGCAGGAGAACATTATGAGGAGCTGCCTCTGAGAGATGGGGAGAAACCATAGTTATCTTAGGTTTAGCAATTTAGTGCCCAGTATAATTTATTGAAGTTTAGAATTTTTGCAGTTGGACTACTACAAACAACGTTGTAGATTTTAGGGAAGGCTAAGTTGAGTCAAATTAAAACAATTAGTGAAATAATCACTTGTTTAGTGCAACAACTCTTAGGAGTTGGCTTGTTAACCTTGGTAAAAGTGGCTTGGTCTTTGGCCAGTCACATCTCTTAAGTCTATTGATTCATTTATTTTTTCGTAGTTCTCTCTCTCACACACACACTCTCTCTCTCTTAGTTTTCATCTCTTCTCCCTCACAATCTCCTCTTCCTCTTATATAGCGTCCTAGTCCGCTCTTCCATGACTAGGTGGTGCCCTTACCTCATTCACTTTGTGGCAGAAGGGAGTTTGGCATAGTATAGAGGCTGCCATACCGAATTTCCTTCATCAAAATCAAAGCATAGTTTTTGATGAAGACCCTATACCATCCTGTCAATCCAAGAAAGCTACGTCTCTCTTTGATGGATACTGGTATTGGCCATTCAAGCACATCTCTGACCTTGGTTGGGTCTACTGATATCCCTTCTGATGATATTATGAATCTCAAATATTCAATCTGACGCTTGAAGAATGCACACTTCTTCATTTTTGCATATAGCTTATGTGACCTTATTGTCTCAAGGGCAATCCGCAGTTGAGGTTCATGATCTTCTTCTTGTTTAGAATAGACTAAAGTGTCATCGAAGAAGATAAGCACGAATTCATCAAGATATGGTCTAAAGATATCTTGCATTAATCTATTGAATGTGACAGGTGCATTCGTAAGCCCGAATGATATAACCAGGAACTCAAAGTGCCCATATCTTGTATTGAAGGCCCTCTTTGGGATATCTTCTTCCTTGATCCTTATCTGATAGTAACCTGACCTGAGATCAATCTTGGAGAAGATCTTTGCACCCTGAAGATGATCAAGAAGCTCATCTATTCTAGGAATGGGATACTTGTTCTTGACAATTGATTGGTTCAACCCTCGGTAATCAATACATAGTCGAAGTGTCCCATCTTTCTTTTTTTTGGAATAGTACTGGAGCTCCCCACGGTGAATTGCTAGGCCGGATGTAGCCCTGATCTAACAGTTGCTTGAGTTGTTCCTTCGACTCAATTGCTTCAGGTATGGACATTCTATAAGGTCTCTTTGCAATTGGCGCAGCTCCAGGTACTAACCTAATCTCATGATCTACTTCTCTTTGAGGTGGAAGTTCGGTCAATTCTTTAGGGAATACGTCAGCGTATTCTTTAGCCATAAAGGCCCTTCATGAGACTCTTGCTTTTGATGTAACTTGTTGAGTTTGATCAAGTAAACGGGTAATCCTTTTCTGACTCCTTTTATGATCTGAGATATTTTGGCCAATTGGATTCTCGGCACTCCTGCCTCACCTTGAGTTGTGACAAATTCCCTTTCAGAGTTTCGAAAGGAAACTTGACCCTTTCCACAGTGAATGTGGGCATCGTTGGGCTTAAGCCAATCCATCCCGAGTAGACACTCGTGGATACCTAAATTCATGACTCTGAATTTGACTGAAGTCTTTTTTCCTCCCAAAAAGAATTCTACCTTAGCAGTTTTCCTGGTACAAGTTACCTCACGACCATTTGCCAATTCCACAAGCAAGGTAGGTGCTTCTGCTGTGGCTATTCCTAATCTTTTTGCACATGCTGGTGAGATAAAGAAATGTGTACTGCCACAATCAATCAAGGTTTTGAAACCTTTACCTTGATAGTCCGATGGTGTCTGAATCACCAAGAACTGGCGATTCGGCCCTTTCTTGTGTAGAGCGACGTGGACTGTCGCTCTTTCGAACTCTGCTTCCATGGTCGGATCTTCTTCTTCTTATCTTTTCCTATTAGCTATACAGGCGGTTCTCCCTCTTCCTCGGGTAGTGGCTCCTTGACCCCGGCCTGCTCCTTGGAAAGGCGCTTGGCAATGTCCTCTGCTGAGCTTGGGACATTGCCTCTTGAAGTGACCGAGTTCGTTGCAGTGGAAACAACGGAGGTTTCGGCCATTACTTTGAGTAGGAACAAAGTTGTTGACGTTATTTGTCCTTGCTTTCTTTCTTTGTCCCTGATTATGACCTTGAACTCTCTTCATTTGAGGTTTGAATGCTCCTCTGTTTGGGTCGCTATAAGACCAAGTTTTATTACCCCTTGGTCTAGCTTGCACCTCCTAAATTATAGGCGCCGCTCGAATGAGTGCATGCTGAAGATCTGATGGACGCATAGATTCGAGACGGGTATTTACTAGTGGATTTAGGCTCGCACAGAATTTGGACACCTGCTGCGTCATGTCCGTCGGTGGCACATACTTTAAAAGTGAAACGAATTTAGAGTAGTATGTGTCAAGAGTGGGTCCTAGCTGTTTTAGTTCGTAGAACTCATTCATTTTCTGCGTGCGATATGCAGGTGGTAAGTATCTTCCCTGCCCGCTTTCTTCAGCGTCTCCCAGGTAACGGATCCCTCTGCAATCCCTTGATCCCTGCACCATTGCTTCCACCAAAGTCTGACTTCGCCGGTGAGTTTTAACTTGGCGAGCATAGCCCGATTGGTAGGTGCAATATCGGCTGCTTTGAAGTAATCCTCCATGGATTCAATCCAAATTTCAGCATCAGCCTGGACGAATCAGCCTCTCCCATCAAACTCGGGTGGCTTTATCTGCTTGAGGAGGAATTTCTTCTCCTGGATCACAGCAGTACTTGATGTAGGAGGCGAATTTGGAACCTGTACCTAGGGTTGTGCCTGAATAAAGGTTTTCTTAACGTTATTATATGATAATCGACATTAGCTTATCTTTCATTTTTAGTTCAGCTATCTTGTAAACAATGTAGCTACTTAACTTTTTATCAATTATTATACACAGCCAGACATTGATAGAAAGAAGTCTTTATTTGTATTTACATGGGCATAGCCCTTTCAAATACAACGTTTCATGTGATGATAAGCCAATCGTTACATTCAGTTTGGGGAGAACAACATTGTATTACATTTATCTACAGGAACTAAGTAATAGTAGGGTTTTGGGTCATGGATCTTTAGGAATCGATAAGTCATTGGAAGTTCAGGATACCCTTTCCCTTGGAATCCATACTTCTCATGGCGGCCCAACACTTTAATCCTGTCGGCTGGGATTACACGGGTTACTTCCTCATATACATATGAGTTCATCTCAACCCTCCGACCCTGGATATGTAAAGTCAAATTTACGTGAGCTTCCACAAAGACGAACAGCTTCACGACTTTGAAGTCTTCCAACCACTTAATCCTTTTTAGGTTTGTCTGTAGATAAGCAAACCGGTGGGTGGCTATATAGTAGATACCAGAAGACCCCGTGCATCTTCATTCTATGTATAGACGTGATGGATTATAAATCTTCTCTAGGATGTTCATCATCCCAATTCTTTGTCTATAAAGCAGAGAATGCATTGCAGTCATAAACATGACTTGAAATACCAAAAACTTGTTCCACGCTTCATAATTCTGGAAGACATCATTGAAGCTAAGAAAATATTTGGACAGCAACAATTTCTTTACTTCATTTAATTGAGATTTTATAAAAGCAATTCCGTTATTGGTCGGCTCTAATACCAATTGTAACGTGTCCTCTTCGTATCATCTAGGACACGTCTTAGCAGTCCATCGAAAAGGATGTCTAGAAAGCTCTGCCCGACACTCCCATGGAATGTTACGGGATTTGCGATCTAGGTCTTTCTGCGTCTGCCACGTAGCAGAAGTATCCTGGCCGTTCCCACTTAGGATCGATCAGAATTAGGGTTTTCCTGACTGGTCATTAACTAACAGCAACTAGCATCGGACCCAAGCGAACTACTTTACACAGAAACGCCAGGTCCGAAGCGGATTCACGCTGCACTTGATTCAAGGAGAATGGGAAACGAGAGGGATGCAAAGCTCAACCTCTCTACCATAAGGCATAGTCCATTTCCGTTCCCCTAAAACAACGTAAATTGGTTAAGACATAACTCTAGGTCATCGCTTTCGTTATTCATTTTCTTTGTCGATCATCCTGTTGTTCTTTGAGAAAAGTTCCCGGCTAACCAGGACCACCCAACCGCAGGACGGACCTATGGCCCATCCTCCACACTTTCCTCGGTTTTTTTTAGTTATGTAATTATCTAACACATTAATTTGACATGTAACAACCAGCTTCTTTAATTAATCTATTAAACACTGATTCCTTCACGCAATCTTATCACCTGACATAGAAAAACAATATCAAACAAGTTCTTTCTTAACATATCATCATTGTTATCTTTGAAATACAAGGAGTTCTGCCCGTAGGCTTGTCCATAATCTACCCGAAGGCTATCCAGTAATCCACAGTAATCACTATTCCAAGCTTCTGCCCGTAGACTAGTATGCGGGCCTCGAGATCCAATCCCGAGTCACGTTAACCTCTTGTGCAGGACCTGAAAGGCGAGGGATTTACGGCCAGAGCCCCCTTGGAACCCAAGCATCCTCCTGCTCCAAGTAGAGCTCAATGAAGGGACCTCTCGCGGCAGGTTCGGTCCACGTTCCCGGCGCGGTCAACAACACCCTTGGTTAGGGTAAGGCAGGCAGTCGGGGGTAACTGAAACTGCCTCTCCCTTCAGGCCTTTAACCTGAAGTATAGGTATTCATTTAATTTGTAATTCATAATTCAAACAGTGCTCTAAAATCTCTAGCAAGCAAAAACATTTCCATTAGTCGACCGTGTTGTTTGGCAAACTGCTAAGGAATTATTCTTTCCTTTTGAGTGTATCAGCACTCATTCCAAGGTGTCTTGCAACTTGGCGAGATCCTTTATATTCCGAGTTAGTGCGTACCTTATTAACCCAACTTGGTCAACCCTAAAGTTCATTAGATACTTTAGCTTCCGGTTTATAACTTTCCTTATTTAGAAGGATATCCAAGAATACGTCCTTTTGCAGGATAACTTGCTTAAGGATCTGCCATCCTTGTTGAGGGTATTTACCCTTTCTCCTTATGAATAAATCACAAGACTAAATGACTTCGTACTTGTTGCGCAAGTCCTACGATGAAATAATCCGTTTTAGATTCTTTAAGCTGACGTATGTCGGACCTAGGGTCTCTTTTTAAGAACCTTAGGGACAACTCTAGTTCTTTTACCTTTACGAAATTAATTGACCCTACAATCAGGAAAGGTAGTCAAGTGCTTAAGGTATAAACGTTTCTTTGGTCTTTAAATCATTCCCAATGCATATTTTGCAGCATGGTATTTCTAAATTTAGATTGATTTGGCTATCTTTTGGAAGGAAATATTGATCACCTCGATTGGTACGATTTGTTATCCTTGTGACAATTGATTTTTCAGTCCTAAATTTTATTGCTTTGTGGTAGGTAAATTCAATTTAATCTTCCTTTTTCCTTGCAAACGAAACTTATGCCAATTAACATTCTTTTCCTTGCCAAGATATGCAATTAGCAATGATAATTTCCTAGTAATTTGAACAACGTAAAAAAAACCTTTAATGAATTTCATCAAGACTTGTTGCAAAAAGAATAGGGTTAATGGTGCAAGATGCAGCTTTTATACCTTCAGGAATTTAAATTGAAATATACTACTATAGTAAGTAGATAATCTTGTTCGTAATTCGTTATAAATGCATGATGCTATTCGAAGGAAACTATGTCCTATACATTATCATTTATTCAATTAAACTAAACTCCTTCATTGTAAATAACTCGAAAAAATATATCCTATCCCGAACAATTCACCTTTGCATGATTGACTTAAGATCGAAAAAAAACCAAGAAGGAAAAACCTGGTTTTGGGGTGAAATATCCACATGGATACCGGGAGACGACCCTCCCGCAGCTACTCCTTGGACTTTCTTAGGCGGCATCGCAATTGTTACCCTTCGGATGTGAAGGCAGCTTTTACTCTCCTTTTTGGATTTCCACCATCTCTTTTTCGAGGCAATGAGCCATTTAAATGATTGACCTCGAGAAGGGATAATAAGACCTTTAGGTTCTTAGCTTCTTCGAAGAGGGAAAGGTTTATAGTAGGGAGGAGAGGGCAAAGGGAACACGGGGTTAGAAAGGGCTTAGGGGTGTATTAAAGGGAATATAGGGTGAAATACGGGCTCACAAGAGGGGACTTATAGGTTTAGGTACGGGGGAAAAGAAAATTTGTGGTTTACGAGCCAAAGGATGTGGAAGTTTAATGGCCCATGGAAAAAGGTTAAGGGATTTAAGACTGGGCGGGGTGAAAGGATTTTTAAGGGGTAAAAATCGGGAGGGGTTGAAAAGGGTTCTAAGAAAACCGGGGAGGGGGTTTTTAGTGTAAAAAAAGGATATGGGGGTGAAAGGGAAAAAAACAAGGGAAGGGGGCTTGAGGGTTTAAAAAAACCCGGGGAAGGGGAAATGAAAAAGCACCGGAAGGGGGTCTTGAGGCTGGTCCCCCTTAGAAGGTTCAAGAAGTTTCTTGAGCTTCTCTGGAATCTCTGAAGCCACGTGGGGAGCTGACGTTGAATGTTGATGGAGTCAGCGCTGCGGACTGTGGATTGTATGCAAGGCGATTCCTCCTTAGCGGCGGTGGCGATATGGCGGACCTCCCCTTCTTCTCACAGCACATCGATGGCAGCAGCATTAATTTCCTCGCCTCCTCTCTTTGTGTCTTGCAACTACGGCCCTTCCTCTTTATATAGGGGAGGGGAGGGAATCCCCCCCCCCCCCCCTTTCTTGTTAGTTTGCATGGCGAGGGGCCTGAGCAAGCTCCAGCGAGGAGCTTGCTGGCCCCCCCCTCTATTCCCTATCAATCCCCCGTACCTCTCGCGGCGTCATGACACAGCCCCTGCGCTGCTATGAAGGCACAATTTTTTTTTCTTTTATTTATTTCGTATATTACAACACCACTCATGCATACTCACAATACGCATCCATACATACCTCTCCACAAGCATGTATATCAACACATCATCCACAACATCCATTAGACACAACACATAGCCCACATACACACCTTAGCCACAACATGCACTAGATACATACACATCACCCCACCCCCCCCCCCCCCCCCCTTACACATGCTACATAAGACTACAACCACATAGACTCACACAAGACACACTAGATACTCACACTCACATGCACATAATAACACACACCTAGACTTACATAATCCCAAATATACTTGACAGGCATGCACACCCCTGCACACACACATACATACACCCATGCTTAATGCACACGTATACATATATTAGATACACTAGTGGCACTATGCATAATGTATCTCACATGCACACTATTTGTAGGGTGCCTATGGGTATTGGGCTTCTGACTCATCCTAGGACTAACTTGTTCATATTGGGGGAGTCAAGGGGATGAAGGAGGGAGTAAACATAGTAGATGAAGCGCGCACACACCATCGTAGGCACATGACTCACATCACATACACAACCTAATCCATATACAAATAGGAACACCCTTAGACATCCATATTGTATTCATCATCTAAGAATACACTTACAAACCATAGTGCATTCACATGCACCTGTGTGCAGATGTTCATCTATGTGTATCCATGTGCAATTATGCATCCATCTGCGGAACCTGAGGAGGATTACCTTAGTATATCTCCCGAGGACAAGCCCATTGACTCCGTTGTTTTTTGTTGCATAAGGTAAGGCTTATAGGTTCAAGTATATTTTATAAGTAATTTGTATTGATTTTGATCGATTCAAATAGCTTTTACTATTGACTGCAAGGCATTTGTCTCCTCTCTCACTCTCGATATTCGTAGAGCCATATATGTTGTTGATCCACTTCTCTCAATGGAACTATTTGCAAGATTTGGGTCTAATATTGCACCATTCTTTCGTACTTTTGATAGTGTGACAAATTACCACATCTTTTTCCCTTATGTAGAAAAGTATTTTTCTTTTTTGTAGAGGAAAATTTATATTCAGTTGCTTTCACCCTTCTTCTCACCTCTATTTTGAATTTGCAGAGGGCATTGGAGTCTTATCTATATCAACTGTCTTACTAGAGAAATTATCTTTATGAACTCTCTTAGCGGTGTTCATGGCCAACCATGAATGTATGTTGAAATAAAATTACTTGCTTTGATTATATTTACAAAAAATATTTTGAACTAACAAAGCTTCCTTTTGTAGTGCTAATAGACTTGTTTCTACGTTTTTGGATACTACATATGAGGATCTTGCTGATCCTCAAAAGCCTTATACGTTTCTTCTACAAGAAGTTCCATTGCAAAGCGATGTGCATTCTTGTGGATGGAGAGTTATATCAAATATTTGCAGAGCAGTGGATTCAAAGTTGTTACAAATAGAAGGAGTGAATATAAGTTATTAATTTCATTTGATTTTTGTGTAACCCTTATCATGATGTCTTTTCACTAACTTATAACATTTATTCTTATAGTGTAGAGACTATCCTGATTCATATGTTTGGTGGATAAGGGAGAGATGCATTGAGTTGATTTTGGACAAGGCAATCACACCATATGATCCTGACTCCCCTCTTCCTCCCAAAACTTAAATGGCCAAGGGCACAAGTAAGGGAAAGGGTAAAGGCGATGGTAAGGGCAATGGCAATGGCAAGGGCAAGGGCAAAGGCAATGGCAATGGTAATGGTAAGTCAGCCACAAAGACCACTGTTGCCGAGTCTAAAAGAAAAGGAATGCTAATGCTTTCTCCTCCGAAATTTGATCCATCCCCTCCTAAACTCCAAGAAAAGAGAGTACCTGTAAAGGTGAAATTATTTCAAGAATCAAAGAAGAAAGGCCCTGTGAGAAAA
This sequence comes from Lygodium microphyllum, assembly GCF_053477565.2. Lineage (NCBI taxonomy): Eukaryota > Viridiplantae > Streptophyta > Polypodiopsida > Schizaeales > Lygodiaceae > Lygodium > Lygodium microphyllum. The sequence continues at coordinate 94,279,081 of NC_141156.1, forward strand.
GACATCTTTGAAGAAATCGATAAAGAAGCCACAAAGCCAACAAAGGAGAAGGCAACAGATAAATAATCAAAAGAGCAAACACAAGCATACACAAGCCTTATTATTTTGGCTTTGTACATTTATATGACATTTTTGTACATTTTTATATGGCAAAACGTGCATGGCAAGTTTATACGGTGTGCAATCTGTATCAGAATCCAAGGGAACCCAAATACCCAATCTTAGTTTGTATCTACTGTAATCAAAGCCCAAAGCAAGAGTTTGGCGAGGGATACTGTAAGCCAAAGCCAAGGATTGAGGGCATGCACTGCACCTCAAGATATCACCCTTATGGTTGTACTCTCTAGATTTCCAAAGCGTCCCTATAATGTTGTCCAAATCCTCTTTCGAAAAGTTTCTACTTAGCCAGGATACCTTTGTTCTTTGTAAATTTGTTGTTTTGAGGCAAGCCACGAAGATATGGAGGGGTACAAACCATGATAAATGTATTCTTCTTGAGATCCTTCCAGTTGTCATGGACTTTTGAATATCCTGAGATATTTTGAATTTGAAACTCTGCACCATTACCTTGTCAGGAATCTCCCAGTTTAGAGATGAAAGGCTTGACAATGGCAAATCTTCAATATTCCCATACCTATCCGCCTTAGAGGGAACCATATACTGTGCATAATATATAAAAACCTTGCATTCACTAAAAAAAAACACAGTTTGATCGGCATAAATAATGTCTGCCAATACCTTATGAATGGCATGGAAAGTCCCACTTAGGCTTTCCACAGGTTGCCATTCAATACTTGTTGACGGAAAGATATCTGCAATGACGAATCAGTTGTTAGTACTTGCCTAAATGGAAAAGAATTACATACATTATTCAACTAATAACTTACAATGTGTTTGTTGGGGAGCACGTTCGTTTGGAGGCAAGTGCATATCATTGGCCATGTAAACATGTTGCACCTTGACAAACCACCCTTTGGGCATAATTTTGAAGGCAATGATACGCCCCTTCTAGTGATTTTTTATATCATCTCGTTTTATTCTTTTCACCTTATGAGAGCCCTTGCAAGATGGCAACATGGTAACCTAATCATTTACAGTAAAGATTTTGGGCTCCCAATTTCCATCTGCTCCTTGGCTATAATCTGTGCAAGAGTGTATTAAACAAGAAGGGCGCCTAGAGGAAGCCATGAAAAGAATGAAAGCACAGAGAAAGAAGCTCAAAGAGGAGTGAATGAACTAAAAAGTAGCATCAAGAACAAAAATGAATATGTATTGGGCGCCAAAAATAATATTGAAAGATCTCTCGACTTTCAAAAAACTCATTATTAATTTCATCACATCTCTGTCACATATTTTGTTAGATTTGTGAGTAAATAATGTCTTTGGGACTCCAAAACATGTCAGACTTTGGGGATTTTGGCTGAAAAGAAGAGAGAATCACGAAATGGACTCAACTATCTCTAAAAAAGAGGAGACAAGAATACCATATTCTTGCACATGTGGCAAACTCTGTTTGGCTTGTTTCTTAATCCTGTGATTCACAAAAGTGCATTTTTGGAAGTGTTTTTGGCCCTAATGGACATTGAAGCTTGCTAGGGTGTTATCCACACATGGTGGGATACGTGCCTAGGGTGCTCTCACTCCCCTTGCATTCCATTTTCTCCTTGTCTCCTTCACCATTTTCTTCCTTCTTTCTCTTAGTGCCACCTTTCTTTTTGCGGATTAGGTGTCTGCATGTTGTTGCTCTTCAGGCCTTAGAGAAGGAGGCCGTGGGACAAGCTTGTCTTCATGTGGTCCCATTTCAAAGTTCACATCCACCTCCCCTTTGCCAACTTGGCTCTTGCTGCTCCTCTTCGAGGAATGCGAGTGCATCCACTTCCTTTGAGGCTAGGCCTGCTAATAGGAGATAATGGCATTACTCATCAAGGTAGGCTTGGGCCAACTCCACTAGGTTGTGGTAGCATCTCAAGTCCGGACTTTAGTGCCTTACGAGCTATTCTTAGTTTCTTTTTCATCACTTCCATGGACTCTCCTTCCTCTGCCTGGGTAACATCCAATAAGGTTTGTAGGAAGGCATATTGTTGGTATGGAAGCTCACTTGGGCGACCTCCGCTCTGCTTTCAGTGAGTATCTTTTCTTTTTTGGCTTGAGCGAGGCGACGTGCTAAGGCTTTGACCACTTTTTTGCTGAGTGGCCCATTCTTCCGCCCTCTTGTTCATGCCTTTGAGGTTTTTCCCCTACCTTTGGGGATAGTACTATTAGTTTTTGTTCTTGATCTTCCATTTCTACCCTTAGCTTTTGCTGCTCTTCCTATGCCTATGAGCTTTTTCATTCCTTAGCTCCTCTAGCTCTTCCATGGCTTTATTATTTTTCTCCATTTGAGCTTGTAGATCTTTGCAGAGTGCCACAATCTCTTCATTGTACTACCATAGGCATTGTGTGGCCTTGGTTTCTTTGTTCAAGCGCACCTACCATTCATCTTTTGCCTCCTCTTAGCTTGTAGCTGCTCTTTCAGTTCATTTACTTCCCTTTGGGCCATGGCCATTCGACGTGTTCTCTCCAACTAGAATGCGGCCCTTGCCTCCTTTTCCGCTTCTTGCTCTACTACCACAATTCTCTTCTCCTCCTTGGCTCTTTCTACTTGAGAGAGGAGCTCCGTGACATACTCACCATATTCTTCGGGAAGCCTTTTTGTTGTGGGGACAGAGGTTGTAGAGCCTGCCACCTTTTACTTCTTAGGGTCTTGCCTTGACTCGTCGGTGTCTGCCGCCGTAGTGGATCTTTTGGTCCCCACCAAGGGGTTCCTTCTCCTTCTCCTTGGCCCATTTCCCTATTTACAAAGTATTAGACCCAAGCCATTAGGTTGCTGGCGTCCATCTAGGTCATAAAACTTAGAGCAAAGATGGCAGTGGTGGTAGCGGGCATGATGAGGGTAGGGATCGGGATGATCGGAGCCTTGCCCCTTCCCTTATGCACTGAACATGGCACAAACTCAGGCACATAGGCACTTGAGCTTGGCCCTTCGTTTTTTATGGGGCTTGCGAGTTTTGACTCATCGTACCTAGATAGCTCCTCAATGGACCTGCGTGTGGTGAGGGCCATTTCTTCCTCCTCTTTTTTTCTTAGCTCCTTCCCTTGCTCTTCCTACTTTTTCTTTCTCTCCTCCTCTACTCGTTTGGACTCCTTGTGGGCCCTTTACAAGGCCAACTTTTCTTGTTTCCTCCTCTCTTCTTCTTGGTGTTCTTGTGCAGTTTTCTTCTTTGTCTTCCTAGCCTCTCCCCGACTAGTTTGTTCTTCTTGTTCCTTGCCGTCTTCTCCTTCACTTAGCATCCTTTGCTGGACTCTGCTTTCCGTTCCTGATGGGGTAGTGACCTGCTTGGTGTTTCGTCCACCCATTCTACTTCTTCTTCCTGCTCTTGTCCCAAAGCTTCCCTAATGATTGTGGTGAGGATCCCACTAAATCCGATGCTTGCACCCTTTGATGATGAAGATTTTCTTTTAGCCTCCGTGGCAGGAGATTCTTCTCCAACAGGTTGCCCTCTCATTGCCAAGCCTTTTGCTGAGGTCTCAATGGTCTTCTTGAAGAACCCGTTGAGGTTGACCTCATCCAACGACCTTTGTGCGACACCCTCTAGCAAGGGGACATTGATGTGACTCATTATGGAGTGTAGAGATGATCAACCACTGAGACCCACGGACTACTTATTGTTTTAAGCATTCCAAGCGGAGCACTACTGGCTACCTTTCACATAGCCGATGTATTATCCATCTCTATGAATGTAGTGAGCTTACCCCTATGCATGATCAAGTTGCCTCCTCTCACGAGCACTTCGGAAGCTCCACGATCTAAGTGCAAGCTTTAAGGAATCTCGATCCTCAAGCTCCATGCTCCAAGATCCATTGTCATGAATAAGAGAAGAGAAGAAGAGAGGAGAAGATGGACAGCTTCTCCACTAGTGTCCGTCACCTTCACATACTCACTCCGTCACACTCTCACACTCCCTCTCTTAAGCACAAGTTCAAGCAAGCAAGAACAAGGAGAAGAAGAAGAAGAGGAGAGCTACTTTTGGCCACACACAAGAATGAGCTTCTCATTCACTTTTAAACTTTATATACAAAACCTTAAATACCTTTTGGGCGGTCATCCCCTTATCCCTTCTTTACCTAGCCGGCCATAGCCTAGGCCGTTTTTCCCATTGTCCTTCCATCTTCCTAGCTTTCTTCCTACCGCCTATCTACCTTTACAAATTGCATGAGTGAGAACCCGACACTCTTAAAATAAATCATGGTGTGCCTTGCGCTCTTTTACAAAATGATTGACTCGCACTTTTTTCGTGCGCCTTTCTCCTTGATTTAGGACTTTTCAGCACTTCTTGTGTTTCCAGATACTTCTTGGTGCACCTTCACCTTCCTTTTCACTTTTTCCTTGGCCTTGTCTTCTACTTTAGATTTTCTAGATTTTCCACCTTGTTTGTGTGAGGGTTAACATTACCCCCCTCCTAGACAAGTACGAATCCCATGGCACTCACCCTCGTACGTAGCAGGCATTGGTATGCACCAAAGACGTGGGGGAAGGGATATCTGTTGTGGTTTTCCTTGGAGGAGTTTTGGTGGTGATGTGGATGAAGATTGTTGGGGACACATTGTTGGCTTGGTCCCTCGTGGTAGGGTTGGTGGAGTTGGTGATAGGGCTATTCTTTGTTGGGAATTACATTGATGAATGGCATAGGTGTTGGTTTTTGGGGATTCTGCACGTGAGGATTCTTTGGTGGGTGTGCATGATTATAAATGACAAGAGTTCAGAGTTGAGTGTTGATGAAGAGCTGATGGTACTTTCGTTGGAGTCTTCAATACCTACAATTGAAAACCTCTCATATGATCTCTCCCTAGGGGTTAGTGCTAGCCTTCTTATCGTACACAAGACATAGTTTTATTAGTTTGGGAGAGAGGTTGAACAACTGAGAGTAGTGTCCTACAGTTGAGGACGCAAAGTGTGTATAGATTCTGGTGCAGATATTATGTGAGTGCACGTGCATACTTAGATAGTACATAGTTAGAAGACTACTAGTCAGGCTCCTTGTAGTTGTGTGTGGATGAAGCAAGGATTCAATGGGATGGAAAAAAAATTAAATGTTGACAAGAAGTACATGTGAAGGCTTCTTGAGACATTATTTGTGCTTTTGTGGACACGATGTAGGATAATTGAGCTCATTGATGCCGAGATTAGATTGCAGATGCAGAGATTAGATTTGATTAAGTAGTGGGGGCCTTCAATGTTGGTGGTGGTTGATCACCACTATTGAGTATACTTGAAAAAAGAAAAACAAAGTGCACTACCTAGGGGTGCATCTACCTCAGTATGTAGTGTTGCTTGGTGTCCATGCTAGTAAAAATGGGAGTTGGTTCGAACCTCAAGGAAGCCTGTGGTGTTGTTCCACACTCGAGGACCTAGTTTGTGTATAGGGGAGGTGATGTTGGTGTCACTTAGGGAGATAGATCTAACCATAGGCAAGCACAAAATCCCTAAGTGTGTCCTACCGTTGATGTTCCCTAAGTGTGAAGAGGGGGGACATGAAGGGCTAGGGGGTTATGCACGGAGCCCAGCTGACCAAGGCCACCAGTCATGCCTAACTTGAGGACCCCTAAGGTCAGTGTTTATGGCACTCTAATATACATGGAAAAGACCATTGTTTCTTTCCTTTTTCTTTGTACGAGTCTTTGTTTGTTTGCTATTTTTTCTTTCTTTCTTTCTTTTTGGTTTTTTTTTTGGAGATGCATTGGGAGGGGGCATGCAAGACATCATCTTGATGCTCTACAGCAGTTACGTTCCGAGGGGGCCTGAGAGATTTACCAAGGAATGCATGGCTTGACATGGAGCCCTTTTCTCTTTTGAGTATACTTGTTGTGGCCATGGAGGGGCTTGGTTCCTGCACTTGTTCTTGCTTTTGTTGATTTGATTCAGAGTCATGCCATTCTTCGTGTTCTAGGTCTAAAGGACCCTATTGAGGCTATTGCATTTGCTATTTTGGCTCCCTAAACCGCTAGCAAGGAGAGTTCCTGTGAGGTTCATCTAGTTGAGATTAGGGGAGCACATTGCTCCTCTAATCCTAAGCTAGTGTTAGTCTTGGGTGTCATGGCATGGAGTCCATGTTGCAGTGATGTGCCAACTTGCAGGCTAAATCTTTAATTCCATCTTCATTAGAGTAATCTCCTCCTCTCTTTTTGTCTTAGTCGTTCTTCCTCTTTTGGCATTTTCTTGCACTCTTCTTCTAATCTCTTCGATTCCTCCTCCACCCTTTGCAACTCTCTATTTTATTTGGAGATGGATCAAGTTCTTCTTATGGGGATTTTGAGAGTGTAATCTTTCCTTTCCACTTGACGTGACAAATTTTTAGCCTTGTTGCTCATGGATTGTCCTCTTGCTCTCTTCTTGTTGAGATGGTTGGTCATTCTCCTATTCATTAGTAACTCTCTCTATGTTGTCATGCTCCTCCTTGTGGACTTTGTCTCCCTCTTGTTCTTGGATTGGTGATGTCTCAACCCAAACACATCCCTTCTTGGGCATTTCTTAGTCTTGCTACTACTGGATAAACCAAGGGACTTCTTCACCATCATAGGGCTCCACTCCACCTCTACTTGACGAGCTTCTTCTCCTCTTCTTACCATCACCATGTCACAATTTCGTTTGACATTGAAGCTCCTCAAAAATTATATGCACTAGCTGTAATTGATAGCCTGCCCAATCTTCTCTACATACTTTTGTAGACTTCACTGGTCCAAGAGTTGTTTTACGCCTAGCTCCTCCATGGTGGCATCTTTTAGGTTTAGGCTAAGCTTGAATGTAAACTAGCTAAAACCCCTCATTTACACCATTATGCCATGCTTTGCTTGTTCTTCTATTGTGAATGGAAGCTTGCCACCTTAATCTTGCCCTCGATGTAGAGTCTGGTCAAGAAAGAAAGAGTAGCCAATGACTATACGTTTGGCCATGCTCAAATGCAATGTGTGCTTTCTGTAGGGGTCACTACAAGGAAACACAAGTATAGCGATGGCGGGTAGTGACGCAGGAATAGCGGCGTCGCTATTTGTGTTGCTATTTGCATCGCGATGCAAATAGCGATGCCCCACAAGGGAAAAAAAGAGGGCTGAAGCCCGAGCGTATTTCATTTCGCGCATTCATGAGACATTTTGATAGGGAGAGCGAGAGAGAGAGCGACCGTTTTGCATAGAGGGTGAGAGAGGGAGAGGAAGAAGGCTTACTGCCGCCACTGCCGCCATTCGCAAGGGAGAGGAGGAGCCACCAAACCCTCGCCAAATCTTTACGGTGAGTCCATTCTCTCTCTCTTTTGCTTATTTAGGGTTTAATTTGTGTATATTGAGAGAGGGAGAGGAAATGAGAGAGAAAGAGAGGGAGAGGGAAAGGGAGGGAGAGAAAGAGAAAGAGAGGGGGAGAGAAAGAGAAAGAGAGGGAGAGGGAGGAGGAGTAAATGAGAGAGGATGAGGGAGGGAGAGAGAGAAAGAGAGGGAGAGGGAAAGGGAGAGGGATGGGGAGGAAATGAGAGAGGGAGACGGAGGGAGAGTGCATTCTCTCTCTCTCTTTTAATTTTGCTTATATGATTTGTGTATATATATTGAGAGAGGGAGAGGAAATGAGAGAGAAAGAGAGGGAGAGGGAGGGGGAGGGAGGGAGAGAGAGAGAAAGAGAGGGAGAGGGAGTAGGAGGAAACGGAAGAGGAAGGGGGATGAAATGAGAGAATGAGAGGGAGGGAGAGTGTATTCTCTCTCTTATTTATTTATTTTTTGTATAATTTGTGTATAATGAGAGAGGGAGAAGAAATGAGGGAGAGGGAGAGGGAGAGGAAGAGATAGAAAGAGAGGGAAATTAAAGAGAGGGAGAGGGAGGAAATTTGAGAGGGAGGGGGAGGAAATGAGAGAGGGAGAGGGAGGAAGAGAGAGAGAAAGAGAGAGAGAGGGAGAGGGGGAGGAAATGGGAAAGGAAGAGGGAGGGAGAGAGAGAGAAAGAGAGGGGGAGGAAATGAGAGAGGGAGAGGGAGACATTAAACATAATAGGGAAATGAGAGAGGGAGAGGGAGAGAGAGAGAGAGGGAGGGAGACATTAAACATAATAGGAAAATGAGAGAGGGAGAGGGAGAGGGAGAGAGAGGGAGGGAGAAGAAATGAGAGAAGGAGAGGAAGAGAGCAAAAGGAAATGAGAGAGGGAGAGGAGAGAAAAAAAAAGAGAGAATGAGAGGAGAGAGAAAAAGAGATAAGATGTTAAACATAATAGGAAAAGAGAGAAAGAGAGGGTGTGGGTGAGGGTGAGGGCGAGGGAGGGACAGGAAATGAGAGAGGGAGAGGAAGAGAGAAAAGGAAATGAGAGAGGGACAGCAGAGAGAAAAAGAAATGAGAGAGAAAAAGAGAGAAAGATCATTAAACCTAATGGGAAAAGAGAGAAAGAGAGGGTTAGGGTGAGGGAGGGAGAGGAAATGAGAGAGGGAGAGAAAGAAAGAAAGGGAAATGAGAGAGAGAGAGAAAGAAAGAAAGGGAAATGAGAGAGGGAGAGGAGAGAGAAAAAATGAGAGAGAGAGAGGAGAGAGAAAAAGAGAAAAAAATCATTAGATCTAATAGAGAAACAGAGAAAGAGAGGGTCAAGGTGAGGGAGGGACAGGAAATGAGAGAGGGAGAGAAAGAGAGAAAGGTAAATGAGAGAGAGAGAGAGGAGAGAGAAAAAGAGAGAAAAATCATTAAGCCTAATAGGGAAAGAGAGAAAGAGAGGGTGAGGGCAAGAGAGGGAGAGGAAATGAGAGAGGGAGAGGAAGAGAGAAAAGGAAATGAGAGACGGAGAGGAGAGAGAAAGAAATGAGAGAGAGAGGAGAGAGAAAAAGAGAGAAAGATCATTAAACCTAATGGAAAAAGAGAGAAAGAGAGGGTCAGGGTGAGGGAGGGAGAGGAAATGAGAGAGGGAGAGAAAGAAAGAAAGGGAAATGAGAGAGGGAGAGGAGCGAAAAAAAAATGAGAGAGGGAGAGAAGAGAGAAAAAGAGAAAAAAATCATTAAATCTAATAGAGAAAGAGAGAAAGAGAGAGTTAGGTTGAGGGAGAGATAGGAAATGAGAGACGGAGAGAAAGAGAGAAAGGAAAATGAGAGAGGGAGAGGAGAGAGAAAAATGAATGAGAGAGAGAGAGGAGAGAGAAAAAGAGAAAAAATCATTAAATCTAATAGGGAAAGAGAGAAAGAGAGGGTTAGGGTGAGGGAGGGAGAGGAAATGAGAGAGGGGGAGAAAGAGAGAAAGGGAAATGAGAGAGGGAGAGGAGAGAGAAAAAATGAGAGACAGAGAGGAGAGAGAAAAAGAGAAAAAAATCATTAAATTTAATAGAGAAAGAGAGAAAGAGAGGGTGAGGGTGAGGGTGAGGGAGAGACAAGAAATGAGAGAGGGAGAGAGAGAGAAAGGAAAATGAGAGAGGGAGAGAAGAGAGAAAAAGAAATGAGAGAGAGGAGAGTGAAAAAGAGAAAAATCATTAAATCTAATAGGGAAAGAGAGAAAGAGAGGGTTAGGGTGAGGGAGGGAGAGGAAATGAGAGAGGGTGAGAAAGAGAGAAAGGGAAACGAGAGAGGGAGAGGAAATGAGAGAGGGTGAGAAAGAGAGAAAGGGAAACGAGAGAGGGAGAGGAGAGAGAAAAAAATGAGATAGGGAGAGGAGAGAGAAAAGAGAAAAAATCATTAAACCTAATAGAAAAAGAGAGAAAGAGAGGGTGAGGGTGAGAGAGGGAGAAAGAGAGAAAGGGAAATGAGAGATGGAGAGGAGAGAGGAAAAGAAATATGAGAGAGAGAGAGGAGAGAGAAAAAGAGATAAAAATCATTAAACCTAATAGGGAAAGAGAGAAAGAGAGGGTCAGGGTGAGGGAGGGAGAGGAAATGAGAGAGGGAGAGAAAGAGAGAAAATGAAATAGGACCTTACAATAAGCTTAGGGTACTATGATAGTGTGTACTAAGAATAAGTCCACCTCACTAAGAATAGGATTGGCGATTCAACTCACTAAGAATGAGTCCATCTAGGTACAAAGGGTACAAATACATTATCCTAGAAACTACATTATAGAAGCTTTCACTTGTGTTGGCACAAGGGTACCATCATATTTCACCCTCCCCCTCTCTATATTTGTGTATGCATCTATGTACAAAGGGTACAAATAAAAATAGACAGAAGAGAAGCCAAATAGACAAATGTAACAATATGTGGGTATAATAGTCAATGTTACAACTTCTCTTCTTCTTTACTTCCCACATTTGCTATTGTACCCAAGTATTATGAAGGCAGATAGATAGATAGAAAAATAGATAGATAGATAGATAGATAGATAGATAGATAGTATCATAGTACCCTAGTATGTAGTACCTTGTACCTATTACATACTATCATAGTACCCTAGAACCTCACATTTACTGCATAATGCTTAAGGTACCTTAGCACCTGCTACGTAGTATCATAGTACTAGGTACTTGGCACTATGATACTAGAGTACTAGGTGCTAGATACTAAGATGCTATGATATTATGTGCTAGGTACTGAGTACTAGGTACTAAATACTAGTGTTCTATGATACTATATGCTAGGTACTAGTTACTAGGTACTAGGTACTAGGTACTAGGATCATGAACTCAGGGAAGGTTTCCTTGGATGACCTCCAACACGTATCGATGCCGCAAACTAGTACGAGGTGAAAATGGTCCACGTGGAATCACATCCAAATGGAATGTGGCGGTTCTCAGTTTTCTACGAGTTGCCATATTGGACCCACTTACAGGTCAACCACTTGTTGGATCCCATGCATATTTTCAAGAATGTGGGCAGCTTGCTATGGGACCACATCACAAGAAAGAGAGACACTATAGGGGAACGAATATATTTGAAGGAGGTAGGTAAGATGGAGGCACTTTGGCCGCAGTCGAGAGCTGATGGTCGCGTGGAGCTTCCTTGCGCTCCTTGGGTTTTTTCCACTAAAGAAGAGCGCATTGTGAAGCAAGTAGTAAAGTCTATCCGCACTCCAACGGGTATGATGCGTTCTCTCAGGTTCGCATTTTCTAAAGACGACCAATTATTAGGGCTAAAATCCCATGACTGGCATAAGATATGTTAGGTTTGTACTACGAATGGATTGTAATTGGCGTGCGCATTTTGCTATTTGGAGTGTAGCCATTATTCATAATGCTTTCTCATTTGTGGCAGGTTTTACTACCAATCGCAATCGCAGGATGCTTTACTCCAAAAATACGTGGGGCCATTTACAGGTTGTCGACTTTGCTGCAATGGATCTCACAGAAAGACGTCCTCTATTTAATCTGCGAGGCAGGGAGCAGTGGAGATGGTCAGTCTCTTTGAGAAATACCTGCCCACTAGTATGCTCATGATACAAATCCACCTTCTTGTGCATCTTGTAGATGAAGTGGAGATTGCTGGACCTGTCCATACACGATGGATGTTCTTCTTGGAGCACTTCATGAAAACCTTGAAAGGCTTTGTATAACAATGAGTTCAGCTAGAAGGTAGCACGGCTGAAGGTTGGTTGATGTCTGAGGCACTAGTGCATATTTTACAATGGCTACCAATGGTGGATCCAGACAATGAAATGCTATGGTCGTTGAAGGATGATGATAGACTGATTGGAGATGTGGTGGTTGGAAATGGGATAGAAAAAAGAATGGATGCCTCAATGGAGGAGAAGGTGAATCGCTTTTGTATGTTGCACCATGCCTCTTTGGAGATGTGGCTCGCCAAGTACCAGATCGCTAGGCAAGATTGAGAGGAAGCACAAGCTGAATTCTGACGTAGTATGCGTCATCGACCAATTCGATATCCTGAAGGCATGGAGGAGATACCATGGGTCAATGCGATGGTTGCATGGAGCTTTGACCGCAGCGTCTTGCGAAGGGACAGAGGTCTGAATGGAGGAGTGGGAATTATCAAGGGGATGTAGTCCAAAGGTGATGGGGGGTTTAGAATTTTTTGTATCTAAATTTTATATGTGACATCTAATTTGAGTGTTTCAATGTACAGTACAAAATATATAGTGCAGCTTGGTCGCGCGGACGGTATTTTCGCGTGGAGTGTAATGACAAAATACGCTCCATAATGGACTATGGTATCATGGTAAGGTTCGAGCAAGAGAGCCGGCAACGTGCAACGGATCCAAACACGGTTGTGGATGAGATGGAGTATTTTGGGAACTTGCAAAGTATTGTTACAGTGGATTACCATGGCTTCTCCATGATACTATTCGATGTGCAGTGGTTCAAAGTGGTACTTGGAGGAGCTAGAGCAACAATTCGACGAGGTCCATCTGGATTTCTTGAAATAGATTCCGAAAAAAAATGGACGGATTTGCGTGACACCTTTGTGTTGCCGGCCCATTGTGAACATGTGCATGGACTCATTTGTTTGCTAATTGTATTACAACATAGTTTATGTCACAATGGTTTGAATTCTCTTGTACATGTTTATGAACACATAATCTTCTATCCAAACCCCCGATAACCTCGATGGTGGTATGTTATACCTTCAAATCCCCGAAGTGCGAGAGTATATGATCAAAGCGATGTTTCGAGCATAGATGAAGATAATATGCAAATAGAGGGGTCGATATTGCAAGGGGTGGAGCCAGCATCAGCTAACAATGATGGAAATACAGGAGTCCAAGAATTCTTTGAGAACGAGGTGGACTCATCCTTTTGTGGTGACATGTCTATCGACCTTCCAGTGTAGGTGGAGTTGTGTCAAGAGATTGACATGGGACCATAGGATACTTCATACTTGAAGCATCCACTTACTCAATTCATTAACCAATCACTTATAAGGGTACATAAGATATGCATTTGAGATTTTTTTAAAAAGGATTTATATTACTGTGCTTTGTATGATTTAAATTGATTATTCTAACATATTTTTTATCTGTGCAGGTGACATTTTAAGGATGAGTCGAGGGATGAGCGATGAGGAGTTACAGGATATCTTCACACGCATGTCTCTAGACCAGATCGCGAGATTCAGAGATATGGTAGACTAGGAGCTGTCTCAATCTTCGTCAAGGCACTTTGCCATTGTTTTTGTTGTTTTCTCCTCTTTTTCTTGGGCAACTTCGATGTATCCCTTAAGGACTCAAGTCCTTAAACCAGGTCAAATGTTGATGTGCTTGGTTTTGGCCTCAGCCTTCTCTTCTTCTGGCATGTCCCTATGGGACATAGCTGCGGCTTGTTAAACAGCCTCGTGAGATTGTGAGGGTACAACTACCTCTCTTCTTGGAGAGTCTAGCTCTTCAATTAATTCTCATGCATTTAACCCCTCATCCAATTGTATTGGCAATTGATCCTAATCGGGGGATGTTTGCTCTAGACTCTTGTCCTTACCCACCATTGGGACATGCCTCGATTGCTTCTTGTCAGAGCGGGTGTTGTGTTTAGAGTTGTCTTTCTCTTGCTTTGGAGGTTCGAGTCTCTAGTGTAGAGCCAATATCAAATGGAGATAGAGATTGGCATTGAGTAGCCCCACTTGACAACTTTTTTTGTGTTTCCTGTGCCCGTTTAGGAAAAGAGGGTGTAGGAGATTTGGGAATCCTAGGTGGACTTGGCACTGGCTGGAAGATTTGCTCATGGCTGTTAGATGATTTTGCCATTTTCTTTATGAAGCAATCAAAATTATCAATCATGATCAACATTGCACCTGTGGTGCTCATTATCTCCTTGGGAAGTCAAAGGCTCCTTGGGAACTAGTGGCTTTTGTGCACACTACATAGCTACATCTGATATCCTCTTGTTAAGCACTCCAGGCTGAGGATCTACCCTTCAAAAAGTCTCGTTTGGTTTCTCGATTTCAATCATGAGGGGCTCGGCCACTCCAATGTTTTCGAGTCGAGACTTGTTTTTTTGTTTAGATTTCCTCTTGAGCTTCTTTGCTCTTGATACATTCTGGCCTTCAGCTGGCAGAGATAGTTTAGTAGGGCGTTTTGGTACCCAAATCCATCGCTGACTTGTGTGATACCCTTGAGCACATAGCAGCGCTTTGGATATCCATCACCGCATTGTGCTGGCTCTCCATCCATACCTTCATTTGTAAGGATTGGGCTTCTTTTGTGGTCCTCTATGATATTTGTAAGCCCAAAGCCTGTCCTTGGCATTGTCTCTTGACCTTCTTATTTCAAGCATCTCACTAGTTCTCTCTATTCAACATGTGCTTGTATCAACTATTTCAACAAGTCCTTGCTCTCATTACTAGGCTTGTGTGTCATGTCAGAATGTTCCTTGTCTTTCCCTTGAGGTTTGAGGAGGTCACCCTTGCTAAAGATTGTGATTATCCTCACACCCACTAGTGTCAAGTATATCCTTTGTGCTACATAGTCGGCCTCCCACTTTGTCTCCCTTTTGAAAGGTCTTCTTAGGAGGGTTTCCTTTCCACAATTTGAACTATTTGGAGGAACATGGAATAGGATAGGCAAGCTTTCATTTTCAATAGTTACAAGGATTTTGCACTTCCCTATAAGTACTTGTGGGTGTCCCCCGTAAGGACTAAGAGTTGCATTATTCGGTGTGAGCTTTGGTTGATCTACTAGGATCCATGCTTCATTGGTCAAGATATTAAAATTTGCTCCTTCATCGATGAGAGCATCGACACTATGCTCTCTTTTTGTGGTGAGTTTGAACCTAAGATAAGTAGGCAGTACTATGTCTTCATCTTCCAGGTCTTGGATTATAAATTTAAGTCTTTTGATACATGCCTTTAAGTCCCCAACTGCACAACCAAATGTGGATTCTCCACTGATGTCTTAGGTCATCTGTGTAGTGTTGTTCAAGGTGCATCTATCATCAGGACTATCATGTCTAGTCATCCTTCCAGGTGCAGCTTGATGTTGTTCTGTTCCACTTTGACTAGATGCAGTCTAAATGCAACATATACATGTTTTTATGATGTGGCCTTTTTGCCCTTGTTGGCTAGATTGGCCCATTGAAGTTCTAGGGTCTCTGTTTGTCTTTGTTTGGGTATGGGATTTTGGTTGCTATTTTGTAAGTAAAAATTTATGTTGGTGTAGGGCCATTACTACACTTGGATCCAATTAGAAGGATGTGTCACAATGCGTGTTTTCTCTCCAATATCCCACTTGAGGGAGGTGCGGCAAAGCCCCCTCTACGGGGGTCTAGGGGGACCGTTACAGTAAATACCATACACAATTTGAAGGACCGTTTGCTGCCAAGTTTTGAACTACTTGCTCTAGATTTTAGTCGAGTGATAGATCTATGATGTGGTTTTGGCTCTATATGGTCTTTGGGTTTGTTTCAAGGTCTATAGGTTAAAATTTTGAAAAAATCCAAATTCGGCTCATTAGGTCCCAATTGTAGGGGCCGAATGTTTGATTCGGCCCGTCCAAATGGTCAAGGGGATAGAATTGGAAAATGGCCAAATGCAACAGGGCCAAATGTCCAATTTGGCTAGTCCAAATGTGGTTGTCCAAGGACTGAGTGGCCATGTCAAGTGGGTTGAATTTACCAAGCAGAGGGCCGAGTCAAGTGGGTCGAATGTAAAGTTGATTCGAATGGTAAATTTAGGCAAGGCTGAATGTCACCTTGTCTGAGTGGGGTTGGGCCGAGTGGGCACAACTGAGATTCGAATGTCAAGTTGGTCCGAATAGTTGACTCGAAGGGGGTTGCGCAATGAGTGTGTTTGATTCAAATAATGCAAGTCTCGTGGTCCGAGTCAAGTGGTTTGAGTCGGGTCGGGGGCCAATTCTAGGACTTGGCCCAGAATCATCGTCATTACTCAGACAACGAGCTGAACGTAATGCATTTTTCATCGCACTTGTACAAAATTTGCCGTGCCAAATGATTGAGGCCTTTCTACTAGTCAAGTACCTCCGGATCCTACCTACTCATGTAGGAGAAGGTGCGGGCATACTTGTAATGAGCAAAGAACTCCTAGATGGCAAAATCGAAGCAAGTCCATGCAATGAAGCTCTCCTTCTCTCTCCAGCTCCCTGAATACCTGAAATGAAAATTGAGGTCTCTCCTACCACTCTTGGCTTGCATTCACCTTAGTCATGCTCCCCTTACCAAAATTTAACCCAAAATTTCTTTTTTTTTCCTTCTTTTTCCTATTTCGTCCTGCTATATAGCAACAGAAAATCCTACTGTGTGCTCAAATGTTTTGCTCCTATCCTACCTAAATGCAAGCAAGAATCATAAAGAAAATACCTACACTACTCCAATCTACTTTTTCAAATCCAAAACACCAAAAACCTACTTGCTAAGGAGGTCGAATACCTCTTCAAACTCCCTCACTTCCTATCTATCTACCTCAAGCTCTGATTTAGGGATGAAACCCTTACTTTGATGCTCGATTCAAAGCACGAAAGCACTCAAGCTTGAATCCATTTGTCACGGCAATGGAACCAAAATATACAGGTGATCAACCGTCTAGACCCACGGAACTCTTATTGTTTCAAGCGTTCTAGGCCGAGCACTAATGGCTACCTCTCACATAGCCGACGTGATATCCATCTCTACGAATGTAGTGAGCTTACCTCTATGCCCGATCGAGTTACCTCCTCTCCCGAGCACTCTTATAGCTCCACAATCCAAGTGCAAACTTCAAGCAAGCTTCATCCTCAAGCTCCAAGCTCCAAGCTCCATTGCTGTGATCAAGAGAAGAGAAGAGAAGAGAAGAGAAGAGAAGAGAAGAAGAGAGGAGAAGTTGGGGAGCTTCTCCACCATAGTCCCTCACCTTCACACACTCACTCTCTCACACTCTCACACTCCCTAAGCATAAGCTCAAGCAAGAAAGAACAAGGAGAAGAAGAAGAAGAGGAGAGCTACTTTTGGACAAACACAAGAATGGGCTTTTCATTCACTTTTAAACTTTATATACAAAAACCTTAATTCCTTTTGGGCGGTCATCCCCTTATCCCTTTTTTACATGGCCAACATGCCCTTTTTTCCATTGTCCTCCTATCTTCCTAGCTTCCTTCCTATAGCCTGTCTAACTTTTCAAATTGTACTGGCACTCTTAAAATAAATCATGGTGCTCCTTGTGCTCTTTTACAAAATGATTGACTCACACTTTTTCTCATGTGTCTTTCTCCTTGATTTAGGACTTTTCTGCACTTCTTGTGTTTCCAGATTCTTCTTGGCATGCCTTCCTCTTCCTTTTCACTTTTTCCTTGGCCTTGTCTTCTACTTTAGATTTTATGGATTTTCCACCTTGTTTGTCTAAGGGTTAACATGGAGTTGTATCTTTGGCTAGAGAATAGTGCGTGCACCATCTTGGCTTGGAGTTGGATTTCGGGATCAGGAATGTCCGCCAAGCTGATGCCGTCATTAGTGTGGACTTTTACCTTGTCCATCCCTAGTAAGGCATATATGTCTCTTTTCGTATTCCTTTCTACTTTCTTTACCAGGCCCAATGCCTTTTCTACCAACTACGGGGTCAATTCAATGTGCATTTGGCAAGTTTCCTCTCCTCATGCACAGTTATGATGCGACAGTTTCTGAGGAAAGTCCTCACGAAGTCTGCAGAGTGGAAGTAGTCCACCCCTCGGCTCAGTGCTTCCATGTATTTTTGCAAATTGCATTACTTGATGATCTGCCTCACCACTCACTCTTGGATGGCCACATGTTCTAGGTTGAAGATATGCCAGAATTTAAACTAGTTGAAGGCTCATGTTTCCACCGAAAGTCCATATTTTTCTTGTTCTTCCTCTGAAAAAGGTAGTTTGCTAGCCTTTTCTTGGCCTGCCAAGATGGGTGCCTGTCATGAAGCCATATTCACCATTAGTGGTTTTCAAAATAAGCAACCATGAAATGACTACATGCTTGTTGAGCTTAAATGCTTGCGTACAGAAGTAGACTTTTCCTCCTAGTAGTCTATTGATTTTAACTTTGATTGACCTTTTCCTTAATCACAAGTTATTACATTGATTTTACCCTTGCAATGTGTGCTTTTTCTTTATTGTTTTCTTTATGTGTTTGGTTTGGTTCACCTTACCCCTTCTCCCTTTGCAATGAAAAGAATCCTTTCTAAGATGAAAGGGTTAGAGGATGAAGGGCCTTTAGCCCACAATCTTAGTGTTTTACTTTCGCATGAGCTAGGCATAGAAACTCGAATTATATTCTAATGAAGCATAGTTGTCCATATCAAAAGGGCACATGCCCGCATGTATAATGTAAGTGAGAACATCAAGTAAGAAGTCATCAAAGGCCACTCTGCTAGCAACATGCAACTTCTCCCTTGGTGAGGATGCGATCTAGATAAGGGTGTTCTTTAATGTGGCCTTCCATGGGTCGATTAGGAAGAGTATTCAACACCGTATATGAAGTTAGAGAGACATAGGTTCGGTCATATTCAGATACTTTGATTGTACATCGATGTTCAACATTGGTCATTATTTGGCATCCCTCTAGCTCCCATTGCAACTGTAGAGCATATCATTTCTGTAAGAAAGGGGAATTATTTTCGGCAAGTCGTTGCAACTTCTTGATTTCCTGATTTGTGGCAATGATCGTGCTCTTGCTATATGATGTGATAAGCTGTTTGGTTTCTTGTTCCTTGGATAGCTTGGTTGCAATTTTATTTGCAACTGCTTCGGAAGTTTTAATGAATACGAATTCTGATTCCTCCCTAGAGCAAGGGAGTGTTTGCACTTCCATCGCTATAAGTTCTTCCAAGAGTCCTAGATCTAGTCGATCATAGCTTTTAGCCAATTTCATGAAAGTAGCGTCCAAGCATCGGAGGCAAGAAAGCAAGTCATCCCCAATATTTTCAGCTAAATCTGTGGCAAGGTTAAAATTGAGCACTGCTCATAAGAGGATCTAAACCTGGTAGCAAGTGGTTGAGGTTTGACAGTGCTAGAGAGATCAATAGCTAAGGATTGTCACTTGGTTTACTCATGAGTTTGTAGCTTGGCCTTATGTTTGACGGGTGTGGTTGTGGCTGCAAATGATGTAATACTTGGTGCATTTGAGAGTTGGGGGGGCATCATCAGGACTAGATGTGGTTGATTTGTTACTAACAGGTTGTAGTTTTAGCTAATATATTGGCTTATGACTTTTTTGAGCTAGGCTTTAAAGGTTCCATGGATTTAGCAGCTTGAGTCGCTTGTGGTTTGAGTGGTTTTGAAAAGATGTTGTCAAGTGTTTTTTTGAAACTCAAAACCCCTAATCTAACTATAGTTAGGATTGATTTTTGCTAGCTTAGTTATTTTTGTGACAGTTTGTTTTGTTGTTTCGTAGTTGGATTTCTTGTGTTTGTCTAGCTTAGGATTTGTTTCTGTCATTTTGTTTAATTTGTTGAGTGTGAAACTTGATAGCCTTGGTCGAGCTTGGTATTCTTTTGAATAGGATGAAGCTTGTGTTTGTCAATAGTTGCGTAACATTGAGGAATAAGTTATGTTTTCTTGTCGAGACTCTTGCACATCACAGGGATAATGGGTTCACGAGCACTTCACCTTGCACTTGTTGATGCACTGCACTCGGGGGTCGTCTCATGTTCTTATCAAATACTTCCATGCCATGGATTGGGATTATGCACGTTTTGCACCATCATTAAGCACTAGCATGGCATGAGGTCCACTGCAGCTATATGCACTAAATTCTAGATGCACGTGCACATGAGAGAGAACATGTCATTGAGCATGCATATTTCTTGCACGCACAATATTTGGGATGCTCATCACAAAGTTAGGAACCTATGGTTGAGTGTGTAAGGTGGTTGGCAGAGTTAAGGGCCTTCCCCCTCTTGTACAATTGTATTTTGTGAGAGAGGAGAGAGGAGGGTCGCATGCTAGAGTGAGCTCTTGTCATGCTAATTTGAAAGTAGGAGCCTTTTGATGTCAAAGCGTCGAGCGTTGGATCATGGTTATTAAGGTACGAGAATATTTTTTCACTTGGTTTGTTTTCAAATTGTTGGATTTTTTTTGTTGAGTTGTGGTTGTGTGATGCTCTACCTAAATTAGGGTTTTAGTTGTTTTGAGCTTCAAGAGGCATTGTGTTTTGTCTTGTTTTTATATATGGCATGTGGTGTATTATCAAATATTTGAAATTTTCAAGTTGTGTTGTGCATTCGACAAAGTCAATTATCCCAACCGGCACTCATTATCGTCTCGTTATTGGGTTGTGAGTGAGGCTTGCTCTCGATCACCGCTTGTGTAACAACGTTTCATATGGGCAAGCTTGAAGATGACATTTGACTAGTGCCTTTCGATGTTTGGGCTTAGGCAGCCAAATCTAGGTGTTACCCGCATAGTAGCCTTGCACTGCAACAAGGCCTTGGGGACCCATTCTGGCTTGACCATATGCCAATGTTTATAGTTTGTCTCTCAGCCTCCTAGGTTTTGGGTGCAGGTACTTAGCCTTGCGAGGCTAAGGATCTACACCCAGAATCAACTCCCTCATCGATCAATGCGTTGATGGTGCATGTATGTTTAGCAGTGACCATCATGCGTAGGTAAGCTGGTGGTACTGCTTTCTCATCCTCATTGTTCACCTCAGTGATAATGGCTACTCGTACATGGAGGGGGGGTGCTAGCATTGGGGGCTCGTTGTCAAAGGATTTCCCAAAGCAAAGCAAAGTCGTGTCTACAGAAGACCTTGACTAATTTCAGGATAAAAGATCAAACTGGTGAATAATCAAGATGAGAAAATGATCCCAAGACACTGTTTCAAGAAGAAGAAACTTGAGCAGCCTCTGAATTGTCAGACCCAGAGATAGTCATCAATTGTGGCTAATAAATCAGATTTCTGGCACTCTTTATCAAGAACAAACATAATTTCTGCTGAGGAATATGGATGATCAAAGGAAAGCTTAGAATCTGCCTTGAAATCTCATGTTTTCTCATCAATCATGATACACAGGCATAAAAGCAGAAATAGCAATCGGTGAGCTGGAAATTTGGACAGCACGACTTCTTTCTTCAAGTTAGTTTGATGGTATGGTTCAAGGACTAATGGTACTTAAATCAAGACAAAACTGATGGCTCTTCATGAGGCATTGACATGCCATCATCTGAATTAGAAGAAAGCTTTGCAACATTTGGATGAGGGCTTTCCGATTCAAAAGCTTTTCAGGCCATATCTATTAACACCGTATGAGAGAACATAATTTCCAAGCTCAAGTTCCAGTTGTAATTACTGTTGTTATTCTCCCAAGGATGACTGTTTTTCTTCTCTTCTATGGACAGGTTGTTCTTCTTCTTCACATATATCGCCTCATGAGCTACAATAGAGTTGATTCATGTTTCATCCCTCCATACCCAAATCTTTCTGCTTTGGTAACGTGCCAAAAGGTAGTTTTTTTTTTATTACACTAGTTTACACTGCACATAAATGTAAAGATGGAGTTAAGCTGGAGAAGAAGCAGATTTCTATTCATCTCCTCCAAAGCTTTACAAATGCCCTGTCTCCTCTTGTCGAAGGATTTTCAGTCACCCCCTCTGTTTCCTTGTCTCTTTCCAAAGGTCAGGAATCAAGAAATCGTAGGTCTTTAGCAAGCAGTCAAATATTGCCTGAACCACGAGGTGCAGGCACAAGGCGAACAGTGATGGACCCACATTTCCCAGTGATCTTGCAAGGCATAGTATACCCTCGGCGCACAGGGATGACGGAGAGCTTGGCCAGGATGATGGCGCCACGGATGGCAGTCACAACCTCCTTGCTGCACTTTACACCCTCCACCTTAGACAGCGGTGACATTTTTTTTGTGAGGACACAAATTGAATAGCTGCCTGCATCTCACGCTTTGTCCTGTCTAGTAGTTCATCCACTTCTGCCTGACAGTCATCTGTATAGTCTTCATCTGTGAGCCAACATAAACATTTGTTTGTTGTATCATACACTCGCCTACAAACAAACGATGAGACTCCAAATGGTAACTCAGCACCTTCCTATAAGAATGCAACCTTGCATGGGTTCAACAGTGACGCTGCAAATATTTCATCCTTGTGGAATGATTTGATGTCACCAGACCGATAAAGCCAATTTACGATGAGCTTAAGGTCACTTCCTCTCTCTCCATTAACTTTGCAGATTATTCCAATAAACGGGGAAGCATTTCCAGCTTGAAAAAAATGCACAATCCTCAACACCTACTTTGTGGCCAGCCTTACAGAAGGTCTTCACAGAAGCACAGTCAGCATCTTTGGCAAGAACGGGGCACTGCCTAGAAGGCCCAGGCCACATGTGCTGCCTATCCTCTTGATGTTGCCCATGCATATCATTCCCTGAAAACCAAATCAGTGTGTATATGCAACATCTCGATAACAGCTGTTGTCAATTGTCAAAATCCCTCCCTGCTTCTTCACATCACAGACCCTGCAAAGGTTGGATCTGCTACAACAAACCTGCCCGTGATAGACACTCCAAGAACACGCAGTCTGGGGTGCTATTTGGCTCTACTCTTCGGCCGAAACACAGAAATCGACATGCTAACAAAAAGCCTCAAATATGGATGGCTGGGGGGTCTACTCCCCTCAGGATTGTCAGGTGAAATGTCTTCCTAATATCGAACAAAGATTTCTATAGGGTTATGCCAAAGACGCATCCATTCTTTCAGACAGTGTCATTACACGGTCCGTGCCATGAGTCTGCAATCCAAGCTTGATCCGGCACCAGTGCCTTCTCTTGGCATTGTACTTAATGGTATTGTCCGTCCTCATACGAATCCAGTGAGGAATCCCCCTCCGTCATCTTCTCTGTTTCTCCTCCAATCCTCTCTCTTGCGCAAGGCTTCAGCCCTCCGTCTCGATTCCGACCTTTTTCCCCATACGCCATCATAAAAGCTGCCTTTTTCCCCCAATTTAGCATTTCCTTCATGAAGCTCATAAACCAGTAAAATCTGCGTGTGAGAATCTCCAGGGTTTTGCAAAGCTAAGGCATTGCATCAATATTCCATAGGCGGATCTTTTGCTTTTCTTCTGGGTGTCGACTGTTCTCCTGCCAATTGTTCTCCTCCAGAATTCAGATTCAGCATAATACTCTTCTTTTTCTGTCACATACGCCTCTTTTTTCCCTCCCTCTTTAGCTCTTTTGAAAATCCCTCTTTAGCTTTCTTCATTAGTGTTTTCTTTTCCCCTTTTGTTTTCTTTTTATGAACCAGAAAAAGCCCACTTATTTAGCCACACTTTCCTCCCTTACACACACAGAAAAGCAGCGTCTTTTCCTCTTCACATTGCATGTCCCTTCAACTCTAGGTCTCCTACTTTGCTTCAAGATTGGTAAAAGTACGAACACAAAGCATCTCAGAAAGTCCCCAAAGACTCACAAGAGCATCTGCACTCCCCATTGCAAAGTACCTCCCAGTCAGATCAATGGCAAATCAATAACAACCTGCTGTGTGAGCATCAAGTGTGTGTAATGTAAAAAGAGATGGATAAACAAGATATCCACCGTTCCATTCTCAGTTGTGAGGAAGAATAGTTCACCTTTTAAGGAACTTACGCTTGTTTCTTCTATAAAATTGAACATGAACCAACTGAAAGAAAAATGTTCAAGCAAAGCGAAGCACAACGTCTACGTCAAAGTATGTACAAAGTAACAAATCTCATGCACAACTTTTGGGTGGTTTTCACACCTCGAATGTGCAGCAATACGACATCCACCCCCTCTAATCCTGTGCATACTCCGAATGGGCCAACTACCCATGATCGTTATCATCAAGATCTACAAACAAATCAATCTCTTCATTATGCATTTCCGGTAGATCAACAGGATTATCAGCCATATCATCTGTCTCTTCCATTGGAGTTTCTTGTCGTTGCTCTTCTCTTGAAAATTCTTCCAATGCATAATCCTCATCATCTCTTTTCTTGAAAATCTTGATTCTTTTTCCAGCAATAGGCACTCTAAGCACTGTTCCATCCAATTCTGTCAGCTCATATGTTGCATTATCAAAGACATGTCTGACTATGTATGGCCCAAACCATCTTTTCACCATCTTCCGAAGTGCAGTATGCTGATTTTTAAGATTGCTATCAAACACCAATACCCAATCTCCCTCTTCTATTGCTCTTGGTCGCAAGCGATGCCTACTGTCAAACCTGTCCTTATTCCTTAGTCTAGCAACCTTCAACCTGTCAATAGCTAGCTGAATATCCTCAGGTCTCCTTTCTAACTGTCGAATCCGAAGAGCTAAGAGCTCCTCTCTCGTCAAATCCTCTTGCCAAGGTAAAACTGACCAAGTCAAAGCACAAGTCTCAATCGGCATAACAAGTTTCTGACCATACATCAACTCTGCAGGCATATATCCTGTGGTAACACTATGAGTCGTACGATCAGCCCACAAAGCAAACGGTAGAAGTCTTGGCCATTCTCCAATCCGTCCTCTGCATGCTTTGGCTAATGCTTTCACTATCGGCGGATGCCCTCTTTCACTCTTTCCGTTTCCCTCTGGATTGTATGCTGTGGTTAGAGCCAATTTGATTCCTAGCTGAGAGAAAAACTCCCTAGCTTCATCTGCATCCAATTCACCACGATCCGTAGTGATCTTACCCACACAACCATACCTGCAGAAAATTTCCTCCAATAAGAACTTACACACTGCACTAGTGGTCTTCGTTCTCAAAGATCTGCCCTCAACATGATTGGTAAGATCCTCTCTAGCCAAAACAATGTATCTCATCTGCCATAGACCCATAGGCATGGTAACCAAATCAACTACCCACTTATAATGAATGCATAGCGGATAGGTCGGATGAAGCTCATCTCTATGACGCACTACTGAATACATCTGGCAGTCTCTGCAAGTCTCAACAAAGTGAGAAACATCTCTATACATGCCTTTCCACCAATATTTCTCCTTGATTTTCTCATAAGTAGCCCATACTCCTCTATGACCAGCCCAAGGACTCTCATGAAACTCCCTCATCACCTGTAACTGTGTCTCTCTATCGCAGACAACTCGCAAAGGTAATCCACCTCTTTTCTTCGGATGCTTCCAAAGAAATCCGTCCTTGAGAAAATAACCATAAGCTTTCCTTCTGATCTTCTTGAACTCTTCATCTGTCCATTCATCTCTTTTGCTTAGTGTACTAAGGTACCTGCCAATCTGCAACCAATCTCCAACATAAAGTTCTTCTATGAAAGCCACAATATCATAGACATGACAAACATGATCAACCATAGTGGCTGAAATTTCTGCATCATCCTCTTCTGCAAGTAGAGTCTCCTCATCATCATATCTAGCTCTAGACAACATATCTCCCACTGGATTATCCTTCCCTGCTATGTGTTTAAATTCCGGATTTAATGACTTGATGTATGCAATCCATCTCAACATGGCTATATCCGGAGTAGAGCAACTCGTGATCATACTAATCAATGGCAAGCAATCTGTCTCTACCACAACTGAAGCTCTAATAAAGTACTCCTTGTCACATTTGAGAGCCGTGACAATCCCCAATAACTCCCTCTTGATTTGCGGATATCTCCTCTGTCTCTCGTTTAGGACTTTCGCCCCAAACCGAATAGCATACCTATTTCCATCTGCATCATCTTGACCCACAGCCCAACCTATGCCAATTGGACTAGTATCAACTGTCAATACAATAGGCCTATCACAATTATAATCCGCTTTCCTGAGAGTAGGAGCATTCTGCAATAACTTCTTCAATTTCTGCATGGCTTTAGTGTGGCTCTCATCCCAATAGAATTTCTGCCCCTTTCGAAGCAGCTGATACAAACAATCTGCTATGTGTGCAAAATGAGGTATCCAAATCATATAAAACACACAAGCACCAATGAATCTCCGTACCTCTGAAGTAGTAGAACAATACTCAGCAATCTTGCCTATAGCATTCACCTTATCAGGTGAGGGTTTCCTGCCATAATATCCACACATATGCCCAACAATAACAACCTCATTCACTCCAAAAACAGATTTTTGCCCTGAAAGTGTCAAGTTCACTTCTTCTAACCTGGCCAAAATCTTCTCATATGCTGAAATATGATCAGCCACAAAGTATCTGCATCCCTGCTCATTTAGGCTCTCATTCTTCTCTTCTTCTGCACACCCCTTAATGGGCACATCATCCAAGAAAGGCATAGTAAGCTGAGGTATGTAATCACGAAGGACCTTATGCATGGCATTCATCATATGCGCAACAGAATTAGTGGCACCTTGAGGCAAGGTACACATCCTGACAAGCCCAATAGGAGTTCTCATGGGGGTTATGTCCCTGCTTTCCAAAGCAAGCTGAAACTGATCATATCGTGAATACAAATCACCCAAAGAATAGATGGCACGTCCAGCAAATGCCTCTGCAAACTCATCCACAACTGGACCTATACCAACATTCCTGATAGTAACTCTGTTCACCGGCTGCATGTCCTGAATAAATCGAAGAGTACCATTCTTCTTTGGAACTGTAAACCACCTGTTTGAGTATGGTGCAGATGAAGGCTCAAGGATTCCCATCCTGATTTTCTCATTCAATAAATCAATCAGCTTTGGCAAGTGTGCTTTAGGCACTGGAATAGGTCGGAGATTCCATGGGATATGGGGAATAGTGAAAATGACCATAGGAGCAACAATATCAGGATTCACACAACCAATCTCATGTGGGAAAAAAGAAAATCCCCTTCCATGACACTCAAGCATCTCCTGAAAGCATTGCTTCTCCATGGGTAACAAGAAATCACCATTTCCAATTTTCAATTCAGCAAGTGTCTCTGCTAAAAATTTATGACCAATATGCTCCGGATTCCTCAAAATTTGCTGTTTAGCAGCCCTCTCTATTTGCTGATCACTGTCAGATGGAAGCGGTACAGCAACCGGCTTCACCTTCTTATCCACAGTTTTGTATTTCGTGTCAACCCTGGCTTCATTATGCTCTTCTGCATTACATAAACCTTGTTGTAAATCAGCATTTCTGCACTCCAATGGCTGAATATTCTCAGTCCTCTGCTCTATGGACTGCATAGAAACAGCCCCAAACTCTGAATGCTGAAATATTTCAGCAGTAAACTCTGTTGGCTGAAAATTTTTAGCCCTCTGTCTCTTTGAAAGCTGATCATAACCAGCTGGAAACTCTGTTTGCTGAATTTCTTCAGCACTCAATACTCTTTGTTGAGTTACCTTAGTCTCTCACTCAATCTGTGACATAAAATTTGCAATTTCATGAAACATGTCCAGGGATTGCACTAATACATAACCATGACAATTCAGCATATCAATTTTCAGCATATCTCCCATCTCTGTCATCGTATCTGCACAAATCACACTGTCATACATCCCATCTATGTGCTCATCATCCTCCAAAATTCCTGCATTTTTCAAATTTTTCTCCTTCTTGCATATATACTGCCTGGCAGCTCTAGACAATCTAGAAGTCTTCTGATAGCTCATCGAACTGTTTGCTGAAATCCCAACATAACTGGAGGAGAAAACACTACTACTGCCAGGAGGCGAGAACTCCAATCTCCTCTCCTCTGTACCACCGTCGTCTCGCGAAACGGCGGTACCTAATGAAAACCCGAATCCCTCACAGTGGGCAAGGGTGCATCTCTGAGAGTATCTCTGTTTCTAACATGGTTAACACATACAGTCATAAACTGAACTGCTCTCATACCATCTTTACTGCGAATCCATGCATAAGCAGATCCATCATCCATGACCTTTGTTTCCATGCGCATCTCTGTAATGAATGGCTGACCAAGAATTATGGGATAAGAGCATGAATCTTGCACAAAGAAATGAAAATCCTCCTCTACATCACCAATAGAAACCCTGACACTAGGACAGGTAGCATACAAATCACCTGCAGTGTTATTGGCAGCTCTCATACGCCACCCATGCTCTACATCCATAGGCCATCTGTTACTCTCATAAACTCCACGAACTATGAGATTAATCTCTGAACCATGATCAACCAATGCAACATAAGGCACTTGTTTCTCTCCAATCTTTACCATCGTCTCTGTAGTTGCCCTAGCCCAATGGCTCCGCGAAAAGTGACTACGCGGTATCAAAACAGGCTCATCAATTTCAGCATAATGCATAGGTTGAACCCTCTTCTCTACCTGCGGCAAAACAGAAGCATTATCAACCATAACCTCATCATCATCCTCATCCAATTCTCCAATCAAAACTCCCTGTGTATCAATGGTAGCCAATGCATGTCTTTTCCTCTTCAGAACCTCCTGAAACTGATCCTGAAACTCTCTTTTTGAGATGCCCAAAATCTCAAAAATAGTGAAAGTCACCTCACTGCCAAGTATCTTATCATTAAAGATTTTCTTCATGTCTGTAGATGTCTCAATATCGGACATCAATCTGAATCCTGGCTGCTTTCTCTCTCTAGGCTCTTGCCTCTTTTCTCTCTTTTGAGCATCCTCCATCTGTCGATCTGGCCCTGGTCTTGAAGACGGTCCTGCAGTAGGTGGAGTAACAAACTCACCCCCTCTAGTCTTCTTAGCTGCACTTGGATTTTCTTCATCCCTCTTACGTTTCTCCTCAAAAAATATATCTGCACCATGAGACTTAGCCAAATAAGCATAAATAGAATACCTGTCAACAGGCGAGTCCCAACCTGTCTCTGATCTGATGCTAGAGCCTGCACTAGTCAAAACAGTTTGCTGAATTTTCCCCTTGTTTGCAGTCTCCATAGCATAAGTCCATAGTGCGGACTGAGTCTCTGATCCTTTCTCAATCTGTACTCCATATGCAGAAGCATCACCTCTAGCTGTCACATAAGAAGTACGCGCAGCCATGTCCTCCACTAACTTCTTCATTCCACCTTTACCAAAGTTGGTAGCAAGTGGAGCTCCAGTCTCAGTCAACCAAATCTTACCATCTTGCCCCCAATATACCAAATTCTGCCTCCTTGCATCCTGGAAAGAGTCACAATCCCTGCAATGCTGATGCTCCGTACTATCACACCAAATACATCTCCGATCTCTCCTAGGTGCACTAGGAGCACTCCTAGGTGCAGTAGGAGCACTAGAAGAAGTAGTAGGCATAGTTGAAGCAAACTGCTCCTTCAACTTCCCCACTAACTCCGCTTTGACTGACTCAAGTGTCAAATCTGTGATGCCTTTGATTATATCATCAAGAGAGGTAGGTACCAATGGAGCAGATGGTTTTGGAGCAGAAGGTGTAGGCATCGGTCGTGGAACAGGAGGAATAGGTGGAGTGGAAACAGTAGGCACTCGCACAGGCCAAGAAACTGGTTGAGGAGGAGAAGAAATAACATGGATAGAAGTAGGCATAGGAGCAGATGATGGTGTAGGTGTCATGGAACCATTCTGTAGGCGAGTCTTCCATATCCTCCTCTTGGTCAAAGTCGAGACTGCATCCTGAGCATCCTGCCAATCAGTTTTAAGACCCATAGGCTTCGTGCGATCTTCAAGAAGCTCACCCAATTCTTCTTGAAGAGCAGGATCTGCAGCTTGCAAGAAAAGCTCAACTTTTTCAACATCCAATGCTCTTTGTTCAATTGCATCAAGCTGACTATATCTCTCTTCGAATTCTCGAATCAACTCCGAAGCAGCGAGACCTTTGTTTGGCATGTAGACCCACTCTCGGAATGACCGCCGAGTAGCCATACCAAAGTCCTCAAGGAAGTATTCTTTTTTCAAGGCCTTCTAAAAATCTTGCCAATGTATATTTTGAATAAAAAGATCAGTCACTTTTGTCCTCAAAGCAGGTGTGACAAGACGAAGGAAGTACTTACTCATAAGTCCAGCAGGAACTCCAAAAAACCCCATCTTGATCTCATATGTCTTCAAATATGGTGAAACATTACGCCCGTCAAATAGCTTCTTCTCACTCTCAACTGCTTCAATAGCCTTAGTCGCGCTATTTGCATTCTCCTGCTCCGAATAGAGTTGCCTTTGCTGAGACAACTGCTGTTGATGCAATTGTTGTTGCTACTGCATATACAATTGTGTTTGCTGATTTTGGAGCTGCATATACATGGACATATTCTGCAAAATCTATTTTAGATCCTCCGTTGAAGTACTTGATGCAGCAGTCATAGATGGAGCTGAAGTAGAGGCAGCTGGAATTGTAGAAGAAGCTGAAATAGAGGCTGAAGTGTCTCCCATCCTGAAATTTCTGCGACGCTTTCATGTCGGGTTCACCAAAGATGTCGAAGGATTTGCCAAAGCAAAGCAAAGTCGTGTCTACAGAAGACCTTGACTAATTTCAGGATAAAAGATCAAACTGGTGAATAATCAAGATGAGAAAATGATCCCAAGACACTGTTTCAAGAAGAAGAAACTTGAGCAGCCTCTAAATTGTCAGACCCAGAGATAGTCATCAATTGTGGCTAATAAATCAGATTTTTGGCACTCTTTATCAGGAACAAACATAATTTCTGCTGAGGAATATGGATGATCAAAGGAAAGCTTAGAATCTGCCTTGAAATCTCATGTTTTCTCATCAATCATGATACACAGGCATAAAAGCAGAAATAGCAATCGGTGAGTTGGAAATTTGGACATCACGACTTCTTTCTTCAAGTTAGTTTGATGGTATGGTTCAAGGACTAATGGTACTTAAATCAAGACAAAACTGATGGCTCTTCATGAGGCATTGACATGCCATCATCTGAATTAGAAGAAAGCTTTGCAACATTTGGATGAGGGCTTTCCGATTCAAAAGCTTTTCAGGCCATATCTATTAACACCGTATGAGAGAACATAATTTCCAAGCTCAAGTTCCAGTTGTAATTACTGTTGTTATTCTCCCAAGGATGATTGTTTTTCTTCTCTTCTATGGACAGGTTGTTCTTCTTCTTCACATATATCTCCTCATGAGCTACAATAGAGTTGATTCATGTTTCATCCCTCCATACCCAAATCTTTCTGCTTTGGTAACGTGCCAAAAGGTAGTTTTTTTTTTTTTACACTAGTTTACACTGCACATAAATGTAAAGATCGAGTTAAGCTGGAGAAGAAGCAGATTTCTATTCATCTCCTCCAAAGCTTTACAAATGCCCTGTCTCCTCTTGTCGAAGGATTTTCAGTCACCCCCTCTGTTTCCTTGTCTCTTTCCAAAGGTCAGGAATCAAGAAATCGTAGGTCTTTAGCAAGCAGTCAAATATTGCCTGAACCACGAGGTGCAGGCACAAGGCGGACAGTGATGGACCCACATTTCCCAGTGATCTTGCAAGGCACAGTATACCCTCGGCGCACAGGGATGACGGAGAGCTTGGCCAGGATGATGGCGCCACGGATGGCAGTCACAACCTCCTTGCTGCACTTTACACCCTCCACCTTAGACAGCGGTGACATTTTTTTTGTGAGGACACAGATTGAACAGCTGCCTGCATCTCACGCTTTGTCCTGTCTAGTAGTTCATCCACTTCTGCCTGACGGTCATCTGTATAGTCTTGATCTGTGAGCCAATATAAACATTTGTTTGTTGTATCATACACTCGCCTACAAACAAACGATGAGACTCCAAATGGTAACTCAGCACCTTCCTATAAGAATGCAACCTTGCATGGGTTCAACAGTGACGCTGCAGATATTTCATCCATGTGGAATGATTTGATGTCACCAGGCCGATAAAGCCAATTTACGATGAGCTTAAGGTCACTTCCTCTCTCTCCATTAACTTTGCGGATTATTCCAATAAACGGGGAAGCATTTCCAGCTTGAAAAAAATGCACAATCCTCAACACCTACTTTGCGGCCAGCCTTACAGAAGGTCTTCACAGAAGCACAGTCAGCATCTGTGGCAAGAACGGGGCACTGCTTAGAAGGCCCAGGCCACATGTGCTGCCTATCCTCTTGATGTTGCCCATGCATATCATTCCCTGAAAACCAAATCAGTGTGTATATGCAACATCTCGATAACAGCTGTTGTCAATTGTCAAAATCCCTCCCTGCTTCTTCACATCACAGACCCTGCAAAGGTTGGATCTGCTACAATAAACCTGCCCGTGATAGACACTCCAAGAACACGCAGTCTGGGGTGCTATTTGGCTCTACTCTTCGGCCGAAACACAGAAATCGACATGCTAACAAAAAGCCTCAAATATGGATGGCTGGGGGGTCTACTCCCCTCAGGATTGTCAGGTGAAATGTCTTCCTAATATCGAACAAAGATTTCTATAGGGTTATGCCAAAGACGCATCCGTTCTTTCAGACAGTGTCATTACAGGGTCCGTGCCATGAGTCTGCAATCCAAGCTTGATCCGGCGCCAGTGCCTTCTCTTGGCATTGTACTTAATGGTATTGTCCGTCCTCATACGAATCCAGTGAGGAATCCCCCTCCGTCATCTTCTCTGTTTCTCCTCCAATCCTCTCTCTTGCGCAAGGCTTCAGCCCTCCGTCTCGATTCTGAGCTTTTTCCCCATACGCCATCATAAAAGCCGCCTTTTTCCCCCAATTTAGCATTTCCTTCATGAAGCTCATAAACCAGTAAAATCTACGTGTGAGAATCTCCAGGGTTTTGCAAAGCTAAGGCATTGCATCAATATTCCATAGGCGGATCTTTTGCTTTTCTTCTGGGTGTCGACTGTTCTCCTGCCAATTGTTCTCCTCCAGAATTCAGATTCAGCGTAATACTCTTCTTTTTCTGTCACATACGCCTCTTTTTTCCCTCCCTCTTTAGCTCTTTTGAAAATCCCTCTTTAGCTTTCTTCATTAGTGTTTTCTTTTCCCCTTTTGTTTTCTTTTTATGAACCAGAAAAAGCCCACTTATTTAGCCACACTTTCCTCCCTTACACACACAGAAAAGCAGCGTCTTTTCCTCTTCACATTGCATGTCCCTTCAACTCTAGGTCTCTTACTTTGCTTCAAGCTTGGTAAAAGTACGAACACAAAGCATCTCAGAAAGTCCCCAAAGACTCACAAGAGCATCTGCACTCCCCATTGCAAAGTACCTCCCAGTCAGATCAATGGCAAATCAATAACAACCTGCTGTGTGAGCATCAAGTGTGTGTAATGTAAAAAGAGATGGATAAACAAGATATCCACCGTTCCATTCTCAGTTGTGAGGAAGAACAGTTCACCTTTTAAGGAACTTACGCTTGTTTCTTCTGTAAAAATTAAACATGAATCAACTGAAAGAAAAATGTTCAAGCAAAGCGAAGCACAACGTCTACGTCAAAGTATGTACAAAGTAACAAATCTCATGCACAACTTTTGGGTGGTTTTCACACCTCGAATGCGTAGCAATACGACATCGTGCAATGTGTGTGTGGGAGGGTAATACTTCTTTATGTGACTGCCATTAAAGAAGCCTATGCTCTCACCCTTTAGGGTTTCTAGTTTGATGTTGCTAGTTTGGCTGATGGTTTGAATCTTAAAAGGTCCTAGCTCCCGAAACTTCATCTTTTTCTTATGTCCCTTGACTGAGTATAGTAGTACTAAGTCACCCTGTTCGAAGCTACATTGCTTCACATGCTTGTCAAACTAGCTTTTGTGTCTTGGCTTCTCACATATGAGGGCATGGGTGGCTAGAATCCGGGTTTCCATTAAGTGCTCAAGTTCAATCAAGTGTTCTGTCCATGCCTCCTTCCCATCCCATCTTTCTTGAAAGGTGATCATAAGGCTTGGTCTGAAGAATTTCAAGGGAAGGATTGCCTTTGTACCATATGTCAATATAAAGGGGGTCTGTCCTACCACTGTCTTGTAAGCCATGCGGTAGGCCCACAAGACTGCCATTAATTTGTTATCCCAATCACTGTGTGAAGCAAAGACGACCTTGGTTGGACATTTATTAGGATTTTATTTGTTGATTCAGATTGACAGTTTTCTTGTGGGTAATAGGGTGAGGATTTTTTATTGATAATTAGGAAGAAGGACATGAGGTAAGCTATTACTTCGTTGACGAAGTGTGTGTCCTGGTCTCACTGACTAGTTCAATGGGGCAGCCTCATGAGATCACTTGCTCCCATAGGAACCTAGCAGTGGCCCTAGCATCGTTTTTTCTTATAGCTCGTGCTTCTACCATTTTGGTTAGATAGTCAATAGCCACAATGATGTATTTAGCCTGTAAATATTGTGTCGTAGGACTAATGGGTTTGATGAAGTCAATCCCCTATTTCTCGAAGGTTTGTCATGGGATAATTGGGTTTAGGTCCATGCAATCTTTACCGATAGGGACTTTAGTTCATTAGCACTCATCACAATGCTTCACAAATCACGTGGCATCTCAGAAGAGGGTTCTAACAAGACGTTTCATATGGACAAGCTTGAAGATGACATTTGAGTAGTACCTTTGGATGTTTGGGCTTTAGATATCCAAATTTAGGTGTTACCTACATAGTAGCCTTGCACTTGCAACAAGGCCTTGGGGACCCATTGTGGCTTGACCGTATGCGAATGTTTATAGATAGTCTCTCAGCCTCCTAGGTTTTGGGTGCGGATCCTTAGCCTTGCAAAGCCACGTGTTTCTATTCTTAGGTTGCGCTCTCTGTTTAGGTACCCATTTGAACTTGGGTTCATGGGCTTCAGTGTTGGTTTTGGTAGGTTTCTCGCCTCGAGGCTAAGTAGGTTGTGACAAGTCTTAACCCCCTCTTGAGACTTGGCATTGGGTTTCTCTACTAGTGGCTTTGTGGACTTGGAAAGAGTCACACCGCCCTTGCTGAAATTTATAACTATGCGGATGCTACTCACGGCTAGGTGGATATGCTGCGACTCATAGTCAACATGGCAAGAGGCTTGCTTCTTGAAAATTCATCCTAATAGTGATTCCATGCATGCATTCTTAGTGTTAGGCAACACATAGAAGATTATCGGCATGCTTTTAAACTTGATAGAGACTACAACCTTGCACTTTCACAAAAGTGTGTAGGGTTGTCCTCCATAAGGGGTGAGATCAGCAATAGTGGGGCAACTACAGTTTGCCAATTTGGGTCCAATGGTCATGAGTCAAGATATTAAAATTAGCTTCCTCATTGATCACTGCGTTGATGGTGCATGCATGTTTAGCAATGACCATCATACGTAGGTAAGCTGGTGGTATTGCTTTCTTATCCTCACCATCCACCTCAGTGATAATGTCTACTCGTACATGGATGGGGTATGCTAGAATTGGGGGCTCATGCAATGGGTGCATGGGAGGGAAATAATTCTTTATGCAACTTCCATTAAAAAAGCCTATGCTCTCATCCTCTAGGGTTTCTAGTTTGACGTTGCCAGTTTGGATGATGATTTGAATCTTAAAGGGTCCTAACCCCCAAAACTTCAGCTTTTTCTTATGTCTGACTAAGTATAGTAGTACTAAGTCACCCTGTTCCAAGCTGCACTACTTCACATGCTTGTCAAACTAGCTTTTGTGTCTTGTCTTCTCACTTATACGAGCACATGGGTGGCTAGAAGCCGAGTTTCCATTAAGCGTTCAAGTTTAATCAAGGATTCTATCCATGTTCCCTTCCCATCCCATCTTTCTTGAGAGGCGATCCTGAGGCTTGGTCTGAAGAATTTCAAGGGAAGGATTGCCTTTGTACCATATGTCAATCCAAATAGGTCTGTCCTACCACTGTCTTGTAAGCTGCATGGTAGGCCCACAAGTCCGTCATCAATTTGTTATCCCAATCACTGTGTAAAGTAGAGACGACCTTGGTCAGACGTTTATTAGGATTTTATTTGTTGATTCAGATTGACTATTCTCGGTAATAGGGTGAGGATTTTTTATGGATGATTAGGAAGGAGGACATGTGGTGAGCTATTACTTTGTTGATGAAGTGTGTGCTCTGGTCTCACTGACTAGTTCAATGGGGCAACCTCATGAGATCACTTGCTCCCATAGGAACTTAGCGGTGGTCCTAGCATCATTCTTTCTCATAGCTCATTCTTCTACCATTTAGTTAGATAGTCGATGGCCACAATGATGTATTTAGCCTGTGAATATTGCGTCGCAGGACTAATGGGTCTGATGAAGTCAATCCCCCATTTCTTGAAGGTTTGTCGTGCGATAATTGGGGTTAGGTCCATGCAATGTTTACCGATAGGGACTTTAGTTCATTAGCACTCATCACAATGCTTCAAGAATCATGTGGCATCTCGGAAGAGGGTAGGCCACCACATGTGGGACTGCAGCACCTTGTAGGCTATCACATCTTCACCGAAATGTCCTCTTGCAATTCCATTGTGTGCCTTTGTAAGTACGTCATGCATCTCATGCTCACACATGCATCTACAGATCAACCCGTCTTTCCCCAGTCCTGTAAAGTTGGCCAGCTATCAATTGATACGGTTGGATTTTCAGGATAAGCCACCTAAGGGGGGCTCTTTTTTATCGATCGTTCCGCTACTTCATGCTGAAGCACTTGAGCTATGTCATATGCCCAATATGGCATCAAATAAGCTTTAAAAATATATTTTTCATTGGATAAGTGGAATAGGTGTGCATTTGGCAGTTCATCCACAATGCCTTGTCCATCCACTTCTCCCATGGGGATATAAGACAGATGGTCAACTATGTAATGCTGCTTCCCTTTACACACCACCACAGAGAAGTCAAATTCCAAAAGAAGAAGCAACCATCTAGCAATGTGCCCTATAGGGCATGGTTTATTAACTAGATATAGCAAGGCTTGATGGTCAACAAAGAAAGTAAAAGGTTTAGCCAAAAGATAATGTTGGAATTTATTCACGGCAAACATCATGGCCAAGCGCTCTCTTTCCATTGTTGAGTAATTCATTTCAGTCTCAGTGAGTTGTCTGCTAGCAAAGCTCATTGTATAATCCAATTTTTGTTCACCAGGTTGGCACAACACAACTCCTATGGTGAATTTCGAAGCATCGATGTGCACATGGAACGTGAGTGTCCAATCTGGGGCTCATAGTATCAAAGCAGTGGTTAAAGCCTTTTTTAGTTCCTCATATACGTGTTGGAACTCTGCGGTCCATTCCAATACAATAAACCACTTATAATAGAGGTCTAGCAATCAATGTATAGTTTAGCACAAATTGTCAATAGTACCCGGTATGTCCTAAGAAGCACTGAATACGTTTGTAATCAGTTGGGGATGGAAGATCGAGAATGAACTTGATCTTTGAGAAATTTATGGCAATGCCATTCCTTTACACCACTTATTCTAGGGTACATCCATGCTTCACCTAGAACTAGCATTTCAAGGGGTTCAATGAGAGGCGATATAGCTGGCATCATTCAAAGACTACTCGAAGCCTGTCAAAGTGCTCTTGCCAAGAAGAATAAATGCACAAGTTGTCCACGAATACTTCTAACTCCTTTTTCAGCATGTCTTTGAATATTGTACACATTAGTTGTTGAAAAGTGGTAGCTGGTGCATTAGTCAATCCAAAAGGCATGACTATGTAGGCAAAGACTCCCCATTCAGTGGAAAATGCCATCTTATACCTATCGTTAGGATGCATTTTCACTTGATTGTATCCTAAGAATTCGTCCAAAAAACTATAGGATTCTTTGCCAGCCACTCTCTCTAGAATATGCTTGGTGTAGCAGTGGGTAATTATCTCTCTTTGTAGTTGCGTTTACCTTCTTGTAATAGAGACACACTCTAATCTTTCCATTCTTCTTTAATACGATGACTATGGGAGAAACCCAATCCATGTGTTCAATTTCATAGATGAATCCTGCTCTCATTAGCTTATCAATTTCTTACTTGACAACATGGGCATGCTTTGGATTCGTGGGATATGGTAACTATTTGAACGGTGTTGTGTCAGGTGTCATGGGTATGCTATGAGTCATTGCACTCGAGTCTACCCCTTTGAGGTCTTCTAGAGACCAAGAAAAGATGCATACATACTCTCACAAGAGAGTAATGAGACTTGCCTCTTGCTCAGCCAAGTCATCGACTATAAAGATAGGTCATGGAGTCTCCTACTCCTTGGCTTAATTGACCTCCTTGACCTTGGCGGGTCCCTTGATGGGTTCACTTGCTTGCCCCTGTCATTTGGCTCCCAATAAGATCACCATCCTATCTCCATTTTTGAACTTTGTAAATTTTTTTGGTAGGTCTTGTAATTGCCATTGTTCATTTGTCTATGTTTCTTTGCTAAGTGCCTATTGTTCCTCCTTTAACCGTCAGCATTATAGTTGGACAAGTAGGTTCGGGTATTTCCGGGTCACTACGTGAGCCGACTTCCAACTCAAAATTGAACTGTCCATCTTTACTAGAAGAGGGGCTCTCTCCTGGCAGTCGTAGCTCAGAAGGTGAGTTCATTTGTAGCACAATAGTTGTGTGTCACTTGGTTGGGATAGGCTTGTTTGATTGTAGCCGATTGTGCCCGTGTGCTCCAACCAAGATTGATCATAGTCCTTGTGTCTAACTCCTTTCCCTACTCTAAGTGCACTCTGCTTACCTATTTTGGGGTCTACTTTTATTTGTTCAATCATATGCCCCCCAGTGCTGTACTCTAGGGTATCGAATTCGTTTTCACTATCTTCACTGAAGGAACAACAGTCCTCATATTCGTCATCGGAGCTCTCTTTGTCCAATTGGTCTTGATTTTCCTAGTTTTGACTATTCCCTTCTTGTTGGTGGAGAAGTAAGGCCTAATTGTACTTCAAGTTCAAAGCATGCACCTTGGAACAACGCCATTTAGGCTCATCCAAGAGAGCTGGAGTGGCTTAAGGTTCATCGTTGGATTGCCAACCAACTTGTTTGTTAAGTATCCTAGGATCTCCTAGAGTTTGCATCTATTGCTTGGGACTCAAAATGCAACCTGAGTGGGTCTTCCACATATACTTCTAGTCATCATGCATACCAGCACTGAAGGTGTGTCATTGAGCTTGCTGGTTGTCTTGGTGGCTTGTTCATACTCCTAAGTGTGTGAGAATGGTAGGTCGATAATAGAAGAACATGCATCCAGTCTCACTCATCCTTAGGGCCTAGGATATACTTAGTAAGGGCCCCATGGGATCTCCTAATCTGTCCATTGCCCTTTAGCATGGTGGAGATGGTGTTTAGGTTGACTGGCATGGTCTTCCAAGTGTGCATCTCCACTCTTATAGCTTTTGTTTGATTACCTAAGAAGATAAGACCGTTGCCCTAGTCTTTTACAACTCTTGCGGTGCGCATCCAGGGTCGGCCTAGCAGGATGTCATAGTCCACTCCCTTCATGACTATGAAGTCAACAGAGCATTGGATCCCTGTGATCTTTATTGGCCAATTTTTCAACACTCCGAGTAGCTTCACCTTCATTCCATTTGCCAGTGTGACGTTAAACCTAGCAGTCTTCACTGGTGGGTTAGCCCAATCTTGGAGTACCGCATGGCTTAGCACACTCACTCCTGCCCGGCCTGTGTCCACAAACCACTTTTCGGCAACATCTCCCAATACTAGGACTAGTACGACTGCATGCATTTCCATGCCTTCCCAAAAGGCATTGACATGTAGGGACTTAGGCATGGAGTGTAGCGTCAAGCTGGGTATTTGCGTTTTTGCATCATGCTCAGGCAAGTCTACAAGAATTGGCACATTTGGTTCTTCAACCCACTGCTTAAGCTCTCGCCATAGCATTGGGTGTTTCCTAAGTAGGTTGCCTAAGCTAAGAGTTACCGAGGTGGTCACCAGTGTATTGAGGAGGTTTCTAATCAATCGCCTATCTTCTAGGTGTGTGGTTCTTGGCCAATGGCCTTGATTATTTTTCGAACCTAAAGCATTTATTCTTTGTCCATGTGGCCCCACTTGTGGTTCCATCACCTCCCTTGATTTTGGTTGTGGGAGAGAAATTGGGGTGCCTATTCTTAAGATATTGTCAACCTCCTCCTCCAGTATTGGCTCAGCATCCTTTAGGTACTCTAGGGCCTCCCTCACCCACTCTTTTTCCTTCTTGATGGCTTTGAGTTGGTGTTTCAGATTGGGGTACTCCCAAACATTAGCACTTTTCTTCTCAGTTGTTTGTGGAGCCGATGTTTCTTCCTCACCATCAACAACTTTCTCTCCAACCAGTAGTGTTGTGGCACTTTCGGTTTTGAGGATGACCTTAGTGTCCGATCTTTTCTTCCTTTGTCTCCGTCTCTTCTTCCAAATTTAGGTTGCATCAAGGTTGCTAGGCTCTGGTAATATTATGTTGGCTTGCTTTGTCTGCGCGTGGGTCATGACATGCAACGGGATAGGTGTGGCCTCCCTGCTCAAGTGTCTTGACACCAAACCACCCCAATGGAACCAATGGCTTGCTTGTTGAACTAGAGGATATTCTCCACCTAGGGCAATCGACAAAGAGATGAGTGATTCCACACTCAATGAATCTTAAATTAGCCTTATTTCTATTCGCTTGATCTCTCTCGGGGCAGTGCAAAGAAATATGTCCTGGGTGACTACAAGTCCAACACACAATTGGCTCTTGAGCTTGCCTTCCTATGTCTCTCTCTCTCCCTCTTCCCAGTGCCATCAGCGGTATTGGTCGATAGTCCATGAGGATAGCATTACCTTCCTCATCGTATGACATGTATGGGTTTACATACGGCTCATCATTACTAGGCTTGTCCACATAGTGGATCAAAGTATCACTCGGTCGATGGGTCACATAGGGTCCAGACAGTCTAGGGATGCATGTAGGATTGATTTCCATCCTACAAATGGCAGGTTTAGTGTCATTTGTGCCAAAAGACACAACGGGGCTCCCCTTCCAAAGAAGCTAAGTGTCTTGTTTGCAAGGTGTGGTTGACTGTAAAGCTCTGGGTATGGGAGCCTCCGAGAGGTGATCGACAATGCATGGTGTCATGGCCAAGAACCTATCACAATTAGCACAAGGTCGTGACCTAGGGTCCTAGCACTCAATTTGCAAGTGGTTTCTACCACAATGCACACATTGGACGTGTGGGCACATTGGTTCTCTCATCATCTCTTGTAGTTTGGCTATGATCCTAATCTCTACTACCTCTTGTCCCGACTTAGTGCCCTTCCCTTTGTGCTGAGTGCTTGAGTCTAATCTCTCACTCAACATTGATGCTCTCTCAAAACTCTTGGCAATAGACTCTCCCTAATTTGAGCTTTTGGAGCCTCTTTTCTTGAGCTCGTTGTTTACTCTAATAGCTTCTTCAAAGACCCTTTCTAGTGCATCTTGGTGCAAGCTTGAGTTGCCGGCCAAGGTTTTATAGAGCTCCTGGCCCCATATTACATTGATGAATACTGTGGAAACCGCCCTTTCAGTTGGTCTCTCACTTAGGAAAATTCTCTTAAAGATGCTCCTTATGTGGGTCACATAATCTTAAATGTCCTCTCTCTCTTTCTACCTGACAGTCATGAGCCACACTAATAGGTTATCAGAATATCCCAGTTCTGAAAATATCTTAATGAAGAGATTTTTTAGGCCATTGAAATTGGCTCGGTCTGTAGCATCTAGACTTGGGTACCAGGTTCTTGAACCTTGTCGCTCAAGCACAGTCCAAATGCTTGGGAGCGTTGAGCATGATCATTGAGACTGTTGGCTTTGCAAACGTGCTTAAACTACTCCGCAAAGTTGTATTGGTCATCAATTGCTTGGTGTTTATCCAGCTGCTTTGCTACAAGAGGGATTTTTGATTGGCTCTCATTGAGACTGTTGGCTTTGCAAACGTGCTTAAACTACTCCGCAAAGTTGTATTGGTCATCAATTGCTTGGTGTTTATCCAGCTACTTTGCTACAAGAGGGATTTTTGATTGGCTCCTAGAGCCTTGGTTGACTCCCAACACTACAAGATATAGGTCTTATACCGACGTTAAAAGTGACCAAAATGCAAATAACAAAATTTTCCCCCGTCATCACAAAAAGCATCATTATTGGCGACGCCATAGAACAGTCGGTATCAACATCGCTATCAACGTCGGTATTGGCGTCGGTGCTGATACCGACACCAATACCGACAGTTTGCGAAAAAAATAACGACGCCAATAACGATGCGAGAAGTAAATTTGCGACATTAATAGCGACGGTAAGAGGGAAAAAAAAATTTGTGGCAAGGTAGCAACCTACCTTGCCACATATAGCAATGCATGCTTTATTTGAGCCATACAAAATAGTTTCTAAACTGTGTACAATGTGCTTGCAAACAAAAATAAAGTATACTGAAATCATAACAATGATATGTGAAATAAATAAATGATCGCATAATAAGAGATTGGTACAATCATGACAAGATATCACTAATACATAGAAAATGTCTACACAGATCAGGCAACTAAAAAATAAAGGTGTGTGAGCTCCAAGGATCCAAGGGCGAGCTACATATCCTCTCCCTCTGAAAGCTTGTTCCGTCACAAAGGAGCATTGAACAGACTCTGCAAAAAAAGAAACAACAACACATCAGTCCACCATACAATAATGCATTCTAATTAAACATGGTAACTACGGACAAGAGAGATGAGTGACTTACAGGGCCGCCACGTCTATACAATCGGTCGATCAATGAAGTGAGACCGTGTCTCTCTGCATATCGAGTCTCAAGGCCAGTCAGATCGCGATTTGTAATGGAGTGCTACAAAGAAAACAAAATGCTAACTGTTAGAAACATGATTGTTAGTACAAAGGATATTGCAAAAAAATAAACAAGCAAAACAAAAGAAAAACTTACAAAGTCCTCCCAATATGTCTTGTGGCCGCCACTCCCAAGATGATGGACCACTCTGGCCTCGAGTCGTGCCCTCGCTGCCTCGCACTATTGACTCCAACGTCCTGGAGAATCTGTAGCCTCCTCCCTCAGTCGGCGCGAGTCGTCTGTGTCTAACCACTCAGGCTTTGCAGCCCCACTCTTAATTGCCTTGTGTGTGTCGGATCATTTGTGTGACATATATGCATGCATGTAATCCATCATCTAGCCCGTAGAAAATCTATCTACTGAGGTTGGAACCGGAAACTCCTCATGCAAGGATGCTAATATGTAGTCCTTGCTCCCCTCCGATATGTTCTTCCAATGATCTAAGACGTTGTGCTGAAAAACTTGTTGGCACAACTTTCTCATGCGAGCCATCACCCTCCTCCCCTCATCATTCATGATGATGGCTCTTGACCTATCATCGACTACATATGCATATCCCCCTGGGGTCTACCTAAGATGGATCCTCTCCCATCTTTGTCCACGCTCCTAGGCATATCCAGGAGACCCGTGTGCATCTAGTGTACCGATTGGGATAATATCTCTCAGAGTGGCACCCATAGGGGTACCACCTACCTACTGATGGCTGAGAAAAAGTCAGAGTAACTGGAGTAGACGTCCTCACAGGTGTGAAAAATCCTGGAGGTGACGCAACTCCAGCTGAATGAGGAGATGGAGACACCACGTCCGTGCCTCCACAGCATCCACCTGAGCCTGAGCCATGCTCCCTGTAATCACTAGGAGAGCGAGGAGTCGCACCTATATCCCGTGTCGACCACGGGCTCACTGCCTCTGTATCTCTACAGCATCCCCCTGATCGTGAAGCACTCCCTCCCTCTGGCGCCCAAGTCTGGAGCATCGAGCTCCTCTGCTCGAAGTTGAAGCATCGGATCGCACTGAAGTAGATCTAGCAGAGCGCCTTGACTGACAAAGACTGAGACAGCTCCTGGTCTGCCATATCTCTGAATCTCATGATCTGGTCTGGAAACATGGTGTGAAGATATCTTGTAACTCCTCATCGCTTATCCCTCGACTCATCCTGAAAATGTCACCTGCACATACAAAAAATGATGCTAGAATAATTAATTTAAATCATACAAAGCACAGTAATATAAATCCTAAAAAAAAGATCTCACTTAAAATGCATATCTTATGTACCCTTATAGGAGATTGGTCAACGAATTGAGTAAGTGGATGCTCCAAGTATGAAGTATCCTATGGTCCCATGTCAATCTCT
Organism: Lygodium microphyllum; assembly: GCF_053477565.2. NCBI lineage: Eukaryota > Viridiplantae > Streptophyta > Polypodiopsida > Schizaeales > Lygodiaceae > Lygodium > Lygodium microphyllum. The sequence goes on from NC_141156.1 coordinate 94,322,807, forward strand.
TGACACAACTTTGCATACACTGGAAGGTCGATAGACATGTCACCACAAAAGGATGAGTTCACCTCGTTCTCAAAGAATTCTTGGACTCCTGTATTTCCATCATTGTTAGCCGATGATGGCTCTAAGCTTTCGGTGGCCTCCACCCCTTGCAATATCGACCCCTCTATTTGCATATTGTCTTCATCTATGCTCGGAACATCGCTTTGATCATATACTCTTGCACTTCGGGGAGTTGAAGGTATAACATACCACCATCGAGGTTGTCGAGGGTTTGGATAGAAGATTACCTATTCACAAACACATAGAAGAGAGTTTAAACCATTGTGACATGTACCATGTCATAATACAATTAACAAACAAATGAGTCCTTGCACCTGTTCACAATGGGCCGGCAACACAAAGGTATCGCGCAAGTCCGTCCATTTTTTTTCAGAATCTATTTCGAGAAATCTAGATGGACCTCATTGAACTATTGCTCCAGCTCCTTCAAGTACCACTTTGAACCAGTGCACATTCAATAGTATCATGGAGAAACAACGGTAATCCACCGTAACAATACTTTGCAAATTTCCAAAATACTCAATCTCATCTACAACCGTGTTTGGATCCATTGCTCGTCGTCGGCTCTCTTGCTAGAACCTTGCCATGATACCAGAGTCCATTGTGGAGTGCATTTTTTCAATACTCTCCACGTGAAAATGCCCTCCGCGGGACCACGCTGCACTATTTATTTTGTACTCTACATTGAAACACTCAAATTAGATGTCACATATAAAATTTAGATACGACAAATCCTAAACACCTCATCACTTTTGGACTACATCCCCTCGAGAATTCCCACTCCTCCATTGAGACCTTTGTCCCTTTGCGAGACGCTGCTGTCAAAGCGCCATACAACCATCTCATTGACATGAACCATGACATCTCCTCCATGCCCTCGGGATATCAAATCGGTCGATGATGCGTACTACATTGGAATTTAGCTCACGCTTTCTCTCGATCTTGCCTAGTGATTTGGTACTTGGTGAGCCACATCTCCATAGAGGCATGGTGCAACATACAAAAGTGATTCACCTTCTCCTCCATTGAGGCATCCATTCTTTTTTCTACCCCATTTCCAACCACCACATCTCCAGTCAGTCTATCATCATCATTCAGTGACCATAGCATTTTGTTGTCTGGATCCACCATTGGTAGCCATTATGAAATATACACTAGCACCTCAGACACCAACCAACCTTCAACCATGCTACCTTCTGGCCAAGCTCGTTGTCGCACAAAGCCTTTTATAGTTTTCATGAAGCACTCTAAGAAGAACATCCATCGCATATGGATAGGTCCAGCAATCTCCACTTCATCTACAAGATGCATAAGAAGGTAGATTTGTATCGTGAGCATGCTGGTGGGTAGGTATTTCTCAAAGAGACAGACCGTCTCCACTACTCCCCACCTCGCGGATTCAATAGAGGACGTCTTAATCTCCTTCTGTGAGATCCATTGTACCAAAGTCAACAACCTATAAATGGCCCCGTGTATTTCTGGAATCAGACATCCTACGATCACGATCAGTAGTACAAACTCCCACAAATGAGAAAGCATTATGAATAATGGCTACACTCCAAATAACAAAATGTTCACGCCAATTACAATCCATTCATAGTACAAATCTGACATATCTTATGCTATTTATGGGATTTTAGCCTTGATTATTGGTCATCTTTAGAAAATGCAGACTTGAGAGAACGCATCATACCCATCGGAGTGCGGATAGATTTGACAACTTGCTTCACAATGAGCTCCTCTTTAGTGGACAAAACCCAAGGAGCACGAGGTAGCTGCACGCGATCATCAGCACTCGACTGCAGCCAAAGTGCCTCCATCTTACCTACCTCCTTCAAATCCATTCGTTCCCCTATATTATCTCTCTTTCCTGTGATGTGGTCCCATAGCAAGCTGCCCACATTCTTGAAAATATGCATGGGATCCAACAAGTGGTTGACCTGTAAGTGGGTCCAATATAGCAACTCATAGAAAAATAAGAACCGCCGCATTCCATTTGGATGTGACTCCGCGTGGACAATTTTCAGTTCGTACCAACTTGCAGCATTCATACGTGTTGGAGGTCGTCCAAGGAAACCTTCCCTAAGTTCATGATCCTCTGGCAAGAAAGCGGCGTGTCCTTGATATACCATCTTCTTCATGGTTTGTGACCTTCGAGAGTCTAATAGTGGCCTACACAATGGACATGCATGATAACCTGAGGTAACCAGACCTATTCCAACACCATGACCCAGTGAATACAAGCTTGAATGAGATAAAATATATATATTACCAACGAGAATGGATGTTGTTCACCTGAGCGCTCTCTGAATCCCGAAAAATCATGCATCCTCCACATGAGAATGGCTCAAATATTAGCTGACCGCGGACCATCGCGCCTGCTCATATCTTGCATGGTGACCTCCTCCTCCCACAAAATCTTAAGCGCATCAACTAATGGATGAAGATACACGTCCATATTTTTGGCTTTGTAGCGGTCGGGTATGAGTAAGCTATGGATGAGATGTCCTTTCTTCGTAGAAAGCCATAGAGGGATACTGTAGTTGACAAGGACTATAGGCCACACACTATAAGAAGTTGAGCGTAGACCGAATGGGTTCACGCCATCCATTGCAAGACCAAGCCAAAGATTCCTTGGCTCTCTCGGGCAAAGCTTGGGAAGGTAGACTCAATGTGGCTCCATGCGCGTGAATCCGTTGATATTCGTGGAACTCCATCTGTGGACCTATTCTGCGCATGCCACGTTGTCAAGCTCGCCATGCCGGACGTAGGAAACATGTGGTTAATATGGGGGATAAGCGAAAAGTGTCTGAGAAAATTTTTAGGGTTGGTTTGCCTGTGCAAGTCTTGTCGATACCTGTGAGTACCACACTTTGGATATGTCTCCATAGTCTCGTATTCTCCTCGAAACAGTATGCAATCATTGATACATGCATGGACGTTGTTGTAGTCCATGCCAAGCTTTCGTAAAACATGTCATGCATCATCACGAGACTCAGGCATGGTATTTGTAGGTGGTAATGTATGATATTTCAATAACTTGAAAAAAATCATAAACACCCTGAAAAAGTAAAAATGTTTTTAATAATAGTTCCAAAAAAAAATCAAGGAAGCGTATGTACAAGGTACCTAAACAACTCGGTCACACTCGTATCGCTCTACCTATATTTTGCTTGCACACTTAAGAGTGCAAGCAATGTCTTCAGGCAAGATACTCGGCACCCATCATATAATGGTATGGATACTTCCTCTCTAAGCGGATCAGAAGTCTCGACATCCATGGGAATCAATGCATTGATCATTGTCTCCATCTTAGGCTCCAAGATTGTAGGTAAGTCTAGAAGGTTGCCTGTCTCCTCTGGCATTGACGGTATAGATTGGCCTTGCAAGTGGTGGATTGGCTCATGCACTCCATCCATTGCACGCCTAGGAACTCTTCTAATTGGCCACAAAGGATATACTCCTCCTTGGGATGAGACATCACCTCCCTGGATAGAAAATTTGCCAGCCAAACCCAATCTTATTGTATATGGTATTCAATTAGCTTGCGAGTACAATGTATGATTGATATTAACTTTTCTTACCGTTTGCTGAAAATTTGCAATCGCCTGATCAATGATCTCAGACTGAAACTCCCTAAATCATCGTACGTGTTCTATAGACAATTGACGTTTTCATCTAATTGCCAGCTTGCATTGAGAGCAAGGACATGGCACACGTTGATTAAGATACGCCTCGCGATCTTGAATAACATGACCTTTATCGTTTTCCATTTTGTCTAGATTACAACAAACAATTTGTTTTTGTTATCATTCTTTTTTTTCTTAAATTCTTATCCTCTCCTTCCATCTCTCTCTTTTTTTTCTTACTTAAATTTTTATCCTCTCCTTCCATCTCTCTCTCTTTTTCTACATTACAACCACGACCACGACCACGACCACGACCACGACTACGAATATACTACTAGTACTCATGGAATAAACCTTAAAATAGTTATTATGCTCAAATATATGCTTGTTAGAGCATAAATTTGTTCCTAATACTATTCTAAGGAAGAAAGAGGGTTAATGATAAAATAGTGTTCTTCCTTGCAAGTGATTTTATATTATATTTATTAATTAAAATTGATAGTTGAAGATGAGTTTCCTAAGAGATCTTGTAGTGATGATGTTTTAGTTTTGCGAAGCATATATATGAATGTTGCTGTTTTAGTTTTCTATATTTGTCTTTTTAAGAAGAGATTGATTTTTATGGAATATCCAAAGTTATTTTTCGGATTACGTTATGAAAAATGAATGCTTTTATACTAATAGGCTGATTGCCTTCGTTGTATATTTGCGTGGTGGAGGCTAGGACAAGCCCCATGTATAAGAGGTCTCATTATGCTAGGAGGCACAAGGATGCTAGGTCTTTCTAGCAATATATCCCTTAGGTTTGTTGAGGATCGGCCTAACCCCTATGAGCCTAGGATGAGCTTATTGTAAGGTCCTATTTACTTTTCTCTCTTTCTCTCCCTCTCTTATTTCCTCTCCCTCCCTCACCCTGACCCTCTTTTTCTCTCTCCTCTCTCTCTCTCACATATTTCTTTTTCTCTCTCCTCTCCATCTCTCATTTCCCTTTCTCTCTTTCTCTCCCTCTCTCATTTCCTCTCCCTCTCTCACCCTCACCCTCTCTTTCTCTCTTTGTCTATTAGGTTTAATGATTTTTTTCTCTTTTTCTCTCTCCTCTCCCTCTCTCATTTCCTTTTCTCTCTTTCTTTCCTTCTCTCATTTCCTTTGCCTCCCTCACCCTGACTCTCTCTTTCCCTATTAGGTTTAATGAAATTTCTCTCTCTTTCTCTCTCCTCTCCCTCTCTGATTTCTTTTTCTCTCTCCTCTCTCTCTCTCATTTTTCTTTCTCTCTTTCTCTCCCTCTCTCATTTCCTCTCCCTCCCTCACCTTGACCCTCTCTTTCCCTATTAGGTTTAATGATTTTTCTCTCATTTTCTCTCTCCTCTCTCTCTCATTTCTTTTTCTCTCTCCTCTCCCTCTCATTTTCATTTCTCTCTTTCTCTCCCTCTCTCATTTCCTCCCCCTCACTCACCCTGATCCTCTCTTTCTCGCTTTCTCTATTAGATTTAATGATTCTTTTCTATTTTTCTCTCTCCTCTCCCTCTCTCATTTCCCTTTCTCTCTTTCTCTCCCTCTCTCATTTCCTCTCCCTCCCTCACCCTGACCCTCTCTTTCTCTCTTTCCCCATTAGGTTTACTGATTTTTCTCTCTTTTTCTCTCTCCTCTCTCTCTCTCATTTCTTTTTCTCTCTCCTCTCCCTCTCTCATTTCCTTTTCTCTCTTCCTCTCCCTCTCTCATTTCCTCTCCCTCCCTCGCCCTTGCTCTCACCCACGCCCTCTCTTTCTCTCTTTTCCTATTATGTTTAACATCTTCTCTCTTTTTCTCTCTCCTCTCATTCTCTCATTTTTTCTCTCTCCTCTCCCTCTCTCATTTCCTTTTGCTCTCTTCCTCAGATTCTCTCAATTGTTCTCCCTCCCTCTCCCTCTCTCATTTCCCTATTATGTTTTCGTCTGCACCCCTCTCCCTCTCCCTCTCCTCTCTCCCTCCCCCTCTCTTTCTCTCTCCCTCCCTCTCCCTCTTCCTCCCTCTTCCTTTCCCATTTCCTCCCCCTCTCCCTCTCTCACTCTTTCTCTCTCTCTCCCTCCCTCTCCCTCTTTCTCTCCCTCTCTCATTTCCTCTCCCTCCCCTCTCTTTCTCTCTCCCTCCCTCTTCCTTTCCCATTTCCTCCCCCTCTTCCTCTCCCTCTCTTTATCTCTCTCTCCCTCCCTCGCCCTCTCTCATTTCCTCCCCCTCCCTCTCCCATTTCCTTCCTCTCCCTCTCTTTCTCTCTCTCTCTCCCTCCCTCTCCCTCTCTCATTTCCTCCCTCTCCCTCTCCCTCTCCTTCTCTCTCATTTCCTCTCCCTCTCTTAATATACACAAATTATAAAAAAATAAATAAATAAGAGAGAGAATACACTCTCCCTCCCTCTTGTTCTCTCATTTCATCCCCCTCCCTCTTCCATTTCCTCCCTCTCCCTCTCCCTCTCCCTCTCCCTCTCCCTCCCTCCCTCTCCCTCTCTTTCTCTCTCTCTCCCTCCCTCCCCCTCCCCCTCCCTCTCCCATTTCCTCCCCCTCCCCCTCCCCCTCTCTCTCTTTCTCTCTCATTTCCTCTCCCTCTTTCAATATACACAAATTATATTAAAAAAAGTAAAAGAGAGAGAGAATGTACTCTCCCTCCCTCTCCCTTTCTCATTTCCTCCCATTCCCTCTCCCTCTCTCTCTCTCTCTTTCTCTCCCTCCCTCTCCCTCTCTCATTTCCTCCCCCTCCCTCTCCCTCTCTTTCTCTTTCTCTCCCCCTCTCTTTCTCTTTCTCTCCCTCCCTCTCCCTCTCCCTTTCCTCCCCCTCCCTCTCCCTCTCCCTCTCTTTCTCTCTCATTTCCTTTCGCTCTCTCAATATACACAAATTAAACCCTAAACAAGTAAAAGAGAGAGAGAATGGACTCACCGTAAAGATTCGCAGGAGGGTTTGGCGGCTCCTCTTCGCGAAGGCAGCTCCTCCTCTCCTTCACGAACGGTGGCGGCGGTGGCGGCGACAAGCCTTCTTCCTCTCCCTCTCTCACCCTCTATGCAAAAAAGTCGCTCTCTCTCTCACTCTCCCTCTCGAAATGTTTCACAAATGCGCAAAATGAAACGTGCTCGGGTTTCGACCCACTTTTTTTCTCTGTGGAGTGTCGCTATTTGCGTCACTATTAGCGTCGCATTTGTGATGCTAATAGCGACGCTGCTACCCGCCGTGGCTATTCCTTTGTTTCCTTATAGTGCAACCTTGTCAGTAGTGATGTTGTCAATGCTGTGGCGCTTTGTTCTGCAACCATGTTATCTAACAACCGCTTTTTCAAGAGCTCACTCAGCATGAGATATCCTTCTAGAGCTCTCTTGCTCTCTGACCCATTTCTGCCAGCTCGCTAAGGCTAGCACTCTCTCGATCTCTTGCATTTCTAAGCTCTAGCGTAAGTTCATAGTTTGCTGATCCTAGTTGTACACAACTAGGCCTTGTAGAGCTTTGTGGGCCAATTTTCTTTCCTCCTCTATGTTTGCCACGATGTCCTCGACTCATCTACCGCAATGTTCTAGCCGGGTTTGAGTGCCGTATTTGTACACTAATTGTTGGACAACCTCAGAAAAGTCTCCTAAGTTAAGCTCCTCATCACTTCTATGGTCGGAGTTGCCTCCTTCCATATCTAGGGCTTCCTGTTCTTCCAAGTTATCAATCAAGTTGATAAGGCTGGGCAGATCCACTTCTACGGTATTGTCCATTTTTGTGGCGTTTAGATATTTTTGGCTCTGCTCTCCACTTGGTCCTACCTTTTGGGAATTTGATATCCCTTCAATGTCCTTGGGTCTTCTCTTATTGGTGGATTTCTTTAAGTCCTTAGGTCTAGGTGTGTTCCTTGTTACTTACAATTAGCCCTCAACTTACCCTCACTCTGTGCATGGATGCACATGTGTGCTCTTTTCTGTGCACTGTGCAAAATCAGGCTTTTAGCTTTCCTTGATTGAGCTTTGAGTGAAAGAAATCAAAGTGAGTGATAAAACAAAGTGCATGTAGCTCGGATGCTCCCTTCTACGGGTTGACTTGATAGGGTTGTGTGTTTGGTTTCTAACAGTTCCTGCCAACTTCTAGGTCTTTGTGATGCGCTACCTCACTCGTCCCATAACACCAAACACCCTTTCAGTCCATTCGCAATTACATGTAAACACAATATTAGTGAGTTTGGGAATCTCCCAATTCCCATTTTTTGAATACTAAAAAGGTGGCATCCAGATAACATGCCCATAAGTTTCTCAAACCCATATGATGTGACCTATCATTGGAAAGCGCTCAAAAAATGGAATCTATTGAGATATAGAGCGCTCAATTTGGAGTTATATTGTTCAAGTTATGACAAATCCAAAGATTTGACCACGTGTCCCAAACTTATGGAAATTTCCCATATTCCCCAATATGGTGTTTGTAAGGCATTTGGTGGGTTCTTCCAGTTTGGGTCATGCTTCTCATTAGCCAAGGTTCATCAAATTCAGAGGTTTTTCTTCTCAGAATGTGTCTGATGTACCAGTGTCCGATTTTGGCAATCGGACGTTCGATTTACGAGTGTCCAAATTTGGTGGTCAGCAAACAAGTTGGGGACTAATTGTCACAATCGGACAGCAACTGGAGTTGGTTTGATTCTTGTGGTCTAATTTTTGTGCATCCACTCTGCAAATCAATCGCCCAATTATGGGGCATCCGATTTGAAGTGTTCAATTCTTGTGTGTCTGATTGAAGATGGTCCGATCGATTGATCAAACGGCAGTCGGAGTGCGAGTGGTCTGATTATGCATTGTCCAATTTTCAAAATTGGATAGGGTATCCAATCACACCAAGCAGGTTTGTCCAAGTGTTTGGACTCTAGGAATCAGACGGTTCGATCAGTTTGATTCTGAGAATCGAACACTGTAGGGGCGTCTGATTCTGCCGGTCGAAATGCGTGTCGATCACTTATTTGCCAGAAATCCAAATGTAGATGTTGCTAGTTGCTAGCAGAACTTCCAGGAATCAAGGAGTGTAGGCCAAGAGCATTCCATACCTAAATCTCACTGGAAGTCTCGATATACTCCGATCGAATCAATGTAGACCTGGTCATGTAAGCTCTCTCTCTCTCTCTCTCTCTCTCTCTCTCTCTCTCCCTCTCTCTCTCTCTCTCTCTCTCTCTCTCTCTCTCTCTCACAAAGCCAAAACTGTAAATGGGTTTTCCCTAGTCACCTAGGACATTAAGCCCTCATTGGCCTCCACCTTAGTCTTCCCAATCACTCGACCTTTGACTCTGAGACATCTGAGCACTCTTTTGTTTTCATTTTCTCCTATTATTTCCCTGTTTAGGACTATTTTATAGTAGTGAACTACAAGCTTCCCTCTCTGATTTCTCCTACCTATCCTACTCTAAATGCAACAAAAATCAAAAGCAGGATATTGAATGGATTTGTCCTACTCAACTAATCATCAAAAACCAGTAATACTTACTTATAGCATGGATTAAAACCCAAAACCTTCTATCTATCTCAAGCTCTAGTTCAAGGATGACACCCTTATTTCAATGCTTGATTTGAAGTATGCAAGCACTCAAGCTTGAATCCATTGGTCCCGGAAATGGAACCAAAATGTAGAGGTGAGCACAAGCTCAATCGCCAAGACCCACGGACCACTTATTATTCAAGTGTTTCAAGCGAGCACTAATAGCTACCTCTCACATAGCCAACACACTATCCCTCTCTACGAGTGTAGCGAGCTTATCTTGATGAACGATTGAGTTTCTTCCTCTCGCAAGCACTTCCATAGCTCCATGATTCATGATGCAAGCTCAAGCATCCTCAAGCCTCTTCCTCCAAGCTCTATCCTGCATAGCCATGCATGAGACAAGAGCTTCACCTCCAAGATCCCTCACTCTCACAAGCTCACTCCCTTAGTCCCTCACACTCCCTCCCTCAAGCACTCACAAGCAAGCAAGAGAAGAGAAGGAGAGAAGAAGAAGAGTCCACTTTTCCATACATCAAAGAATAAGCTCTCCTTCATCTTTTTAACTTTATATACAAACCCCTAAATCCCATTTGGGCGGTCATCCTCTTTTTACATGGCTCGCTAGGCCCTTTTTTAAATTTGTTCTCCTATCTTCCTAGCTTCCTTCCTACTGCGCATCTATATTTACAATTTGCACAGACACTCTAAAAATAAATCACAGTGCATCTTGTGCTCTTTTACAAAAGTATTGACTTGTGCTTTTTCTTGAGTGCCTCTCCTTGATTTAGCAATTTTTCATAGTTGTTTTGTTTCCCGATTTTTCTTGGCATGCCTTCATTCTCCATTCCGCTTTTTCCTTGGCTTTGTCTTGTGCTTTAGATTTTCTAGATTTTTCACCTTGTTCATTGGAGGGTTAAAAAAGTCAATGGTTCAAAAATCCTCTACTTTATTGGTCATGTGTGTCCATTTGGATCTCCATGCCAATTGGCAATGATCCATGAAACTCTTGTATCATATCATCCATATAACACACAGTGTGTTGAGTCATAGAATATCTTAGGTGTCAATCCAATGTGTCTATTAAGATTTGCATGCCATGTGGCTGCTATCCTTTTAACAACTACTCTATAATACCCACATTTCACAATGTATTGAGTCACATCAGACTCCTATTCATTATAATAAAATTTATTTTGGAAAAATTCTTTGAGTATTCTTGTGCTATTCTTTTCATTATATTTCATCTAAATGCTATGATTAAAGTGATGCCTTGAAATTGAATCCATACTTTGTGTGGATGTACATATCCACATCAATTTCAATATCGATGTTTGTGTCTATTTACAAAAGTGTAAACATATCTTAATGCCATGTTGATTTGTATGGCATATTGGTGATTACTAGACAGACTTAAAATGCTTACTATTTAGGGGTTGATACATACTTCTTTACATCTAATTCATAGGTTATAATGCCTCAGAGAAGAACAAGAATTCTCTTGATAGAAAAGATGAAGAAGGGAATTGGATCACTAATACTATGTATCATTTCTTATCTTGGGTACATATGCGTCCAAGTATGAAGGGAGCTTTCAGGGTGAAAGCATCTACAATTGCAGATGTATCAAAGCACTAGAAGGGTGAAATTTTAGGTCTCAGACAAAGGAATGTCGATTCTCACCTTGTAATAGAGGCATTTGTACAACATATATTCATTAAAAAACAAATACATATTGCACCTAGTGTGCCCTTTCAACGAAACATTACAAATAGTACACATTTGCAACTCATTGAGAATGAGAAATTTCATGATGTTAATGTAACTATTTGTCTCCGATTTATAGAAGTACAGCCTTCGGATTACTGTGAGCGGAAAAATGTTGAGAGTTTCACAAGTTCTTTTAAGTGTTACCACCTCAAAATTGGTTGATTACTCTTTGAGGGGCGTATAACCAAGAAACTTGTAGAGGACCTTATGTTTTTCTACGACTCCAAGAATATATTTCCCAAGGGGGGTCAAGAATATGGAACCATTGAGTCTATGCACATATTGAATCTTAATAGCATAGAATGGCCATTGTGTAGTAGCAACATTTTATACATGTGTAGCACAAAAATTTCAACAAACATATTGAATTCTATGAAGCAAGCACCAGCTCAAAGAATGTACATATAAGCTGTTTCATAGCAATTGCAATTTTTGCACACATGTTCAAGGAATGTAAGAGTTTGAGACATGCCAAAAGCACATACATCATAAAAAGTGCATTAGAGGATTATGTAACAAGGATTCTAGGCAAAAGTTGGACATAAAAAGTTACTCACTGTCCTAAGAGAGTGGAGTGTCAAGTCACAACAAGGGACATGGTTTTCAGGTAAAAATTTTCTTCTCTTAGTTGACTATTATCTTACTTTGGGATGAATTGGCTAACTTTTCTTTCCAATTACAAGTACTTTGTTACACGACAGACTTTATGCCTAGTGTTCAAGTATCATAGATTGGAGAATTATCAAGGGTAAATAGTTGTGTCTTGATAAAGACATGCATGAAAGTGGAGATGTGGATGCTATTGTCATTTTTTAGGGCCATTGTAGTAGTCCAACTATAGGACTCCCCACCCCCCTAAATGAATTTTTTATTTTGGTAAAAAAGAAAACCCCCTTGGTTACACCGCCAGCTGGCAGATGGCCTAAGAGGAGGGGGACTATTGTGTCGACTAAGGTGGAAGGGAGGGACTGTTGTCGCATGGCTAAGGAGGTGACAGGACAGGGGGACAACTATGTACCTGGAAGGGCAAGGGGCTATTGCTGCGTGGTGAAGGAGGTGGTAGGAGGGCGGGACTGCTGCGTGCCTTGAAAGGCACGGGGTTGTCGTGCGTTCTGGAGATGGCAAGGGGGGGCTATCACGTGCCATGAGGAGAGGAGGGAGAGCCTCCATTACAAACTCCCCCCCCCCCCCAATTACCTATATAAACCACCAGGGGATGGGAAGGCTAGGAGGGCATGATTTACTGCTGCTTGGTAGAGAAGAAGAGATGAATAAGAAGCATAGGGAGAGAGTGAGTAGAGAAGAAGAGAGGAATAAGAAGGAGAGGGAAAGAGTGGGTAGAGGAGAAGAGAGGAATAAGAAGAAGAGGGAGAGAGTGGGTAGAGAAGAAGAAGCAGAGGGAGAGAGTGAGTAGAAAAGAAGAGAGGAATAAGAAGGAGAGGGAGAGAGTGGGCAGAGAAGAAGAGAGGAATAAGAAGAAGAGGGAAAGAGTGGGTAGAGAAAAAGAGAGGAATAAGAAGCAAAGGGAGAGAGTGAGTAGAAAAAAAGAGAGGAATAAGAAGGAGGGGGAGAGAGAGAAGAAGAAGAAGAGAAGAAAAAGAAGGAGGGTAAGAGACAAGAGAAAGAGAGATAGAGAGTGAGAAGGAATTTTTTTTTCTTCCCTCATTGAATAAATTGGAGCTTGTTGTGTCTCTTCCTTCCCCCCCTTCGAGAAAATCCTTGCACACTAGTCCCTTCCATGAGGAGCCCTCTCTTCCGCAATCTGGGTGCATAATCGTGAAGCAAAAGCCAAATCATAGGATGCCTCCCAAACAAAGTAAGGTCCAACCAAACACGAATCCTGCCTCAACTGATGGAGCCATGGGGCAAGGAACCGTGTCACTTGGTAATTAGGTGTGTTCCATTCACCCTACCTTGATGGGGAGTCTTAAGGACATAGGCCGGCTTCATTGGGAATGGAAAACTATTCAGAAAAAGTTTATCATAACTAGCCACCATTTAGTTTACATCATTTTATCATATTGGAAATCGTGTATTCATGCACACAAAAGAAGAAGCTAGGACCTTATTGATTATGCTCGTAATACTTCATATTATGCACTAATGTTAGCATGCTTAAAAAATGGATTGTTGAAACACTTATGCATATTCGCAAATTAAGCAGAAATCGTACTTTTTTTTTGCATCACGAACTTGTGAAATTGGAACATTCCAAGACTAAAACAAGTATCTGACTCCTATAAACTTTCAGAGGGAGTGTTCCTTTTTGCCTTAAGGGCTGATAACTTCCCATCCTCCACCCAAAAAAATAAAATAAAATAAAATAATATATATATATATATATATATATATATATTTATATATTTATATATATATATATATATACAAGTATCTATTTGTGTTTGGCATAAGCGCATCGAAATGAATTCCCAAAAGCAAAGGCCTACTTTGCAGCATTCTATTGTCTAGGAAAGCTACGCCTCTAAATTACGTGGCATCATGTTCAATCTAGTTGCACTGTTAGGGATTCATCTTGAAGATAACTATCAACCGCACTTATGAATTACAAAAATTTGTTTACGAGCCGTTCAATATAAATGAATCCTATACACGCAAGGATAGGGTTCAACTCAACTTATTTAGGGTTTCGAAGAAACTAAGCCAATCTAGGGTTACTTCATAGGGGGAGAGAAAGAAGAGATTCCCTACCCTTCGAAGGATATTGGAATTTACCGCTAAGGCATGAAGGACAACCCTTGGGTCAAGAGAGGGACCCCACCTTAGTAGATGTCTCGAGCTCTCACCTACACCTTTTGTTTGTGCTTGTTAATTTAGAAACACTATTTCTATTTGTTTTTAAAAATAATTTTGTAACCCCAAACTCATAAATAAGTATAGCGAATCAGGTGGAACTTTTGGAGGGCACGCCAAACCACCCCCTGTTGGCCGCCAACCCTAGCCAAGGGGGTTCTAAATAGCCGTGACAGGAACATGGACCAAACCCACCACAAGAGGTCTCTCTGCAAATTATTTTGAATGTAGGAGGATGCTTGGATGCCAGGGGGGACTCTAGTTGTAAATTCCTTGCCTCTCGGCCCTACTCAAATGATCAGCGTGACTCGGAATAGATTTTCGAGGGGCCCTTGTTACTAGTGCAAGGCGAAAACTTGGTGGAATTAAAGTGCATCCTTACAGATTGTGAATATTGTCCCTTTTGAACAAGACTTGTAATTCTGATAATTTGTTAATATTAAGTACTTCCAAGGAAACTGTTAAAATTTATTTTCATGTCAATTTTATAAGATTACATGAACCAACCCTGTCCCCTAAAAATGTTTAATGAAGGAAGCCATTTTTGCATGTCACACTTAAAAGTGATAGGACTAATTAAACAACTAAAGTATGCCAAGTGAGGGAAGCGGGAGGGTAGAGCCCCCGACAGGTCTGTCCTAGGACAGGGTGGTCCCACAAAATAGGGAGGCTTCTCACAAGGTTTTACTGACGAGTGACACTTAGAAATCGTTAGGTTAAAACCCTGATTCATGCCGTTTTAGGGGACCGGAATGGGAGTATGCCCTATGGGCAGAGAAGTGGAGCGCCGCATCCCTCTCGTTTCCCATTCTCTTTGAACCAAGTGTGGCATGGATCTGCTTTAGTTGGGTATCTCTGTGTAAAGTAGGATGTCCAAAACATGACGCTAAAATGCTGTCAAGAGACCTTGACCACTAGGGACTCAAGTTTCAGGTCGATCCGAGTGGGTTCGGCCACAAACATTCCGTTGCGAGGCGAACTCGAGAAACCCTAGTCGACAAAACCCCGTGACATTCCATGGGAGTGCCGGATTGCGTCCCTTAGACTTGTCTCTCCTTGGACTGCTAAAAACGTGCTTAGATAGCCCATAGATAGGCCCGTTATAGTTGGTATTAGAGTCGAACTACCACTAAAACAATTAGGGAGCGAAATTGGGAAGAGTGAGGTGATATGTTCATTAGTAAATGTTTTTCTTTTATAGTCACTTGTGGATTGATGCCACTTCCAGACTTACGAGGCATGGAAGAGGTTCCTTGTATTTTAGATCATGTTCATGACAACTATGAAATCTTCAAGCTTTCGCAAACGATCTGACATGATGGGGATCCTAGATTGACTCTACAACCAACCGTTGTATATGGAAAAGCGTTGGACTTGGAGAACAAGTTACTGCTACTTAGACACCAACCGACTCACTTATCTTCCAAACAATCAGAAGAGGTTAAAGTGGTTGGAAGACTTAAAGATTATCAAGTTATTCATCTTCCATGAGGCTCGTGTGAACTCAACCCTACACATCGGATGCCGGCAAGTAGATCAGAAGCTCTACATCTACGATGAGGTGGTTAAAATTTTACTAGTGGATTGAATTAAAATAATGGGGCAACACGAACGTCATGGCTATTAGAACAACCAGGGATTTCTTGAACTTCCCATGAATTATCATTTCCTAAGAATCCATACTACTATTTTGTCCCTATAGTTGAATTCAATAGATAATTATTAGCCAGGCGCTAATGTAACTCCTAAAAAGGAAAAAAATCGTCTCAGCCAAACCCTATCCACTCCCGAATAATTGTACTTGAGGCTCACATTTCTCTATGGTTAAATAAGAATTTTATGTTCATTTGAATGGTTGCAATGGAAAAATATGTGCACTTTGATTTAAGTTATATAGGGGTGTGTAAATGCAAACCTAACATGGGAAAGTTTAAATGGTAATCAGATACACCCCCAAGCCCAAGCGCAAATCCGGAACTCGGTTACCACACTGAGCTCAACAGAAGTACAAGAGAAGAAGTTTCTTCTCAAGTAAATTAAGACACCAATATTTTATGGAAAGGGGAAGACAGTTGAAATATGGATTGAATCTATGGAAGACTATTTTAGTGCAGCGGGAACAACACATGTGAACCGAGCCATGATTGCTAAGCTCAAGCTTACTCGTGAGGCTAGGCTGTGGTGGAAGCAATGGTGTAAAGACCAAGCAGTTAGTGAAAGCACAATAAATTGGGAAAAACTAAAGGAAGTAGTGAAAGGGAGGTATATGCCACCTGCGTATAGAACTCAGAAAATGAATGAGTTTTTTAAGTTCAGGTAGTTGGGTGTGTCTCTAGAAGCATATTACTCGAAATTTTTTTCTTTGCTAAAATACGCCCCGACAATGAGCATCCCCCAACAGGTCTCAAAATTTTGTGATGGACTGAATCCGCCAATAAACACACGGTTGGAATCAATGTGTCCCTTGGACTTGCAAGATGCATTGATAAGAGCGGGACCTATTGCCCAAGAAGTCCAGCCAAAGTCCAGACCCTAGGCAGAGATCAAAACCCAGGGATGTCGAGAGCTCAAATTAAAAGGGCGCAAGGACATGGTCAAGGTCAACGGAAGAAGCTAAGAGCAAATCCAATCAATGACTTTGTCCCCACTTAAAGAAGTGAACAAAGTGTGCGTTGTTTTCATTGCAATGAACCTGCGCATTTCAAAAGGGAATGTCCCAAACTTGGCGGGGATCGCCATCAAGGGAAATTCAGAGACCAAGCCAGGGCTACCCATGGCCGTGGTCGTGAAGCATTTGGGAGGGCAAAAACCTCCAATATTACCATTAAAGGATTAAATGAAGAAGAATCTGTGCATGGAAGCCGAGATTGAGAGGGCAACTATTCATGTTGTCCTCCATAAAAAGGGGCCAAACAGCCAATTCTCGGTAATTCAAACACCATCGGACTACTAGGGTAAGGATTTCAAAACCTTGATTGACTGTGGGAGCACTCATTCTTTCATCTCAATGACATATGCAAGAAGATTAGGGATAGCCACTATAGATGCACCCACTTTGCTTGTCGAACTAGCAAATGAGCGAGAAGTCACTTGCACTAGACAAACTATTAAGGTGGAATTCCTACTCGAAAATGAGCCCACAACTGTTAGGTTCAGAGTAATGAATCTAGGTGTTCATGAATGTCTACTCGAGATGGATTGGCTAATCCCCAAGGATGCTCACATTCATTGTGGAAAGGGCCAAGTCTCCTTTCTAAATCCTAAGGGTTAGCTAGTTACAACATGAGGTGAAGCAGGTAAACCAAAGATCCAGTTAGCTAAGGAAACGCGAATAGTTCAAGGAATAAGAAAGGGGTTACCTATCTACCTGATCAAGCTAAACAAACCTGATCAGGCGGAAGACACTAATGAAGAACCATCATGGCTAAAATAATATGTGGATGTGTTTCCAGAGGAACTGATTGAATTACCACCACCTAGGGAAGTGGATCATGAGATTAAACTACTCCTAGGAGCTGCTCCAGTTGCGAAAAGGCCCTACAAGATGTCCATTCCTAAGGCCATTGAACTAAAGAAACAACTCAAACAACTATTGGACCAAGGGTACATACGCACTAGCAGTTCTCCTTGGGGAGCTCTAGTCTTGTTCCAAAAGAAGAAGGATGGTACACTTCATCTCTGCATTGATTATAGAAGCCTGAACCAAGTAACCATAAAAAATAAATACCCCATTCCAAGGATAGATGAGTTACTTGATTGACTGCAGGGAGCAAAAATCTTCTTCAAAATTGATTTAAGGTCAGGATATTATCAGATTCGCGTCAAGGATGAGGATATTCCAAATATGGCCTTCAATACCAGATATGGTCATTTTGAATTCACAGTAATGTCTTTTGGATTGACTAATGCCCCCGCCACCTTTAATAGGCTAATGCAGGACATTTTTAGACCACACCTTGATGATTTCATACTCTTCTTCTTTGATGAGTCCCAAGTTCGCATCGTCCTTGAAACCATGAGTCCCGAGTTCGCATCGTCCTTGAAACCATGAGGACTCACAAGCTCTATGCTAAGAAGAAAAAGTGTGCCTTCTTAAAAATGTAGATTGAATATCTCGGATTTATTGTGTCTAACGAAGGGATCTCTGTAGACCCTACCAAGGTTAATAAATGCCCAAGAGTGTTCTCCACCAACTACTATTAAATAAGTGTGTAGCTTTCTTGGATTCACAGGTTGGCACACGATCTTCATTAAAGACTATGCTTTAATTGCAGCACCCTTACTAATTTGCTGAAAAAACAAGTTGCCATAATGTGGACGCCCTCTAAACAAGAAAATTTTGATCAACTCAAGCATAGCTTGGTGACAATACCAATTCTGAAGCTCCCTGACTTAAGCAAGGAATTTGAAGTTTTCACGGATAATAGCATACTTGCACTGGGATGTGTACTAATGCAAGAAGGTCATCTCGTAGCTTATTCCCTGCGAAAGCTAAAATCTCATGAGAGGAATTATTCCACCCATGACCTAGAACTACTAGCACTGATTCATACCCTCAAACTTTGGTGACTTTACTTGCTTGGTAACAAGTTTTCTTTGATCACAGACCATAAGAGCCTTAAATGGATCTTCACCCAGATCGAGCTCAACATGAGGCAACGTCGTTGGATTGAAGCTCTATAGGAGTATGATTTCGAGATCAGGTATTGACACGGCAAAGAGAATGTGGTCGCGGATGCTCTAAGTCGCAAGGCATTCCTCAATTCTCTTATCATGGAGGAACCCTCAATGGACAAATCTTTGGCAACTATGGTGTCAATGCCTAGAAACCCTATTCTTGAACTAGCCAAGGAGGAAGTTAGCCATGATCCACAATATCTAGTGATGATAGAGAAATTTTGGGGAAGGACCAAAATCGGAAACTTGAGGTCAAATATCAAGAATTCTCCGTCAATGAGGGACTTGTCTATTTTAGGACAAGATTATGCATACCCTTCAGTAGGAAACTCAAATAGAGAATACTTTGGGAAGCACATGACTCCCCCTTTTCAGGCCATCTCAGATATGTCAAAACCCTCAATACGATTAGAAAAAGCTACCATTGGGAACGGCTTAAGGGAGACGTTCTTAAATACATCACATAATGTTTGTCTTGCCAGCGCATCAAGGCAGAGCATGTCAAGATGCCTGGGAAGCTACAACCTCTTGACATCCCCTAAATGAAGTGGAAATTTATCAGCATGGATTTTGTTATTGGGTTACCCTCAGTGCAAGGGGGCTACAACTCAATTATGGTTATAGTAGATATGCTCACCAAGGTCGCATGCCTTATTCCAGTCAAGATAAATTATAAAGCTTCAGATATTGCCAGATTGTTCATCAAGGAGATATTCAAGCTCCATGGTTGCCCAGAAGGATTGTTAGTGACCGCGACTCCCTCTTCACATCTCACTTCTGGAGAGGGATATTTGGGGCCATTGGGACTCACCTCTGTTTCAGCATAGCCTATCACCCTCAAACTGATGGCCAAACAGAGAGGATCAATCAAATCATTGAAGACATCCTTAGAGCTTATTGCTATCACGAACCCAAGAAATGGATTCAATATCTACCATTAGTAGTGTTCACCTATAATGCTTCCTACCAACAAAGCATCCAAATGACACCTTTTCAAGCATTATATGGGCATGATTGCCACACCCCATTGAACTTCTCAAATTCTACGTTAAACACCATATTGGGGAATATGGGAATTTCCCATAAGTTTGGGACACGTGGTCAAATCTTTGGATTTGTCATAACCTGAACACTATAAATCCAAATCAAGCACTCTATAGCTCAATAGATTCCATTTTTCAAGCGCTTTCCAATGAAGGTCACATCATATGGTTTTGAGAAACTTATGGGCATGTTATCCAAGTGCCACCTTTTTAGTAATCAAAAAATGGGAATTGGGAAATTCACAAAATCACTAATATTGTGTTGTTAAGAGTAGAAGCTTCTAAGGAAATGCTCGAGGAAATGGATGAGATAGTTAAGGCCATCAGACAAGACATTAGAGCCACCAAGGATAGGCAGAAAGCCTATGCAGATCTAAATGGACAAGAGCAGCTCTTCAATGAGGGAGACATGGTTTTTATTTGTGTACGGCCCAAAAGGAGTTCCCTGTCATTGGGAAAATTTAAAAATTTGAGCCCAAGGTATTGCGGACCTTGACCCTACAGGATCCTCAAATGCCTTGGGCCCAATGCCTATGAACTCCAACTCCCTAAGATTGTAAAGGTTCACAATGTATTTCATGTTAGCCTGCTAAAGAAATATGTACCAAATCCTAGCCATATACTCGATGATCAACAAGTTGTAATGCCAAGCCAAGGAGTCCTTTAGCTCTAGCCATCTAGAATCCAGGACATTCGAGAAAAGAGATTGAGGAGCAGAATCTTTAAGGAGAACCTCATTCAGTGCAAGGAATTTCTAGAAGAAGATGCCACATCGATTGATGAGAGTACTCTCAACCAACAATACCCCCAATTCCTTTTGAGATGAGGATATCTCGATCCCCTTAAGGGGGGAAGAATGTAACAGTCCCGCTAATGGACTCCCCTCCCCCCCTAAATGTTTTTTTTTTTGAAAAAAAATTAACCCCTTGGTTACACCGCCAACTAGCGGACGACATGAGGGGAGGGGGTTGTCATGTCGATTGAGGTGGAAGGGGGGGCTATTGTCGCATGGTGAAGAAGGTTGTAGGACGGGGGATTGCTGCGTGCCTGGAAGGGCAGGGGGCTGCTGTTGCATGGAAAGGGTAGGGGGCTACTGGGCATCCTGGAGATTGCAAGGGGGGGCTACCACATGCCAAGAGAAGAGGAGGGAGAGCCTCCATTACAAACTCCCCCCCCCCCCACATTATCTATATAAACCACCAAGAGATGGGAAGGCTAGGAGGGCACGACTTGTTGCTGCTTGGTAGAGAAAATGAGAGGAATAAGAAGCAAAGGGAGAGAGTGAGTAGAGAAAAAGAGAGGAATAAGGAGAGAGAGAGAGTGGGTAGAGGAGAAGAGAGGAATAAGAAGAAAAGAGAGAGAGTGGGTAGAGAAGAAGAGAGGAATAAGAAGTAGAGGGAGAGAGCGAGTAGAAAAGAAGATAGGAATAAAAAGGAGAGGGAGAGAGTGGGTAGAGAAGAAGAGAGGAAGAAGAAGAAGAGGGAGAGAGCAGGTAGAGAAGAAGAGAGGAATAAGAAGCAAAGGGAGAGTGAGTAGAGAAGAAGAGAGGAATAAGAAGGAGGGGGGGAGAGAGGAGAAGAAGAAGAGAAGAAAAAGAAGAAGGGTAACAGAAGAGAGAAAGAGAGTGAGAAGGAAATTGCTTTTCTCTTCCCTGGTTGAAGAAATCAGAGCTTGTCATCTCTCTTCCTCCCCCCCCTTGGAGAAAATGCTCATAGACTAGTCCCTTCTGCGAGGAGCCGTCTCTTCCACAATCTGGGTGCACAGCCATGAAGAAAAAGCCAAATCATATGATGCCTCCCAAACGAAGTAAGGTCCAACCAAACACGAATCCCACCTCAATTGATGGAGCCATGGGGCAAGGAACCGTTTCACTTGGTAATCAGGTGCGTTCCATTCACCCTACCCTAATGGGGAGTCTTAAGAACATAGGCTAGCTTCATTGGGAATGGAAAACTATTATCATAACTAACCACCCTTTAGTTTACATCATTTTATCATATTGGAAATCATGTATTCATGCACACAAAAGAAGAAGCCAGGACCTTATTGATTATGCTCGGAATACTTCAGATTATGCACTAATGTTAGCATGCTTAAAAAATGGGTTGTTGAAACACTTATGCATATTTGTCAATTAAGGAGAAATCTTACTTTTTTTTCTTTGCATCACAAACTTGTGAAATTTGAAAATTAGAAGTGAGGGTTTGAATCAAGTACATGAAATTCGTGAATTGCTACGATAACGTTTAAGTATATCTAGACCATTGCAAGACTAGAACATGTATCCGCCTCCTATAAACTTTCAAAGGGAGTGTTCATTTTTGCCTTAGGAATGATAACTTCTTGTCCTCCAACCCATATATATATATATATATATATATATATATATACACACACACACACACAAGTGTCTATTTGTGTTTGGCATAAGCGCATCGAAATGAATTTGCAAAAGCAAAGGTGTGCTTTGCAGCATTGCTTTGCATCATTGTATTGTTTAGGAAAGTTATGCCTCTAAATTGTGTGGCATCATGATCAATCTAGTTGCGCTGCTAGGGATTCATCTTGAAGATAAATATCAACCACACTTATGTAATACAAAAATTTGTTCAAGACCCGTTCAATATAAATGAACCCTATACACGCAAGGATAGGATTCAACTCAACTTATTTAGGGTTTCGAAGAAACTAAGCCAATCTAGGGTTACTTCATAATAGGATGGAACGAAGAGATCCCCTACCCTTCGGAGGATATTGGAAATGAAGGATAACACTTGGGTCAAGAGAGGGACCCCACCTTAGTATATGTCTCGAGCTCTCACCTGCACCTTTGTTTGTGCTTATAACTTTAGGAACACTATTTCTAGATTTAAAAAAAAAAAAGATTGTGTAACCCAAAACTCATAAATAAGTATAGTGAATCAAGTGGAACTTTTGGAGGGCATGCCAAACCACTCCTAGTTGGCCGCCAACCCTGGACAAGGGAGTTCTAAATAGCCGTGACGGGAACATGGACCAAACCTGCTATGAGAGGTCTCTCCGCATACTAGTTTAAATGTAGGAGGATGCTTGGATGCCGAGGGGACTCTAGTTGTAAATTCCTTGCCTCCAGGCCCTACTCAAATGATCAGTGTGGCTCGAAATAGATTTTCGAGAGGCCCTTATTACTAGTGCAGGGCGGAAACTTGATGGACATAAAGTGCATCCTTACAGATTGCAAATATTGTCCCTTTTGAACAAGAATTGTAATTATGATAATTTGTTACTATTAAGTACTTCCAAGAAAACTATTCAAATTTGTTTTCATGTCAATGCCATAAGATGATGTCCCCTAAAAAGGTTTAATTAAGGAAGCTGTTTTTACAGTCACACTTAAAAGTGATATGACTAATTAGAAAAGTAAAGTACGCCAAGTGAGGAAAGCGGGAGAGAAAAACCCCTGATGGGTTTGTCCTATGGCAAGGTGGTCCCACAAAACTGGGAGGCTTCTCACAAGGTTTTACTGATGACCGCTGCTTAGAAATCGTTAGGTTAGAACCTCGATTCATGCCATTTTGGGGGACCATCATGGACTATGCCTTATGGGCAGAGAGGTGAAGCGCCACATCCCTCTCGTTTCCCATTCTCTTTGAACCAAGTGCGACATGCGTTTTCTTTGGTTGGGTATCTCTACATAAAGTACGATGTCCAAAACCCGACGCTAGAATGCTATCAAGAGACCTTGACCACTAGGGACTTAAGTTTCAATTCGATCCTAGTGGGTTCGGCCACAAACATTCCGTTCCGAGGCAGACTCAAGAAACCCTAGGCGATAAAACCCTGTGACATTCCATGGGAGTGCCACGCGACGTCACTTAGACTCTCTCTCGATGGACCGCTAAAAACGCGCTTGGATAGCCCATAGGTGGGCATGTTACAGCCGTCAGCCCCAAGTGTTGCAAATGGAGGATGATTGGCCCTTGAGTATAATGCACCAAGAAATTACAATATTAATGCAGAATCCACCTGCTACCTTCTATTTTAAACTAGATGATAGGAAAATTTGAAGCCGAGATGAGGATATTGTTACTAGTGAAATGTGTGTGGCTACACATATTTTAGAAATTGTAGAGTCTCTCTAACAATCCCAACATCACAAGTTGTAATATCCAACACCTATAAATTTTTAGATTTTTTTGGCCAATAGAATTTTTCACTTGAAAACTTGCAATATTTAAAAGGATGGTATTTATGCAAAATCATACACTTATACACTTTCCACATCAACACATTTATATATGCATGTGAACTTTACAAAGACATAAGTAAAGCCATAACTAAATATCGTATGCGAACAACTCTTAATGGTTTAAAACTTAAGGTTTTTAAGGCAGAACTAGTTTAGTTCTTATTTCATTGTTTCATTTCACACTTTCTCTCTTCGTCTCTTTATTTCCACCACATCTCTCTTACCTGCTACGATGAATGCTCGTGCACACTTTGATGAGTGGATCCACGAGACTATCTTTTCCAGCTAGGGTGACGAGATATTTTAGGTTTTCTCTGAGAACTTCAACCTTGAAAGCGTGCTCTCATCACTGGATTCCCACTTCAGGTTTTGGGAGACTTTGTGAGCACCATTGCCACCTGCAGATACTCCATCAAGGGATTCGACATGACTTGGGTGCCTTTGGAACATCTCATGGTATTTTAGGTAGGGAAGAATCACCAAAAAGTGGTGAATAGGTATTTGGCCCACATGGATTCTTTGCACAGAGTATGCATTGTTCCGATGGGCACTACACCAAGTACAACACCTTTGGATCTCGTGGAGTGTGATTGTGCATTGGCAATTTACCCCCTTACATTGGATACACCCCTAGAGGAGGAGAGCGATGAAGATACAACTCCACAGGTTATTGCTATCACATACATGGGAGAAGAGTTGATTGAAGAGCTCATAAATGTTGAAGAGAAACATCGGGTGGTGGGAGAGCAAGGGTTGGCTCTCATGGTGAAATGTTCTTCGGAATAGCCACAAGTCGACAAACCCATCCTTGCCTCCTTGATGCCCATAGAAGTAGATGGTGTATAATACTTGCTTCTATTAGATGTATTGCAATACTTGAAAATGAAGGAAGAAGAGTTGTTTTCCATCCTAGTCAGGGATTTGATGAAAGACCTCATTGATTATGATTACATGGATGTGCATTCGACAATGGTAGAGATTGGAAGATATGATGGCACAAGCTTAGATATACTGAGTACCATCATAGCATCAGATGAGCATATTACCTCGATTGAAGAAGATTACCTTGTGTCGGATGCTGAATTTGAAGCACTATAGCATAATCTATTTAGGACCAAGGTCCAAGGAGTTTGTAGATCTCTCTACCCAAAGAGGTACCTCGCTGACACACGAGGAAATGAAGATACAAGATGATCTGGAGAAAGTGAGATTTCTAACTACCATATATTTTTATGCAATGAAACTTGATGGTAGGGTGCGTCAGGTCCCCTCCGGGGGACCTGACACACCCTTCTTGGGCCCAAGATACTAGACTTTGGATAGGGCAGCTGCAAACATCATTTTTGCCAAGATTTCATCGGGGGACCTGACGAACCCTACCGTCAAGTTTTGTTGCTTTCTGATAACTCTAGGTTAGTTGCTAAATATATTGTTTTATTTGACTTTTTCATTTAGGACATACTGTATATAAATGAGTTTGCATCAAGGCAAGGAAGATCTCGGCATGCGGATTGAGGAAAGGATTTAGCTCTGAGAAGGAGTACATTGGCAACATTGTTGCAAACTTGGTGGTCTTCCATAAGAAGTGCTCACCACGAGGGAAAGAAATAATAATGAAAATTCGAGCTTTGACCAAGTTATCTTTAGTTATGCTTCCATACAAATTGAACTCCATTCTTAGTAAGAAATGTAAGCAAAGCATAGATATGAGATAAATATCACAAATACCTATTGTACCATTTCACTTGCCCCATGAAGCACATCACTTCTTGAACTATTGTAGGTACATCAACCTTCTAAACTGCCTAAATTTTCCTTGGATCAACAGCCATATCTTTCCTCGAAATAATATGTCCTAATAGAATGTCCCTTTTAGCAACAAAAACATATTTTAAGGGGTAAGCGGCATCCGAAATTGATGGCATCTTTCAAAACAAAACCTAAGATACTGCATGTGATCTACTTTCTTGCCAAACACATAGAAATCATCTATGAAAACCTAGAGAAAAGAAGTGAGATAAGGATCAAAAGTTTTATGAGTTGCACCCTAAAACTCTAGTGGTTTGTTTTTTAGACCAAATTTCATAACAATACTTACAAATGCTCCCCACTCCATTATAAAAGTGATCTTATCCATATCATATGGATGCATTTAGAACTGATTATATTTAAGAAACCATCACAAAATTGTAAATATCATGACCTGCTACATCATCCAATAAATGATCTGTAAATGGAAGAGGGAATGGATAAGTTATTGTTGTTGCATTCAATTTTCTATAATCCATGAAAACTTGTGTATTTTGCCATTCTTTTTGGACACCACCACAATAGGTGATAGCCAAGTCACCTAAATCACACGCTTAATAAAGCCAACTCTAAGAAGTTTATCAATCTCTTCTTTCACCAATTTAGCATAGTTCAGATTCGTACAATACATCTTTTTAATGATAGGTTTAGCATTGCATATTGGGGTAAAGGCACCTCTGCCTAGCCACTCGTGTATTACTACACTGACAATCACCGACACTGCACACTGCAGGTGGTGGGCACCCGTCATCGTCACTTTATTCTTTATTCTTTTAGTGATAGTTTGAATAAAGGAAGGCCCGGTCACACATTGTGACTATTGGAGTTTCCATTTCTAGTCTCTCCCTTTCTTGCTCTTGCTCTCCCGCCATAGCTCTTGAGTCCAACCTTTGATCCGTCGCTCCCTTTCAATTGGTATCAGAGCTTTGCTTTTTGACTCTTGAGCTTGGTTTGTGGCATTCTCAACATCCCATTGACTCTGTACTTGCATTAGGTCTCCTTCTTGGTAGCCATGGCTGAAAATACGCAGTTTATAACAGTAAATGCATGCTGAATACCCTTGGGCTGAAGCTATCTTTCATGCTTTGACATATGCCTATTGGTTCTGGATGTATGTCTTGGGTTATGCTATGATGCATTGATCATCGAGGGATGACTTTGAGCTTGTCATTGAATCCGGATGCTTTTGGAAGCTTGAGCTTATTTCAGCCCGCACTTATTGGCATTGGTATATGCTTTGACAGTGATGCTTCTCGGGTTTATGCATACCCATTGCCTACGGCTTAATGCTCATGTCACGATTGATTAACCTATGCATAGGTTGAGCTTTAGTTCTCATTGAAGCTCCACCTTGGATGCATTTTGGATTATCTGGAGTAGTCTCGGATGTTACTTGGCTTGTCAGATTTTGGATTGGCATGTATTTGATGTCTTACATGCTTACGGATGCTACATACGGATGCTCTACCGCCTACATGTTCGAGATGTACTATTGATATATTGTCTTGGACCTATGTCATTGGCACTGTGTCTTGCCTTGGCTTGAGCTCTTGAGCTCGTACATATGACTTTTGTGCCAGTGGGAGCATTCTTGAATGCTTATCAGACATTGAGCAGGCAGTTCTTTTATGCATTGAGGGGTTACATGTCATTGAGCAATTACAGACACTTGAGACTTTGGGACTTCTTACCTTTCTGGGATGATACATCATATGTCTTGGTTCACTGTATGCTTATGAGCTAAGTCTCAGTTTTGGATCCGTATCTTTGTGAACTGACACCTACTTGTGTCAAGTTTTGGTAGTGGCAGGAACACTTTGCCTCGTTGACTGGGGAGTGCATCTACTCACTAGCAGATGTTTGTATGACATACTTGGGTGTTGGATTCATGCCTATCGACTGTCATATGCTTATGCTATGCCCGCATGATGCTGGCTTTGGTCTTGGCAATATTTGATTGCCTTGGGATCCGATTTTGGCACTGTTAGCTCTCTTTTACCGAAATCTAAAATTTACTACAGCAAGCATATATGTATGGACTAACATGGATTTTTCATGCTGAAATACTCTGAAATGATGTACTTTCACTACTACTTGGTGGGCAGCAACTTTGGTTCCAGTTTCCTCACCATTTTTCCTCAATTTTGGTGATTTTTTGGTCATTTTTTGCAGTAAACAGCAAGCAGTTTTGAACTATCTACAGTCTTCCAGCTTGCATTATGGCGAGTTCGTCCACTGATTATGCTATTTTCAACATCACTAAGCTTGATGGTACGAATTACTCTTATTGGAAGAGCCAAATTTGGCAGGTGTTGGTGTAGAAATCGCAGATCAAATCTTTGAGGTTAAGCGGGCATCCGCCTGCAACTATGCCAGATGAGGAATGGCTTGAGCTTGATGAGTTATGCAAGTCCACTATTGGATTGTCTCTCACAGAACAAGTTCACTATAATGTCTTTGAGGAAGAACATAGTGCATGGAAATTGTGGGAAAAGATAAAAAATCTCTATGACAAGAAAAGTTCAGCGAGTCAAATGTATTGGTTGAAGCAGCTTATGGATCTGCGCATGAAGGAGAATGTGACAATGTCTGCTCACTTGAGCCAGTTCCATGCTATACTCAAGAACTTGACGTCGCAGGACATCACTTTTGTAGAGGATTTCACTCCTCTTTTCTTGCTTGGTACTCTTAATGAGTCATGGGATGTATTCCGCACTGCATTATGTGCCTCTACTGCTACCTTGAAATTATCTGATGTTGAGAGTGCTCTTCTATAGGAAGAGGTTAACTGTAAGAACTTGGATGCCTCTCATGTGTCTCATTGTAACGTGTCCACTAGAATCATCTAGGACACGTCTTGGCAGTCCATCGGAAAGGATGTCTAGAAAACTCCGCCCGGCACTCCCATGGAATGTTACGGGTTTTGCAATCTAGGTCTTCCCGTGTCTACCACGTAGCAGAAGTATCCTGGCCGTTTCCCACTTAGGATCGACCGGAATTAGGGTTTTCCTGTTTGGTCATTAGCTAACAACAACTAGCGTCAGACCCGATCGAACTACTTTACGCAGAAATGCCAGGTCTGAAGCGGATTCACGCTGCACTTGGTTCAAGGAGAATGGGAAACGAGAGGGATGCAAGGCTCAACCTCTCTGCCATAAGGCATAGTCCCATTCCGTTCCCCTAAAACAGCGTAAATCGGGTAAGACGTAACTCTAGGTTATCGCTCTCATTATTCGCTTTGATAATGATGATCATCCCGCTGTTCTTCCAGATTTTTGAGAAAAGTTCCCAGCTAACCGGGACCACCCAACCGTAGGACGGACCCATGGTCCATCCTCCGCACTTTCCTCGGTTTGTTTTAGTTATGTAATTATCTAACACATTTAATTTGACATATAGCAATCAGCTTCTTTAATTAATCCTGTTAAGCATTGGCTCCTTCACGTAATCTTATCAGGTGACATAGAAAAACAATATCAGACAAATTCTTTATTATCATTTCATCATTTTATCTTTGAAATACAAGGAGTTCCGCCCGTAGGCTTGTCCATAATATGCCCGAAGGCTATCCAGTAATCCGCCAGGGATCACTATTCCAAGCTTCTGCCCGTAGACTAGTATGCGGGCCTCGAGATCCAATCCCGAGTCACGTTAGCCTCTTGTGCAGGACCCGGAAGGCGAGGGATTTACGGCCAGAGCCCCCCCTGGCACCCAAGCGTCCTCCTGCTCCAAGTAGAGCTCAACGGAAAGACCTCTCGCGGCGGGTTCGGTCCACATTCCCGGCGCGGTCAACAACCCCCTTGGTTAGGGCCAGGCAGGCAGTCGGGGGTAACTGAAGCTGCCACTCCCTTTAGGCCTTCAACTTGAAGCATTTAGATATCTTTTCATCTTTTAGTTCCTTGAGAAAACAATGCAAACAGTGCCTTCTAAACTATTACAAGCACAATCAATTTCCAGTGGTCATTTATTTGGCCAACTGCTAAGGAGTGAATCCTTCTCTCCGAATGCATCCAGCATTCGATCTGGGATCAATTTCGACTTGGCAAGAACCTCAAGGGTTTGTTCATTCACCCTTTTTGTCCTTGAGTTAGGGCCATACCCTGTTAACCCAACTTAACCAATACCTTAGGTTTTGTTACTAGTAAATCCTGGCGGCCATGTCGCTTTAATTTATTGATTGATCATTTGCGTCCAAGCAAATACCTAACTTCCCTTAACTTGGCAAATTATCCCAATGAGGGTGATGTAACAGGATGACTACTCATCCTCTTGCAAGTTAAACTTGCGCAAGAACTTGCCAACCTCATTTCAAGAATTGGCAAAACTCTCTTGTGAACTAACCCCAAGTCTATGCGACGTTGCAACTTGTTTGCACAAGTGTCGCCTCTATTCCAAGGGATCGTTTCACCCATTGAACGGTGTTTTCTGGTCAAGGAATTATGATTAGGCTAGAAGTAGGGTTTAGGGTGTCTTCTTACTCAACCCAATCCTAATCACACTAGGCCGACAACGTTCGGTCCTAGGGATCCCAACTCAATCCAAGTTCTAGCATTAGGTCGAATGATCCTTAGGGTAGAAACCCTAGATCATTATTTGCGTGAGCGTCCAATTGACTCGACATTCCGGAAAGGTGGGTAGGACCTTTGGGTTTGAGGACTTCGACTTGGCGTCCAAGTACGATACTTGGCTGCATTTCTAACGTGCCAAGCCCTAGCTAGTACTTGAGGTTTTTATTGAATCGGCTAGTTATGCCTATACGAAACCCTAACAGTCATGATACCACAAATGACTTGGGTAAATTGACCTACTTGTCTTACGACAAGGACAATTCTTTTCTAGAGATGATAAACTTGATCTAAAGTAGAAAAGTAATTGCAAAATGTTACAATACATGTAAACATGTAATTTATTACTTCTACGCACCATAAGATCCGCAATAGCCCTATCCCTTTTTGCTAAAGTCAAAAGGCATGATAATTTGAAGAATAACTTACATAGGGCCTACTAGGATTTACATCAAGGAATAACACCTACAACCTTTTGTCTAAGTATTTGCATTTCATGCTTTTATATGCCATGCAATCATTCCTAAATGCAACTTGATGAAATGAAATTTGCGATAGTATAAGTGCGACCCTTAGATACAACAACATCGTGAATGAAGTTCATGCAATACTAAGGCAAGTGTCGATTAAATCTAATTGCAAGCATCTTTTCCCATGCAACTTATATAAGATCGGGGTTCTTTTTCATGCCGTGCAACAGGAATTAACAATTTCCTCATGCGGATCCTAACGAAGGGAGTTATTGCAAAAATACTCCTTTCCTTCATGACCAATGCACTTAACAATTTCCTCTTTAACCCTAGGCAATATGTGGCTTTCCTTTGAAAATGCACGACAAGACAATTTACTATTAAGGTCGTAAGATGGATGGACAAATAGCGTTTATATTGAAAATACCAATTTTTCCCAATTGCATTTAACTAGGCTAGGTGAATTTGAACATGCACGGGTGCTTCCTAATCCGTGGAGTCGTCATGCTTAATGAATTACTTTAGTATGAAATCACAATAGTAAAAAAAACCTGGGTCTGTGGGCTCGGGGAGATGTCCACGTGAATGCTAGGAGAAGAACCTCCCGCAGGCGCGCCTTGCGACTTCTTGGGAGCCATCGCTAGCGTGCTTACGGACTTCCAGTTTGCCTTTACCCTTACGCGATCGGTGAGTCTTCTCCAACCATTGCGAGCAGCTTCAAGATCTTTCCCCTTTTCCCTCGTACGCCGGAGATCCCTTCCAAAGTGCGGATCCTTGAGAGTACCGGGCTTGCGGGTTTTTGGGCTTATGGAAGGCCCGGTTTTAGAACCGAAAAGGCCGCCGCGTAGGACCAAGGCTTATGGGCTTATCCTTAGAAGCTTCTTAAAGAAGCTTCTGGAGATCAGCAACGACGTCGTGGGAGGCCCAATGATTGGGAAGGAAAAGGCGTCGAGGACAAGGGAAAGGACTTGATGGCGATGGCGAGGATGGGCGGCGGCCTGGTGGTCTCCAGCAAGGCGGCGGCGTCCTTCTTCTCTCCCAGCGTCGACAGCAACTCCCCCTCCTCTCTCCACGCAGCCTCTGGCCTCCGTGTACTTGATGGCGATGGCAGCAGCATTCGTCTCCCTCTCCTCTCCTCTAATACTTCAACCCTTAGAGGGTGTATATATAGGCATGGGGGGGGGAGAGAAGAGCTCCACCACGTGGCCCCCTGCATGGGTTCCCCCCTCCCCATGCAGCCCACGACTCCACCAAGTCCCATCCCCCCACACTCCCTCTCCTCTAGCCGTGCATCGGCTGGGGAAAAGGGATAAAAATAAAAAAATTTGCCTTGATAATATTCAATTTGCCCCTCCCAAGGGGGTGTTTACGTGTGATTTGCGGGTTTGAACTCTCGGGTTTGCCTTGCCAATGCGGAGGTCCCGATTTCTCGCGTGCAGGTCACAGATTACACTGCCGGCAATTCCAATATGAAAGATAACCTTTGCACGAGGTTTACGCACTGTGCGGGAAGTCAATTTTCATGAGTGGGAATATTACACTCATGCTATGACAGTTAGAGGCAAGAATGATGGATATGGAAAGCATGGCAGTGGTAGTGGCCGTGGAGGGGATTCTCATAAATCTTGGTCCAAGTCTCGTGGGAAGTCACTAGCAAATCCTGTGGTAAGAATGCAGATGTTACTTGTCAGCATTGTGGGAAAAAGGGCCATATTAGGCCACAATGCCATGAATTGTGCAATAAAAGGCACAAAGATAAGGGGAAAGACAAAGTGCAGGATAAGTCTTCTGATCGCAGGATAGTACCTGCAAAGTCCAGTGTTAAAATTGAAGAGATCAATGTTATGCAGCCTGAGAATATTGATGATGATGATTATATCCTAGCAGATTCTTCTAGTGCTTCGTAGATGACAGAGATACACTCTATGTATGCGCAGTGTTGGCTCTTCGACTCAGGTGTGTCCTTTCATGTGACACCTTGTCGAGAGTGGTTTCATTCATACCGTACTGTTTCGGGTTCTGTGTGCTTGGGTGATGATAGCTCTCTTGATATTGTGGGCATTGGTGATATTAGACTGCAGTTTCCTTTTGGCAGCAGTTTTGTTATGCAAGATGTACATCATGTACCTCCTTTGACACGCAATCTCATATTAGCTGGACAGCTTGATGACGTAGGTTATCATGTATCTTTTAGAGCCTCTACATGGAAGATCACTCGTGGTAGACTTGGGATTGCGAGA
The DNA here is from genome assembly GCF_053477565.2 of Lygodium microphyllum. Taxonomy (NCBI): domain Eukaryota; kingdom Viridiplantae; phylum Streptophyta; class Polypodiopsida; order Schizaeales; family Lygodiaceae; genus Lygodium; species Lygodium microphyllum. Next base: position 94,355,562 of record NC_141156.1, read on the forward strand.
GGTGCCAAGGCTGGTAGTCTCTATCCCTTGATTGTATCAGCTTCTTCCCTTGATCATGTTTTGTCTGTGGGTTCTATCCCACATGTATCTTTTTGGCATGCCCATTTGGGCCATATTTCTTTGAAGGGAATGAAAATGCTTTCTGGTTTGCAGTACTTAGCGCCCCTTGATTATGCATGTTTTGATTCATGTGAGCATTGTCTTTATGGCAGGTAGACTAGGTCTACGCATAAGAAGTCTGGTAGGCCACGCATGAGTGAGCCCTTGGCATTGGTACATTCGGATGTCTGTGGGCCCATGCCTTGTCAATCTATGGGTGGTACAAAGTATTTTGTTACGTTTATAGATGATTTTTCACGAAAAGTTTGGGCTTATCCCATTAAGCTGAAATCCGATGTCTTGGGCGTGTTTCAGAGATGGCTTGCATTGGTTGAGAACCAGTCTGGGTATAGGCTAAAACTCCTAAGGACAGATAATGGGGGTGAGTATGTCTCACATGCTTTTGAGAAGTTATATGATGAGAGGGGTATTAAGCATCAGTTGACCATCCCCTACACCCCCCCAGAATGGTTTGGCTGAGCGGATAAATAGAACCATCTAGGAGCGTGTACGCAGTATGCTTAGTCATGCAGGCCTACCACAGAGCTTTTGGACTGAGGCAGTTAGTACAGCTGTGCATGTCATAAACAGATCACCTTCTAGTGGTTTGGATTTCCAAGTTGTAGAGGAGGTATGGACTAGAAAACCTCCCTCTTAGGCGCATCTCCGTATCTTTGGATGTGAGGCATTTTGCCATGTGCCCAGAGACAACAGAAGTAAGCTGGATCCCAAGAGTGTCAAATGTATTTTCCTTGCTTATGGGGATGCAGGTGAGATGGGTTATCGTCTTTGGGATCCGCAGGTGTGGAAAGTCATCTGCAGTCATGATGTAGTCTTCCATGAAGACAAGATGCATAGGCAGCCTGACAGAGTTGTTGAGATCCGCAGGGTCATATTTCAGGAGGAGCCGAGAGCTCCCAGACAGCCAGTTGGACAGCCTACAACTGCAGTAGATGCTCATGGTCAGGGCATTAGACAGGCAGTTGGGCAGGCAACAGAGCCTACCGTGAGACGCTCTACTAGAGACAGACGTCCACCAGATAGATTTCAGCCCTCGATGCATCATGTCTTGGTTATAGATGCAGGAGAGCCTTTCACTTATGATGAGGCTATGTGCAAGGGTGATAGTTACTCTTGGGAGAGGGCTATGTAGTCTGAGATAGACTCCCTACATAAGAATGACACTTGGGATTTGGTTTCCTTGCCTACGGGCAAGAAGGCTTTGCCATGCAAGTGGGTGTACAAGCTAAAAAGTACCCCTGGACACCCCAAGCGGGCATACAAGGCTAGATTGGTAGCAAAGGGTTTTAAGCAGGAGCATGGTGTGGACTTTGATGAGGTCTTTTCTCCTGTAGTTAAGATGACCACCTTAGGCTTAGTCTTGGCTTTGGTTGCTCAGCTTGACTTGGATTTATACCAGATGGATGTCAAGACGGCTTTCTTACATGGGGACTTGCATGATGAGATTTATATGAAGCAGCCTAAGGGCTTTGGAGAACTTGACAGGCACCACCTAGTGTGCAAATTGAAGAAAAGTCTTTATGGCTTGAAACATGCACCTAGGGAGTGGTATCATAATTTTGATGGCTTTATGCAGTCACTAGGCTACAGCTGGAGTGCTATGGATTCGTGTCTTTACACAAAGAAAGCGCGTGATGGTTCTTTATTGATTTTGGTACTCTAAGTGGATGATATGCTGATAGCAGGGAAAGCTCATGATGAGCTAGATGCTCTTAAGGCTCACCTCCAGAAGAGCTTTGAGATGAAAGATATGGAACAAGCCGCTCACATACTTGGTATGCGCATTGGACGTGACAGGCATCAGGGACTCCTTTACTTGTCACAGAGGGAGTACATTCATAAAGTCCTTGAGCGTTTCTGCATGCATGACGTAAAGCCGATTGGCTGTCCATTGCCTTCTTATGTGAAGGTATCGCAGGCTGATTTTCCGCAGACAGATAAGCAGAGGGCCGAGATGGCCAAGATTCCCTATGCATCCGCACTGGGCAGTCTTATGTATGCCATGATAGCCACTCGTCCAGGTATTGCCTTTGCAGTTGGTGTTGTGGCATGCTATATGGCTACACCTAGCAAGAAGCATTGGGATGCCGTGAAGGGTATCATGAGGTACCTGAAGGGCAATGCAAATATGTGCATATGCTATGGCATCTAGGATACAGGAGTCGTGGGGTACAATGACTCTGATTATGCAGGACATGCATATAGTAGGAAGTCCACTTCCGGCTATGTATTCACCTATGTTGGAGGTGTTGTTTCTTGGATGTCCAAGGTGGAGAAATGCACGGCCCTTTCTACTATAGAGGCCGAGTATGTTGCAGCCCTACCCCTACTGAGGCTTGCAAGGAGGCCATTTGGTTGGGTCATTTAATTGCTGACCTTGGTATTGATGCTATCCCTACACTGCATTTGGATTCTATGAGTGATATTCAGTTAGCCAAGAATCCGGTCTTCCATGCAAAGACGAAACACATTGGGGTGAGGTATCACTTCATACGTGGGGTCATTAAGGACAAGTCTGTTGATCTTGTTAAGATCTCGACTAACCAAAATCCTGTAGATCTGCTCATGAAAAGCCTCTCTACACAGTGCTTTTCCTTTATCAAGAGGTTGATGGGCGTGGGATGAGATGGCGTCTTTCCTCATCCTGTTGTACATGTGTACATGTTGTACTATCTTTTTTCTTTTTCTTTTCACTCCTCACTGGGGAAGATTCCCCTTTAAGTGGGAGGTTGTTGGGAGTAAAGGCGCCTCTCTCTAGCCGCCCGTGTATTACTACACTGACAATCATCGCCACTGCACACTGCAGGTGGCGGGCGCCCGTCACCGTCACTTTATTCTTTATTCTTTTAGTGATAGTTTGAATAAAGGAAGGCCCGGTCATACATTATGACTATTGTAGTTCCCATTTCTAGTCTCTCCCTTTCTTAATCTTGCTCTCTCGCCATAGCTCTCGAGTCCAACCTTCAATCCGTCGCTCCCTTTCATTGCCTTCAAGTTAATTCTATGTTGACACTCCCTTGGATCAAATCCTTTCATGTCAGTATACTCCCAATTAAAAATGTCCTAAAATTTTTTGCCTAGATTAATCAACGTCTATTGCTTACAATCTTCCTCAACAAAAATAATTACCTTTATCGATTTGGAATGGGACTTGGTATCCAAATACACTTCTTGAACATCATCTTCAAACACTCTAGCTGACTTACTCATAGTGTGTTCATATTGCAATGTTGCATCAATAATAACTTGCTAACTTGCTCTATCAAAATCCTCCTCTATTTCTTCTCCTTGAGTATCTCCATATCAGTTCCCTTACTCCCCTTAGGGTTACCATTGCTTTCTACAACCAATGTAATATTCTACTGTATGAAGTCATTGTAGTGGTAAACATGCTATTTGCAATTGTAAATCCACTTCTAAAAAAGGTACTACTGAAAACACATTGTATTGAAACAGAATCTTTTCAACATCTACCTCAAAAACCAGTATAATAGTAAGATTAGCTTGTAAAAAGAGTTCCTCTTCATCATATTCAATCTTAGGTAGTGCAACATTTATTATCTGAGAAACCAATGGACAATACTTGGGTTTCAATACCACTTGATTACTGCAGATAACTTAACCTCCTTACCACCATGAGGAATGATTGTCGTATCTAAACCCCAATCCTGCTTCACCTTGGCTAATCTAAACCAAGGTCTTCCAAGTAACATGTTATATGAATCCCCTAAACCCTCCATGTGGAGATGACAAATCTTACCTTGAACTTCAGCCCTGCTACTCGAATAAGTTGATTCTTTAGTATCCCAAACATTAGAAGTCTCCACTGGTTAGTCATATTAACTTGAAATGGTGTTGCCACCAATCCATGTAGTTTGTGTGTCAAATACAACTCTTTAGGTAATATATTAACTCGTGAACTGTGGTCTAATAATACATCATCAAATTTACTACCTAAGTATTCCACTTGAATAGTTGGAACCTTATAATGAACCACCTTTGATTGTGTGGGGATAACTACTTGAGATTCTGACATCTTCCTACTATCAATAGCAAAGTGTTTCCACACTTTTTCTTGATTTAGCATTATCTTTGCTATGAGCTTTTTCTTGAATCCTAGAATCAAATGAAGGATTTCTTCCAAAGTTAACTACAATGAGGAATTAGCTAATGTAGCAAATAATTCATAAGAACCCTAAAACTAATCATATGAACCCAAGCTTTGGTTCTAGTAACTAAACTACATTCATGTTAGCGACATATCTCATTGTTTTTCCTCATACAACAATTGTCTCTCTTGGATCTCATGAAGCGATTCTACAGAATCAGATTGTTTTAGTTGCTTCTTCTTCTGCAACTTTAGAATTTCTTCGGAGGCCACTTTCCTAGCTTTTTTTTAGTCCTCTGAATTGATCTTCTACTTGGGTTTAGCCCTAGTGATGGCTAAAATTGTTGTCTCTTCCAAACAATCTTCCATAACTATACAATTTGAGAAATCCATGCCTACTTATGGCTCTAACCCATGCTTATTTACATTTTAAAAAATCTTACTTGTTGGCACCTCTTTCAAAAAATATTCTTTGACTTGTTGCTCTAGTTTTTGGGTTGTTTCCTAGTCATATGTGACTTTTGTAGGTATCTCAACAAGAACGACTACTGTGGGTGCCGGTGGTTGATGTCCACAAGGTAGTCTTGCGGATTGCATTCCTTATTGCTCTTCGATCTGCATTCCCCTTTCAACCCTATGGCATGCCCATAACTCAAAGTTAGATCCTAATGTATGTCCTTTCCTGCCATAGTAATAGCAAGGCCCTCATTGCCTCTGTTGGGTATTATTCTATAGCATTGGCTACTCCATTGCTTAGATGGCTAACCCTTCTTGCCAAAACCTTTGAATCATTGCTGCTATGCCATCTCAGGTGCAATTTAGTTTACTGATGTCACTAGCAGTTCCATTTTTTGGCTTGCATTCTACACCACTGGGTTGTACCAGCATTCTCTAGCCTCATGGCTCACCTTCTAACATATGCTACATGACTTCACATTCTCCAAAGTATTCATAAATCACATATCCAACAACTATTTCTTTATTTTCTTCTCTAATCTGTTTTCCAAGGTTGTCCTTTCCTCTTTTTCTTTCCCCTTTTTCTTATCCTTAGAGGAATTCTTATCCTTCATGAATTTCTTTTTATGCCTCTTCTAATGCCGTCTACTCTGGTCATCATCTGAGTCGCTTGATTCAATTTCCAACTTAGAACCCAATGAGGTATCCTCTTTATCACTACTATCCCTTGAATCAAAATCATCATAATCGAAGTCTGAGTTATTATTTTCAACTTCTACATCAGCAATTGCTCCTGCAATAGCTTTATCTGACCCCCTAACGAAGTATGAATATTGTAAATCCAAAGAAGGCCTATCTTATTGATTCAACCTTTTCACAAGGTTCTTAAATTTTTGTGCATAGTCCTCGACCATCATGGTCCTTTGCTTGATTTGCTTTAGCTTCTTTAACACTTCTATAGCTATCCTATATTTTCTAAATTTGCTTAGAAAAACATTTTTAAGGCCATCCTATGTAGTACAGTGTCCAACGTCATAGGTAATATACCAATACATGGTCTTACCTTTAAAGGTTGCTACAAACTACTATAATTTCACTTGATTTCCAAAGATATTATTAAAACTACTAGAAACCCACCTTATCATAAACTGCACCACATGACAATCTAGGCCCTCTTTCTTCTTACCCAAAAACTTAAATGCCTTGACCTTAGGATTCATGAGTGGTGGGTTGGGATTCATGGCTCTCAACTTTTTCTTCTTTAATGGAGGCAATGAATAAAAACTAAGAGACTTCTTTGTAGTGATTACTTTACTCATTAATAGCATTGCACTTCCTAACGCCAAATGCTATAATCTTTCCACTACAGAGTCTAGAGGAGTTGAGGTATTTTCCAAATTAGGCACTTCATTTTCACCTTCAAGAGTACTTAGAAGAGATTTAGTAGATGTAGCAAGGGAATGATACATTGTAATAGTACCAGCATAGGTACCAACAAGAGTATTTTCCAAATTAGACACTTCATTTTCACCTTCAAGAGTACTTAGAAGAGATTCAGTAGATGTAGCAGGGGAATGATACATTATAATAGTACCTGCATAGGTACCAACATCCTAAAATCCCCCTTCAAATGATGGAAACTCCTCTTCATCCAGGATGTTGATTCCTCCTACTTCATTGCCATCATTTTACAACAACCCATGCTATTTTCTTGTCAATAACTCTCTTAATTCTTTACATTTTCTTGAGGTCAAGATGACGCTGGATGGATGCAAGTCTTCTCTCTCTCTTTTCTCTGCTTATTTTTCTTTATCTTCTTCTTTTCATCCTTGCTCTTTTTATTATTCTTATTATTCTTCTTCTTCTCCATCTTCTTCTGTTGTTCTTTCTTCTACTTTTCCTTCTACTACTTTTTCATTGAGTTGTCTTTCTTCTTTTCTTTTTTTTCTTCTACTTCTTTTTTAGTGCATCTTGACAACATAGAGATTAGAGAGTTTAATAATTGAATTTAAACTTGATGGTACAATTAAAAAGAGTAAGGTAGAAGAAATTTAACACTGTAACCTATGCACTCATGTGCCTTTAATGCTCGGGGGGCTCACTATATGTATATTCTCTATATAATGTGCATTCATGGCCTATTTCACTACAAGATATAGGCCTTATACCGATGTTAAAAGCGAAAAAAATGTCAATAACAAAATTTTCTCCCATCGTTGTAAAAAGCATCCTTATTGGCGATGCCATAGAACAGTCGGTATCAGCGTTGTTATTTGCGTCGGTATTAGCATCGCAAATGCAACACTAATACCAACGCAATTAACGACACTAATACGCGACTTGATACCGACGTAAATAATGACACTGATATCGACACTCTATGATGCTAATAACGACGCCAATAATGACGCGTGCAGGTAAATTTGCGACGCTAATAGTGACGGTAACATGGGAAAAAAAATTTGTGGCAGGGCATCTTGGGCCATACAAAATAGTTACTGCACTGTGTACAATGCTCATGTAAACAAAAACAAAGTATATTGAAATCATAACACTGATACATGAAATAAATACATGATCTCATAATGAAAGCGACGGGTACAATCATGACAAGATATCACTACTACATAGAAAATGTCTACACAGATCAGGCGACCAAAAAAGAAGGGTGTATGAGCTCCAGGGACCCAAGGGTGACCTACATATCCTCACCATCTGAAAGCTCGTCCCGTCGCAAAGGAGCATCGAACGAACTCTGCAAAAAAAGAAACAACAACACATCAATCCACAATACAATAATGCATTCTAATTAAACATGGTAACTACGGACAAGAAAGATGAGTGACTTATAGGGCCGCTGCGTCTATACAATCGGTCGATCGATGCAGTGAGACCGTGCCTCTCTACATATCAAGTCTCAAGGCCGGTCGGATCCCGATTTTTAATGGAGTGCTACAAAGAAAATAAAATACTAACTGTTAGAAACATGATTGTCAGTACAAAGGATATTGCAAAAAAATAAGCAAGCAAACCAAAAGAAAAACTTACAAAGTCCTCTAGATATGTCTTGAGGCTGCCACTCCTAAGATGATGGACCACTCTGGCCTCTAGTCGTGCCCTCGCCGCCTCGCACTGTTGACTCCAACGTCCTAGAGAATCTATAGCCTCCTCCCTTAGTCGATGCCAGTCGTCCACGTCTAGCCACTCGGGCTTTGCAACCCCATTCTTGCCTTGCGTGGATCGGATCGTCTCTGTGACATATATGCACGCATGCAGTCCATCATCGAGCCCGTAGAAAATCTATCTGCTGAGGCTGGAAAAACTTGTTGGCACAACTCTCTCATGCAAGCCATCACCCTCCTCCTCTCATCATTCATGATGATGGCTCCTCACCTATCATCGACAAGATAGGCATATCCCCCTGGGGTATGCCTAAGATGGGTCCTCTCCCACCTGTGTCCATGCTCCTGGGCATATCCAGGAGACCATTGTACATCCGGTGTACCGATCGGGGTAATATTTATCAGAGTAGCACCCATAGGGGTGCCACCTATAGACGGTTGAGGAAAAGCTAGAGTAACTAGAGTAGACTTCCCCACGGCTGAGGAAAAGCTGGAGTAACTAGAGTAGACGTCACCACGAGACGGAGATACCGCGTCCATGCCTCCACAGCATCCACCTGAGCCATGTTCCCTGGAACCGCCATAAGAGCGAGGAGTCGCATTTGTATCCCGTGCCAACCACGGGCTCACTACCTCTGTATCTCTACAACATCCCCCTGACCCTAAAGCACTCCCTCCCTCTGGCCCAAATCTGGAGTGTCGACCTCATCTGCTTGAAGTTGAAGCAACTGATCGCGCCAAAGTAGATCTAGTAGATGGCCTGACGATGTCCGAGATAGCTCGTGGTCTGCCATGTCTCTGAATCTCGCGATCTGATCTAGAGATATATGTGTAAAGATATCTTGAAACTCCTCATCGATCATCCCTCGCCTCATCTTGAAAATGTCACCTGCACGGATAAAAATTGATGTTAGCATAATCACTTTAAATCATATAAAGCACGGTAATATAAATCCTAAAAAAATAATCCCACTTAAAATGCATATCTTATGTACCCTTATAAGCGATTAGTCAATGAATTGAGTAAGTGGATGCTCCAAGTATAAAGTATCCTATGGTCCCATCTCAATCTCGTGACACAACTTCGCATACACTAGAAGGTCGATAGACATGTCACCACAAAAGGATGAGTCCGCCTCGTTCTCAAAGAATTCTTGTGGACTCCTATATTTTCATCATTGTTAGCCGATGCTAGCTCCTCTACATGCTCCAAGCTTTCAGTGGCCTCCACCCCTTGCAATATCGACCCCTCTATTTGCATATTGTCCTCATCTATGCTCAGAACATCGCTTTGATCATATACTCTCACACTTCGGGGAGCTGAAGGTATAACATACCACCATCGATGTTGCCGGGGATTTGGATAGAAGATTACATGTTCACAAACACGTACAAGAGATATTAAACTATTGTGACATGTACCATGTCGTAATATAATTAACAAACAAATGAGTTCGTGCACCTGTTCACAATGGGCCGGCAACACAAAGGTGTCGCACAAATCCATCCATTTTTTTTTGAAATCTATTTCGAGAAATCCAAATGGACCTTGTCGAACTGTTGCTCCAACTCCTTCAAGTATCACTTTGAACCACTGCACATCAAATAGTATCATGGAGAAGCTACAGTAATCCACCATAACATATACTTTGCAAGTTTCCAAAATACTCCATCTCATCTATAATCGTGTTTGGATCCGTTTCTCGTCGTCGGCTCTCCTGCTCAAACCTTCCTATGATACGACAGTCCATTGTGGAGCGCATTTTGTGAATACGCTTCACGCGAAAATGCCGTTCGCGTGACCATGCTGCACTATATATTTTGTACTGTACATTGAAACACTCAAATTATTTATCGCATATAAAATATATATACGACAAATACTAAACACATCATTAGCTTTGGACTACATCCCCTCGAGAATTCCCACTCCTCCATTGAGACCTCTGCCCCTTCGCGAGACGTTGCGGTCAAAGCTCCATGCAACGATGGCGCGTACTACGTCGAAATTCAGATCGCACTTCCTCTTGATCTTGCCTAGCGATCTTATACTTGGTGAGCCACTCTCCATAGAGTCATGGTGCAACATACAAAAGCAATTCACCTTCTCCTCCATTGCAACATCCATTCTTTTTTCTACCCCATTCCCAACCACCACATCTCTGGTCAGTCTATCATCGTCCTTCAACGACCATAGCATTTTGTTGTCTGGATCCATAGTTGGTAGCCATTGTGAAATATGAACTAGCGCCTCAAAAACCAACCAACCTTCAGCCATGCTACCTTCTGGCCAAGCTCATTGTCGTACAAAGCCTTTCTTCAGGGTTTTCATGAAAAACTCCAAGAAGAACATCCATCTCATATGGATAGGTCCAGCAATCTCTACTTCATCTACAAGATGCACAAGAACGTGGATTTGTATCGTGAGCATACTGGTATGGAAGGTATTTCTCAAAGAGACAGACCGTCTCCACTGCTCCCCGCCTTGCAGATTAAATAGAGGATGTCGTAATCTCCTTCTATGAGATCCATTGTACCAAAGTCGACAACCTGTAAATGGTCCTACGTATTTCTGGAGTAAGGTATCCTACGATCGCTATTGGTAGTACAAACTGCCATAAATGAGAAAGCATTATGAACAATTGCTACACTCCAAATAGTAAAATACGCACACTAATTACAATCCATTCGTGGTACAAACCTAACATATATTATGTCAATCATGGGATTTTAGCCCTGATAATTGGTCCTCTTTAGAAAATGCGAACCTAAGAGAATGCATCATACGTGTCAGAGTGCACATAGACTTGACTACTTGCTTCACAATGTACTCTTCTTTAGTGAACAAAACCCAAGGAGCGCGAGGTAGCTGCATGCGACCATCAGCACTCGACTGCGGCCAAAGCGCCTCCATCTTTCCTACCTCCTTCAAATCCATTTGTACCCCTATAGTGTCTCTCTTTTCTATGATGTGGTCCCATAGCAAGCTGCCCACATTCTGGAAAATATGCATGGGATCCACAAGTGGTTGACCTGTAAGTGGGTCAAATATGGCAACTTGTAGAAAACTCAGAACCGCTGCATTGCGTTTGGATGTGACTCCACATGGACCATTTTCAGCTTGTACCAGTTTACGGCATTCATACGTGTTGGAACTCGTCCAAGAAAACCTTCCCTGAGTTCATGACTCTCTGGCAAGAAAGCGGCGTGCCCTTGATATACCATCCTCTTCATGGTTTGTGACCTTCGGGAGTCTAACTTTGGCCTGTACAATAGACATGCATGATAAGCTGAGGTAACCAAACCTGTTCCAACACCATGACCCAGTGAATACAAGTTTGAACAAGATAAAATATAGATATTACCAATGAGAAAGGAATCCTATTTACCTGAGCACTCTCTGAATCCCAGAAAGTCATGCATCATCCACATGAGAACGGCTCGAATATTGGTGGATCGTCGACCATCGCGATTGTTTATATCTTGCACAGTGAACCCCTCCTCCCACAAAATCTTAAGCTTATCGACTAATGGATGAAGATACATGTCCATATTTTTAACTTTGTAGCGGCCAGGGACGAGTATGCTAAGGATGAGATGTCCTTTCTTTGTAGAAAGCCATGGAGGGATATTGTAGTTGACAAGGACTATAGGACACACACTGTAAGAAGTTGAGCGCAGACCGAATGGGTTCATGCCATCCATTACAAGACCAAGCCGAAGATTCCTTAGCTCTCTCGGGCAAAGCCTGGGAAGGTAGAGTCAATGTGGCTCCATGCGCCTGAATTCGCTAATAATCGTTGAACTCCATCTGTGGACCTATTCTGCGCATGACACGTTGTCAAGCTCGCCATGCCGGATATACGAAACATGTGGTTAATGCGCGGGATAAGCGAAAAGTGTCTGAGAACTTTTTGAGGGAGGGTTTGGCTTTGCAAGTCTTGTCGATACCTGTGAGCACCACACTTTGGACATGTCTCCATAGTCTCGTATTCTCCTCGAAATAGTATGCAATCGTCGATACATGCATGGATGTTGTTGTAGTCCATGCCAAGCTTTGGTAAAACATGTTGTGCATCATCACGAGACTTAGGCATGGTATTTGTAGGTGGTAATATATGATATTTCAATAACTTGAAATGGTAATGTATGATATTTCAATAATTAATAAAAAATCATAAAACAACTTGAAAAAGCACAAGTATTTTTAATAATAGTGCCAAAAAGAAATCAATGAAGCGTACGTATAAGATACTTGAACAACTCGGTCACACTCGCATTGCTCCACTCGTATTTTGCTTGCACACTTAAGAGTGCAAGTAGTGTCTTTAGGCGAGATACTCGGCACCCATCATATAATGGTATGGATGCTTCCTCTCTAGCGGATCAAAAGTCTCAACATCCATGGGAATCAATGCATCGATCATTGCTTCCATCCTAGGCTCCAAGATTATTGGTAGGTCTGGAAGGCCGGCTATCTTTTTTGGCATTGACGGTATAGATTGGGTAGTGCCTTGCAAGTGGTAGATTGGATTATGCAATCCATCCATCACATACCCACAAACTCTTCTAATTGGCCGCAAAGGGTACACACCTCCTTGGGACGAGACGTCACCTCCTTGGATAGAAAATTTGCCAGCCACACCCAATCTTTTTGTATATGGTATTCAATTAGCTTGCGAGTACAATGCATGATTGATATTAGCTTTTCTTACCATTTGCTAAAAATCCGCAATCGTCTGATCAATGATCTCAGATTGAAACTTGACGAATCGTCGTACATGTTCTATAGACAATCAATGTTTTCATCTAATTTCCAACTTGCATTGAGAGTAAGGACATAGGACACGCTAGTTAAGATACACCTCACGATCTTGAACAATAGGACCTTTATCGTTTTCCATTTTGTCTACGTTACGACGAATAATTTTTTTTTGTTATCATTCTTTTTTTCCTTCTTAAATTGTTCTCCTCTCCTTCCATCTCTCTCTCTTTTTCTCTTTCTTTATTATGATGTATGTATTTCCTCTCCCTCTCTCTCGTTCCTTCTTCTTTTTTCTCTTCCTTCCCCTCTCTCATTTTTTTAAACGATCACGGCTACGACTACGATAAAGACCACGACCATGACTATGACTACGTCCATGACCACAACCACGACCATGACCACAACCACGACTACTACCATTACCACGACTAGGACCACAACCATGACCAAGACCACGACTACGACTACGACGATCACGACCATGACCACGACTACGACCACAACCACGACTACGACCATGACCACAACCACAACCACAACTACGACTACAACAACCATGACCACGACTACGACCATGACCATGACCACGACCACAACCACAACCACGACCACGACCATGACTACGACTACAACTACAACCATAAATACGACTACGACCACGACCACAACCATGACCACGACTATGACTACGACTACTTATATAGAGGTGAAGAGAGAGACAAGAGTTAGGGAGAGAGTAAAGTTAGAGAAGAAGAGGAGAGAAGTGAGAGAGGTAGAAAAAGAAAGAGAGATAGAGAGAGAAAAGAGATAGGGAAAGAGAGAAGGATTTAGGGAGAGTATAGAAAGAGAGAAAGAGGGAAGATTGAGGGAGAGAGAAAGGTTGAGAGAAGAGAGAAGAGAAAGAGAGAGAGATGTGACTAGAGCATTTAACACCCATAGTCAACACACTGTGGAAAACACAAGCACAAATTGACATTGAATTATGGCAATAAAATCCAACACAAAACAATATCTATAATACTCGAGGTAGGATTTCAAAGTCTTACTGATTTCAATCGGTCATGGATGCCATACTATGGGTAGGTTGCACTCACTAAGAATAGAATTGGCGATTCACCTCATCTTCTCTCCATCATCAATAGAATTCTCCTTTACCATTTACAACTCACCCACCTTCTCTCCACACTATTGCACACTACAATCTCTATGAGGGCATGAGATTGGGATCTCCACAAATACCAAAGCATGATCTCTAGCTTGATGGTTGCATATATACTACTACTACTTATGGAATAAACCTTAAAATAGTTATTATGCGCAAATATATGCTTGTTAGAGCAAAAATTTATTCCTAAGACTATTTTAAGGAAGAAATAGGGTTAATGATAAAAGAGTATCCTTCCTTGCAAGTGATTTTATATTATATTTTTAAATTAAAATTGATAGTTGAAGATGAGTTTCCTAAGAGATCTTGTGGTGATGCTATTTTAGTTTTTGCAAAGCATATGAATGATGCTGTTTTAGTTTTTTGTATTTGTCTTTTTAAGAAGAGATTGATTTTTGTGGAATATCCAAAGTTATTTTTGGATTTACGTTATAAAAATTGAATATTTTTCTAACTGATAGACTGATTACCTTCTTTGTATACTTGTCTGGTGGAGGCTAGGACAAGCCCCATGTATGAGAGGTCTCTTTGTAGGAAAAACATTATGCTAAGAGGCACAAGTGTGCTAGGGTTCTCTAGCCATATATCCCTTAGGTTTTTTGAGGACTGGCCTAACCCCTATGAGCCTAGGATGAGCTTATTGTAAGGTCTTATTTCCTTTTCTCTCTTTCTCTCCCTCTCTCATTTCCTCTCCCTCCCTCACCCTTACCCTCTCTTTCTCTCTTTTCCTATTAGGTTTAATGATTTTTCTCTCTTTTTCTCTCTCCTCTCCCTCTCTTTTTTTCTCTCTCCTCTCCCTCTCTCATTTCCTTTTCTCTCTTTCTCTCCCTCTCTCATTTCCTCTCCCTCCCTGTAATGTGTCTACTTGTATTTTTCAGGACACGTCTTAGCAGTCCATCGGAAAGGATGTCTAGAAAGCTCCGCTCGGCACTCCCATGGAATGTTACGGGGTTTGCAATCTAGGGCTTTCCGCGTCTACCACGTAGCAGAAGTATTCCGGCCGTTCCCACTTAGAATTGACCTGAACTAGGATTTTCCTTATTGGTCATTTCCTAACAGCAACTAGCGTCGAACCCAAGTGAACTACTTTACGCAGAAACTCCAGGTTCGAAGCGGATTCATGCTGCACTTGGTTCAAGGAGAATGGGAAATGAGAGGGATGCAAAGCTCAACCTCTCTGCCATAAGGTATCATCCCATTCCGTTCCCCTAAAATAGCGTAAATCGAGTTCAATCATAACTCTAGGTCAACGCTTTTGTTGTTCGTATTCTTTGACGATCTTCCTACTGTCCATTGTGATTTGAGAAAAGTTATCGGCCAACCGGGACCACCCATCTATAGGACGGACCTATGGCCCATCCTCCGCACTTTCCTCGGGTTTTTTTAGTTATTTAATTACCTAACACATTAGTTGGACATGTAACAATCAGCTTCTTTAATTAACCTGTTAGGCACTGGTTCTTTCACATAATCTTATCACTTGACATAGAAAAACAATATCAGAAAAGTTCCTTATTAACAGGTTATCATATTTATCTTTGAAATACAAAGAGTCCAGCCCGTAGGCTTATCCACAATTCGCGCGAAGGCTATCCAACAATCCACAGGGATCACTAATCCAAGTTTCCGCCCGTAGACTAGTATGCAGGCCTCAAGATCCAATCCCCAGTCACATTAGCCTCTTGTGCAAGGCTTGGAAGGCGAGGGATTTACGGCCAGAGCCCACCTTGGCACCCAAGCGTCCTCCTGATCCAAGTAGTGCTCAATGGAGAGACCTCTTGTGGTGGGTTCGGTCCACTTGCTTGGCGCGGTTAACAACCCCCTTGGTTAGGGCCAGACAGGCAGTCGGGGGTAACTGAAGCTGCCTCTCCCTTCAGGCCTTCAACCTGAAGTATAGATATCCATTTATCTTTTAATTCATTGATCAAAAAAAGTTAAACAGTGCTCTAGAATCTGTAGCAAGCACAAACATTTCCATTGATCGTTTATGTTGGAAAACTGCTAAGGAATGAATCCTTACTTTCGAATCCAACCAACACTCGATCAGGGATGACTTGCAACTTGGCAAGATTCCCTATATCCTGGGTTAGGGCATACCCTATTAACACGACTTGGTCAAACCTTAAGTTCATCAGTTATTTCAGTTTATCGGCTTGTCTTTAGTTTCAATCAATTTTCCTTACTCAAGAAGGATACTAAATTAGGATGATTATTCATCCTCGTGCAAGATAACTTGCGTAAGGACCTGCCAACTTCAATGTAAGAACTTGGCCATTCCCTTGTGATCCAATCGCAATATCATATGACTCCGCACTTGTGGTGCAAGTGTCGCATCGAACTATGAGATAATGGAGTCACGAAACAAATTGTTTCAGGTTACTAGGCTGATGTCGTTAGACCTAGGGTTTCCAAGTTTCATCTTGTAAGATTTTTAGGGAAAAACCCTAGCTCACTTTCTAATTACATTTTCACTATCCCTACATTCAGTGAATGTGGGCAAGTATTTAAGGTATAGGAATAACAGTTTTAACAATACGTACGATTAGTTCACAAATTAAATTCCCTAGTGAATTCTTTGGAATTCAACTTTTTCTAAATGAGTACTCTGCAGTTTAGGTGTTTTAGGTTTATACCAATTTGGTTAACTCTAGAAGATAATTTCGAGATTACTTCCACATGATTCGTTGTATATGCATAAAGAGATTTTTTTTTTCAACCCTAACTTATCGATTCGAGGTCAGGCATAGGTTAGGTTAATTTCAGATAATCTTTCCTTTACTTTGCAAACAAAATTCATGCTAAATAAGCAACCTTTTACTTGATAATTTATGCAGTTGACAAACGATAATTTCATAGAGTTTATGCATCGTAAGAATCATTTATGCTTTGCACTTTCCATGATGATTCATTGCGAAGAGGATATGGGTTAATAGTGCGATACGTAGTTTATACATCTAGGCTTAAATGAAGTATACTATTTTAATGGACAATAATCTAGTTTATAATTCACTTCAATGCATAAAGCTATTTGCTAGAAATGTGTTTATACTTTCTTTAATCTGCATGTTTCAATAAAAGTATTAATGACTAAGTTCCTTTGTTGTGAACATCTAGGAAAAAATATATCCTATATCCAACAATTAACCTTGCATGATTGAATTTCAACATTTAGAAATTAGGAAGGAAAACGTGGGATTGGGGTGAGATGTCCATGTGGATGCCCGGAGATGACCCTCCCATGGCTGCGCCTTGGGCTTTCTTAGGAGGCATCGCAATTGTAGTCTTTCGGATGTGGAAGAAGCTTTACAACTCCTTTTTGGAATTCCACTGTCGCTCCCTTACACCGTCCGTCGAAAGTAGTTTTAGAAGGCTCCCTCGAGGCTTTTTGAGTGGAAAAGAAAGGTGTCAAATGACCCTTAATGTTCCTCTTTCTTTTACGTGTGGGAAAAGAAACAAGATGCAGGAGAGTTCCAAGGGTATTTTTGCATGGCCTAAGGGTGATTTTAACAAAACATGGGGGAAAAAGGAAAGTTTATTTGGAGTAACCTTTTATGGGGGAAAAACCCTAAGGGGGGAAACTCCAATGAAAAAGTAACCTTAAAGGTTATAAGTAAGGGTGTAAGGACCCTTAGGCAAGTTTGGAGGAAAGGGTTTCAAGACCACAAGGGAAGGGCTGAAGGGGGTTTTCGATAGGGGGTTTCAAGGGGAGAAAAGGGAGTTTGTGAAACCTAAGGGGGAATTTTAGGGGGGTACCTTCAAAGCCCAAGGAAAGGGGCTTAAGAGAGATTTAAAAGCATGGGGGGGGGATGATTTCGAGGCCAATGAGAAAGGGGCTGAAGGAAAATTAAAAACATAGGGGGGTGAGTGCCAACTATGGGAAGGGGCATATAATACTTTAACATGGGGGAGGGGGGGGAAGGGGGGTGAAAGGGGGCTTATCTAGCCCTTTAGAAGCTTCCCCCCCAGGAAGCTTCTAAAGCTTCCACCACATGGGAGGGGGAAGCTTCAATGGCCACTTCGACGACCAATGAAGGCGGCAGATGGCCTGGTTGTGGTGGCGTTTTGTCACTCCTCTCACGGCGAGCATGCGACAACACTCTCTCTTGTCCTTCTTCACTCTCTCTCGACTGCACCATAGGGTATTGTGGCGGCCCTCACTTCCTCATTCGTCCTCCTCCAAGCGACAGCAGCCCTGGGTTTAAATAGGGGAGGGGAGGGGATCCTCCCTCTCCTTCGTGTCAATTGGCATGGCATTAAGGCTGAGCAAGCTCCAACGAGGAGCTTGCTGGACCTTCTATTCCCTTGTCCCCCTCTAGCACGACCATCGCCAACGGGAGATAAGCAAAAAAATTTACCATTAACCTTAATAAATTTTCAAAATGCTACATCATTATCCCATTACCTAAAAAGGAGGTTCATGTGTGAATTTCAGTATTTGATATATTACATTCTCTCCCCCTTAGAGGAATCGAGATGTCCTCATCTCGAGATAAACTGGGGATATTGATGGTTGAGTGTGCCTTCATCTATCCAAGTGGCATCCTCTTCGGGATAATCTTTCCATTGGACGAGGCATTCTCTCAAGGTTCTGGATCTTAATTGTCTCTCCCTAATGTCTAAGATCCTGTCAAGCCTTAGTTCAAGGACTCCTTGACTGGGCATTACAACTTGTTGGTCATCGAGTACATGGTTAGGATTAGGTACATATTTAGGCTGATATGGAATACATTGTGAACCTTTAGGTTCTCACGGAGTTGCAATTTATAAGCATTAGGTCCTAGGCATTTGAGGATTTTGTACAGTCCACAATACCTTGGACTTAGCTTCTTGCAATCTCCTAAGGATAGGGAAATCTTTTTAGGGAGTATGCGAATGAAGACCATGTCTCCTTCTTCGAAGACTCTATCTTGACGTTTCAAATCCCCGTATGCCTTTTGTCTATCCTTGGCAGCTTGGATATCCTGTCTTATTGACTTTATTTGGTCATCCACCTCTTCCAACATCTGCCTTGAAGCTTCAACCCTTAAGGTTGGATGTGAAAAGTTTAGGGGACTTCGACAGTCATGACCATACAATGCTTGGAAAGGGGTCATCTGAATGCTTTGCTGGTAAGGAGCATTGTAGGAAAATTCAACTAAAGGCAAATATTGAATCCACCTCTTCAGCTCACCATAGCAATATGCCGTAAGCATGTCTTCCATGACTTGATTGACTCGCTCTGTTTGGCCATCCGTTTGGGGATGGTAAGCGGTGCTAAAGCAGAGTTGAGTCTCAATAGCTTCAAAGATAGCTCTCTAGAAGTGTGATGTGAAGAGAGAATCACTATCACTAATGATTATTCTGGGTAACCCATGTAGCTTGAATATCTCCTTGATAAACAATCTTGCAATGTTTGAGGCTTTATAGTTTGTCTTTACTGGAATAAGGTGTGCAACCTTAGTAAGCATGTCAACCACAACCATGATAGAGTTGTATCCTCCCTGGACTTGGGGTAGGCCTACAACAAAACCCATACTGATGAATTCCCATTTCATTTGGGGAATGTCAAGCGGTTGCAGTTTCCCTTGCATCTTGACATGTTCGGCTTTGATACGTTGACAAGACAAACACTCGGTGACATATTTGAGAACGTCACCTTTGAGCCTCTCCCAATGGTAGCTCTTCCTAACTGCATTCAGAGTCTTGGCATAGCCACGATGTCCTGTGAAAGGGGAATCATGAGCTTCCTACAATATCTTCTGCTTAAGTGACTGGCTTGCTAGTATACACAGCCTTGTTCTATAGTAGACAAGCCCACTATTGATAGAAAATTCATTATACTTAGCATGTAGCTTATGTGACCTCATTGTCTCAAGGACAATCTGAAGTTGGGGTTCATGATCTTCTTCCTGTTTAGAATAGACTAAAGTGTCGTCGAAGAAGACAAGCACGAAATCATCAAGATATGGCCTAAAGTTATCCTGCATTAACCTGTTGAAGGTGGCATGTGCATTCGTAAGTCCGAACGACATAACTAGGAACTCAAAGTGCCCATATCTTGTATTGAAGGCCGTCTTTGGGATATTTTCTTCCTTGATCCTTATTTGATAGTAACCCGACCTGAGATCAATCTTGGAGAAGATCTTTGCACCCTGAAGGTGATCAAGAAGCTCATCTATTCTGGGAATAGGGTACTTGTTCTTGACCGTTGATTGATTCAATCCTCGGTAATCAATACATAGTCGAAGTGTCCCATCTTTCTTTTTCTGGAATAGTACTGGAGCTCCCCTTGGTGAACTGCTAGGCCAGATGTAGCCCTGATCTAGTAGTTTCTTGAGTTGTTCCTTCAACTCAATTGCTTCTGGTATGGACATTCTATAAGGTCTCTTTGCAATTGGTGCAGCTCCTGGTACTAACTTAATCTCATGATCCACTTTTCTTTGAGGTGGTAGTTCTGTCAACTCTTCAGGGAATACATCCGCATATTCCTTTAGCCAAGAAGGTCCTTCATTAGACTCTTGCTTCTGATCTAACTTGTTGAGTTTGATCAAGTAGACAGGTAATCCTTTTCTGACTCCTTTTATGATCCAAGGTACTTTGGTCAATTGGATTCTTGGCACTCCAGCCTCACCTTGAGTTGTGACTAATTCCCTTTCAGAGTTTCAAAAGGAAACTTGACCCTTTCCACAATGAATGTGGGTGTCATTAGGCTTAAGCCAATCCATTCCGAGTAGACACTCGTGGATACCTAAGTTCATGACTCTGAATTTGACCGAAGTCTTCTTTCCTCCCAGAAAGAATTCCACCTTAGCAGATTGCTTGGTACAAGTAACCTCACGACCATTTGCCAATTCCACAAGCAAGGTAGGTGCTTCTACTGTGGCTATTCCTAATCTTTTTGCACATGTTGGTGAGATAAAGGAATGAGTGATGCCACAATCAATCAAGGTCTTGAAACTTTTACCTTGATAGTCCGACGGTGTCTCAATCACCGAAAACTGGCGATTCGGCCCCTTCTTGTTTAGAGCAGCATGGACTGTCGTGCTTTTAAATTCTGCTCCCATGGTCCAATCTTCTTCTTCTTCGCACATTTGCCTATTGGCAATGCATGCGGTTCTTCCTCTGCCTCGGGTAGCGGCTCCTTGACCACGCCCCATTCCTTGGAAAGGCGCTTGGCGATGTCCTCCACCAAGCTTGGAACATTGCCTCTTGAAGTGACCGGGTTCGTTGCAGTGGAAACAACGGAGGTTTTGGCCCATTGCTTTGAGTAGGAACAAAGTTGTTGACATTATTAGTCCTTGCTTTCTTGCTTTGTCCCTGATTATAACCTTGAACTCTCTTCATTTGAGGTCTGAATGCTCCTCTGTTCGGGTCATTATAAGTCCAAGCTTTGTTACCCCTTGGTCTAGTCTGCACCTCCTGAAATATAGGCGCCGCTTGAATGATGCATCCTGAAGATCTGATGGATGCATAGATTCAAGACGGGTATTTACTGGTGGATTTAAATCCGCACAAAATTTGGACACCTGCTGTGTCATGTCCATGTGCGGCGCATACTTTAAAAGTGAGACGAATTTAGAGTAGTATGCGTCAAGAGTGAGTCCCAGTTGTTTTAGCTCGTAGAACTCATTCATTTTCTACGTGCGATATGCAGGTGGTAAGTATCTTCCTTGCACGGCTTTCTTCAGCTTCTCCCAGGTAACAGATCCCTCTGGGATCCCTTGATCCCTGCACCATTGCTTCCATCAAAGCATGGCTTCACCAGTGAGCTTTAACTTGGTGAGCATAGCCTGATTGGTAGGTGCAGTACCGGCTACTTCAAAGTAATCCTCCATGGATTCAATCCAAATTTTAGCATTGGCTTGGATGAATCTGCCTCTCCCATCAAACTCGGGTGGCTTAATATGCTTGAGAAGGATTTTCTTCTCCTAGATTACAGCAGTACTTGATGTAGGAGGCAAACTAGGAGCCTGTACCTGGGGTTGTGCCTGGAGAAAGGTTTGTTAACGTTAATATACGATAATCGTTATTGATTTATATTACATCTTCAATTCTGCTATTATGTAAGCAAGGTAGCTACTTAACTTTTTATCAATTCTCATGCACCATCAAACATTGATAAAAAGAAGTCTTATTTGTATTTATATGGGCATAGCCCTTTTGAATACAACATTTCTTGCGATGATAAGCCAACTGTTACATTTAGTTTTGGGAGAACAACATTGTATTACATTTATCTACAGGAACTGTATAATAGTATGGTTTCGAGTCATGGATCTTCAGGAGTCAGTAAATCATTGGAAGTTCAGGGTATCCTTTTCTTTGGAACCCATTCTTTTCATGGCGCCCTAACACTTTAATCTTGTCGGCGAGGATTACACGGGTTACTTCCTCATATACATATGAGTTCATCTCAACCCTCTGACCTCGAATATGTAAAGTTGAGTTTATGAACAGCTTCATGACTTTCAGGTCTTCCAACCACTTGATCCTCTTTAGGTTGGTTTGTAGGTAAGCAAACCGATAGGCAGCTATATAGTAGATTCCTAAGGCACCCGTCCATCTTCATTCCATGTACAAAGGTGATGAATTATAGATTTGCTCCAGGATGTTCATCATCTCAACTCTTTTTCTATAGTGCGGAGAATGCATAATGCATTGCAGTCATAAACATGACTCGAAATACCAAGAACTTGTTCCACACTTCGTAATTCTGCAGGACAACATTGAAGGTAAGGAAATGTTTGGAACATCAATATTTTCTTTACTTCAACTTATTAAGATTTCATAAAAACAATTCCGTAGTTGGTCACTCTGATACCAACTCTAACGTGTCCACTTGTATTTTTCAAGACACGTCTTACCAGTCCATCGGAAAGGATGTCTAGAAAGCTCTGCCCGGCACTCCCATGGAATGTTACGGGATTTGCGATCTAGGGCTTTCCGTGTCTGCCACATAGCGGAAGTATTCTGGCTCTTCCCACTTAGGATCGACCTGAATTAGGGTTTTCCTTATTGGTCATTTCCTAACAGCAACTAGCGTCGGACCCAAGCGAACTACTTTACGCAAAAACGCAAGGTCCGAAGCGGATTCATGTTGCACTTGGTTCAAGGAAAATGGGGAACGAGAGGGATGCAAAGCTCAATCTCTCTACCATAAGGCATAGTTCCATTCCATTCCCCTAAAACAACGTAAATCGGGTTCAATCATAACTCTATGTCAACGCTTTTGTTGTTCTATTCTTTGACAATCTTCCTGCTGTCCATCATGATTTGAGAAAAGTTCCCGGCCAACCAGGACCACCCATCCATAGAACAGACCTATGGCCCATCCTGCGCACTTTCCTTGGGTTTTCTTAGTTATTTAATTACCTAACACATTAGTTGGACATGTAACAATCAGCTTCTTTAATTAATCCGTTAGACACTGGTTCTTTCACATTATCTTATTACTTGACATAGAAAAACAATATCAGACAAGTTCCTTATTAACAGGTTATCATATTTATCTTTGAAATACAAAGAGTCCAGCCCGTAGACTTATCCATAATCCGCCCAAAGGCTCTCCAGCAATCCACAGGGATCACTAATCCAAGTTTCCATCCGTAGACTAGTATGCAGGCCTCGAGATCCAATCCCAAGTCACGTAAGCCTCTTGTGTAGGGCCCGAAATGCGAGGGATTTATGGCCAGAGCCTCCCCTGGCACCCAAGAATCCTCTTGCTCCAAGTAGCACTCAAACGAGAGACCTCTTGCGATGGGTTCAGACAAGTTCCTTATTAACAGGTTATCATATTTATCTTTGAAATACAAAGAGTCCAGCCCGTAGACTTATCCATAATCCGCCCAAAGGCTCTCCAGCAATCCACAGGGATCACTAATCCAAGTTTCCATCCGTAGACTAGTATGCAGGCCTCGAGATCCAATCCCAAGTCACGTAAGCCTCTTGTGTAGGGCCCGAAATGCGAGGGATTTATGGCTAGAGCCTCCCCTGGCACCCAAGAATCCTCTTGCTCCAAGTAGCACTCAAACGAGAGACCTCTTGCGATGGGTTCGGTCCACTTGCCCGGTGTGGTTAATAACCCCCTTGGTTAGGGCCAGGCAGGCAATCGAAGGTAACTGAAGCTGCCTCTCCCTTCAGGCCTTCAACCTGAAGTATAGATATCCATTTATCTTTTAATTCATTGATCAAACAAAGTCAAACAGTGCTCTAGAATCTGTAGCAAGCACAAACATTTCCATTGATCGTTTTTGTTAGCAAACTGCTAAGGAATGAATCCTTCCTCACGAATGCAACCAGCACTAGATTCGAGATGACTTGCAACTTGGCAAGATCCCCTATATCCTGGGTTAGGGTGTACCCTATTAACCCGAGTTGGTCAAACTTTAAGTTCATTAGTTATTTCAGTTTATCAGCTGGTCTTTAGTTTCAATTAATTTTCCTTACTCAAGAAGGATACTAAATTAGGATGATTATTCATCCTCGTGCAAGATAACTTGCGTAAGGACATGCCAACTTCATTGCGAGAACTTGGCAATTCCCTTGTGATCCAATCGCAATATCATATGACTCCGCACTTGTTGCGCAAATGTCGCATCAAACTATGAGATAATGGAGTCGTGAAACAATCTGTTTCAGGTTACTAGGCTGATGTCGTTAGACCTAGGGTTTCCAAGTTTCATCTTGTAAGATTTTTAGGGACAAACCCTAGCTCACTTTCCAATCACATTTTCATTGTCCCTACATTCAGTGAATGTGGGCAAGTATTTAAGGTATAGGAATAACAGTTTTAGCAATACATACGATTAGTTCACGTATTAAATTCCCTAGTGATTTCTTTGGAATTCAAGTTTTTCTAAACGAGTACTCCGCGGTTTAGGTGTTTTAGGTTTATGCCAATTTGGTTAACTCTAGAAGATAATTTCAAGATTACTTCCACATGATTCATTGTCTATGCGTAAATTGATTTTTTTTTCAACCCTAACTTATCAATTTGAGGTCAGGCATAGGTTAGGTTAATTTCAACTAATCTTCCCTTTACTTTGCGAACAAAATTCATGCTAAATAAGTAACCTTTTACTTGATAATTTATGCAGTTAACAAATGATAATTTCATAGAGTTTATGCATCGTAAGAATCATTTCATGCTTTGCACTTTCCATGATGATTCATTGCGAAGAGGATATGGGTTAATAGTGCAATACGTAGTTTATACATCTAGGCTTAAATGAAGTATACTATTTTAGTGGACAATAATCTAGTTTATAATTCACTTCAATGCATAAAGATATTTGCTAGAAATGCGTTTATGCTTTCTTTAATTTGCATGTTTCAATAAAAGTATTAATGACTAAGTTCCTTCGTCGTGAACATCTAGGACAAAAATATATCCTATATCCAACAATTAACCTTGCATCATTGAGTTTCAACATTTAAAAATTAGGAAGGAAAACCTGGGATTGGGGTGAGATGTCCACGTGGATGCTCGAAGATGACCCTCCCGCGGCTACGCCTCGGACTTTCTTAGGAGGCATCGCAATTGTAGTCTTTCGGACGTGGAAGCAGCTTTACAACTCCTCTTTGGAATTCCACTGTCGCTACTTCCTTGATGTAAATCTTTGTAGGTTTTATGCAAGTTATCCTACAATTTGTCATTTGTCATGACTTTAGCAAGAAAAGAAAGGTTATTGCGAACCTTATAGTGCATAGATGTAATGAATCACATAGATGTCTTGAAACTATTTACACTTTTAGATCAAGTTTAGCATCTCTAAGAAATGATCGTTCCTTGTCGCAAGACAAATATACCAGTTGAGCGAAACCCCTTGTAATGTTATAACCCTCAAGGGATTCGTAAAAGCATAACGGGTCGATATGATAAACACCTCAAGTGCTAGCTAGGGTTTAGCACATTAGGAATTCTGCCTAGCATCGTACTTGGACGCCAAATCGAGACTCTCAAACCTAAAGGATCCTACCCACTTCACGGAATGGTTGGGTTAAGTGAATGCCCTATAATAATGAACTAGGGTTTTTACCCTAATAATGAAATGACCTAATACTAAAATTCCGATTGAGCCTAGAAACCCTAGGCCCAAACGTTATTGGTCCAGCAAGGTTAGTGTTGGATTGGGTAAGAAGACACCCCAAACCCTACATCTTGACTAAACATACTCCTTGACAAGAAATGCCATTGATGGGTGAAATGATCCCATGAGTTAGATGCGACACTTGTGCAATAAGTTGCAACGTCGCATGGCTTTTTGGTTTAACCACAAGTTAAATTTTCCACTCCTTGGAATAAGGTTGGCAGGTTCTAGTGCAAGTCTAACTTACAAGAGGATGAGTAGACATCCTGTTACATCACCTTTCTTGGGCTGAGTTTCCAAGTTAAGGGAAGTTATGTATTTCTTGGTAAGCAAAGGATCAATCAAGTTAGAGCGACATGGTCGCCAGGATTTATTGTCCTAATTTATGAAACCTAAGGTGTTGGTTAGTTTGGGTTGACAGGTTATGACCCTAACCCAAGGATAAAAGGGATAAACAAACGAACCCTTGAGGATCTTTCCAAGTCGCAATTGATCCTGGATTGAATGCTGGATGCATTTGGAGGAAAGATTAACTCCTTAGTAGTTGGCCAAATAAAACGACCACTAGATTGTTTGTGCTTGTATAAGCTACGAGCACTGTTTGTATTGCTTTGCTCAATGAAGTAAAGATGGAAAGACAATTAATGCTTCAAGTTGAATGCCTGGAGGGAGAGACAGCATCAGTTACCCCCGACTCTCTACCTGACCCTAACCAAGGGGCTTGTTAGCCGCGCCGGGAACGTGGACCAAACCCGCCGCGAGAGGTATCTCTGTTGGGTACTACTTGGAGTAGGAGGACGCTTGGGTGCCAGGGGGGGCTCTAGTCATAAATCCCTTGCCTTTCGGGCCTTGCACAAGAGGCCAACGTGACTCGAGGTTGGGTCTCAAGGCCCGCATACTAGTCTATGGGCAGAATCTTGGATTAGTAATCCCTATGGATTGCTGGATTGCCTTTGGGCAGATTATGGATTGCCTTCGGGCAAATTATGGATTAGCCTACGGGCTGGATTATATGATGTATTCCAAAGATAAAAAAGATCAACTGATGTAAAGGAACATTTGACACTCTTTTTCTATGTCAAGTGCTAAGATTATGTGAAGGAACTGGAGAATAATTGGCCAATTAAGGAAGCTGTTGATGCGTTCCAACTAAATGTGATCGGTAATTAGACAACTAAAGCTTCCCTGAGGAAAGTGCGGTGGATATGGCCATGGGTCTATCCTATGGATGGGAGGTCACGGTTGGTCGGAAACTTTTCTCAAACAAAATCAATAGTAGGGAAACTTTTCTTGAAGGAAATGAACAGCAAGGAACGCTGACCTAGAGTCTAGATTACTAGAATCCAGATTTATGCTGTTTTAGGGAAATGAAATGGGACTATGCCTTATGGGTAGAGAGGTCGAGCTTTGCATCCCTCTCGTTTCCCATTCTCCTTGAATCAAGTGCAGCATAAATCCGCTTCAACCCTGACGTTTTTGCGTGAAGTAGTTCGGTTCGACACTAGTTACTCTCTAGGAATTTGACCATTAGGAAAACCCTAATTCAGGTCGGTCATAAGTGGGAATGGCTGGAATACTTCGGCTACATGGAAGAGTCAGAAAGACCTAGATCTCAAACCCTGTATTATTCCATGGGAGTGCCAGGCGGGGCTTTCTAGACCCTCTTCCCAATGGGCTGCTAAGACGCGTTCTGCAAGCGAATAGGTGGACACGCTACAATTGGTATCAGAGCAAACCAACGAAGGATCTGTCTTTATAAGAAAACTTAATAAGGTGAAGTAAATAAAATGTTGCTATTAGGAACATTTTCTTACCTACTTGTCAATGTTGACTTGAAGAGTTGGAAAGCATGGAACTGATTCTTGGTGTTCCAGGTCATGTTTATGACCGCAATGCGTGCCTCGGATTATCGATGGAGGATCGATATGATAAATATCCTAGACCGCATCTACAATCCATCGCCTCTATACGTGGAGTAGAGATGGATGGGTAATTCAGGAATCTAGTACATAGTTGCCCACCGATTTGCGTACCTTCGTACCAACCTAAAGAGAATCAAGTGGTTGGAGGATCTGAAGATCGTGAAGCTGTTTATCTTTGTTGAGGCTCATGCAAACACAACCCTACATGTCGGAGGGCGGAAGGTCAAGTTGAACATGTATGTGTACGAGAAAGTGACTCGGATAATCCATGCCGACAAAATCAAGGTATTGGGGCGTTACGAGAAGAACGGGTACCAAAGGAAAGGATACCCTGATCTTCCAATGACCTATCGATTCCTGAAGATCCATGACCCAAATCCATATTATTACCCAGTTCCTGTAGCTGAATGCAACACAACCTTATTCTCCCCAAAGTAATGTATCTGCTTGTTCCATCTTCCCAAGAATAATTGTACTCCGAAAGAGCTATGCCCATATGAATGACATAAGACTCTTTTTATTAATGTTTGTCTTGACTATGAGTATTGATAAAAAGTTAAGTGATTAGGTCTCTTGGCTGAAAGTTGAATTGGGCATGAAATGTAATGTGAGAAACGTTTTGGCGAGTTGTTAATGTTAAGAATCCCAATGTTGAGGCACAACCTCAGGTACAGATTCCTAGTTCGACCCCTATCCCAAGTACGGTCGTGATTCAAGAGAAGAAGTTTCTCTTCTCAAGCAGATCAAGCCACCACAATTCGATGGCAAAGGAAGGATCGTCCAAACTGATGCAGAGATCTGGATTGAGTCCATGGAAGATTACTTTGAAATGGTCAGTACTGCACGCGCTAACCAAGCAATGCTCACCAAGCTGAAGCTCACCGGCGAAGCCAAACTTTGGTGGAAGCAATGGTGTAGAGACCAAGGGATCTCGGAAGGGTCCGTTACTTGGGAGAAGCTGAAAAGAGCTGTACAAGGAAGATACTTACCACCTGCATACCGCACGTAGAAGATGAACAAGTTCTATGAGCTGAAACAGCTTGGTTTATCTCTTGACGCTTACTACTCAAAGTTCATCTCTCTTCTGAAGTATGCACCACAAATGGATATGACACAACAAGTGTCAAAGTTTTGTGCCAGATTCAACCCACCTATAAATACCCGCCTCGAATCAATGCACCCAACAGATCTTCAGGACGCACTCATTCAAGCTGCGCCCATAATTCAAGAAGTGTAGACCAGGCCAAGAAATAACAAGACTTGGTCTTATAAGGATCAGAATAAAGGAGTATATAGGTCCTAGGTGAAGAGAGTTCAAGGTCAAACCAGGGACAAAGGAAGAAAGCGAGGACCAACAATGTCAATAAATTTGTTCCTACCCAAGGTAATGGCCACAATCTCCATTGCTTCCATTGCAATGAGCTCGGTCATTTCAAAAGGCAATGTCCCAAGCTTGGCGGAGGACAACGTCAAGGACCATTCCAAGGAACCGTCCATGGCCAAGGAGCCGCCACCCGGGGCAAAGAAAGAACCACCTGTGTTGCTATCAACAGAGAAATGTGCGATGAAGAAGACCCGACCATGGAAGCAGACTTTGAAAGGGAAATAGTCCATGCCGCCCTTCACAAGAAAGGCCCGAATCGCCAGTTTTCAATGATTCAGACACTATCGGATTATCAAGGTAAAGGCTTCAAAACCTTGATTGATTGTGGCAGTACGCATTCCTTTATTTCACTAGCTTGTGCAAGAAGATTAGGAATAGCCATAATAGAAGCACCTACCTTACTTGTGGAATTAGAAAATGGTCATGAGGTCACTTGTACCAGGAAAACTGCTAAGGTGGAATTCTTACTGGGAGGAAAGTTGACTGCGGTCAAATTCAGGGTCATGAACCTAGGTATCCATGAGTGTTTGCTCGGAATGGATTGGCTTAAACCTAATGATGCCCACATTCAATGTGGTAAGGGTCAAGTTTCCTTTCGAAAATCTGAAAGGGAATTGGTCACAACTCAAGGAGAGGTTAGAAAGCCGAAATTTAAATTGGCCAAAGCATCTTGGATAATAAAGGGGGTTAGAAAGGGACTACCTAGCTATTTGATTAAGCTTAACAAGCTATATCAGAATCAGGAGTCTAGTAAAGAACCTTCATGGCTAAAGGAGTACGTGGACGTATTTCTTAAAGAGCTAACAGAACTTCCATCTCAAAGGGAATTTGATCATGAAATCAAGTTAGTGCCACGAGCTGCACCAATTGCAAAGAGGCCATATATAATGTCCATCCCGGAAGCAATTGAGTTGAAGGAGCAACTTAAGCACCTATTAGATCAGGGCTACATTCGTCCTAGCAGTTCTCCATGGGGAGCTCCAGTGTTGTTCCAGAAGAAGAAAGATGGAACGCTTCGGCTGTGTATTAATTATAGAGGGTTGAATCAATCAACCATTAAGAAAAAGTACCCTATTCCAAGAATAGATGAAATTCTTGACCGTCTTCAAGGTGCAAAGATCTTCTCCAAGATTGGTCTCAGTCCTGGATACTATCAGATAAGGATCAAGGAAGAAGATATCCCAAAGACGGCATTCAACACAAGATATGGACATTTTGAGTTCCTAGTCATGTCATTCGGGCTGAAATTGCACCTGCTACCTTCAATAGGTTAATGCAAGATATCTTTAGGCCATATCTTGATGACTTTGTACTGGAATTTTTTGATGATACCTTAGTCTACTCCAAACAGGAAGAAGATCATGAACCCTAGCTTCGCATTGTCCTTGAGACAATGAGGGCACACAAGCTTTATGCCAAAAAGAAGAAGTGTGCATTCTTCAAACAACAGATTGAATATCTGGGACTCATCATATCAACGAAAGGAATCTCAGTGGATCCGGCTAAGGTCAAAGACGTTCTGGAGTGGCCAATACCAACCAACAACTGTCAAAGAAATACACAGTTTTCTTGGATTGACAGGATGGTACAGAGTCTTTATCAAAAACTATGTTTTGATTGCAGCGCCACTGACCGATCTACTAAAGAAGCAAACATCAATTATATGGTCAACTTGCTGAACAATCTAGCTTTCATAGACTAAAGCAAAGTTTGGTATCAGCACCTATCCTCAAACTTCCGGACCTTAGTAAGGAGTTTGAAGTGATAACTAACGCTAGCACACTTTGCCTTAGGATGTGTGCTTATGCAGAGGGTCATCCTGTAGCATACTCTTCAAGGAAACTGAAGAGCCATGAGAGGAATTATGCTACCCACGATCTGGAGTTGCTAGTTGTCATCCATGCTCTCAAGCTTTGGAGACACTATCTGCTGTGTAACAAGTTTACCCTAGTGACGGATCATAAAAGTCTCAAGTGGATCTTTACCCAAAACAAACTCAACATGAGGCAACGTTGATGGAGTGAAGTGCTAGAGGAGTATGATTTTGAAATTAAATACTGGTTTGGAAAGGAGAATGTAGTTTCCAATGCACTTAGTCGCAATGTATTTCTAAATTCTCTAATCCTGCAAGATCCATCAACAGCTAGATCTCTAGCCACAAAATATCCATGCCAAACAACCCAATACTTGAACTAGCTAGAGAAGAGGCATGCCATGGTCCAACCTGTCAGAAGATGCTAAGGGAGATCCCTATCAAGGATCAAGACCCGAAGCTACAAGCTAAGTATCTAGAATTCTCTATCAACAGTGGACTTGTCTACTATAGAACGAGATTATGTATACCAGCAAGCCAATCACTCAAGCAAAAGATACCTTGGGAAGCTCATGATTCCCCTTTTTCAGGACATCCTAGCTATGCCAAGACTCTCAATGCAGTCAGAAAGAGCTACTATTGGGAGAGGCTTAAAGGTGACGTTCTCAAATATGTCACTGAATGTTTGTCTTGTCAATACATTAAGGCCGAACATGTCAATTAAATGCCAAGGAAATTGCAACCACTTGACATTCCCCAAATGAAATGGGAATTCATTAGTATGGACTTTGTTGTTGGCCTGCCCCAAGTTCAGGGAGGATACATTCCATCATGGTTGTGGTTGATATGCTCACTAAGATTGCACATCTTATTCATGTTAAGACAAACTATAAAGCCTCAGACATTGCAAGGTTGTTCATCAAGGAGATATTCAAACTGCATGGGTTACCCAGAAGAATCATTAGTGATCGTGATTCTCTCTTCACATCACACTTCTGGAGAGCTATCTTTGAAGCCATTGGGACTCAACTCTGTTTTAGTACAACTTACCATCCCCAAACCGATGGTCAAACGAAGTGAGTCAACCAAGTCATTGAGGATATGCAAAGGGCACACTGCTGCCATGAACCAAAAAGGTGGATTCAATACTTGCCATTGGTTGAGTTTGCCTACAATGCTTCTTATCAACAAAGCATTCAGATGACCCCTTTTCAAGCATTATATGGGCATGACTGTCGTAGTCCTTTAAAATTCTCAGATCCAACCTTGAGGGTTGAAGCTTCAAAGCAAATGCTGGAAGATATGGATGACCAAATGAAGTCAATAAGACAGGACATCCAAGCCGCCAAGGATAGACAGAAGGCATACGTAGATTTGAAATGTCAAGACAGAATCTTCGATGAAGGGGATATGGTCTTCATTCGTGTACGCCCAAAGAAGAGTTCCCTATCCTTAGGTGAATGCAAGAAGCTAAGTCCAAGGTATTGTGGACCCTACAAGATTCTCAAGTGCCTAGGACCTAATGCTTATAGACTTCAACTCCCTGAGAACCTAAAGGTTCATAATGTATTCCATATCACTCTACTGAAGAAGTATGTACCTAATCCTAGCCATGTACTTGATGATCAACAAGTTGTAATGCCTAGCCAAGGAGTCCTTGAGCTATGGCCTGACAGGATCTTAGATGTTAGGGAAAGACAATTGAGATCCAGAACCTTAAGAGAATGTCTCGTCTAGTGGAAAGATTATCCCAAGGAGGATGCCACTTGGATGGATGAAAGCACTCTCAACCAACAATACCCCCAGTTCTTCTCGAGATGAGGACATCTCAATTCTTCTAAGGGGGAGAGAATGTAATATTTTCGCTCGAAATATTAAAGATCTTTACACCTGCACAAAAGCTGTGCAAAGTCATCTCCTACATCCATTAATGACGGTGGCTAAGTATTTACCCCGCACGTGCAATAATGAGCCCATCCGCATTGTGCAATTGAGACCGGGGTTTAAGACCGCAAAGCCGCGTGAGAACACCCTTTCTGAAGGGGCAATTGGATAATGGGTGAAATTTAGGCAAATTTTTTTATTTACCCCTCCCCTCAGCCGATGCATGGTAGGGGGACAGGGAGTGTGTGGAGGTGGGAGTTAAGTAGAGAGAGGTAGTGTGGTGTGTGGGATGCATGAGGGGGGAGGCATACATGAGCCACGTATGTGACCATGAGAGCGGAATTTTGGTGCTGAGAAGTGCTTAAAAATAGCTAAAATTTATGAATATGAAGGGAAAAATATTCAACGTCGAAGGCAGCGGCTCGATCTAGGACGATTTTAAGGGCCAAAGTGCTTTAAAGGCGCCCGAGCGACAATTGGTGATTTTTCATAATTTTTCAGACAGCCATGCGGTTTGACACAAGTTACCGGTCAATGGGGGATGCCAAGCCAGACGCCTAGGATTTTTCATAGCTCAATTCCGAGTCCAGACGGGGAAAAGGCTAAGAATTGGTCAAGATTTAAAAGGGTGGCCACAACATGGACCAAAGGGGGGGTGCCCTTTGGGGGAATTTTAACCCCCCAACCAAAAGGCATGCAATATGGGAAATCGTGGGATGAAGGAAATGGAGAAAAACGTGATCAGGGAGGTGCCGAAAAATGCGCCCCATTGTTGGTCAGTGGATCATGCCTGCTCAATACAACCCACATCAATGATCATGGGGCTTCAATCCCCCCTGGACGCTGACTCTATCGCTGTGCTTCGCTCCTCCAATGGCGGTCTCTATGAAGAATTCTGATTTCAGTCTTTCTCTCTCCTCCCTCTCTCTCCCCTAAAGGCAGATTCATGTGGTGAAGAAGAAGAAGAATGGATGATGGATGCTTGTCCAATGAAGACCGCATTGCTCCGTGGTGCAAGAGGAAGGAAGATTGCTCATTGTGGACTATCATAAGCATTAATGCTGGCTGGAAATCAGTCCCAAGATATGGCAAATAAAAACCCGCAACCCGCAAAGAACGGTAATCTCATTTTTACAAAGAATTGTTTGCAATGTCTTCCAATTGTTTATGCTCAGAAAATCAGAAAATTATAAGTATTGTGGATGAAATTAATAGTGTAAAACCCGTAAATTATGGGAAAATTGGGTGTTTTTGAGATATAAATGGAAAATATAATAAGACACACCAACTAAATTTGTGATTTTGCTGCAAATGAACCTAAGGGCCACAGCCCATAACTCATTTTAAATTTTCAGTCATTTAATATTGCAAAAAAATACAATAAAAATAAGGAAAATTAGAGAAAAATAGGGGAAAAATGGATTTTGAGTGCCGAAAATTAAGGAAAAATAAGATTCATGTTTGTGGATGTATGGGGGGTCTAAAGTATGAGGTTTAGCCTCAGTTCAGCCCTACGTTTATGTTTCAATGAGTTTTTATTGCTTTTTATACAATAAAAATGTGAAAAATGAACCCTAAACCTATGCACGATGCACAATCTAAACGGGTGAGGGTAGAGTGTATGAAAGTGTTTAAATGATGAATGAAATGATGAAAAGCTTGCTAGTTTTTATGCATACCATTTAGGTTGGTCGATAATTACAAATTAAGAACCTAGTAGCACGAGGTCTCCTCGGTGCTAGGTTCATGCAATGCCGCATACAAGCGATAGTCAAAATCATTGAAAGAATGCTTTTGCACTAAGCATAATGCTGATTTTCTATTGTTTGTGCACTAAACCATTCACATTATGCACTATGCATGGTTCATGGTATCGAAGGAAAATCTCCTAGACTGCATAGCAATTGTTTTCTTAGGACTTTGACCCACGATTGAGAGTGTGAGGTTATCCCTTGCCGTAGGGTAGAGGGTCGGTTTCCTAAGGGACTATGAAGTGAGGAAGCATGGTATATCTCGTGGAAATACGAGAAATATAAAAGAGAGAAGTTTGTGTTCATATGTGTTGTATATGTTTAGCGACGCATCGAGAGGCCAATCCCCAAGGTGTAGGAGAGTCGTAGTAAGGTAGCGGCAGTCAGTCGTGGGAGGACCTCCTATGTTTGTACTTCGTGCTATTTGGCAAAGTGCTAGGGACTCCCTCTAAGGAGTGTTAATTGGGTTAGAGTTGGACTACAAGACGTGATACCAACGCAATATGTTTAGGAAGATGATGTATGTGTCATCCACGCTCCTAGCCGCGAGGCCGTGGGGTTATTGAGCGCATGATAGAGGTCTGGCTAGTGCATGAGCCAGTGCCAGCCCATTTTAGGTACCATCAGTGGTGCGTCTGTCGAGAGCTGCCTATTAGTGGCGGTTTTCGAATCTAGGGTCTCAAGGGACCCTAAATTACCCATAAAATGGGGTTTATTCAAGGATGGAAAAACTTGGCTTTCCCTATACAAAACTTACTAATGGACTTAGTTAGTTATGTAGAGCATGAGTCCTCTGCAGAAGATAATTTATGTGATGAAAAGAGTAGCCTAGTAGTGGTTACCCCATCCTCTAATACGATGGCATGGGCCGAGGTTCGCCTTGGGGTAGTCTCTACCCAAGAGAAATCATGTTTAACCATCCATCAACCTAGAGGGCACGAAACAAGCATGTTGGAAACTATGGTAGTTGTGGCATCAACAAGTTATCATGCTAAAGCCATAATGCCATGGGAAAGTGCGGATATATGATGGAATATGCTTGTGGTTGAAATATCCCGTGTAATGGGCCACCATGACGACATAGTAGGCATCACAAGGATGTTAGAAGCCCTAGTTGTCAAGGGAAAACCGTTGCTTAAAAGGCACGGTTCCGAAGTTTTAAGAAGTGGTAATGATAAATGTGCTTTAGATAAGGACCAAAAGATCTTATATAAAACCGTCATGAACTTTCCTTTTAAAGGAAAAGGTATGGAAGACCCTCTAAAAGGGGATCAAAATGACATGTTGAAACTTATAGGACTCCCTAGACCACTCAGTGAGTTGGCAGAAAGGGATGTCAATGAGGATATTAACCCCCCTACACCGGAAAGGGCGGGGATGGAAGATGTTAAAGATCCTAAGAGGCTGGATCCAGATCATGGTGAATATGAAGATTTTAATGACCCGGTGTTGATCCCAAAAGGAAGGACTAAATGTCCTCCTCTTTATAGGGATCTCCTAGTGTTTTATGGGTTGCCACATGAGGATCCAATGATTCATTTAAGAGAATATGACCTAACTTGCATTGCAAGTGGGTTCGACGATATACATCGGATGCTCATATTCCCAAGTACCCTAAAGGGAGAGGCAAGGAAATGGTACTGGAGTCTCCCAAGAGGGTCGATCAAATCATTTGAGGAGTCTTGTGATAGATTTCTAGATGAGTATGAAAAGAATCTCCCTATGATTCAGGTCTTAGGGAAGCTTATGCAGTTTAGACAAGAGTCTTATCTTTCTGTTAAATGCTAGAGCCTTTGATATTACTCTTAGGCTTTGGCGAAGAAGAGCCAGTGCACTACCAAATGATGTGCTATGTGAGCTCTTTTTGAATGGCTTAGAGATTAATACACAAATCCAAGTGGGACTGCGGAATCCTAAGTCATTAAGGGAAGAAAAAATGCAAGCCATTGATTATGAGGGTCATATTCAAAGATGTTGGGAAAACTTTTGGAGTTTTCCTCGCTCAGTACAAGTGCATCCTAGCTTCCAACCATTTCTACAAGAAGACAGCTCGCTTGTTGATACCAAGGAAACCTATGAGGGGAACCTTGGTGGCCAAAATCTCAAAGCAGAAAATGGCCATCCTATGAGTAGTAATGACATGCCTCTTAGTGAACAGGTGCCAAGCCATGTAAGTCCCATTAGGGCTTGCAACACTTCGACAAGAGGTAGTTGTGATGGCAACATGGATAGAACCAATGGGCCTATGAGTGTTGATAATCATTCTATGTGTGGTTCTAATTTTGTTGCTAGTAAGGCTCTTGAGAGATCTTTGGTGTCGGAATCATGCTTCCGGGTGGATGTTGTTCCCTTCAGTGAAAGCATGGTTCTTATGGAAAAAAATTTGCAGTATGGACGTAAGCAAGTAAAAACATCTTTTGTAAAGAGGATGCAAAGTGCTAAAAGTCCACCTGTGCTTCACAAAGGTCATAAGGATGTGAGGCCATTTGGCCATAGGGATAAGTTTGCATTGAGTTTGTCAGAACAGTGCAACAAATTGAGGGAATGCAAGAATATTAAGGGAAATGTGAGATAGGTTTGGATACCCAAAATCTCCAAAAGTATGGCAGGAGTATCGGATGCACGGCCAAGGATCCCATCTGGATATATTTTGTTGAAACCCCAAGAGGGTAAGATTGGATATACATCTGACCATATACACTGCCTTGGGATACACCCATGTGATGTGCTTATGCTTGAAGTTCTACCTAGTTTGGGTCGCAGCACTGATTTATGTGAAACCCCAAATAGGGGAGTTCCGAATGAGTAGAAAGCTATGATTCTTTCTCCCAAAGGGGCCACTCAGCCGCTTGAACAACTAGTTTATTTAGATTACAATAAATGTGGGATATGCGAGCCCACTAAGGTTGTTCATTCAGCTTATAGTGCCCAAGAAGGGATTGGTCTTATTGATGAGTTATTTGTGGAAGGGCTTGACTTGTAGCTCTACAAAACCCGAAGATTATAAGAAAAAAAACCATACAAGATCAAGCTTTTAGCTAACTCGCATGAGTAGCATGGGGCTAGTCGACCTATGATATGCTATCTTTGGCACCCTGGGTAGTCTGAGAGGGTGTGATGTATATGCCAAGGACATCAGTATTACGTGGACTAAAATGACCTATCTAGTTTTAAGCTAGGAAGGCTAGCTGCTTTGGATATTACATCCAGATCTCGTTAGGCCAAAAGGGCTGATTAAGTTTTGTAGTGAAGTGTTTTATTTCATTAGGCCAAGAGGGCCAGTTGTCTGTTTAGTGCAGGTACGGTTAATGGTTTCTTGTTTTAGTTTTGTGCTAGACAGGTTCGGAAGAAGAGCTTGGAAGGAGCCTTTTGTTGCGTGGAAGCTTCTCGCAGCCCTATCCAGGTGATATCTCTCCTTTGTGAGTACTGTGGTTTTATGTTAAGGGATTTTTCGTCTCTTATTAGGGACCGGCGTCCAAGGCATGAAGTCCCAGGTTTAAGTTAAGTATGTCTGAGAGAGGTCTGAGTAGTCGTTGCCTCCTATAAAGACATTGCTAAGCATCAAAAGACTTGTTTTAGAAGGAAGCCCTAGTGACCCTGTTCTACTAGCCTACTAGGCAGCCGTTCTAGGAGTTCTTGTTAGTTGTGAGGCAGTTAGAGAAGCTTGTCGAAGGAAAAAAAAAAGATGATAACGAAAAAGAAACCTTGAATATCTTAATATATACAGAGGTGTGTAAAAAGGGGTTCTAACCCCTATAAAACTCGAAAAGGAAAAAAAGAAAAATTTATGAGCAGTTGATCATCGCCTAGTCAAGGCCTGGTAGGTTCTTGGGGATGAGTCTGACCCGGGGCCGATGCCTTGTCTTCCTAGGGGTAGCATCTTATTGGAAAAGAAGAAATTAAGGAAGGTTGGAGCGAAAGTAAATGTGAGCGTCAGAAAAGGATTAAGTGTCACCTTGCAAGGGCTTCGTATGTTCTTGGGTACTGAGACAGGTCCTGAGGCCGATGCCCTGTTCTCCTTGGGTCACTACGCTCAGCTCCCTCCTTTTTACATGCCCGAGTATCGGAAAATGAAACCCTACAAGAAGAGATGTGTTATAAGAAAATACTTCTTGATCAGGCTATAGGAGTTCTCGCCTAGTAGGAGCTCCTGGTTGTGTTGTCCTTCGTTAGGTTTGTAGTTCAAACCACCACTTAGGGAAACTTCTTTGACAGTTCTTTTTAGTTTGGCTGTGTTGGAGCAGTTGGTTAGTAACTACCTTTGGATCTTTTATCAGATTATGCTAGGCTTACTCCTTGTGGATGTCACGCCTTGGTTTTTTCAGGGGGTAGGGAGAGCATTGTGTTGTGTTTAGTATGTATCTATTTTGTATCAGCTTGATGCTTCCTTTGGTTGTTTTGTGCAAATCTACTGTGGGATTCGACGGGCTGAGTTGCCCTATCCCATGGTCGCCAATGAGAGCGGAATTTTGGTGCTGAGAAGTGCTTAAAAATAGCTAAAAAATATGAATATCAAAGGAAAAATATTCAACGTCGAAGGCGGTGGCTCGATCTAGGACAATTTTAAGCGCCAAAGTGCTTTAAAGGCGCCCAAGTGACACTTGGTGATTTTTCATAATTTTTTAGTCAGTCCTGCGGGTTGACATGAGTTATCGGTCAATGCGGGATGCCAAGCGAGACGCCCAAGATTTTTCAGAGCTCAATTCCGAGTCCGGACGGGGAAATGACCAAGAATTGGTCAAGATTTGAAAGGGTGGCCACAACATGGACCAAAGGGGGGGTGCCCTTTGGGGGAATTTGAACCCCCCAACCAAAAGGCATGCAATATGGGAAATCGTGGGATGAAGGAGATGGAGAAAAACGTGATCAGGGAGCCGTTGAAAAATGCGCCCCATTGTTCATCAATGGATCATGCATGCTCAATACAACCAATATCAATGATCATGGGGCTTCAATCCCCCCTGGATGCTGACTCTATTGATGTGCTTGGCTCCTCCAATGGCGGTCTCTATGAATAATTCTGATTTCAGTCTTTCTCT
Source organism: Lygodium microphyllum (assembly GCF_053477565.2). NCBI lineage: Eukaryota > Viridiplantae > Streptophyta > Polypodiopsida > Schizaeales > Lygodiaceae > Lygodium > Lygodium microphyllum. The sequence continues at coordinate 94,395,159 of NC_141156.1, forward strand.
CTCCTCCCTCTCTCTCCCCTAAAGGCAGATTCATGTGGTGAAGAAGAAGAAGAAGAATGGATGATGGATGCTTGTCCAATGAAGATCGGATTGCTCCGTGGTGTAAGAGGAAGGAATATTGCTGATTGTGGATTATCATGAGCATTAATGGTGGCTGAAAATCAGTCCCGAGATATGGCAAATAAAAACCCGCAACCCCCAAAGAACGGTAATCTCATTTTTACAAAGGAAAATTGTGTTTCATGCAATTTGCTTTATCGATACTCGTTTCCATGGGATGATTATGCATTATAATGTTGTTTGCAATGTCCTCCAACTATTTATGCTTAGAAAATTAGAAAATCATAAGTGTTGTGGATGAAATTAATAGTGTAAAACCTGTAAAATACGTAAAATATGGAGAAATTGGATGTTTTTGAGATATAAATGGAAAATATAATAAGACACACCAACTAAATTTGTGATTTTGCTGCAAATGAACCTAAGGGCCACAACCCATAACTCATTTTGAATTTTCAGTCATTTAATATTGCAAAAAATACAATAAAAATAGGGAAAATGGGAGGAAAATAGGGGAAAAATGGATTTTGAGTGCCGAAAATTAAGGAAAAATAAGATTCATGTTTGTGGATGTATGGGGGGTCTGAAGTATGAGGTTTAGCCTCAGTTCAGCCCTACGTTTATGTTTCAGTGAGTTTTTATTGCTTTTCATACAATAAAAATGCGGAAAATGAACCCTAAACCTATGCACGATGCACAATCTAAACGGGTGAAAGGGTGGAGTGTATGAAAGTGTTTAAATGCTGAATGAATTTATGACAAGCTTACTAGTTTTTATGCATACCATCTAGGTTGGTCGATAATTAAAAATTAAGAACCTAGTAGCACGAGGTCTCCTCAGTGCTAGGTTCATGCAACGCCGCATACAAGCGATAGTCAAAATCATTGAAAGAATGCTTTTGCACTAAGCACAATGCTGATTTTCTATTGTTTGTGCACTAAACCATTCACATTATGCACTATGCATGGTTCATGGTATCGAAGGAAAATCTCCTGGACTGCATAGCAATTGTTTTCTTAGGACTTTGACCCACGATTGAGAGTGTGAGGTTATCCCTTGCCGTAGGGTAGAGGGTCGGTTTCCTAAGGGACTGTGAAGTGAGGAAGCATGGCATATCTCATGGAAATACGAGAAATATAAAAGAGAGAAGTTTGTTTTCATATGTGTTATATATATTTAGCGACGCATCGAGGGGCCAATCCCCAAGGTGTAGGAGAGTCGTAGTAAGGTAGCGACAGTCAGCCGTGGGAGGACCTTCTATGTTTGTACTTCGTGCTATTTGGCAAAGTGCTAGGGACTCTCTCTCAGGAGTGTTAATTGGGTTAGAGTTGGACTACAAGATGTGATACAAACGCAATATGTTTAGGAAGATGATGTATGTGTCATCCACGCTCCTGGCCGCGAGGCCGTGGGGTTGTTGAGCACATGATACAGGTCCAGCTAGTGCATGAGCCAGTGACGGCCCATTTCAGGTCCTATCAGATCACCTCTCCCCCCATTAGCACTATATAATCTCCCCCTTAGCCTTGGGGGGAGGTACGATCAGAGGAGGCTGCCGTACTGTTGAGATACAAGGGAGAGAAGAGGACACGAGGCTGTCGTGCTGTCTCGGAAGCAGGAGCCAGAGGCTGCCATGTTGAGGGACACAAATGAGGAGAGAAGAGGAGGCTGCCTATTTGCCTACTGCCGTGCCATCCCATGCCACCGCTGCCATCACGATCACGCCACGCAGCTGCCTACATCGCCTGCTGCTGCCGCTCATCCCCCCCCCTCACCATCATCATCAATAAACTCCCCCCCTTTGATCGTTATCTTCTCTCCACCAATCATTGCCCCCTCCACCCACGTGATTATGGGAGGGAGAAGCTTCCTAGAAGCTTCTAAAGGCAAGCCCCTTAAGCCTTGTGCACACAGTCTGTACCTGGGTCATAAAACCCACACCTTGTAAAGGGTATTCCTGTGTAAGGGAGAAGTAAACAGATTTTGAGGCTCTCTGCCAAAGCTCGGAGGATATTTAGAGGTCGTGTAAAGGGCGAGGACAAACCCCGAAGTCCAAATCCTCTATGTCTATGATGGCTCCAAAGCCAAAGTTGCAAGGCGCATGCACGAAGGTCTCTTTCCCGAACATACACGTGGACATCCCCACGAGCCCACAAGCCTAGGTTCCACGAGTTAATTCCACATAAAAGAAATGCTTTAAGCACGCTTAACTCCATAGGAAGAATGCATTTATGCTTGCCATTAATTCATGTAGTAAAGATAAAAGTACATTTGAGAAATTATCTCTTTGGACGATGGACAAGGGTTGGTGCATGTCATGAAATTGGGTTGCTTGCATTTCCAAAGTTATGAATGTAAATCACTTACTCGTCTTATGAGCTTAGTCGCAAATTTCCCTTGTCGTGCATTTCTAAAGTGACAACCCTAAATGCATATTTCTTAGGGTTAAAAGATGAAATTGTTAAGTGCATCTTTGATTGGCCATGGAAGGAATAAGCGTATATGGCATTTAGGCAATAACTTCCCTGTTATGACTCGCATGAGAAAATTGTTAACGTCCGTTGCACGGCATGAAAATGAAACCATGGGCATTCCATGTTGCATGCAAAGATGCTTGTAGAATGGATTAAGGTTGCATGTTACATATTTGTCATGCAAAAATTTCATTCATTGAAGTTGCATTTAGAAAGGTTGCATGCCATATTAAGCATGAAATTCAATTGCATTAAACAAAAGGCTGTAGGATTAGTTCCTTAATGTAAATATTTGTAGGTTTTGTGCAAGTTATCCTCCAATTTTTCATTCGTCATGACTTTAGCAAGAAAAGAAAGGGTTATTGCAAACCTTATAGTGCATAGAAGTAATTAATCACATAGATGTCTTAAAACTATTTACACTTTTAGATCAAGTTTAGCATCTCTAAGAAATGATCGTTCCTTGTCGCAAGCAGTTGAGCTAAACCCCTTGTAATGTTATAACCCTCAAGGGATTCGTAAAAGCATAACGGGTCGATACGATGAACACCTCAAGTGCTAGCTAGGGTTTAGCACATTAGGAATTCTACCTAGCATCGCACTTGGATGCCAAATCAAGACCCTCAAACCTAAAGGATCCTACCCACTTCACGGAATGGTTGGGTTAAGTGAACGCCATGCAATAATGAACTAGGGTTTTTACCCTAAGAATCAAATGACCTAATACTAAAATTCCGATTGAGCCTAGAAACCCTAGGCCCAAACGTTATTGGCCCAGCAAGGTTAGCGTTGGGTTGGGTAAGAAGACACCCCAAACTCTACATCTTGACTAAACACAATCCTTGACAAGAAATGCTGTTGATGGGTGAAATGATCCCATGAGTTAGATGCGACATTTGTGTAGTAAGTTGCAACGTCGCATGGCTTTGTGGTTTAACCACAAGTTAAATTTGCCACTCCTTGGAATAAGGTTGGCAGGTTCTAGCACCAATCTAACTTGCAAGAGGATGAGTAGACATCCTGTTACATCACCTTTCTTGGGCTGATTTTCCAAGTTAAGGGAAGTTATGTATTTCCTGGTAAGCAAAGGATCAATCAAGTTAAAGCGACATGGTCCCCAGGATTTACTTTCCAAATTTATGAAACCTAAGGTGTTGATTAATTTCGGTTGATAGGATATGACCGTAACCCAAGGATAAAAGGGTAAACAAACGAACCCTTGAGGATCTTGCCAAGTCATAATTGATCTCGGATCGAATGCTGGATGCGTTCGGAGGAAAGGATTCACTCCTTAGCAGTTGGCCAGATAAAATGACCACTGGATTGTTTGTGCTTGTATAAGCTACGAGCACTCTTTGTATTGCTTTGCTCAATGAACTAAAGATGGAAAGACAATTAATGCTTCAGGTTGAAGGTCTCGAGGGACAGGAAACATCAGTTACCCCCGACTGTCTGCCTGACCCTAACCAAGGGGGTTGTTAGCCGCGTCGGGAACGTGGACCGGACCCTCGCGAGAGGTCTATCTGTTGGGCACTACTTGGAGTAGGAGGATGCTTGGGTGCTAGGGGGGGCTCTAGTTGTAAATCCCTTGCCTTCTGGGCCCTGCACAAGAGGCCGACGAGACAAGATCTCAAGGCCGGCATACTAGTCTACGGGCGGAATCTTGGATTAGTAATCACTATGGATTGTTGGATTGCCTTCGGGCGGACTATGGATTGCCTTTGAGCAGATTATGGATTAGCCTACAGGTTGGATTATATGATGTATTCCAAAGATAAATAAGATCGACTGATGTAAAGGAACTTGTTTGACATTATTTTTCTATGTCAAGTGCTAAGATTACGTGAAGGAACCGATGAATAATTGGTTAATTAAGGAAGCTGTTTTATGTGTGTCCAACTAAATGTGATAGGTAATTAGACAACTAAAGCTTCCCTTAGGAAAGTGCGGTGGATGTGGCCATGGGTCCATCCTACGGATGGGTGGTCCCGGTTGGCCAGGAACTTTTCTCAAACGAAATCAATAGTAGGGGAACTTTTCTTGAAGGAAATGAACAGCAAGGAACGTTGACCTAGAGTCTAGATTAATAGAATCCCGATTTATGTTGTTTTAGGGGAATGGAATGGGACTATGCCTTATAGGCAGAGAGGTCGAACTTTGCATCTCTCTCATTTCCCATTCTCTTTGAACCAAGTGCAGCATGAATCCGCTTCGACCCTAATGTTTGTGCGTGAAGTAGTTCACCTGGGGTTTGACACTAGTTACTCTCTAGGAACTTGACCATTAGGGAAACCCTGATTTAGGTCAGTCGTAAGTGGGAACGGTTGGAATACTTCTGCTACGTGGCGGACTCGGAAAGACCTAGATCGCAAACCCTGTAACATTCCATGGAAGTGCCGGGCGGAGCTCTCTAGACCCTCTTCTCGATGGGCTGCTAAGACGTGTCCTACAAGCCAACAGGTGGATACGTTACACCCTCTCAGTAAGACAGTCTCTCTCCCTCTTGCTCTCTTTCGGGAATGCGTGAAAAATGACGCACTCGGGTTTCAGCCTGCGTTTTTTTGTTGTGGGTACCATCGCTATTTGCGTCGCATTTGCGATGCTAATAGCGACGCCGCTATTTGTCGTCGCTAATCGGCGTCACTATGGCCTGATATCCTTGTAGTGTTTATAAATATCCTAATCTGTGAATTTTTATTGAATAAAACACAACCCTTTTCTATTCAATCTATAAGTAGCCCCTTTTAATTCTGTATGTAAAAAATGTATTAAAATGGTGTTTTAAAAACCCCTTATTTTGAACTCATGTTATATATACATATATTCATGAGTGACCCCCCGAGCTTTAATGAGACATCACACAAAAATCATTCACTCCATATGCTTGATCTTTATTTTATCACATTCTCATACCATCATTACTATAGCCAACTGCGCAAACTATGTGCAATAGGAGAAGTATTAGATTTCTCCTATTGGTGGGAAGGGAGAAGGGCCCTTCTCCTATACTATGTGCAAGCATGCCCACTTCTCCTATAGTAGACAATCCAAATTTTGATGCTGGTAGTGGTAGGAGACCCCAAGATATTGTTTAAATTATTAATGATGGATATGATGATTATCAAGAGAGTAGGTAGGAAAGATACTGAACTTTTGCCCATGTTCTAGGGAATGTGCCCATGTTTGCAAGGAGTAGACACGTGTGAATATTTTGAGTTTAGCATCCAACTCAGCCAAGCACTCTGTGACACTTCTATGTTCTATGAAGGCTTTCTCGGTTGCTATCTCATGCAAGGTTCTGGGGGTTTCCCTAGGCTTTAGTGTAGCTGGGGGATCAGGCCTAGATAAGCAAGATTGGTTAATGCTAGGATTACTTATGTCCTCAGGGTTTTCATGTTTCTCGTGAGGCTTTGTTGCTAATACATCATGGTTCTCCTCGGATGTGACTGGTATAGTTTTGTCACCCTATTGTGACAGTGTTGTATCCACTCTTGATTGGTCAATGCAAGTCTTGTTGTTGGTGGATTGAGTGTTGCACGCAACCATTAATTGTAATGGTTTCTTTGACTTATTAGAACACATGAATGTGTCTGAGGTTTCACTGCTATTAGGAGAGATGGAAATGGGTTCCTTGGTGGGTGGATTTGATGCTTTATTCCTCAGCTCTTCAACACCCTTGGTCTCAATCTTCTTAGCATCTACAACCACTTGCAACTGTTATTGTTTTTTTCCGTCTTTTCTCCTCTTTTTCTTAGGCAATCGAGGTGTATCCCTTGAAGACTCAGAACCCTGAACTAGGTTAGCCATTGATGTGTTTGGGTGGGCATTCTCTTTCTCTAGTGTGTCCTCATGGGATATAGCTACGGCCTTCTGAATAACCTCACTAGGTTGTGAGGGTACAACTGCCTCTCTTTTTGGAGAGTATATCTCTTCAGCTTATTCCCCTCAATTTAGCTCTTCATTTGATTGCATTGGCAATTACTCTTGGTTGGGCATTTGCTCTACATTCTTGTCCTTACCCATTGGAACATGCCTCCATTTGCTTCTTATCAGAGCATATGTTGTGTTTAGAGCTTTTTTTCTCTTGCTCTAGAGGTTTGGGTGACTCTAGTGTAGAACCAAGAGATGGTTTAGGGTTCTTATCATGTAGGTGTTGACAGAACCAACTGAAGAAGTCAGGGTTGTATTAATGGGAAGCATAGAGATCTAGGATTGGAGGGCCTTGAGTGAGGCAGAAGACATATGCACTAACATTCATTAGTCAAATGAGCCATCTCCTTGGCCAAATCTTTGAGAGATTTCTCCTCAAGCCTAGGATTTAGGTGCTTCGACAGTGCTGGAGGTGTCAAGGATGTTGGTTGCGACACCTGTTCCACAGGTGAATTGCTAATGACACATTCTGCAAGAGGCATCATCTCACAGCCAAAGGCTGTGACTGATATGATTCCTGATTGGAAGGAGTAGCGGCTAGTTTAGTGGATTGGCTATGTACTATTGGTAGACTGTACTGTCAAGTACTTAGGTAGATCGGAAGTGGTCGTTTCTTTTGTTTCTCTTTGAACATTCACTTGTGTAGATCGAGTATCATTTGAGCTAGTCACAGTGGATTACACAAGCATATCCTTAGGCTGAGAGCTAGGGTGGTGTCATGTCCTACCTCTTCGACATTTGGAAGCTTAGATGGAGATAGTGATCGAGATTGAGCACCTACACTTGGCAACTATTGTTGTGCTTCTTGTGTCTGTTTAGGGGAAGAGGATGTACCACAAGGAGCTTTTGAAAAATTCCTACATAGGAAACCTTATGAAATGTAGGAAATTCTCTAGTTTTTCCTAGGTATGTATATATGGATTCCCTATATATAACTAGGAAATTACATTCCCCACATCTCATAGTAGGGAATCATAGGCATGCACATATGATTTCCTTATATATAACCATGGAATTTTATTCCCCACATCTTAAACTAGGGATTTATAGGTCATACAACTAGGGAATCAATTTTCCACCTAGCATAGTAGGGAATTTTAGGCTACACAACTAGGGAATTCGATTCCCAACATTTCAAACTGGGAAATTACAAATATCTAGATCAATAATATATACTTAATGGGAGATTACAAATAGTCATACCAAGATATAATTTGTGGAAAGTGGTCACTAAAAAAATTAAGCATGAATTAAGTGGTCATTTAATAATACAACATTTCTTATTAGATGTCTCTAAAGAGACTAATATGATATTTCTTCTTCTCCCTTTTTACAAAATTTGGCAAAAATCTTCTACTTACTCCTCTAAAGATTATTTGTTGGTGCACCAAGCCCTATGAAGGTAACTATATTGATCAACAATTTAATATTGAGTATCGTGTAACCTAGCTCAATATTTATGGAAGCTAATAATATATTGTATGTTCTATTTGTGCATCTTCTTCCACACATTTCTAGTGCATATGCATTGCTAAAAGAGATGAAAATGATCCTTTTTTCCATGAGGACAATGTCCTTAAATAAGCATCAACATAATTATCTACCTCTATGGAAAACTTAAACATAACTAACCTCCAAATAAAAATATAAAACCTATAGAGAATGATGTGGCATTCCATCTTGGTAAGGTTAGGGTTTTTTCATTTTCTCAGATATATAAGTTTGTTGCACTTACTTTGATTATCCCAAATCACGTTAGTGGTTAAGGACACATTACCCATCTTACCTATGATAAAGCATAGTTGAGGTTAAAAGTCTTATAATACAGAAAATGTGATAGATATCAAAACCCCAAGAAAAAAGGGTTAGTTTCTCAATGCACATGTATTAAGGAGTAGAAAAAAAAAGGATACAAAGGTACCTTACTAATTTCTTGTAATTGTACAAGTTTTTCAAAATTTGATATCTCTTTGAGAATTAATAGGCCAATTTAATATTTTCATTAATAACAAATATATTTTCTTTGAAGCCCAAAGCATTCAATCAAATAGAGAATTTAGGTGATGAATCAATTCTCATGATGACACTTAGCAAATCTTGAGTATTTCAAGCTATGGCTATTGTTTTTTATGTTTCTCGTGGTCAAATACCATCTAAGAAGGAGGTTCCACAATGGTTCACATACAAATTTATTGGAAAGGGCATTCTTTGCTTATTTGGGTTTAGAGAGAGCTACTCCACTATCTTCCTTAGTTAATAAGCTCTTTTCTTGAGGAAGATTGTGTGTGCTTACAATGTCACAAGATTATGCAATTAATTGGTACCAACACAAGGTAAAGTATAAATAATATAAATGAGGATCCTAATGAGAAAAACTACAACGCACTTTATAAAGTGGTATGGGCATTTCTAGCACCCCCTCTTGATACTTAATAAATGCTATAATAACAAGCAATTGATGCTAGAACCATGAGTACTCAAGTCTCACACATAGACTAGATGTGCCTTGAAGACAACGCAAAGAAGATTCAAGTATTATGAATTGTGGGACAAGAAAACAACTTTCCACATGTGGTAGCTCATCAATGTCCAATAGTTTCTCAAAGCTCTAAGAAGACTGTTCAATAGTTGTAGCTTTTGGAAGGCTACATAATGTCAAAGAAGATTCAAGCGTGGAGCTATTGATCATAGCAACGACTAGACTCACATATCATCCCTAAGAACATGAATACCATTCAATAGTTGTAGCATTTGGAAGGCCACATAATATATAAGAAGATTCAAGCCTCGAGCTATTGATCATAGCAATGACTACACTCACAAATCATCCCTAAGAACATGCACTTGACTTCATGAAATCAATAGTTGTAGCATTTGGAAGACCGCATAATGTCAAATAAGATTCAAGCCTCGACCTATTGTTGTAGCATTTGGAAGGCCACATAATTTCAAAGAAGATTCAAGCATCGAGCTATTGTTGTAGCATTTGGAAGACCACATAATTTCAAAGAAGATTCAAGCCTTGATCTATTGATCATAGCATTGATGAGACTCACAAATCATCATTAAGAACATGCACTTGACTTCATGGAATCAATAGTTGTAGCATTTGGTAGGCCACATAATCTCAAAGAAGATTCAAGCCTCAAGCTATTGATCATAGCAATGACTAGACTCACAAATTATTCCTAAGAATAAATTTATTGGAAAGGGCACTATTCATGCTTAGTTGGGTTTAGAGAGAGCTGCTCCACTATTTTCCTTAGTTAATAAGCTCTTCTCTTGAGGAAGATAGTGTGTGCTTACAATGCTATAAGATCATGCACTTAGTTGGTACCAACAGAAGGCAAAGTATAAAAAATATAAATGAGGACCCTAATGAGAAAACCAAAATGCACTTTATAGAGTGGTATGGACATTTCTAGCACCCCCTCTTGATACTACTTAATAAATGCTATAGTAACAAGCGATTGATGTTAGAACCGTGAATACTCAAGTCTCTCACATAGACTAGATGTGCCTTGAAGAAAACACAAAGGAGATTCAAGTGACTATATGAAATTAAGTGAAACAAATATACGCTTGAGAAGCACCAAAAGCATTCTTCAAGATGAATGTGAAATATTTCATGGGAAGGCACTAATAACTCCCCTCAATTACTAGTTTCCACATCAAATCTCACATTCTTTGTGTTTTTGTGTGTGCATGTTTGTTTGAGTGTGATGAGCATCTACCTTTGTAAGTTTCTCCTCCTTTGCACATTCTTGTCCCAACTATTATAGGATTAATTTTAAGAAAAAACCTAATGGATCATCAACACTACAAGATACAGGCCTTATACCGACGTTAAAAGGGATGAAAATGTAAATAACAAAATTTGCCCCTGTCGTCGCAAAAAGCGTCGTTATTCGCGAAGCCATAGAACAGTTGGTATCAGCGTATGCGACGCTGATATCGATGCAAATAACAACACTGATACCGACAGTCTGCAACGATAATAACGATACCAATAATGATGCGAGCACTAAATTTGCGACGCTAATAGCGATGGTAACAGGGAAAAAAATTTTGTGGAAGGGAAGAGCACTATGTGCTTTATTTGCGCCATACAAAATAGTTTCTGCACTCTGTACAATGCTCATGTAAACAAAAACAAAGTATATTGAGATCATAACACTGATACATGAAATAAATACATGATCGCATAATGAAAGCGATTGGTACAATCATGACAAGATATCACTAATACATAGAAAATGTCTACACAGATCAGGCGACCAAAAAAGAAAGGGGTGTGAGCTCCAGGGATCCAAGGGTGAGCTACATATCCTCACCATCCGAAAGCTCATCTCGCCGCAAAGGAGCATCAAATGGACTCTGTAAAAAAAAAACAACAACACATCAGTCCACCATACAATAATGCATTCTAATTAGACATGGTAACTATGGACAAGAAAGATGAGTGACTTACAGGGCCGTCGTGTCTATATAATCGGTCCATCAATGCAGTGAGACCGTGCCTCTCTACATATCCAGTCTCAAGGCCGGTCGGATCGCGATTTGTAATGGAGTGCTGCAAAGAAAATAAAATACTAACTGTTAGAAACATGATTGTCAGTACAAAGGATATTGCAAAAAAATAAACAAGCAAATCACCCTCCTCCCCTCATCATTCATGATGATGGCTCCTGACCTATCATTGACTAGATATGCATATCCCCCTGGGGTATGCCTAAGATGGATCCTCTCCCATCTGCGTCCACGCTCGTGGGCATATCTAGGAGACCCCTGTGCATCCGGTGTACCGATCGGGGTAATATCTGTCAGAGTACCTATAGACGGCTGAGCAAAAGCCAGAGTAACTGGAGTAGACGTCCCCACAGGTGTGACAAATCTTGGAGGTGACGCAAGTCCAGCTGAATGATGAAACGGAGACACCGCATCCATGCCTCCACAGCATCCACCTGAGCCTAAGCCACACTCCCTGGAACAGCCATGAGAGCGAGGAGTCGCACATGTATCCCATGTCAATCGCGGGCTCACTGCCTCTGTATTTCTATAGCATCCCCCTGACCCTGAAGCACTCCCTCCATCTGGCCCAAGTCTGAAGCGTCGACCTCATCCGCTCAAAGGTGAAGCATCTGATCGCGTTGAAGTAGATCTAGCATAGTGGCTTGACGATGTCCGAGATAACTCCTAGTCTGCCATGTCTCTGAATCTCGCGATCTAGTTTAGAGATATGTGTGTGAAGATATACTACAACTCCTAATCACTAATCTCTCGACTCATCCTGAAAATGTCACCTGCACATATAAAAAATGATGTTAGAATAATCAATTTAAATCATACAAAGCACAGTAATATAAATCCTTAAAAAAAGATCTCACTTAAAATGCATATCTTATATACCATTATAAGCGATTGGTCAACGAATTGAGTAAGTGGATGCTCCAAGTATGAAGTATCCTATGGTCCCATGCCAATCTCCTAACACAACTTCGCATACACTAGAAGGTTGATAGACATGTCACCACAAAAGGATGAGTCCACCTCATTCTCAAAGAATTCTTGGACTCCTCAATTTCCATCATTGTTAGTTGATGTTGGCTCCAAGCTTTCGGTGGCCTCCACCCCTTGCAATATCAACCTCTCTATTTGCATATTGTCTTCATCTATGCTTAAAACATTGCTTTGATCATATACTCTCGCACTTCAAGGAGCTGAAGGTATAACATACTACTATCGAGGTTGTCGGGGGTTTGGATAGAAGATTACATGTTCATAAACACATACAAGAGAGTTTAAACTATTGTGGCATGTATCATGTCGTAATACAATTAACAAACAAATGAGTCCATGCACCTGTTCACAATGGGCAAGCAACACAAAGGTGTCGCGTGAATCCGTCCATTCCTTTTCGAAATCTATTTCGAGAAAACGAGATGGACCTCGTCGAACTGTTGCTCCAGCTCCTTCAAGTACCACTTTGAACCACTGCACATCGAATAGTTATCATGGAGAAGCTACGGTAATCCACTCTAACAATACTTTGCAAGTTCCCAAAATACTCCATCTCATCTATAATCGTGTTTGGATCCGTTGCTCTTCACCGGCTCTCTTGCTCAAACCTTGCCATGATACCACAGTCCATTGTGGAGCGCATTTTGTCAATATGCTCCACGCGAAAATACCATCCGTACGACCACGGTGCACTATGTATTTTGTACTATACATTGAAATACTCAAATTAGATGTCACATATAAAATATAGATATGACAAATCCTAAACACCTCACCACCTTTGGACTATATCCCCTCGAGAATCTCCACTCCTCCATGGAGACCTTTGCCTCTTCGCAAGATGCTGCGGTCAAAGCTCCATGCAACCATTGCGTTGACATGAACCGCGACATCTTCACCGTGCCCTCGAGATATCGGATCAGTTGATGACGTGTACTTTGTCAGAATTCAGATCACGCTTCCTCTCGATCTTGCCTAGCAATCTGGTACGTGGCAAGCCATGTCTCCATAGAGGCATGGTGCAACATACAAAAGCAATTCACATTCTCCTCCATTGTAGCATCCATTCTTTTTTCTACCTCATTTCCAACTACCACATCTCTAGTCAGTCCATCAACGTCCTTCAGTGACCATAGCATTTTTTTTTCTGGATTCACCGTTGGTAGTCATTGTGAAATATGCACTAGCACCTCAAACACCAACCATTAACCTTCAGCCATGCTACCTTCTGGCTGAGCTCATTGTCGCACAAAGCCTTTCATGGTTTTCATGAAGCGCTCCAAGAAGAACATCCATTGCGTATGGACAGGTCCAACAATCTCCACTTCATCTACAAGATGCATAAGAAGGTGGATTTGTATCGTGAGCATGCTGGTGTGTTGAGATGACAAGATCAACACATGCGGACATTGATGATGGACCGCCTGGTTAGATGGGTCCACACGTCTACACTTAGCACGTCGATGGTCATTATGACTCTCACATGGCCACTGATTCATTACTTATTATATTCAGGTTATTACACCTATTTACAGCTGGCATAGCTATAGTGCTAGTCGATTAGTGTAGTCAGTTATTCATTGTTTGACTTAGTAGGCCACTTTCCTTTATGCTGTATCTTATCTATACTTTGTGTACAATGTAAAGTGTGTGGAAGAAGAAGAAGAAACTAGCAAGAAAAAGTTTTGGCCTCCATCTCTCTTCTTGTCTCTTGAGTGAGCTTCTCCTTGTGCATTCTGTGTATGTTCGGCGCAGCATCTTGAGCAAGTCCCCCCACCACACTATTCTTGGCATGGTATCAGAGCTGCACCACCGATTGAGGCTAGTTTTGAAGGCTAAAGAAAAGGAGAGGAGCCAAGGATTCGAGCAAGTAACCAATGGGTAAGAAGCTCTTCCATTCTCTACTTCTTCTCTTAGACAATGCCTTTGGAGGCACCAGAAGCAAGGCAAAGCAAAAATCTCAGATTGCAATGAGATTTGGTGGGCACAAAGAGCGTTATTTTGGGCATCTGAGGCCGTTTCAGGCCCCGTTTTAGAGCCGTAAGGTTGCGGACAGCAGTTCGAGATACTCTGCAATTTCAGTTATGTCTGTTGTATAGAGATGCACAGGTTACAGATTTTAGATCTGTAAGTTCAAAGGTGTTTACCAGTAAATAAACACAAGTTTTATCTGCAAATTGGTTGTTGATTGTATGTATTGTTGAGCAAACAATGAAAAAGACTGTCTAGTATATTGTTGTGTACTACAGGTCGAGGGTTGTAGAAGATTTGCTTGCTGTTTGGTGTTAGTTTTGTGATAATGGCAGAGAACAGTGGAAACTCCATCATTGAGAAGCTCGACAAGAAAAACTACCCTTCATGGAAGTTCCATGTCACGAACTTCCTTATTGGAAAAGGCCTCTACGAGTTTGTTTCAGGTGAAGAAAAGGAGACGGAGGTGAGTGATCCTCCAACTGCAAAAGAGACAAAGGCACGAAAGAAATGTAATGCAAAAGACAAAAATATCATGTATTGGCTGTCTGTAGTAATTGACAATAATATGCTGGGACATATTAGAAATGTAGAGAATTCATATGCAGCTTGGACCATACTTGAAAGTATGCTTTCCGTAAATACAAAGGCACGAAAGATTCAACTCAAGCAAGAGTTGAATATATTGAAGAAAGGGAAGATGTCTATCAATGAGTATGCATTGAAGGTAAGGAGCATTGCAGATGCCTTGACAATGATTGATGCAATGCTCGATGATGATGATTTACTGTCATCTACCTTGGGTGGACTTAACAATGAAAAGACTTGGAAGTCTTTTGTAACTTCCGTATGTCAGAAATCCATTTCCAGATTTCGATGAGTTGGTCTCCCTTATGATTACTAAAGAGATTAGCATGCAGAGTGAGACATCTGAAAAAAATGGTGAACAGGTCCAAGCTTTCTACTCTAGTTCAGGAAGGGGACGTGGCAGGTTCTCTTCGAGAGGCCCTGGTACAGGACGTGATAGTGACAACCAACAAAACAGATTGAATCGGCAATTTGGCGATATGCAGGTTTTAGGAGGTCGTGGTAACTTTAGAGACAGGGGGAGCTTTAGAGGAAGAGATGGATGGCAAAACAGAGGTTCTAACAACTCTGGTATTGTGTGTCACTACTGTGGCAAAACAGGTCATATTGCAACCCAATGTTATGCTAAGAAAAATCATATTCGTAGTGGTAAGTTGCAGCAAGGAAACTATGCATTGTCTTCACGACAGAATGAAGACAAAAATGAACATCTGTTTGTTATGCAGCATATGCTGAATGCTATTATAGGAAAGGGAACACATGATGATGCTTGGTATGTTGATTCAGGTGCATCCAACCATATGAGCAGCCATGAAGAATGGTTTGGAGAGATGCATGATTTGCGAAATGCAGGTTGTGTAGACGGGTGATGATTCATGCCACCCAATCTCACACATTGGAAAAGTTCCCTTGTCCTTGCATGATGGTAAGACAAAGAGTCTTTCAGATATATTACATGTGCCATCTATTACAAAGAACTTGGTGTGAGTCAGTCAGATGGTAGAGTAAGGGCTGCAAGTCAGATTTAATGCAAAGGTTGTTTTGTAGAAGACTTCAGTGACAAGTGCAGGTTAGTTGCAAAGGGAAGTAGAGTTGGACGTATGTTTACTCTGGATGCTGGAATTTCTACTACGAATGCTACTATGTATGCTAAAGGAAAATGTGTTGTTGCAGATATTGAAATTTGGCACAAACGCATTGGACATGCAAATGTACAAAGGCTGAAATTAATGCAGTCCAAAGGGTTGTTACAAGTTTGCTTACATTTAGAGTTGCAGAATTTCATAAGGTATGCGAAGTATGTCAGTTTGGTAAGCAGGCAAGACAACCCTTTTCACATGGCAGAGTTGTAAGCAGAAATATCCTTGATGTTGTGCATACATATATTTGGGGACCTACACAAAATTTATCTCTTGGAGGTAGTTCATACTTTGTCACATTCATTGATGATTGTTCTAGAAAGCTGTGGGTATATTTTATGAAGGAAAAGAGTGAAGCGTTTGAGCACTTTAGAACTTTCAAGGCTGCAGTTGAAAGAGAAACAGGCTTGAAAGTAAAGTGCTTGAGGTCAGATGGAGGGGGAGAGTACCTCTCGAATGAGTTCAGTGATTTTTTGAGATCTCATGGGATAAAGAGACAGTTCACATGCAGGTATACACCACAACAAAATGGGGTTGCAGAAATGAAAAACAGGCATATTGCAAAAGTTGCATGCGCCTTGATGGCTGAAAAGAATATGCCTAAGCATTTTTGGTCTGGGACTGTTCATACTACTATTTATATTATGAACAGAACTCCCACAGCTGCAGTTCATGGGATGACTCCTGAAGAATGCTTTACTGGAAAGAAGCCTGATGTATCGCACTTGAAGGTATTTGGCTGTGTTGCATATGTTCATGATGCCAGATGAGCTACGGAAGAAGCTTAATCCAAGGCAAAAAAATGTGTCTTTATTGGATACTCTTTAGAGCAGAAAGGGTATCGCTGTTATAACCCTATCACATGTAAGTTCAGAGTGAGGAGGGATGTCATCTTTGATGAAATGAGCAGTTGATATACATCTAATGGTGATGTATTGGATGATGATGATGATCATGGCACTCATGTGTAGGCTGAAAAGCAAGAATCACGGACTCTTAGTGGACTAGAGACATCATCTAGTAGTCCTTGGTCTAGGAGACTAAGGAGTACCTCTACATCTTCAAGTGCATCTAGTAGCACTACAAGTAAAGACAAAGGAAAGAATAAAGTGTCAAATGGCATTCATGCAGTTCTTGATGGAGACTCTAGTGGCTCAGAGAGCTTAGATGATGAGCTTGGTATTCCTTCTGTTAGGACACTAGGTGTACAGAGAGCTCATAATAATGTAAAGGCTCCATTGAGTGATCCGGTGGTACGCACATCTAGCAGGGTCAGATACCCTGTTAAAAGATTTGGTTTTGAAGGTTATACAACTCACCATTATGCTTATATGGTGAAACTAGTCGAGGATATTGAGCCCACTTGTTTTGAGGATGTTGTTGGTCATACTCATTGGGATGCAGCAATGGATGAGAAGATGGCTGGATTAGAGGCCAATAAGACTTGGGGTCTAGTATCATTGCTGAAGGGCAAGAAAGCTATTGGATGTAAGTGGGTTTATAAGATTAAGCACAATGCATATGGTTCTATTAGCAGGTACAAAGATAGGCTGGTTGCAAAAGGCTATGCCCAGACATATGGCATAGATTATGAAGAAACCTTCAGTCGAGTTGCTAGGATGGTAACTGTCAGAAGTGTGATTGCTTTGGCAGTAATCAAAGGTTGGAGGTTGCAGCAAATGAATGTAAAGAATGCCTTCTTGAATGGTGATTTGCAGGAAGAAGTGTATATGGATCAACCAGCAGGTTATGAAGATTTAGAGCATCCCACGTATGTGTGCAGGTTGAAGAAGGCGCTCTATGGGCTCAAGCAAGCACCGAGAGCATGGTCTCACAAGATCAAAGAGTATCTTGTCAATATTGGCTTTTATGTTTCTGATATTGATCACTCACTTTATGTGAGAAAGGGAGATGTAGGTTGGTCATCATAGTCATCTATGTGGATGACTTGATTATTACATGTGATAGTGATAGTGGGATTGTTGAAGTCAAGGACTTCTTGAAGAAGAAGTTTGAGATGAAGGATTTAGGTGAGCTAAGGTACTTTCTTGGCTTTGAGGTGATTAGATGTGATGATGGTATATGGCTTTCCCAAAGACAGTATGGCTTGGATATGTTGTTCAAGTATGGTATGACAACATGCAAACCACTTTCAGTCTCGTTGGAGCAAAATGTAAAGTTGAGTGCTGATGTTGGAGATGAGATAGAAGACCCTACTATGTTCAGGAGGATAGTGGGGAGTTTGATCTACATGACCATTAAAAGGCTAGACTTGAGCTACGCTATTGGTCTTGTGAGTTAGTTTATGCAAGTACCTAGAAAGCCACATTTGGATGTAGTCAGACGCACATTGAGATATGTAAAGTCCACATTACATTATGGACTTTTCTACGAGGCAGGTATAGATATACAAGTGTTTGGATACACAGATGCAAATTGGGCTAGTAGTGTGTCTGATAGAAGATCTACCAGCGGATACATGTTCTCTCTTGGCAGTGCAGCAGTTGCTTGGAGTAGCAAAAAGAAATCTACAATTGCTTTGTCGAGTACGGAGGCTGAGTATAGAGGTGCTGCTATTGCACCATGTGAGATAGTATGGCTACAAAAGTTATTGGCTGATTTAGATGTGTAGGTGGAAGGTCCAGTTGTCATTTATTGTGACAACATGAGCACTATACAGTTGGCTTGGATCCCTGTGTTCCATGCCAGGACAAAACATATTGAGGTACACTACCACTTTGTGAGAGAGAAGGTACTAGCAGGTGAGATTGACTTGGTGTATGTCAGTACACAGGATCAGATAGCTGACATCTTCACGAAGGCATTGGGTACAGAGAAGCTTCAAAATTTTTGAAGCTTACTTGGAGTTGCAGAGATGCAGTTGAGCTTAAGGGGGAGTGTTGAGATGACAAGCTCAACACATGCGGACATTGATGATGGACCGCCTGGTTAGATGGGTCCACACATCTACACTTAGCACGTCGGTGGTCATTATGACTCTCACATGGCCATTGACTCATTACTTATTATATTCAGGTTATTACACCTATTTACAGCTGGCATAGTTATAGCGCCAGTCAACTAGTGTAGTCGGTTATGCATTGTTTGACTTAGTAGGCCATTTTTCTTTATGTTGTATCTTATCTATACTTTGTGTACATTGTAAAGTGTGTGGAAGAAGAAGAAGAAACGAGCAAGAAAACGTTTGGGCCTCCATCTCTCTTCTTATCTCTTGAGTGAGCTTCTCCTTATGCATTCTGTGTGTTCGGCACAGCATCTTGAGCAAGTCCCCCCACCACGCGATTCTTGACATAGTGGATTCAATAGAGGACGTTTTAATCTCCTTCTGTGAGATCCATTGCACCAAAGTCGACAACCTATAAATGACCCCGCGTATTTCTGGAGTAAGACATCCTGCGATCGCGATTGGTAGTACAAACTGCCACAAATGAGAAATAATTATGAATAATGGCTACACTCCAAATAGCAAAATATGCATGCCAATTACAATCCATTCGTAGTACAAACCTCACATATCTTATGCCAGTCATGGGATTTTAGCCCTAATAATTGGTCGTCTTTAGAAAATGTAGACCTGAGAGAACGAATCATACCCATCGGAGTGTGGATAGACTTGACTACTTGCTTCACAATGCACTCTTCTTTAGTTAAAAAAACCCAAGGAGTGTAAGGTAGCTACACGCAACCATCAGCACTTGACTGCGGCCAAAGCACCTCCATCTTACCTATCTCCTTCAAATCCATTCGTGCCCCTATAGTGTCTCTCTCTCCTGTGATGTGGTCCCATAGCAAGCTACCCATATTCTTGAAAATATGCATGGGATCCAACAAGTGTTTGACCTGTAAGTGGGTCCAATATGGCAACTCATAGAAAATTGAGAACCACCGCATTTTGTTAGGATGTGACTCCGCGTGGACCATTTTAAGCTCGTACCAGCTTGCGGCGTTCATACGTGTTGGAGGTCGTCCAAGAAAACCTTCCCTGAGTTCATGATCCTCTGGCAAAAAGTGGTGTGTCCTTGATATTCCATCTTCTTCATGGTTCGTGACCTTCGGGAGTCTAATTGTGGCCCACACAATGGACATGTATGATTACCTGAGGTAACCAGACCTGTTCTAACACCACGACCCAGTGAATACAAGTTTGAAAGAGATAAAATATAGATATTACCAATGAGAACGGAGACCTATTCACCTGAGAACTCTCTGAATCCTGCAAAGTCATGCACCGTCCACATGAGAATGGCTCGAATATTGGCAGACTGCCGACTATCGTGCTTGCACATATCTTGCACAGTGACCCCCTCCTCCCACAAAATCTTAAGCTCATCGACTAGTGAACGAAGATACACATCCATATTTTTGACTTTGTAGTGGCGGGGGATGAGTAAGCTAAGGATGAGATGTCCTTTCTTCATAGAAAGCCATGGAGAGATATTGTAGTTGACAAGGACTATAGGCCACACACTGTAAGAAGTTGAGCTCATACCGAATGGGTTCACGCCATCCATTGCAAGACCAAGCCGAAGATTCCTTGGCTCTCAGGCAAAGCCTGGGAAGGTAGAGTCAATGTGGCTCCATGTGCGTAAATCTGCTGATATTCATTGAACTCCATCCATGGACCTATTCTGCGCATGCCACGTTGTCAAGCTCGCCATGTCGGAGGTACGAAACATGTGGTTTATGCGGGGGATAAGCAAAAAGAGTCTAAGAACTTTTTAAGAGATGGTTTGCCCTTGCAAGTCTTGTCAATATCTGTGAGCACCACACTTTGGACATGTCTCCATAGTCTCGTATCCTCCTCGAAATAGTATGTAATTGTTAATACATGCATGGATGTTTTTGTAGTCCATGCCAAGCTTTCGTAAAACATGTCGTGCATCATCACGAGACTCGGGCATGGTATTTGCAGGTGGTAATATATGATATTTCAATAACTTGAAAAAAATCGTCAAACACCTTGAAAAAGCACAAATGTTTTTAATAATAATGCCGAAAAAAAATCAACAAAGCATATGTACAAGGTATCTGAACAACTCGGTCACACTCGCATCGCTCCACCCGTATTTTACTTGCACACTTAAGAGTGCAAGAAGTGTCTTCAGGAAAGATACTCGGCACCTATAATATAATGGTATGGATGCTTTCTCTCTAAGTGGATCATAAGTCTCAACATACATGGGAATCAATGCATCGATCATTGCCTCCATCTCAGGCTCCAAGATTGTAGGTAGGTCTGGAAGGCTGCCTGTCTCCTCTGGCATTGACGGTATAGATTGGCCTTGCAAGTGGTGGATTGGCTCATGCACTCCATCCATCGCATGCCCACGAAGTCTTCTAATTAACTGCAAAGGGTGCACTCCTCCTTGGGACGAGACGTCATCTCCCTAGATAGAAAATTTGCCAGCCACACCTTATCTTCTTGTATATGGTATTCAATTAGCTTGCGAGTACAATGCACGATTGATATTAACTTTTCTTACCGTTTGCTGAAAATCCGCAATCGCCTGATCAATGATTTCAGATTGAAACTCTCCAAATTATTATATGTGTTCTATAGACAATCGACGTTTTCTTCTAATTTCCAGCTTGCATTGAGAGCAAGGACATGGGACACACTGATTAAGATATGCCTCGCGATCTTGAACAATAGGACCTTCATTGTTTTTCATTTTGTCTATGTTACGACAAACAATTTGTTTTAATTATCATTCGTTTTTTTTCTTAAATTGTTATCCTCTCCTTCCATCTCTCTCTTTTTTTTTCTTTCTTAAGTTGTTATCCTCTCCTTCCATCTCTCTCTCTTTTTCTACGTTACGACTACGACCATGACCACGACTACGACCACGACCACGACCA
The DNA here is from genome assembly GCF_053477565.2 of Lygodium microphyllum. Lineage (NCBI taxonomy): Eukaryota > Viridiplantae > Streptophyta > Polypodiopsida > Schizaeales > Lygodiaceae > Lygodium > Lygodium microphyllum. The sequence goes on from NC_141156.1 coordinate 94,416,722, forward strand.
TGGCTACGACCACCACGACCACGATGACCATGACGATGACTATGACCACGACTATGACTATGACCACGACCACGACCATGACCATGACCACAACTATGACTACCACCACCACCACCACCACCACCACCATCACGACTATGACTATGACTACGACTACAACTACGACCACAACTACGACCACAGTCATGACCATGACTATGACTATGGCGACCACGACCACGACCATGACCACGACCACGACCCACGACCACGACCCACGACCCACGACCGCGACCCATGACCCACGACCCACGACCCACGACCATGACCATGACCACGACCACGACCATGACTACAACTGATTCCTTGCAAGTTGCTATGATAGCATAGGAGCTACCTACTACGGACCTTTGGGGGGAGCCCCTAATGGAAGAGCTTCCATAGCCATGGTTGCATGCACTCCTCACACATTCCAAGATAGATACGAATAATGAGTTGGTGCAGTGGAGCAAAATATTTCATCAGCACATATATACTCTAGCGTGAAAAGGAACACTAGAGCTTGTTGCCTCTAGGTCCATGATGGGATGTTTTTGATAATGAGTGGTGTTTCTCCTTATTGATCTCACATGGTGGCACACCTTGGTAGGTGGCTAAAGGCAGGAAGTCCATGGCATGCTATGCATTAGTTGGAGTAGGTTGCATGTGAGATAGAGATGGTGCTATGTTCCTTTTTTTGTGATTTGGGTATATGCCTATGAGCTACATTGACCTTGTTGCTTCTTAGGAGATGGTGTCTAGCACGGGAGTAACTATTCCAACAAGCTTTCTAGAGGCTCTTTTGAGATGTTGGCTATATGGTGATGATGAAACTTCTTTGGTGACTATGGTGGTGAGGGCACATTATTGTGGTGGTCATCTTGAGGTTATTCTAGGGGTGCTAGCGGATGGTGGACCTCGAAGGATATTTTCGATTTCATTCCATCATTGTATACATTTGTGTACCATCCAGGCATGATCTAAGAGAGGGTGTTAGCATTATGCAGCTCATTGTGGTCCACATGTGCTCATGGTCTTGCTACTTTGACTCACTATATTCTCAGGCAAGCATGTTTCCTCTCTAGAAACTCTCATTTGGCCTTATTGGATCATATTGGGCTATTAGATTTTAGGCTTGTGCTCACTTAAAGGCAAATCATATTAGGGTTTCGCTAGAGAGGAAACTACTTTCTTGATTACCCCCCTCAATTACTAGTTTCCATGTCAAATCTCACATTCTCTCATAATGGCTCTATTTATAGTTCTCTATAGTGATTTTTCCCCATCCTTTTACATGTGTGGGTTGTTTTTTTGAATGCCCCATTTGATGGTTCAACTGGAACTTGATATGGAAGCCATAGGTGTAGGTGATTCTAATACGGTAACTTTGCTTGATGTTTTGATCTAACATATGAGATGTGGACACAATTAGTATTATTTGGAAATTGACATGGAAAAATCTACACTCTAATCAGTCATTGAGGGCAAACTAGGTATGATCACCTCTATTTCAATGATAGGGTGTGTTGGTATTTGCAATTGTTCTATATGAAGATTGAAGGTGCAATCAACGCTTGTAAGCAATATGAAGGAGAACAATGAGAGCATTGCAAGCTAGTGCTTGTACTACATCAAGAATTTCTTACAAAAGAAAAGGGAATATAGAACTTCACTTATTAGAGTTCAGTGTCCCATACATAGGTTGCAACACAATAAGAAAGAAGTCATACATAAGATGTTATATGGGTTTGTTGAGCCAATGCCTTCCTTAATAGGCCATTGTTTGAGGGGGAGATAAAGCCGTGGTATTTCTCACATGAAGAAAAAATAAGATACTTGGTGCATAAATTCGTTAAGCCAACATCCAAGTTGCATGAAGAAGAGCTATCACATGTTGTTCTTTTGTTGTATTTCTAAACAAAAGGCAAAAATAGCCTAAATAAGCTCAAAACCCACTATTTGCGATTATGATGATAAGAATGAGAATATAGATAAGTAGGCTATACATTGCTTCTCTTCTTGTTCGCATATGTATGGAGATAAAGGACAATACTTAATGGGCTCCATAAGAGCAAAAATTAATCTAACTAAGGTAAACATTGTGATGAAAAAAAAAAGATTATGGAAAAGGTTAGGTCTTCATTGAGAGCTCCAAATGGAGGTCATCCACATAGAGTACCGAAATCAATAAAGAACCATCACGGAATTTCTTCGACAAGGATCCATAGCACTGCGATTGTAGCCCTGTGACTGCATAAAGGCATCAAACTTATGATACCACACCCTAGGTGCATGTTTCAAGCCATAAAGACTTTTCTTCAATTTGCACACTAGGTATTGCTTGCCACGTTTTGCAAAGCCCTTAGGCTGCTCCATATAAATCTCATCATGCAAGTCCCCATGTAAGAAAGCCGTCTTGACATCCATCTGGTATAAATCCAAGTCAAGCTGAGCAACCAAAGCCAAGACTAAGTGCAGGGTGGTCATCTTAATCACAGGAGAAAAGACCTTGTCAAAGTCCGCACCATGCTCCTGCTTAAAACCCTTTGCTACCAATCTAGCCTTGTATGCCGACTTGGGGTGTCCAGGGGTACTTTTTAGCTTGTACACCAACTTGCATGGCAAAGCCTTCTTGCCCGTAGGCAAGGAAACCAAATCCCAAGTGTCATTCTTATATAGGGAGTCTATCTGAGACTGCATAGCCCTCTTCCAAGAGTGACTATCACCCATGTGCATAGCCTCATCATAGGTGAAAGGCTCTCCTGCATCTATAACTAAGAAATAATGCATCGAGGGCTGAAATCTATCAGGTGGACGTCTGTCTCTAGTACACCGTCTCACGGCAAGCTCTGCTGCCTGTCCAACACCCTGACCATGAGCATCTGCTGCAGCTGTAGGCTGTCCAATTGGCTGTGCGGGAGCTCTCGACTCCTCTTTAGATATGACCCTACGGATCTCAACAACTCTCTTAGGCTGCCTATGCATTTTGTCTTCATGGAAGACTATATCATGACTGCGGATGACTTTCCACACTTGCGGATCCCAGAGACGATAACCCATCTCGCCTGCATCCCCATAACCAAGGAAAATGCATTTGACACTCTTGGGATCCATCTTTCTTCTCTTGTCTCTGGGCACATGGCAAAATGCCTCACATCCAAAGACACGGAGATGCGCATAAGAGGGAGGTTTTCCAATCCATACCTCCTTTGCAACTTGGAAATCCAAACCACTAGAGGGTGATCTGTTTATGACATGCATAGTTGTACTAACTGTCTCAGCCCAAAAGCTCTGTGGTAGGCCTGCATGGCTAAGCATACTACGTACAGGCTCCTGGATGGTTCTATTCATCCGCTCAGCCAAACAATTCGGGGGGGGTGTAGGGGGCGGTCAACTAACGCTTAATACCCCTCTCATCACATAACTGCTCAAAAGCATGTGAGACATATACACCTCCATTATCTGTCCTTAGGCATTTTAGCCTATACCCAGACTGGTTCTCAGCCAATGCAAGCCATCTCTGAAACACAGCCAAGTCATTAAATTTTAGCTTAATGGGATAAGCCCAAAATTTTCGTGAAAAATCATCTATGAACGTAACAAAATACTTTGCACCATCCATAGACAGACAAGGCATGGGCCCATAGACATCCAAATGTACCAATGCCAAGGGCTCACTCATGCGTGGCCTACCAGACTTCTTATGCATAGACCTAGTCTACCTACCATAAAGACAATGCTCACATGAATCAAAACATGCATAATCAAGGGGCGATAAGTACTGCAAACCAGAAAGCATTTTCATTCCCTTCAAAGACATATGGCCCAAACGGGCATGCCAAAGAGATACATGTGGGATAGAACCCCCATACAAAACATGATCAAGGGAAGAAGCTAATACAATCAAGGGGTAGAGACTATCAGCCTTGGCACCTCTCGTAATCACAAGTCTCCCATGAGTGATCTTTCATGCAGAGTCTCCAAAACATACATGATATGTTGCATCATCAAGCTGTCTAGCTGACATGAGACTGCATGTCAAAGCAGGCACATGATGTACATCCTGCATAACAAAACTGCTGCCAGAAGGAAACTGCAGTGTAACATCACCAATGTCCACAATATCAAGAGAGATGTCATCACCCAAGCGCACAGAACCCGAAACAGTATGGTATGAATGAAACCACTCTCGGCAAGGTGTCACATGAAATGTAACGTGTCCTCTTAGTATCATCCAGGACACGTCTTAGCAGTCCATCGGAAAGGATGTCTAGAAAGCTCCGCCCGGCACTCCCATGGAATGTTACGGGATTTGCAATCTAGGTCTTCCCGTGTCTGCCACGTAGCAGAAGTATCCTGGCCGTTCCCACTTAGGATCGGACCGAAATTAGGGTTTTCCTGACTGGTCATTAACTAACAGCAACTAGCGTCAGACCTGAGAGAACTACTTTACGCAAAAACGCCAGGTCCGAAGCGGATTCACGCTACACTTGGTTCAAGGAGAATGGGAAACGAGAGGCATAGTCCCATTCCGTTTCCCCAAAACAGTGTAAATTAGGTAAGACATAACTCTAGATCATTGCTTCCGTTATTCTTTTTCTTTGACGATCATCTTGTTGTTCTTTGAGAAAAGTTCCCAGCTAACCGGGACCACCCAACCGTAGGACGGACCCATGGCCCATCCTCCGCACCTTCCTCGGTTTGTTTTTAGTTATGTAATTATCTAACACATTGATTTGACATATAACAATCAGCTTCTTTAATTAAACCATTAAGCACTGGTTCCTTCACTTAATCTTATCACATGACATAGAAAAACAATATCAAGCAAGTTCTTTATTAACATTTCATCAATTTATCTTTGAAATACAATGAGTTCCGCCCGTAGGCTTGTCCATAATCCGCCCGAAGGCTATCCAGTAATCCGTAGGGATCACTATTCCAAGTTTCCGCCCGTAAACTAGTATGCGGACCTCGAGATCCAATCCCGAGTCACGTTAGCCTCTTGCGCAGGACCCGGAAGGTGAGGGATTTACGGCTAGAGCCCCCTGGCACCCAAGCGTCCTCTTGCTCCAAGTAGAGCTCAACGGAGAGACCTCTCGCGGCGGGTTTGGTCCATGTTCCCGGCGCAGTCAACAACCCCCTTGGTTAGGGTTAGGCAAGCAATCGGGGGTAACTGAAACTGCCTCTCCCTTCAGGCCTTTAACCTGAAGTATAGGTATTCATTTAATTTGTAATTCATAATTCAAACAGAGCTCTAAAATCTCTAGCAAGCACAAACATTTCCATTAATCAACCGTGTTGTTTGGCAAACTGCTAAGGAAGTGTTCTTTCCTTTTGAGTGTATCAGCACTCGTTCCCAAGGTGTCTTGTAACTTGGCGAGATCCTTTATAGTCCGGATTAGGGCGTACCTTATTAACCCAACTTGATCAACCCTAAAGCTCACTAGATACTTTAGTTTCGGGTTTATAACTTTCCTTATTTAGAAGGATATTCACGAATACGTCCTTTTTGCAAGATAACTTGCGTAAGGATCTGCCATCCTTGTTGAGGTTATTTACCCTTTCATCTTGTGAACCAGTCACAAGACTACTTGACTTCAACTTGCTGCGCACGTCCTATGTTGAAATAATCCGTTTAGGTTTCTTTAAGCTGACGTATGTCGAACCCAGGGTTTCTTTTCAAGAACCCCAAGGACAAACCCTAGTTCTTTATCTTTACGAATTTATTAACCCTACAATAAGGAAAGTAGTCAAGTGCTTAAGGTATGAATGTTTCTTTGGTCTGTCCAAGGCATACTTTTGTGGGCATGGTATTTCCAAGTTTAGATTGGTTTGGTTATCTTTTGGAAGGTAATATTGATCACCTCATCATGGTTTTGTTATCCTTGTGACAATTGATTTTTCAATCGATACAATTCAATTTAATCTTCTTTTTTTCCTTGCAGACAAACTCATGCAATTAACAATCATTTCCCTTTCTAAGATGTGCAATTAGCAATGATGACTTCCTAGTAATTTGAGCAACGAAAAGAACCTTTCATGAATTTAATAATTTACAATCATTCGTTGAAAAAAGGAATAGGACTAATGGTGCAAGATACAATTTCTATACCTTCAGGATTTAACTGAAATATACTACTATAGTAAATAAATAATCTTGCTCGTAATTTATAATGCATGATGCTATTCGAAGGAAACTATGTTCTATACATTATCATTCATTCAAATAAGCTAAACTCCTTCATTACAATTAACTTGGACAAATATATCCTATCCCTAACAATTTCTCTTTGCATGATTGACTTAAAACCGAATTAAAGCCAAGAAGAAAAACTTGGTTTTGGGGTGAGATATCCACATGGATACCGGGAGATGAACCTCCCACAGCTACTCCTTGGACTTTCTTAGGCGGCATTGTAGTTCAAATTTGAAGGTAGCTTTTACTCTTTCTTCTGGAATTCCACCGTCTCTCTTTCGAGGCAAGATGTCGTTAAAACGGTTGGTCACGAGAAGGAATGATAGGACCTTTAGATTCTTAGACTCTTTGGAGAGGAAAAGATTTACAAAGCCTAAGAAGGTCCTATAGGTTCTATGCTTGGCAAACAGTTTATGGGTGAGTGTGGTTTTGCAACCACAAGAACCCTTGGAGAACTTTGACTTGGGGTAAAAGGTATAGAAGGCACTTATTCTCCATCCTTGCACTTCCTCTACTTTTTTCTTATCCTTCCCTACTCCTCCTCCTTCACTCCTCTTTTTTTCCTCCCTTTTTACCCTTCTACTTCCCTCTATTCCTTCTCTACTCTATCTCTTTTACTCCTTTCTTACTCTTCTTTATCTTTTCCTCACCCTCTACTTCTTTCACACTAATCCTTCCTCCTTCACTCCTCCCTACTTCCCTTCCTTATATTTTACTTCCCTTCCTTATCTTTTATCTTTTTCCTACTCTTCCTCTTTTACTCCACTCCTTCTTTTCACACCCTCTACTTTCCCTCTTTTATTCTTCCTCACGGGCTACTTTTTCCTCACGGAACAACATCCGGGTCCCATGATGATGGTTTTGATTTGGGGTCCACGGGGGGGAAAGAAGGAAGTAATGGGGACACGGGGGATAAAAAAAAAGCTTAGGGGGTTGTGAAAAAAGAAAGAGCTATAAGGGGGGGGGTGAAAAGGGTTAAAAGGTTTATAAGGGGGGGGTGAAAGGGGGCTTGATTAGCCCCCCCTTAGGAAGATTCTACAAAGAAGCTTCCTTATCACATGGCAGGAGGGGGGGGGGGGGAAGAAAACGAATGTGTGACAGTGGCGCTGTGGAGGGAAGCTGGAGGTGATGGCGGTAGGCAGATAGAGGCGGCAGCATTAGCCGGCAAAACTTGGGCAAGGTAGCGTATATGATCTCCTCCTCCTCCTCCCTTTTTCTCTATCCAAGCGGACCCCCTATTTAAATAGGAGAGGGGAGGGAATCCTCTCCCCCTTACCTGTCAGCATGCATGGAGAGGGCCCTGAGAAAGCTCCAGTGAGGAGCTTGCTGGCCCCCCCCCTCTATCACCTAACAGACTATGGCGTCACGGATCAGATTACGCTCCGCCATGAAAGGCAAAATTTTTTTAATTTCAATATATTACATGAAAGGATGCACCTGAGTCGAAGAGCCAACAATGTGCATACATAGAGTGTATCTCTCTCTTCTGCGAAGCACTAGAAGAAGCTGCTAGGATATAATCATCATCATCAACATTCTTAGGTTGCATAACATTGATCTCTTCAATTTTAACACTGGACTTTGTAGGTACTATGCTGCGATCAGAAGACTTATCCTGCAATTTGTCTTTCCCCTTATCTTTGTGCCTTTCATTGTGCAATTCATGGCATTGTGGCCTAATATGGCCCTTTTTCCCACAATGGTGACAAGTAACATCTGCATTCCTGCCACAGGATTTGCTACGTGACTTCCCACGAGACTTGAACTGAGATTTCTAAGAATCCCGTCCATGGCCACTACCACTGCCATGCTTTCCATATCCATCATTCATGCCTCTACTTGTTATAGCATGAGACACACGAGAGACATCCTAATTCTTACGGTTAACCTCTTCTTGCAGAAGAGCACTCTCAACATCAGATAATTTCAAGGTAGTAGTAGAGGCACATAATGTAGTGCAGCATGACTCATTAAGAGTACCGAGCAAGAAAAGAGGAGTGACATCCTCTGCAAAAGTGATGTCCTGTGAAGTCAAGCTCTTGAGTATAGCATGGAACTGGCTCAAGTGAGCATACATAGTCACAATCTCCTTCATGCACAGATGCATAAGCTGCTTCAGCCAATACATCTGACTCGCTGGACTTTTCTTGTCATAGAGATTTTTTATCTTTTCCCACAACTTCCATGCACTCTGTTCTTCCTCAAAGACATTATAGTGAACCTATTCTGTGAGAGACAATACAATAGTGGAGTTGCATAACTCATCAAGCTCAAGCCATTCCTCATCTGGCATAGTTGCAAGCAGATGCTCGCTTAATCTCAAAGGTTTGATATGCGATTCTGCACCAACACCTGTGCCAAATTTGGCTCTTCCAATAAGAGTAATTCATACCATCAAGCTTAGTGATGTTGAAAATAGCATGATCAGTGGATGAACTTGCCATAATGCAGCCTAGAAGACTGTAGACAGTTCAAAACTGCTTGTTGTTTACTACTGAAAATGACCAAAAAATCACCAAAATCGAGGAAAAATGGCAAAGACTAGTGAAAGTACATCATTTTAGAGTGTTTTAGCATGAAAAATCCATGTCAATCCATACATATGTGCTTGTTGTAATTAATTTTAAATTTCAATAAAAGAGAGCTAACAATGCCAAAATCGGATCCCAAAGCAATCAGATACTGCCAAGACCAAAGCTAGCATCATGCGGGCATAGCATAAGCATATGACGGTTGATAAGCATGAATCCAACACCCAAGTATGTCATACAAACATCTGCCAATGAGTAGGCACACCCCCCAGTCAAGGGGGCAAAGTGTTCCTGCCACTACCAAAACTTGACACAAGTAGGTGTCAGTTCACAAAGATATGGATCCAAAACTGAGACTTAGCTCATAAGCATACAGTGAACCAAGACATATGATGTATCATCCCAAAAGGTAAGAAGTCCCAAAGTCTCAAGTGTCTGTAACTGCTCAATAGCATGTAACGACTCAATGCATAAAAGTACCACCTGCTCAATGTCTGATAAGCATTCAAGAATGCTTCCACTGGCACAAAAGTTGTATGTACGAGCTCAAGAGCTCAAGCCAAGGCAAGACACAATGCCAATGACATAAGTCCAAGACAATACATCAATAGTACATTCCGAACATGTAGGCGGTAGAGCATCCGTATGTAGCATCCATAAGCATGTAAGACATCAAGTACATCCCAAGATACAACTCTGGCAAGCCAATAAATAGCTCAAGTAAGCTCCAAGAATCCAAGGTCAAGCCAAGACAGAGCTCCAGTAACAATAGGCTCCAAACAATGTAACTAGCATGTAGTAATGGCATATGCTAAGCATGTCAAGACCGATCAGACATAAGAAACATATAATGCCATAAGTACATCCAAGACAGAGCATCCAAATGCTTTGCAAAGCAAGCTCAAGATCAACCAACAATCCCGAATCAAAACCAAGCTCTATGTCGAGTCCCAAGTGTCAATACATCACCATATGTGTCTGAAACATAGCCCAAAAAGCATAGGCATAAGTATACATGAGTAAAATGACTTCAGCCCAACTGTGTACAGCAGTGATTTACTGTTCAAAACTGAGAATTTCAGCACCAAAATCATCTCCAAATGGTTGCCAAACAATAGGCATACATTCCCCTAACATCTGGGCATCAAATGGGACCAACCGAGCATCAAATGGCAATGCCAAACAAGCTATAGCATCAAATGTCAGTGTAACACTGTCATATACTACCTGTGGACTATTATGACAGTCCCAAAATAGTGTTAAATCAGTCCAAATGCTATGCCAACACATCAACCATCAAAACCAAGCATCAAAGCATGCTCATATGCCCGAAATGGAGCCTTTTCAAGTGCCAATGGAGGGGGAGAGCTGTTGTTGCGACTATCAATGCTAAAGACACAAGGGCTGCGTGATTCCACCAACTGTAAATGCTGGTCCTGGGGCTGCAAAAAATGGTGGCCAAGCTTCGGAGGGGACAGGTTAAAGCCAAGGAAGGCCTCAAACAAGCTCCAACAAGTCTTGTTCAAAGGCAAGTGAGATATGAAGCAAGTGAGCTTCAATGGTGGCTGCCCCAATCTTGTTTACAACCTATGAGACCTGAGAACTGAAGTAAAACCTGAAGAAAATGATCAAATACCTCTAATGTAATGCCTTGAAGGTGCCCAACAATGCCCGGAAGGTGCTCGGGAAGTCGGGAAGTGACGTGAGCTCGAAGGAGTCGGATATGGCTGCCAGGAAGGAGACCCAATGCAAGTAGGGAGTCAATGGGATGCTGAGAATGCCACGAACCAAGCTTAAGAGTCGGAAAGAAAAGCTCTGATACCAGTTGAAAGGGAGCGACGGATCGAAGGTTGGACTCAAGAGCTATGGCGAGAGAGTAAGAGCAAGAAAGGGAGAGACTAGAAATAGGAACTCCAACAGTCACAATGTGTGATCGGGCCTTCCTTTATTCAAACTGTCACTAAAAGAATAAAGAATAATGTGACGGTGATGGGCGCCTACCACCTGCAGTGTGCAGTGGCGGTGACTGTCAGTGTAGTAATACACGGGCGGCTAGGCAGAGGTGCGTTTACCCCCAACAGACTAAAGCATCAAATCGTAACCACTATCAAGAGAGAGGGAGGGTTTGCAACAAGGAAAGAAGACACTCTATGATTCAGAACTCCATGGGAAAAAGACCATAATACAAGCTCATCAATAGCAATGGATCTTTCATCATTTCAATCATGAAGGGTTTCCTTCTGCCTATGCTTCACTGCCATCCTTAAGGTCTCTTACTAGAAAAGGGCAAGTTTTGCCTTCCCTTTAGGCCTACTTCCCAAGTGTAGATGCAAAGGAACTTGAGAAGACAAGCTTTGGTTAAGTGCACCAGGAGGTCAAGGCCTTTGCAAAAGATATTGTCAATGTAGAATGGGTAAGATCCTTACGATTTTTAACCACATTAGATGTTTTAAAAAAATTTTGATAGATAAAGCATGAAATACAAGGGCGGTTGAAGATATACATAGGCCTACTTTTCCAAATAAAAGTAGATGATGAGGCTAGAATGGGTGTTGGCCTAAACTAGGATTAGTAGTAGGGCTGAAATCATGATTATTTTGAATCAAAGGTGCCATAGAAGGAGTCCAACACAAAAACTTACAAAGCATCGACATTTATCATAGCTAGCATTCCTCCTATTGTGTTTTTTCCAGCAAACAAAATCCGAATTTCCCAACTAGTGCAAGGATTTGCCAATGGGGTAGTCTTATTGAGCTTGGACTATTTACTTGTTCACATACTTGTGTGGCACTCTCCTCTCGTCCTATACAAGCAATCACTTGCATATAACAAAATTCTGGTCTACAATTTTAAGTTGAGACACATGATGGCTTTTAATGTGTTGTTCCTGAAGTCCTTTGCTTTTCACATTTTGGAACATTCAAAACTAATTTGTGTTTCTTTTTTGTGCTTATTATTTTTCACAACCAAAAACACTCAATGAACTCTCAGGATATCAGAGCATTCTTATTTTCTTGACCTTTGCAAGGCTTGCATGCCGAGGTGTCATTTTCCCTGCTTCATATAGTTTACAAAGCCACCAACCCATGAGAGCCATAGCTTGTATATTACCCAACATCTGGACAATCTTTTCTTGATTAATTTGATAAGATGCTAAGGGTACTCCGAATTGCTTCCTCTCTTGTAGATATCTGAATCAACATATGGTAACAGACTATTAGTCTCTGGAAGCTATATAGAAGGAAAAAAATGCTACAGAATGATATCTCAGTCCTCTTGAACTACTTTGTAGAAGAGGAACAAAATGTTGCAGAATGAAGATGCTCCATTAGACTTGATTAATAGTAGTAACTCCATAATGTTGTTTAGATAAAAACGTCAAGCATGCTAGCTCGACAATCACAGGTCTATCACAACAAATCTAGATGCCCTGCAAATGGTCTATGAAGTATGTTCTCCATTTGTATGCTTCTATGGGAGGCAATTGTGATGTTGTTGGTGGGCCACAACCAGAGAAAACTCTCCAATGCTAAATAGGGTCTACAATAGCTAATGATAGTGTAGAACACCACCACATCTCCCATGTTATACCCCTACAGTTAGCATACTAGCATGGTACTCAGTTTGACATTGAGACACATCTATTATTAGTTGGGACTTGTTAATTTGTGTGTGGAAATTGGTACCTGCCTAAGAGTAATGAATGGCCTAGTTAGGTAGAAAAAGCCTTCATGTTGTTGATCAGTGTAGTTTGTTTACTATTTGCTTTTGTCCTACACCATGAGTAGGGCTACTCTACATGTAAATTGCATGTGTTGTGCTTACAAAAGTGTGATAAGTGCTGATAAGATTTTATCACAAGATTTAGTCTTTGGTTCTCTAGTAATTGGCAGTTGATGTATAACCTAAAATCACACTTTCCTAGCTTGAGAAAGTGGCTTGAATGAGGATTCTACAACTTACTAGATGACTACTACAGCTGTATTGTCGGGGAATATGCCAATATGCAAATGATGGTAAAGGAGACAAGCTGTTTTGAGGATGTTCACAGCTACATGGTACATTACTACTAAGAAGACTACTTTTTTGTAATAAAGAATACGCATCACCAAATTTGTTGCATGTGGGAGCTACATAATAAAATCAAAATCAAATTAGCTCATGGTCTTTTGGAAGAAGTGCAATATTCTAGTCTATAGTTGAAGACATGAATTTATTTAATGAAATATGTAGCATGCTACATGAGAATGAAGAATGGTAGTGAGATGGAAGAGATGATCATGCAAAGAATGCACAACATGGTTGCACTATTAGTCTTGAAGGGTCTTTGCAAATATTTAATCTATGCTAGGACATCATTGTTGTGAATGAGGGGTATAGTTATTGCATGCTAGCAAGAAGTTTGAGAAGGAACTATTGGTGAGCACAACAGCTATAATAGCATAGCTACATATCTAAATAGAAGGTAGCCATAGATCATGGGAAAGAGAAGCAAGCTAGATCTATAATGGTTGGTGCTGGTCCCATATATAAAGGGAGAGTCTATCAACTCTACGGGGTGGAGTTGTTTCAATGTTAATGGAAGCTAGGTTAGTATAGGTCTTTCTAGATCTTACCTTTTGATTGATAAAGGAGACACTTGCAGAACAACTTGTGGACTCAGTATGTCAGTGGCAGGGCCAAATGGTCATTTAATAGGAGCAACAATTGCGGGTCAATTAACAGCACCAAGTCCAACTCAGGTAGTGATTGGAACTTCTTTTTTTAAATAAAGGAAAAACTACTTTTTTTTGGACATGTATACTTTGAATTCTAGGCTATGTAAGTTCCTTTTACTTCTAATCAGTTTAAAGTTGACTTGATGGTTAGTTTACTTTTTTTCCAGGGACTTGAAGGTGATTGACTCACCAGTGGGAGAACTTGGCAACATGAGTATGGTAGGCCTTTGGAATTCCTTTGAAAGGAAGGGCAAATTTCATTCAAAAGTGAAACTACATGTTGTGGGCTAGGTAGGGTAGCTATCTTTGCAATGGTTCAATTTTGTACTGGCAGCAAAACATGTGGCTGAAATTTATTGGTGAGTCTTTGTCATACATATGTTGTTTTGATAGGTTAATACAATGTTCTAGTGGGCAATTTCTCGTCATGTTTTGGATTTTTTTTTTGATAGAGGGATCTATGATTTTGTACAGGAGATTGATCCCATTTTCAGAGGATCTGAGACATCAAAGGTGTTGGAATATTGGTGCTCAAAATCTTGTAGATGGCCGAAGGCTTATACCCACTTTTTGCATGTGTACCTTCTTAGTAGAAAAGGTACTTTTCTTTGCTTGTGCTATTTTGGGTTGGCTATTGTGCATAGCTATCTATTTGTCATGGTCTTTATTTTCATGTCTTTATGATAGGTAGCACCATGATTGGAAGATGGGGAGAAAGTGGAGGATATCTTAGATCCCCAACTCAAGGGACAACATAAACAAAAAGAGTTGACTCAGGTTTGTATGACTCTTTTGATTATGCATGATGACCTAGAGCTATCCTACATATTGTAATCATGTAATGTTGTACTTTTTTTATAATTAATACAATTACCTATTATGATAATAAAAGAGAGAGATTCTACTGTGTTTTTGTCTCGACGTCCTAGTTTCCCGCCATCATTTAGGTAAATGACCCCTACACAGGAGATAGGGCGGTTGTGTCAACCCTGACGTGACAGGACTGATGCACAGGTTGGGAGCATAACAGATAGGACCTATTGGTGTAAAATATAGGCTGTGGGCAGACACATCTTTGCATATGAGCTATCAAAACTGGATAGTCACAAGTGTAAGCTACAGACCGTGGTTTATCAAGAGCAACCGCCACAGCTATAGGCCCTGGTTTATCACAAGTGTAGGCTGCCAAAACCTCACTTATCAAGAGTAACCACCAGGGTCGTAGGCCTTGCAAAATTTGGTGCTAAATGCATATAAATTTTTCATAGACACAGAGGGATAGGTGCAGTTTGCACAGGGGGCAACCTATTTTTTTTTCTATGGTTATTTGTTCTAACTTATAGGTAGGTAGGATTCAGGCAACTGCATTTTGAGCATCTAATGGAAGGCGGAAGGAGGTAATGCGGGTGCCAATCATATGAAAGAATCTGAAGGAATCTTCTAGTGATATGGAGGTTGGTAGGGCATTGACACCCTAAATATTGATGTGAAGTTCTAGCCATTTTGAGAGTGTTAAACTGGAAATTATTAACCCTTAGGTACACTTTATAATTGTTGTTGGATTCATAGACTATAATTGTATGCATATAATGTTTAATGAGAATTATAAATTACAAAACGTGAGAAGATATATTGTGATAAGGGTGGTTTCATTTGTATGCTTATTTTTTGCTGATGTCTTCTATGGTAGATGGGTTGTGCAGATGCAAGAGAGAGGGTTTTTTAAATGGCAGCTTGTTTGAATTTGACTAATCACTGATCACTGTTGTCCCAAATGGCTAGGATTTGGCTCTATCAATGCAAAATCTAGAGCTTTGAACTTCAAGCATGGCTGCAGGAGTAGATGGCCTTGCAAGTGAACATACACTTGGCTCAAATTCATCAAGTCCTAATTGATGTAGGGCTTCAACTAAAAAATCCTTAGCTACTCAAGAGGAGGGCCTCTCTTCTATTATTTCTACAGAGATCTTGGCTTGTATCAACATGCATATCCCATGTAACAAGTTGGAGCCCTCACTCAACAACATTGGCTATGTTGATGCCATGCATACATGAATATTTGGAGAACAGTGACTGGGAAACATGGAAGGTAGCCACTGAAACACTTACTCACATTGGTTCCAATCTTGGTTCTGCATTAGTGTCTTTCAAGTCATCCACCTTGAGTGTCCTTGAACCTTGTTGGTTTGGTAAGGTTTGTGCTTTACCATTCTATGATTTACTTTTGATGCCTTTTGTCGCATTCTTGAAAGACATGCTTTATCTATGAATATATAATTTGAGATTATTTCATTGCTCAGGTGAAACCAATAAGAGATAGTGTGCAACTCCTGTTACCAATGCCGGCACTAATTATCCATGGAACTGCAACACAACTATGGAAAAACCTGCTAGGAGGAAGATTGCGAATCTCCTTCATCACCAAGAAAGCTGGTATTTTGTTTTAAAATATATCTAGTTGTCTAGTTGTGTAGTCTATTCGGAGGAGGTTGGGACTACAATTAAAAGGCATATCTAGTTGTTTAGTTGTGCTTCTTAAACTACTTTGAGTGGTGACAAAGTATCATTTCTTTTAGTGAATGAAGCTTTAGATTTGTCTTATTAGTAAAAAAGTGTAGGTTTAGAGGTGTTTAGAGTATTCTAGTGGGTATGTTATAAGAGTTATAGATAGACTTCTCTCTCGATCCATGGCATTCTCTATAATAGCTATAGATAGATTGTTGCAGCTCCTGTTACCAATGCCGGCACTAATTATCCATGGAACTTTCAATCATTCCCTACATAAGAAAAAAAAAGAGAATTTCCTATCAATTTTCTAGTTAAGAATATACATAAGTAGGGAAAGTAAATGATAGGAAAAATGGAACATTTCCTAGTTAGAGAAAATTCCTACATAGAGAAAATTCCCTATGTAGTTCCCACATAGGAAAATTTTCCTATGTAGGAAAAATCCTATGTGATTCCCTAATTTCTCTAACTAGGAAATGTTCCATTTTCCCTATCATTTTCTTTTCCTACTTATGTGTATTTTTTACTAGGGAATTGATAGGGAATTCCCTTTTTTTTCCTATGTAGGGAATGATTAAAAGTTCCTTGTATAGGAGATTTGGGAGTCCTAGGTGGACTTGGCACTGGTTGGAAGACTTGCTCGTGGTGCCTGTTAGATGATTCTGCCATTTTCTTTGTTGAACAATCAACCTTAACATGAGCAAAATTGTGCCTGTGTGGTGCTCATTATCCTCTTGGGAAGTCAAAGAATCTTTGGACACTAGTGACTTTTGTGCACACTTGACATTTACATTTGATATTCGCTTGTTAAGCACGCTAGGCTAAGGATCTACCCTTCGAATAGTCCCGTTTGGTTTCTTGATTTCAATCGTGAGGGGCTCGGTCACTCCAATGTTTTGACTCAAGACTTATTTTTTCATTTAGATTTCCTCATGTGCTTCTTCCCTCTTGATACATCTTGGCCTTTAGGTGACAGAGGTGCTTTAGTAGGGGGTTTTGGTACCCAAATCCATCAGTTACCTATGTAATACCCTTGAGCACGTAGCAACACTCTCTCCGTCGATACCTTTGTCTATAAGGCTTATTCTTCTTTTGTGGTCTTCTACGATATTTGTAGGTCCAAAGCCTATCCTTGGCATTGTCACGTGACCTTCTTGTTCTAAGCATGGCCTCGCTCACTGGTTCTCTATGTTCAACATGCGCTTCTAACAACTCTTTCAATAAGTCATTGCTCTTGTTACTAGGCTTTCCTGGCATGTCAGAATGTTCCTTGTCTTTCCCCTGAGGTTTAATGAGGTCACCCTTGCTAAAGGTTGTGATTATCCTCATACTCGGTAATGTCAAGTGTATCCTCTGTGCTACATAAATAGCCTCACACTTCATCACCATTTTGAAGGGTCATCCTAGGAGGGTTTCCTTTCCACAATTTGCACTATTTGGAGAAACATGGAATAGTATAGGCAAGCTTTCAGTTTCAATAGTTACAAGGATTTTGCACTTGCTTATGAGTGCTTATGGGTGTTCCCCATAAGGACTAAGAGTTGTAATAGTCGGTGTGTTTTCCTAGTAGGTTCCGTGCTCCATAGGTCAAGATATTAAAATCTACTCCTTCATCGATGAGAGCATCGATACTATGCTCTGTTTTTATGGCGAGTTTGACCCTAAGATAAGCACGTGGTACTATGTCTTGATCTTCCAAGTCTTGGCTTGTAAATTCGAGCCTTCTGATGCATGCCCTTGAGTCCCCAAATACACAGCTAGATTTGGATTCTCTGTTGATATCTTGGGTCATCTGTGCAGTGTTGTTTAGGGTGCATCTATTGTCAGGACTGTCATGTCTAGTCATCCTCACAATAGCTTGATGTTGTTGTATTCTATTTTGACTAGATGCAATTAGGATGCAACCTATCCATGTTTTTGTGGCATGGTCTTTTTGTCATTGTTGGCTAGATTGGCCCATTGAAGTTCTAGGGTTTCTGTTTGTCTTTCTTTGGGTATGGCCTTTTGGTTGTTGTTTTGCAAGTGAGAGTCTATGCTCGTACAGAGCCCTTAATATACTAGGATCTGCTTGTATTACATTAATACCTACTAAAAACTCGATTCATTAACTTCCTTTTCACTTAGAGGCGTAGCATAGGCCAATATATAATCTAATACCTTTATCTTCATACAAACAACTACGATATATGGTTGTCCCAAAATCACTAGATCAAAAGAAAATTTTTATAATAAAAAGTACTACTCTTGTACATCACCAATGGTTATCTTAACATTTAGACATGTTGCATAAAGATCTCCATTGGAGTTGTTTGCTTTCCATGTTCTCCAACTATGATCAACATCAACTAACCGTGTAGCACCTTCATATAAATTCTTGACAATTACATTATTATCGAATCCATGGTCAAGCAAGGCAATGCATGGAGTGTCAAGCTCCCCAACCTTAAGAATGGATTTTTTTGTTGCTAAAGCTGAATGGCTTCAAGTATGATGACTTCTAGGGATAAATCCCACAGTCCCATCATCAGTATGTTGCATCTACCGGATTCCACTTTGAGTATAGTGCTACAAATAACTAAATATTTGGCCAATATATCAATACTGTCTCTCTCCCTCTCAACATACACAAATATATAAATATAAAGAGACAAAAAAACAAGCAAACAACACTATTTTGAGTTTCTCTCTCTCTCTCTCTCTCTCTCTCTCTCTCTCAATTTCTTATCCTCTATCTCTTATACACAAGGAAAAAAAATCAAAGTAAATAAAGGAAATCATAATCATTTAACATGTCCTTTTATTTTTCTTCTCTCTCTCTCTCTGAGATATAATTTTCATTATTAGAAAGCTTAAAAATGAGTAAAAACATACATTGTCATTCACTAACTCACTCACTCACACACACACACTCTCTCTATCTCTATCAAGGTCTATGATGGGACCTAAAAAAGTTATCATTCCTCATCCTCTATGTACACCCACACACACACATACAAAATACTACACAATCCTAAGGTTATCTCCCATACTAAAGGCAAGAGCACATTCACACACACACACATACATGCACACACATAAGTTATCCTTTATACTAGGTCAAGTATTAGAACTATTAAGATCTTACATGAAACATCTCAAGGCTCCCCTCACTCTCATGTATCGTGAGGTGTCACAAAAAGAAGAAGCATATCTAATATTATATATATATATATGTATATGAAAAACCAAATTTTCCCCTTTTCTCTTGAGCAAAGTCAATTGCTTGCTTGGTGTCCTCAAAAAGGTTCTTGGCTTTGCAAACTTTCTCCAATTGTTTGATGAATCTATAGGGGTCATCACTTGCAATATTTCTCTAGTTGTTTTGTGATGACTAAGAGAATGTTTGTCTAGTCTCTAGTAACTTGAGTCTTTCTCATTTTGATTGGAGTGTGTGTTCTCATAAAGGTTCCTACTTACATCATATTAGAATGGTCAAATAGGCATCATTGCACAAGATCCAAGAGGGGATCCTATGATGAGCATGTTGCCCTTGTGTTCAACAACATTCTACGGATACTTTCCATTTTTGCTTGTATAGTCACAAGATGATGTCTAGTATCATTGTGGATATCCTTGAGGTTGTTTCTTCCCTCACCTTGAAATTCTCAAAATTTCCTTTCCATGGCCTCTAGGGGTCATGGTTTTCTTAAGAAACAAGGCACAAGTTAACTCTATATCCTATGTATGCATAAATTAAAGAGAGAATGTGTGTAAATTGACTTAAACATCAAAAGGTATCTGTGACTTTAGTGCAATACTTTTGTGTGTAGAATGTTGAATGAAAGAATGAGAATAATGAAAATAAAGAAAAAGAAGATTGCTTGAGCCTCCATATCTTATGCCCTCTCTCCTCCATTGCATATTCAATTGAGTCATTTTAGTTAGCATCAGAACTGTGGGAGTATGGTAGCAAAATCTTGAATCGAGGAGCATGAAAAATCAAGGTCTACGTCAAATTTAAAGCTTGCTATCCACCATCAAATGAAATACAAATCCTCATCTATTCCACCTAAAAGCAAGTATACAGATTCAAGAGCTATTGGAGGTCAAATTCTAGGCATTAGTGCTTGCTTTGAATGCATTTTGGGAAGCCAAGAATTTATGTATGGTACCAAGGTCTTGATCAATTCTATTTTGGATCACTCATGTATTCATTGTTAAAAGCATGGGGGTTGCTTAAGCTAGCTTTACTAGAGGGTTTCCTTTGACTCGAAAGTCTAGCAATAGCTTGTGAGAAAGCATAGGTGCTACTTGACAAAGAGAAGCAGGGGCCATATCCATTGCAGACACATGAGAGAAAGAGAAGAATTCTTTGTAATTTCTTATGGTGGCGATAGAGCTTAAAGCTTGAAATTTGAACATACAAGATGAGAGGATGTTGATGCCATGTTTGATTCATTTGTTGCATATAGGAGGCTTGCATAATTCTCAGTTTTTCAAAAATGACATAGTTTAGTCAATTAATCATTTTATAATATAAGGATTTGAGCATGAGCTACAAAGGCTTAAATAACTTCCATATCAAACTTCTTTTCACACTAAGGCACTTGAAATAATTGATTTCTTTGGAGTGCTCACACTCAAAGGAAAAGAACTAGTTATTTGAGAAGTTCTATTCAACTGAATTCTTGTGAATTGCATATTCCATAAACTTTATTCACTTTAAAGGAAAACTTGGACTAGTCAATTTTTGAACCGGTTCATAAATCATGTGTTCATACTATAGTCTTATTGGAACTAGTTGTTTTGTGGTTAAGAGGTTGGTCTCTATGCCATTTGGGTGTCGATTTGAAGGAGAGAAATTATCCAAAATTTTCCAATAAAATTATTGTGTATTAAGCTTATTTGGGACTTCATTCTTGGTATGAGAAATAGTTTTAAAAATCATGAGAAATGGTCAGTTTTAGACCTATATTTTGAAGCTTTTTGGATTATACATGCACTGCTTTAGTCACGTTTTCACTATTTCTTGTTGGGCAACTGATGTTTGACATATAGAAATTATATATGGGTGTATGTGACAGTAATTAAACACATGTATGATCACCATAGAAGTGGAACTTAGTTTATGAGTATTTTCTTAGGCATTTTGAATGCTCTTTTATTTTGGATTTGAGTGGTTGGTGCTTAAACTTGTTCATATGCTTAGATAGTGATCTGGCACATTTGATACTACTAGTTTTTTTTGAGATTTCAATTGCCATAATGTCAAAAACCACATAGATTAATCAAATTGTGGGTGACAATCTAACTAAGAACAACTATAGTGTATGGTCCTACCACATGGAGAAATTTTTGGTCCTTTTGTGTGGAGAATTTTTTGATGAGGAGAGGTCTATGGGACTTCATTACATGTAAAAATTCATGACCTTGACTTCCTAATAAGCCCACAGAGGAACAAAATAAGATATACAATCTTCTTTTTTGCATTTTTTAATTCAAAACTCTCGTCTCAGTAACCCCACTATTCATTGTAATGATTGGAGCTCCTTTTTGCCTCCAAGATCCACTTGAGCTAACATGCGGCTCCCTTTTCATCAAATCAAAAAATCATGAGCTAGCTCGCGGCTCCCTTTTCATCAAATCAAAAAATCATGCAGGAGAACTACAATGAGGGTGCTCTCTCTTTCTCGATGTTTGTGATGCCACTCACAAAATTGCAACATTTCCTTTTCAAAGTAATGGGAACCTGCTCTTGCCAAAACCACGATCTCTCTCTCCCCCCCCCTCTTAGTGGTGCCTCCTAGAAGTCCTATGGTCTATCACCTCCCTTCTCACATTCTCACATTTTCTACCTTTATATCTATTCAATCTTTATGCATAGACTAGAACAATTAGAGAGTTGGAGAAAAAGACCTACAAATGTAGCATAGTTGGAGATGAAGAAAGTGATTTCATGTTTTGCTTTGATGCGTTGCTCACCTGGCTAGTATAATGTTTCGTGTTGTCTTGCCTTGTTAATTGTAAGGAGAGAGAGCTACTCGTGGCGTAAGATGCGGCGAGGTTTCCAAACCGAAGTGCATGGAAAAGCGGCAAAACTAACTATGTTATTTACTAGGTGGGCTACCATCTTCACGCAATCTCGCTGAGCTACGAGATACACGTCATGGAAAGGTATACATTCCGAGTGCCCTTCCAAAATATTACGTAATGCTACGGCACACACGAAAATTCTTCTTAGCCTGTAGGCCGGTGACCTTCACGAATCACGTGTGTGAAAAGTAAGTACCCTAGTCGCGACGAACTCAGAAATTTATCGTTTACTTTGAACAAAAGATTCAAACTTCAAAGTCGCCAAGAGGGGAACGATATTGGTCAGAAAGCATATACGATGTAGGTGCAGTTATTATGATAAGATCTGGGTACTGCGGATGTTGAGGAAAAGGGCTAGTTATGATGATATAATCTGGATAGTGCGGATGCTGAGGAAAAAAGGCAGCGCAGTTGGAACTTGGGTAGTGAGCAGTCTATAAATAGTTGGAAGATGCGGGGTATTAGAGCAAAAGAGACTCCGAGTCGAGACGAGAGAAAGAGAGAGATGGCAGCAAGTAACTTCATCCTGGCGATGTTTCTGATCGGTGGATTGTTCAATATCATGGGAGAATGCGAGGCAAGGAGCCTATATGGTCGCGATCAAGATTCCTACATTAATTCCGGTGCTTATTATTATGGTGCTGGAGGCCGCGGCGGTGGCTCTTACGATTACTATGGAAATTACCCCCCAAGATACGGGTATTACCGCAACCGCGGGCCTCATAACAACAATTATTACTATGGCTATGGGTATAACGGCTGGCCTGGTGGCAGCCACTATCACGGTTTCCACCAGCCTCCGCCAGCTCCGCCCGCGGCGGAACAAACTGCTGCTCCCTCCACCAGTGCCCCTCGGCTTCCACGTGGCCATTACTACAATGGCAGGTATCGTCGCAATTGTGCGCCTCCGCCGCCACGTCACCAGGAGCAGCAATCTCCCCCTCACACTACCACTACGCCTCATGTCAGCAATAATTATACTGTGAGTACTTCGCCACCTCCTGCCACCTCGACGAGCACCCCCCCATATGCCAACAAATCGCCGCCTGCTCTCCCATCCACGACGATTCCGCCCTCTGCGTCCTCCTCCTCGTCGCCGTCGTCTGGCCCTGTACCCTCATCGTCTCCTTCCGCTTCCTCATCATCATCATCTTCTTCGTCGTCGTCAGGTAGCACCTCACCCTCGTCCCCTTCTACTGCTGCTGCTGCTCCGTCGCTCTCCCCTTCTAGCAGTACGTTGACTGCTCCGGCACCCGCCTAGCCGACCCGATGAGCTCTAGGGGCTACAAAATTTTGGTGAGAACTACCAAAGATTGCCTTCATGCGTTCTTTTTTATTTATGGGATTTAAACCCCAACAAAAAGGCCCGGAACTCATTTCAGGGGCCGAACAAGATAATCATAAGTCCATGCTCTTTTAAGTATGGTGAATAAACAAGGCTCCATGGGAATGCATGCAAGCAATATTGCGCTTTCTACTAGGAATATTTGAAAGAGACATCTAATGAATGGCACTACCATTTTTTGTCATTACAATGTACCATTACCATTGTCGAGATGCCACATATCTCCTTGTTATCAAAAGAAGCCCACATGAAAACTTAGTACAAAGCTCACACTACATCAAAATCAATGTCACGATTAAGAAAATTAGCTACGAATTTCATGTAGTAATGTTCACTAGAAACAATGAAACTAATAAATGTGATGAAAAAAATAGTACAGACGAGAGAAAATAGCGACGACAAAAGTTTTGTAGCCAAGAAATGAATTGTTGAATTAACAACTCTTCCAAAGAGTATGATCATCTTGGTCTCTAGCAAGTGAATACCATGCACTCCAAAAAGAGATGTATGCTTTCCTAATGGCCCAAACTTGATAATGCAAATCTTACAAAGCTTGCTAGAGAATCTAGCTATATCTATGCGTGTGATCTACCATCAACTCCACGTAACAAAGAAGCAAAAGCCTATGATCTCAATCACTTTCCAACGTGTGTCAAAACAAATGAAGGCAATTACATCATCCTAGTCGATACAATTTTGAAAGAAATAGTGTAGCTTTTTTTTGGTTTTTTTTTTGGTAAATTTTGGTTGTGTATAAAATTGTAATGTATAAGTTTTTAGGGTACAAGGTTATTGTACCAAGATGTGAGCACTGATAAAATTTAGGATTGTACTAGATTGCAGCATATTTGTTAATAAG
This sequence comes from Lygodium microphyllum, assembly GCF_053477565.2. NCBI lineage: Eukaryota > Viridiplantae > Streptophyta > Polypodiopsida > Schizaeales > Lygodiaceae > Lygodium > Lygodium microphyllum. The sequence continues at coordinate 94,440,972 of NC_141156.1, forward strand.
TTGTAGTAATTTTGCCATTAGGGTTAGATATGAAATAATGCAAGTATTTTATCTCCTTGATTCAATCAACTCACAACATAGAGCTCTTATTCTATCATGTTTTTGTCGAGTAAGGAAAGGTCTAAGAGAGGTCTAGTTAGCATGACACCTCGTACAAAGTATCCAAAGGGAAGTCAAAGCTACATGTTTTGTATCAATTTGGGATTTCTAAATAGCTCATCGTTGCTCAGAAATGGTCATGACCCGACTTCGAAGTTTAACCGTTGAGATTCTCATGGTATATCACACTTCTACAAATGGACTACTATTTTCAGTCTTCTCTTCTAGGGTTACTGATTCCTTGATATTTGTGGGGCATATTGGCTTGCAGAATGTGAGGACCAAGCAATGTTTCTCAATTTCCTCTTCTAGAATGAGTGACAAAAGATTATCTAGTTGATCACCATAGTGCTTGGTTGAGATAATCTTACTCTTCCCAAGATAATGACAATATTAAGTCATGCTCAAATTCCTTAAGAAGTGGATTCTAGCATCAGAGTCGACATAAACACGAGCAAGGAACATGATTTTATTACACAATTCTTGGAGATAGATAGTTGCTAGTTAATTTTCAGCATGGGCACTTTCTACTACAATGTCATTCAATCTTCTTAACACCACAAGCTAGGTTTCAATTAGACTAGGAGCTTTGATTGAGTTGAGCTTGACTTGAGAACTACTGACTTCTTAGGTCTTGTTGTGTTGATGCTTGTAGCACTCTTTTTCGAGGTATTAGGAGAATTTTCTTTGATAGAGTTGGTGGGTTTAGTCGCAATTGGGAAGTGCAACTGTTGTGCTTCCATTTCTTGATGGGACATAATAACGACTAAGTTAGTGGGTTTGGAAGTTGTAGCAGATGAGAGCAACTACAACCTCTGATTGTGGTCTCTGTTCATCAGAATAATTTGTAGGGTTAAAAGGATTTTCTATATTTTTGGTTCCTTTTGGATGTATCTTTAAGGGCAATGACTCATCCCCTTTGGAGCCTTCGTTAATAAGGGTTCCTTTAGGAGGTATGGATTCTTGGCCTAGATTTTCAAGGTGATTTTTTATTCCAACCATATGAGGTGAGGAAATAGGCAAGTTGCTCTACTTTCCATTTTTCAAGGAAGGACTGGATGGTAGTAGTACGAGGCTATTGCTACTATTGGGCTTACTATTCCTACTTAGGTGAAACGTTCTTAGGAGACTTGGAACTCCTAAGATAGCTAGTTGCTTCCTCCAATGGCTACTCATCACTTCTTGGTCAGGTGACTTTTTTCTTACTTGCGCAATCATGTGTAGTATGACTAGTACCACGAGGTGAAACTTTGGTTTCCCTTTGCGGTTGTTGGCTTAAATACCATATTAGAGAATTTGGGAATCTTCCAAGTCCCACTTTCAAATAAGGGGTAAAGATGTGGCCATGTGCTTAAAATCTTAACCCATGCTTCAAAGTGAGACTTGGAAAGATAACCTATATAGTAATTAGGGTAGACTCTACTTTCATGTAAAGGAACAATATTTGATCATATGGTGAAATATTAACTCTAATATTGTATTCTCTAATATTGTGAAATTGTATTCCTGAATTCTCTAATATTGTATTCTTAGGATTTATTACCAACGCTTCCTTGGGTTGAAAACTAAATCAAGTTGTTGTGCTTCAATCAAGTTGGACTGATTTTTTCTTTTCTGATAAATAAAGTCTAGCTTATTGGTTTCAATCCTGGTTGTCTTAATTTCTTGAAATGTTTTTATCCTAAATTGTGATCTATATTCAGGTCCTTTTCTGCATCTCTTTTGGGCTATGGTTGATAAAGCTAGTGATGCACGTGGCTTGGGTAACCACATCCATCGATTTCTTACCTAATACCCTTGAGCACTGTGCAATCTAGAATTTGTGGGCTATGTGGAGAGAGGGAATAATACAACTCACCGCATTATTCATATTGGAAACATTCATTTGAGTGTGCAACATGGAAAATCTAAATCCTTGGCTAATATGCAGAATATATCAAATATTACAAGAAACTTGGTTTTTGTGGGCTAGATGGTAGAACAAGGATTGCAATTTTGGTTCACATCTAATGGTTGTTATGTAGAACATCTAAAAAATGATTGTAGGTCAATTGCAAAAGGAAAATGTATTGATAGATTGTTTACTCTTGATGTAATATACCTGAAATGTATGTTGTCATATTTGCACAAGGGTCAAGTTTTGTAACTCATATTGAAATTTGGCATAAGAGAATTGGTGGTGTGAATGTGCAACATCTGAAAGATGTGCAGTCAAAAAAGATTGTGGATGTCTTGCCCAAGTTTAGGGTTGATGGGATTCATAAAGTATATAAAGAATGTTAATTTGGAAAGCAAGCAAGGCATGCATCTTCACATGAATTGATACATTATGATGTTTGGGATCATACTTGCGAAGTATGGGTTTACTTTATGTGTGAGAAAAGTGAGGGGTTCACTCACTTTAAAAGCTTTAAGATATTGGTTGAGAAGGAGATAGGGTTGCACATTAAATGTCTGAGATCAGATGGAGAGGGAGAATATTTTTTCAATGATTTTTTTTAATTTTTACAGAAAAATGTTATACAAAGGTAGTATACATATACATATACTCTATAGTAGACTCAATTTGCTGAGCAGAAAAACAATCATATTGTAGAGGTGGCTCATGTATTAATGTCGAAAAGAAGCTTGTGTCATTACTATTAGGCTAAAGTAGTTGCCACTACTATATACATTATGAAAGAACAACCACTACTATTGTACATGGTATATTACTCAAAGAGAAGTGTAGAGGTAGAAAGCACAATTAGTCACATCTGAAAGTATTTGGATGTTTTCTTATGTGCATATATCTTGATGAGTTGCATAGTAAATTGGATCGCAAAGAAAAAATATATATATATATGTTAGATATTCTCTTGAGTAGAAGGGATATAAATGTTATAACCATGTTACAAGTAAGTTGAAAGTTAGTAGGGATATTGGTTTTTATGAAATGAGTAGCTGGTACAGTAATGTGTAGAATGCAATTGGGGTTGATAAGCATAAGAGTGTGGCTATGTAGAAAACAACTTAGCAATAAGAGATATTGAGTAGACCACAAGAGTCTTCTGGTCATAGTTTTTTTTATAGACCTTGGAGTGGCAAATTGAGGTCACAGCTCTTTTTACCAAGTACATCATGGATATTAAGAAAAGGTAAATAGAAAGTTGGAGACTGACCTATTATGAAAAATGTATCATCACGTTTCTCTCATATTGATACTGATTGAGATGGCTATGAGCAAAGCTTAGATGAGGAGTTTGGGATTTTGTCTATTAAAATACTTAGTATGCGGAAGGCACAAGAGAATGCTAAAGCACCTAGTAGTGATCTAGGTCCATGCAAGTCAAGTAGAGTAAGAGAGCAAATGCAATGATTGACATATGATAGTTGTATAGCTCATTATTATGCATACATGGCTAATGTTATGTAGGATGTAGAATCCACTTATTTTGAGGATGCAATGGGTAAAGGGTATTGGGATCATGCTATGGATAAATAGATGGCTATACTTATAGATAATGGCACATGGGACTGGGTACCTTTACCAAAGGCAAGAAATCTATTGGCTTTGAATAGGTTTATAAAGTCAGATGGATCTATTGAGCACTATAAGACATGACCAATTGCTAAAGGATATGCATTGACTCATGGTATTGATTATGAGAAGACTTTTGCTCCAATGGCTATAATGGCCTTTATAAGTCCTGTGATAGGAGTGGTTGTATCAAGAGGTTAGATTATGCATCAAATGAAAGTTAAGAATACCTTCTTGCAAGGGGAGTTACAAGAGGAAGTTTATTGGAGTAGCCACTTGGTTATGTAAATGAGAATCATCCAAATTATATATATAGGCTTCATAAGGCCTTGTATGGGTTGAAGCAAGTATCAAGGGAATGCCATGACATGATTGCAAAATACCTTGTCAATATTGGATTTTGTAGAGCACATATTGATCACTCAATCTATGTCTATGAAAGTCATACAAGTGTTGTGGTCATTATCATATATGTGGATTATTTGATCATTGTGGGTGATAGTGAGATAGAGATGGACCATGTGAAGGGTCTCCTCAAGATTGAATTTGAGATGAAGGATTTGGGAGAACCATGCTATTTTCTTAGCATAGAGAGAATCAACAGTCTAGAGGGTATATGGTTGTGGATATGTTGAAGAAATATGGTATGATTGATTGCAAGCCTATTTCTATACTTTTAAATGTTAATGTTAAGCTTAGTACACACATGTGTGACTTGATTAAGGATATCACTATGTATTAGAAGATTGTGGGTAGCCTAATCTATTTGACGATCACTAGGCTAGAACTACACTACATAGTTAGTTTTGAGACTTGGTTTATACATCTTCTATAGAAGCCACATTTGGATGCAATGTGGCATACATTGGACTATATCAAGTCCACACTGGACTATATCTTATTCCATGGTACAAATATACCATTAGATTTGCATGGTTACATAGATGAAAATTGGGATGCTACTATTTCACATAGGAGATCTCTATTGGTTTTATATTTTCCTTTGGAAGTGGTGCTATTATTTGGAGTGGTAAGAAACTATGGATAGTTTCCTTGTCTAGTATAGAGACAAAGTAGAGAGACGTTGCAATTGCAATATGTAAGGTAACTTTGTTACACAAGCTACTTAGTGATTTGGGAATGTAGGTGGATAAGAAGGTTATCATTTACCATGATAACCTTAGCAACATTCAATACCAAGTATATCATGCACAGATCAAAGACATAGAGGTCCATTACCATTATCACTTGAGAATGGGTTTTGGTATCTGATATTTACATGGTTTATATCAATAGGAATGATCAAACTACTAATATTTTCACATAGGTCTTGGAGGTGAGAAGCTTCAATGCTTTAGGACTATACTTGGAGTTTCCGAGCTCATGTTGAGCTCAAGGGGGAATGTTGAGATGTCGAGCTCTACATGAGCTAGCATCCACTACATGCCTTGGTGATGTAGCAAGATATTACTCATTGGCATGTTAGGTTACCAACATGAGGATATGTTAATGATTCTATAGCTAGAATACACCTATGTAGCCCACTCTTGGTTGTGGCACATTTAGTATGCCACCTCTTCCTTCCTTAGCAAGTTCACACTTAGTGACCACACATATATATGTTGTGGTACTTTCATATTAGTCTTTTATCATGTTGTAGACTTAGTTATTTTATATGTAGAAAGAAGAAGAAAGAGTAAGAAGAAGGTTTTAGCCCTATCTCTCTCCCAGGGCGTCCACCTTGGGTTAACCGTCTATATAACCTACATTCAAATGGTATTTTTAAAACCCCTTTTTAAAAATATTACACCATTTTAGATATCCCTTTTGTGAATTTTGAAGGTAATATTTCTATTCCTTTTGTAAATCTAAATTTTGAGATGAGGCTCATTTTTATAACCCCTTCTATACAATTCAAATAAAAGCACAATGCCACACTACTCTACGTCAATTGTTTTCATGCTAATCTGAGTTGAATATTCAAACATCATATCAGTATTTGAAATGTGGTTAGAAGTTAATATAGATGAACAACTAAACATTTATAGCTACCCACCCACATAAGGAAACAAAAAACCAAAGCTCATAATATAATAGAAACTCAAGAATTTGCACAAAAGATCATGAGACCCTCATTACAATTTCCTTATTCTTCCATTGATACACAATAAACACTAGAGTGCGCAATCTTGTACACTTTTACAACCCTATACAAGAGCCATCTACTAGAGGGAAAACTCCTCTTTGGGAACCATGCACAACAACCATAGATAATCATGGCCTAAATCATGGGTGAAAGAGCCAAGATAAGATACAAGGTAATGACATTGAGTAGTAGATACAATAAAATATACAAGGGACATATTTTAGACTAGCTCAAGACAAGAAATGATATCAATTACACCACTAGGGAGATTTGGAGGGGCTTTCATATGAGTAAAAGTTTCTATATTTGAAAAGGTGAATACATCCCATATAAGAAACACCCATTACATGGATTTTCTAGACCCATGGATCTAGTTACACAACATAAAACATAGATTTTCCTTTCAAGGCCATGGCTTGGGATCAGATTTTAAAGAATTTTGTGATGATGTGAGAGCCTCCTCCCCTTTATGAAAGGGTCTCTAGAAACCAACAGATTTTCTAACTTTAGGCGTAGCGTCATCTTAGCCTTCACCATAGAAACAAGTGATAAACTAAAACATAAAGAATCCATATGAATCTCCAAGATAGCCCCAATAAAAGCTTGTGATTGTAACCTCCAATCCATACTTGTAGTTCTTCCATGTGGTTGAAGACCCCATCTCTAGTGTACTTGCCCATATCAAAGGGCCCAAAAATATCTACTTTTTCAAAGGTTTCATAAGAAGATTAATAGATATAAAAGAGAGGAGTTCTAGTCTAATGATCAAGAAAGGAGGATATAAATGCATCACATCATGATGGTGGCCTATTAGCATACCCACTATCAATCAAATGATGAATTTCTACATATTTGATCATTGTTTGGCCATAGAAGTCCTTCACATAGCAACACAATGCTACATTCATGCAAGGGCCCCATATCACCATTAAGTTATCAATTTTGCTCATACTCATCTCATCCAACTTAGCTAGCAATCCAAAGGGATAATCTCACTATTTACATGCAAAGTATGATTTGATTCATCTCAAATCCGTGCCTCCATCTCACATAACTAGATAGTTCCTTTTTCCCCCCATACATCCCTTATCAAAAACTTAAAAAATTTAAAATTCCCACAGCCCCATTCACACAAGTATTTATCTACATAATACATAAACCCATAATAGTCAATATATAACCTCGTCCCTCCCCTCCCAATAGATACAACTTCATAACATATGTAGATGGCATTGCATTCACTATGCTGAAACCATGTTTTTTTTTAGTTTTCTTTGATTCTTCTCTTCAAAAATGTTCATATGCACCCAAGGTCTCATTACATCACTAGAAAATAAATTGAAGATTTCATCATCTCCCGAGATCTTGTTCATGATGGTAGGACATTTTAACATAAAAACCAACACAAGAATTGACACCACATGCTAACTAGTCGTACAAGCATTGAATTTCTAAATTTTCATATTCTAACTTAAAAAAACATGATACTTTACAATATGTGCAAGAATCCTTTATCTATTCTGAAAAAAGGATGTTATAACATTTTACAATAGCACTATGACATAAAGCTATATGCAGAAAGCTCCAAGATCCACATGTCCAAAGTATATCCCGTACATGTGGACTCTATAGTGTAGGAAGATCTATATATATGTACTATATTTAAAAATCAAACATAAGTATATTGTCTCCCATTGCTTTCATCACTATTTATCTCTATGCATAATGTTGTCGGAGAATCCCAAAAGATCAAAAGGCGACAAAATTGTTCTGAAAGTAAGACAAAAGCAAATCTCTTGTGTCAAGCACTCATCAATAGCACATACAAAGTATGTAGCATAACTAAAATCAAAAGAAGACTAGATAGTACAACACTATATACAATATAGTTTGGCCATGATGTAATCCCAATACATCACCTTAATACTTTAGCAACAAAAACATACTTCAATAAACCTAGTACCTTACCATAAGACTTGTTCGAAGAGCTCTCGAAAAAACCCTTGGTAGCAATACTTTAGCTACAAAGAGTATGTCCTAGCCTTGTGATGTGCTAGCTTGAAGTTCCATTTCCTATCGGAAAAAGGACTATAAAAAGTGTAACAAGATTATTTAGAAAGAAAATACAAAGCTTGTTGCAAATTGAAATCTCTTACTTTGAGCACGCACATGATTACTCAACACACTTGAGAAATTCATTAAACAACTTATAATCATTCTCATCTGGTTGATATATTTCATTTGATTGATTGTATGTTAGATTTGCCAATGAGATTATCGACTCTATGGAAATCATGTTCAAGTCTATTAAGTCATATGTGAACATACATGATCCTTTCACCCTCTGGTACCAACCCAGCTGAATTTCTATGCCTTGAGGTTGATCTGTCAAATTAAAGCCTCCTTTACAATCCACATATCTACCTCCTACTTTTTTCCTCATCTTCTAGACCCTATCAAGGTACCATGTGCTATGAGACCCATCCGTTTTATTCAAGTTTGTGGCTTTTCCATCTCTCTTTGGATGCTTACCACTTCCTTGATCTTGTCTATCATATACAAAATATATTGCACAATCAAAACCTATCCCAAAGAAATTCACATTGCTTGATGATTTTGATTTTAGTCTAGGGTCAAAGTAGACACCTTTCCTCACTCTTGTCAATAGATGCTTTGAAAAAGTCAAACTCGCATTCAATTGATTGACCAACGTAGTCTTGAAGATGTACTTTCCATCAACTTCCACCGTTGGGTTGATCTTCTAAATTTCTATAACAATACTTGATCCATTAACCTCATCTAAGATCCCATCAATTTCATGTTGAATCTCACTAAGAGCAACAATGTCATCATCCCCCGGATCTAAATTCTCTAATTGTTCTTCATCACTAGTTGGTTGTCCAAAGTCATCATTTTCATCAGCCTCCCCCATTTCATTGTCTATCTTTGACCACATAGAATTTGTATCGTCCCAAGGCTGTGACCACCACTTTAAGTTATCTACTTTGCTAGGTTTCAATCCCAATGACTGACACAACGTTTGTGCTTGTTGCAAGCCCTCTTTCAATGCATCTACTATTATTTCGTCTGAAACCACACATTCATAGTTTTCTAAATCTGCCTCTAAAACATTTTCTTGTATATTCAAACACTTCCATATATGCTCCTACTTCTTGTGAGCCCTTGAGAAGATTAGCCCATTTGAACTACATTCATGCATTGTGATCTTATTCAAACTACTGACACTATGCAAAAGTTCTCTAGAGTCAAAGGTTCTTTCTTGTCCCACCATACCTCCAATTTTACTAAAATTAATTTCAACTACATCTGATCCAATGAGATGTAATGGACACTTCAAATCAGGAAAAACTTCATGAAACATCTTTATGAGAAGCACAACAAAATGGCATGAAAGTTGAATATATGTGTAGGTCTCCTTACTTATGAAGTTTGTCTCCAAGTTATACGTGGCATGTTGATGTAGCCACAACCTCCAAATCTTGAAGAAGAAACTAACCTTGCATACCATCACCACACGCTCCCTCAAGTTTAGATGTGGTGACAGGAAAATACTAATGTAATTAGCCACAATATGCAAATATGCCATAGTTCCTTTTATGCTTCTCTCTCTCCTCTGTAATTGCCTCATATAATGTTGCACCTATCTGCTTGCAATCCTCTGGGAAGCTACCTAATTCTGGCAGTCATCTATTTGTGTATCTCCATATTGCAGCTTGTATTGATTGATGGAAAATGAGGCGTAGACCATTATAACATGATGGAGTGTAATCCAAACATTATGTCGGTAGGGATATCAAGTAGACCAACCAGTGTTTTTCCACAGTGTATAAAGTCTTGATCATGTAAACCATACACATGCCCTTCCACAATTCTCCTTTTTAATTTCCATCCACACCAATTAATAAAGAACTGATACTTGTTCTTCCCAAAGTAATCTTCAAGCATAAGCTTGCGCCATCTACTGCCTCCATCTAAAGCATGCCCAATTATCGGGCCTATTGTATCCCTTAGCTTTGCATCCCATAAATGTTCCACAAGACTCCATTGATTTCCAACAAAAACACTATCAAATCGATCACATGTGGCTTGTGCCACCAAAGCTAGTCATGGAAGACTCTCATGGAGAGGGTTTACTATCAAAAGTCTTGCATAGCTCCCCACCACATAGTTTTGAAAGGCATCCACTATCCTATCATAACCTTGTGACCCCTCTCCCACAACAATTGTATCGCTGCAATAGCATTGATGATGTTCTCCCTTACTTCCACAGAACCCCATAAGAGTGTCATTGTTTGCATTCCAACTACACAAAATGAAGTCGTCTTTAGATTTTTATCAATTGTATATCTTTTGTACACAATGGAAAGTAAGGAAATATGTAAGCCACAACATGTTAGAGCTATCTAAGCTTACCTAATGCAACATTTGATGGTTGTCTCATCTTTAATGATGATGATGGAAACCATTGATGGCACCCCATGTTTTATTTTTGCATCCATATATATCTTACCCACTACCTCAAAGATGTCTTTCATGTTCTCCAGGTATGAAGTGAATTTCTTTCTTTTCTTGCCTTTTTGTAGTAGACATGGATGGCCCTCCAAGGTTGGTACTCAAAAAGTCAAGCAAGCATGGCCCACCCCAATGTTTAATGAGCTCAAACATGGCCTTTGTAGACTCGGTGAATCTTTGTGCTTGCTTGGCTTGCACTACATTCCTTGCTACATCTTGAAAATTTTCCCACAAGCTTGGTTTGCCTTCGAATTTACCTTCTCTATGGGCCTCAACTATGTCATTACAAAAGCGTCACACGTCCTTCCTATTTAGGAATTCAAAGTTTGCTTCTTTTAAGGACTTGATCCTCATAAAAAGCACAACACACAACCACCATAGCTCCCTCTTGGCCTCTTTCAAGTTTCTCTTGGTCTCAATTGTCACTTTTTTTAGCTCTTCACCTCTAAGATAATCCAATCATCTTCCTTCTCTTGTGTTCCTATCCCCTCTCTTCTCAATAGCAGCCCTCTCTCTATACACTCTCATGCAAAAATCATCACAAGTGGGCATTTTTTTGCAATATTCACAAATAAAATTTTCAAAGGCTTTTCCACCATACAAAATACGAAGAAAATTCACATGCATATAGCATCCATCAACCTTGATTTCAATAGACAGGTCATATAAGGTAACTTTTGTGTATGGCTCTGGATACCACACATTCCCTATTTTTAGGTCATGCAACATAGATTTTATATCCAAATCATAACCTTTGTAAGTTTCAGTTCTTTTCCATAATCCCCAACAAAGCAAATTCAACTCACATGAAGGAGAAATGCTTGAGTCACTTGTACAAGTAGAAGGTGTTTCCAAATCTATTGGTGTTGCACTTTTTTGGGTTGACTAGAGAAAGGCACCCAATGACTTTTGTCGTGGATCCACCTCAAAAATCCTTCTTGGTAATCCTCGAGCATTTGCTGAAACTATTTGGTTGGTGGATGATGTTTTCGATACAGCCATGATATGAGAGTTTAACTTTACATGGTTTATAAGGAGTGTTTGCAAGTTTGGTCTTTGAGGAGACAAGTGCAGCCACTTTTGATCATACTTACATAAAACTCTTACTCTTCCTTTGTCTTTATAGTCATGCAAGGTCGCCTCAACAAGCTCAAAATTAGATCTTGCATGATTTCAAGCTAAAAGTCACAAAGGTAATATCCAAAGGGATTAGGGATCAGCTATAAAATGATCGCACATGTGATCGTTAAACGAAACTAAATTATATTTCTTTCCTAAACTAGTGATTGCTACATATTAAAAAAACAATTTACTCAAGGTCTCAATTTTTTGAAAAAAGTGACTTGCCTTCATGAGTGCTATTGAAAATATTCATCTCCTCTATAGTAGCTAAAATCATCATCATGTCATCTTCATTGCTTTATTCTATGTCCTTTGAGTTAGATATCACCCCAACCTTCAACCCCCAGTTTGTTAGATACCCTCTATGATGTGCTTGATTCTCCAATACATGGGTTCTCATGAAATTGGAAAGGCATGAGTAGGAGGATTGCCTTCCACTTAATCTTGATCCATAAGGAGATCCACATTCATGGCACCATACTCAAACCAAGGGTCCACCATCTAGATCTTTCGTGGTAAGCTCAAACTTATCATCTCTTGATGGATTGAGCTTCCTCAACTTCTTTCGAGTACTCTCACATTGGGCTAGCCAACTTTCAAGTGTAGACTTTGAAAGCAACATGCTCTTGAGCTTAATTATCGCTTGCTTTAGGCTATCAACTAGATTGTGCATAGCTTGATCACTTGATTTGAAGCCTACAACTTCTATAGTATCACTCAAGTCCTTGCATATCCACTTTGTGGAGACCAAACTTCACCCCCAATCTCATCTACTATGATTGAATCCCTCCTTATACTAATAAATTTGACATTTTCTACATGCCAATGTTCTTCTTGTATTGGGTTTAGTGTGAAACATCCACTATTTTCATCTTCATCTTCAATGATAAATTTAAACAAACCACAAATGTATTATCTCTTGTTTTATTGCACTGTATGTGGAATCAACTACAACTCAAACATACCCCAAAAGTACTTTCTCACTAGATTTATGCTCAAAAACCTTCATGCAAGTCTTTGAAGCCATGAGTTGTTGGCCGCCTTGTATCTAGGTACTTGATAGAAAAAGAGATGATATTAATCAATAGCTTCTTAGGGTAGGAAACATGCACTCACATCAAGGAAATAGTTCACAAATGACTATATTAAACAACAATACGTGCATAACAAGTAATTGTACCATGTAACACAGATATGATTTGTGGTTTCACTACTTGGTACAAGCACTACTTCTTTCTCGTTGTAACAAATGTACTTTACTTTTTTATTTTACATTTACAATAGACATCCAATGATAAATTCATAGGTTATCTAGAAACAATATATAATTCACCATATTAAAGCCATGTCAAAATGATACATGCCTCTATGAAAGACATTCCATTGTTTAGCAAAAAAAGAACAATAGAAAAGAGATGCCCTAAGATAGTGTGAAGGGAAGTGAGTAACCAATATTGTATCATGATTTACATGGTGCCACAAATTATTCATGTGAAAGTTGGCTCCATATCCTCAAAGGGGCGCATGGCCAACTCCACGTTCATGCTAGGATGCCTGCAAACAAGCTCGTTCATCTCTTCAAAGGAAACCCTACTTGCTAGATCTGTATGCATCAATTTTTCTTCAAAAATTTGAGACAATTGTCTTATCATTTGAAAGGAGGGAGTGATAGCTTTTGTTAAGTCAAAGTAGTTTGAGGCATCCTCATAGAATTGCCTTAGCACCCATCCCAATGCATAAACATATGACATGGGTGTATAACAACCCTTCAATGCTATATCTTCTAACTCAAGGGCTATCCATTTCCTTCCTGCATGATCCACTTTGTAGTGATTCAATTTTCTTGCATATGTTTCATCATTATCGTGACACTCTCTAGGTGTCTTTGCAAATGTCATTCATTGCTCTGAGAAATCTAGAGCCCTATCCTAGTCTATTATTCCCACACGACATACTTCACCAACAAAATCCAAAACAATGTTTCTTGGATGTAACTCTATGTGCATCCACCTCCTTTGTGTAGCTGACACATTCCCAAAATTAAAGCATGCACAATAGACAAGACACATTTGCAAAATATAGTGATTCATCGTATTTGATCACTTGCTAATTGACTATCTTCATCACACATTCTCTTGCCCCCTGCATAGATGAAAAAATCTTGTGAATCATCCATGTGATGAAGGGAATTGGGTGATGAAGTCCCCAAGGCTACCTCCATTAAAGTATGGTATAATTGTCCACAAGGACTCTTCAACAGTGGCTACAGTGACACGCACCAGTACTTGCTGTCTAATCTGCATTATGATATCCATGCATTTCTCTGCTTGCCTTCTATAATTCTTCCCTTTATAACATTTTCTAGAATAGATTCTACTGGGATCAAACCCAACTACATAATTTTCACTTTGAATACCATACCATATGTACGTCTTCCCAATTCTTCTCCTTGGACTATCTAATTTTCACATAGATATGTTGTTGTATATACATTGGGCATATGAGCACAAAGACTATGGAGATCTTGTGCTTCAGATCCTGTCTTTGGAGTCGATGTGAGACTTTGCATGTACGTAGAGCACATCTTTTTCTACCAAGAAATTTCCCGATTAACACTTCTATCTCAGATTTTCTTTCGGCAACTCGTACTTTAGCATAAATGCAATCCCATTTGTGCACTTTCTCGCCATTAAACTCTTTCCTAAAACTATAATTAATCTTGTTCCAAGTTTCCATAAGATTTCCAATCATGCTAGAAATCTATCTACTCATGGTAATATCCAAATCTATATTTTCCAAAAATTGTCCAAGGCCTTCATTTTCTATGTATTTTTTAGTTCCAAAAATCACCCTACACCTTAACACATCCCTTTTTCCAAGGTTCCAACAAACCTCCCTCATCTCATCATCGTCCATAGCTAAAAGTGGCACTACATAGCTCATATTTACATATTTCAACAAGCAGTTTCCTATCTGATTTACATAGCCCACCTTAGCCCGGGTTCTTAAAGCCCCTTCCCGTGGACTCACACTAGCCGGTTTTTAAACCCCCTTTCTTCCCACTCAACCTCCTTAAGTTCGCTTTACCCCCTCGGTTTTCTTTAAGACCCTTTTTCATTGAAATTCCCACAAACCATACAAGTCATTTAAAGCCATTTTACCCCTTCCCATGGGTTTCCACCCAAGTCCCTATAAAGGCCACCTTACCCCGGGGTTTCCCTTAAACCCCCTTCCCATTGTGACTCCCATAAGTCCCCATTACATCCTCAATTAATCCCTCATGGCTTTGAAGAAGAGAGGTTTTCTCTAAGGCCCTTTCCACTCGAATCTCCCCATAAACCCATTCCCTAATTTTTCCCCCACACTCCTTCTCCACAAAGATCCTTATCCCCGGAACTTCTATGAAAAGAAGGAGAAGTTTATAAGTTCCCATTTCCAAAGCCCAAATTTCTAAGAAGGTGCATCAATCAAGGAAGCCCTATTTCAAAAGGGAATTGCACATACAAGGGAGAACGGCCAAGATCATAAGACTGCGGCCAAGGCAAGAAGGTAGAATTCACGATGGCCCCTAACAAGGCACAAGGCGCAACCGCAGGAGGATCATCTCCTAACATTCATGTGGACATTTCATCAAACCCACAAGTCCAGGTTTTCTTCCTATTTTTTATTTACGTCGAAATATTGCAATTATGCATGGTTAATTTATGAAATTAGGATGCACTTTTACGATTGAAATACATTGGCTATAACTCACGATTGAAGATTGGTCAATTGTATTTTTCAATGGAATGAACGAAAGATGTCTATGCATTTTTAGCAAGTTGCTTTTGTGCATTGCCAAGTAACGAATCTGGAAATCGCATGTCGCATTATTAGACATCTCTTTCTTCGCAATGATTCATTAAAGAAGGTTGCTAACAACCGTAGGAATTTGCAAGGCATGGAAATGATTCTAGAGTTGCGTAAAGTAGGATAACTCTAGTTTTAAATTGGCATAAATATCACTTAATTGCAGTGTAGCTAGGAAAGGCTGCATGGTGTGTTGTAACCTAAAATCCTAAAAGCTTAGTAGCATGAATTGTGAAGGCATGTCTTAGTAGGATCAATAGAAGTTATGCAAATTTAACGTGTGCTTGGTCTTAACAAGAAAAGTTAGGGATTGCAAATCTAGAGGAAATGAATTGCATGCTTACATGAATTATGATGTAACACAACTAGTTTTTTCCTTCTTTGATCAAGACAAAATCTTTAGGAATAATTCGTCATCATCGTAAGATGAGTAATCTGGACTACCCAAAATACCTAAACTACAAAGGATTCGCTTAGGAATGGTTAAATCAATGCAACATATCCCAAATGCTAATTAAGTTTTAGCACGTTGAGGACATGACCTAGTTGAACTTATTGCCAAGTTGAAACTCTCATACCCGAAAGACCTGCCCACATTCACGGAATGTAGGGACAATAGGACATACTTGCAAGAAACGATCTAGGGTTTCTACCCTAAGGATCACTCGTTAAAAAGATGAAACTCGATTCAAGTTGGAACCCTAGGACCGACGATGTCGGCCTAGTGTAATCGGGAATAGATTGGATATGAAGACACCCTAAAACCCTATTTCCTATCTAATCATGATTGTGTGATTAGAAGACGCCGTTCGATGGGTAAAATAGTCCCATGGATTAGATGCGACACTTGTGCAACAAGTTGCAGAGTCGCATGATCTTATGGTTTGATCACAAGGGAATGGCCAATTTCTTGGAATGAGATTGACAGATTCTTGGAGAAGTTTATCTTGCAAGAAGATGAGTAGTCATCCTGTTAAAGCACCTTTCTTGGGAAAAGTGACCAAGGGAATTAGATATTTTCTTGGAAGCAAAGAACCAATCAATAGTTGGGAGCAACATATTTACTGTTAATAGAACTTAAGGTATTGGTTAAGTTCCGTTAATAGGGTATGGCCCTAACCCAAGGACATACGGGTTATCAAACAAAACCTTAGGGATCTTGCCAAGTCGCAATTGATCCCAGAATGGAATGCTCGATGCATTCGAAGAGAAGGATTCACTCCTTAGTAGTTGGCCAAAATAACGACCACTGGAAATCATTGTGCTTGTATTAGTTTAAAGAGCATTGTTTACTTTGTTTGCACAAGGAACTAAAGGATGAAAATATATCTAATGCTTCAGGTTGAAGGCCTGAAGGGAGTGGAAGCTCAATTACCCCCGACTGTCTGCCTGACCCTAACCAAGGGGGTTGTTAGCCGCGCCGGGAAGGTGGATTGAACTCGTCGTGAGAGGTCTCTTTGTTGAGCGTTACTTGGAGTAGGAGGACGCTTGGGTGCTAGGGGGGGCTCTGGCCGTAAATCCCTTGCCTTCCGGGCCCTGCACAAGAGGCCAACGTGACTCGGGATTGGATCTCGAGCCCGGCATACTAATCGACGGGCGGAATCTTGGATTAGTAATCCCTGTGGATTGCTAGATAGCCTTTGGGCTGATTATGGATAAGCCTAGGGCTGGACTTTATAAATGTATTCCAAAGATAAATATGATAAACAGTTGAAAAGAAACTTGTTTAAAACTTTTTTTTCTATGTCAAGTGCTATGATTACGTGAAGGAATCAGTGTCTAATGGGCTAATTAAGGAAGCTTCTTGATGCATGCCTAACTAAATGTGGTAGGTAATTAGACAACTAAAACAACTTGAGGAAAGTGTGGTGGATGTGGCCATGGGTCCCTGTCCTACGGATGGGTGGTCCCGGTTGGCTGGAAACTTTTCTCAATCATAATGGACAGCAAGAAGATCGTTTCAAAGAAAATGAATAGCAAGGGCGCTGACCTAGAGTCTAGGTTATAATAATCCTGATTTACGCTGTTTTAGGGGAATGGAATGGGACTATGCCTTATGGCAGAGAGGTCGAGCCTTGCATCCCTCTCCTTTCCGATTCTCCTTGAACCAATTGCAATGTGAATCTGCTTTGACCCTGGCATTTTTGCGTAAAATAGTTTGCTCCGGGTTCGACACTAGTTGCTGTTTAGAAAATGACCATCAGGAAAAACTGTGATTCAGGTTGGTCCTAAGTGAAAACAGCCAGAATACTTCCACTACGTGGCAGATGCGGAAAGTCCTAGATCGCAAACCCCATGACATTCCATGGGAGTGCTGGGCAAAGCTTTCTAGACCTCCTTGCCGGTGGGCTGCTAAGATATTGTCAAACGTTTTTTTTGAAATTGAAAACCCCTAATTAAACTGTAGTTAGGTTTTATTTTTACTAGCTTACTTATTTGCGTGACAGTTTGTCTTGTTATTTCGTAGTTGGATTTCTTGTGGTTGTTTAGCCTAGGATTTGCTTCTATCATTTTGTTTGATTTGTTGAGTGTGAAACTTGATAGCCTTGGTCGAGCTTGGTATTTTTTTGGACAGGTTGAAGTAGAAGTTTGTTATTAGCTACTAAATGTTGAGCAACAAGGTATGCTTTCTTGTCGAGACTCTTGCACATCACGGGGATAATGGGTTCACGAGCACTTCACGTTGCACTTGTTGATGCACTACACTCGGGGGTCGTCTCCTGTTCTTATCATATACTTTCATGCCATGGATTGGGATTATGCATGTTTTGCACCATCATTGAGCACTAGCACGGCATGAGATCTGCTGCAGCTATATGCAATAAGTTTTAGATGCAGGTGCACATGAGAGAGCACCTGTCATTGAGCAAGCGCATTTCTTGTACGCACGATATTTGAGATGCTCATCACAAAGTTAGGAACATCTAGTTGAGCGTGTAAGGAGGTTGGGTGAGTTAGAGGGTCGTGAAGGACGCCACAATTGTGAGATGGGTTGTTCTTATCTGGTGAACATCATGAGGACCATCATTTTCTAGAGTGATTGTGAGATTTTGGATGGGTGGAGTGGAGTATATAATATCTTTTTATGAGAGTTGAGAGGTGAGGATAAGGAATTTTAAATTAATAAAGAATTTTTGTTTGCATTTTGCATTATGCACAATCACATGTAGATAGACTAGGCACAATTTCTTCAATGCATACATTATTTTTGTGTGTAGCATCGATTGATTGGTTGCATATCATGGATCCAACATTGCATATTTTTTTAAATCATGAATGATTGGACACGGAGTTCATTTCAAAAAACCATTTTCCTGCTAGAGCACACTGCATTAAAAAAATAGGTTCATATCCAGAGAATATTTATTTTGAAGACTCAAGGATCAAAGGAAAAGATTGTATGAAGTTACATTGTCAGCGAGTATTTCTTGAAGAAAAAGAGGACATGTATGCTGAAAGTGTGTGAAATCACAAGAACAATAGGCCAAGAAAGGGAATAAGTCGTCCAAGATAAAAGATGGGGAAAAATGATGGATTTACGAAAATCAATAATTTTGCCCGAATTTGATGGATTTTTGTAATTCTGCGCGCGTAGGCTTATCGACCAAATGTATTCCAATCGTTTTGAGTACCCAAACGACTATATTCCGAGTTCAAATGATGAAGTTATGATCCAAATAAGTTACATAAAGGCATAGGGTAGAAAAAATGAAAATAGTGAAAAGCAGTAGAAAAGCAAAAGCCAAAAGCTGAAAGCAAAAAGCCTAATGTGTGTGAGTGTGGATAGAAAACTATATAAGGAGATGAGAATGGAGAGTTAAGGGACTTCCCCCTTGCTTACAATTGTATTATGTGAGAGAGGAGAGTGGAGGGTCGCATGCTAGAGTGAGCTCTAGTCATGCCAATTTGGGAAGTTGGAGCTTTTGGGTGTCAAAGCGCTGAGCGTCGGATCATGGTTGTTAAGGTACGAGAATATTTTTCACTTGGTTTGTTTTCGAATTGTTGGTATTTTTTTTGTGTTGTGGTTGTGATGATGCTCTACCCACATTCGGGTTTTTTGTTGTTTTGAGCTTCAAGAGACATTGTGTGTTGTCTTGTTTTCGTGTGTGCTTCGTGGTGTTTTGTCAAATATTTTAATATTTCAAGTTGTGTTGTGTATTTGACAAAGTCAATTACCCCAACCGGCACTCCTTATCGTTGTGTTATCGAATTGTGAGTGAGGCTTGCTCTCGATCACCACTCGTGTAAAAAAGAGATGTTACGTGAGCGGTGATCGAGAGTAAGCCTCTTCCACAGCCCGATAACGAGACGTTAAGGAGTGCCAGTTGGGGTAATTGACTTTTTCGAATGCACAACACAACTTGAAAAATTAAAATATTTGACAAAACACCACGAACCACACACGAAAATAAGACAACACACAATGCCTCTTGAAGCTCAAAACAACTAAAAACCCGAATGTGCATAGAGCATCACACAACCACAACAAAATGAAAATACCATAAATTCGAAAACAAACCAAGTGAGACATATTTTGGTACCTTAACAATCTTGAGCCGATGCTCGGCGCTTTGACACCTAAAAGCTCCAACTTTCAAATTGGCATGACAAGAGCTCACTCTAGCATGCGACCCTCCACTCTCCTCTCTCACAAAATACAATTATAATCAAGGGGGAAGGCCCTTAACTCTCCATTCTCATCTCCTTATATAGTTTTCTATCCACACTCACATACATAAGGCTTTTTGCTTTTGCTTTTCTACTGCTTTTCACTATTTTCGTTTTTTCTGCTCTATGCCTATTTGCAACTTGTTTGGATCATAACTTCGTCATTTGAACTCTGAATATAGTCATTGAGGTACTCAAAACAATCGGAATGCATCTAATTGACAAGCTAGCGTGGGCAGAATTATGAAAATCCATCAAAACTGAGCAAAAATATTGATTTTCGTAAATCACATTATTTTTCTCCATCTTTTATCTTGGATGACTTATTCCCTTCCTTGGCCTATTGTTCTTATAATTACACATACTTCCAGCATACATGTCCTCTTTTTCTTCAAGAAATACTCGCTGACGATGTAAAACGTACGATCTTTTCCTTTGATCCTCGAGTCTTTAAAATAAGCATTCTCTGGATATGAACCTGTTTTTTTATGCAGTATGCCCTAACAGGAATATGCTATGAAAGAGAACTCCGTGTCCAATCATTCATGATTTAAAAAAATATGCAATGTTGGATCCATGACAAACTACCATTCAAACAATGCTCACACAAAAATATGGATGCACTGAAGATATTTGTGCCTAGCCTATCTAGAGGTGATTGTGCATCATACAAGATGCAAATAAAATTTCTTGATTAATTTAAAATTCATTATCCTCACCTCTAAACTCTCATAAAAAGATATGATATACTCCGCTCCACCCATCCAAAATCTGACAATCACTCTAGAAAATGATGCTCCTCAAGATGTTGACCAAATAAGAACAACCCATCTCACAATTGGTGGCGTCCTTCACGACCCTCTAACTCACCCAACCTTCTTACACACTCAACCAGAGGTTCCTAACTTTGTGATAAGCATCCCAAATGGTGCGTGCAAGAAATGTGCGTACTCAATGATAGGTGCTCTCTCATGTGCGCGCGCATCTAAGATTTACTACATATAGTTGCAGTGGACCTCATGACGTGCTAGTGCTCAATGATGGTGCAAAACGTGCATAATCCCAATCCATGGCATGGAAGTATTTGATAAAAACAGTAGACGACCCCCGAGTGCAGTGCATCAACAACTGCAACGTGAACCCTTTATCCCCTGTGATGTGCAAGAGTCTTGATAAGAAACATACATTGTTCCTCAGTGTTCGGTAGCTATTGACAAATACAAGCTTCATCTTGTCCAAAAAAATACCAAGCTCGACCAAGGCTATCAAGTTTCACACTGAACAAATCAAACAAAATGATAGAAACAAATCATAAACTAAATAAACACAAAAAATCCAATTGGAAAACAACAAAACAAACAGTCGTGCAAATAACTCACCTAACAAAAATCAAACCTAACTACAATTTGACTAGGGTTTTTTAGTTTTCAGAAAAACACTTGACAACGTGTCCCAAAGGGGAAGGTGGACATGTTACAGTTGGTATCAGAGCGAACCAACGAAGGATTGTTTTTTTTAAGAAATCTTAATAAGAAGAAGTAAAGAAAATTATGTTGTTCAGAACATTTCCTTACTTTCGATGCTGTCTTGCAGAATTATGAAGCATGGAACAAATTCTTAGTGTTCCAACTCATGTTTATGACCACGATGCATTCCCCGGATTATCCACAAAGGGTTGATATGATGAGCATCCTAGACCATATTTATAATCCATCGCCTTTGTACACGTGGAACGAAGATGGGTAGGTGACTTAGGAATCTTCTACATAGCTGCCCACCGGTTTGCATACCTTCAAACCAACCTAAAGAGGATCAAGTGGTTGGAAGACCTGAAGATCGTGAAGCTGTTCATTTTTGTGGAGGCTCACGTAAACTCAACTTTACATATTCAAGGTCAGAGGGTTGAGTTGAACTCATATGTATATGAGGAAGTGACCCGTGTAATCCCCGCCGACAAGATCAAGGTATTGGGGCGCTATGAGAAGAATGGGTTCTAAAAAAAATGATACCCTAATCTTTCGATGACTTACCGATTCCTGAAGATCCATGACCCAAAACCATACTATTATCCAGTTCTCGTAGATAAATGTAATACAAAATTATTCTCCCCAAACAAAATGTAACAGTTGCTCTATCATCTCAGGAAATGTTGTACTCCGAAAGGGCTATGCCCATATAAATGCAATAAGACTTCTTTTTATCAATGTCTGTCTTGTCCATGAGAATTGATAAAAAGTTAAGTGGCTAGGATTCTTGGTTGATAGCTGAATATAAATCATAACAATTAGCGAGTTATAACGTTAAGAATCCTTTATTCAGGCACAACCCCAGGTACAGATTCCCAGTTCACCTCCTACATCAAGTACTGCCGTGATCCAGGAGAAGAAGCTTCTTCTCAAGCAGATTAAGCCGCCTGAATTTGATGGGAAAGGTAGGACTGTCCAAGCCGGTGCTGAGATTTGGATAGAATCCATGGAGGATTACTTTGAAGCAGCAGGTACTACACTCGCCAACCAGGCTATGCTCGCCAAGCTAAAGCTCACTAGCGAAGCCAACCTTTGGTGAAAGTAATGGTGCAGAGATCAAGGGATCGCAGAAGGATCCGTTACCTGGGAAAAACCGAAGAAAGCTGTGCAAGAAAGATACATATCACCTGTGTATCGCACGCAGAAAACGAATGAGTTCTATGAGCGGAAACAACTCGGACTCACTCTTGACGCATACTACTCTAAATTTGTCTCACTTCTTAAGTATGCGCCAGAGATGGACATGACACAGTAGGTGTCAAAATTTTATGCCGGTTTAAACCCACCAGTGAATACCCGTCTCGAATCTATGCGGCCGTCAGATCTTCAGGACGCACTCATTCGAGCTGCGCCTATAATTCAGGAGGCGCAGCCTAGGCCAAGAGGTAACAAAACTTGTTCTTATAATGACCCAAACAGAGGAGCATATAGGCCTCAAATGAAGAGAGTTCAAGGTCAGAATCGGGGACAAAGAAAGAAAGCAAAGACTAATAATGCCAACAGATTTGTCCCTACTCAAAGCAATGGCCGGAACCTCCGTTGTTTCCACTGCAATGAGCCTGGTCATTTCAAGAGGCAATGTCCCAAGCTTGGAGGAGGACATCGCCAAGCACCTTTCCAAGGATTTGGTCGTGGCTAGGGAGCCGCTACTCGAGGCAGAGGAAGAACTGCCTATATTGCCAACAGGGAAATGTGCGAAGAAGAAGATCCGACCATGGAAGCAGAGTTTGAAAGGGCAATAGTCCATGCCGCTTTTCACAAGAAAGGGCCGAATCGCCAGTTTTCAGTGATTCAGACACCATTGGATTATCAAGGTAAAGGTTTCAAAACCTTGATTGATTGTGGTAGTACACATTCCTTTATCTCACCAGCTTGTGCAAGAAGATAAGGAGTAGCCATAGTAGAAGCACCTACCTTGCTTGTGGAATTAGGAAATGGTCGTGAGGTCACTTGTACCAGGAAAACTGCTAAGGTGGAATTCTTTCTGGGAGGAAATACAACTTTGGTCAAATTCAGAGTCATGAACCTAGGTATCCATGAGTGTCTACTCGGAATGGATTGGCTTAAACCTAATGATGCCCACACTCATTGTGGAAAGGGCCAAATTTCCTTTCGAAACTCTGAAGGGGAATTGGTCACAACTCAAGGTGAGGTTGGAAAGCCAAAAATTCAATTAGCCAAAGCATCGCGGATAATAAAGGGAGTCAAAAAGGGACTACCTGTCTACTTGATTAGGCTCAATAAGCTAGATCAGAAGCAGGAGTCTAGTGAAGGACCTTCATGACTAAAGGAATACGCGGACGTATTTTCTGAAGAGTTGACAGAACTCCCGCCTCAAAGAGAAGTGGACCATGAGATCAAGCTAGTGCCAGGAGCTGCGCCAATTGCAAAGAGACCTTATAGAATGTCCATCCCGGAAGCAATTGAGCTAAAGGAACAACTCAAGCAACTGTTAGATCAGGGCTATATCCATCCTAGCAGTTCACCATGGGAAGCTCTAGTACTATTCCAGAAAAAGAAAGATGGAACGCTTCGACTGTGTATTGATTACAGAGGGTTGAATCAATCAACTGTCAAGAACAAGTACCCTATTCCTAGAATAGATGAGCTTCTTGATCATCTTCAGGGTGTGAAGATCTTCTCCAAGATTAATCTCGGGTCTGGTTACTATCAGATAAGGATCAAGGAAGAAGATATCCCAAAGACGGCCTTCAATACAAGATATGGACATTTTGAGTTCCTAGTTATGTCATTCGAGCTTACGAATGCACCTGCCACCTTCAATAGGTTAATCCACAATATCTTTAGGCCATATCTTGATGACTTCATACTCGTCTTCTTCGACGACACCTTAGTCTATTCCAAACAAGAAGAAGATCATGAACCCTAACTTCGAATTGTCCTTGAGACAATGAGAGCACATAAGCTCTATGCTAAGATGAAGAAGTGTGCATTCTTCAAGTGTCAGATTGAATATCTGGGATTCATTGTATCAGCAGAAGGAATCTCAGTGGACGCGGCCAAAGTTAGAGATGTTCTAGAATGGCCAATACCAACAACTGTCAAAGAAATACCCAGTTTTCTTGGATTGATAGGATGGTATAGGGTCTTCATCAAAAGCCATGCTTTGATAGCAGCACCTCTAACAGATCTACTGAAGAAGCAAACATCCATTGTATGGTCAACTGCCGAACAAACCAGCTTTGATAGATTGAAGCAAAGTTTGGTATCAGCACCTATCCTAAAACTTTCGGACCTCAGTAAGGAGTTGGAAGTTGTAACTGATGCTAGCACGCTTTCCTTAGGATGTGTGCTCATGCAGGAAGGTGATCTTGTAGCATACTTTTCAAGGAAACTGAAGAGCCATGAGAAGAATTATGCTACCCATGATCTAGAACTGTTAGCTGTCATTCATGCTCTAAATCTTTGGAGACACTACTTGTTGGATAACAAGTTTACTCTAGTGATTGATCATAAAATTCTCAAGTGGATCTTTACCCAGAAGGAGCTGAACATGAGGCAACGTAGGTGGATTGAACTGCTGGAGGAGTATGATTTTGAAATCAAGTACCGACCGGGAAAGGAGAATGTAGTTGCCAATGCACTTAGTCGCAAGGCATTCCTTAATTCTCTAATCTTGCAAAATCCATCAACAGCTAGATCTCTAGACACAAAGGTGTCCATGCCAAACAACCCAATACTTGAGCGACCTAGAGACGAAGCATGCCATGATCCAACCTATCAAAAGATGCTAAGGGAGATCCTTATCAAGGACCAGGACCAAAAGCTACAGGCTAAGTATCATGAATTCTCTATCAATAGTGGACTTGTCTACTATAGAACGAGCTTATGTATACCAGCAAGCCAGTCACTTGAGCAGAAGATACTGTGGGAAGCTCATGATTGCCCTTTTTCAGGATATCCTAGCTATGCTAAGACTCTCAATGCAGTTAGGAAGAGCTACTATTGGGAGAGGCTTAAAGGTTATGTTCTCAAATATGTCAGTAAGTGTTTGTCTTGTCAACGTATCAAAGCCAAACATGTCAAAACTCCAAGAAAGTTAAAACCACTTAACATTCTCCAAATGAAATGGAAATTCATCAGTATGGACTTTGTTGTTGGCCTACCCCAAGTTCAGGGAGGATACAACTCCATCTTGATTGTGGTTGACATGCTTAGTAAGATTGCACACCTTATTCCAGTAAAGACAAACTATAAAGCCTCAGACATTGCAAGGTTATTTATCAAGGAGATATTCAAGCTACATGGGCTACCGAGAAGAATCATTAGTGATCGTAATTCTCTCTTCACATCACACGTCTGGAGAGCTATCCTTGAAGCCATTGGGACTCAACTCTGTTTTAGTATAGCTTACCATCCCCAAACCGATGGCCAAACAGAGAGAATCAATCAAGTCATCGAGGATATGCTAAGGGCACATTGCTGTCGTGAACCAAAAAGGTGGATTCAATACTTGCCTTTGGTTGAATTTGCCTACAATGCTTCTTACCAACAAAGCATTCAAATAACCCCTTTTCAAGCATTGTATGGTCATGACTATTGAAGTCCCCTAAATTTCTCAGATCCAACCTTGAGGGTTGAAGCTTCAAGATAGATGTTGGAAGAGATGGATGACCAAGTAAAGTCAATAAGACATGACATCCAAGCCGCCAAGGATAGTCAGAAGGCATATGCAGATTTGAAGCATCAAGATAGAATCTTCGAGGAAGGAGACATGGTCTTCATTCACGTATGCCCAAAGAAGAGTTCTCTATCCTTAGGAGATTGCAAGAAGCTAAGTCCAAGGTATTGTGGGCCATACAAGATCCTCAAGTTCTTAGGACCTAATGCTTATAGACTGCAACTCCCTGAGAGCCTAAAGGTTCATATTGTATTCCATATCAGCCTATTGAAGAAGTATGTACCTAATCCTAGCCATGTACTTGATGACCAACAAGTTTTAATGCCTAGTCAAGGAGTCCTTGAGCTACGACCTGACAAGATCTTAGATGTTAGGGAGAGACAACTGAGATCCAGAACCTTGAGAGAATGCCTCATCCAGTGGAAAGATTATCCCAAGAGGATGCCACTTGGGTAGATGAAAGCACTCTCAACCATCAATATCCCCAGTTTATCTCAAGATGAGGACATCTCTATTCCTCCAAGGGGGAGAGAATGTAATATTTCTGTTGAAAAATATTACGAGCCCGCATGAGTCAAATGCAATGACAATTCGAGCAATGAAGTTAGGGACGGTGTGATCTTTAAACGGTACATGATGTATCAAGAGTCTCCACTTGGGTCCAAACGAGATTGAGGTTTAAAAACTTGCATATCTACATGTGAACCTCCTCTTGGGAGGAGACTAAAAGGATATTAGGGGGATACAAATTCAACAAATTTATTACTCCTTCTTTCCCTAGCTGAATGCCATGCTGGAGGAAAGGGAGTGTGGAGCGGGTGCATCAGCACCATAGCTCGACGACGTGGGGGGGAATCGGGCCATGCATCAGGCCGCGTGGGGGCAGGAGGTCCCCCTCCCTTCAACTATATAAACCCCCTGTGGGGGGGGGGGAGTAAAGGAAGGAGGGAGTCGTGAGGCTGATTGGAGAGAGGGTGGGAGATTCTGAGCATGAAGGGTGAGAGAGGGAGAATGACGCCCTGACTGTGGATGCTGCAGTGGTGTCGCGAGGAGGAGGGAAGAACCACTATTGTCCGTGGAGCGCGTTGCTGATAGAATCACCACTGCCGTGCTGGAATACGCTACCATCCAGGCGCCTAGAGCTGTCATCGAATCCTCTTCCCTCCATGCCACGTACAGCAGTACAGAAGCTTCCAAGAAGCTTCTTGGAAGCTTCTAAGGGACTCTTTAAGCCCCTTTCCCCCCTTGCATCCCCCATAAAGCCCACCTTAGCCCAGGTTTTAAAACCCCCTTCCCGCGGACTCACACTAGTCGATTTTTAAACCCCCTTTCTTCCCACTAAACCTCCTTAAGTTCACTTTACTCCCCCGGTTTTCTTTAAAACCCTTTTCCATTGCAATTCCCACAAAGCACACAAGTCCTTTAAATCCATTTGACCCCTTCCCGTGGGTTTCCACCCAAGTCCCTATAAAGGCCACCTTACCTCAGGGTTTCCCTTAAACCCCCTTGCCATTGCGACTCCCATAAGTCCTCATTAGATCCTCAATTAAGCCCTCACAGCTTTGAAGAAGAGGGGTTTTCTCTAAGGCCCTTTCCACTCGAATTTCCCCATAAACCCATTCCCTAATTTTTCCCCCACGCTCCTTCTCCACAAAGATCCTTATCCCCGAAACTTCTATGAAAAGAAGGAGAAGTTCATAAGCTCCCATTTCCAAAGCCCAAATTCCGCAAGAAGGTGCATCAGTCAAGGAAGCCCTATTTCAAAAGGGAATTGCGTGTACAAGGGAGAACGGCCAATATCATAAGACTGCATCCAAGGCAAGAAGGTCGAATTCACGATGACCCCTAAAAAGACACAAGGCACAACCGTAGGAGGATCATCTCCTAACATTCATGTGGGCATTTCATCAAACCCACAAGTCCAGGTTTTCTTCCTATTTTTGATTTATGTCAAACTATTGCAATTATGCATGGTTAATTTATGAAATTAGGATGCACTTTTACGATTGAAATACATTGGCTATAACTCACGATTGAAGATTGGCCAATTGTATTTTTCAATGGAATGAACGAAAGATGTCTATGCATTTTTAGCAAGTTTCTTTTGTGCATTGCCAAGTAACGAATCTGGAACAACTAAGGACTATCATTACAAAGTCATTATAGTACACCTCGATTATGCATGGAAAGATTAAATCACATGTCGCATTATTAGACATCTCTTTCTTCGCAATGATTCATTAAAGAAGGTTGCTAACAACCGTAGGAATTTGCAAGGCATGGAAATGATTCTAGAGTTGCGTAAAGTAGGATAACTCTAGTTTTAAATTGGCATAAATATCACTTAATTGCAGTGTAGCTAGGAAAGGCTGCATGGTGTGTTGTAACCTAAAATCCTAAAAGCTTAGTAGCATGAATTGTGAAGGCATGTCTTAGTAGGATCAATAGAAGTTATGCAAATTTAACGTGTGCTTGGTCTTAACAAGAAAAGTTAGGGATTGCAAATCTAGAGGAAATGAATTGCATGCTTACATGAATTATGACGTAACACAAATAGTTTTTCCCTTCTTCTATCAAGATAAAATCTTTAGGAATAATTCGTCCTTGGTGTAAGACAAGTAATCTGGATTACCCAAAATACCTAAAGTACAAAGGATTCTCTTAGGAATGGTTAAATCGATGCAACATATCCCAAATGCTAATTAGAGTTTAGCATATTAAGAACATGACCTAGTCGCACTTATTTCCAAGTTGAAACTCGCATACCCGAAAGACCTGCCCACATTCACGGAATGTAGGGACAATAGGACATACTTGCAAGAAACGATCTAGGGTTTCTACCCTAAGGATCGCTTATTAAAAAGATGAAACTCAATTCGAGTTGGAACCCTAGGACCGACGATGTCGGCCTAGTGCAATCGGGAATAGATTGGATATGAAGATACCCTAAAACCATGTTTCCTATCTAATCAGGATTGCATGATTAGAAGACGCCATTCGATGGGTAAAATAGTCCCATGGATTAGATGTGACACTTGTGCAACAAGTTGCAGAGTCGCATCATCTTGTGGTTTGATCACAAGGGAATGACCAAGTCCTCAGAATGAGATTGGCAGAATCAGATTTTGTCTAACAAGGATGATATCCACTTTGACAAAGCATGTATATCTCTTATTGAATATTCTCAATGTCATGAGCATCATTTGGAAAAATCTGATGCTGTTTTGGTCACTCGTGAACAAAGGGATTTTGATGCTACTTTTGTTGCTCGCAAGCGTCCCGCTTCACGTTTTTAGCAGGGTGGACGCCCTAATCAAGGTAGTAAATCTTCTCATCTTTCTTATCCTAACAAACATTGTTCTTATTGTGATAAGAAAGGCCATGTGGCTTCTGATTGTTGGGCACGTCAATATGATGAGAGCATGGAGTTACTACAAAGCAACCTCGCTCGTCCAAAAGTTTTCCTCCTTCTGATTATTGTGCACATATAGATCATCCATCTCGTGGTTGTTATAAACACAGATATGATGAAGAATGTTCTCAAGCTTATATTGTTCAACAAACTACAACTGATGATGATTATACTCATCAGGAGCTCAATTTTTTCCATCATGATATCTCTCTGAAAAAGGTACTTCATGTTCATGATGGTTCTCTATTCATCATTGATTCAGGTGCCATTGGAAACATGACATACCAATCGTAGTGGCTTCACAATTATCATTCTCTTCGTGTCAAGAAGTTTTTTTACCTTGCGGATGATACGACTTGTCAAGTCAAAGGAGTGGGTGATTTATATCTGGGGACTATTTCATCCACTAGAATATTAAGAGGAGTTCTTCACGTTCTAGATTTGCAAAGAAATCTTCTTTCTATTGCTCGTCTAGTTGATCTTGGTTTTTTTGTTGGCTTTAATCATAATCAATGTCGTATAGAGAAAAACATGCATACTATAGCAATGGCTCCTCGACATTGTAATCTATTTGAGCTATAATTTAACGATACAGTTGCAAATGTTGTTATTGCCCCTGGAGATGCAGATTGCAAATTATGGCATCAACGATTTGCACACTCCGATTTTGCCAAAATTCTTGATCTTCATCATCATGGTCTTGTGCAAGGTATGGATCTTAAAATCTCATCCACGTATGGGAATATGTGAGTACTGTGCACTTGGAAAACACCATCGTTCGCCTTTCCACACTTCTACTTCATCACATTCCTGTGCTCTCTTGGATTTGGTTCATACCGATATTTGCGGTCCTTTTCCTGCCTCAAAGTCTCAATATGGATATTTAATAACTTTCATTGATGATTTCTCATGGTACACACATGTCTATCTTCTTCAACATAAGTCTGAGGCTTTATCTATATTTAAACAATACAAGATAAGTGTGGAGCTTCAAACTGGATTCTCTATAAAGACGCTTCGCAGTGACAATGGCGGTGAATATGTATCCAATCTATTTGATGACTTCTGTAAGGATCAATGTATTCATAATGAGTTTACAGCTCCTTATTCTCCTCAGCAAAATGGTGTTGCTGAGCACAAAAATCGCACTATTCTTAATGCTATACGTTGCATGCTTATACACTCTGGTTTGTCTCGAAAGTTTTGGACTGAAGCACTTCTAACAGCTTTTTTTATTCAAAATCATCTTCCAACTACTACACCTACTGGTAAAATTCCTATAACAATTTGGACAGGGAAGACACCTTCAGTCTCTCACTTTCGCACATTTGGCTGCATTGCTTATATTCATGTGCCCAAGGACACTCGACATAAATTGGATCTTCCAGGTTTGAAGGTTATTTTTCTTGGTTATTCAGATCATTCCAAAGGTTACAAATTTTATGATCCTTCTTATCAAAAGGTTATCATTAGTCGTGATGCTATATTTGATGAGAAGACTATGGGTGGCACATGGTCGTCAGATGTTTCAGATGATACACAGTCTTTGCTTAGTGCATTTCCTTACTTGCTTTGTGATTCTACTAATTCTGATGATCATAAACCTCCTTCACCTTCAAACAAGATTGATGAAAATTTGGAGATCTATGTCGATATTCCTATTGAGATAGAGCATGGATTCTATTCTATTGAATATGATGTCTTTGATGATGCTATGTCTATCCAAGAGGATCCAATATCGTATATGGAAGCTATCAATTCGTCTCAAAGGGATCAATGGCAAGAAGTTATGCAAGCTGAGTACGATTCTTTAATCTCCAAAGGTACATGGATTCTTATTGAACTCCCCCCAAATCGTGTTCCTATCAAATGTGAATGGGTTTATAAAACCAAGACCAAAGCTGATGGCTCGTTTGATAAGTTCAAAGCACGACTTGTTGCAAAAGGTTACTCACAGATTACAAGAGTAGATTATCAAGAAAGATCTTCTCCCGTTGTGCGCTCCACAACTGTTCTCTCTCATACTCTCTCTCTCTCTCTCAACACAAGCCTAAAATTGTTTAGGTCAGGTTAACGATTGCACTAATCATGGTACCCTGTTGGTGCCAAGCCACGAGGACATTGGACCCAAACACTATGTACAGTGTAGGCATAAGGAAAGCCTTATGTATTTGTGAGCCAAGTGAGGCTTGGGACACCGATACAAAGCAAAAAGTGCAAGCCTCAAATTCTTTAGGTCAAATTTATCACTCCACTAATCATGGTGTCCTGTTGGTGCCAAGCCACAAGGATGTGGGACCCAAATACCATCCATAGTGCAAGCATAAGGATGGCCTTGTGTCTTTATGTGCCGAGTGAGGCCTCGGACACCGATTCAAAGTAAAAAGTGCAAGCCTCAAATTGTTTAGGTCAGGTTAATGATTGTACTAATCATGGTGCCCCGTTGGTGCCAAGCCATGAGGACATGGGACCCGAACACCATGCGTAGTGCATCCATAAGGAAAGCCTTGTATCTTTGTGTGCCAAGCAAGTCCTGGGACACTGACACAAAGCAAAAAGTACAAGCCTCAAATTTTTTAGGTTAGGTGCATGAATACACTAATCATGGTGCACCTTTGGTGCCAAGTGACAAGGAGGTGGGACCCAGACACCATGTGCAGTTCCTAGGAATAAGGAAAACCTCGTATCTTTGTGTGCCAAGAGATGCCTAGGACACTGACACAAAGCAAAAAGTCCAAGCCTCGAAATTTTTAGGTTAGATGAATGACTACACTAATCATGGTGCCCCTTTGGTGCCAAGCCACAAGGGCATGGGACCCAAACACCATGCATAGTGCAAGCATAGGAAAAGTCGTGTGTCTTTCTGTGCCAAGCTAGGATAGTGACACAAAGTGGAAAGTGCAAGCCTCAGATTGTTTAGGTCACATAAGAGAAAACCACACACATTCGCATTTTTATTCAATTGCTAGATTGAGCTCACCAATGTAATGCTTGTTGCTCAAAATACTTGCCAATGTAATGATTTTGAAATGTTCTTGCTTTGTTTCACATGGGCTTGAATGCATTATGTAATATTTTAATGCTCTTGTTGTGTCTCACATGGTCTTCAATGATTTTTCCCAAACCAAGAGAGGTTTACCATGCAATGTCATGTGTTATCAACTCACAATTGTTTTCTACCAATCATTTTCTACCAATGCTACCACTAAGAATCATTTTCTACCAAGCCACCAACTTTACAAGCTAAAAAGAAATACAATGTACATTACTTTGGAATGAATACATGGCACACTTAATGCTACTACAAACACATAGCCCATTACAAACACATGATCATTTACATTGTTTATTATCCACTTACATTTCCCATCCTAAACACATAGACACCACATTTCTTTTTATTATCTCACAAGGTGCTAACCAACCCTACAAGGCAATAACCCACAATTGCACGTAACCTTGCTACTCACTCTACACTGCTAGTGACAATCATTCTCTATCAAGCAACCAACCCTACAAGGTAAAAAGAGGTCTATTATACATTGCTTTAGAATGAACACATGGCCCACTTAGTGCTACTACAAACACATTGCATTCTACTACAAACACACAAGCACTTACGTTGTTTGTTACCCACTTACATTGCCAACTAAAAATACATAGCAGTCACATTTTCTTGATGATGATCTAGTTTTTTTACAAACTGGATTTCTACCAAAAAATTTGGCCAAACCCCTATCAAGAGCCTTACCATATCACTTTGGGTTTACTCTTCAAGCACTAGGTATGCTACATTGCTTCTTGATCATGATAACTCTAGCAAATGGGGGGAACAAGTTCTTAGGAGGGATGTCAATGTAATGGGTAAAAGGGATGGTTATCTTAGTGAAGATGGAAATGGATTACACCTAGGAGTTGAGTGAGTGCATAGATTTTTCAAAGGACTAGCCTCCAACTACACGTGGGTTCCGTGTGCATCACTAAGATTTGGAATCTATCACCATCATTAGAGGACAACTCACCCTAGTACACAAGTCAATATCCACATCATGGTGTCATTTGGATCTTACACAAAATCTTACAAGCATAGACCCCTTCTGTCACATGCTTATATGTATTTATATATCTACGAGGATTCTAATATGGTGTCTAGTACATATATTCTCTCTTGTGAAGTTGTGTCTTGGTTCTTTTGATTTTCTTTGAAAAAGGGAATGTCCTAGCCCATCCTCCCTTTGGCTAGGTGGTGCCCCTCTTTAGTTCTCTTAGTGAGGATTGGAGGTTGGATGGGTAAGAGGCAACTCATTCATCATTTCAGCCCTCAATGCCAACTCACAAGGTGCTAACCAACCCTTCAAGGCACTAACCCAAAATTGCATAGCATGGTATGGTCAAAAGCATTGTAGCTAGCTAGTGCAAGGAACTGTGTGGTGTTATCACATGAAGTCTAAAGTGTACCTGAATAGTGCAAGTGACTTTGATTACCTACATTCTCACCTCACGTTCAATTGCAACAAAATCACCCTCGTGACACCTAGCCTACAACCCCCCAAAATAGCAAGCATTTAGAGCAAGAATGAAAAATTATTTATTGTGCTACTTGCATACATAGAGAGTGTAAACAAGTAGTCCAACAATGTTTTGGGCCAGTCAATCATCATTACAAAGAAACTAGCCTTATCATATATATTCAAGCTCTCGTAAAGAAACTAGATGCATACTTGAAGCAATTTCAACAAGCAGTAATGTGGAAGGGTCTCTCTATGTACATTTTTCTTATCCTCCTTCAATTTGGATACTCCCTTGTAATATTTCTGTTGAAAAATATTAGGAGCCCGCGTGAGTCTCATGCAATGAAAATTCTAGCATTGAAGTTAGGGATGGTGCGATCTTTCAACGGTACATGACGTATCATGAGTCTCCACTGGCCAAACGAGATCGACGTTTAAAAGCCCGCATATCTACATGTGAACCTCCTCTTGGGAGGAGGTTAAAAGGATATTAAGGGGATAAAAATTCAAAAAAATTATTACTCCTTTCCCAAGCTGAATGCCATGCTGGAGGAAAGGGAGTGGAGCGGGTGCATCAGCACCATAGCTGGACGACGTAAGGGGGATCAGGCCATGCATCAGGCTGCGTGGGGGGGGGGAGGTCTCCCTCCCTTCAACTATATAAACCCCCTGTGGGGGGGGAGGGGGAGTAAAGGAAGGAGGGAGTTGTGAGGCTAATTGAAGAGAGGGTGGGAGATTCTTAGCGTGAGGGGTGAGAGAGGCAGAACAACTATGGTGCTACTATTGTGCTGCGAGGAGGAGAGAAGAACAACTATTGTCCGTGGAGCGCATTCCTGATAGAATCGCCGCTGCTGTACTGGAGTACGCTGCCATCCAGTCGCAAAGAGTCATCATCGAATCCTCTTCCCTCCATGCCATGTACAGTAGTACAGAAGCTTCCAAGAAGCTTCTTGGAAGCTTCTAAGGGGCTCTTTAAGCCCCTTTCCCCCCTTGCATCCCCCATAAAGCCCACCTTAGCCCGGGTTCTTAAACCCCCTTCCCGTGGACTCACACTAGCCGGTTTTTAAACCCCCTTTCTTCCCACTCAGCCTCCTTAAGTTCGCTTTACCCCCTCGGTTTTCTTTAAGACCCTTTTTCATTGAAATTCCCACAAACCATACAAGTCATTTAAAGCCATTTTACCCCTTCCCATGGGTTTCCACCCAAGTCCCTATAAAGGCCACCTTACCCCGGGGTTTCCCTTAAACCCCCTTCCCATTGCGACTCCCATAAGTCCCCATTACATCCTCAATTAAGCCCTCATGGCTTTGAAGAAGAGAGGTTTTCTCTAAGGCCCTTTCCACTCGAATCTCCCCATAAACCCATTCCCTAATTTTTCCCCCACACTCCTTCTCCACAAAGATCCTTATCCCCGGAACTTCTATGAAAAGAAGGAGAAGTTTATAAGTTTCCATTTCCAAAGCCCAAATTTTTAAGAAGGTGCATCGGTCAAGGAAGCCCTATTTCAAAAGAGAATCGCACGTACAAGGGAGAACGGCCAAGATCATAAGACTGCGGCCAAGGCAAGAAGGGAGAATTCACGATGGCCCCTAACAAGGCACAAGGCGCAACCGCAGGAGGATCATCTCCTAACATTCATGTGGACATTTCATCAGACCCACAAGTCCAGGTTTTCTTCCTATTTTTTATTTACGTCGAAATATTGCAATTATGCATGGTTAATTTATGAAATTAGGATGCACTTTTACGATTGAAATACATTGGCTATAACTCACGATTGAAGATTGGTCAATTGTATTTTTCAATGGAATGAACGAAAGATGTCTATGCATTTTTAGCAAGTTGCTTTTGTGCATTGCCAAGTAACGAATCTGGAAATCGCATGTCGCATTATTAGATATCTCTTTCTTCGCAATGATTCATTAAAGAAGGTTGCTAACAACCGTAGGAATTTGCAAGGCATGGAAATGATTCTAGAGTTGTGTGAAGTCGGATAACTCTAGTTTTAAATTGGCATAAATATCATTTAATTGTGGTGTAGCTAGGAAACGCTTCATGGTTCGTTGTAACCTAAAATCCTAAAAGCTTAGTAGCATGAATTGTGAAGGCATGTCTTAGTAGGATCAATAAAAGTTATGTGAATTTAACGTGTGCTTGGTCTTAACAAGAAAAGTTAGGGATTGCATATCTAGAGGAAATGAATTGCATGCTTACATGAATTATGATGTAACGCAACTAGTTTTTCCCTTCTTTGATCAAGATAAAATCTTTAGGAATAATTCGTCATCATCGTAAGATGAGTAATCTGGACTACCCAAAATACCTAAACTACAAAGGATTCGCTTAGGAATGGTTAAATCAATGCAACATATCCCAAATGCTAATTAAGTTTTAGCACGTTGAGGACATGACCTAGTTGAACTTATTGCCAAGTTGAAACTCTCATACCCGAAAGACCTGCCCACATTCACGGAATGTAGGGACAATAGGACATACTTGCAAGAAACGATCTAGGGTTTCTACCCTAAGGATCGCTCGTTAAAAAGATGAAACTCGATTCAAGTTGGAACCCTAGGACCGACGATGTCGGCCTAGTGTAATCGGGAATAGATTGGATATGAAGACACCCTAAAACCTTATTTCCTATCTAATCATGATTGTGTGATTAGAAGACGTCGTTCGATGGGTAAAATAGTCCCATGGATTAGATGCGACACTTGTGCAACAAGTTGCAAAGTCGCATGATCTTATGGTTTGATCACAAGGGAATGGCCAATTTCTCGGAATGAGATTGACAGATTCTTGGAGAAGTTTATCTTGCAAGAAGATGAGTAGTCATCCTGTTAAAGCACCTTTCTTGGGAAAAGTGACCAAGGGAATTAGATATTTTCTTGGAAGCAAAGAACCAATCTATAGTTGGGAGCAACATATTTACTGTTAATAGAACTTAAGGTATTGGTTAAGTTCCGTTAATAGGGTATGGCCCTAACCCAAGGACATACGGGTTATCGAACAAAACCTTAGGGATCTTGCCAAGTCGCAATTGATCCCAGAATGGAATGCTCGATGCATTCGAAGAGAAGGATTCACTCCTTAGTAGTTGGCCAAAATAACGACCACTGGAAATCATTGTGCTTGTATTAGTTTAAAGAGCATTGTTTACTTTGTTTGCACAAGGAACTAAAGGATGAAAATATATCTAAT
Source organism: Lygodium microphyllum (assembly GCF_053477565.2). Lineage (NCBI taxonomy): Eukaryota > Viridiplantae > Streptophyta > Polypodiopsida > Schizaeales > Lygodiaceae > Lygodium > Lygodium microphyllum. Next base: position 94,478,204 of record NC_141156.1, read on the forward strand.
GCTTCAGGTTGAAGGCCTGAAGGGAGTGGAAGCTCAATTACCCCCGACTGTCTGCCTGACCCTAACCAAGGGGGTTGTTAGCCGCGCCGGGAAGGTGGACCGAACTCGTCGTAAGAGGTCTCTTTGTTGAGCACTACTTGGAGTAGGAGGACGCTTGGGTGCTAGGGGGGGCTCTGGCCGTAAATCCCTTGCCTTCCGGGCCCTGCACAAGAGGCCAACGTGACTTGGGATTGGATCTCGAGCCCCACATACTAATCAACGGGCGGAATCTTGGATTAGTAATCCCTGTGGATTGCTAGATAGCCTTTGGGCTGATTATGGATAAGCCTAGGGCTGGACTTTATAAATGTATTCCAAAGATAAATATGATAAACAATTGAAAAGAAACTTGTTTAACACTTTTTTTTCTATGTCAAGTGCTATGATTACGTGAAGGAATCAGTGTCTAATGGGCTAATTAAGGAAGCTTCTTGATGCATGCCTAACTAAATGTGGTAGGTAATTAGACAACTAAAACAACTTGAGGAAAGTGTGGTGGATGTGGCCATGTGTCCCTGTCCTACGGATGGGTGGTCCCGGTTGGCTGGAAACTTTTCTCAATCATAATGGACAGCAAGAAGATCGTTTCAAAGAAAATGAATAGCAAGGGCGCTGACCTAGAGTCTAGGTTATAATAATCCCGATTTACGTTGTTTTAGGGGAATGGAATGGGACTATGCCTTATGGTAGAGAGGTCGAGCCTTGCAACCCTCTCCTTTCCCATTCTCCTTGAACCAATTGCAACGTGAAGCCGCTTTGACCCTGGCATTTTTGCGTAAAGTAGTTTGCTCCGGGTTCGACACTAGTTGCTGTTTAGAAAATGACCATTAGGAAAAACTGTGATTCAGGTTGGTCCTAAGTGAAAACAACCAGAATACTTCCACTACGTGGCAGATGCGGAAAGTCCTAGATCGCAAACCCCATGACATTCCATGGGAGTGCTGGGCGAAGCTTTCTAGACCTCCTTGCCGGTGGGCTGCTAAGATGTTGTCAAACGTTTTTTTGAAATTGAAAACCCCTAGTTAAACTGTAGTTAGGTTTTATTTTTGCTAGCTTACTTATTTGCGTGACAGTTTGTCTTGTTATTTTGTAGTTGGATTTCTTGTGGTTGTTTAGCCTAGGATTTGCTTCTGTCATTTTGTTTGATTTGTTGAGTGTGAAACTTGATAGCCTTGGTCGAGCTTGGTATTTTTTTGGACAGGTTGAAGTAGAAGTTTGTTATTAGCTACTAAATATTGAGCAAGAAGGTATGCTTTCTTGTCGAGACTCTTGCACATCACGGGGATAATGGGTTCACGAGCACTTCACGTTGCACTTGTTGATGCACTACACTCGGGGGGTCGTCTCCTGTTCTTATCATATACTTTCATGCCATGGATTGGGATTATGCATGTTTTGCACCATCATTGAGCACTAGCACGGCATGAGATCTGTTGCAGCTATATGCAATAAGTTTTAGATGCAGGTGCACATGAGAGAGCACCTATCATTGAGCATGCACATTTCTTGTACGCACGATATTTGAGATGCTCATCACCAAGTTAGGAACATCTAGTTGAGTGTGTAAGGAGGTTGGGTGAGTTGGAGGGTCGTGAAGGATGCCACAATTGTGAGATGGGTTGTTCTTATCTGGTGAACATCTTGAGGACCATCATTTTCTAGAGTGATTGTGAGATTTTGGATGGGTGGAGTGGAGTATATAATATCTTTTTATGAGAGTTGAGAGGTGAGGATAAGGAATTTTAAATTAATAAAGAATTTTGTTTGAATTTTGCATTATGCACAATCACATGTAGATAGACTAGGCACAATTTCTTCAATGCATACATTATTTTTGTGTGTAGCATCGATTGATTGGTTGCATATCATGGATCCAACATTGCATACTTTTTTAAATCATGAATGATTGGACACGGAGTTCATTTCAAAAAACCACTTTCCTGCTAGAGCACATTGCATTAAAAAAATAGGTTCATATCCAGAGAATATTTATTTTGAAGACTCAAGGATCAAAGGAAAAGATCGTATGAAGTTACATCGTCAGCGAGTATTTCTTGAAGAAAAAGAGGACATGTATGCTGAAGGTGTGTGAAATCACAAGAACAATAGGCCAAGGAAGGGAATAAGTCGTCCAAGATAAAAGATGGAGAAAAATGATGGATTTACGAAAATCAATAATTTTGCCCGAATTTGATGGATTTTTGTAATTCTGCGTGCGTAGGCTTATCGACTAGATGTATTCCAATCGTTTTGAGTACCCAAACGACTATATTCCGAGTTCAAATGATGAAGTTATGATCCAAATAAGTTACATAAAGGCATAGGGTAGAAAAAATGAAAATAGTGAAAAGCAGTAGAAAAGCAAAAGCCAAAAGTTGAAAGCAAAAAGTCTAATGTGTGTGAGTGTGGATAGAAAACTATATAAGGAGATGAGAATGGAGAGTTAAGGGACTTCCCCCTTGCTTACAATTGTATTATGCGAGAGAGGAGAGTGGAGGGTCGCATGCTAGAGTGAGCTCTAGTCATGCCAATTTGGGAAGTTGGAGCTTTTGGGTGTCAAAGCGCTGAGCGTCGGATCATGGTTGTTAAGGTACGAGAATATTTTTCACTTGGTTTGTTTTCGAATTGTTGGTATTTTTTTTGTGTTGTGGTTGTGATGATGCTCTACCCACATTCGGGTTTTTTGTTATTTTGAGCTTCAAGAGACATTGTATGTTGTCTTGTTTTCGTGTGTGCTTCGTGGTGTTTTGTTAAATATTTTAATATTTCAAGTTGTGTTGTGTATTTGACAAAGTCAATTACCCCAACCGACACTCCTTATCGTCGTGTTATCGAATTGTGAGTGAGGCTTGCTCTCGATCACCACTCGTGTAAAAAAGAGATGTTACGTGAGCGGTGATTGAGAGCAAGCCTCTTCCACGGCCCGATAACGAGACGTTAAGGAGTGCCAGTTGGGGTAATTGACTTTTTCGAATGCACAACACAACTTGAAAAATTAAAATATTTGACAAAACACCACGAACCACACACGAAAATAAGACAACACACAATGCCTCTTGAAGCTCAAAACAACTAAAAACCCGAATGTGGGTAGAGCATCACACAACCACAACAAAATGAAAATACCAAAAATTCGAAAACAAACCAAGTGAGACATATTTTGGTACCTTAACAATCTTGAGCCGATGCTCGGCGCTTTGACACCTAAAAGCTCCAACTTTCAAATTGGCATGACAAGAGCTCACTCTAGCATGCGACCCTCCACTCTCCTCTCTCACAAAATACAATTATAATCAAGGGGGAAGGCCCTTAACTCTCCATTCTCATCTCCTTATATAGTTTTCTATCCACACTCACATACATAAGGCTTTTTGCTTTTGCTTTTCTACTGCTTTTCACTATTTTCGTTTTTTCTGCTCTATGCCTGTTTGCAACTTGTTTGGATCATAACTTCGTCATTTGAACTCTGAATATAGTCATTCAGGTACTCAAAACAATCGGAATGCATCTAATTGACAAGCTAACGTGGGCAGAATTATGAAAATCCATCAAAACTGAGCAAAAATATTGATTTTCGTAAATCACATTATTTTTCTCCATCTTTTATCTTGGATGACTTATTCCCTTCCTTGGCCTATTGTTCTTATAATTACACATACTTCCAGCATACATGTCCTCTTTTTCTTCAAGAAATACTCGCTGACGATGTAAAACGTACGATCTTTTCCTTTGATCCTCGAGTCTTTAAAATAAGCATTCTCTGGATATGAACCTGTTTTTTTATGCAGTATGCCCTAACAGGAATATGCTATGAAAGAGAACTCCGTGTCCAATCATTCATGATTTAAAAAAATATGCAATGTTGGATCCATGACAAACTACCATTCAAACAATGCTCACACAAAAATATGGATGCACTGAAGATATTTGTGCCTAGCCTATCTAGAGGTGATTGTGCGTCATACAAGATGCAAATAAAATTTCTTGATTAATTTAAAATTCATTATCCTCACCTCTAAACTCTCATAAAAAGATATGATATACTCCGCTCCACCCATCCAAAATCTTACAATCACTCTAGAAAATGATGCTCCTCAAGATGTTGACCAAATAAGAACAACCCATCTCACAATTGGTGGCGTCCTTCACGACCCTCTAACTCACCCAACCTTCTTACACACTCAACCAGAGGTTCCTAACTTTGTGATAAGCATCCCAAATGGTGCGTGCAAGAAATGTGCGTACTCAATGATAGGTGCTCTCTCATGTGCGCGCGCATCTAAGATTTACTACATATAGTTGCAGCGGACCTCATGACGTGCTAGTGCTCAATGATGGTGCAAAATGTGCATAATCCCAATCCATGGCATGGAAGTATTTGATAAAAACAGTAGACGACCCCCGAGTGCAGTGCATCAACAACTGCAACGTGAACCCTTTATCCCCTGTGATGTGCAAGAGTCTTGATAAGAAACATACCTTGTTCCTCAGTGTTCGGTAGCTATTGACAAATACAAGCTTCATCTTGTCCAAAAAAATACCAAGCTCGACCAAGGCTATCAAGTTTCACACTGAACAAATCAAACAAAATGATAGAAACAAATCATAAACTAAATAAACACAAAAAATCCAATTGGAAAACAACAAAACAAACAGTCGTGCAAATAACTCACCTAACAAAAATCAAACCTAACTACAATTTGACTAGGGTTTTTTAGTTTTTAGAAAAACACTTGACAACGTGTCCCGAAGGGGAAGGTGGACATGTTACAGTTGGTATCAGAGCGAACCAACAAAGGATTGTTTTTTTAAAGAAATCTTAATAAGAAGAAGTAAAGAAAATTATGTTGTTCAGAACATTTCCTTACTTTCGATGCTGTCTTGCAGAATTATGAAGCATGGAACAAATTCTTAGTGTTCCAACTCATGTTTATGACCACGATGCATTCCCCGGATTATCCACAAAGGGTTGATATGATGAGCATCCTAGACCATATTTATAATCCATCGCCTTTGTACACGTGGAACGAAGATGGGTAGGTGACTTAGGAATCTTCTATATAGCTGCCCACTGGTTTGCATACCTTCAAACCAACCTAAAGAGGATCAAGTGGTTGGAAGACCTGAAGATCGTGAAGCTGTTCATTTTTGTGGAGGCTCACGTAAACTCAACTTTACATATTCAAGGTCAGAGGGTTGAGTTGAACTCATATGTATATGAGGAAGTGACCCGTGTAATCCCCGCCGACAAGATCAAGGTGTTGGGGCGCTATGAGAAGAATGGGTTCTAAAGGAAATGATACCCTAATCTTTCGATGACTTACCGATTCCTGAAGATCCATGACCCAAAACCATACTATTATCCAGTTCTCGTAGATAAATGTAATACAAAATTATTCTCCCCAAACAAAATGTAACAGTTGCTCTATCATCTCAGGAAATGTTGTACTCCGAAAGGGCTATGCCCATATAAATGCAATAAGACTTCTTTTTATCAATGTTTGTCTTGTCCATGAGAATTGATAAAAAGTTAAGTGGCTAGGATTCTTGGTTGATAGCTGAATATAAATCATAACAATTAGCGAGTTATAACGTTAAGAATCCTTTATTCAGGCATAACCCCAGGTACAAATTCCCAGTTCACCTCCTACATCAAGTACTGCCGTGATCCAGGAGAAGAAGCTTCTTCTCAAGCAGATTAAGCCGCCTGAATTTGATGGGAAAGGTAGGACTGTCCAAGCCGGTGCTGAGATTTGGATAGAATCCATGGAGGATTACTTTGAAGCAGCAGGTACTGCACTCGCCAACCAGGCTATGCTCGCCAAGCTGAAGCTCACTAGCGAAGCCAGCCTTTGGTGGAAGTAATGGTGCAGAGATCAAGGGATCGCAGAAGGATCCGTTACCAGGGAAAAATCGAAGAAAGCTGTGCAAGAAAGATACATATCACCTGTGTATCGCAAGCAGAAAACGAATGAGTTCTATGAGCGGAAACAACTCGGACTCACTCTTGACGCATACTACTCTAAATTTGTCTCACTTCTTAAGTATGCGCCAGAGATGGACATGACACAGTAGGTGTCAAAATTTTATGCCGGTTTAAACCCACCAGTGAATACCCGTCTCGAATCTATGCGGCCGTCAGATCTTGAGGACGCACTCATTCGAGCTGCGCCTATAATTCAGGAGGCGCAGCCTAGGCCAAGAGGTAACAAAACTTGTTCTTATAATGACCCAAACAGAGGAGCATATAGGCCTCAAATGAAGAGAGTTCAAGGTCAGAATCGGGGACAAAGAAAGAAAGCAAAGACTAATAATGCCAACAGATTTGTCCCTACTCAAAGCAATGGCCGGAACCTCCGTTGTTTCCACTGCAATGAGCCTGGTCATTTCAAGAGGCAATGTCCCAAGCTTGGAGGAGGACATCGCCAAGCACCTTTCCAAGGATTTGGTCGTGGCTAGGGAGCCGCTACCCGAGGCAGAGGAAGAACTGCCTATATTGCCAACAGGGAAATGTGCGAAGAAGAAGATCCGACCATGGAAGCAGAGTTTGAAAGGGCAATAGTCCATGCCGCTTTTCACAAGAAAGGGCCGAATCGCCAGTTTTCAGTGATTCAGACACCATTGGATTATCAAGGTAAAGGTTTCAAAACCTTGATTGATTGTGGTAGTACACATTCCTTTATCTCACCAGCTTGTGCAAGAAGATAAGGAATAGCCATAGTAGAAGCACCTACCTTGCTTGTGGAATTAGGAAATGGTCGTGAGGTCACTTGTACCAGGAAAACTGCTAAGGTGGAATTCTTTCTGGGAGGAAATACAACTTTGGTCAAATTCAGAGTCATGAACCTAGGTATCCATAAGTGTCTACTCGGAATGGATTGGCTTAAACCTAATGATGCCCACACTCATTGTGGAAAGGGCCAAATTTCCTTTCGAAACTCTGAAGGGGAATTGGTCACAACTCAAGGTGAGGTTGGAAAGCCAAAAATTCAATTGGCCAAAGCATCGAGGATAATAAAGGGAGTCAGAAAGGGACTACCTGTCTACTTGATTAGGCTCAATAAGCTAGATCAGAAGCAGGAGTCTAGTGAAGGACCTTCATGACTAAAGGAATACGCGGACGTATTTTCTGAAGAGTTGACAAAACTCCCGCCTCAAAGAGAAGTGGACCATGAGATCAAGCTAGTGCCAGGAGCTGCGCCAATTACAAAGAGACCTTATAGAATGTCCATCCCGGAAGCAATTGAGCTAAAGGAACAACTCAAGCAACTGTTAGATCAGGGCTATATCCATCCTAGCAGTTCACCATGGGAAGCTCTAGTACTATTCCAGAAAAAGAAAGATGGAACGCTTCGACTGTGTATTGATTACAGAGGGTTGAATCAATCAACTGTCAAGAACAAGTACCCTATTCCTAGAATAGATGAGCTTCTTGATCATCTTCAGGGTGTGAAGATCTTCTCCAAGATTAATCTCGGGTTTGGTTACTATCAGATAAGGATCAAGGAAGAAGATATCCCAAAGACGGCCTTCAATACAAGATATGGACATTTTGAGTTCCTAGTTATGTCATTCGAGCTTACGAATGCACCTGCCACCTTCAACAGGTTAATCCACAATATCTTTAGGCCATATCTTGATGACTTCATACTCGTCTTCTTCGACAACACCTTAGTCTATTCCAAACAAGAAGAAGATCATGAACCCTAACTTCGAATTGTCCTTGAGACAATGAGAGCACATAAGCTCTATGCTAAGATGAAGAAGTGTGCATTCTTCAAGTGTCAGATTGAATATCTGGGATTCATTGTATCAGCAAAAGGAATCTCAGTGGACGTGGCCAAAGTTAGAGATGTTCTAGAATGGCCAATACCAACAACTGTCAAAGAAATACCCAGTTTTCTTGGATTGATAGGATGGTATAGGGTCTTCATCAAAAGCCATGCTTTGATAGCAGCACCTCTGACAGATCTACTGAAGAAGCAAACATCCATTGTATGGTCAACTGCCAAACAAACCAGCTTTGATAGATTGAAGCAAAGTTTGGTATCAGCACCTATCCTAAAACTTTCGGACCTCAGTAAGGAGTTGGAAGTTGTAACTGATGCTAGCACGCTTGCCTTAGGATGTGTGCTCATGCAGGAAGGTCATCTTGTAGCATACTTTTCAAGGAAACTGAAGAGCCATGAGAAGAATTATGCTACCCATGATCTAGAAATGTTAGCTGTCATTCATGCTCTAAATATTTGGAGACACTACTTGTTGGATAACAAGTTTACTCTAGTGATTGATCATAAAATTCTCAAGTGGATCTTTACCCAGAAGGAGCTGAACATGAGGCAACGTAGGTGGATTGAACTACTGGAGGAGTATGATTTTGAAATCAAGTACCGACCGGGAAAGGAGAATGTAGTTGCCAATGCACTTAGTCGCAAGGCATTCCTTAATTCTCTAATCTTGCAAAATCCATCAACAGCTAGATCTCTAGCCACAAAGGTGTCCATGCCAAACAACCCAATACTTGAGCGAGCTAGAGACAAAGCATGCCATGATCCAACCTATCAAAAGATGCTAAGGGAGATCCTTATCAAGGACCAGGACCAAAAGCTACAGGCTAAGTATCATGAATTCTCTATCAATAGTGGACTTGTCTACTATAGAACGAGCTTATGTATACCAGCAAGCCAGTCACTTGGGCAGAAGATACTGTGGGAAGCTCATGATTGCCCTTTTTCAGGATATCCTAGCTATGCTAAGACTCTCAATGCAGTTAGGAAGAGCTACTATTGGGAGAGGCTTAAAGGTTATGTTCTCAAATATGTCAGTAAGTGTTTGTCTTGTCAACGTATCAAAGCCAAATATGTCAAAACTCCAAGAAAGTTAAAACCACTTAACATTCTCCAAATGAAATGGAAATTCATCAATATGGACTTTGTTGTTGGCCTACCCCAAGTTCAGGGAGGATACAACTCCATCTTGATTGTGGTTGACATGCTTAGTAAGATTGCACACCTTATTCCAGTAAAGACAAACTATAAAGCCTCAGACATTGCAAGGTTATTTATCAAGGAGATATTCAAGCTACATGGGCTACCGAGAAGAATCATTAGTGATCGTAATTCTCTCTTCACATCACACGTCTGGAGAGCTATCCTTGAAGCCATTGGGACTCAACTCTGTGTTAGTATAGCTTACCATCCCCAAACCGATGGCCAAACACAGAGAATCAATCAAGTCATCGAGGATATGCTAAGGGCACATTGCTGTCGTGAACCAAAAAGGTGGATTCAATACTTGCCTTTGGTTGAATTTGCCTACAATGCTTCTTACCAACACAGCATTCAAATAACCCCTTTTCAAGCATTGTATGGTCATGACTATTGAAGTCCCGTAAATTTCTCAGATCCAACCTTGAGGGTTGAAGCTTCAAGATAGATGTTGGAAGAGATGGATGACCAAGTAAAGTCAATAAGACATGACATCCAAGCCGCCAAGGATAGTCAGAAGGCATATGCGGATTTGAAGCATCAAGATAGAATCTTCGAGGAAGGAGACATGGTCTTCATTCACGTATGCCCAAAGAAGAGTTCTCTATCCTTAGGAGATTGCAAGAAGCTAAGTCCAAGGTATTGTGGGCCATACAAGATCCTCAAGTTCTTAGGACCTAATGCTTATAGACTGCAACTCCCTGAGAGCCTAAAGGTTCATATTGTATTCCATATCAGCCTATTGAAGAAGTATGTACCTAATCCTAGCCATGTACTTGATGACCAACAAGTTTTAATGCCTAGTCAAGGAGTCCTTGAGCTACGACCTGACAAGATCTTAGATGTTAGGGAGAGACAACTGAGATCCAGAACCTTGAGAGAATGCCTCATCTAGTGGAAAGATTATCCCGAGGAGGATGCCACTTGAGTAGATGAAAGCACTCTCAACCATCAATATCCCCAGTTTATCTCAAGATGAGGACATCTCTATTCCTCCAAGGGGGAGAGAATGTAATATTTCTGTTGAAAAATATTACGAGCCCGCATGAGTCAAATGCAATGACAATTCGAGCATTGAAGTTAGGGACGGTGTGATCTTTAAATGGTACATGATGTATCAAGAGTCTCCACTTGGGTCCAAACGAGATTGAGGTTTAAAAACTTGCATATCTACATGTGAACCTCCTCTTGGGAGGAGACTAAAAGGATATTAGGGGGATAAAAATTCAACAAATTTATTACTCCTTCTTTCCCTAGCTGAATGCCATGCTGGAGGAAAGGGAGTGTGGAGCGGGTGCATCAGCACCATAGCTCGACGACGTGGGGGGGAATCGGGCCATGCATCAGGCCGCGTGGGGGCAGGAGGTCCCCCTCCCTTCAACTATATAAACCCCCTGTGGGGGGGGGAGTAAAGGAAGGAGGGAGTCGTGAGGCTGATTGGAGAGAGGGTGGGAGATTCTGAGCATGAAGGGTGAGAGAGGGAGAACGACGCCCTGACTGTGGATGCTGCAGTGGTGTCGCGAGGAGGAGGGAAGAACCACTATTGTCCGTGGAGCGCATTGCTGATAGAATCACCACTGCCGTGCTGGAATACGCTACCATCCAGGTGCCTAGAGCTGTCATCGAATCCTCTTCCCTCCATGCCACGTACAGTAGTACAGAAGCTTCCAAGAAGCTTCTTGGAAGCTTCTAAGGGACTCTTTAAGCCCCTTTCCCCCCTTGCATCCCCCATAAAGCCCACCTTAGCCCGGGTTTTAAAACCCCCTTCCCGCGGACTCACACTAGCCGATTTTTAAACCCCCTTTCTTCCCACTAAACCTCCTTAAGTTCACTTTACTCCCCCGGTTTTCTTTAAAACCCTTTTCCATTGCAATTCCCACAAAGCACACAAGTCCTTTAAATCCATTTGACTCCTTCCCGTGGGTTTCCACCCAAGTCCCTATAAAGGCCACCTTACCTCGGGGTTTCCCTTAAACCCCCTTCCCATTACGACTCCCATAAGTCCTCATTAGATCCTCAATTAAGCCATCACAGATTTGAAGAAGAGGGGTTTTCTCTAAGGCCCTTTCCACTCAAATCTCCCCATAAACCCATTCCCTAATTTTTCCCCCACACTCCTTCTCCACAAAGATCCTTATCCCCGGAACTTCTATGAAAAGAAGGAGAAGTTTATAAGTTCCCATTTCCAAAGCCCAAATTTTTAAGAAGGTGCATCGGTCAAGGAAGCCCTATTTCAAAAGAGAATCGCACGTACAAGGGAGAACGGCCAAGATCATAAGACTGCGGCCAAGGCAAGAAGGGAGAATTCACGATGGCCCCTAACAAGGCACAAGGCGCAACCGCAGGAGGATCATCTCCTAACATTCATGTGGACATTTCATCAGACCCACAAGTCCAGGTTTTCTTCCTATTTTTTATTTACGTCGAAATATTGCAATTATGCATGGTTAATTTATGAAATTAGGATGCACTTTTACGATTGAAATACATTGGCTATAACTCACGATTGAAGATTGGTCAATTGTATTTTTCAATGGAATGAACGAAAGATGTCTATGCATTTTTAGCAAGTTGCTTTTGTGCATTGCCAAGTAACGAATCTGGAAATCGCATGTCGCATTATTAGATATCTCTTTCTTCGCAATGATTCATTAAAGAAGGTTGCTAACAACCGTAGGAATTTGCAAGGCATGGAAATGATTCTAGAGTTGTGTGAAGTCGGATAACTCTAGTTTTAAATTGGCATAAATATCATTTAATTGTGGTGTAGCTAGGAAACGCTTCATGGTTCGTTGTAACCTAAAATCCTAAAAGCTTAGTAGCATGAATTGTGAAGGCATGTCTTAGTAGGATCAATAGAAGTTATGCAAATTTAACGTGTGCTTGGTCTTAACAAGAAAAGTTAGGGATTGCAAATCTAGAGGAAATGAATTGCATGCTTACATGAATTATGACGTAACACAAATAGTTTTTCCCTTCTTCTATCAAGATAAAATCTTTAGGAATAATTCGTCCTTGGTGTAAGACAAGTAATCTGGATTACCCAAAATACCTAAAGTACAAAGGATTCTCTTAGGAATGGTTAAATCGATGCAACATATCCCAAATGCTAATTAGAGTTTAGCATATTGAGAACATGACCTAGTCGCACTTATTTCCAAGTTGAAACTCGCATACCCGAAAGACCTGCCCACATTCACGGAATGTAGGGACAATAGGACATACTTGCAAGAAACGATCTAGGGTTTCTACCCTAAGGATCGCTTATTAAAAAGATGAAACTCAATTCGAGTTGGAACCCTAGGACCGACGATGTCGGCCTAGTGCAATCGGGAATAGATTGGATATGAAGATACCCTAAAACCATGTTTCCTATGTAATTAGGATTGCATGATCAGAAGACGCCATTCGATGGGTAAAATAGTCCCATGGATTAGATGTGACACTTGTGCAACAAGTTGCAGAGTCGCATCATCTTGTGGTTTGATCACAAGGGAATGACCAAGTCCTCAGAATGAGATTGGCAGAATCAGATTTTGTCTAACAAGGATGATATCCACTTTGACAAAGCATGTATATCTCTTATTGAATATTCTCAATGTCATGAGCATCATTTGGAAAAATTTGATGCTGTTTTGGTCACTCGTGAACAAAGGGATTTTGATGCTACTTTTGTTGCTCGCAAGCGTCCCGCTTCACGTTTTTAGCAGGGTGGACGCCCTAATCAAGGTAGTAAATCTTCTCTTCTTTCTTATCCTAACAAACATTGTTCTTATTGTGATAAGAAAGGCCATGTGGCTTCTGATTGTTGGGCACGTCAATATGATGAGAGCATGGAGTTACTACAAAGCAACCTCGCTCGTCCAAAAGTTTTCCTCCTTCTGATTATTGTGCACATATAGATCATCCATCTCGTCGTTGTTATAAACACAGATATGATGAAGAATGTTCTCAAGCTTATATTGTTCAACAAACTACAACTGATGATGATTATACTCATCAGGAGCTCAATTTTTTCCATCATGATATCTCTCTGAAAAAGGTACTTCATGTTCATGATGGTTCTCTATTCATCATTGATTCAGGTGCCATTGGAAACATGACATACCAATCGCAGTGGCTTCACAATTATCATTCTCTTCGTGTCAAGAAGTTTTTTTACCTTGCGGATGATACGACTTGTCAAGTCAAAGGAGTGGGTGATTTATATCTGGGGACTATTTCATCCACTAGAATATTAAGAGGAGTTCTTCACGTTCTAGATTTGCAAAGAAATCTTCTTTCTATTGCTCGTCTAGTTGATCTTGGTTTTTTTGTTGGCTTTAATCATAATCAATGTCGTATAGAGAAAAACAGGCATACTATAGCAATGGCTCCTCGACATTGTAATCTATTTGAGCTATAATTGAACGATACAGTTGCAAATGTTGTTATTGCCCCTGGAGATGCAGATTGCAAATTATGGCATCAACGATTTGCACACTCCGATTTTGCCAAAATTCTTGATCTTCATCATCATGGTCTTGTGCAAGGTATGGATCTTAAAATCTCATCCACGTATGGGAATATGTGAGTACTGTGCACTTGGAAAACACCATCGTTCGCCTTTCCACACTTCTACTTCATCACATTCCTGTGCTCTCTTGGATTTGGTTCATACCGATATTTGCGGTCCTTTTCCTGCCTCAAAGTCTCAATATGGATATTTAATAACTTTCATTGATGATTTCTCATGGTACACACATGTCTATCTTCTTCAACATAAGTCTGAGGCTTTATCTATATTTAAACAATACAAGATAAGTGTGGAGCTTCAAACTGGATTCTCTATAAAGACGCTTCGCAGTGACAATGGCGGTGAATATGTATCCAATCTATTTGATGACTTCTGTAAGGATCAATGTATTCATAATGAGTTTACAGCTCCTTATTCTCCTCAGCAAAATGGTGTTGCTGAGCACAAAAATCGCACTATTCTTAATGCTATACGTTGCATGCTTATACACTCTGGTTTGTCTCGAAAGTTTTGGACTGAAGCACTTCTAACAGCTTTTTTTATTCAAAATCATCTTCCAACTACTACACCTACTGGTAAAATTCCTATAACAATTTGGACAGGGAAGACACCTTCAGTCTCTCACTTTCGCACATTTGGCTGCATTGCTTATATTCATGTGCCCAAGGACACTCGACATAAATTGGATCTTCCAGGTTTGAAGGTTATTTTTCTTGGTTATTCAGATCATTCCAAAGGTTACAAATTTTATGATCCTTCTTATCAAAAGGTTATCATTAGTCGTGATGCTATATTTGATGAGAAGACTATGGGTGGCACATGGTCGTCAGATGTTTCAGATGATACACAGTCTTTGCTTAGTGCATTTCCTTACTTGCTTTGTGATTCTACTAATTCTGATGATCATAAACCTCCTTCACCTTCAAACAAGATTGATGAAAATTTGGAGATCTATGTCGATATTCCTATTGAGATAGAGCATGGATTCTATTCTATTGAATATGATGTCTTTGATGATGCTATGTCTATCCAAGAGGATCCAATATCGTATATGGAAGCTATCAATTCGTCTCAAAGGGATCAATGGCAAGAAGTTATGCAAGCTGAGTACGATTCTTTAATCTCCAAAGGTACATGGATTCTTATTGAACTCCCCCCAAATCGTGTTCCTATCAAATGTGAATGGGTTTATAAAACCAAGACCAAAGCTGATGGCTCGTTTGATAAGTTCAAAGCACGACTTGTTGCAAAAGGTTACTCACAGATTACAAGAGTAGATTATCAAGAAAGATCTTCTCCCGTTGTGCGCTCCACAACTGTTCTCTCTCGTACTCTCTCTCTCTCTCTCTCAACACAAGCCTAAAATTGTTTAGGTCAGGTTAATGATTGCACTAATCATGGTACCCTGTTGGTGCCAAGCCACGAGGACATCAGACCCAAACACTATGTACAGTGTAGGCATAAGGAAAGCCTTATGTATTTGTGAGCCAAGTGAGGCTTGGGACACCGATACAAAGCAAAAAGTGCAAGCCTCAAATTCTTTAGGTCAGATTTATCACTCCACTAATCATGGTGTCCTGTTGGTGCCAAGCCACAAGGATGTGGGACCCAAATACCATGCATAGTGCAAGCATAAGGATGGCCTTGTGTCTTTATGTGCCGAGTGAGGCCTCGGACACCGATTCAAAGTAAAAAGTGCAAGCCTCAAATTGTTTAGGTCAGGTTAATGATTGTACTAATCATGGTGCCCCGTTGGTGCCAAGCCATGAGGACATGGGACCCGAACACCATGCGTAGTGCATGCATAAGGAAAGCCTTGTATCTTTGTGTGCCAAGCAAGTCCTGGGACACTGACACAAAGCAAAAAGTACAAGCCTCAAATTTTTTAGGTTAGGTGCATGAATACACTAATCATGGTGCACCTTTGGTGCCAATTGACAAGGAGGTGGGACCCAGACACCATGTGCAGTTCCTAGGAATAAGGAAAACCTCGTATCTTTGTGTGCCAAGAGATGCCTAGGACACTGACACAAAGCAAAAAGTCCAAGCCTCGAAATTTTTAGGTTAGATGAATGACTACACTAATCATGGTGCCCCTTTGGTGCCAAGCCACAAGGGCATGGGACCCAAACACCATGCATAGTGCAAGCATAGGAAAAGTCGTGTGTCTTTCTGTGCCAAGCTAGGATAGTGACACAAAGTGGAAAGTGCAAGCCTCAGATTGTTTAGGTCACATAAGAGAAAACCACACACATTCGCATTTTTATTCAATTGCTAGATTGAGCTCACCAATGTAATGCTTGTTGCTCAAAATACTTGCCAATGTAATGATTTTGAAATGTTCTTGCTTTGTTTCACATGGGCTTGAATGCATTATGTAATATTTTAATGCTCTTGTTGTGTCTCACATGGTCTTCAATGATTTTTCCCAAACCAAGAGAGGTTTACCATGCAATGTCATGTGTTATCAACTCACAATTGTTTTCTACCAATCATTTTCTACCAATGCTACCACTAACAATCATTTTCTACCAAGCCACCAACTTTACAAGCTAAAAAGAAATACAATGTACATTACTTTGGCATGAATACATGGCACACTTAATGCTACTACAAACACATAGCCCATTACAAACACATGATCATTTACATTGTTTATTATCCACTTACATTTCCCATCCTAAACACATAGACACCACATTTCTTTTTATTATCTCACAAGGTGCTAACCAACCCTACAAGGCAATAACCCACAATTGCACGTAACCTTGCTACTCACTCTACACTGCTAGTGACAATCATTCTCTATCAAGCAACCAACCCTACAAGGTAAAAAGAGGTCTATTATACATTGCTTTAGAATGAACACATGGCCCACTTAGTGCTACTACAAACACATTGCATTCTACTACAAACACACAAGCACTTACATTGTTTGTTACCCACTTACATTGCCAACTAAAAATACATAGCAGTCACATTTTCTTGATGATGATCTGGTTTTTTTACAAACTGGATTTCTACCAAAAAATTTGGCCAAACCCCTATCAAGAGCCTTACCATATCACTTTGGGTTTACTCTTCAAGCACTAGGTATGCTACATTGCTTCTTGATCATGATAACTCTAGCAAATGGGGGGAACAAGTTCTTAGGAGGGATGTCAATGTAATGGATAAAAGGGATGGTTATCTTAGTGAAGATGGAAATGGATTACACCTAGGAGTTGAGTGAGTGCATAGATTTTTCAAAGGACTAGCCTCCAACTGCACGTGGGTTCCGTGTGCATCACTAAGATTTGGAATCTATCACCATCATTAGAGGACAACTCACCCTAGTACACAAGTCAATATCCACATCATGGTGTCATTTGGATCTTACACAAAATCTTACAAGCATAGACCCCTTCTGTCACATGCTTATATGTATTTATATATCTACGAGGATTCTAATATGGTGTCTAGTACATATATTCTCTCTTGTGAAGTTGTGTCTTGGTTCTTTTGATTTTCTTTGAAAAAGGGAATGTCCTAGCCCATCCTCCCTTTGGCTAGGTGGTGCCCCTCTTTAGTTCTCTTAGTGAGGATTGGAGGTTGGATGGGTAAGAGGCAACTCATTCATCATTCCAGCCCTCAATGCCAACTCACAAGGTGCTAACCAACCCTTCAAGGCACTAACCCAAAATTGCATAGCATGGTATGGTCAAAAGCATTGTAGCTAGCTAGTGCAAGGAACTGTGTGGTGTTATCACATGAAGTCTAAAGTGTACCTGAATAGTGCAAGTGACTTTGATTACCTACATTCTCACCTCACGTTCAATTGCAACAAAATCACCCTCGTGACACCTAGCCTACAACCCCCCAAAATAGCAAGCATTTAGACCAAGAATGAAAAATTATTTATTGTGCTACTTGCATACATAGAGAGTGTAAACAAGTAGTCCAACAATGTTTTGGGCCAGTTAATCATCATTACAAAGAAACTAGCCTTATCATATATATTCAAGCTCTCGTAAAGAAACTATATAAACCCCCTGTGGGGGGGGAGGGGGAGTAAAGGAAGGAGGGAGTTGTGAGGCTAATTGAAGAGAGGGTGGGAGATTCTTAGCGTGAGGGGTGAGAGAGGCAGAACAACTATGGTGCTGCTATTGTGCTGCGAGGAGGAGAGAAGAACAACTATTGTCCGTGGAGCGCATTCCTGATAGAATCGCCGCTGCTGTACTGGAGTACGCTGCCATCCAGTCGCAAAGAGTCATCATCGAATCCTCTTCCCTCCATGCCATGTACAGTAGTACAGAAGCTTCCAAGAAGCTTCTTGGAAGCTTCTAAGGGGCTCTTTAAGCCCCTTTCCCCCCTTGCATCCCCCATAAAGCCCACCTTAGCCCGGGTTCTTAAACCCCCTTCCCGTGGACTCACACTAGCCGGTTTTTAAACCCCCTTTCTTCCCACTCAACCTCCATAAGTTCGCTTTACCCCCTCGGTTTTCTTTAAGACCCTTTTTCATTGAAATTCCCACAAAGCATACAAGTCATTTAAAGCCATTTTACCCCTTCCCATGGGTTTCCACCCAAGTCCCTATAAAGGCCACCTTACCCCGGGGTTTCCCTTAAACCCCCTTCCCATTGCGACTCCCATAAGTCCCCATTACATCCTCAATTAAGCCCTCATGGCTTTGAAGAAGAGAGGTTTTCTCTAAGGCCCTTTCCACTCGAATCTCCCCATAAACCCATTCCCTAATTTTTCCCCCACTCCTTCTCCACAAAGATCCTTATCCCCGGAACTTCTATGAAAAGAAGGAGAAGTTTATAAGTTCCCATTTCCAAAGCCCAAATTTCTAAGAAGGTGCATCGGTCAAGGAAGCCCTATTTCAAAAGGGAATCGCACGTACAAGGGAGAACGGCCAAGATCATAAGACTGCGGCCAAGGCAAGAAGGGAGAATTCACGATGGCCCCTAACAAGGCACAAGGCGCAACCGCAGGAGGATCATCTCCTAACATTCATGTGGACATCTCATCAAACCCACAAGTCCAGGTTTTCTTCCTATTTTTGATTTACGTCGAAATATTGCAATTATGCATGGTTAATTTATGAAATTAGGATGCACTTTTACGATTGAAATACATTGGCTATAACTCACGATTGAAGATTGGTCAATTGTATTTTTCAATGGAATGAACGAAATATGTCTATGCATTTTTAGCAAGTTGCTTTTGTGCATTGCCAAGTAACGAATCTGGAAATCGCATGTCGCATTATTAGATATCTCTTTCTTCGCAATGATTCATTAAAGAAGGTTGCTAACAACCGTAGGAATTTGCAAGGCATGGAAATGATTCTAGAGTTGTGTGAAGTCGGATAACTCTAGTTTTAAATTGGCATAAATATCATTTAATTGTGGTGTAGCTAGGAAACGCTTCATGGTTCGTTGTAACCTAAAATCCTAAAAGCTTAGTAGCATGAATTGTGAAGGCATGTCTTAGTAGGATCAATAAAAGTTATGTGAATTTAACGTGTGCTTGGTCTTAACAAGAAAAGTTAGGGATTGCATATCTAGAGGAAATGAATTGCATGCTTACATGAATTATGATGTAACGCAACTAGTTTTTCCCTTCTTTGATCAAGACAAAATCTTTAGGAATAATTCGTCATCATCGTAAGATGAGTAATCTGGACTACCCAAAATACCTAAACTACAAAGGATTCGCTTAGGAATGGTTAAATCAATGCAACATATCCCAAATGCTAAATAAGTTTTAGCACGTTGAGGACATGACCTAGTTGAACTTATTGCCAAGTTGAAACTCTCATACCCGAAAGACCTGCCCACATTCACGGAATGTAGGGACAATAGGACATACTTGCAAGAAACGATCTAGGGTTTCTACCCTAAGGATCGCTTGTTAAAAAGAAGAAACTCGATTCAAGTTGGAACCCTAGGACCGACGATGTCGGCCTAGTGTAATCGGGAATAGATTGGATATGAAGACACCCTAAAACCCTATTTCCTATCTAATCATGATTGTGTGATTAGAAGACGCCGTTCGATGGGTAAAATAGTCCCATGGATTAGATGCGACACTTGTGTAACAAGTTGCAAAGTCACATGATCTTATGGTTTGATCACAAGGGAATGGCCAATTTCTCGGAATGAGATTGACAGATTCTTGGAGAAGTTTATCTTGCAAGAAGATGAGTAGTCATCCTATTAAAGCACCTTTCTTGGGAAAAGTAACCAAGGGAATTAGATATTTTCTTGGAAGCAAAGAACCAATCAATAGTTGGGAGCAACATATTTACTGTTAATAGAACTTAAGGTATTGGTTAAGTTCTGTTAATAGGGTATGGCCCTAACCCAAGGACATACGGGTTATCAAACAAAACCTTAGGGATCTTGCCAAGTCACAATTGATCCCAGAATGGAATGCTCGATGCATTCGAAGAGAAGGATTCACTCCTTAGTAGTTGGCCAAAATAACGACCACTGGAAATCATTGTGCTTGTATTAGTTTAAAGAGCATTGTTTACTTTGTTTGCACAAGGAACTAAAGGATGAAAATATATCTAATGCTTCAGGTTGAAGGCCTGAAGGGAGTGGAAGCTCAATTACCCCCGACTGTCTGCCTGACCCTAACCAAGGGGGTTGTTAGCCGCGCCGGGAAGGTGGACCGAACTCGTCGTAAGAGGTCTCTTTGTTGAGCACTACTTGGAGTAGGAGGACGCTTGGGTGCTAGGGGGGGCTCTGGCCGTAAATCCCTTGCCTTCCGGGCCCTGCACAAGAGGCCAACGTGACTTGGGATTGGATCTCGAGCCCCGCATACTAATCGACGGGCCGAATCTTGGATTAGTAATCCCTGTGGATTGCTAGATAGCCTTTGGGCTGATTATGGATAAGCCTAGGGCTGGACTTTATAAATGTATTCCAAAGATAAATATGATAAACAATTGAAAAGAAACTTGTTTAACACTTTTTTTTCTATGTCAAGTGCTATGATTACGTGAAGGAATCAGTGTCTAATGGGCTAATTAAGGAAGCTTCTTGATGCATGCCTAACTAAATGTGGTAGGTAATTAGACAACTAAAACAACTTGAGGAAAGTGTGGTGGATGTGGCCATGGGTCCCTGTCCTACGGATGGGTGGTCCCGGTTGGCTGGAAACTTTTCTCAATCATAATGGACAGCAAGAAGATCGTTTCAAAGAAAATGAATAGCAAGGGCGCTGACCTAGAGTCTAGGTTATAATAATCCCGATTTACGTTGTTTTAGGGGAATGGAATGGGACTATGCCTTATGGCAGAGAGGTCGAGCCTTGCATCCCTCTCCTTTCCCATTCTCCTTGAACCAATTGCAACGTGAATCCGCTTTGACCCTGGCATTTTTGCGTAAAGTAGTTTGCTCCGGGTTCGACACTAGTTGCTGTTTAGAAAATGACCATTAGGAAAAACTGTGATTCAGGTTGGTCCTAAGTGA
This sequence comes from Lygodium microphyllum, assembly GCF_053477565.2. Taxonomy (NCBI): domain Eukaryota; kingdom Viridiplantae; phylum Streptophyta; class Polypodiopsida; order Schizaeales; family Lygodiaceae; genus Lygodium; species Lygodium microphyllum. The sequence goes on from NC_141156.1 coordinate 94,499,212, forward strand.
AAACAGCCAGAATACTTCCACTACGTGGCAGATGCGGAAAGTCCTAGATCGCAAACCCCATGACATTCCATGGGAGTGCTAGGCGAAGCTTTCTAGACCTCCTTGCCGGTGGGCTGCTAAGATGTTGTCAAACGTTTTTTTGAAATTGAAAACCCCTAGTTAAACTGTAGTTAGGTTTTATTTGTGCTAGCTTACTTATTTGCGTGACAGTTTGTCTTGTTATTTTGTAGTTGGATTTCTTGTGGTTGTTTAGCCTAGGATTTGCTTCTGTCATTTTGTTTGATTTGTTGAGTGTGAAACTTGATAGCCTTGGTCGAGCTTGGTATTTTTTTGGACAGGTTGAAGTAGAAGTTTGTTATTAGCTACTAAATATTGAGCAAGAAGGTATGCTTTCTTGTCGAGACTCTTGCACATCACGGGGATAATGGGTTCACGAGCACTTCACGTTGCACTTGTTGATGCACTACACTCGGGGGGTCGTCTCCTGTTCTTATCATATACTTTCATGCCATGGATTGGGATTATGCATGTTTTGCACCATCATTGAGCACTAGCACGGCATGAGATCTGTTGCAGCTATATGCAATCAGTTTTAGATGCAGGTGCACATGAGAGAGCACCTGTCATTGAGCACGCACATTTCTTGTACGCACGATATTTGAGATGCTCATCACCAAGTTAGGAACATCTAGTTGAGTGTGTAAGGAGGTTGGGTGAGTTAGAGGGTCCTGAAGGACGCCACAATTGTGAGATGGGTTGTTCTTATCTGGTGAACATCTTGAGGACCATCATTTTCTAGAGTGATTGTGAGATTTTGGATGGGTGGAGTGGAGTATATAATATCTTTTTATGAGAGTTGAGAGGTGAGGATAAGGAATTTTAAATTAATAAAGAATTTTGTTTGAATTTTGCATTATGCACAATCACATGTAGATAGACTAGGCACAATTTCTTCAATGCATACATTATTTTTGTGTGTAGCATCGATTGATTGGTTGCATTTCATGGATCCAACATTGCATATTTTTTTAAATCATGAATGATTGGACACGGAGTTCATTTCAAAAAACCATTTTCCTGCTAGAGCACATTGCATTAAAAAAATAGGTTCATATCCAGAGAATATTTATTTTGAAGACTCAAGGATCAAAGGAAAAGATCGTATGAAGTTACATCGTCAGCGAGTATTTCTTGAAGAAAAAGAGGACATGTATGCTGAAAGTGTGTGAAATCACAAGAACAATAGGCCAAGGAAGGGAATAAGTTGTCCAAGATAAAAGATGGAGAAAAATGATGGATTTACGAAAATCAATAATTTTGCCCGAATTTGATGGATTTTTGCAATTCTGCGTGCGTAGGCTTATCGACCAAATGTATTCCAATCGTTTTGAGTACCCAAACGACTATATTCCGAGTTCAAATGATGAAGTTATGATCCAAATAAGTTACATAAAGGCATAGGGTAGAAAAAATGAAAATAGTGAAAAGCAGTAGAAAAGCAAAAGCCAAAAGTTGAAAGCAAAAAGTCTAATGTGTGTGAGTGTGGATAGAAAACTATATAAGGAGATGAGAATGGAGAGTTAAGGGACTTCCCCCTTGCTTACAATTGTATTATGCGAGAGAGGAGAGTGGAGGGTCGCATGCTAGAGTGAGCTCTAGTCATGCCAATTTGGGAAGTTGGAGCTTTTGGGTGTCAAAGCGCTGAGCGTCGAATCATGGTTGTTAAGGTACGAGAATATTTTTCACTTGGTTTGTTTTCGAATTGTTGGTATTTTTTTTGTGTTGTGGTTGTGATGATGCTCTACCCACATTCGGGTTTTTTGTTATTTTGAGCTTCAAGAGACATTGTATGTTGTCTTGTTTTCGTGTGTGCTTCGTGGTGTTTTGTCAAATATTTTAATATTTCAAGTTGTGTTGTGTATTTGACAAAGTCAATTACCCCAACCGGCACTCCTTATCGTCTTGTTATCGAATTGTGAGTGAGGCTTGCTCTCGATCACCACTCGTGTAAAAAACAGATGTTACGTGAGCGGTGATTGAGAGTAAGCCTCTTCCACAGCCCGATAACGAGACGTTAAGGAGTGCCAGTTGGGGTAATTGACTTTTTCGAATTCACAACACAACTTGAAAAATTAAAATATTTGACAAAACACCACGAACCACACACGAAAATAAGACAACACACAATGCCTCTTGAAGCTCAAAACAACAAAAAACCCGAATGTGGGTAGAGCATCACACAACCACAACAAAATGAAAATACCAACAATTCGAAAACAAACCAAGTGAGACATATTTTGGTACCTTAACAATCTTGAGCCGATGCTCGGCGCTTTGATACCTAAAAGCTCCAACTTTCAAATTGGCATGACAAGAGCTCACTCTAGCATGCGACCCTCCACTCTCCTCTCTCACAAAATACAATTATAATCAAGGGGGAAGACCCTTAACTCTCCATTCTCATCTCCTTATATAGTTTTCTATCCACACTCACATACATTAGGCTTTTTGCTTTTGCTTTTCTACTGCTTTTCACTATTTTCGTTTTTTCTACTCTATGCCTGTTTGCAACTTGTTTGGATCATAACTTCGTCATTTGAACTCTGAATATAGTCATTCAGGTACTCAAAACAATCGGAATGCATCTAATTGACAAGTTAGCGTGGGCAGAATTATGAAAATCCATCAAAACTGAGCAAAAATATTGATTTTCGTAAATCACATTATTTTTCTCCATCTTTTATCTTGGATGACTTATTCCCTTCCTTGGCCTATTGTTCTTATAATTACACATACTTCCAGCATACATGTCCTCTTTTTCTTCAAGAAATACTCGTTGACGATGTAAAACGTACGATCTTTTCCTTTGATCCTCGAGTCTTTAAAATAAGCATTCTCTGGATATGAACCTGTTTTTTTATGCAGTATGCCCTAACAGGAATATGCTATGAAAGAGAACTCCGTGTCCAATCATTCATGATTTAAAAAAATATGCAATGTTGGATCCATGACAAACTACCATTCAAACAATGCTCACACAAAAATATGGATGCACTGAAGATATTTGTGCCTAGCCTATCTAGAGGTGATTGTGCGTCATACAAGATGCAAATAAAATTTCTTGATTAATTTAAAATTCATTATCCTGACCTCTAAACTCACATAAAAAGATATGATATACTCCGCTCCACCCATCCAAAATCTGACAATCACTCTAGAAAATGATGGTCCTCAAGATGTTGACCAAATAAGAACAACCCATCTCACAATTGGTGGCGTCCTTCACGACCCTCTAACTCACCCAACCTTCTTACACACTCAACCAGAGGTTCCTAACTTTGTGATAAGCATCCCAAATGGTGCATGCAAGAAATGTGCGTACTCAATGATAGGTGCTCTCTCATGTGCGCGCGCATCTAAGATTTACTGCATATAGTTGCAGCAGACCTCATGACGTGCTAGTGCTCAATGATGGTGCAAAACGTGCATAATCCCAATCCATGGCATGGAAGTATTTGATAAAAACAGTAGACGACCCCCGAGTGCAGTGCATCAACAACTGCAACGTGAACCCTTTATCCCCTGTGATGTGCAAGAGTCTTGATAAGAAACATACCTTGTTCCTCAGTGTTCGGTAGCTATTGACAAATACAAGCTTCATCTTGTCCAAAAAAATACCAAGCTCGACCAAGGCTATCAAGTTTCACACTGAACAAATCAAACAAAATGATAGAAACAAATCCTAAACTAAACAAACACAAAAAATCCAATTGGAAAACAACAAAACAAACAGTCGTGCAAATAACTCACCTAAAAAAAATCAAACCTAACTACAATTTGACTAGGGTTTTTTAGTTTTCAGAAAAACTCTTGATAACGTGTCCCGAAGGGGAAGGTGGACATGTTACAGTTGGTATCAGAGCGAACCAATGAAGGATTGTTTTTTTAAAGAAATCTTAATAAGAAGAAGTAAAGAAAATTATGTTGTTCAGAACATTTCATTACTTTCGATGCTGTCTTGCAGAATTATGAAGCATGGAACAAATTCTTAGTGTTCCAACTCATGTTTATGACCACGATGCATTCCCCGGATTATCCACAAAGGGTTGATATGATGAGCATCCTAGACCATATTTATAATTCATCGCCTTTGTACACGTGGAACGAAGATGGGTAGGTGACTTAGGAATCTTCTACATAGCTGCCCACCGGTTTGCATACCTTCAAACCAACCTAAAGAGGATCAAGTGGTTGGAAGACCTGAAGATCGTGAAGCTGTTCATTTTTGTGGAGGTTCACGTAAACTCAACTTTACATATTCAAGGTCAGAGGGTTGAGCTGAACTCATATGTATATGAGGAAGTGACCCGTGTAATCCCCGCTGACAAGATCAAGGTGTTGGGGCGCTATGAGAAGAATGGGTTCTAAAGGAAATGATACCCTAATCTTTCGATGACTTACCGATTCCTGAAGATCCATGACCCAAAACCATACTATTATCCAGTTCTCGTAGATAAATGTAATACAAAATTATTCTCCCCAAACAAAATGTAACAGTTGCTCTATCATCTCAGGAAATGTTGTACTCCGAAAGGGCTATGCCCATATAAATGCAATAAGACTTCTTTTTATCAATGTTTGTCTTGTCCATGAGAATTGATAAAAAGTTAAGTGGCTAGGATTCTTGGTTGATAGTTGAATATAAATCATAACAATTAGCGAGTTATAACGTTAAGAATCCTTTATTCAGGCACAACCCCAGGTACAGATTCCCAATTCACCTCCTACATCAAGTACTGCCGTGATCCAGGAGAAGAAGCTTCTTCTCAAGCAGATTAAGCCGCCTGAATTTGACAGGAAAGGTAGGGCTGTCCAAGCCGGTGCTGAGATTTGGATAGAATCCATGGAGGATTACTTTGAAGCAGCTGGTACTGCACTCGCCAACCAGGCTATGCTCGCCAAGCTGAAGCTCACTAGCAAAGCCAGCCTTTGGTGGAAGCAATGGTGCAGAGATCAAGGGATCGCAGAAGGATCCGTTATCTGGGATAAACCGAAGAAAGCTGTGCAAGGAAGATACATATCACCTGTGTATCACACGCAGAAAACGAATGAGTTCTATGAGTGGAAACAACTCGGACTCACTCTTGACGCATACTACTCTAAATTTGTCTCACTTCTTAAGTATGCGCCAGAGATGGACATGACACAGTAGGTGTCAAAATTTTATGCCAGTTTAAACCCACCAGTGAATACCCGTCTCGAATCTATGCGGCCGTCAGATCTTGAGGACGCACTCATTCGAGCTGCGCCTATAATTCAGGAGGCGCAGCCTAGTCCAAGAGGTAACAAAACTTGTTCTTATAATGACCCAAACAGAGGAGCATATAGGCCTCAAATGAAGAGAGTTCAAGGTCAGAATCGGGGACAAAGAAAGAAAGCAAAGACTAATAATGCCAACAGATTTGTCCCTACTCAAAGCAATGGTCGGAACCTCCGTTGTTTCCACTGCAATGAGCCCGGTCATTTCAAGAGGCAATGTCCCAAGCTTGGAGGAGGATATCGCCAAGCACCTTTCCAAGGATTTGGTCGTGGCTAGGGAGCCGCTATCCGAGGCAGAGGAAGAACTGCCTGTGTTGCCAACAGGGAAATGTGCGAAGAAGAAGATCCGACCATGGAAGCAGAGTTTGAAAGGACAATAGTCCATGCCGCTCTTCACAAGAAAGGGCCGAATCGCCAGTTTTCAGTGATTCAGACACCATTGGATTATCAAGGTAAAGGTTTCAAAACCTTGATTGATTGTGGCAGTACACATTCCTTTATCTCATCAGCTTGTGCAAGAAGATAAGGAGTAGCCATAGTAGAAGCACCTACCTTGCTTGTGGAATTAGGAAATGGTCGTGAGGTCACTTGTACCAGGAAAACTGCTAAGGTGGAATTCTTTCTGGGAGGAAAGACAACTTTGGTCAAATTCAGAGTCATGAACCTAGGTATCCATGAGTGTCTACTCGGAATGGATTGGCTTAAACCTAATGATGCCCACACTCATTGTGGAAAGGGCCAAATTTCCTTTCGAAACTCTGAAGGGGAATTGGTCACAACTCAAGGTGAGGTTGGAAAGCCAAAAATTCAATTGGCCAAAGCATCGCGGATAATAAAGGGAGTCAGAAAGGGACTACCTGTCTACTTGATTAGGCTCAATAAGTTAGATCAGAAGCAAGAGTCTAGTGAAGGACCTTCATGACTAAAGGAATATGCGGACGTATTTTCTGAAGAGTTGACAGAACTCCCGCCTCAAAGAGAAGTGGACCATGAGATCAAGCTAGTGCCAGGAGCTGCGCCAATTGCAAAGAGACCTTATAGAATGTCCATCCCGGAAGCAATTGAGCTAAAGGAACAACTCAAGCAACTGTTAGATCAGGGCTATATCCATCCTAGCAATTCACCATGGGAAGCTCTAGTACTATTCCAGAAAAAGAAAGATGGAACGCTTCGATTGTGTATTGATTACAGAGGGTTGAATCAATCAACTGTCAAGGACAAGTACCCTATTCCTAGAATAGATGAGCTTCTTGATCATCTTCAGGGTGTGAAGATCTTCTCCAAGATTAATCTCGGGTCTGGTTACTATCAGATAAGGATCAAGGAAGAAGATATCCCAAAGACGGCCTTCAATACAAGATATGGACATTTTGAGTTCCTAGTTATGTCATTCAAGCTTACGAATGCACCTGCCACCTTCAATAGGTTAATGCACAATATCTTTAGGCCATATCTTGATGACTTCATACTCGTCTTCTTCGACGACACCTTAGTCTATTCCAAACAAGAAGAAGATCATGAACCCTAACTTCGAATTGTCCTTGAGACAATGAGAGCACATAAGCTCTATGCTAAGATGAAGAAGTGTGCATTCTTCAAGTGTCAGATTGAATATCTGGGATTCATTGTATCAGCAGAAGGAATCTCAGTGGACCCGGCCAAAGTTAGAGATGTTCTAGAATGGCCAATACCAACAACTGTCAAAGAAATACCCAGTTTTCTTGGATTGATAGGATGGTATAGGGTCTTCATCAAAAGCCATGCTTTGATAGCAGCACCTCTGACAGATCTACTGAAGAAGCAAACATCCATTGTATGGTCAACTGCCGAACAAACCAACTTTGATAGATTGAAGCAAAGTTTGGTATCAGCACCTATCCTAAAACTTTCGGACCTCAGTAAGGAGTTGGAAGTTGTAACTGATGCTAGCATGCTTGCCTTAGGATGTGTGCTCATGCAGGAAGGTCATCTTGTAGCATACTTTTCAAGGAAACTGAAGAGCCATGAGAAGAATTATGCTACCCATGATCTAGAACTGTTAGCTGTCATTCATGCTCTAAATATTTGGAGACACTACTTGTTGGATAACAAGTTTACTCTAGTGATTGATCATAAAATTCTCAAGTGGATCTTTACCCAGAAGGAGCTGAACATGAGGCAACGTAGGTGGATTGAACTGCTGGAGGAGTATGATTTTGAAATCAAGTACCGACCGGGAAAGGAGAATGTAGTTGCCAATGCACTCAGTCGCAAGGCATTCCTTAATTCTCTAATCTTGCAAAATCCATCAACAGCTAGATCTCTAGCCACAAAGGTGTCCATGCCAAACAACCCAATACTTGAGCGAGCTAGAGACGAAGCATGCCATGATCCAACCTATCAAAAGATGCTAAGGGAGATCCTTATCAAGGACTAGGACCGAAAGCTACAGGCTAAGTATCATGAATTCTCTATCAATAGTGGATTTGTCTACTATAGAACAAGCTTATGTATACCAGCAAGCCAGTCACTTGAGCAGAAGATACTGTGGGAAGCTCATGATTGCCCTTTTTCAGGATATCGTAGCTATGCTAAGACTCTCAATGCAGTTAGGAAGAGCTACTATTGGGAGAGGCTTAAAGGTTATGTTCTCAAATATGTCACTAAGTATTTGTCTTGTCAACGTATCAAAGCCAAACATGTCAAAACTCCAACAAAGTTAAAACCACTTAACATTCTCCAAATGAAATGGGAATTCATCAGTATGGACTTTGTTGTTGGCCTACCCCAAGTTCAGGGAGGATAAAACTCCATATTGATTGTGGTTGACATGCTTAGTAAGATTGCACACCTTATTCTAGTAAAGACAAACTATAAAGCCTCAGACATTGCAAGGTTATTTATCAAGGAGATATTCAAGCTACATGGGCTACCAAGAAGAATCATTAGTGATCGTAATTCTCTCTTCACATCACACGTCTGGAGAGCTATTCTTGAAGCCATTGGGACTCAACTCTGTTTTAGTATAGCTTACCATCCCCAAACCGATGGCCAAACAGAGAGAATCAATCAAGTCATCGAGGATATGCTAAGGGCACATTGCTGTCGTGAACCAAAAAGGTGGATTCAATACTTGCCTTTGGTTGAATTTGCCTACAATGCTTCTTACCAACAAAGCATTCAAATAACCCCTTTTCAAGCATTGTATGGTCATGACTATTGAAGTCCCCTAAATTTCTCAGATCCAACCTTGAGGGTTGAAGCTTCAAGATAGATGTTGGAAGAGATGGATGACCAAGTAAAGTCAATAAGACATGACATCCAAGCCGCCAAGGATAGTTAGAAGGCATATGCGGATTTGAAGCATCAAGATAGAATCTTCGAGGAAGGAGACATGGTCTTCATTTACGTATGCCCAAAGAAGAGTTCTCTATCCTTAGGAGATTGCAAGAAGCTAAGTCCAAGGTATTGCGGGCCATACAAGATCCTCAAGTTCTTAGGACCTAATGCTTATAGATTGCAACTCCCTGAGAACCTAAAGGTTCATATTGTATTCCATATCAGCCTATTGAAGAAGTATGTACCTAATCCTAGCCATGTATTTGATGACCAACAAGTTTTAATGCCTAGTCAAGGAGTCCTTGAGCTACGACCTGACAAGATCTTAGATGTTAGGGAGAGACAACTGAGATCCAGAACCTTGAGAGAATGCCTCATCCAGTGGAAAGATTATCCCGAGGAGGATGCCACTTGGGTAGATGAAAGCACTCTCAACCATCAATATCCCCAGTTTATCTCAAGATGAGGACATCTCTATTCCTCCAAGGGGGAGAGAATGTAATATTTCTGTTGAAAAATATTACGAGCCCGCATGAGTCAAATGCAATGACAATTCGAGCATTGAAGTTAGGGACGGTGTGATCTTTAAACGGTACATGATGTATCAAGAGTCTCCACTTGGGTCCAAACGAGATTGAGGTTTAAAAACTTGCATATCTACATGTGAACCTCCTCTTGGGAGGAGACTAAAAGGATATTAGGGGGATAAAAATTCAACAAATTTATTACTCCTTCTTTCCCTAGCTGAATGCCATGCTGGAGGAAAGGGAGTGTGGAGCGGGTGCATCAGCACCATAGCTCGACGACGTGGGGGGGAATCGGGCCATGCATCAGGCCGCGTGTGGGCAGGAGGTCCCCCTCCCTTCAACTATATAAACCCCCTGTGGGGGGGGGGGAGTAAAGGAAGGAGGGAGTCGTGAGGCTGATTGGATAGAGGGTGGGAGATTCTGAGCATGAAGGGTGAGAGAGGGAGAACGACGCCCTGACTGTGGATGCTGCAGTGGTGTCGCGAGGAGGAGGGAAGAACCACTATTGTCCGTGGAGCGCGTTGCTGATAGAATCACCACTGCCGTGCTGGAATACGCTACCATCCAGGCGCCAAGAGCTGTCATCGAATCCTCTTCCCTCCATGCCACGTACAACAGTACAGAAGCTTCCAAGAAGCTTCTTGGAAGCTTCTAAGGGACTCTTTAAGCCCCTTTCCCCCCTTGCATCCCCCATAAAGCCCACCTTAGCCCGCGTTTTAAAACCCCCTTCCCGCGGACTCACACTAGCCGATTTTTAAACCCCCTTTCTTCCCACTAAACCTCCTTAAGTTCACTTTACTCCCCCGATTTTCTTTAAAACCCTTTTCCATTGCAATTCCCACAAAGCACACAAGTCCTTTAAAGCCATTTGACCCCTTCCCGTGGGTTTCCACCCAAGTCCCTATAAAGGCCACCTTACCTCGGGGTTTCCCTTAAACCCCCTTCCCATTGCGACTCCCATAAGTCCTCATTAGATCCTCAATTAAGCCCTCACAGCTTTGAAGAAGAGGGGTTTTCTCTAAGGCCCTTTCCACTCGAATTTCCCCATAAACCCATTCCCTAATTTTTCCCCCACACTCCTTCTCCACAAAGATCCTTATCCCCAAAACTTCTATGAAAAGAAGAAGAAGTTCATAAGCTCCCATTTCCAAAGCCCAAATTCCGCAAGAAGGTGCATCAGTGAAGGAAGCCCTATTTCAAAAGGGAATTGCGTGTACAAGGGAGAACGGCCAATATCATAAGACTGCATCCAAGGCAAGAAGGTCGAATTCACGATGACCCCTAAAAAGGCACAAGGCACAACCGTAGGAGGATCATCTCCTAACATTCATGTGGGCATTTCATCAAACCCACAAGTCCAGGTTTTCTTCCTATTTTTGATTTATGTCAAACTATTGCAATTATGCATGGTTAATTTATGAAATTAGGATGCACTTTTACAATTGAAATACATTGGCTATAACTCACGATTGAAGATTGGTCAATTGTATTTTTCAATGGAATGAACGAAAGATGTCTATGCATTTTTAGCAAGTTTCTTTTGTGCATTGCCAAGTAACAAATCTGGAACAACTAAGGACTATCATTACAAAGTCATTATAGTACACCTCGATTATGCATGGAAAGATTAAATCACATGTCGCATTATTAGACATCTCTTTCTTCGCAATGATTCATTAAAGAAGGTTGCTAACAACCGTAGGAATTTGCAAGGCATGGAAATGATTCTAGAGTTGCGTAAAGTAGGATAACTCTAGTTTTAAATTGGCATAAATATCATTTAATTGCAGTGTAGCTAGGAAAGGCTGCATGGTGTGTTGTAACCTAAAATCCTAAAAGCTTAGTAGCATGAATTGTGAAGGCATGTCTTAGTAGGATCAATAGAAGTTATGCAAATTTAACGTGTGCTTGGTCTTAACAAGAAAAGTTAGGGATTGCAAATCTAGAGGAAATGAATTGCATGCTTACATGAATTATGACGTAACACAAATAGTTTTTCCCTTCTTCTATCAAGATAAAATCTTTAGGAATAATTCGTCCTTGGTGTAAGACAAGTAATCTGGATTACCCAAAATACCTAAAGTACAAAGGATTCTCTTAGGAATGGTTAAATCGATGCAACATATCCCAAATGCTAATTAGAGTTTAGCATATTGAGAACATGACCTAGTCGCACTTATTTCCAAGTTGAAACTCGCATACCCAAAAGACCTGCCCACATTCACGGAATGTAGGGACAATAGGACATACTTGCAAGAAACGATCTAGGGTTTTTACCCTAAGGATCGCTTGTTAAAAAGATGAAACTCAATTCGAGTTGGAACCCTAGGACCGACGATGTCGGCCTAGTGCAATCGGGAATAGATTGGATATGAAGATACCCTAAAACCATGTTTCCTATGTAATTAGGATTGCATGATCAGAAGACGCCATTCGATGGGTAAAATAGTCCCATGGATTAGATGTGACACTTGTGCAACAAGTTGCAGAGTCGCATGATCTTGTGGTTTGATCACAAGGGAATGACCAAGTCCTCAGAATGAGATTGGCAGATTCTTGCGCAAATTTATCTTGCAAGAGGATGAGTAGTCATCCGGTTATAGCACCTTTCTTAGGAAAAGTGACCAAGATAAGAGAATTAGATATTTGCTTGGAAGCAAAGAACCAATCAATAGTTGGGAGCAATATATTTACTATGAATAGAACTTAAGGGGTTGGTTAAGTTGGGTTAATAAGGTATGGCCCTAACCCAAGGACATACGGGTTATCAAAAAAAACCTTGGGGATCTTGCCAAGTCGCAATTGATCCTAGAATGGAATGTTGGATGCATTCCGAGAGAAGGATTCACTCCTTAGTAGTTGGACAAAATAACGACCACTGGAAATCATTGTGCTTGTATTAGTTTAAAGAGCACTGTTTGCTTTGTTTGCACAAGGAACTAAAGGATGAGAAGATATCTAATGCTTTAGGTTGAAGGCCTGAAGGGAGTGGCAGCTCAGTAACCCTCGACTATCTGCCTCACCCTAACCAAGGGGGTTGTTAGCTGTGTTGAGATGACAAGCTCAACACATGCAGACATTGATGATGGACCGCCTGATTAGATGGGTCCACACGTCTACACTTAGCACGTCGGTGGTCATTATGACTCTCACATGGCCACTGACTCATTACTTATTATATTCAGGTTGTTACACCTATTTACAACTGGCATAGTTATAGCGCCAGGTCGACTAGTGTAGTCGGTTATGCATTGTTTGACTTAGTAGGCCACTTTCCTTTATGTTGTATCTTATCTATACTTTGTGTACATGGTAAAGAGTGTGGAAGAAGAAGAAAAAACTAGCAAGAAACGTTTTGGCCTCCATTTCTCTTCTTGTCTCTTGAGTGAGCTTCTCCTTGTGCATTCTGTGTGTGTTCGACACAGCATCTTGAGCAAGAGTCCCCCCACCACGCGATTCTTGACATGGTATCAGAGCCGCGCCATTGAGAGAGGCTAATTTCGAAGGTTGAAATGAAGGAGAAGAAGCAAGGTTCGAGCAAGTAAGCCACGGGTAAGAAGCTCTCCCATCCTTCCACTCTTTCTCTTGGATAGTGCCTGTGGAGGCACCCGAAGCAGGGCAGAGCAAAAATCTCACATTGCCATGAGATTTGGTGTGCATGAAGAGCGCTGTGTATTTTGCATCTGAGGCCATTTCAGGCCTCTTTTTAGAGCCGCAAGGTTGTAGACAACAGTCTCAGGGTACACTGTGATTTCGACTATTTGGACCGAAAGTGGGTGCGCAAGTTACAGATTGCGAATCTGTAATTCTTCAGGTGTTTGCAGGAAGAAAACATAAGGTTTATCTACAAAAAAGTTACAGATTGCATGTATCATTGAGCAGACAGTGAAAAAGGCTGTCTGGTGTATTGCTATGCACTACAAGTTGAGGGTTGTAGAAGATTTGCTTGTGGTTTGGTATTAGTTTTGTGATAATAGCAGAGAACAGTGGAAACCCCATCATTGAGAAGCTCGACAAGAACAACTACCCTTCATGGAAGTTCCATGTCACGAACTTTCTTATTGGAAAAGGCCTCTACGAGTTTGTTTCAGGTGAAGAAAAGGAGCCGGAGGTGAGTGATCCTCCAACTGGCAGAAGAGACAAAGGCATGGAAGGAATGGAATGCAAAAGACAAGAAGGTCATGTATTGGCTATCTGCAGTAATTGACAATAATATGCTGGGACATATTAGAAATGCAGAGAATTCATATGCAGCTTGGACCATACTTGAAAGTATGTTTTTTGTAAATACAAAGGCACGAAAGATTCAACTCAAGCAAGAGTTGAACACATTGAAGAAAGGGAAGATGTCTATCAATGAGTATGCATTGAAGGTAAGGAGCATTGCAGATGCATTGGCAGCGATTGATGCAATGCCCCATGATGATGATTTGGTGTCATCTACCTTGGGTGGACTTAACAATAAAAAGGTTTGGAAGTCTTTTGTAACTTCCGTATATGTTAGAAAGCCATTTTCAGATTTCGATGAGTTGGTCTCCCTTATGATCAGTGAAGAGATCAACATGCAGAATGAGACATTTGAAAGAAGTGGTGAACATGTCCAAGCTTTCTACTCCAGTTCACAAAGGGGACGTGGCAGGTTCTCTTCAAGAGGCCGTGGTACATGACGTGGTAGTGACAACTAGCAAAACATATTGAATCAGCAATTTGGCGTTATGTAGGTTTCAGGAGGTCATGGTAACTTTAGAGGCAAGGGGATCTTTAGATGAAGAGGTGGACCGCAGAACAGAGGTTCTAACAACTCTGGTATTGTGTGTCACTACTGTGCAAAATAGGTTATATTGTAGCCCAATGTTATGCTAAGAAAGATGATATTCGCAGTGGTAAGTTGCAGCAAGGAAACTATGCATCGTCTTTACGACAGAATGAAGACAAAAATGAACGTCTGTTTGTTATGCAGCATATGGTGAATGCTGTTACAGGAAAGGGAACACATGATAATGTTTGGTATGTTGATTCAAGTGCATCCAATCATATGACCAGCCATGCAGAATGGTTTGGAGAGATGCAAGATTTGCAAAATGCAAGTTATGTGCAAATGGGTGATGATTCATGCCACCCAATTTCACACATTGGAAAAGTTCCCTTGTCCTTGCATGATGGTAAGACAAAGAGTCTTTCAGATGTATACATGTGCCATCTATTACAAAGAACTTGGTGTTAGTCGGTCAAATGGTAGAGCAAGGGTTGCAAGTCAGATTTAATACAAAGGGTTGCTTTGTAGAAGACTTCAATGACAAGTGCAGGTTGGTAGCAAAGGGAAGTAGAGTTGGACGTTTGTTTACTCTGGATGCTGGAATTCCTACTATGAATGCTACTATGTATGCTAAAGGAAAAGATGTTGTTGTAGATATTGAAATTTGGCACAAACGCATTGGACATGCAAATGTACAAAGGCTGAAATTAATGTAGTCCAAAGGGTTGGTTACAGGTTTGCCTACATTTAAAGTTGCAGAATTTCATAAGGTATGCGAAGCATGTCAGTTTTGTAAGCAAGCAAGACAACTCTTTTCACATGATAGAGATGTAAGCAGAAATATCCTTGATGTTGTGCATACAGACATTTGGGGACCTATACAACATGTATCTCTTGGAGGCAGTTCATACTTTGCCACATTCATTGATGATTATTCTAGAAAGATATGGGTATATTTTATGAAGGAAAAGAGTGAAGCGTTTGAGCACTTTAGAACTTTCAAGGCTGCAATTGAAAGAGAAACAAGCTTGAAAGTAAAGTGCTTGAGGTCAGATGGAGGGGGAGAGTACCTCTCGAATGAGTTCAGTGATTTTCTGAGGTTTCATGGGATAAAGAGAGAGTTCACATGCAGATATACCCCACAGCAAAATGGGTTTGCAAAAAGGAAAAACATGCATATTGCAGAAGTTGCATCTTGATGGCTGAAAAGAATACGCGTAAGCATTTTTGGTTTGAGGTTGTTCATACTGCTGTTTATATTATGAACAAAACTCCCACAGCTGCAGTTCATGGGATGACTCTTGAAGAGTTCTTTATTTGCAAGAAGCCTGCTGTATCGCACTTGAAGGTATTTGGTTGTGTTGCAAACGTTCATGTGCCAAATGAGCTACGGAAGAAGGTTGATCCAAAGGCAGAAAAATGTGTTTTTATTGGATACTCTTTAGAGCAAAAAGGGTATGGCTGTTATAACCCTATCACATGTAAGTTCAGAGTGAGTAGGGATGTCATCTTTGATGAAATGAGCAGTTGGTATGCATCTAGTGGTGATGCATTGGATGATGATGATGATCATGACACTCATGTGCAGGGCTGAAAAGCAAGAATCATAGACTCTTAGTGGACCAGAGACAACATCTGATAGTCCTTGGTCTAGGAGACTAAGGAGTACCTCTACATCTTCAGGTGCATCTAGTAGCACTACAGGTAAATACAAAGGAAAAAATAAAGTGTCAGATGGCATTCATGTAGTTCTTGATGGAGACTCCAGTGGCTCAGAGAGCTTGGATGATGAGCTTGGTATTCCTTCTGTCAGGACACTAGGTGTACAGAGAGCTCATAATAATGTAAAGGCTCCATTGAGTGATCCGGTGGTACGCAGATCTAGCAAGGTCAGATAACCTATTAAAAGATTTGGTTTTGAAGGTTATGCAGCTGACGTCCATTATGCTTATATGGTGAAACTAGTTGAGGATGTTGAGCCCACATGTTTTTAGGAGGCTATTGGTCATGCTCATTGGGTTGCAGCAATGGATGAGGAGATAGCTGCATTAGAGGCCAATAAGACTTGGGATCTAGTATCATTGCCGAAGGGCAATAAAGCTATTGGATGTAAGTGGGTTTATAAGATTAAGCACAATGTAGATGGTTCTATTAGTAGATACAAAGCTAGGTTGGTTGCAAAAGGCTATGCCCAGACATATGGCATAGATTATGAATAAACCTTCAGTCCAGTTGCTAGGATGGCAACTGTCAGATGTGTGATTGCTTTGGCAGCAGCCAAAGGTTGGAGGTTGCAGCAAATGGATGTGAAGAATGCCTTCTTGCATGGTGATTTGCAGGAAGAAGTGTAAATGGATCAACAAGCAGGTTATAAAGATTTAGAGCATCCCACGTATGTGTGTAAGTTGAAGAAGGCACTCTATGGGCTCAAGCAAGCACCTAGAGCATGGCCTGACAAGATCAGAGAGTATCTTGTCAATATTGGCTTTTATGTTTTTTATGATGATCACTCACTTTATGTGGGAAAGGGAGATGCAGGTTTGGTCATCATAGTCATCTATGTGGATGACTTGATTATTACAGGTGATAGTGATAGTGGGATTGCTGAAGTCAAGGATTTTTTGAAGAAGAAGTTTGAGATGAAGGATTTGGGTGAGCTAAGGTACTTCCTTGGCATTGAGGGATTGTGTGATGATGGTATATGGCTGTGCCAAAGATAGTATGGCTTGGATATGTTGTCCAAGTATGGTATGATAGCATGCAAACCACTTTCAGTCCCGTTGGAGCAGAATGTAAAGTTGAGTGCTGATGTTGGGGATGAGATAGAAGACCCTACTATGTTCAGGAGGATAGTGGGGATTTTGATCTACATGACCATTACAAGGCCAGACTTGAGCTACGCTGTTGGCCTTGTGAGTCAGTTTATGCAGCATACCTAGAAAGCCACATTTGGATACAGTCAGACGCATATTGAGATATGTGAAGTTCACATTACATTATGGACTTTTCTATGAGGTAGGTACAAATGTACAGGTGTTTGGATACACAGATGCAGATTGGGCTGGTAGTATGTCTGATAGAAGATCTACCAGTGGATACATGTTCTCTCTTGGTAGTGCAGCAGTTGTTTGGAGCAGCAAAAAATAATCTACAGTTGCTTTGTCGAGTACAGAGGCTAAGTATAGAGGTACTGCTGTTGCAGCATGTGAGATAGTATGACTACAAAAGTTAATGGCTAATTTGGATATGAAGGTGGAAGGTCCAGTTGTCATTTATTGTAACAACATGAGCAGTATACAGTTGGCTAGGAACCCTGTATTCCATGCCAGGACAAAACATATTGAGGTACACTACCACTTTGTTAGAGAGAAGGTACTAGCAGGTGAGATTAACTTGGTGTATGTCAGCACACAGAGGATCAGATAGCTGACATCTTCATGAAGGCATTGGGTACAGAGAAGCTTCAAAAGTTTCGAAGCTTACTTGGAGTTGCAGAGATGCAATTGAGCTTGAGGGGGAGTATTGAGATGACAAGCTCAACACATGCGGACATTGATGATGGACCGCCTGGTTAGATAGGTCCACACGTCTACACTTAGCACATCGGTGGTCATTATGACTCTCACATGGCCACTGACTCATTATTTATTATATTCAGGTTGTTACACCTATTTATAGCTGGCATAGTTATAGCACCAGTCGACTAGTGTAGTCGGTTATACATTGTTTAACTTAGTAGGCCACTTTCCTTTATGTTATATCTTATCTATACTTTGTGTACATTGTAAAGAGTGTGGAAGAAGAAGAAAAAACCAGCAAGAAACATTTTGGCCTCCGTCTCTCTTCTTGTCTCTTAAGTGAGCTTCTCCTTGTGCATTTTGTGTGTGTTCGACACAACATCTTGAGCAAGTCCCCCCACCACGCGATTCTTGACAAGCCAGGCTGGAAAGGTGGACCGAACACGCCGCGAGAGGTCTCTCCGTTGAGCGCTACTTGGAGCAGGAGGACACTTGGGTGCCAGGGGAGCTCTGGCCGTAAATCTCTCGCCTTTCGCGCCCTGCACAAGAGGCCAACATGACTCAGGATTGGATCTCGAGGCCCGCATACAAGTCAACGGATGGAATCTTGGATTAGTAATCCCTGTGGATTGCTGGATAGCCTTTGGGCAGATTATGGATAAGCCTACGGGTTGGACTTTATAAATGTATTCCAAAGATAAATATGATAAACTGTTGAAAAGAAACTTGTTTGACACTGTTTTTTTCTATGTCAAGTGCTATGATTACGTGAAGGAATCGGTGCCTAATGGGCAATTTAAGGAAGCTGCTTAATGCATGTCCAACTAAATGTTGTAGGTAATTAGACAACTAAAACAACTTGAGGAAAGTGCGGTGGATGTGGCCATGGGTCCATCCTATAGATGGGTGGTCCCAGTTGGCCGGGAACTTTTCTCAATCATAATGGACAGCAAGAAGATCGTTTAAAAGGAACTGAATAGTAAGGGCACTGACCTGGAGTCTAGGTTATAATAATCTCGGTTTACGCTGTTTTAGGGGAACGGAATGGGACTATGTCTTATGGCAGAGAGGCCGAGCCTTGCATTCCTCTCGTTTCCCATTCTCCTTGAACCAAGTGCAACGTGAATCCACTTCGGCCTTGGCATTTTTGTGTAAAGTAGTTCGCTTGGGGTTCGACGCTAGTTACCGTTTAGGAAATGACCATTGGGAAAAACCCTGATTGAGGTTGATCCTAAGTGGGAATGACCAGAATACTTCCGCTACATGGCAGACGCGGAAAGTCCTAGATCGCAAAATCCTGTGACATTCTATGGGAGTGCCGGGCGGAGCTTTCTAGACCTCCTTTCTGGTGGCCTGCTAAGACGTGTCCTGAAGGGGAAGGTGGACACATTACATCCCTATGATATAAATACACTTCTTAGCATATAGAGGACACATAGATTGCAATTCTCTCACAAATTAACATATATGATAGGATAACTTTCCAAAAATTGACCACCTACTAGGAAGAATCCCATGTGAAGAAGAGCTATGATCTGTACAATGTGACGAAGTAGAAGTACTAAATAAGTGAAAAATGGAAAAATAGCCATGAACATTGAACAAAAAAGGAGGTGAATGAGAATATAAAATAGTACATTTATATCTAAACATAATATTAGTAAGTTTGGGAATCTCCCAATTCCCATTTTTTGAATACTAAAAAGGTGGCACCCAAATAACATGCCCATAAGTTTCTCGAAACCATATGATATGACCTATCATTGGAAAGCTCTTGAAAAATGGAATCTATTGAGCTATAGAGTGCTCAATTTGGAGTTATAGTGTTCAAGTTATGACAAATCCAAATATTTGACCACGTGTCCCAAACTTATGGGAAATTCCCATATTCCCCAATATGGTGTTTCTAAATCTATCTACCTCTATGCCTTTTTCACTCATTCTCAGTTACAAGTTGTGCTTCGATTTCAAAGCATGTCTTTAAAAAATAGGCTTTTGCATGTAAGAGTATTGCAATCATCTTGGCTAGTGAAATAAGGTCTCTAAAGTAGAACTATGAAATGATTCAAATCTTTGCATGTAATATAGATATGGATTCAACATCCATTTGAGGTCTACATAGATATTATACATAGAAATACAAACACATATGCACATACATACACACACACACACACACCTACATATACAAAACTAGCAAGAGAGAGTGAGTGAGACAAACCTTAGTCCACACAAAGGTTCGCAAGAGATCATCATTAAGTCCATGAGCAACTTGGCCAGTAGGGAGCCATCATCCACAAACATCAGGAACAGGGAGTCCAAAAATAGCTGGAGCAAGGAGCCATCATCCATGAATAGGCATCCACCAATAGCAAGAGCAAGGAGCCATCATCCACGAACAATAGTTATCATCCACGAACAACAGGAGCAAGGGCAGATACATTAGTAGATGACCCATTATTCAAGAGATGCTGCATGATTCGTGTAGGAGATGCACATTTTACCTGCACGCGTACTAAATCATAGGCGTCATTAGTTAGGACAGACGTTGTTTAAGTCAAGGGACATGCGGTCTTAACTAAGGGATATGCCATTAAGTCATGGGACATGTCATTTTAACTAGAGGATGTGGCATTAACCCAGGGATGTGCCGTTTTATTCAGGGATGTGTTGAGACTCAAGCTCATTAGTCTTCTCTCAGTTGTTTACCTTAGTGAATAAGGTTAAGTCACATTGACTTAACCATGATTTAGATCTAGGTCAATTGATCTTTGTATGTGTGTTGTACATATAGTTGACTTTTGTGTGGTTGTGTGTTGATGATGGAGAATGAACTGAAGGGGGCATTTGCTACCCTTGGTGCCTGAGCCTTTGTCTCCATCTCTTTTTCTCTGAACTCTAATATGGTATCAAAGCATCCATCCCTTGTGAGACCTGCTCAAATGAGGAAGAGGAGTTTGTGGATGAATGACAATCCTGAAAGGTTCACCAAAAACAGGACTCGATAAGATTTTGAATTGCCAAAGGTACAAGCATAAGCTCCAGAGGAACCGGAGCCACTAATCAAGGTATCGATCTCAAACACAAGGCAAAAATACAGAAGAATAAGAATCACCATTGACATGATAGATGCATTGTCGGAAAGGTTGGAAAGCTACGCTAGCACTGAGGCTTTAATGGTGTGAGAATAGGGAGGAAGCATGCGATTAATGGCTACCGCAAAGCCCACTACTTGCAAACCAAGTAACGTACCAACCTCAATAATTACTGACTTATCTCTGATGTGAGTTGGCAGCAATTCCACCTTTGATTCAGGTCGATCGTGATGTTGAGGTTTTTCAAGGGTATGAATTGGATCCCGAGAATTGGCAATTTCTGGCATTGGCTGCACTACAGTGCTTGGCCTATTCATAAATTCAGGTGTAGGGGAAACAATAGTTGGCTTGTCACAAGGACTTTTAGAAGGATCACCCTTTGATGATACATGTTCTTATACATTGACAGAATCGATGCCATGCAAGGGGCCATTCACACTTTGATCTGAATACATTGGGACTGCATCCTAGAGGGTCTACCTCTCACGGAAGTGCATAGGCATACATTTTTTTTCAGAGTGAGATGTACTGCAACAACCTTTGACTCCATAAATCCTTTGAAATCCAGCTCCTAAGTAAGCTTCTACTCAGCTGCGGCCTCACTACTAACATAGGTAGATGTCAGGGGAAGCATGGATTTGGTCCGAAGCCAGACAAACATGAAGGAGGGGCTTCCATTCAGCATATCTCGTGGAAAAAATGTTTGGGATGAGCAGTTCACCTTCAATATATGGAGTGGTTGGAGGTTCTAATCAAGATTTTACCTTATAAAGACGATGCTCAAGCAGATGATCCACTAGGAACTATTGTGGTTCCATTTCATAAAGTCTTCTCTGAAGGTGGCATTCCTCCCACAAAGTTCAAGGTGCTTGGACAGAAAGGGTAGCCACAGGGCGAGATCAGTGTTGCCTTGAAATTCTCACCACACGGTTAGGAAGGCATGTGTTGGTCTATCTGCTGTGCTAGACAGACTGGTGCTTCTTGGTGCTTGTGGTATAAAAAGTGCAGAGCACTTGGGTTTTTTGTTTTGTATGCACATTGAGCTGAAATAAAGCAGACACCTGAAATGTAGTAGTGGTTATTGGTGAAAGATTTACAGTTTTAAAAAAAAACTGGTTGTATTACTAGGTATTGAAGTACATTGCATACAGGCACTTTGAGAAATTGACTGGTTTTGTAAAGGTGGAATGTTGTAAGCATTAAATGCTCAGTTTGAACTAATTTACTACAGTTTTTGCAGTGGGGCTGATTGTTAACAATTTGTAGCAAGCATACAAGTATTGGGTCTATTGAGTTATGTATTGACTCCCAGAGATTGTGACATATAACTATTGCGGTTTATGGCTTGGTTGAGCTGAGAATAACCTCACTTGGATATAGAGAATATATAGTTGGTTACTTATGACTACTGATTACAAATTGCTGCTAGTCATTGAATGCTGCATATGCCTACATGTCTACTGATCAAACAATGCTACTTGGTTGGAATGCTATTACATTTAATGCTTTTCCACATGTTTAGATATGTATGACATTGTTGTGAATTGAAATTTACTGGTTTTACAAAGCTGAAGACCTTGAAAATGGCAAACACAGGAGAGAAGGGTACTATCACTCAGATAGTTGGTGAGAAGCTGGACTATAACAATCTCGTTCTATGAAAATTCAGGATGTCTAATTTTTTAATTGGAAGAGGCTATTGGGACCTAGTCATAGGTCTTGAAGATGAGCCCAAGCTACCGGAAGTTAGACCTCCAACACAGGATCAGTTGAAGGCACACAGGACTTGGTTGGAAAAGGCCAGCAAGGTCTTGCATTGGTTGTCACTGTGTGTCAGACACAAAGGCTATGCAAATTGAAAATTGTCTTCCCCAAAAGCTACTTGGGACTTATTGATGAAGAATTATGGGCATGTCACTCATTCAAGAAAGACACAACTGAAGCAAAAATTCAGCCATATATCCAAGAATGGAAGGTCTATTGAGGACTATATCAGTGAGATCAGATCCATTGCAAAACAACTAGTATCAATGGGAGCTGAAGTTGAGGATGATGATTTGGTAGCTACTATCCTCCATGGACTTGGACAGAAATATAAGCAGTTTGATACTTCCATTTCAGTGCGTCAGGAGCAGCCTGACTTTGATGAACTTGTAGCACTTCGTTTACATGAAGAAGTGAAACTTGGACTTAATACAAGTTTTAGTGGGTCTAAAAACAGCAAGGACAGTGTCTTCTACTCAAATCAAAGGGGTAGAGGTGGAAGAGGAAGATCAGATTTTCAAGAAAGAGGTGCTGGAAATGCATATACAGCCCATGGATAGCAAGCTACTGGATGGCAAAATAGGCAACCTCAAGCAGATAGAGGTGCCTCAAATGCTCATGGAAGAGGACATTATTCACCTAGAGGAAGAGGTACTTGGCAACAGCCTCAAATGAGTCATGAACAACAATCAAATGCAAATAAGGATTGCCATTATTGTGTCAAATACGAGCATGTAGCTAAGGATTGCTACAAAAAGCAGAATGATCAGAGAGCAAGAGGGAAGCAACATGGTAATTATGCTTCTTCTAGTGGTATGCAGGAAGATGACAGGTTGTTTGCAATGCAACATGTGAAGAAAGGGTTGCCTATACACGGCAAAGCAGATGATGTATGATATATAGACTCACGGGCATCTAACCACATGACTCCTCATGGAGAGTGGTTTGACACATTGGTAGAAGGTGCTCATGGATATATTTGCACAGGTGATGATACACAACATGACATTATGCATACAGGTATGTATTATTCCCTTGATGATGCATGATGATAGGAAAAAGAGTCTCTATGATGTATTACATGTACCCTCCATAACCAAAAACTTGCTTTCTGTGGGACAAATGGCTGAACAAAATCTACAAGTTAGATTCAATAGAGATGGATACTACATTGAAGAGTATGGTCAAGGATGCAAACTCATTGCTAAAGGCAAAAGAATAGGTAGGATGTTTATATTGGATACGAAAATTCCAGCATTGAATGTTGCTATGTACTCACATGAAAATGATGCAATAAGGGACATTGAGATATGGCATAAAAGGATTGGACATGTAAATGTTCAAAAGTTGAAGAATATGCAGCATAAGCAAGTTGTACTTGGACTTCCTAAGTTCAAGCATGTGGAATTGGGACATGTATATCAGTCTTGTCAATTTGGAAAGCAATCAAGGCTTCCATTTATGAGGCATGTAAGCACTACTGCTAGACCATTACAGCTTGTACATTCTCATGTATGGGGACCCTCACAGAATGCATCTCTTGGGGGATCACGCTACTATGTGTCATTCATAGATGACTATAGTAGGTACACATGGTTGTATGTGCTAAAGCATCGGAGTGATTTCATGGATGCTTTTCAAGATTTTAAGAGACATGTGGAGAAAGAATTGGCTTGCTACATCTCATGCTTGAGATCTGATAGTGGTGGAGAATATGTTTCTAAAGACTTTGAGCACTTCTTGGCAGCTCATGGAATTAAAAGGAAATTGACATGTAGGTACACACCACAACAAAATGGTGTGGTAGGGAGGAAAAACAGGATGATCATGGAATCTGCTAGAGCCATGCTGAATGAGAAAAGCCTACCAAATGCATATTGGGCAGAGGCTGTAATGACTGCAGTGTATGTCATGAATCGTACACCAACAACAAGTATACATGAGGTGACTCCTTATGAGAGGCTTTATGGGATAAAGCCAGACATCAGTCATCTTAAGGTTTTTGGATGCTTGGCATATATACATGTTCCAGATGAAAAGAGGAAGAAGCTTGATCCAAAGGAAGAAAAGGCCATCTTTATTGGGTATGCACAAGATAGGAAAGCGTACAAATGCTACAATCCTTCTACTCATGAGACATTGGTCTCAAGAGATGTGGTATTTGATGAGTTGAAATCATGGCATGAGAAGAAGATCACTTTTATGAATGATGATTATGGTTTTCAGGAGCCTTATGTACATGTAGGTACAAATAAAAGTGCAGAAATTCCTGGGCCTTCTAAAGATGCTACTACATCAGTTAGTCCTTGGAGAGGTAGATTGAGGACTTCAGCATCTTTGTCCACTGAAACGAGTATGTCAATGAGGGGGAGAGATGTGGATAAAGGCAAAGGAAAACTTGATGATGTTACATGGCCACTCACTTGTGGTTATGATTCACCTGGTACTGACAGCTTGGATAGTGAGTTTGGTATTCCATTAGTTGTGACTCCTGGTGTGAGACATAGATATATACCACTTCATGAGAGAGGAGAGTCTCATACTGCACCTCAGTTGAGGAGATAAAAAAGAGTCAGGAAGCCTATGGATAGGCTTACATACAGTGGCTACACACTGAGGCACTATGCATATATGGCAAAAGTCACTAGCTTCAAGGAACCCACAAAGTTTTTTGAAGCTATTTTGGATGATCATTGGTGTAAGGCAATGGATGAGGAATATTCAGCATTGGCTGAAAATGAAACTTGGGATTTGATTCATTTGCCTGAAGGAAAAATGGCTATTGGTTGCAAATGGATATACAAAGTGAAATGCAAATCAGATGGCACATTGGAAAGGTACAATGCAAGACTTTTGGCAAAAGGGTATGCACAACAATATGGTCTTGATTATGAGGAAACATTTAGTCTTGTTGCTAAAATGGCAACCATGAGGACAATGATTGCTTTGGCAGCATCTAAAGGATGGAGTATGTATCAGATGGATGTGAAGAATGCTTTTCTCAATGGTGATTTGGTTGAGGAAGTATATATGGATCAGCCTGAGGGCTATGCACATCCAAATTTTTGTACATATGTGTGTAGATTGAAGAAAGTATTATATGGGCTGAAGCAAGCACCTAGAGCTTGGAATGCTAAGATAAGTGCATGCTTACAAAAACTTGGTTTTACTATGGGCAAGGCTGGTCATAGCCTATTCACAAAGAAAACAAGAGCTGGTTATGTGGTATTAGTCATCTATGTGGATGACTTGATCATTACAGGTGATGATGTCATAGGAATTGGAGAGATCAAGGAAATGTTACATGCTGAATTTCAGGTCAAAGATTTGGGAGATTTGAATTATTTCCTTGGGATTGAGGTTGTCTCTACACCTCATGGTACTTGGTTGTTGCAGAAGCAGTATGCACAGGATATGTTAACCAAGTATGGTATGTTGGATTGCAAAGCATTGAGCACTCCATTGGAACAAAATATTAAGCTATTTGCAAATGTTGGGCATGAGATTGTTGAGAATGTCACTATGTATAGACAAATGGTGGGTAGCGTGATTTACCTTACCATTACTAGACCAGATCTTAGCTATTTAGTTGGACTAATTAGTCAATTCATGTAGAAGCCTATGAAACCACACTTGGATGCAGTGAGGACGATCTTGAGATATGTAAAGGCTACATCAGATTATGGTCTATTCTATGAGCATGGTAAGCCTTTGGAGCTTATAGGATATACAGATGCTGACTGGGCAGGAAGTACCTATGATAGGAGATCTACTAGTGGGTATGCATTTTCCCTTGGTAGTAGTATGGTCAGCTGGAGCAGTAAGAAGCAACCTACAGTTGCACTCTCTAGTACTGAGGCAGAGTATAGAGGTGCTGCACTAGCTGCATGTGAAGCAGCATGGCTCATGAAGCTTCTTGATGATTTGGGCATGCAGGAAGTCAAGCCTCTCACACTCTATTGTGACAACATGAGTAGTGTGCTCCTAGCCAGTAATCCTGTCTATCATGCTAGGACTAAGCACATTGAGGTACACTATCACTTCATCAGGGAAAAAGTGATTGTAGGTGACATTGATTTGGTCCATGTGAGGACAGAAGACCAAGTTGCAGATATCTTTACCAAGTCATTGGGCAAATATAAGTTTGTGCATTTTAGAGATTTACTTGGAGTGAAGTATCCTACTTGAGCTTGAGCGGGAGTGTTGAGACTCAAGCTCATTAGTCTTCTGTCACTTGTTTACCTTAGTGAATAAGGTTAAGTCACACTGACTTAACCATGATTTAGATCTAGTTCAGTTGATCTTTGTATGTGTGTTGTACATACAGTTGACTTTTGTGTGACTGTGTGTTGATGATGGAGAATGAACTGAAGGGAACATGTCTGCTACCCTTGGTGCCTGAGCCTTTGTCTCCATCTCTTTTTCTCTGAACTCTAATAGGATGCCCTATTTCTTAATCAAATGTAGATGCCTCTATGCTGCTATGACATGAGACGCATAAGACAAGAGACTCTTGCGCTATTTCTGCTTAGCAGATGTCGCCATGACACCATCACAAAAACTGCTGCATGAGACACGAAATCTGTTGCATGAGACAAGGATGGGAGAGAGAGAGACACACAGAGAGATAGAGAGAAAGAGATAAATCAAGAGAGAGAGAGAGAGATCGAGAGGAAGAGAACGTGGGGGGTAAAGAGGGAGAGTAAATTACTATTTGTAAATTTAATGACTTTAGAGAGAGAGAGAGAGAGAGAGAGGAATAGTGGGTGAGTTATTGTGGAGAGAGTTGGGACCACCAACAAAGCATTCTCATGCATACCATTTCTCCCGAGCCACTTGAGTCTAGGGTAAAGGGGCTAGTTTAATGACACCTACGGTCCCCCTTTTGATCTCTTTGAGTCCATCGATCTTATGAGTTTTTCTTGTTGCCATGGTTTTGTAAGGTCAAATTTTTCTCTCCATTAGAATTTTGGATGAAGCTAATGAGTAGCTCACGTGGACATTGCATATCTCTACATTTCCACATGTATCAAAAAATGCCTACAAAATTGTGACTGTAGTGAGCCTTGCAAAAAAAATGAATCAATAGCATTTCAGTCATAGTTTGATAGGCCCCTTCTTCCAATATCTGGATAACACATCATTAGTTTTAGGGAAAAAACAAGTGATAATGTCCTTGAATTTGCATTGTTATGCAACAATAGATCGTTCACTAAATTGGGGGCTGTGATTTTATCGCCCCCTTACCCTAGTGATCTCATCACTAATTTGTTCGCCTTGCCAAGCACTCCTACGTTCAAGACACAAATAAGGTGGCTATCTATAGTTGGGGGGGGGGGCGTGTCACTCGTATCACATCTCATCAAAACATTTCATTGCTTCTTTGCTTTGCCCATGTTGTGCATATCTTGCAATTCATGTAAGTGACTACATCTTGGATGGGGAGGTCATCCAACACTCCTTGTGCTTCTCCCAATGTGCCACACCAGCACACGCTCACCAAAGCATTGTCGAGTACAACATATTTCTCCAACAACATTAATCTAACAGTCTCATCGTGAATTCATTTGCCCTTATCGAGTGCTACTATGCTAATATAGGTTTTCAATGCACATGTGAAGGGTGAGTGAATCAGGAAAATGGCCTTTGTGCCTCATCTCATCAAAGCATTTTAGAGCTTTATTACCGTGGTCATTTTGTGCATATTGTGGGAGCTTTCGCTCAACCGCCAAGACCCACGGACCGCTTATTGTTCAAGCGTTCCAAGTGAGCTCTCATGGCTATCTCTCACCTAGCCGACGCGCCATCAATCCTACGAATGCAGTGAACTTACCTTGATGCTTGATCGAGTGCCCTCCTCTCTCTCACACTTTGGTAGCTCCACGATTCTTGATGCTAGCTCAAGCATCCTCAAGCCTCCTCCTTCGCCAAGCCTCATCCTCCATAGCCGCGTGCGCAAGAGAAGAGAAGGAACGAGAAGAGGAGAAGGGGGGAGGAGATGGTGGAGAGCTTCACCCTCTTGATTCCTCACTCTCTCACGTGCTCACTCCCTCACACTCTCACACTCCCTCTCTCAAGAGCACACACAAGCAAGAGGAAGGAGAGAAGAAGAGAGGAAGAAGAAGACTAGTTTTGCCACACCAAAGAATGAGCTCTTCATTCACTTTTCAACTTTATATATAAAACCCTACTTCCCTTTTGGGCGGTCATTCCCTTTTTCCCTTTTTTACATGGCCGGTCATAGTCCAGGCCCTTTTTTCCATTGTTCTTTTCTTTTCCTTGCTTTCTTTTCACTACCCTTCTATATTTACAAATAGCACGGGTGAGAGCCCGGCACTCTTTTACAAGATTTTAGAGTGCACTTTTTATGCGCCTTTCCCTTTTTATGGTTGCCTTGGTCTTTGACGGTTGTCCTTGCGGTTTTGGGCTTTTCTCCTTCTTTTCCTTCCGTCGGGCTACCTTCTTTTCGCCTTTGCCCTGCGTCTTCTTTGCCTTCTTTTGCTCTTGTTGTGTTGGGGTTAACATTGCCCCCCTCCTAGAGGAGTGCTAGTCCCATGGCACTTACTGGCGGAGGGAGCAAGTGGTGGTAGGCACTGAGGACGTCGGGGGAACCGGGGCTTGGGGTCTGCACTGGCGCCTGGTATGCGGGGGTTGGTTGGAGATGCCGCGTTGGGTGATTTTGCCAGCTCGCTGGATGCTGGGTGGGCAATTAGCATGGGAGGTTGATGAAGAATGAATGCCACTTGGGTTGTGGTTGTCGATACCTGCAATTGAAAACCTGTCAGGTGGTCTCTCCCTAGGGGTGGTGCTAGTCTCTGTATTGTGCACAAGACTTAGTTTGGGAGACAGGTCGAACTCTGAGCAAGCTGAGAGTGTTGTCCTGCACTTAAGGACCCAAACTGTGAATTAGTTATGTGTAGGTATTATATGAGTGCCGTGCATGTGCATACTTAAGTATTACGTAGTTAGGAGACTGGGTGACGGGGGCCGCGTGGAGCAGAAGGGTGGTAATGGGGAGATAAAGTACACCTTTGACTGTATTCAGGTTTTTTTTTTTTTTTCCCTTGGTTACAAGGGGGCAGCAATAGAAGGGATAATGGGAGTTCTACCCCTCATCATCCGAATTATGGGGAAGGGTGGGTGGAGGCCGTGGGGCCTTGTTGAGGAACTTCTGGCTTAGCAAGTAGCCTTTAGTATGGAGGCGGGTTTTAAGGGTGGTGATGGAAAGAAAGGGGTGATTGCACTGTGTGAACTTGCTGTCATTCATGTCCTCCAGCAGTGCAACACAAAAGGATTGCAAAAGGGCAGCACACATCATGAAATGAGTCATGGTGGGGCTGTCTATGGCGTTGGGATCAAAATAAAGGGGCGGAAGGTGGCGCTCTTGGGGTGCAGGTTCCTGGTGTACTAGTATTCTAATTAATCTAAGGTAGTTATAGGTGGTGATGAAGGCTGGGTCAGGACAAGAAGAGAATTCAGTAAGGAATTTATTTATGGAGCTATACAAGTTGGGCAGGGTGAAGAGAAGGGCGCTCCTATGGGAAGTGGAGTTGGCATTGTAAATAATGGGAAAGTCAAACCTGCCGTGGATGGACGGGTTAAAATCCACTCCTACCCTTCGAGGGAACGGCATAAAGGTGGGGTCGTTCCTTTCCGAAGGGAGGGTGTTGCAAAACGCCATCCACGCCTCCAGGTTGACGTAAAAAATGCACTGCCTCCAGGTAGGTTGGGAACTATATCCTTCCACAGTGCGCGGTACGTGGAGGACTTTGTCCTGCCAAAATTCGCGGTCCTCGGTCCCCCAAGCAGTTGGGTGGGCCTCACGCTCTTCTAACCATCTAGCCTTGAGCCGGGCCCCCATGGCGATGACATCCTCCACCAACTGAATGGGCAGCACCCTATTCAGAGCGGTGGGCAACTCGAAGCGTAGGTCGAAGGGGTCCCAGCTATACTCTTGCTGCTCCCAGATGATCATCTCAACACAGTACTCAACGAGTGAGTCTTGGGTGCGCAACAGGAAAGGGGCGGGCTGTTTCAGGGTGGGTCTGGCCTTGAGTTTTCTTCTTGCCTTCTCCACTAGTTCCTTCCTTCGAGTGGTGTGGGCCGCTCTTCGTTCGGCGGGTTCGTCATGGAGTGGCACTTCGGTTTGTTGGGGTTGAGGGGGTGGCGGGGCATATTCCTCGTCCTGAGGCCCTAATTCAAACTCGGGCTCACCCCCTTCCGCTTGCTCCTCCTCCTGTGTTTTTTCTTCAGTGAACCCCAGATCATCCATTTCCTGTGTTGTCAGTCCTGCTTGTGCCAGACATTTCCTTTGTTCCTCCAGGCTCTGCGGAGGGCCTCCTTGTTGCAGTGGTACGTGCAGGCCTGCCGTAAGGGCCTTGTGCGCAGTGGTTAGCTTTCTCTGCAACTGATCATTGGTCTCTCCTGTTTCTGAGTGGGTGGTGTGGAGTAGCGTGTTGATGAAAGTGTGCTGTTGAGCCATCATAGCAAGTTGGGCTGCCTCTGCTTGGTTTTCAGCCATCACTTTGTCGCCCTCAGCTTTGGCCAGCCGGCGTGCTAGGTCTCGCACTCTCTGCTCGTTGTGATTTTCCCACTCCTTTGCCCACTTCTCCATGTCTTCCAGGCTCTCTCCTTGTCGGAGGGTCATTGCCATGAGCTGCTGTTGTTGGGCTTCGAGCTCCTGGTGCAAATGGGACTGCTCTCGATGCTGCTCTGCAATCTGCTCGTTGAGTTGGTCCCGTGTCACCTGTAACCTGCGCACCTGTTCTGCCCTCAATTGATCCAGCTCTGCAACGTCTTCTCTAATTTTTTCGAGCTGGCTCTGTGCCTCCAAGTTAGTTGCAGATAGCTGGTCATTTCTGCGCTGAAGGTGGGCATTTGTCTCCCTTTCCCTGGTGAGACGCTCCATCAGAATTTTCCTTCATCCTTTCCAAGTAGCATTGCGCTCCTTCAGGGTTTTCAGCTCCTCCACCTCCTTGGTGCTGGCTTCCTCCTTAAGCAGCAATTTCTTTTTGATATTCTGTTATTTGTCTTACTCTGTCCAATTGGAGGGTATCTTGCGATTCGTGCTCCGTTGCCAGCTCTTCCACCGCCACCCTCCTTTCCTGCCTGGCTGTTTGCAACTGCGCGAGCAGCTCCTTTACATAGTTATCATATTGGCCTACTGGGGGTGGGGAGTGGGGCCTGATCGTAGTAGTGGCAGTCTCCTCCACCTTTTGTCTTTTCTCCTCCGGCCCCTGCTCTAGCTCGGTCGTCACTGCCCTTTTGGCCCCTGAGACTGGGGTGGCCTTGGCTGCTTCCCTTGCCAACTCTTGTTCCACTAAGAATTGTAGCCAGCTAACTATACTGCTTTCATCTACCTTTGCGGTGTGCATCAGGGCGGCCGTGTCAGGGGGCATCACCTTGAGGGGAGTGGCTTGCGTGGTTGGTGCGGGGGGGAGGGGAGACGGGTCTGACCGGGTCTTTTCCCTTCCCTTCTGTAGGAGGCCACGGCACGGGTTCCGGCGCACCAGTGCTGGGGCCGGGTGCTTCAGATTCGGATTGGTGTGCCCTGAAAGGTGAGAAGGATCGAAGCTTGCACGCGAGCTATGGCAGGAGAGCAAGAGCAAGAAAGAGAGAGACAAGAAATCGGAACTCCAATAGTCACAATGTGTGACCGGGCCTTCCTTTATTCAAACTGTCACTAAAAGAATAAAGAATAAAGTGACGTGACGGGCGCCCGCCACCTGCAGTGTGCAGTGGCGGGTACTGTCAGTGTAGTAATACACGGGGCGGCACGGCGGAGGCGCCTTTACCCCCAACAACCTCCCACTTAAAGGCGAATCTACCCTAGTGAGAGAGAAAAGAAAAAGAAAAGACAGTACAAATGTACATAGGTGAGGAAAGGTGACATCTCATCCAACGCCCATCAACCTCCTGAGGAAGGCAAAGCGCTCAGTAGTGAGGCTCTTCGTGAGCAAATCTGCAGGATTCTCGTCAGTGGAGATCTTGACAAGGTCAACAGACCTGTCCTCCACGACACCACGTATGAAGTGATACCTCACCTCAATGTGTTTCGTCTTCGCATGGAAGACCGGAT
The DNA here is from genome assembly GCF_053477565.2 of Lygodium microphyllum. NCBI lineage: Eukaryota > Viridiplantae > Streptophyta > Polypodiopsida > Schizaeales > Lygodiaceae > Lygodium > Lygodium microphyllum. Next base: position 94,531,587 of record NC_141156.1, read on the forward strand.
TCTTAGCCAACTGAATGGCACTCATAGAATCCGAATGCAGTGTAGGTGTAGCATCAATCCCAAGGTCAGCAACTAGACGGCCTAACCATATGGCCTCCTTGCAAGCCTCAGTGGCTGCAACATACTCAGCCTCAGTGGTAGACAAAGCCGTACACTTCTGAACCCTGGACATCCAAGAGATAGCCCCTTCAGCATAGGTGAATACATAGCCAGAAGTGGACTTCCTACTATCTGCATGTCCTGCATAATCGGAGTCAGTGTACCCCACGACCCCTGTATCCTGGCTGCCATAGCAAATACACATATCTGCTGTGCCCTTCAGGTACCTCATGATACCCTTCACGGCATCCCAATGTCTGCTGGCAGGTGTAGCCATATAGCGTGCCACAACACCAACTGCATGTGCAATATCTGGACGAGTGGCTATCATGGCATACATCAAACTGCCCACGGCTGATGCATAAGGGATCTTGGCCATCTCGGCCCTCTGCTCATCTGTCTGCGGATAATCGGCCTGTGATACCTTCACATAAGAAGGTAATGGACAGCCAATAGGCTTTACGTCCTGCATGCGGAAGCGCTCAAGGACTTTATGAATGTACTCCCGCTGTGAGAGATACAAAAGTCCCTGATGCTTATCGCGCTTAATGCGCATCCCAAGTATATGTGAGGCCTGTCCCAAATCCTTCATCTCAAAGCTCTTCTTTAGCTGAGATTTAAGAGCATCTAGCTCATCATGAGCTTTCCCTACTATCAGCATATCATCAACATAGAGTACCAAGATAAGCAAACTGCCATCACGGGCTTTCTTCGTGTAAAGACACGGATCCATAGCACTCCTGCTGTAGCCCTGTGACTGCATAAAGGCATCAAACTTATGATACCATTCCCTAGGTGCCTGCTTCAAGCCATACAAGCTCTTCTTCAACTTGCACACTAGGTGCTCCCTGCCAGGTTCTGCAAAGCCCTTAGGCTGATCCATATAGATCTCATCATGCAAGTCCCCATGTAGAAAAGCCGTCTTGACATCCATCTGATATAGATCTAAGTCAAGCTGTGCAACCAAAGCCAAGACTAAGCGCAGGGTGGTCATCTTAACCACAGGAGAGAAGACCTCATCAAAGTCCACACCATGTTCCTGCTTAAAACCCTTTGCTACCAATCTAGCCTTGTATGCCGGCTTGGGGTGTCCAGGGGTACTTTTCAGCTTGTACACCCACTTGCATGGCAAAGCCTTCTTGCCCTTAGGCAAGGCAACCAAATCCCAAGTCTCATTCTTATGCAGGGAGTCTATCTCAGACTGCATAGCCCTCTCCCAAGAGTGACTGTCACCCCTGCGCATAGCCTCATCATAAGTGAAAGGCTCTCCTGCATCTGTAACCAAAACATAATGCATAGAGGGCTGAAATCTGTCAGGTGGACGTCTATCTCTAGCAGACCGTCTCATTGCAGGCTCTGCTGCCTGTCTAACTACCTGTCCAACATCCTGGCCCTGTGGAGGAACTGCTGCAGGCTGTACTACTGGCTGTGCTGGAGCTTTAGGCTCCTCCTGAAAGATCACTCTGCGGATCTCAACCACCTTCTCAGGCTGCCTGTGCGTCTTGTCTTCATGGAAGACGACATCATGGCTGCGTACTATTTTCCGCGCCTGCGGATCCCATAGGCGATAGCCCATCTCTCCTGACTCACCATAGCCAAGGAATATGCATTTAATGCTCTTTGGATCCAATTTACTCCTCTTGTCCTTGGGCACATGGCAGAATGCCTCACATCCAAAGACAGGGAGATGCGCATAAGAGGGTGGCTTACCAGCCCAAACTTCCTCTGCAACCTGGAAATCCAATCCACTGGAAGGCGATCGGTTTATGACATGCACTGATGTACTAACTGCCTCAGCCCAAAAACTCGGGGGTAGGCCTGCATGGCTAAGCATAGAGCGCACACGCTCCTGAATAGTCCTGTTCATGCGCTCAGCCAAACCATTCTGGGGTGGGGTGTAAGGGGCGGTCAACTGATGCTTAATACCCCTGTCATCACAAAACTGCTCAAAAGCATGCGAGACATATTCTCCCCCATTATCTGTCCTAAGGCGTTTCAGCCTATACCCAGTCTGGTTCTCAACAAGAGCAAGCCATCTCTGAAAAACTGCCAAGACATCGGACTTCTGCTTTATGGGATAAGCCCACACTTTCCTAGAAAAATCATCAATGAAGGTAACGAAGTACTTCGCGCCACCCATAGACATGCAAGGCATAGGCCCACAAACATCGGAATGCACCAATGCCAAGGGCTCACTCATGTGTGGCCTACCCGATTTCTTATGCGTAGACCTATTCTGCTTACCATAAAGACAATGATCACACGAGTCAAAACATGCATAATCCAAAGGCGGAAGATACTGCAAACCAGATAACATTTTCATTCCTTTCAAAGACATATGCCCCAAACGGGCATGCCAAAGTGATACATGTGGGATAGAGCCCACTGCCAAAACATGGTCTACAGAAGACCCAGATACAACAAGAGGATAGAGGCTGCCAGCCTTGGCGCCTCTAGCAAGCACAAGTCTGCCTTTGGTAATCTTCCAGGTAGAATCCCCAAAACAGACATGAAATCCTGCATCATCCAACTGTCCTGCAGACATAAGACTACGCGTAAGCGCAGGTACATGACGTACATCCCTGAGCAAAAAGGAACTGCCAGTGGAAAACTGCAACTGAATATCTCCACAGCCCACAATATCAAGAGACCTGTCATCTCCAAGTTTGACTGATCCAGATACAGTACGATAAGAGTGAAACCACTCACGGTAAGGTGTCACATGGAAGGACGCACCTAAATCCAATAACCAGCACTGTGCATACATACTAGGTGTCTCAGTCAAGTGTGAAGCATCAGAAGAACTAGCTGCAAGTATAAACTCATCACCACCATCGGACTCTTCAGTCTGCGTGACATTAATTTCCTCAATCTTGACGTTGGACTTCGCAGGTACTATGCTGCGATCAGAGGACTTCTCCTGCACTTTATCTTTCCCCTTATCCTTGCGCTTCTCATTGCGCAACTCATGACACTGTGGTCTAATATGGCCCTTTTTCCCACAATGATGACAAGTGACATTTGCATTGCGTCCACGCGACTTACTACGCGACTTGCCACCACGAGATTTAGACCGACCCTTCTGCGAGTCACGGCCTCGGCCATTACCACGGTCATACCTGTCATTCCTGCCTCTAACTGTCAAAGCATGACTACCACGAGAGGCATCCAAGTTTTTGCGATTCACCTCTTCCTGAAGAAGAGCACTCTCAACATCTGCCAATTTTAGAGTAGCACTAGAGGCACAAAGAGCAGTGCGGAATACATCCCATGACTCATTCAGAGTTCCAAGCAAGAAAAGAGGAGTTACTTCCTCTCCAAAGGTGATATCCTGCGAAGTCAGGTTCTTCAGTATAGCATGGAACTGGCTCAAGTGAGCAGACATAGTCGCATTATCCTTCATGCGCAGATCCATAAGCTGCTTCAACCAGTACATCTGACTCGTCGGACTTTTCTTATCATAAAGATTCTTGATCTTATTCCATAGATCCCATGCACTCTGTGCTTCCTCAAATACATTATAATATACCTGTTCAGTGAGAGACAATACAATCGTGGACTTGCATAGCTCATCAAGTTCAAGCCAGTCGTCAATGTCCATAGTTTCAGGCTGCTCCCCACTCAACCGAAGTGGCTTAATCTGAGATTTCTGCACCAAAACCTGCCATATTTGACTCTTCCAGTAAGAGTAGTTGGTACCATCCAACTTTGTAATGTTAAAGATGGCACTATCATGCGAAGATGACGCCATTATGCAGGCTGGAAATGCCCAAACAGTCCAAAACTGCTTGCTGTTTTACTGCAAAAACTGCCCAAAAATGACCAAAACGGGGTCCAGAAGGGTGAGCAAAGTGTGCCAAAAGTTGCTGCCCACTTAGTACTAGGTGTGGTACACCAAATCAGGATATTTCAACATGAAAAGTACACCTCAGTCCACCAATAACTGCTTGCTGTAATAAATTGCAGGTATGCAGTCTAGAGAGCAAACTGTCCCAAAATAGGATCCAATGTCAAGCAAACAATGCTAGGTCCAAAGCTGGCATGAAACGGACATAAGCAAGGCCAATGACAGTGAAAAGAACATGAGCTCAACACTAAGCATGTCAAAATAACATCTGCCAGTGAAAGGCACACCCCCAGACACTCTAGGCAAAGTGTTCCTGTAACTGCCAAAACCTGACACAAATAGGTATCTGCTCAAAGAGAAAGATCCAAATATGAGACTCAGCTCATAAGCATCCTGTGAACCAAGAGTACATCAATGCATATCCATAAATATCGGAGTATGATCCTAAAGTCTCAATGTGTATGTAGCTGCTCAAGACATAAACTGCTTCAAATACATGTAAGTGCTCCAATAGCATGCAACTGTCAAAGGTCAAGAAAGCATGTAAAATGCTCCCACTGGCACAAAAGGCGTACAAAGCGAGCTCAGAAGCTCAAATAACCCAAGAGAAAGCACCAGTGATAAGTGACCCTGTCAATGCATCAAGCGCATCCGAGAGAGCATGACATACATGAAGCACCGGTCGTATTAACCATGAAGCAATACATAAGCCCAAATAAGCTCTCGGTCAACTCAATGACATCCAAATAGCAACCAAGATCAATGATCAAGTAAGCCGGGAATGATCAAATACATCCAAATCCAAGCTCCAAATGTCGGTATGGCATACACGAACCAAATAGCATATGTCACGAACCAAAGCATGTAATGCAAAAGCCTAACTGTCAAGCAGAGACATGAGGCATAGGCGGTCCACGAGCATGCCGAGTCGGTCCAAATGCCAGTGAAGATGGAGCTAATGCGAAGCTCAAAAGCATCCCATAATCTCATACATATGCTCCAAGTCGTCCCCAAATGTCAGAGATATCATGCCAAAGCTCAAAGCATACATCCGGTATCGGTAGGTAAGTGCCAAAGCATGTAAAGTACCTTCAGCCCACTGTTATTCCAGCATGTATTTACTATTCTAAACAGTAGATTTCAGCCCCAAATTCAAGCCAAAATCATGGTCAAACCAAATGCATACATCCCCAATACATCCGGGTAGGAAGTAGACCGCATACGGGCATCAAACAAGGTAACCGGAGTAGAGTATAAGCATTAAATGCCAATGCCAAGTGTGGCTGCCCTGTTTCCAGCACTGTATAACAGTAAATAACAGTCCCAAATCAGCCAATATTTCAAGCCAAAATCATGGCATAATCATGTGCATACATTCCCAAGGCACTAGGCATCATGTAGACCGCATACGGGCATCAAATAGCACAACCGGAATGGAGTATAAGCAACAAATGCTAATGCCAATGGTGCTGCCCTGTTTTCAGCCTGTTATGACAGTTTATGACAGTCCCAAATCTGAAGAAATCAGCCCCGAAAGATCAAGACCAATACCCAAAGCTTGAATGACATCAAACATGAAGTCTATAGCCCTCTTGATCAAGGTAGAGAGCAAGAAGCAATGGCCAAGTGTGGAGCTGAAGTAGATGAGTGCTCACAGCCTGGAAAAAATGATGCAATCTGCCCTGTTGGTGCTGAACTTGCTGTTGCTCCACATGGGCTGAAAAGGGGGTAATGGGGGGACTCAATGATGGCCCAAGGTAGGCACATACCAAGCCATGAAGGCCCAATGCAAAGGGGAGGGAAGATATGAGCTATGGAGCTCAAGAAGAGTGGCTGCCCTTTGTTCCTGCCCTATTTCAATCTGAGAATACACTCAAATGCCTGCAAATGCTGAAGCAATACCTCAAGGGCAAGGCCCTGATGAAGCTCAAGAAGGCCAGGATGGAGCTCGGGAAGCCGGGGAGAGTCGGGAGCTCAAGAGGTCGGCTATGGCTGTCGGGATGGAGACCCAATGCGTGAAGCGAGTCGATGCGAAGGTCGGGAAGCACCGAGTCGAACTCGAGCAAGAGAATGCCAAGCTCTGATACCAGTTGAAAGGTGAGAAGGATCGAAGCTTGCACGCGAGCTATGGCGGGAGAGCAAGAGCAAGAAAGAGAGAGACAAGAAATGGGAACTCCAACAGTCACAATGTGTGACCGGGCCTTCCTTTATTCAAACTGTCACTAAAAGAATAAAGAATAAAGTGACGTGACGGGCGCCCGCCACCTGCAGTGTGCAGTGGCGGGTACTGTCAGTGTAGTAATACACGGGGCGGCACGGCGGAGGCGCCTTTACCCCCAACATGCCCTACCCGCTCCCTCTATTTCTTTCCCACGTTGTTCCTCGATGGAGCGACGCGTTGCCAGCTCCAATTCTTCTTCTTCTCTCCTCCTCAGCTCTTCCTGAGCTCTTTTTCTTCTTTCCTCTTCTTCTCTTACCGACTCTCTTCGGGCCCATTCGAGCTACTCTTGCTCTTTTCTCCTTCGCTCCTCCTCTCTCTTTCCATGCAGGGCTTTGGTCCATTGCTCCGCTTCCCCTTCTGGTGCAGCCTGGCGCTCTTCCTCCTTGTCGGTGTTCGTCTCTGTTTCATCCGACTGTTCCTCCAGCCGGGGCTGGGACTGCGACGGCGATTCGCCTCCTTTTCCGTCGCCTGCCTGTTTGTCCTTTTTAGCACGTCCCTGCCCTATTGCCTCGTGGAGGATCGCAGTGAGGACACCTCCAAACCCCACGGTGGAGGCCTTGGAGGACGAGGCCTTGCGGGTCGATCAAGGCGAGGGGGATTCTCCTGCCCCGGCCCTTCCTCTTATTGCCAAGGCCTTTGCTGAGGCCTCGATCGCCCTTCTCACGAAGCCATTGAGGTTTACCTCATCCAGTGCCTGAGCCGCTATGCTTTCGAGTAAAGGCACATTTATCCTGGACATGATGCTATTGTACCGTTGACTCGAAAATAGGGCATGCATCATTTTTGCCTGCAGCTGGATCTCTAGATCAGGGATGTCGGCCAAGTTGACTCCGTCGTTGGTGTGGACTTTCACCTTGTCCGTTCCCAACATGGCGTAGATGTCCCTTTTCGGCTTCTTCTCCACCTTGTTCGGAAGTTTCAGAGCTCGTTTTACCAGTTCAGGGGTCAGCTCAACCTGCACCTGTTTGGTGGCTCCTGCGTCTCGTACTGTGATGGTGCCTCTATTTTTGTTGAAGGTGTGTAGGAACTCTGCGCACAAGGCATAGTCTATTCTCCGGCCCACTGCTTCCAGGTACCGTTGTAATTGGTGTTGTTCTATGATCCGTCGTACCGCTGGTTCCTCAATAACCACATCCTCCAAGTTGAATATATGGCGGAACTTCAGCTAATTAAATGCTCTGGTTTCCACCATGAGGCCGTACCGCACATGTTCCTCCTCCGAAAAAGGGAGTTTGCCCACTTTATCTTGGCCTGCCATGGTTACTACCTGTACATCCAGTCAACTCGCTCCTTAGTATTTTTGGCAACCACTTTGTAGGACAACCATAACAGATTTCATAATTTATAATCATGATATTTTTTTTATTTTTTATTATATATATATATATATATATTTCAACTTCTATCACCTATTCCTGCATGGCATTTTAATTTGGAGCTTTTTCATGCGTGGTTCACTTTTAGTTTTAACTTTCATGCTTGGTTTTCTTTTTAGATTTACCGATTTACTGCCCCACTGATTTCCTGCCTACCTTGCCACGGAGGAAAAGAAAAATCCGTCCCAGGATTGGGGTGTGGGCTCCAGGTGTTCAGGTTGTTTTGTGGAGGAGCCAATTGTAGAAGTTGGGGTTATATTCGAGGTGTACATCGTGGTCCAGGTCACAGGGTCAGATGCCTACGTGGGTGATGTATGTGAGGACATCGGTAAGGAAATCTCCGGAGTTGATCCGACTTGCAATGTGGAGCTCTTCTTCTGTCAGGTTGTGATCGAGATAGGGGTGTCCTAGGATATGATCGTCCATGGTTCGACCTCGAAGAGTGGTTAACACTCGATACGAGGTGGGCACGACGTATGTGGGATCATACTCGGCCGTCTTGATGGCTCGGCGTTGGTCATTGTGCGGCATCCTTCTGTTCCCCACTTTAATCGAAGAGTGTACCATTGCTTCAAGAAGGGAGATTCAGTGTCCGCGAGGTGGGACAACCTTGTTGTTTCTTGGTTAGTGAGGCTGGACATCGTGCGTGGGTCAAACGATGGGATGAGGCGTTGCCTAATGGCTTGCTCTTAGGAGACCTCGCGAGCGAGTAGCTCAGCGGCAGAGCGTGAAGCTTGTGCAAAGGCGAATTCGAAAGTCTCCCAAGAGCAAGGCATAGTGTGCACGTCCGTTGCAAGGGGTTCCGCTAATAGTCCCAAGTTTAGGCGGTCATAGCTAAGGGCCAGTGCCACAAAAGTGGCGTCGAGTTGTTTGATGCAGTCCACAACGTCAACCCCTGTGTCCTCGGCGAGGTCCGCGGCCAGCGTTAGGAATGACTTTAGTTCATAGGAAGGCTTAAGGCCACCGGGTGGTTGAGGTTTGCTAGGGCTAGAGGTTCGGTCGGCACAGAGCTGCCTGTGGGGGCTTGTTTGAGTCAGCGGCTCGGCCAGCGCTTGAATGGACGGGTCGGGGTTGATCTTAGGAACCGTGCTAGGGCGGTCGACAGGGCTGCTGGGTTGCGGGTCAGGGTGGTTGGGTGATACCGCCGGCAGTAGTGGCCGGTGCTTGGGCCGTTGGGCGTGTATGACGCCTGTGGGATGACTCTCAAAGGAGTCGGACGACTGGGATGGATTGTGCGGTTCATGGTCTTGAAGTGTCAAAGGACCGGACTTTGCGATTGACGTAGGAGCAGGGCCTGTGTCAGTTGGGACCTTGGGGATCCATAGCAAGGCATTCCCTTCATAGTAGCCTTGTGCACGCAGCAGGGTTTTGGGGACCCATATTTTCTTAACCACGCGGCGCTTGTGATGATGGCGTTTCAGTCTTCTAGGTTTAGGTTTGTATGTGTTTTGCGGATCCGCGCGTCTAGTTGTAGACTGATCCCGCGGCTTTTTCGGCACCTAGTGCAAGCGAGTCTGTTGGGGTTTTGCCTTAGGTTTGCGGGGTTGCGGTGCACGCGGATCTGGGTGTAGTAGATATGCATGGCCCTCTTTCTTAGTCCTGTGTGCAACTATTTCTAATGGTGGTCCGTTGAGCAATGCTGGGGTTACGAGGCATTGGCTAAAAGTCATGACAATTGCCACATTTCCGATTGTTAGGTGGATGCATTGTAGCTCATAATCAACATTGCAGCGGGTCTGCTTTTTAAAAGTTCGCCCGAGCAGTGACTCTGCGCCTGCCTCCCTGGCATCGGGTAGGACATAGAACAACATGGGAATAGTTTCAGTCTCGATAGAAACTGCAACCCTGCGTGTGCCCAGGAGCGGGTAGGATTGGGCCCCATATGGGTTCAATCTGGCTGCTGTGGGATGAAGTGTTGGAGTGCCAAGTTGGGTCCAATGCTCATGCGTCAAGATGTTAAAATCCGCCCCCTCGTTGATCAGGGCGTTGAAGGAGCACGTTTGCTTGGCCGTGATCGTGATGCGGAGGTAGGCGGGTTCTACGAGCTCGTCCTCATTTTCTTCGATTTCTGTAAGTGTGGCTACTCGTATTTTAACGAGCGTTTCCACCATTGGTTGTTCATGCAGTGGGTGCATGGGCGGATAGTACTTTTTGATTCGACTACCGTTAAAGAAGCCAATTCCCTCTCCATCTAGTGTTTCCAGCTCGACATTACCAGTACGGCTGATTGCACGGACCTTAAAGGGCCCAAGACCTCTGAATTTCATCTTCTATTTGTGTCCTTTAACTGAATAGAGGAGCACTAGGTCGCCCGGCTCAAACTCTCGTTGCTTGACGTGCTTGTCAAACCAAGTTTTGTGTCTAGCTTTCTCACAAATAAGCGCATGGGTGGCTAGTAGACGTACCTCCGATAGGCGTTCTAGCTCGACTAAGCGTTGCGTCCATGCCTCCCTCCCCTCCCATCGTTCTTGTAGTGCTATCCGCAGGCTAGGGACAAAGAATTCTAGGGGGAGAATAGCTTCGGTCCCACAGGTTAGCCTGAAAGGCGTTTGTCCGACGGCCGTCTTATAAGCTGTTCGGTAGGCCCACAGGGCCGCCATCAACTTGTTATCCCAGTCACTTCGTGAGGTTGCGACAACTTTGGTCAGGACAGTGATGAGAATTTTGTTGGTTGACTCAGCGTGGCCGTTAGCCTGAGGGTAGTATGGTGAGGATTTGCGATGGATGATGAGGAATGTGGATAGGAGATGGGCTATCACTTCGTTGATGAAGTGCATTCCCTGGTCGCTGATCAATTCGATGGGGCACCCAAAACGCGAGATCACTTGTTCCCATAAAAACTTGGCAGTTGTCCTAGCGTCGTTTTTCCGCGTGGCTCTCGCCTTTGCCCATTTGATGAGGTAGTCCGTGGCTACCGCTATATATCTAGCCTGTGAATATTGTGCCGCAGGGCTGATGGGTCCTATGAAGTCAATACCCCACTTTTTGAAAGGTTGGCGAGCGACGACCGGGGTTAACTCCATCTGATCTTTACGGATTGCGACTCTCATCCGTTGGCAAGCATCGCAGTGTTTGACAAATTGTGAGGCATCCCGGAAGAGCGTGGGCCACCATAGTTGGGACTGCAACACCTTCCGTGCTGTCGTATCCCCGCTAAAGTGTCCTCCTGCAATGCCGTTGTGCGCCTCTGAGAGCACATCGTGCATCTCATGCTCACATACGCATCTACATAGCAGACCGTCTTGCCCCAGCCTATAGAGCTGGCCTGCAATCAACTGATAAGGCTGGATTTCAGGATTAATTACCTAAGTCATGCCCGTTCCATTGGTCGTTCAGGCAGCCCATGCTCGAGTATTTGGACTATGTCGTCTGCCCAATATGGTGTCAGGTCGGCTCTGAATAGGTCTTTTTCGCTGGACATGCGGAATAAGTGGCTGTCTGGTAATTCGTCCACTATGCCTTGTCCAGCAGCTTCTCCTGTGGGTATTCGAGACAGATGGTCAGCCATGTGGTGTTGTTTTCCCTTCCGTACTACCACTGAGAAGTCAAACTCTAGAAGTAGGAGAAGCCATCATGCTATACGTCCTGTAGCGCAAGGTTTGTTGACTAGGTAGAGCAGAGCTTGATGGTCGACAAAGAAGGTGAAGGGGGTGGCAAGCAGGTAATGCCGGAACTTCTTCACGGCGAACACCATAGCTAATCCCTCCCTTTCTGTTGTCGAATAGTTCATCTCTGTTTCTGTGAGCTGCCTACTTGCAAAACTCAATGGGTAATCTAAGTTATGCTCACCCGGTTGGCACAGCACCGCCCCCACGGCGAACTTAGAAGCGTCGATGTGTACGTGGAACGGCATGGTCCAATCTCGGGGTCGTAGGATAGGTGCTGTGGTTAGGGCTTTTTTCAGTTCCTCGTAGGCTCGCTGGCAGGCTTCGGTCCACTCGAAGGCAATTAGCAGCTTGTACAATGGTCTAGCGATCAGCGCTAGCTTAGTACAAACCGCCGGTAGTATCCTGTGTGCCCTAAGAAGCATTGAACCCCCCTATAATTACTTGGGGGTGGGAGGTCCACGATAACCTTGACCTTTGAGAAGTCCGTGGCAATGCCGTTCTTGGACACCACGTGTCCCAGGATGCAACCGTGCTTTACCCAAAATTGTCATTTCAGGGGGTAGAGAGAGAGACGATATAAACGGCACCATTCAAAGACCGCACGGAGTTTTTCGAGATGCTGGTTCCAAGCCGAATGGACACACAGGTCATCGACGAAGACCTCCAACTCCTTGCAAAGCATATCCTTGAATATGGTGCACATGAGGCGTTGAAAGGTGGCGGGGCATTGGTTAGCCCGAATGGCATGACTACATAGGCAAAGACGCCCCACTCAGTGGCGAAGGCGGTCTTGTGCCTATCTGCAGGGTGCACTTGCACCTGGTTGTATCCCAAGAAGCCATCCAGGAAACTGTAGGCTTCCTCACCTGCCACCCTCTCAAGCATGTGCTCAGTGTATGGTAAGGGGTAGTTGTCTCTCTTTGTCACTGCGTTTACTTTCTTATAATTGACGCACACTCGAATCTTGCCGTTTTTCTTCATCACAATGACTATGGGTGATACCCAGTCCGTGTGCTCAAATTTGTAAATGAACCCGACTCGCATTAACTTGTCAATTTTCTCCTTGACAGCATGGGCGTGCTTGGGATTCATGGGGTATGGTTGCTGCTTGACCGCCATTGCATCCGTCGTCATGGGTATGTTGTGAGTCACCACACTCGGGTCCACCCCTCATAGCTCATCTAGGGACCAAGCAAACACGTCCCGGTACTCCCATAAAAGAGTGATGAGGTTGGATTCTTCCTCCGTGGTTAGGTCCTCTGCAATGAACACCGGTCGGGGTGTTTTGCATTCCAGGGCTAGGTTTATCTCCTTGACCTTGGCTGGCCCTTCGATGGGTTCGCGGATTTGCCCTTGGTGTTTGGCACTTAGCAGAACCACCACCCTGTCCCCTTTTTTGAATTTTGAAAAGCGCTTAGGGAGGTCTCGTAGCTTTCGTTGTTCTTCCGCTCGCACGTCGTTGGAGCGCTCTGTTTTATTCTGTCATAGTCATCGGCGCCTCAGGTGGATGGGCAGATCTCCCCTCATGCGTCTGGCCGTGGGTGGCCTAGGGATTTCCGGGTCATCCACCGAAGTAACTTCAGATTCAGAGTCGAATTCCTCATTTTCACTAGGGGAGGTGGTCTCTCCTGGCGGCCGCAGTTCGGAGGGCGACTCGGTTCTAAGCAGGGCCGCTGCTTTTGGTTGGGTCAGGCCGACCTGCTTAAAATCCACAGCCCCCATTAGTTCCAACCACGCACGATCGCATTTCGCATACATGACCCCTTGGTCCATCCAAAGGGCCGGCCTTGGCTGTGGTTTTCCATCCGCTCGGATTTGTTCAATCTCTCACCCTTCGATATCATATTCTACCGTGCCATCTCACCCTCACTTTCTTCATCGAAGGGTTGGCAATCTTTGTATTCGTCGTCGGAATCCGCCTTGTTGGACTACGCATCGTTCTCCAAGGCCTGTTCTACCTCATTTTGTTGGTCGGGGACCAATGCCCAGTTGTATCTGAGATTTAGTTCGTGCACTCTAGTCCACTTCCATTCGGGTTGTTCCAAGAGGTCTTGGAGCAGCTTGAGATTGGCGGCTGCGTTGCACTCTAGTCAATTCGTTAGGTGTCCTAGTATCCCTTGAAGTTCTCTCCTATTGGTTGGTACCTGGAAGGCAACAGGTTTAGGTCCGTCATGGAGGCTTGCTGCCATCATGTAGACAGGTGTGGGCTGTGTTTCTCTTGGCTTGCCAACTGTTTTGACAGCCTGCTCGTACGCTTCCTGATCTGAGAATGGCAAATCAAGCATAGCGAGAACGTGCATCCAATCTCGCTCGTCCTCCGGGCAAGGGATATACTTCGTCAAGGACCCACGGGGTTCCTTGTTCTGGTCGATTCCTTTGAGTAGAGTGGAGATGGTATCTAGGTCGACTGGTGAGGTCTTCCAAGTGTCCATCTCTATTCTCACAGCGTCATCTCAGTTGCCCAAGAAGATCAGGTTGTTACCCCAGTCTTCGATAACTCTGGCATTGTGCATCCAGGGTCGACCCAATAAGATGTCATAGTCTACTCCCTTCATGACGATGAAGTCGACAGAGAGCTGGATTCCTACAATCTTCACTGGCCAATTCTTCAAGACCCCGAATGGTCTTACTCGCATTCCATTTGCTAGTGTGACGTTAAATCGGGCAGTTTCGACGGGCGGGTTTTCCCACTTCTGTAGCATGGCATGGTTGAGCACACTGACTTCTGCGCCTATGTCCACGATCCCCCTTCTCGTTGTGTCCCCTAGGGCTAGGACTGGCAGGACTGCGTGCATTTCCGAGCCCTCCCAGAAGGCGTTGATGTGCAAGGACTTAGGGCTTGAGTGTAGCGTCAAACTCGGCAAGTGCGTTTCCGCATCCCGGTCTTGAGCATTTCCTGGTGTTTGCTCGTGCGGGTTGTCGATCCACCGCTTGAGATCCTGCCACAGGGTCGAGTGCTGCCTTAGCAACTCTCCCAGCGCAACCGTTACAGGGGTGGTCACTAGTGTGGTTAGGAGATTGCTAAACCCCTATCCTGCTCTGTGTTCAGACTGTCCGGGCCAATGGCCACGGCTGTCCTGTGGTTCTGTTACGTCTAGGCCTGGCCTTGTCCTTGTCGGTACTGCTTGTGGCGTAGCCGTCTCGGCAGACTTAGGGTGGGGTAGCGATGATGGTGCACTCATGCTGGAGAGGTCCTCAATCTCATCCTCCGTGATGGGCTCGACGTCCTTGAGGTGCTGTTGAGCCTCCCTCACCCATTCCTTTACCTTTTCTATGGCTTCCAATTGCCGCCTGGGGTGTGGGTGTTCCCCCAACTTAGCGCTCTCCGGTTGCGCAGTTTTAGGGGCTGAAGTTTATGCCTCTGCGTCTGAGACTTTCTTGCCATGGGGAAAGGTCGTGATGCTGTCTGTTTTTAGTGCGACCTTAGCCTCTGACCTCTTCTTTTTCTGCCTACGGCTTTTCTTTCCTACAGAGACAGCGTCGAGGTTGCTAGGTCCTGGCAGAGAGACGCCGGCCTGCTTCGTTTGTGCTCGGGTCAGCACTCGTAGAGGGATAGGTGTGGCCTCCCCATCGCGGTTTTCAACACCAAACAGTCCCAGCGGGACGGACGGCAAATTAGCCGTCCCAGAGGGCAGCTTCCGCTTTGGGCAATCTATAAAAAGATGAGTGATTCCGCACTCTGCACACCTTTAGTCGGCTTTGTCCCTATTTTGCTGCTCTCTTTTTGGGCATCTTGACGAGACGTGGCCGGGATGTCCACATGTCCAATAAGTGATTGGATCCGATGGCTGCCCTCCCAGGCCTCTACCCCGTCCTCCTCCTAGTGCCATCACCGGTACTGGTCGATAATCCATGAGGATTGCATTGCCCTCGTCGTCATGTGAGACGTACGGGTATATGTAGGTTTCTTCGTCACTGGGCTTCTCTACGTAATGCACAGGAGCATCGCTCGGTGGGTGGGTCACATAGGGACTAGGCGGCCTAGGGATACCGGTAGGGTTTATGTCCAGCCTAGGGACTGCTGGCTTCGTATCGTTAGGTGTTGGTAGGGCAAGAGGAGCTCCCCTTCCGTAGAATGGCTGTGGCCTGTTAGCCAGATACAGCTGGCCGTAGGGTTGCGCGTACGGCAATCTTCGTGGTAGTTTGCAGTGTGCGGTTCCATGGCCGAACCTTCTGCAGTTGGTGCAGGGTCTTGACCTAGGGTCCTGACATTCTGCTGGCAGGTGGTTTCCTCCGCAGTACACGCACTGGGTATGCTGACGCGTAGGTCGCCTTAACATGTCCTGTATTTTGGCCAGTTCTATCTTGACCTCGGCCAAGCCATGGTCTGCCTCGGCGGGCTTCCCCCTATCGTGGGATGACGTGTTGGATCGCTCACTAGAGGTTGGCGTTCGTTCTAAACTCCGTGGGTTGACTTCTTCCGGGTTCGAGCTCCTGGAGCTCCGCTCCCTCAGCTGGTCATCGACCCTAATGGCCTCCTCGAAAACTCTAGCCACCACGTCCCTTTGCAAGCTCGAGTTGCCCACTAGTGCTTTGTACAGTTCTTCATCTCGAATCCCGCTGATGAACACGGTTGACACTGCCCTGTCGGTCGGTCTTTCGCCCAAGGGGATTCTCTTAAGGAGACTTCTAACGTGGGTGACGTAGTCGCGGATGCCCTCCTTCTCCTTCTGCTTGACGTTCATCAGACGCACTAGCAGGTTGTCAGAGTATCCGGGTTCGGCAAATCTCTTAACGAGGAGATCCTTGAGGTTATTGAAGTTGGCTCGTTCTACATTATCTAGACTTGTATACCACGTCCTACCCTTATCACTTAAGCAAAGTCCGAATGCTTGCGAACGCTGGGTCTGGTCATTGAGGCCATTGGCTTTGCAGACCTGCTCAAACTGCTCGACAAAGCTGTACGGGTCATCCGGTGGTTGGTACTTGTTGACTTGCTTGGTAACAATAGGTATTTTGGCCTGGCTCTTTGAGCCCTGGGTTGCCCCTAGTCCTCTAAGTAGCAAGGTTGCTAGTGTAGCGGCATTTTGTTCCGCCGCGATGTTATCGAACAGTCGTTTCATGAGGAGCTCGCCCAGCGTCAGGTCTCCCTCGAGTGCTCTCTCCTGGTCTGTTCGGTTCCGGCCAGCCAAGTTCAGCACTCGCTGCACCTCATGCAGCTCCATGCTTTGCCTTAGGCTCCTGGCTTGTTGGTCCCTATTATAGTGTGCTATGCCCTGCAACACCTTGCGGGCTAGCCTCCTCTCCTCCTCTAGGTCTGCAATAATTGCCTCTGTTGTCCTGCCATGGTGTTCGTACTGGGCGTGCGCATCATAACTGCTCATCATTTGCTGTATGGCTTCCGGAAACGTGCTAACATCTAGCTCCCCCGCAAACCGATGATCTGGAACTCCCTCTGTCATGGTGAAATCCTCATGCCTGGTTGTCAGTCAAATCCTTGTTGTTGTTGCTCCTTGCTTGATCCTGCCATGCGCTCTGTGCGTATGTCATGCTTGGGTTTTCTCCTAGTGGTTTTGGTGATTTATTTGAGTGAGTTCTTTTTAATTTTTGAATGCAGTGCTCAACTTAGGGCCACTCGTAATTGTGTTATCCTTGTGCACTCGTGCTCAAACAGGCTTTCGACTTTCCTAAGTGTTCTTCAAGTGCGGAAATTTGATCAAAGTGCTGTGAGTGCTTTCCCTGTGTCTTGCCCACTCTTGTTCATTTTGGGCCTAACAGGCCTTACTACTCTATTCCTGGCTGCCTCATGGGTTACAGTGCCCCATGCTGCTTCCTGTTGCGCACGTGGGGGGTGGACCACTGGGGAAGTGCCCCAGTGTGCTCCTAGATGGGTCAGGTTTTGTTCTAGGTTGACTTTGGGAATCGGACGTCCGATTTACCAGTGGTCCGATTTACCAGTGGTCTAATTGTGGGGATCGGACCAGGTATGTCCGGGCGAAGTGGGGGTCTTAGGGTCCGGGTGTCCGATTCTCAAGAATCGGCCGGGCGAGTGTGCGAGGAATCGGTCCGATTCTACGAGGTCCGGTCGGACATGGTCCGACTGGTGACGTGTATTACTCCGTCCGATCGGACCGGGTGGGTCTGAGTGGTCCGAGCGGTTGAGTCGGACGAGTTGGTCCGAGTGTCCGATTTTAATAAAAGGGACTGGTCGGTCCGAGTGCCAGGTGGCACGTTTGATCGGACCAGTTAGTCCGAGTTAGTGATTGAATGGAAGGTCCGATCGGACGATTGTCCGTGTGTCTGATTCTGGGAATCGGACACTGGGCCGGCCGTCCGATTCCGCCGTCCGATGGGTCGCGCACACCGATTTGCTTGATTTTCACTAGGTGTATTATCCTATTGGTCGTGCGATTACCCCGTGATAGAGTTGGAGTGGGGCGGACGAGATCGATTACCTGAAGTCGCCGAATGCAATGTTCTCCTAGCTCCAGTCGATCGGACAGCTGCCCAGCTTGCTCACTCTCTCACTCTCTGTCTCTTTCGCTCTCTGTTGGTTGGAAATGGGGTCCTCCTGCCCCCCCAGAGTTTTATACTCTGCTAGTTCTGCCCTACACCCTCCAGGTTCCTTCCCTGGTGTTCCTTATGCCGTTACCTTGCATCTACTCCATTTTTTCCCTTTGTTCCTGTGATTTCTCCCTTGTTTCACAGCAGCATCCCTCTGCCTCTTCGTGTGTGATTTCCTACTGCTAATCTATCCTAAACACATCCTGAATCGAAAACAAAACACTGAACCAATTTCTCCATGTTTTCCAGTCATTAATAACTAGATTGTTCAAAAACACTTACCTGTTCTGAAGATCAAAAACACCAGACTTCCTACCTATCTCAAGCTCTGTCTCAGGGTGAATGCCCTACTTCGGTGCTCGATATGGGGTGGCGAGTGCTCGAGCTTGAATCCGTTGGTCCTGGCAACGGAACCAAAATGTGGGAGCTTTCACTCAACCGCCAAGACCCACAGACCGCTTATTGTTCAAGCGTTCCAAGCGAGCTCTCATGGCTATCTCTCACCTAGCCAACACGCCATCGATCCTACAAATGCAGTGAACTTACCTTGATGCTTGATCGAGTGCCCTCCTCTCTCTCACACTTTGGTAGCTCCACGATTCTTGATGCTAGCTCAAGCATCCTCAAGCCTCCTCCTTCGCCAAGCCTCATCCTCCATAGCCGTGCGCGCAAGAGAAGAGAAGGAACGAGAAGAGGAGAAGGGGGGAGGAGATGGTGGAGAGCTTCACCCTCTTGATTCCTCACTCTCTCACGTGCTCACTCCCTCACACTCTCACACTCCCTCTCTCAAGAGCACACACAAGCAAGAGGAAGGAGAGAAGAAGAGAGGAAGAAGAAGACTAGTTTTGCCACACCAAAGAATGAGCTCTTCATTCACTTTTCAACTTTATATATAAAACCCTACTTCCCTTTTGGGCGGTCATTCCCTTTTTCCCTTTTTTACATAGCCGGTCATAGTCCAGGCCCTTTTTTCCATTGTTCTTTTCTCTTCCTTGCTTTCTTTTCACTACCCTTCTATCTTTACAAATAGCACGGGTGAGAGCCCGGCACTCTTTTACAAGATTTTAGAGTGCACTTTTTATGCGCCTTTCCCTTTTTATGGTTGCCTTGGTCTTTGACGGTTGTCCTTGCGCTTTTGGGCTTTTCTCCTTCTTTTCCTTCCGTCGGGCTACCTTCTTTTCGCCTTTGCCCTGCGTCTTCTCTGCCTTCTTTCGCTCTTGTCGTGTTGGGGTTAACACATATCCTGCAATCAGTGTAGTCCAAGAGAATATATCATGAATAGTACCTTTGTCAAGCACTTGTGTTGCTTTTGTAAGAGCCCCACATTTAGTATACATAGTTATTAAAGTGCTTGCAATATAGGGGCTTCTTTGAAGAAACCCTCATTTGTGAATGTCCTCATCTAGACTTGTGCCCTTGAATAGATCAATTTTCTTTACACAAGCCTTCAAAAGTCCCACAACATGAGAAGTTTCATGTAATATTCCCGCTCAAAAATATTACCAAACTTGACTCCCCGCACGCTGTGTAAAACTTGTGCAAGGTTATCTTCCGCATTGTAATTGCCGGCAGTTAAATCCTAACCCGCACGCGCAAAAACGGAACCTCCGCATTGGGAAATCGAGCCCGGGGGTTCAAATCTTCATAACCACAGGGAAACAACCTCTTGGGAGGGGGATAAATGGATAATGTTCAATTTAATGCAATTTTTTTTTTGCTAATTCCCCCAGCTGATGCATGGCTAGAGGGAAGGGAATGGGAGAAGGGGGAGATGTGGTGAGTTAGGTGTATGGGGGGAGAGCCATGCACCAAACACGTGGTAGCTCCCCTCCCCCCCCCCCCCCCCCCGCCCTTGGGGTATAGCAACCCCCCCGAGCCCTGGAGTAGAGGGGGGAAAAAAAAGATTGCATGGAAGAAGAAGCCGCTTGAGAGGCTATCGTGCAAGAAGTAGCTATCGTTGTGCTGCGGAAAGGGTTGCCTGTCGTGGAGGGCGCCAAGATCGCCGCCAGCTGCCGATGCAGCACGCTGCCGCCATCACAATCAACATAATTATCCCCTATCGTCGTTAACATTCTTTCCCCCCTCCCCCCCTCAAGTATTACCTTAATCCCATGTGGATCCTGGAAGGTCAAAAGCTTCTCTAAGAAGCCTCTAAAGGAATAAGGCTTGCGCCTTGTTCCTACACACCCTCCCCGATTTTTAAACCGGGCTCATAGAAGCCCCAAATCCCATAAGCGTGGCAATAAAAATCTCAATTCTCGCAAGCCCTCCCATAAGCCCAAATCTCACAAGCCCCGTATTTCCAAAGAACCCCATTTCGGTGAAGGTATCTCCTGCGTACGAGGGACAAGGGCAAGATCTTGAGGCTGCTTATCAAGGCTGAGGAAATTCACCGATCGCGTAAGGGTAAAGGCAAATTGAAAGTCCGTAATCACATCTACAATGGCCCCTAAGAAGTTGCAAGGCACGCCTGCGGGAGGTTCTTATCCTAACATTCACGTGGACATCTCCCCGAGCCCACAAACCTAGGTTTTTACTATTTTGATTCCACACAAAAGTAGTGCATTAAGCACGATAAACTTCATGGATTAGGAAGCACCTATGCATGTCAAATTCACCTAGCCTAGTTAAATGCAATTGGAAATAAATTGACTATTTGAACAATTGCTAGAATTAATTCATGACATGCAATTGGCTCATTGGTATTTTCAAATGTGATGAACGCAAATTGTCTATGCATCTTACGACCTTACCATTAAGTTGCCTTTTTGTGCATTTCAAAGTGACGAGCCTAGAATACCTAT
Source organism: Lygodium microphyllum (assembly GCF_053477565.2). Taxonomy (NCBI): domain Eukaryota; kingdom Viridiplantae; phylum Streptophyta; class Polypodiopsida; order Schizaeales; family Lygodiaceae; genus Lygodium; species Lygodium microphyllum. Next base: position 94,552,046 of record NC_141156.1, read on the forward strand.
TGCCTATCATTATAAGATTGAAATTATTAAGTGCACCTTTGACTAGACATGGAAAGATTAAGCATATGTCACATTTTTAGGGAATATCTTCATTGTAATGATTTACTAGGGAAAGTCGTTAACACCCGAAATAGCAGAGCACGGAAATGATTCTATGAACTTGCATGTGGCACGTGCTTGTGAAATAGAATAGGTTAACTCTAGCTTTAATTGGCATGAACTTCATTTAACTACATTGTAATTAGGAAAGTTTTGCATGCTGCACATTCGTCATGCATAAAACTCATTCATCAAGAGTTGCATTCAGGTGAAGGCTACATGGTTTATTAACGCATGAAATTCTAAAGCTTAGAAAAAGAGTTGTAGGCATGATTCTTGTATGTAAGTCCTAGTAGGCTCTATGAAAGTTATTCTGCAAATTATCATGCATTTTGATTTTAACAAGAAAGGTTAGGGTTATTGTGAATCTAGGAGTACAATGAATCGCGTGTTTACTTGTATTGTGACATTTTGCGACTAGTTTTCTCCTTTAGATCAAGTTTATCATCTCTAGGAATGGCTCATCCTTATTGCAAGATAAGTAGATCGATTTATCTAAATCACCTAACCCGCAAGGGATTCGTATAGGCATGGTTCAATCGATACGATAAATACCCCAAGTGCTAACTAGGGTTTATCACGTTAAGGATTTGGCCTAGTTTCACACTCGTTGCCAAGTCGAAACCCTCATACCCAAAGGTCCTACCCGCATTCACGGAATGTAGGGTCAATTGGATGATCATGCAAATAACCATCTAGGATTTCTACCCTAAGGATCATTCGTTCAAATGTTAAAACTCAGATTGAGATGGAATCCCTAGGATTGTTGAACTAGTGCAATCAGAATTGGGTTGGGTAAGAAGACACCCTAAACCCCGCTTCTTGTCTAGATATAATTCCGTGACCAGAAAATGCCGTTCAATGGGTGAAATGATCCCTTGGAATAGATGTGACACTTGTACAATAAGTTGCAATGTCGCATGGTCTTGTGGTTTGATCACAAGAGAGTTTTGCCATTCCTTGGAATGAGGTTGGCAGACTCTTGCGCAAGTTTAACTTGCAAGAGGATGAGTAGTCATCTTGTTATATCACCTTTCTTGGGGAAAATTCCAAAGTTAAGGAAAGTCAGGTATTTGCTTGGAAGCAAAGGATCAATCAATAATTTGGAGCGACATGGTTGCCAGGATTTACTGTTAATTTATGAGCCCTAAGGTATTGGTTAAGTTAGGTTAGCATGATATGGCCCTAACCCAAGGAAAAAAGGGTGAACAAACAAACCCTTGGGGGATCTTGCCAACTCATAATTGATTCCGGATTGAATGTTGGATGCATTTGCAAAGAAGGATTCAATCCTTAACAGTTGGCCAAATAAACGACCATTGGAATTGATTGTGCTCGTAACAATTTAGGAGCACTGTTTGCATTTGTTTGCTCAAGGAACTAAAGGATGGAAAGATATTTAATGCTTCAGGTTGAAGGCCTGAAGGGAGAGGCAGATTCAGTTACCCTCGACTGTCTGCCTAACCCTAACCAAGGGGGTTGTTAGCCGCACCGGGAACGTGGACCGAACCCGCCACATGAGGTCTCTCCGTTGAGAGCTACTTGGAGAAGGAGGACGCTTGGTTGCGAGGGGGCTCTGGCCATAAATCCCATGCCTTTTGGGCTCTACAAAAGAGGACAACGTGACTTGGGATTGGATCTCGAGGCCGGCATACTAGTCTAGAGGCGGAATCTTAGATTAGTAATCCCTCTGGATTGTTGGATAGCCTTCGGGCAAATTATGGATAGCCTTTGGGCGGATTATGGATTAGCCTACGGGCTGGACTTTATGGATGTATTCCAAAGATAAATAAGATAACCTGTTGAAAAGGAAACTTGTTTGAGATTGTTGTTCTATGTCAAGTGCTAAGATTACGTGAAGGAACCAGTGTCTAACTGGCTAATTAATAAAGGTGTTTGATGCGTGTCCAACTAAATGTGGTAGGTAATTGGACAACTAAAGCAACCCTGAGGAAAGTGCGGTGGCTGTAGCCATGGGTCCATCCTTTGGATGAATGGTCCCAGTTGGCCGGGAACTTTTCTCAATCGAAATGGATAGCAAGGAGCTCTTCTCGAAGGAAATGAACACTAAGGGAGCTAATCTAGAGTTTAGGTTACTAGAATCCTGATTTATGCTATTTTAGGGGAAGGAAATGGGACTATGCCTTATGGGCAAAGATGTCGAGCCTTGCATCCCTCTTGTTTTCCATTCTCCTTGAACCAAGTGCAGCATGAATCTGCTTCGTCCCTGACATTTCTGCGTAAAGTAGTTCGCTTGGGGTTCGACGCTAGCTGTCGTTTAGTAAAGTGACCATCAGGGGAAACCTTGATTCAGGTCGGTCGTAAGTGGGAACGGTCGGAATACTTCTGCTACATGGCAAACGCAGGAAGTCCTAGATTGCAAACCCCGTAACATTCCATGGGAGTGTCGGTGGAGCTTCCTAGACTCTCTTTCTGATGGATTGCTAAGGCGTGTCCTAAAAGGGAATAGATAGATACATTATAGTACCAATGAAGGATCTGCCTTTATAAGGAAACTGAATAAGAAGAAGTAAAGCAAATGTTGTTGTTAAGAACATTTCCTTACTTGTCGATGCTGTCTTGCAGAATTATGAAGCATGGAATAGCTTCTTAGTGTTCCAAGTCATGTTTATGACCATGATGCATGCCTCGAATTATTGACAAAGGATCGATATGATGAACATCCTAGACCGTATTTATAATCCATCACCTCTGTACGTAGAATGGAGATGGACAGGCGACTCAAGAATCTATTACATAGTTGTCCACCGATTTACGTACCTTCGAACCAACCTAAAGAGAATCAAATGGTTGAAGGACCTGAAGATTGTGAAGCTATTCATTTTTGTTGAGGCTCACATAAACACAACTTTACATGTCGAAGGTCGGAGGGTCGAGCTGAACACATATGTGTATGAGGAAGTGATCCGCATAATCTCCGCCGACAGGATCAAGGTGTTGGAACGCTATGAGAAGAATGGGTACCAAAGGAAAGGATACCCTAATATTTCGATGACTTATCGATTCCTGAAGATCCATGACCTAAATCCATACTATTACCCAATTCCTGTAGCTAAATATAACACAACATTATTCTCCCCAAACTAATGTACCAGTTTCTCTACCATCCCAAGAAATATTGTACTCCGAAAGGGCTATGCCCATATGAATGAAATAAGACTTCTTTTTATCAATGATTGTCTTGTCTATGAGTATTGATAAAAAGTTAAGTAGTTAGGTTCTTGGTTGAAAGCTGAATTGGGTATGAAATATAATGGTAATGATTAGCGAGTTGCTAATGTTAAGAATCCTCTACCCAAGCACAACCCCAGGTACAAATTCCGAGTCCGACCCCTACATCAAGTATGGCCGTGATTCAGGAGAACAAGTTTCTTCTCAAGCAGATCAAGCCGCGAGAATTTGACGGAAAAGGAAGGAGTGTCCAAGCTGATACTGAGATTTGGATAGAGTCCATGGAAGATTACTTTGAAGCGGCCGGTACTGCACCCGCCAACCATGCAATGCTCGCCAAGCTGAAGCTCACTGGCAAAGCCACGCTTTGGTGGAAGAAATGGTGCAGAGATCAAGGGATCTCAGAAGGATCTATTACCTGGGAAAAGCTGAAAAAAGTTGTGCAAGGAAGATACTTACCACCTGCGTATTGCATGCAGAAAATGAATGAGTTCTATGAGCTAGAACAACTCGGTCTGAATCTTGACGCATACTACTCAAAATTCGTCTCACTTCTAAAGTATGCGCCACAAATGGATATGACACAACAAGTGTCAAAATTTTGTGCTGGTTTAAACCCACCAGTGAATACCCGCCTCGAATCTATGCACCCAATAGATCTACAGGACGCACTCATTTGAGCTGCGCCCATAATTCAGGAAGTGCAGGCTAGGCCAAGAAGTAACAAAACTTGGTCTTATAATGATAAGAACAGAGGAGCATATAGGCCCCAAGCCAAGAGAGTTCAAGATCAAAACCGGGGACAAAGAAAGAAAGCAAGGACCAATAATGTCAATAACTTTGTTCCTACCCAAGGTAATGGCTGCAATCTCCGTTGTTTCCATTGCAACAAGCTTGGTCATTTCAAAAGGCACCAAACATGGTAGAGGACAATGTCAAGGACCTTTCCAAGGAACCGCCCGTGGCTAAGGAGCTAGCACCTGAAGGAGAGGAAGAACCACATGTGTTGCCAATAGGGAAATGTGCAAAGAAGAAGACCCGACCATGAAAGCAAACTTTGAAAGGGCAACAGTCCATGCCGCCCTTCACAAGAAAGGCCTGAATCGCCAGTTTTCGGTGATTCGGACACCATCGGATTATCAAGGTAAAGGCTTCAAAACCTTGATTGATTGTGGCAGTACACATTCCTTTATCTCACCACCTTGTGCAAGAAGATTAGGAATAGCCATAATAGAAGTATCTAACTTGCTTGTGGAATTAGCAAATGGTCATGAGGTCACTTGTACCAGGAAAACTGCTAAGGTGGAATTCTTTCTGGGAGGAAAGTCAACTTCGGTCGGATTCAGAGTCATGAACCTAGGTATCCATGAGTGTTTGCTCGGAATGGGTTGGCTTAAACCTAATGACGCCCACATTCATTATGGAAAGGACCAAGTTTCCTTTCATGACTTTGAAGGGAAATTGGTCACAACTCAAGGAGAGGCTGAAAAGCCGAAAACTCAATTGGCCAAAGCATCTCAGATTATAAAGGGAGTTAGAAAGGGACTACCTGTCTATTTGATTAAGCTTAATAAGCTAGATTAGAAGTAAGAATCTAGTGAAGGACCCTCATGGCTAAAAGAGTACATGGACGTATTTTTCGAAGAACCGGCAGAACTTCTGCCTCAAAGGGAAGTGGATCATGAGATCAGGAGCTGCGCCAATTGCAAAGAGGCCTTATAGAATGTCCATCCTGGAAGCAATTGAGCTGAAGGAGAAACTCAAGCAACTATTAGATCACGCCTACATCCCTCCCAACAGTTCGCCATGGGGAGCTCCAGTGTTGTTCCAAAAGAATAAGGATGGAACACTTCGGCTGTGTATTGATTATAGAGGTTTGAATCAATCAACCATTAAGAATAAGCACACTATTCCTAGAATAGATGAACTTCTTGACCGTCTTCAAGGTGTGAAGATCTTCTCCAAGATTGATCTCCAGTCTGGATACTATGAGATAAGGATCAAGGAAGAAGATATCCCAAAGACGGCCTTCAACACAAGATATGGACACTTTGAGTTCCTAGTCATGTCATTCGGGCTGACGAATGCACCTGCCACCTTCAACGGGTTAATGCAGGATATATTTAGGCCATATCTTGATGACTTCGTACTTATCTTCTTCGATGATACCTTAGTCTATTCCAAACATGAAGAAGATCATGAACCCTAGCTTCGGATTGTCCTTGAGACAATGAGGGCACACAAGATTTATGCCAAGATGAAGAAGTGTGCATCCTTCAAATGTCAGATTGAATATGTGGGACTCATCGTATCAGCGAAAGGAATCTCAATGGATCCGACTAAAGTCAGAGATGTTCTAGAATGGCTAATACCAACAACTATCAAAGAAATACGCAGTTTTCTTGGATTGAGAGGATGGTATACGGTCTTTATCAAAGACTATGCTTTGATTGCAGCACCTCTAATGGATTTACTGAAGAAGAAAACGTCGAATGCATGGTCAACTGCGGAAGAATCTAGCTTTGATAGATTAAAGCAAATTTTGGTATCAGCACCTATCCTGAAACTTTCGGACCTCAGTTAGGAGTTCTAAGTAGTAATTGATGCTAGCACCCTTGCCCTAGGATGTGCGCTTATGCAAGAAGGTCATCGTGTAGCATACTCTTCAAGAAAACTGAACAGCCATGAGAAGAATTATGCTACCCATGATCTAGAACTGTTAGCTATTCTCCATGCTCTAAAGCTTTGGAGACATTACCTGTTGGGTAACAAGTTTACCCTAGTGACGGATCATAAAAGTGTTGAGATATCGAGCTCCACTCGTGATACGCCAGGGTGACCGTTGTATATTTATGTCACCGACTTGTCAGTTGCAGACGCGGTTGGTACACCGCCCATGAATAATAGCTACATGATAGCTATCCTTATCTACTCTAGTTCGTGGCTCAGTTAGTATGCCACCTTAGTTAGTTGAGTTTGGTTTGAGACCCATATATAGGGTTCTTCTATTTCTTTGTACTTGAGTTCTTTTGGCTTACACAACTAAGAAGAGGAAAACTGTTTTCAGCCTCCACCCTTGTGTGTCTTCCCCCATTGTGCAAGCAAGAAAGCTTCAAGCGAGACTCCTTCCTTCTCTCCCACAATCTTGACATGGTATCAGAGCCTTGTTCGTGGTAAGGAGCTCAAGAAAGCAAGCCAAGCTCGCGGTGGTCTGGTAAGAGGAGCAGTGTTGCTTTCATTTCCTGTTTTGGGAGCAGATCTCTGCAGGTAGCACAGCCGGAAATTGCAGGAGTGCATTGTCTCAGGTTGAGACGCCCTTCGCGGTGAGATACCTTGTTTTTTTGATTTGAGGCCATTTCGGGGCCTGTTTTGCAGACGGAAGTTTTCTGCACGCACTCAAGAAAAGGCTCAGTTTTATGCTGTGCGACCACTGTTCTACAGGTCGGTGAAAAGTTACTGTAGAAATTGCATCGTATGCTTGTGCGCAGAGACATTGGGAGTTTCAGAATCATCCTTGGTTCCTGTTTATGCAAAATCGTCACTAGGAAGTGACTGTGTGGTCAAATACCACTTTCGCCAGTTTTGCAGATTTGCCCTTGTGAGGGTGAAGCTGTGTTTTTTGCAGTGACAGAATTTCTTGCAGTATTCTGTAATGGCGTCTGATTCTCTTTCACAGATTGTCACTGAAAAGCTTGACAAGAACAACTTCCAGGCATGGAAGTTTAGAATGACGAATTTCCTTATGGGAAAAGGATATTGGGAATTTGTTGCAGGAAATGAAGAAGAACCAGTTCTTCCTGATGTTCCCAATCAACAACAAATGCAGGCATTTAAAACATGGCATGAGAGAGCCAGGAAAGTTATGTATTGGCTGTCTATCAGTATTTCAGACTCTATGATTGTGCATATTCAGGATGCAAGTACGCCAAAGGAGGCATGGGATACTTTGTCAAAAATGTATAGCACAAATACGCAAGCCAGGAAAATGCAGCTCAAGCAAGAGTTGCATAATGTGCAAAGAGAAAGTATGAGCATCAACGACTACCACATGAAGGTGAAGAAGATTGCAGATGCACTTGCTTCCATTGGGTCGCCAGTGGAAGATGATGATTTAGTTTCCGTGACCTTGAATGGTCTAGGAAAGGATTATGCACAGTTTCGGACATCCATTTCAGTTCGTGAAAGATTTCCTGATTTTGAGGAGTTGATTGCTCTTCTAATTTCTGAGGAACAGAGAAATGGTGGTGCATCTTCTTCAGGAGGAACTTCAAAAGAAGCTGTCTTCTACTCAAATGCTGGAAGAGGTAGAGGCAGAGGTAGAGGAGGCCGATTTGGAGGCCGTGGCAGAAATCAGAATATGCAGCAAACTCAAGAAAACCAGTCCTATGGAGGAGGACGTGGTAACTCTAGAGGCAGGGGGAGCCAAAGAGGTCGTGGTGGATGGCAAAGAGGCCAAAATGCAAACAATAATGTTGAATGCTACTATTGTGGTAAAATGGGTCATATGGCTAAAGACTGCTATAAAAAGCAGAATGACATCATGAATGGAAAACTGCAACAAGGGAATTATGCATCTTCTAGTAGACAGGGTGATGACAGAAATGAGCATTTGTTCATGGTGCAGCACATGAACAATTCTATGACAAGTGCAGAAGAAAGCAATGATGTATGGTATGTTGACTCAGGTGCATCAAACCACATGACAGGTCATGCAGAATGGATGGAGGATGCAAGGAAAATGGAAAAACCAGGATTTGTGGAGACTGGTGATGATACTGCACATCCTATTGTGCAGATTGGAAAAATTCCCTTGTCTATGCAGGGTGGGAAAAAGAAATACCTGTCCGATGTATTTCATGTCCCGAATATCACCAAGAATCTGGTTTCAGTTGGTCAAATGGTTGAACAGGGCTTGCAGGTCAGATTTAATCCTCATGGATGCTTTGTTGAGGATATGAAAAATAAAGGTCGCTTGATAGCAAAAGGAAAGAAGAAGGGCAGAATGTTTACATTGGATGCAGACATGTCTGAATTGAGTGCAGCAATGTTTGCACATGGGACCGGTGTAGTTGCAGATATTGATATCTGGCATAAACGCATTGGTCATGTTAATGTACAGCGACTTAAATCAATGCAGGCCCAAAATATTGTTGCAGGATTGCCCAAATTCAAGGTTGCAGAAATGCATAAGGTATGTGAAGCCTGTCAGTTTGGAAAACAGGCAAGGAAACCATTTCCTAGACATGTTCAAGAGAGTGAGAAGCCATTGGAATTAATTCACTCTGATGTGTGGACAACTAAAGCTGCATCTCTTGGAGGCTGTCATTATTTTGTCAGTTTTATTGATGACTATAGCAGAAAAGTTTGGGTGTATTTTATGAAAAAGAAAAGTGAAGTTTTTGGGCATTTCAAAACTCTTAAAGCTATGGTTGAAAAAGAAACAGGCTTGCAGATAAAATGCCTAAGGTCAGATGGAGGGGGAGAGTACCTCTCAAATGAATTTGCAAAGTTCTTGCAGGAGCATGGCATAAAGCAGCAATATTCATGCAGTTATACCCCACAACAAAATGGAATTGCAGAAAGGAAAAACAGGCATATTGGAGAGGTATCTCGTGCCATGCTCAATGAAAAAGACTTGCCAGATTTTTATTGGGCTGAAGCAGTTGCTACAGCAGTCTACATAATGAACAGGACTCCCACTGCAGCAATACATGGAATGACTCCAGAGGAGAGGTATACTGGTAGGAAACCAGATATTTCTCATTTGAAAATTTTTGGTTGCATTGCCTATGTACATGTGCCAGATGAGCTGAGATCCAAGTTGGATCCAAAAGCTGAGAAGTGCATCTTTATTGGTTACTCTCTGCAGCAAAAAGGGTATAGATGCTATAACCCTTCTACTCGTAAGTTTACAGTGAGCAGAGATGTTGTTTTTGATGAGATGAGTAGCTGGTATAGACCAGTAAATGTGATTGATGATGAAGATGCACAAAATGGTAATGCTACACAGAATTCACAGCAGCAGTCACAAAATATTAGTGGACCTGGAGCGTCCTCTAGCAGTGGTTCACATTCTTCGCCATGGACAGGCAGATTGAGATCAGGAGAATCTTCTCAAAGCAATGCAGATAGTGGTATGCAGGTATCACGAAAAGGAAAAGAGAAGGTTGATCAGCCCATGTTTGATGTGAATGCAGGTCACTCTTATGTGGATGGTGAATCCAGTGGCTCAGAACAGAGCATTGATGATGAGTTGGGTATTCCTTCTATTGTTACACCTGGAGTAAGGAAGACGAGGGATGTTTTGAGAGCACCTGGGAGTGAACCTACTTTGCGCAGGTCTACAAGAGCTAGGTATCCTGTGGATAGGCTGAAATATGATGGATTTACAGCCATTCACTATGCATATATGGTCAAAGTGATACAGGAACCAGAACCCACATCTTTTGAGCAAGCCATGGGAAAAGAAAAATGGGAGAAAGCCATGGATGAAGAAATGGATGCCTTGGAAGCAAATGCTACATGGGAGTTAGTACCTTTGCCTAAAGGTAAGAATGCAATTGGCTGTAAGTGGGTTTATAAGGTGAAGCACAATGTTGATGGTTCTGTGAATAGATACAAGGCAAGATTAGTAGTCAAGGGGTATGCACAAACATATGGCATTGACTATGAAGAAACATTTAGTCCGGTTGCAAGGATGGCAACCGTAAGAGCAGTCATTGCTATGGCTGCATCAAAGGGATGGTCTTTACATCAGATGGATGTAAAGAATGCCTTCTTGCATGGTGATTTGCAAGAAGAGGTCTATATGGAGCAGCCACCAGGTTATGTGCATGCTGTTCATCCTGAGTTTGTTTGCAGGTTGAAGAAAGCCTTGTATGGCTTGAAGCAAGCACCTAGAGCATGGTCTGACAAGATAGGACAGTATCTTGTCACTATTGGCTTTCAGATTTCCAAGGCAGATTTCTCACTTTATGTGAGAAAAACAGAGAAAGGTATTATGCTGCTTGTCATTTATGTTGATGATTTGATTATGACAGGTGACAGTGATGAAGATATCCTTCATGTGAAAATGCTATTGAAGCAGAAGTTTGAGATGAAGGATTTGGGAGAGCTGCGTTATTTCTTGGGCATTGAGGTGATTAGATCACCAAGTGGGATACAGCTCTTGCAGAGGCAGTATGGATTGGACATGCTGTCCAAATATGGGATGACAGGCTGTAAGCCTATTTCAGTTCCTTTGGAGCAAAATGTGAAGCTGAGCACAGATGCAGGTGAGCTTCTAGAAGACCCTACTATGTACAGACGCATAGTAGGAAGTTTGATTTATATGACTATTACCAGGCCAGATTTGAGCTATGCTGTTGGATTGGTAAGTCAGTTTATGCAGGCTCCAAGGAAACCACATTTGGATGCGGCTAGACGCATACTTAGGTATGTGAAGTCCACATTGCAGTATGGACTATTTTATGAGACTGGGGTTCAGATACAGTTGCATGGATACACTGATGCTGATTGGGCTGGTAGTATTTCTGATAGACGATCTACCAGTGGATATGTATTCTCTTTTGGGAGTGCTGCAGTCACTTGGAGCAGCAAGAAACAACCTACAGTTGCCTTGTCGAGCACAGAGGCTGAGTACAGGGGTGCAGCAATGGCTGCATGTGAGGTAGCTTGGTTGCATAAGCTACTTTATGATATGCATCAGTCTACAGATGGGCCAGTTGTCATTTATTGTGACAACATGAGTAGTATACACTTGGCAAATAACCCAGTCTATCATGCTAGAACAAAGCACATTGAGGTGCATTATCACTATGTGCGAGAGAGGGTTTTACTAGGTCTTATTGATCTAGTTTATGTCAGCACAGAGGATCAGGTAGCTGACATATTCACGAAGGCATTGGGCGCAGAGAAGCTGCGCAAGTTCAGAGACCTGCTTGGTGTGCAGGAATTGGGATTGAGCTCGAGGGGGAGTGTTGAGATATCGAGCTCCACTCGTGATACGCCAGGGTGACCGTTGTATATTTATGTCACCGACTTGTCAGTTGCAGACGCGGTTGGTACACCGCCCATGAATAATAGCTACATGATAGCTATCCTTATCTACTCTAGTTCGTGGCTCAGTTAGTATGCCACCTTAGTTAGTTGAGTTTGGTTTGAGACCCATATATAGGGTTCTTCTATTTCTTTGTACTTGAGTTCTTTTGGCTTACACAACTAAGAAGAGGAAAACTATTTTCAGCCTCCACCCTTGTGTGTCTTCCCCCATTGTGCAAGCAAGAAAGCTTCAAGCGAGACTCCTTCCTTCTCTCCCACAATCTTGACAAAAAGTCTCAAGTGGATCTTTACCTAGAACAAGCTCAACACGAGGCAACGTTGGTGGATTGAAGTGCTGAAGGAGTATGATTTTGAAATCAAATACCGACTTGGAAAGGAGAATGTAGTTGCTGATGCACTCAGTTGCAAGGCATTCCTTAGTTCTCTAATCTTGCAAAATTGATCAACAGCTAGATCTCTAGCCACAAAGATATCCATGCCAAAAAACCCAATACTTGAGCTAGCTAGAGAAGAAGCATGCCATGATTCAACCTATCAAAAGATGGTAAGGGAGATCTCTATCAAGGATCAGGACCAAAAGCTACAGGCTAAGTATCATGAATTCTCTATCAGTAGTGGGTCTGTCTACTATAGAACGACATTATGTATACCGGCAAGCCAGTCGCTCAAGCAGAAGATACTTTGGGAAGCTCATGATTCCCCTTTCTCAGGACATCCTGGCTATGCCAAGTCTATCAATGCAGTCAAGAAGAGCTACTATTGGGAGAGGCTTAAAGGTGACGTTCTCAAATATCTCACTGAGTGTTTGTCTTGTCAACATATTAAGGCCAAACATGTCAAAATGCTAGGAAAGTTGCAACCACTTGACATTCCCCAAATGAAATGGGAATTCATTAGTATGGACTTTGTTGTTGGCATACCCCAAGTTTAGGGAGGATACAACTCCATTATGGTTGTGGTTGATATGCTTACTAAGGTTGCACACCTTATTCGTGTTAAGACAAACTATAAAGCCTTAGACATTGCAAGGTTGTTCATCAAGGAGATATTCGAGCTACATGGGTTGCCCAAGAAGAATCATTAGTGATCGTGATTTTCTCTTCACATCACACTTTTGGAGAGCTATCTTTGAAGCCATTGGGACTCAACTCTATTTTAGTACAGCTTACCATCTCCAAACCGATGGTCAAACAGAGCGAGTCAACCAAGTCATCGAGGATATGCTAAGGGCACACTACTGCAGTGAACCAAAAAGGTGGATTCAATACTTGCCTTTGGTTGAGTTTGCCTACAATGCTTCTTACCAACAAAGTAGTCAGATGACCCCTTTCCAAGCATTGTTTGGGCCTGACTGTCGAAGTCCTTTAAACTTCTCAGATCCAACCTTGAGGGTTGAAGCTTCAAGGCAGATGCTGGAAGAGATGGATGACCAAATGAAGTCAATAAGTCAGGACATCCAAGATGCCAAGGATAGACAGAAGGCATACGCAGATTTGAAACGTCAAGATAGAACCTTCGAGGAAGGAGACATGGTATTCATTCGCGTACGCCCAAAGAAAAGTTCCCTATCCTTAGGAGATTGCAAGAAGCTAAGTCCAAGTTATTGTGGACCATACAAGATCCTCAAGTGCCTAGGACCTAATGCTTATAGACTGCAACTCCTTGAGAACCTAAAGGTTCATAATGTATTCCATATCAGCCTACTCAAGAAGTATGTACGTAACCCTAGCCATGTACATGATGACCAGTAGGTTGTAATGCCTAGCCAAGGAGTCCTTGAGCTACGGCCTGACAGGATCTTAGATGTTAGGGAGAGATAATTGAGATCCAGAACCTTGAGAGAATGCCTCATCGAGTGAAAAGATTATCCCGAGGAGGATGCCACTTGGATGGATGAAAGCACTCTCAACCAACAATACCCCCAATTCTTCTTGAGATGAGGACATCTCGATTCCTCCAAGGGGGAGAGAATGTAATATTCCCGCTCAAAAATATTACCAAACTTGACTCCCCGCATGCCACGTAAAACCTGTGCAAGGTTATCTTCTGCATTGTAATTGCCGACAGTTAATCCGTAACCCGCACATGCAAAAACAGGACCTCCGCAGCATTGGGAAATCGAGCCCGGGGGGTTCAAATCCGCATAACGCGGGAAACGCCCTCTTAGGAGGGGGCTAAATGGATAATGTTGTATTTAATGCAATTTATTTTTTTGCTAATTTCCCCAGTTGGTGCGTGGCTGGAGGGAAGGGAATGGGAGAAGGGGGAGATGTTGTGAGTTGGGTATATGGAGGGAGAGCCATGCACCAGCCACGTGCTGGCTCCCCTTTCCCCCCCCCCCCCCCCCCCTTGGGCTATAAAAACCCCCCCTAGCCTTGGAGTACGGAGGGAAAAAAAAAAGGTTGCGTGGAAGAAGAAGCCACCTGTGAGGCTGCCATGCAAGAAGTAGCTGCCGCCGTGCTGCGGGAAGGGCTGCCGCCTATCATGGAGGGCACCAAGATCGCTGCCAGTTGTCGATGCAGCACGCTGCCACCATCACGATCAACATAATTATCCCTTGTCATCGTTAACATTCTTTCTCCCCCCCCTCAAGCATTACCTTAATCCCATGTGGATCCTAGAAGGTCAGAAGCTTCTAAAGGAATAAGGCTTGGGCCTTGTTCCTATGCACCCTCCTTGATTTTTAAACCGGGCTCATAGAAGCCCCAAATCCCATAAGCCTGGCCATAAAAACCCCAATTCTCGCAAGCCGTCCCATAAGCCCAAATATCACAAGCTCGGTTTTCCCAAAGAACCCCATTTTGGTGAAGGTATCTCCTGCATACGAGGAAGAAGGGCAAGATCTTGAGGCTGCTTATCAAGGCTGAGGAAATTCACCGAACGTGTAAGGGTAAAGGCAAACCGAAAGTCCGTAATCACATCTACAATGGCCCCTAAGAAGTCGCAAGGTGCGCCTGCGGGAGGTTCTTCTCCTAACATTCACGTGGACATCTCCCCGAGCCCACAAACCCAGGTTTTTACTATTTTGATTCCACGCAAAAGTAATGCATTAAGCACGATAAACTTCATGGATTAGGAAGCACCTATGCATGTCAAATTCACCTAGCCTAGTTAAATGCAATTGGAAATAAATTGACTATTTGAACAATTGCTAGAATTAATTCATGACATGTAATTGGGTCATTGGTATTTTCAATGTGATGAACGCAAATTGTCTATGCATCTTACGACCTTATTAGTAAGTTGCCTTTTCATGCATTTCAAAGTGACGAGTCTAGAAAACCTATTGCCTATCATTATAAGGTTGAAATTATTAAGTGCACCTTTGACTAAACATGGAAAGATTAAGTGTATGTGGGATTTTTAGGCAATATCTTCATTGTAATGATTCATTAGGGAAAGTCATCAACACCCGTAGGAAATAAAAGAAAATGGAAATGATTCTATAAACATGCATGTGGCATGTGCTTGTGGAATAGAATAGGTTAACTCTAGCTTTAGTTGGCATGAAGTTCATTTAACTACATTGTAGTTAGGAAAGGGTTGCATGCTGCACATTCGTCATGCATAAAACTCATTCATCAAGAGTTGCATTCAGGTGAAGGCTACATGGTTTATTAATGCATGAAATTCTAAAGCTTAGAAAAAGAGTTGTAGGCATGATTCTTGTATGTAAGTCCTAGTAGGCTCTATGAAAGTTGTTCTGCAAATTATCATGCATTTTGATTTTAACAAGAAAGGTTAGGGTTATTGTGAATCTAGGAGTATAATGAATCACGTGTTTACTTGTATTGTGACATTTTGCGACTAGTTTTCTCCTTTATATCAAGTTTATCATCTCTAGGAATGGCTCATCCTTATTGCAAGATAAGTAGATCGATTTATCTAAATCACCTAACCCGCAAGGGATTCGTATAGGCATGGTTCAATCGATACGATAAATACCCCAAGTGCTAACTAGGGTTTATCACGTTAAGGATTTGGCCTAGTTTCACACTCGTTGCCAAGTCGAAACCCTCATACCCAAAGGTCCTACCCGTATTCACGGAATGTAGGGTCAATTGGATGATCATGCAAATAACGATCTAGGATTTCTACCCTAAGGATCATTCATTCAAATGTTAAAACTCAGATTGAGATGGAATCCCTAGGACTGTTGAACTAGTGCAATCAGAATTGGGTTGGGTAAGAAGACACCCTAAACCCCGCTTCTTGTCTAGATATAATTCCGTGACCAGAAAATGCCGTTCAATGGGTGAAATGATCCCTTGGAATAGATGTGACACTTGTACAATAAGTTGCAATGTCGCATGGTCTTGTGGTTTGATCACAAGAGAGTTTTGCCATTCCTTAGAATGAGGTTGGCAAGCTCTTGCGAAAGTTTAACTTGCAAGAGGATGAGTAGTCATCCTGTTATATCACCTTTCTTGGGGAAAATTGCCAAGTTAAGGGAAGTTAGGTATTTTCTTGGAACCAAAGGATCAATCAATAATTTGGAGTGACATGGTCGCCAAGATTTACTGTTAATTTATGAAACCTAAGGTATTGGTTAAGTTAGGTTAACATGATATGGCCCTAACCCAAGGACAAAAGGGTGAACAAACAAACTCTTGGGGGATCTTTCCAAGTCGTAATTGATCCCGGATCGAATGCTGGATGAATTCGGAGAGAGGGATTCACTCCTTAGCAGTTGGCCAAATAAACAACCACTGGAATTGATTGTGCTTGTAACAATTTAGGAGCACTCTTTGCATTTGTTTGCTCAAGGAACATAGCCCATAAAAGATGCCTAAAATGCCATCATTTTCAGTTAACACCCTCAATGATCTCTGTTTCTTAATAGCACGTTTCATAGATATGCATTCAGCCCTACACATAGCTTCCATAGGCCTAAACCAGCATGAACTGTTTGCTGTAAACTGAGAATTACCAATAGTAAATACATGCTTCATTTCATCAAGAGGCGAGTACACCCTCTGAACAGCACTACTGTAGCCCCGCATTACAGCAGTGCTTAATGAAAAACCAAGTCTTTGAATTCCCTTACATTTGCAATCAAAGGAGACTCTCGAAGCGTATCATGATTTCTAGGATGATTAACACAAATAGTAAGAAATTGGTCTGCTTTCCTCCCATCTTTGCTTCTAGCTCTTGCATAAGCAAAACCATCACCAAGTACCTTTGTTTCCATACACACTCCTGTAATATAGGGCTGTCCCAAAATCACTGCATATGAGGAATTATCTTGCACAAAGAAGTGTTGCTCTTCCTGTACATCACCACTTGTCACTTTTACATTAGGACATCCAGTATAGAGATCCCCTGAAGAATTATTTGTAGCCCTCATATGCCAACCATGATCAGTGTCCACAGGCTATGCACCATTTTCATACAATCCCCGCTCAATGACATTTATCTCAGACCCGTGGTCAAGTAAAGCAACACAAGGAGTTTCACGTTCCCCTATTTTCACTACCGTTGCAGTGGTAGCTCTAGCCCAATGATTTCTTGTGTAGTGACTTTGAGGATTAAATCCTAGAGTCTCTTCTTCATATTGTTGCATTTGCCTTACTCCACCATGCATATTGCTACAAGACAATGCATTTTCAGCCACTTTCTTCTCTTTTCCACATGCTGTCCATTGATTAGTAACATCCTACATAGACAATCCTGTACTTACTTCATGCTCATATTCAGCCCGAATACCCAACAAACCAGTTTCCTCTTCAAATTGCAGTAATGCACTAGTAGTATCACCAAGAAATTGACGCTTCCTTTTAATTATGTCAATGATCTCATCATGAAATTCTCGCTTGGCAATGCCAAGCACCTCTCCCAAGGTAAATTCCACCGGATTGCTTAAGATCCGTTCTTCAAGAACCTTCTTAAGATATGTGGCTATCTCAATGTCTGATTGCAACTTATATCCTGGCTGCTTGCCCTTCTTTTTGCCCTCTTGTTTGTTATCCTGTTTTTGCTTCTGACTGACCTCTTCCATAACATGCTCCGGACGTAGCTGATTTGCAACTCTAGGGTGATCCATACTTCTTCTTGTCATTCTTTTAGATGTCCTTGCAATATCTTCATCTCTTTTTCGTTTTTCTTCCACAAGTACATCCGTGTTTTGTACATTTGCTAAATATGTGTACACTAGATATGCATCTACCGGTGATTCCCAACCAATTATGCCACAAATGTCTTGCCCTAAATGAGACATTTCACTATTAGTGACCATTCTCTTTTTAGCTATGTAAAGCATGTGTCCATATTTCAGCCTTTGGACCAACCATCGTTTGGCTATGCATTCTATCCAACTGTAGACCAAAAGTAGAAGCATGTACCGCCGCATAAGCATTTCGGACAGCCAAGTTTTCCAACAACTTCTACATACCTCCCTTTCCAAAATTCAAAGCAAGAGGCAATCCCGCTTCTTGTGCATGGATCTTGTCATCTTTCCAAAAGATAAGCTGTCGTGCCAAGGCCTCCTGATAGGCATCACAATCCTTTCTCTCCTGCTGCAAACTGTCGCACCACATACATCTTTTTCCAGGCTTAGGGGCTGCTGCCCGTCCCCTTTCCTCTTGTCCTTTTTCATCCAATTTTGCAACCTTCAATTGAAGATCCTGCATCCCTTTGACCAATTCATCTAAGACATCTTCCCTAACAGAGGGAACAATAGCAGGTACAGCCATAGGGTTAGCCACAGAAGCGGGTGGATTACTGGATACTTCAATTGTCTTACCCGTAATAGTGGGCCAGCTAGAGACATGCAATCTTTCTCTTCTTCTATGCTTATTTCCAAGCGCAATAACAACTTCCTTGACATGTCTCCACTCTTTTTTCAAACCTCTCTTTGTAATCTGATCCTCCAGCAAAACATCAAGCTTCTCTTGAAGCTCAGGATCAGCTAGCTGCAGAAACAATTTAATTTTTTGACTTGCAAGAGCTTGTTGTTCTGCAAGATCCAACTGCTCAAATCGACTTTCAAATTCTCTTAACAATTCTATAGCCCCAAGACCCTTGTTGGGTTGTATAACCCACTCCTGAAAAGTCTTGCGCATAATCAACGTGGTATCCTCAATGTAAAATTCTTCCCTGAGTGTCTTCTTGAAGGCTATCCAGTCTATATCCTGCAACTATAATTCAGTAATCCGTGCTTTCAGTTCATGAACAGTAACTCGTACAAAATATCGGCTCCATGTAGATTGAGCCACTCCAAAGAATTCCATCTTCTGAGCATAGATATGTACATATGCAGATACATTCCTGCCATTGAATAACTTCACCTCACGCTCAACTGCTTGCAAAGAATTCATCACAACACTTTCTGTTTGAGCTGAAGCTTGCATCACCTGTTGTTGTTGCTGTACCTGCATAAGCATATTCATATTTTGCACCAATTGTTGCAAAAAATCATTGGAGATTGTATTCGAAGGTTCTCCCATCTTATCTTTCCTTCTTCTGTGACGACCTCTCACGTCGGGTTTACCAATGTCGGAGGGGTTTTTGTCAAAAGGTCGAATCCACCGGGGATCACAAGTAAAAAGAAGTAGAGATAGGAGATGGAAGAGAAGATAGAGAATACCCAAGTGGTAAACACGACAAAAACAAATCACAATGAATTGAGTCAATATGTATTGAAAGAACATGGAATCTTTACACTACTTAGAAGCAATCTCCAGGCATTAGTTCTCCTGGAGCTCCTTCATAGACCAAAAACATGGATCGAAAAAATCAGCTCTTTCTCTGCTGCCCAGAATCGAAATCTGATGGCTTTATTGGCTTCGTTGTCTCCGAAAGGGGGGTAAAACTTCAGGACACCTGCTCATGAATCTCCCAGATCACTCTTTCTTCTTCTTTCAGTTCAATTTGTAGTTTTCATCCTGTTTACAGCGATCGCGACGCGTGCGATTTTGTCAATCTATTTTTTTTGTGAAAATCCCCTAACTGGCTGAAAAAGCAACTAGATTTTTGCATGCCATCCTAATCTGGAAGTTTTCTCTAACTTTTTTTATTTTTATAATAAGTGATATAAAAAATAGACTAAAATTATCCAAAAATCTAGTATTTGCATATAATCCATGCAATTCACACTAGTACTAATGGCTCAAATCACATTGACTCTCTAGATCATTAGAGAAGTCGGATGATGATGCTGTAATATTTCCAAAGGCCAAAAGGATAATGTGCAATAAGGTAATTTTTAAAAAAATTATTATCCCCTCCCTCCCCCCAATCGACGGTTGTGCTAGAGGAGAGAGAGGGGAAGCATGATGACTGAGCACCGTGCTGGAGCTCATGGGAGGGAATGGGCATGCACTCGGTCCGCATGGGGGAGGGGAGGTACCTCTCCCTCTCCCATATAAACCCCCTGTGGGGAAGGGAAGGGGGAGGAGGTCGTGAGAGAAGAGGAAGGAGCCATTGCTCTGCTGCCAAAACTCGTGTTGGTGCCGAGCTATAGGAGGAAGGTGATAATCAAACGTCGCCAGACGGACGAGGTGGAGCTGAAGTGGAGGGACGACGCTGCCAGATGGAGGAGGTGAACCATCTGCCTGACTCCGCTAGTCCTCTCAGCACGCCGCCGTCAAATTCATCCTATCTCTCCTCCACGTGGCCCTTTGAGCCCACGGAAGCTTCAAGAAGCTTCTTGAAGCTTCTAAGGGGGGCTCCTCTAAGCCCCCCTTCCTATGGAGCCCCTTAAGCCCTTCCCATTGGAACCCAGTTTCCTCCCTCGTGCCCCCTTTTTTTTCACACCCTTTTACCACCCTGGTGTTAAAATTTCCCCCTCTCACCCCCATGTTTGACCTTTAAAAAGCCCCTTTTATACCCGTGCTTAAACCTCGTTCCCATTCCCTTGGAACCATTATCACCTTTTTCCCCCGTGCCACAAGTCCTTTCACCCTTCACCTTTCCCCTTTTACCCTTTCACCCTCGGGTTTTAAACCCCTAAGCCTTTTTCACCCCGTGTCCTAAAAACTCTCCAAGAATCCCCCTTCCTATACCCTTTATTAACCTTTTTCCCCCTCCCGGTTTAAATCCTTTTTAAGGGTCTTCTTAGCCTTTTCCCTTGGTTCAAATCCACCTTAAACCCCCCCATGTTAAAAGTCACTAAGGCCCCTTCTTGTGTTTTTTGAAACCACACTCACACACACCCTTCTCACCGTGTATAAATCCCTATAGGGCCTTTTCTCTAGGCTTTGTAAACCTTTCCCTTCCGATGAAATTAAGACCTTAAAGGTCTTATTACCCCCTTCTCATGGTTAATCCCTTAATAATTCCTTGCCTCGAAAAAAGAGAAGAAGAGTATTGAAGCGACGGTGGAATTCCGAAAAGGAGTGTAAAGCTGCTTCCACGTTCAAAGGACTACAACTGTGATGCCGCCTAAGAAAGTCCAAGGAGTAGCTACGGGAGGGTCATCTCCCGGTATCCATGTGGATATCTCACCCCAAACCCAGGTTTTCCCTTCTTAATTTTATATCGGTTTTAATTCAATCATGCAAGATAGATTGTTAGGGATAATATATATTTTGTCCTAGTTATTTACGATGAAGGAAGTTAGTTTAATTAAACATGCAATATAAATAAAGTATAAACATAGTTTTCCTTCAAAAAGCATTATGCATTGAAACGAATTATGAGCAAGATTATTTACCCACTAAAGTAGTATACTTTCGTTAAGTCTAGAAGGTATAAATCTGCATCTTGCACTATTAACCCCTATTCTTTTTACAATGAATCATCATGGAAGGTGTAATTCATGAAAGGTTTCTTGCGATGCTTAAACTCTAGGAAGTTATCATTGCTAACTGCATAATTTAGCAAGGGAAAGATTGCTTATTTGGCATGAGTTTTTGTTCGCAAGAAAAAAAAAGATTAATTGAATTTACCTAACCTCAAATCGATAAAGTTTAGGATTGAAAAATCAATTGACACATAAATCGTGCGGAAATGTCTTGATATTACCTTCTAAAAGTTAATCGAATTAATATAACTTAGAAATACCTACGTTGCGAAATATTCGTTGGGAATGATTCAAAATCCAAGAAATGTTTATACCTTAAATACTTGCCCACCTTCCCTGATTGTAGGGTCAGTAAATCGTAAACGTAAAAGAACTAGGGATCGTCCCTGAGGTTCTTAAAGAAAATAATAAAAGCTAAGAAACACTAGGACTGACAAACGTCATTTTAAAGAAATTGAAATGGATTGTTTTGTAACTCCATTATTGCATAGTACGATGCAGGACTTGCGCGGCAAGTCCGAAGTCATATGGTCTTGTGATTGAATCACAAGAGGAAAGGTTAAATACCCTCAACAAGGATGGCGGATCCTTACACAAGTTATCTTACAAAAGGATGTATTCCTTGATATCCTTCTAAAGCAAGGAAGGTTAAAAATTGAAAACTAAAGTATCCAATGAACTTTAGGGTTGACCAAGTTGGGTTAATAGGGTACGCCCCAACCCAGAATATAAGGGATCTTGCCAAATTGCAAGACACCCCGGATCGAGTGCTGGATGCATTCGAAAGGAAAGACTCCTTCCTTAGCAGTTTGCCAACAACAAGATCGATCAATGGAAATGTTTGTGCTTGCTAGGGATTTTAGAGCAGTGTTTGATTTATTAATTACAAGTTAAATGAATATCTATACTTCAAGTTGAAGGCCTGAAGAGAGAGGCAGCTTCAGTTACCCTCGACTGTCTGCCTCGCCCTATCTAAGGGGGTTGTTGACCATGCCGGGAACGTGGACCGAACCCGCCGCGAGAGGTCTCTACGTTGAGTGCTACTTGGAGTAAGAGGACGCTTGTGTGCTGGGGGGGCTGTGGCCTTGAATCCCTCGCCTTCCGGGTCCTGCACAAGAGGGTAACATGACTCGGGACTGGATCTCGAGGCCTACATACTAGTCTACGGGCGAAAACTTGGAATAGTGATCCCTGTGGATTGCTTGATAGCCTTCGGGCGGTTTATGGACAAGCCTATAGGCGGAACTCCTTGCATTTCAAAGATAAATATAATGATATGTTAATAAAGAACTTGTCTGATATTGTTTTTCCATGTCACGTGATAAGATTACGTGAAAGAACCAGTGCTTAACGGATTAATTAAAGAAGTTGATTGTTATATGTTCAATTATTGTGTTAGATAATTACATAACTTAAAAAAACCGAGGAAAGTGCGGAGGATAGGCCATGGGTCCATCCTACAGTTGGGTGGTCCCGATTGGCCGGGAACTTTTCTCAAATCTTGAAGAACAACAGGATGATTGTCAAAGGACACGAATAATGAAAGCGTTGACCTAGAGTTATGTCTTAACCGATTTACGATGTTTTAGGGGAACGGAATGGGACTTTGCCTTATGGCAGAGAGGTTTAGCTTTGCATCCCTCTAGTTTCCCATTCTCTTTGAACCAAGTGCAGCGTGAATCCGCTTCAGACCTAGAGTTTCTACGTAAAGTAGTTTGCTTGGGTCGGACGCTAGTTGCTATTAGGAAATGACCAATCAGGAAAACCCTAATTCCGATCGGTCCTAAGTGGGAATGGCCAGAATACTTCCGCTACGTGGTAGACACGGAAAGCCTACATCGCAAACCCTATAACATTCCATGGGAGTGCGGGGCGGAGCTTTCTAGACATCCTTTCTTATGGACTGCTAAGACATGTCCTGGGTGATACTAGTGGACACGTTACAGTTGGTATCAGAGCCGACCAATAACGGAATTGTTTTTATGAAATCTCAAAGAAATGAAGTAAAGCAATTGTTGCTGTCCAAACATTTCCTTACCTTCAATGCTATCTTGCAGAATTACGAAGTGTGAAACAAGTTCTTGGTATTTCGAGTCATGTTTATGACTGCAATGCATTCTCTGCTTTATAAACAAAGAACTGGGATGATGAATATCCTGGAGCAGATTTATAATCCATCACCTTTGTACATGGAACGAAGATGGATGGACGCTTTAAGAATCTACTATATAGCCGCCCAGCGGTTTGCTTATCTACAGATCAACCTAAAGAGGATTAAGTGGTTGGAAGACCTGAAAGTCGTGAAGCTGTTCGTTTTTGTGGAAGCTCACGTAAATTCGATTTTTCATATTCGAGGTCGGAGGGTTGAGATGAACTCATATGTATATGAGGAAGTAACCCATGTAATCCCCGCCGACAGGATTAAAGTGTTGGGCCGCCATGAGAAGTATGGATTCCAATGGAAAGGATATCCTGAACTTCCAATAACTTATCGATTCCTGAAGATCCATGACCAAAAACCCTACTATTACACAATTCCTGTAGATAAATGCAATACAATGTTATTCTCCCCAAACTAAATGTAAAAATTGGCTTATCATCGCATGAAACGTTGTATTCGAAAGGGCTATGCCCATATAAATACAAATAAAGACTTCTTTTTATCAATGTCTGGCTATGCATGAGAGTTGATAAAAAGTTAAGTAGCTACATTGTTTACGAGATAGCTGAATTAAAGATGTAATATAAGCTAACGTCAAATATCGTATAATAACGTTAAGAAAATCTTTATTCAAGCACAACTCCAAGTACAGGTTCCTAATTCGCCTCCTACATCAAGTATTGCTGTGATCCAGGAAAAGAAGTTCCTTCTCAAGCAGATCAAGCCACCTGAGTTTGACGGGAGAGGCAAATTCGTCCAAGCTGATGCTGAAATTTGGATTGAATCCATGGAGGAGTACTTCGAAGCAGCCGGTACTGCACCCGCCAATCAAGCTATGCTCGCCAAGTTAAAACTCACCGGCAAAGCCAGACTTTGGTGGAAGCAATGGTGTAGGGATTAAGGGATCGCAGAGGGATTCGTTACCTAGGAGAAGCTGAAGAAAGTCGTGCAGGGTAGATACTTACCACCTGCATATTGCACGCAGAAAATGAACGAGTTCTACGAGCTAAAACAGCTAGGGCTCACTCTTGATTCATACTACTCTAAATTTGTCTCACTTTTAAAGTATGTGCCACAGATGGACATGACATAACAGGTGTCCAAATTTTGTGTGGGTTTAAATCCACCAGTAAATACTCGTCTCGAATCTATGCATCCATCAAATGTTCAAGATGCACTCATTCGAGCGATGCCTATAATTGAGGAGGTGCAAGCTAGACCAAGGGGTAACAAAACTTGGTCTTATAATGACCTGAACAGAGGAGCATTCAGACCTCAAATGAAGAGAGTTCAAGGTCATAATCAAGGACAAAGAAAGAAAGCAAGGACGAATAACGTCAACAACTTTGTTCCTTCTCAAAGTAATGGCCAAAACCTCATTGTTTTCACTGCAACGAACCCGGTCACTTCAAGAGGCAATGTTCCAAGCTCGGGAGAGGACATCGCCAAGCGCCTTTCCAAGGAACAGGCCATGGTCAAGGAGCCGCTACCCGAGGAAGAGGAAGAACTGCCTGCATTGCCGATAGGCAAAGAGGAGAAGAAAAAGAAGAGGAAGATCTGACCATGGAATCATAATTCGAAAGAGCGACAGTCCATGCCGCTTTACACAAAAAAGGACCGAATCGCAAGTTCTTAGTAATTCAAACACCGTCAGACTATCAAGGTAAGGTTTCAAGACCTTAATTGATTGTGGCAATACACATTCCTTTATCTCACCAGCATGTGCACAAAGATTAGAAATAACCACAGTAGAAGCGCATACCCTGCTTGTGGAATTGGCAAATGGTCGTGAGGTTACTTGTACCAGGAAAATTGCTAAGGTGTAATTCTTTCTGGGAGGAAAGAAGACTTCGGTTAAATTCAGAGTCATGAATTTAGGTATCCATGAGTGTCTACTCGGAATGGATTGGCTTAGGCCCAACGACGCCACATTCACTGTGGAAAGGGTCAAGTTTCCTTTCGAAACTCTGAAAGGGAATTAGTTACAACTCAAGGAGAGGCAAGAGTGCCAAGAATCCAATTGGCCAAAGTATCTCGGATCATAAAAGGAGTCAGAAAAGGATTACATGTTTACTTGATCAAACTCAACAAATTAGATCAAAAGCAAGAGTCTCATGAAGGACCTTCTTGGCTAAAGGAATACGCCGACGTATTTCATGAAGAATTGACCGAACTTCCGCCTCAAAGAGAAGTAGATCATGAGATTAAGTTAGTTTTTGGAGCTACGCCAATTGCAAAGAGACCTTATAGAATGTCCATACCAAAAGCAATTGATTTGAAGGAACAACTCAAGCAACTGCTAGATCACGGCTACATCCGGCCTAGCAATTCACCGTGGGGAGCTCCAGTACTATTCCAGAAAAAGAAAGATGGGACACTTCGACTATGTATTGATTACCGAGGGTTGAATCAATCAATAGTCAAGAACAAGTATCCTATTCCTAGAATAGATGAGCTTCTCGATCGTCTTTAGGGTGAGAACATCTTCTCCAAGATTGATCTCAGGTCAGGTTACTATCAGATAAGGATCAAGGAAGAAGATATCCCAAAGACGGCCTTCAATACAAGATATGGGCACTTTGAGTTTCTAGTTATGTCATTCGAGCTTACGAATGCACCTGCCACCTTCAATAGGTTAATGCAGGATATCTTTAGGCCATATCTTGATGATTTCGTGCTTGTCTTCTTCGATGACACTTTAGTCTATTCTAAACAGGAAGAAGATCATGAACCCCAACTTCGAATTGTCCTTGAGACAATGAGGTCGCATAAGCTATATGCTAAAATGAAGAAGTGTGCATTCTTCAAGCATCATATTGAATATCTGGGATTCATAGTATCATCAGAAGGAATATCAATGGACCCAGCAGAGATGTGCTTGAGTGGCCAACACGAGTATCCGTAAAAGAGATACGTAGCTTTCTTGGATTGATAGGATGGTATAGGGTCTTCATAAAAAACTATGCTTTGATTGCAGCACCTCTAACGGACTTACTGAAGAAGCAAACTTCCATTGCATGGTCAACTCCCGAACAAAATAGCTTCGATAGATTGAAGCAAAGTTTGGTATCAGCACCTATTCTAAAACTTCCAGACTTCAATAAGGAGTTCAAGGTAGTAACCGATGCTAGCATTCTTGCCTTGGGGTGTGTACTTATGCAGGAAGGTCATCGAGTAGCGTACTCATCAAGGAAATTGAAGAGTCATGAATGGAATTATGCTACGCATGATCTGGAATTGCTAGCTGTCATCCACGCTCTAAAGCTTTGGAGACACTACCTGTTGGGTAATAAGTTTACTCTAGTAACTGACCATAAGAGTCTCAAATGGATCTTTACCCAGAACGAGCTCAACATGAGGCAATGTCGGTGGATTGAAGTGTTGGAGGAATATGAATTTGAAATCAAGTACCAACCAAGGAAAGAGAATGTAGTTACCGATGCACTGAGTCGCAAGGCATTCCTAAATTCCCTAATCTTGCAGAATCCATCAATGGCTAGATCTCTAGCTATAAAAGTATCTATGCCAAACAACCCTATACTTGAATTAGCTAGAGAGGAAGCATGCCATGATTTGGCCAACCAATCAATGCTAAAGGAGATCTCTATCAAGGATCAGAAGCAAAAGCTGCAGGCTAAGTATCAAGAATTTTCCATTGATAATGGACTTGTCTACTATAGAACAAGGCTGTGTATACCAGCAAGCCAATCACTTAAGAAGAAGATATTGTGGGAAGCTCATGATTCTCCTTTCCCAGGACATCCTGGCTATGCTAAGACTCTTAATACAGTTAGGAAGAGCTACCATTGGGAGAGGCTCAAAGGTGACGTTCTCAAATATGTCGCTGAGTATTTGTCTTGCCAACGTATCAAAGCTGAACATGTCATGATGCCAGGAAAACTGCAACCGTTTGACATTCCCCAAATGAAATGGGAATTCATCAGTATGGACCTTGTTGTAGGCCTACCCCAAGTCCAGGGAGGATACAACTCCATCATGGTTTTGGTTGACATGCTTACTAAGGTTGCACAGCTTATTCCAATAAAGACAAACTATAAAGCCTCCGACATTGCAAGATTGTTTATCAAGGAGATATTCAAGCTACACAGTTTACCCAGAAGAATCATTAGTGACCGAGATTCTCTCTTCACATCACACTTCTGGAGAGCTATCTTTGAAGCTATTGGGACTCAACTCTATTTTAGCACCGCCTACCATTCCCAAACGGATGGCCAAACAGAGCGAGTAAATCAAGTCATTGAGAATAATATGCTTAGGGCATACTGCTGTCGAGAGTTGAAGAGGTGGATTCAATACTTGCCTTTGGTTGAATTTGCATAGAATGCTTCTTATCACTAGAGCATTCAAATGATTCCTTTCCAAGCATTGTATGGTCATGACTGTCGAAGTCCCCTAAACTTTTCTGATCCAACCCTAAGGGTTGAAGCATCAAGGCAGATGTTGGAAGAGATGGATGATCAAATAAAGACAATAAGACAAGACATAAAGGCGGCAAGGATAGACAGAAGGCATACACAGATTTGAAGCGTCAATAAAGGGTCTTCGAAGAAGGAGACATGGTCTTCATTCGCATACGCCCTAAAAAGAGTTCTCTAGTCTTAGAAAATTGTAAGAAGCTAAGTCCAAGGTATTGTGGGCCGTACAAGATCCTCAAATGCCTAGGACCTAATGCTTATAGATTGCAACTCCCTGAGAACCTAAAGGTTCACAATATATTCCATATCAGCCTATTGAAAAAATATGTACCCAACCCTAACCATGTACTTGATGACCAACAAATTGTAATGCCTAGTCAAGGAGTCCTTAAACTAAGGCCTGAAAGGATCTTAGATGTTAAGTAGAGACAATTAAGATCTAGAACCTTGAGAGAATGCCTCGTCTAGTGGAAAGATTATCCTGAGGAGGATGCCACTTGGATAGATGAAGGCACTCTCAACCATCAATATTCCCAGTTTATCTCGAGATGAGGACATCTCGATTCCTCCAAGGGGTAGAGAATGTAATATTTCCGAAGGCCAAAAGGATAATGTGCAATAAGGGTAAATTTTTTTATTATTATTATGCCCTCCCTCCCCCCAGCCGACGGTCGTGCTGGAGGAGAGAGAGGGGAAGCACGATGACTGAGCACTGTGTTGGAGCTCATGGGAGGGAATGGGCATGCACTCGATCTGCATGGGGGAGGGGCGGTACCTCTCCCTCTCCCATATAAACCCCCTGTGGGGAAGCGAAGGGGGAGGAGGTCGTGAGAGAAGAGGAAGGAGCCATCGCTCTGCTGCCAAAACTCGTGTTGCTGCCGAGCTATAGGATGAAGGTGATAATCGAATGTTGCCAGACGGTCGGGGTGGAGCTGAAGTGGAGGGAGGACGTTGCCAGAAAGACGAGGTGAACCAGCCGCCTGACTCCGCCAGTCCTCTCAATATGCCGCCGTCAAATTCATCCTCTCTCTCCTCCACGTGGCCCTTCGAGCCCACAGAAGCTTCAAGAAGCTTCTTGAGGCTTCTAAGGGGGGCTCCTCTAAGCCCCCGTTCCCATGGAGCCCCTTAAGCCCTTCCCATTGGAACCCAATTTCCTCCCTCGTGCCCCTTTTTTTTTTCACACCCTTTTACCCCCCTGGTGTTAAAATGTCCCCCTCTCACCCCCGTGTTTTATCTTTAAAAAGCCCCTTTTATACCCGTGCTTAAACCCCGTTCCCATTCCCTTGGAACCATTATCACCTTTTTCCCCCGTGCCATAAGCCCTTTCACCCTTCACCTTTCCCCTTTTACCCTTTCCCCCCGCGTTTTAAACCCCTAAGCCTTTTTCACCCCATGTCCTAAAAACTCTCCAAGAATCCCCCTTCCTATACCCTTTATCAACCTTTTTTCCCCTCCCAGTTTAAATCCTTTTTAAGGGTCTTCTTAGCCTTTTCCCCTGGTTCAAATCTACCTTGAACCCCCCCGTGTTAAAAGTCACTAAGGCCCCTTCTTGTGTTTTTTGAAACCACACTCACACACACCCTTTTCACCGTGTATAAATCCCTATAGGGCCTTTTCTATAGGCTTTGTAAACCTTGCCCTTCTGATGAAATTAAGACCTTTAAGGTCTTATTACCCCCTTCTCATGGTTAATCCCTTAACAATTCCTTGCCTCGAAAAAGAGAATAAGAGTATTGAAGCAACGGTGGAACTCCAAAAAGAAGTGTAAAGCTGCTTCCACGTTCAAAGGACTACAATTGCGATGCCGCCTAAGAAAGTCCAAGGAGTAGCTGCGGGAGGGTCATCTCCCGGTATCCATGTGGATATCTCACCCCAAACCTAGGTTTTCCCTTCTTAATTTTATATCGATTTTAATTCAATCATGCAAGATAGATTGTTAGGGATAAGATATATTTTGTCCTAGTTATTTACGATGAAGGAATTTAGTTTAGTTAAACATGCAATATAAATAAAGTATAAACATAGTTTTCCTTCAAAAAGCATTATGCATTGAAACAAATTATGAGCAAGATTATTTACCCACTAAAGTAGTATACTTTCGTTAAGTCTAGAAGGTATAAATTTGCATCTTGCACTATTAACCCCTATTCTTTTTACAACGAATCATCATTTAAGGTGTAATTCACGAAAGGTTTCTTGCGATGCTTAAACTCTAGGAAGTTATCATTGCTAACTGCATAATTTAGCAAGGGAAAGATTTCTTATTTGGCATGAGTTTTTGTTTGCAAGAAAAAAAATAAAATTGAATTTACCTAACCTCAAATCGATAAAGTTTAGGATTGAAAAATCAATTGACACATAGATAACAAATCATGCGAAAGTGATCTCGATATTACCTTCTAAAAGTTAACCGAATTAATATAACTTAAAAATACCTATGTTGCGAAATATTCATTGGGAATGATTCAAAATCCAAGAAATGTTTATACCTTAAATACTTGCCCACCTTCCCTGATTGTAGGGTCAGTAAATCGTAAACGTAAAAGAACTAGGGCTCGTCCTCAAGGTTCTTAAAGAAAATAATAAAAGCTAAGAAACCCTAGGACTGACAAATGTCAGTTTAAAGAAACTGAAACGGATTGTTTTGTAACTCCATTATCGCATAATACAATGTAGGACTTACGCGGCAAGTCCGAAGTCATATGGTCTTGTGATTGATTCACAAGAGGAAATGTTAAATACCCTCAACAAGGATGGCGGATCCTTACGCAAGTTATCTTACAAAAGGATGTATTTCTTGATATCCTTCTAAAGCAAGGAAGGTTAAAAACAGAAAACTAAAGTATCCAATGAACTTTAGGGTTGACCAAGTTGGGTTAATAGGGTACGCCCCAACCCAGAATATAAGGGATCTTGCCAAGTTGCAAGACACCCCGGATCCAGTGCTGGATGTATTCGAAAGGAAAGACTCCTTCCTTTTAGCAGTTTTGCCAACAACAAGATCCATCAATGGAAATGTTTGTGCTTGCTAGAGATTTTAGAGCAGTGTTTGATTTATTAATTACAAGTTAAATGAATATCTATACTTCAAGTTGAAGGCCTGAAGGGAGAGGCAGCTTCAGTTACCCCCGAGTGTCTGCATGCCCCTATCCAAGGGGGTTGTTGATTGCGCCAGGAACGTGGACCAAACCCGCCGCGAGAGGTCTCTCCGTTGAGCGCCACTTGGAGTAGGAGGATGCTTGGGTGCCAGGGGGGGCTCTGGCCCTAAATCCCTCGCCTTCCGGATCTTGCACAAGAGGGTAACGTGACTCGAGATTGGATCTTGAGGCCTGCATACTAGTCTACAGGCGGAAACTTGGAATAGTGATCCTTGTGGATTGCTGGATAGCCTTCGGGCGGTTTAGGGACAAGCCTACGGGCGGAAATCCTTGCATTTCAAAGATAAATATGATGATATGTTAATAAAGAACTTGTCTGATATTGTTTTTCTATGTCACGTGATAAGATTACGTGAAAGAACCAGTGCTTCACAGATTAATTAAAGAAGCTGATTGTTACATGTTCAATTAATGTGTTAGATAATTACATAACTAAAACAAACCGAGGAAAGTGCGGAGGATAGGCCATGGGTCCGTCCTACGATTGGGTGGTCCCGGTTGGCCGGAAACTTTTCTCAAATCTCGAAGAATAGCGGGATGATTGTCAAAGGACACGAACAACGAAAGGGTTGACCTAGAGTTATGTCTTAACCGATTTACGATGTTTTAGGGGAACGGAATGGGACTATGCCTTATGGCAGAGAGGTTGAGCTTTGCAGCCCTCGCATTTCCCATTCTCTTTGAACCAAGTGCAGCATGAATCCACTTCGGACCTGGTGTTTCTTTGTAAAGTAGTTCGCTTGGGTCCGACGCTAGTTGCTGTTAGGAAATGACCAATCAGGAAAACCCTAATTCCGGTCAATCCTAAGTGGAAACGGCCAAAATACTTCCACTACGTGGTAGACACAGAAAGCCCTAGATCGCAAACCCCGTAACATTCCATGGGAGTGCCGAGTGGAGCTTTCTAGACATCCTTTTCAATGGACTACTAAGACGTGTCCTGGGTGATACTAGTGGACACGTTACAGATGCATTCTATACTTTTTCACACTGTGTCCTCATAACATCACGACAATGCCAAAGAAGAATCTGGAAACACAAGAAGTGCAGGAAAGTCCTAAATCAAGGAGAAAGGCCCACAAGAAAAGCACAAGTCAATACTTTTGTAAAAAAGCACAAGGCATACCATGATTTATTTTAAGAGCACCGAGCTCTCAGGTGTGCAAATTGTAAAGGTAGATGGGTGATAGAAAGTAAGCTAGGAAGATAGGAGGACAATGGAAAAAAGGGCCAAGGCCACGGCCGGCAGCCATGTTAAAAAGGGGATAAGGGGATGACTGCCCAAAAGGGATTTAGGTTTTTGTATATAAAGTTGACAAGTGAATGAGAATCTCATTCTTGTGTATGGCCAAAAGTATCTCTCTTCTTCTTCTTCTTCTTCTTCTTCTTCTTCTTCTTCTTCTTGCTTTCTTGCTTGAGCTTGTGCTTCAGAGAGGGAGTGTGAGAGTGTAAGGGAGTGAGTGTGTAAGGGTGAGGAACCGTGGTGGACAAGGTCTCCATCTTCTCTTCTCTTCTCTTGCTTGTGGCAATGTAGCTTGGAGCACGGAGCTTAGGAATGGAGCTTGCTTGAAGCTTTCACTTGGATCATGGATCTACCGGAGTGCTCAGGAGAGGAGGCAACTCAATCCGGCATGGAGATAAGCTCACTACACTTGTAGGGATGGATAGGGCATCGGCTACGTTAGAGGTAGCCATTAGTGCTCGGCTTGGAATGCTTGAAGGAATAAGTGGTCCGTGGGTCTTAGCAATTGATCGCCTCTACATTTTGGTTCTGTTGCCAAGACCAACGGATTCAAGCCTTGAGTGCTTGCACGCTTCGAATCGAGCATGGAAGTAGCATTTTTCCCGAACCGGTACTTGAGGTAGATAGGTAGGAAGCAAGGGAGTTTGAAGAGGTATTCGATCTCCTTAGCAAGTAGGTTTTTCATTTTTCAGATTTGGAAAAGTAGGTTAGAGTAGTGTAAGTGTTCTCTTTATGATTTCTGTTTACATTTAGGTAGGATAAAAGCAAAATAGTGTGACCACACAGTAGGGTTTTTGTTGTTGTATAACCTGCTGAAACAAGAAAAAGAAGGGCCAAAAATGAAATTCTAGGTTGAATGCTCGTAAGAGGAACAAGACTAAGGTGAGTGCAGACCTTGGCAGGGCAATAAGAGGCTAGAAGTGGCAAGGAAAACCTTTTTTTGCATTTGAAAGGTTAAGGAGAGATTGAGAGAGAGAGAGAGAGAGAGAGAGAGAGAGAGAGAGAGAGAGAGAGAGAGAGAGCTATTAGTGATGCCACTCTATTAAAAAAAAGTAACAAAAACCGGAGCACTGTATTTTTCCGCAAATATTTTGAGAGAGAGAGAAAGAGATCGTGGCTTTGGGAGGGAGTGGGAGAGGAAGAGAGAAAGATAGAGAAGGAGACACAAGGAACTTTTAATCATTCCCTATGTAGAAAAAGAAAAGAGCATTCCCTAGTTAAAAATACACATAAGTAGGGAAAGCAAATAATAGGGAAAATGGAACATTCCCTAGTTAAAGAAACTAGGGCATTGCATAGAAAATTTCCTACATAGGGAACTAGTTAGAGAAATTAGGAAATCACATAGGAAATTTCCTACATAGGAAAATTTTCCTACCTATGAAAATTTCCTATGTGATTCTCTAGTTTCTTTAACTAAGGTAGGGAAATTTCCCTACCTATAAAAATTTTGTATGCAATTTCTAGATTCCCTAGTTTCTGTAGCTAGGGAATGTTCCATTTTCCCTATTATTTACTTTCCCTACTTATGTTTATTTCTAACTAGGAAAATGATAATTAATGCCATGGATCAAGAGGGCAATCTATTTATGACTATTATAATAGACCTACTATAGTTATTTTAACACCTCTAGACTTGTATTTTTGGACTAACAAGGCAAGTTCTAAAGCTTCATTCACTAAATAAATTGATAATTTGTCACCACTCGAAGCATAACAATACTCAAATATAAACCTAATGAACACCAATAAGACCTACAATTATGAGATGTTGCAATCACAATGAAGCTTTACACATTGGCATACATAAGAGCGTTCGCCACTAGCAACATGAGAACTTAAGTCTTCTAACCAAAACCTTTTATAATTGTAGACCTACAAGCAAGTATTGAATGATGTACTAATTCTAGTGAGATCAAAGAGAGCATAAGATTTTGACTATTAGTACTAACAAGCAAGACCAATATCATCATTTAAATAATGATATAACATGCATAAGAAGATTCATCTCTAGCAACATGAGACACCTACATGTAGCCAAAGATGATTAAAATTATAGACCAACAAAGCAAGTACTAAATGATGTATTTGTTCTAGTGAGATCTTATAAAGAGTATAAGAATTTAACTATTAGTATACTGATCAAGAGGTCCAATATCACCATCTAAAGCACATGATATACATAGATCTAATTGAGAGAATTTGAGATGAATGAGACCTATTTAGACAAACTTCCAACGATTATATTTATCCTTAGAATTATATATTAAGATGCTAATGCCTTGAAATGAATATTGAGCATCCTAATCATAATAAGTATGTAATCTCTAGTTCTAATTTGTAATTATTAAAAGCTAGGACCAATTTAGAGTTTTAGTCATACTAATATGCATGGTACATCTTCTCCATGACATCATCAAATATCTAATTTGTAACCATAAACTCTTAAGAAATGTAGGCCCCACAAGTCTATATACACTCTCACTTCTATTTATTCAAATCTACTCATGTATAAATATTTTTTCCTAGACTTCTAAACTACGTCTAAGTGCTAAAACTAGTTTTAAATTCAACACTAATATCCCTCCTTTTCCAAACTCCTGGAGATGGAAAGTAGTAGGACAAGTAAAGAGCGCATAGAATGTATAACACACAATAACAATCTATAATAAATGCTCGATGAGAGAAGTGTGTATAAAAAAAAGAATAATATGAGCCTTTGACCTCCACATCTTAAGGATTGGGGGAATTGAGTTGATGGTGGAGTTGATGACTTTTGAAGCAGGTATGAGAATGTGTTGTACCCAATCTGGATCCTAAACATAGTAGTCGTCCATCTATGATTTGAAAATGATGGTGCCCAGTTGTGTGGCTTTTTTTACAAAAAGAACAACTGTAATGGCTGGTTGTTAGCATGACTAGCTGTAATGGCTTTTTTTACAAAAAAAACACAACACTTCAAGTCTTAGTGGGACCTTATAAAACCAATAGGAAACAGTAGCAACAAACCTTGAGCAACATCAAGTTTGATGTCAATCAATAGCAGAGAAGTTGCTACAAGTGCAAATGGTTGGCTACTATTAATGTAGGTTCAATTGGAAATGTAGTTGATGAGGAAGCAGTTATGAAAATGGGATAATGACCAAGATGATGGTAATGAAAAGGATAGAATGTAGTAATGGAGAGGCCAACCCATGACATGTCCTTTTATAGGCCACTTTGATCCATTTATCCTTTCATCCAATAATTTTTAACACATTTGACAAGTGTACATTTTGGAAAGACCATAATGTGTAGGGATGTCATCTTTGCTTGATACATCTTTCATTATGGCTATGTGTAAATGGATTGAGTATTCAGATGACATCATTGTGCTACAAGTTGTCATACAACATTGTCCTCTCAACAACATTGAGCAAGCAACCCAAGGATAGAGAAAATGTGTAAGATAAGATAGTGCCCATGCACTAACATGAATTGGGCAATCCTATATCATCATAGTTTTCTTTCTTTCTCTCTCTTCTCTCTATGTTCATGTCTTCCTTTCATTCCAATCATACACTTCCACATTTGTTGCACTTTGATAGTAACCTTTCAAATAGGGATCCTTTCCCTACATTCAAGAAAATTATAGACCATTTTATACCTTTAGTTTTGCTACTCCACTTGAAGTCATTGTAACTCTAGAATAGTTTTCATGAATATGAATACATTTCATAAGACTGGCAATGCAAGAGGCAATAAGAACTAATCTTACTTTTAAAAGGATCACTTCAATGATCTTAGGATTGATATATCCTCATCCAAGAAGTCACATGTTCAAACATGGGGCTCTAACACATGGGATATTTGATATGGTTGGTTAACATGAATGGGTTTAGTGTTTAGGAAGAATTGTTTCTCAAGGTCATAAAATTTAATTGTTTATGCATGCATTAATGACTTTAGATGATGCAAACAATAGGTGATGTAGAGTACAATGCATGATGCACTAGAAACTAGTCATTACTAAAAGCATTGCACACATAAACTATTTTTATTGCAACCAATAGGACCTTATCTAGTTTTCATCTACTATCAAGCTAAAGATGTCCATAAGAATAAGGGAGTCAAAAGCAAGAAAGAGAAAACCAACAATTGTCTCTAGAGACATATTTGATACAAATAAATATGGACACATATCTGTTTAGCATCTTTTGATGCACAATCCTCCCCTTATTTGCGAGTTTGTCCTTCAAGGATCATTTGAATCTAGAAGGGCTGCAAGAAACTGCAATAGGTCAAAGATTTTTTAAATTTAAATTTGACAATAGGACTTCCATTCAAAGTCTACCATAACCTATACAAAAAGGAGGTTAAGCTCTCTTTGTAGTCCTTGTTAGGAAAGTTGCTTCAAATTCCCAACAAATGCAACATAAAATGATATATAAGCAAACCTAGGAGTACAAAACACAAACAATCCATTGATACATTGTTACTAGTACTCCTTAGTATATCCCAATCATGGACCTCTCATAATCTAGGTATACTTGCTTGAAATTTATTTTCTTCCAAGGCTTCATAAGCTGCCCCTGCAAGTGCTCCACTACCACCTCAACTATCAATGATAGATGAGGTCTTTGTCACACCTCGACACCTATTCAAAAAAGTATTGATGAAATAAACCCACAAGGAAAAAACCTTTCTTACATTGAAAATAGAATATTTAAAACCAAAATAGATTGCATGTGTATATACTCATTCCATACCAAAAGCGTGTTGAACAAACCCCTTAAATTTCCCACAAAGTCTAAAATTTCAACTTGCAAATAAGTTCTTAAAATTTTGTACGCACTTGTGTCTCGCCTAATTAACAAACACATACACATTTCTGCCTTCCCCATAGCCTATTTTTGGTCAAGCAGAGAACCAATTGAAAATATTTGGGCTTCTTATCTTGCTCTCATGTGGATCTAAAAAACTAGTACCTTAAAAGCAAAAGAAATTTCTGCAAATTGCATCAAACAAACTCCTCTTTTATTCAACGTTAAATTCACATGATATAAAGGTATCATAAAAACAAATGATAAAAAATTCCATGACTACAAATGCATATCATAATCGAAGGCATGCAGAACCCTTGCATATCATAACCCTGGGGGGTCCACTAGGGTTTACCGTATGGTACCATGTGAGTGTAAGGGAGGGGGGTTTTTTAAGGGAAGGAAGGTACATTTTATAAGGTAAGGTCCCATAAATAGGGGTAGATAAGGGGTATTTTCATATATGTCCTGCACGCCGATGACGTTTCCTTATTACTACTAGTGAATCCCCCGTGTCATAACCTCCAGATGCATGTTCCTACTGTACATTTGTGCACTCCTACTTATTTTAACACCCACACAAGCCTACTCCAAATATCTCATTCGGCCTACCTTGTCCAAATGATTCTCTATACGCTCCATCCAAAAAATCAAAATCTTGTGCCACCTATTGTGTCCTATGTTAAGTCCTTTCTTCGTTCAATTTTGACACTGGTAGACTTGCCATTGGCTATGCATCTCTACATGTTGCAAAGACCGCAGCCACACGAGGATGCGGATCTCCAAAAATGTTTCGAGATACTTGTAGTTAGTGGAGAAGAAACAAGTTAGCACCAATAGTGGAGATAGCTTCTTGAAAGTCAATGTGCTTGGCTACCATGCCAGTGCCCTTGGGGCCTTCTTCGAGGGGAGCATCATTGATGCCATTGTCGTTGAACTTGGAAAGGGAGATAGAGATGTACGAGACAATGTACCACTGGAGTAGGGCATAGGCAAAGGCTGCAGCCTTGCTCGGGCATAGAGCAGGTACCACAACTAGAGAAGGGCGTAAGCTATGGCTATGGCCTTGCTCCAATGGAGTAGGAGCGTAGGCTATGGCTATGGCCTTGCTCCAATGGAGTAGGACGTAGATGATCCACCACTGGAGCAGGGTGTAAGCGATCGTTGCAGCCACAAGGATGAGGATCTTTGTGAGGGGGCCTAAGAGGATTGGCTTTGAGGGAGGCAAGGTCTTGCCTACGTGCAAGGGCCAAATAGACAGGGATGAGGATCTTAGTTCGGGTGCCTGAGATCATTCTCATTGTGGGACGCGAGGTCTTTCCCGCATGCAGTGGCCAAAGAGACATAGGTCACATATCTCTTATATCCAAATATCTCTTTCCCTCATGTAAGCACCATAATCAAATGCATCCATTACATTGAATATTATATCTCAAATAAAACTTTAGATTTATCATGGTAGATTAAAAAAATTTAAATGGAAAAAATAAAGAAAGTAGGTAAAATTTGCATGTGAGTGAAAAAGAAAAATCAAGACTTGTAGATTCGATACTCACCTACCATTAGCTTGTGTGGACCAAAGGGGTGGATGCCATTTTGATGACTAGATTTTTCCATTGCATAAGTCTTAAGAATGAGATCCCTAGCTTCCTAACTCGGCAAGAACTACTAGTGCTAATGATCATTGCAGCTACAAATAAACGTAAGCATAGGATATTCTCATTTTGGTTCAACTAATATTTTTCCAATATTATCTAGTGGATAGTAGGTACTTAACCAACGTCAAATTCATCCTAACTTGTTTTACCTCAATAGCATTTGGGAAACAAATTACCACCATGTCATCTAGCTTCAGGCTTGCATGCACAAACTATAATGCCTCCTTATCAATGGAGCTCTACAACTACAACAATGTCAGTATTGGACACCTAAAATGCACTCAAGACTTGCGTGCTAGGAAATTGTACTATCCTAGTTTAAGACTGCATGCACAAAGATCATTTATCAATATTTTTTGCAAGAAAAATTATCATATGGGCAAGTATAAGATAAGGCATAATTTTCTTATTAATTTACTTATATTGCAAATTCACAACAATTGATGTCCGTCTTGGAAAATCCTCTATTTTGCATACATTGCCTATGTCTATTTCGCCATATTCTAAATGAGGTGATCCAAATCAAGACAACCTAGTTCCCATGATAGTATCATAATTCTAGCATGTCATATTGATATGTATTGATATGAAACCACTACTTTAATTGTGTTGATCAAGCTCAATTTACTCAACATTATCTTGAGAGGTGGGGTGGATCACATTAGAAAAGAATAGAAAAATTAGTACATGATTTATCCTAACATCATCTAGAGAGGTGGGGAGGGTCAAGAATAGAAAAACTAGTACACAATTTATCCTAATAATTTTTACTTGGGTAGTATTTGGAAAAGAGAGTTCCTCCACATCAAGTTTTGATCTTGTGACCTCATCAACAGCCTTTTTGAATCTCAAGAAGGTTAAGTTTAAACCCATATATGTGATCAAGACATTGACTACAAGATTTTC
This sequence comes from Lygodium microphyllum, assembly GCF_053477565.2. Classification (NCBI taxonomy): domain Eukaryota; kingdom Viridiplantae; phylum Streptophyta; class Polypodiopsida; order Schizaeales; family Lygodiaceae; genus Lygodium; species Lygodium microphyllum. The sequence goes on from NC_141156.1 coordinate 94,591,504, forward strand.
TCCATTTTCGATGTACAACCATTTTTGAAGTAAGATAATCAACATTATACTATTGTAGCTACCTTCTCTACTACAATAGGTGTCAAGTCCTCTACTACAATAGGCAAAAAGCTAATTATTTTTAGGTACTCCTTGATGTCAAAGAAAGTGGGGTAAAACATATCTGCCTTGAGAACCCAATCCATTTGGCTCACGGCTTTGATCTCCAAGTACACTTTGTCCATTACAATCCTTAGTATTTCTAACCTCAATTACACTTTATTATAGGTGACATGGGCAATGTTTCCTTTAACTCAACCTCAAGTAGGCTTGAAATAATTGATCAACATAGTTACCTTTATAGGGCTAGTGCATCACCAATTAATCTTTGGAGAAATAAAAAGAAGAATTTTGTAAAATTTTGTAAAAAAGGATGAGAAGTAATGTTGTATTATTGAGTGACTACTTCATTTAGGACTAATTTATTGGTATCCAATTTCCATAAACTATTTGTAATTTTTCACAAAGTATATATATGTTCTTGATATGACTATTTGTAATTGCCTAATATGAAATGTGAGGAGCTGAGGTGTGGCATAAAATTCCCTACTATGTTGTATGGGAAACATGATTCCCTAGTTATATGACCTATAAATCCCTAGTTTAAGATGTGGGGAATTAAATTCTCTAGTTCTATGACCTATAAATCCCTAGTTTAAGATGTGGGGAATTAAATTCTCTAGTTCTATGACCTACAAATCCCTAGTTTAAGATGTGGGGAATAAATTCCCTAGTTATACATTATAAGGATTTCATACATGCGGGCCTAGGATTCCCTACAATGGGATGTTGAGAAAGTTATTTCCTAGTTATACATAGGGAATCTATATACACGTACCCAAGAAAATTTATAGAATTTCCTATATTTCAAGAGTTTTCCTATGTAGGAACTACTCAAAAGCTCCTTGTGAGAGCTTCTCAGCATCATTATCGTCGTTCGTGAAGAAGAGGGAGAAGTGCACAAAGGAGAAAGAGGGGACGTTGTGAAGAGGAGACAAAGAATCCATCCTCGGGTCTTTGCGGTAAGTACATTGACTCCTCTTGGTTTGTTCTTGTTCTTTCTTCTTTTCTTTTGTTCGTTTTTCTTGAGAACGAGGTGCATTGAGGGAGAAAGAGAGGAAATAAGAGAGGGGGAAGAAGAAAGAAAAAGGAAGAGAGAACGAGAGAGAGAGAGAGGGAGTAAACATGAGAGATAACAAAGAAAGAGAAAGAGAGAGAGAGAAAGGAAGGGAGAGAGGAGAATGAGTGAGAAAACAACGAGGGGGTTGAGAGAAAAAAAGAGAGGGGCAACAAAGAAAGAGAAAGAGAAAGAAACACAAGGGGGAGAGAATATGAAACGAAGAGGGCAGAGAGAGGTGGATAAATTGTGTTAGATTAGTTAAAAAATTAAAGCTACTCCTCGAGTGAAGTAGGTGTTTAAATTTCCCATGAATTTTCATACAACAAAGTGGTCTTAGTTAGCCAAGAGCATTCCATTAAGATTTTGAAATGCTAAATTAGGTCAAGTTAGGAAGGATCGAATGTCAACTATCCTAGTATGTCATCCTAGATCCAAATCAATGTTATTTTAGGGGGGCTAAGTTGAGACTATACCTTATTTATAAAGTGGTCAATGCAAAGCACTCCCCCTCATTTCTCACTCTCGGTAAATCAATGATAAAACATCTTTAAAATCTTCAAATAGAATCATTGATTGCACTTGGATATAAGTAACTTCATTTCTTCCTGGAAGTAGAGCAAAAACATCTTCTATGTAGTACAGGTGAGCAAGAAGTGTTGTATGATTCTTCATCTATGTTCTACTTAAGATTGAGATATGATAGCAAAGTCGTTATCTTAAGCTAATGTTAGATAACCATAGTAGGAAACTATAGTCATGATTTAGGCTTGCTTTAGGTTGATCCTTCTGGGGTTGAGGTGGACGTTTCCCTATAAGGTAGACTTAAGTAGTACTTTGTAAAGACAAATTGATGAATATGGTGATATTTTGTCTAAATGTAAGATATTCTCGGCCGCTTTTAAGGAATGGATAGAATATATGTAGGAAAATTTTTAGAGTGAGCTTGATTTAGTAGCTCAAGAGAATGCCAAACTTAAGGCAAAACTTAAGGCTGGTAGGATTCCTTTAGATGCTCAGTTGCAATCTTTACTTAAGGCTGAGAAGAAAATTTTGAGTGATATGGAAGTTGATTTGGATGGATCTGTGTTCATGTAGCAAGATTTGGCTACTATGAGGACTAGTTTGATTTGTTGATGCATGATTAGTGGGTTGCTATTGCTAGTAGGATGTCATAGGTTTTTTCTCAGCCTTATGCAATGTTGTAATAGTCATTTGTGTCTAAAAATATGGAAGCACTTATTCATGAAAAGAATGTTTCTTAAGGAGATACTTGATGGGATGTAGGTTGAGTATCATAAACTTTGGAAATGGTTGCTAGTTTGCAGAGTGTAAAGCAAATTGATCATGCTGAAAATCATTTTTTGTACTGTTGATGTTATCAAGGCTGATATAAATGATGTATTGCATGATATTCATAAACAGGTGCAGATCAAGGAGCTTACAGTGGATAATACTCATAAAGTTGATGTTTTGCCTTTTGTATCACATGAGCAGCATGTAGAGGAGTAGTCTATCACTGACTCTCATGATGCTCATGAGCCTCATAGCTCATGAGACACTCTTTGGTACCACTTTTAGAATTTGTTTCTTTGTTTTCCCATCATACTTACTATGTATGCCTTTATATTTTGGGACTTTCTTTTGAGGGGATTAAGTAACCATATTAGAGGGCTATAAGAATCCTATAAGCAAGAGAGGCTCTACTTATCATTTCTCTTCATGGTGTAAGGTTGTGAATAAGGTGTAATTTTTCTCACTAGGTATGTCAATTTGCTAGATAAGGCATTTGACACCATGAATCATGCAAGAATTTGAGTCATGGTTATGCAAGCCATCAACTAGGAGGCTTTGCGAGGTGTTAGCTATGGTTTCACACTTCATATATTATGCCCTTAGCATGGTTTTACCTTAGTCATGTTAGTTCTATATGTGAGGAAGCCCTTAGATACCTCATGAAGTTATGGTTATGATAGGCAATTTTTAGCGTGGTTTGATGAGTCAAATTGGTTTCATTTTCATTTTTGGATCATCTCTGATGTTCACGTCCTGTGTATGATGGATTCTCATTATTATATACTAGATTTGGCAATTATGGCACCATCATTCATTGTGTTCTTGTTCTATTCTTAGCATATTTTGTGTGTTGTACCTCTCTTTCTCTAATTATTAGTGCTAAAGTATGTGCTCTTATGTCTCTATGTGATTACCTTGGAGTTTCAATGAGTTGCGTGATATAAGATTAGGTAGTTTCCCTATAAGACACTATTGGTCCTACTATGCATTTTGTATAGATTAGGGCAACAACAATATGGTTCCATTGGCTACCCATTATGGTTGGATTGTGCACTAGCTTGATATTAAAATTGCATTTTTACATGGGGAGCTTCAAGAAGAACAATATATTCAGCAACCCATGGGTTTTGTAGTTAAAGGATCCAAACGCTTGGTATGCAAGCTCAAAAAGTCTTTGTATGGTTTGAAACAAGTTCTACGAGCTTGGTATGCCAAAATTAATTTCCTCCTTCTCACCCAAGGGGGGAACCTTGTGTTGGTCATTTGTCTTTATGTGGATGATCTTATACTCAAAAGACCACATGCTAGTCAAATTTTAGCATTTAATAAAAATTTACAACAAATTTTTGATATATCAGATATGGGGCCTTTGCATTACTATTTGGGTATTCAATTTATCAATGACACTAGAGACATTGGATTGTCATAGTCCATATATATACTGGTAAACTCCTTAAGAGATTTGATTTCCAAGATTGCAAGCTAGTAAGCACACCGCTTGAGACTTGGTTTAAGCTATCTTTGCATGATGATAGTGATATGTTTGACATTCAAACATATGCTGTAGTAGTTGGATGCCTTATTTATTTATGTAACACAAAGACAAATATTTAGTATGCAGTTATAGCCTTGAGCAGATATATGCACAACCCACACTGTCAGAGCATTTGGGGTCAAAAGTCTACCACGGGGATAACAGACAGTAGGGCGAAGGGAGATTCAGTGAGAGGAGTAGACAGAAGAGACATGGTTTAAAGAAATAGTAGATATGGAAGAGTACTCATGGTGGTGAAGCTTGTCAATTTATTTCTACATCCTAAGAAGATAAATCTCTTGTAGACAAAAAACATACATAAAACAATAGCTTCATCTCTGCTGCTACTCAGAAACACAATAGTAGTGAGTTTGGGAGTCTCACGAGTCCTATTTTTTGAATACTAAAAAGGTGGCATCTCGATAACATACCCATAATTTTCTCAAAACCATATGATGTGACATATCATTGGAAAGTTCTTGAAAAATGGAATCTGTTGAGCTATAGAGCACTCGGTTTGGAGTTATAGTGTTCAAGTTATGACAAATCCAAAGATTTGACCACGTGTCCCAAACTTATGGTAAATTCCCATAGTCCCCAATATGGTATTCAGACTATTAATCTGATGCTTTTGTTGGCTCCAAAAGGGGGTAAAATACAAGGACATACAGTTAAAATACTCCCAGAACACTCCTTTTTCTTCTCCTGATTCGGAGTGTTGTTTACTACTTGTAATCTGTGATCCCCGGTCGCACGATTTTGCTAATCCTTCTTTTTGCATAAAATCTCCAAAAAATGGCTAGAAGTTTTCTAAAAGTTTTAGATATTTATAAGAAATAATATTAAAAATATCAAAAATAGATTGAACTTGACCAAAAAGCTAGTATTTATGAATTATCCAAACTATGGGCATTGACACTAATGACAAATATGGCATTGACTCTCTAGATCAATAAGAAAGCCAAATGACAATACACTCTAGAGTTTTTCACACTATGCCCGTGCTAGCGATGGAACATCCAATCCCTCTTAACCTGCATATTCTTCGGCATGTTCCAAAGTCTTATAGATCTGAAGTGTCAAAACAAGTATCCTCTACCATGTCAATGGCTTCATCTTCTACGTCTTCTTCTTCTATATTCTCATGTTCATGCTCAATATTCAACTCCTTCAACTCATATACTAAAGACTCCCTACATTAAAAGAGCTTGATATGTTTTCCAGCCACCATTGAAATCTTTAGAGCTGTCCCATCTATCTCATTTAATGCATAGGTAGCATTGTCAAAAAAAAACCTTACCACATATGGACCAAACCAACACTTTGCCATCTTTCGACTGGCACTATACTAATTTTGCAAGCTCCTATAATAAACCCATATCTAGTTCCCTTCTTGTATGGCTCATGATTGAGGTCTATGTCACTTGTCAAACCTCTTATTGTTCTTGATCATTGCAGTCTTCAGCTTTTTTATGGCTATCTCAATATATTTAGGCCTTCTTTCTAACTATCTAATGCGTAGGACCAGCAACTCTTCTCTATTCAAACCCTCTTCCCATGGTAGAACACTTCAAGTAGCAATAGTCTCCTCAATAGGCATGGTTGGCTATTATCCATACATGAATTCAGTAGGCATATACCCTGCAGCTGCACTATGAGTGATCCTATCAGCCCATAAAGTAAAGGATAACATTCTTGGCCACTCTTTCATTCTGTCCTTGCATGAATTTGCTAATGCCTTAATGATAGGTTGATGACCTCTTTCACTTTTTCAATTCGCTTCAAGATTCTAGACTAAAATTAAAGCGAGCTTGATACCCAGTCGTGAAAAGAATTAATGAGCCTCATCCACATCCAATTCTATTCTATGTACAACCACTTTACCAACACAACCATACTTGCAAAATACTTCTTCCAATAAGAACTTGCAAACTGCTTGAGTAGTCTTTGTACTAATTGCTTAACCTTCCACTTGATTTGTCAAGTCTTCTCTTGCAAGAACAAGATATCTCATATTCCATAAATCTGTAGGCATGATAACCAAATCAACTACCCATTTGTGATGCATAGACAATGGATAGGTTGGTTGCAACCCATCTCTATGTTTATCATGGAATACATCTAACAGACATTGCATGATTCCACATAATTCTCCACATCTTTATATATGTTTTGCCACCAATACTTCTATTTGATCTTGGCAAATGTGCCCCGAACTCCTCTATGTCTAACCCATAAGCTTTCATGAAACTCTTGCATCACCTATCGTTGAGAAGCCCTATCTCCCAATACACGTACTGGAGCTCCTCTCTTTTTCTTTTCATGCTTACATAAATATCCATGTTTCAAGAAAAACCCATAAGCTTTTCTTTTAATCATTTTGAATTCAGCTTCACACCACTCAACCTTCTTTATCATGAGGCTGAGATATTGACATGTTTTCAGCAAATCATCCTCCTACAACTCTTCCAAAACTTGTATTCTCACTGAAGCATAACATTGATAATTCTTTCTCTCTACTCCCCATCTCTTCTCCATGGCTATAAGCTCTTTTCTTATTGCTGAAATCCTTGTTACAATAGTTGTACATGTAGTAACCGTAGCTGCATACTCATTCCTTGCTGTCATAAAGTCATTTTTAGCACCTATCACATTGTTATCTTCATCTTCCATTAGTTCCTCTCTTCATCTTCAAATCTTACTCCTGAAAGTATGTCAACCACCATAGGGTTTTCTATACCTACAATATGCTAAAAATCAAGGTTAAGTGACTTTATATATGCTAAAAATCAGGGTTAAGCTCTCTTTTGACTTGAGAATACCGTCATTTCCCTTCATTGAGGACCTTTGCTCCAAACGGAATGGCTTACCTATTCCCATTAGCATAATCTTGATCCACTGCCCAATCAATGCCAATTGGGCTCATATCCATGGTGAGAATAATAGGTTGTTCATTCTCATAATTTGCTATCTTTAGTGTTAGGGCTAAAATCAATAAGCTCTTTAACTTCTGAACTACCTTTGTATGTTGTCTACCCCACCAAAACTTTTGCCATTTTCTCAAGAGCTCATACAAAATTTCAGCCACATGAGAAAAATATGGAATCCATATCAAGTAAAACACACAGGCATCCGAAAATCTTATTATCTTGAATGCATTGGAACATGTCTTGCATGTAAAATATTACACGGCGCAGCGAACAGAATCTGAGAAAAGAGATAGAGAGTACACAACAGATAAGAGGAGAATCAGTAAATTCTTTAACTCCAAACAACTGATACAAAGATGGCTCTGTCCACCCGTGCGCTTCCACTGTGTGAAGCTTAGATGGCGATCTAGACAGAAGATAGGTGAAGAGCTTAAGGCTAGCTGGAATAACAACTCTGACTGGGTGAAAGATAAGTGTAAGATGGCTGCGAAGGGGTTTAGCTTTTATAGCCCGCGAAGGTCGTTAGGTCGGCCTGCTGACCGACCTTCCCTTTACCATCGGGCCGGGGGCGCTGCCCCCGGACCCCCGCCAGGGGGGCCGCTAGCCCCCCTGGGACCCCCCAGCCAGGGGCCGCTTCCGCGGCCCCTGGATCCCACAATAGGGGCCCCTTTTAACTCCCTTACACCGCAACTCGATGCAATGCGCCTCGAGTTGCTACCAGCTTAACCACTCCGTCTAACCCAAAGATTAGACCCACAACAGTCACCTTTTTGCCATCCGATCACATAGACCTCATCTGATATACAAGTCAGGACTCAACCAATGTCCGGGCTCACACTTGGCTTCTCCTCATAATGGGGGCCTTACAACTTTGAGCACCATGGATCATTGGTAGCACCTAATGAGGGTGGGGCATTGATCATATCTAACACCCCACATCCTGCTTATGGCATCAATCTTTACTGGTGAGGGCTTTCTTCTATATGGTCCACACATGTGCCCAACAACTAATACTTCCTCTACTCCAAAAACTGACTTTTCTCTTGACGGAGTCAAATGCACTTCTTCAAAATGGCTCAAAACTCTATCACAATCAATAGTATTATCAACCATAAACCTTCTACATCCTTGCTCATTCAACTCTTCATTATTCTCATGGATATCACACCCTTTTATTATCGGCACATCATCAAGAAAGGGTAAGCTCAACTAAGGGATATACTCCCTTAAAACTTTATGCATAACATTCATCATATGCAGAATTGAATTGGTTTCTCCCTACAGAAGCATACACATCCTAGCCAATCCAAGTAGTGTCTTCATGGTAGTGATATCCCATCTTTCTAATACAAGTTGGAACTGATTATATCTTGAATATAAATCACCCATAGAGTAAATTTCCTTGCCTACAAATGCTTCTACAAATTCATCCACTATCGGGCCTAATCCAACATTCCTTATGGTGACTTTATTAATTGGTTATAAATCCTATATAAAACTCAAAGCACCATTCTTCTTTGGACCAATGAACCACCAATTCGAATATGGAGCTGAAGAAGGCTTCAAAATTTGCATTCCGATCTTCTCGTTCAAAATCTCCAGCAGCTTAGGCAAATATGTCCAAGGCACTAGAATAGGCTTTAAATTCCATGGCACATGAGGTATTGTAAAGATAACCATAGCTGCAACTATGGTCGAATCAACACATCCAATTTCATCTAGCTAAAACGCAAAGGCTTTTCCATGCCTTACCAACATCTACAAGAAACAAGCTCTTTCTACATGCAAAAGGAAGCTTATATCACTAGTTTTTAGCTTTTGTAAAATTTTATCTATAAATTTATGTCCTACTCCATGTGGATCTCATAAATTAGGCTATTGAGTCACATTTTTAGTCAACCCATCACTTTTAGGCAGTAAAGGAAAAGCCACAAGCTTAGCCTTCTTTGCAACTCTTTTGTACTTTCTATCCACCCTAGCTTCAGCCCTATTTTGTAGCCCATAATATTCATGCTTAGAAAACTCTTGAATGAATTCATACATCTCTAAAGTGTGAACATAAATAACCTCTTTTTTTGCCCTATTTTTCACATTAATTGCTATAGAAATTTTAGCCATTGTATCAACATCAACCAGCCCTACAATAACTTCATTTGTAGCCATCAAACCATATATCTTTAGCTCTTTTTCAACCCATCCTACATATTTCTTTTCAACCCTGCATATGGTTAAAATATTCTTAAAACTACCAAGATTACATGCTATCCATTCCAGTAATCTAAACACAAATAAAATTTTCCCTTTCTTGGAGGCATAATTATCTTCCTAAAGGCATTGCCATAGCCTCCACTTATAGTAGCCATGCTACCTAAAAACCCTTAAACTCTCATGCATTAGGTGGCATGGAATTATCTTGCAAGCTATCCCAATTACAAGGTTGATTCACACAAATAGTAATAAACTGTACCACCTTTGTATTGTCTTTACTTTGAACCCAAGCATATGAAGAACCATTATCCAAGGCTTTTGTTTCTAGCCTTGAATTCAAAATAAAAGGCTGCTCCAAAATCACCAGATAACTACATGAATCCTGCACAAATAAATGATATTCATCTCTAACATCTCCAATAGTCACGAGTACATTTGGACAAGCCACATAAAGTTCTCGTGATGAATTGTTTACTACCCGCATGCGCCATCCTAGATCTACATCAATTAGCCAACCTCCATTCTCATACAAGCTGCGTGCCATAACATTGATTTCGAAACCATGATCCAAGAGAGCTATGCAAGGCATCTCTCTTTCTCCCAATTTAACAATTGTCTTTGTTGTAGCACAAGCCCAATGTGTTCATGAAAAATGACTACTTGGAATAAAATGAGTATCTTCTTCTTCATGTACTTGTTGATGGATATCTCCATTATACATAGCCTTGTCTCTATGCTTATAAAACTGCTACCCATAAGACTAATTTCAGCCATAAGCTTGCTATCTACACTTGCATTTAACCCATTTTCAACATCAACTTACTCCAAATCAGCAATACATGCATCATCGTATTCTGAAGTTTTTTCTTGATGTCTTTATCAAAATACATCAATGCTTGCAAAACATCACCATCAAACTATCTTTTTCATTTCAATATATCAATGATTGCATCATGAAATTCATGCTTTGCAATTCCAAGAACTTCGACAAGTGTGAACTCCACTCTACTGCTAAGTATGTGATCTTCCAAGACCTTTTTAAGGTTTGTGGCAGTCTCAAGATCCGATTGTAACCTATAACCAAGTTGCGTGCCCATTTTATTCCCTTCTTGTTTCTTCTCTTCAGATACATCCTCCATAACATGCTCAAGTATGGCTTTCTCAGCCTCTTTCTACTGCTCCATTTTACTTCATCTTATGCATTTAGATGGGCCTGAAGAGGAAGGACCACCAGTGTCCCCATCTCTTCTTCTCTTTTCTTCCACAAGAGATTCTTGATTATGAACCTCAACCAAATAACCATAGGCTGAAAATGAATCCATTGGTGCACTCCATCTTGTCTCCCTCGTACACTCTGACTTGCATCAGCCAATTCAGACTTTGTTGTTTTACATTTTTATGGAATCTAATGCTTGCATCCAAACACAAGATTTTGCTTCAACCATGCCTCCTTTACAAACTTCTTCAATCCTTTCAATTCTCAACCCATAAGTGGCTTCATTTGTGGCACCAAATGCTATCATTGCTACCATCTTTTCCAACCTCTTCTGCATGCCACCATTTCCAAAATTTGGCTCTATTGGAAGACCAGTTTCTATTGCATGTATTTTTTTATCTTTCCAAAAGACTAATCTGTTCACTTCTACTTCACAATAGGCTATACAATCTCTCTTCTCAAGCTGTAAACTATCACACGAAATGCATCTCCTCTTATATCCTTCTTTGTATAGTATTTGGATTGTTGTCTGCCCTTCTCTTCAACATGGACATCCAAATTTTCAACCTTTGTATAGATTTTTGTCAAATTCAGTCGCAAATCATGCATGCCTTTAATTAATTCATCTAGAGCATAAGATTTAAGAGATGGATCAAATCCGCTCTCTCTTTACCAACATATACACTGCCTCAGTTACATTAGCCCAATCTAATTTCAACGCCATTTCAGAAGAGGCATCTTCTAAACGATCAGTTTTAGTGTCTCTTGCAAAATAAGATTTGTAGCCTTCAGAAACAAATCAATTTTTCTGACTATCCAATGATGATTGTTAATCAGCATTCAACTTCGCATACCGACTTTCAAATTCACAAAGCAAAGCTGTAATAGCCAGCCCTTTATTGTGCTTTTGAATCCAATTTGTAATTATCTTTTTAGTTGTCAAACTTGCATCTTAAAAGCTACCCAATCAACATCTCTTCTATGTAGCTCATTAATCCAATCATGCAATGCATGCATGACCAAATGGGAGAAATACTGACTCCATGCATACTGTGCTACCCCATCAAACAAAATCTTTTCTTCATACAATCGGATGAAGGCCAAAACATTTTGACCCTTAAACTGCTTCAATTCATGTCCCATTGCCTGCAATGCATTCACAACTAAGGAATCAATTCTTTCTACTTCCTATGGAGTTTGCATATGTTGTTGTAATAATAACCATTGTTGTTGTTGTTGCTGCAACAAAGAAATCAAATGTTGTAAAGCATCACCACCACTTGAATATGCAGAATCCCCATCTTTACACGTACCTGCTGTTTCACATCAGGTTTACCACTACTGTTGGAGCATTTGGGATCAAAAGTCAACCACAGGAATAAGAGACAATGGGGTGAAGGGAGATCCAAGGAGAGGAGTAGATGGAAGAGAAAGGGTTTAAAGAAATAGAAGATGTAGAAGAATACTCATAGAGGTGAAGCCTATCAATTTTTTTTTGCATCATGAGAAGATAAATCTCTTGTAGATCAAAAACGTTGTCACAGTGCGTAGGGTTGAAGGTCACCATAAAGGTTTGGCAAGAGAAGAATGCATGGGGATTCAAGAGCTTAGTGTAACGTGTCCACTAGAATCCTCTAGGACACGTCTTGGCAGTCCATCGGAAAGGCTGTCTAGAGAACTCCGCCCGGCACTCCCATGGAATGTTACGGGTTTTGCAATCTAGGTCTTTCCGCGTCTGCCACGTAGCGGAAGTGTCCTGGCCGTTTTCCACTTAGGATCGACCGGAATTAAGGTTTTCTTGTTTGGTCATTAGCTAGCAGCAACTAGCGTCAGACCCGAGCGAACTACTTTACGCAGAAACGCCAGGTCCGAAGCGGATTCACGCTGCACTTGGTTCAAGGAGAATGGGAAACGAGAGGGATGCAAGGCTCGACCTCTCTGCCATAAGGCATAGTCCCATTCCGTTTCCCTAAAACAGCGTGAATCGGGTAATAGGTAATTCTAAGTCATCGTTCTCGTTATTCATTTCGATGATCATCCTTCTGTTCGTCGAAGATTTTGAGAAAAGTTCCCGGCTAACCGGGACCACCCATCCATAGGATAGACCCATGGTCCATCCTCCGCACTTTCCTCGGTTTGTTTTAGTTATGTAATTACCTACCACATTAATTGGACATATAACAAACAGCTTCTTTGATTAGCCCTGTTAAGCACTGGTTCCTTCACGTAATCTTATCACAGGACATAAAGAAAACAATGTCAAACAACTTCTTTATTATCATTTTATCATTTTATCTTTGAAATACAAGGAGTTCCGCCTGTAGGCTTATTCATAATCTGCCCGAAGGCTATCCAGTAATCCACCAGGGATCACTATTCCAAGCTTCTTCCCGTAGACTAGTATGCGGGCCTCGAGATCCAATCCCGAGTCACGTTAGCCTCTTGTGCAGGACTCGGAAGGCGAGGGATTTACGGCCAGGGCCCCCCCTGGCACCCAAGCGTCCTCCTGCTCCAAGTAGAGCTCAACGGAAAGACCTCTCGCGGCGGGTTCGGTCCACGTTCCCGGCACGGTCAACAACCCCCTTGGTTAGGGTCAGGCAGGCAGTCGGGGGTAACTGAAGCTGCCTCTCCCTTCAGGCCTTCAACCTGAAGCATTTATATATCTTTCATCCTTTAACTCCTTGAACAAACAATGCAAACAGTGCTTTCTAAACTGTTACAAGCACAATCAATTTCAGTGGTCGTTTATTTGGCCAACTGTTAAAAAGTGAATATTCTCTCCGAATGCATCCAGCATTCGATCTGGGATCAAATTGCGACTTGGCAAGATCCCCAAGGGTTTGTTTGTTCACCCTTTTATCCTTGGGTTAGGGCCATACCCTGTTAACCCAACTTAACCAATACCTTAGGTAATAGTAAATCCTGGCGACCATGTCGCTTCAATTTATTGATTGGTCATTTGCTTCTAGGCAAATACCTAACTCTCCTTTTTCTTGGCAATTATTTCCCAAGAAAGGTGATGTAATAGGATGTTTACTCATCCTCTTGTAAGTTAAATTTGCGTAATAACTTGCCAACCTCATTTCAGGAAATGGCAAAACTCTCTTGTGAACAATTCACAAGTCTATGCGATGTTGCAACTTTTTGCACATGTGTTGCATCTATTCCACGGGATCATTTCACCCATTGAATGGCGTTTTCTGGTCACGGAATTACCTTCAGCCGAGTAGCAGGGTTTAGGGTGTCTTCTTACCCAACCCATTCCTTATTATATTGGGCCACGGTCCTAGGAATTTCCAACTCAGTCGGAGTTTCATCATTTGAACGAGTGATCCTTAGGATAGAAACCTTAGATCATTTTATGCATGAGCATCCAATTGACTCAACATTTCGTGAATGTGGGTATGATCTTTGGGTTTGAGGGTTTTGACTTGGCAACAAGTGTAAAACTAGGTCGACTCCTTATCGTACTAAACCCTAGTTAGCACTTGGGATATTTATCATATCGACTGAACCATGCCTATATGAATCCCTTGTGGGTTAGGTGATTTAGACAATTCAATATACTTGTTTTGCGACAAGGATGAGCCTTTCCTAGAGATAATAAACTAGATCTAAAGGAGGAAAAATAATTACAACTACACCAATACATGTAAACATGCGATTCATTGCTTCTACGCATCACATGGTTCACAATAACCCTATCTTTCCTTGGTAAAGTAAAAATGCCTGATAATCTAGACACTAACTTTCCTAGGTCCTACTAGGACTTACATCAATTCATCATGCCTACAACCTTGTTGTCTACACTTTAGAATCTTATGCTTTGATAAACCATGCAACCTTTCCTAAATGCGGCTCCTGATGAATGACATTTTTGCATGACGACTATGCAATACGAAACTTTCTCCTAGCTACAATGTAGTCACTGAAGTTCATACAAAACTAAAGCTAGTGTTAACTTATTCCATTTTACATGCCACTTGCAAGTCCATAGATCATTTTCGTGCTCTTCTATTTCTTTTCGAATAACATCTTATGGGTGTTAACTTTTCCTCATGAATCATTACAAGGAAGATTTATCTAAAAATGTGACATGCCATTAATCTTTCCATGCCTAGTAAAAAGGTGTACCTCAATAATTTCAACCTTGTAATGAGGTAACAGTTGTCCTACGCTCGTCACTTTTGAATGCACAAAAGGAAACTTACTAATAAGGTCCTACACATGCATAGACACCTTATGCTCTTTTCATTCATTCCATTGAACGTACCAATGATCAATTTTCATATCTTAAGCTATTTCTAGTAAATGTTCAAATAGCCAATTCATTTTCCAATTGCATTTAACTTGACTAGTTGAATTTGAACATGCATGAGTGCTTCCTAACGGATGAAGTTATCGTGACTAATTCAATACTTTTGTGTGGAATCCAAATAGATAAAATGTGGACTTGTGGACTCCGGAAATATCCACGTAAATACTAGGAGAAGATCCTTCCGCAGGCGCGTCTTGTGACTTTTTGGGGGCCATCATGACATAATTACGGACTTCCAGGTTGCCTTTTCCCTTACGCAATCGGTGAATTTGCTCGCCCTGGTACGCAGCCTCAAGATCTTGCCCTTTTCTCCCTGGTACACAGGAGATCCCTTTCGAAATGTGGATCCTTGAGAATACCAGCTTGCGGAATTTGGCCTTATGGAAGGCCTTGCGGGGTTGGAGCTTGGTTTGTGGAAATGGGGCTCCTATAAAATTCTTGGAAATGGGGATTTTATGAATGGAGTTTCAACAATTGAGGCCTTACGATGATGTTCGCGGAAAGGGCTCTTGCGAATGAAGTTGCGGGAAAAACCTAGGGGAAATGGGCTTTAAGGCGGCTTGTGTGAAAGGGCCTTATAGAAGTCTCCTTAGAAGCTTCTTAAAGAAGCTTCTAAGAAGCTTCTAACGTGGTGTACGTGTCAAAATGGGAGGAGTACGAATGATCAGCTGGCAGTGGTCCTCGCAACGGCATCAGCGGCGCCTTCGACCTCCCCTTTCTCTCACGACGCAGCACGCCATTGCCTTCCCAGTCCTTCTCCACGGAGAATGGCAACATGGCGTCATCACGCAGCATGGCCTTCTGCGTCCTCCCCTTCATGACAATCTCAACTTATCAGCCTTCCCACCTTCTCCTCCACAGTTTGGCACCGTCCTCCTTCTCTCACACTTACCTTGCTTGGCATGGGCAGCGTTACGCTCTGCCCCCCCCCTGGTTATATAGGTGAGGGGAGGGAGGACCTCCCCCCCTACGTGGCCCCTCGCATGGCCTCTTCCCCTCCACCTCTTAAATTGCCATACTAGCCCATCCCCTTTCCCCCAGCCACACATCGGCTGGGGAAGATAAATTCAAAAATTTTGCAATAATTCCACCTTTATCCCCTTAACCTCCTCCCAAGAGGGAGTTTTCGCGGGAATTTCGGTTTTGAAGCCTCGGCTCACTTTTGCCAATGCGAATGGTCTCGATTTCTCACATGTAGGCTACACATTATACTGCCGGTAAATCCAATATGTGGGATAACCTTTGTACAAAGTTTACGCAGTGTGCGGAAAGTCAATATTCACGGTTGGGAATATTACACTTAGACTCCACAGATGGTAGAGATAAGAGAAGGGTTGAAGGTTTCAAGCCAAGTTCTTGAAGATAAGAGACTGTAGGGGTGAAGGTTGATCTAGGGAGAGTAGATAGAAGAGAAGGGGCTTGATGAAATTGAAGACGTAGAAGATTACTCAAAAAAAAGAATTAGAAAATATAGAGAATACTAAAAGAGATGAAGCCTATCAGTTTCTTTCAGCATTATAAGAAGATATAATTCTAATAGATAAAAACGTGCATAAAATAATATCTTTCTCTATGCTGCTCAGATTGCCAATCTGATGCTTTCATTGGCTCTAAAAGGGGGGTTAAATACCAAGACATCTCGCTAGAATTTTGCTAGATCGCTCCTTCTTCATCTCCCACTTTGGAGTGTTGTTCACTACCTAAAAACAACGATTGAGCGTCGCGTGATTTTGCTAATCTCTCTTTTTACATAAAATCCTCTCAAATTGGCTGAAGTTACATGCTTTCTTTTGCATCTCATCCTAATCTAGAAGTTGTCTACATTTTTATGGATTTTTACAAGAGATCATATCTAAAATATAAAAAATTGGCTAAAACTTATCCAAAAATCTAATATTTTTGAGCCATGGATACTAACACTAATGTCTAAAATGGCATTGGCTCTCTAAATCAATAAGAAAGCCACACTCTAGATTTTTTACATGATTTGCACATAGCGGCCGACATCCACCCCCTCCGAACCTGCACATCCTCTGGCATGTGCCAAAGTCTTACAGATATGCAGTGTCAAAAGAAGTATCGTCTACCGTGTCAATGTCTTCATCTTCTACTTCTTTTTCTTTTTCTATGTCTTCATGCTCTTGAATTATATTTAAGTCTTCTAACTCATATGTTGAACGTTCTCTTCATTGGAAGAGCTTGATTCATTTTCTAGCTATGGGTATCTTTATGCTGGTCCCATCCAATTCAACCAATGAATATGTGGCATTGTGATGAATGACATTTACCACATATGGGCTAGAGCAACGCTTTATCATCTTCCTAGAAGCACTGTATTTATTGTCTAGGCTGCTGTCATAGACAAGTACCTAGTCATTTTCTTGAATTGCTCTTGTCCGAAGTCGATGTCGCTTATCAAATCTTATTTTGTTATTTAGTCTTGATGTTTTTAGCTTTCCAATAGCTGCTTGAACATCTTTAGGCCTTCTTTCTAGTTGCCATACGTGCAAAGTTAGCAACTCTTTTCTACTGATGCCTTTCTCCCAAGATAGAAGACTCCATGTGAGAATAGATTCTTCAATTGGCATAATTGGTTGTTGTCCATGCATAAGTTCAGCTAGCATATAGCCAACCACTGAAATGTGAGTAGGCCAGTCAGCCCATAATGCAAAAGGTAGCATTTTAGGCCATTCTTTGATCTTTCCTCTACAAGACTTTGCTAGAGCTTTGAGAATAGGTTGATGTCCTCTCTCAATCTTTCCATTGCCTTCAGGATTGTAGGCTAATGTCAAAGCCAACTTGATATCCAATTGAGAAAAGAAGTTGCGTGCCTCATCGACATCCAATTCTCCTCTATCTACAGTTGCTTTACCCACACAACCATATCTACAAAACACTTCTTCAAGCAAAAAATGACAAATAGATTGAGTGGTCTTGGTTGTTAAGGCTTTGCCTTCAACTTGATTGGTTAGATCCTCTCTTGCAAGCACTAAATATTGCATATTTCATATTCCTGTAGGCATAGTTCTAAGATCAATAATCCATCTATAATGTATAGACAAAGGATAAGTTGGTTGTAAGGCATCTCGATGCTTGACCATAGAATACATTTGACATACATAACAGGTTTCAACAAAATGTGCTATGTCCCGATACATGTTTTGCCACCAATATTTTTGTTTGACTTTACTAAAGGTTCCCCATATGCCTCTATGGCCAGTCCAGAGGCTTTCATGAAATTCCTTCATTACCTGTTATTACAATCTTTTGTTACCTAAAACTCAGACATGTGCTCCTTTCTTCTTCTTTGCGTGCTTCCATAGATGCCCTTCTTTAAGAAAAAATCCATAAGCTTTCCTCTTAATATGCTTGAACTCTTCATCAATCTAAGACTCCTCCTTCTTCCTTGTGCTCAAATATTGGCCAATCTTCAGCCAATCTTCTTCAAGGAAATAAACTAGAACTTGACCAATTCAATGAGCATGCTAGCTTCTAGTTGACCACCTTGTTGTTTTTAGCTTTGGACTAGTATATGCAATAACTGGAAAGGTATTTTCAGCAGCTGTGGAATGAAATTCAGCAAGTATAGATTCTTCACCTTCATATTCTTCCATTAGCTCTTCTTCATTGTCATATCTTGCATGTGATAGCATGTTAGAAATTGGATTCGTCTTTCCTACGATATGCTTTAATTCAGGGTTGAGAGACTTAATATATACAATCCATCTTAGCATAGCAATTTCGGGTGTAGAGTAATTGGCAATCATGCCCAAGACTGGAAGACAATCAATTACTACTACTACGGAAGCACCTATAAAGTATTAATGATCACGCTTTAATGCTATTACAACTCCCCACAATTCCCTTTTTACTTGTGCATACCTTCTTTGACGTTCATTAAGAACTTTTTGTAACAAATCTAAATCTTATTACGTGTGAATAGGGCTTTGGGAAAAATTCTTTTTTAGAATTAAGGCAAATTTTTTTACTCCCTCCTTCCCCCAGCCGACTGTCGAGCTGGGGGAGAGGGAGGGAAGCATGGGACACCAAGCTCCTTGCTAGAGCTTGGATCAAGGAAGGATCCATGCGAATTGACACATAGCAGGGGGGAGGATTCCCTCCCCTCCCCTATATAAATGTGGGAGTATCGTGAGAGGACGGGGGGACAATGCTACGGTATCGTGAGAGGACGGGGAAGACGCTGCTGCCACCTGACGTCCATCTATTTGCCGTCAGAGAGGAGGACGAAGCCATCGTTCGTGTTGCTACCGAGGGAGGAGGAAGGACCACTGCCGAACGCTGTGCTGCCGCCCTGCAAATCTATAGAAGGAGGCCGCCATAACGCCGTGCTGAACGAGGTGGGATAGCTTTTCATCGTTGCCTGCAGGCATTCACCCCCCTGTCGGCGCCGTCGGAAGATTTTTTTCCCACGTGGTTCCTGACCAACCCCCCCCACAGAAGCTTCTTGAAGCTTCTAAGGGGGGCCTCCTCAAGCCCCCCTTCCTATACCCTTCCCTTACCCTTTTCCCCCCTCCCGATTTTACCCCTTAGAAATCCTTTCATCCCGCCCCGGTCTTAAGGCCATAACCCCTTCCCGTGGCGCCGTTAAACCCCCACACCCCTTGGCCTCATAACCCACAAATCCCTTCCCCGTGCCTAAATTTGTAAAGTCCCTTCTTGTGTTTCTTTGAAACCGTGTTGCACCCCCCCTCATATTCCTTTTTTTTTTAAACACTCCCCCCCTAACCCCCTACCCCCGTGTCCCCTTTTCCTTACATACCCTTTTCCCTCCCCCATACTATAAGCTTTCACCATTCACCTTTCCCTTTCACCCCCATTTTTAATCCCTAAAGCCTTTACTACTCCGTGTCCTAAAACCTCTCTAAAAATCCCCCTTCCTATACCTTTTACCCCAAGCCCAAAGTACTCCCAAGGTTCATATGGTTGCAAAGCCACACTTACCCATAACCTTTTTGCCATGTATATACCCTATAAGGCCTTCTTAGGCTTTATAAACCTTTCCCTCTCCGAAGAAGCTAAGAACCTAAAGGTCTTATTATCCCTTCTCGTGGTCAATCCTTAAAACAGCTCCTTGCCTCGAAAGAGAGACGGTGGAAATCCGAAAAGGAGAGTAAAAGCTACCTTCACGTTTGAAGGATTACAACTGCGATGCCGCCTAAGAAAGTCCAAGGAGTAGCTGCGGGAGGGTCATCTCCCGGTATCCATGTGGATATCTCACCCCAAAACGAGGTTTTTCCTTCTTGGTTTTATATCGGTTTTAATTCAATCATCCAATACGAATTGTTAGGGATAATATATATTTTGTCCTAGTTATTTACGATGAAGGAGTTTAGTTTAATTGAACATGCAAAAATGATAATGTATAAAACATAGTTTCCTTCAAATAGCATCATGCATTGAAACGAATGACGAGCAAGATTATCTACCTACTATAGTAGTATATTTCAATTAAATCTTGAAGGTATAAAAACTGTATCTTGCACCATTAACCCCTATTCTTTTTACAACGAATCATCATAGAAGGTGAAATTCATGAAAGGTTTCTTACATTGCTTAAACTCTAGGAAGTCATCATTGTTAACTGCATATCTTACCAAGGGAAAGATTGTTTATTTGGCATGAGTTTTGTTCGCAAGAAAAAAAGGAAGATTACTTGAATTTATCTAACCTCGAAGCAATAAAGTTTGCGACTGAAAAATCAATCATCATATAGATAACAAATCATGCCTAGGTGATCTCGATATTACCTTCTAAAAGTTAACGGAATTAATGTAAACTAAGAAATACCTATGCTGCAAAATATGCATTGGGAATAATTTAGAATCCAGAGAAACATTTATACTTTAAAATACTTGCCCACCTTCCCTGATTGTAGGATCAATAAATCATAAAAGAACTAGGGTTTGTCCCTGATGTTCTTAAAGAAAATAATAAAAGGAGACCCTAGGTCTGACAAACGTTAGCTTAAAGAAACTGAAATGGATTGCTTCATTGCATAGTACGATGCAGGACTTGCGTGGCAAGTACGAAGTTATATGGTCTTGTGATTGATTCACAAGAAGAAAAGTGAAATACCCTCAACAAGGATGGCGGATCCTTACGCAAGTTATCATGCAAAATGATGTATTCTTTGATATCCTTCTAAGTAAGGAAGGTTAAAAACCAAAAACTAAAGTATCCAATGAACTTTAGGGTTGACCAAGTTGGGTTAATAGGGTACGCCCTAACCCCGAATATAAGGGATCTTGCCAAGTCACAAGACATCCTAGAACGAGTGCTGATGCATTCAAAAGGAAAGAATCATTCCTTAGCAATTTGCCAACAACAAGATCGATTAATGGAAATTTTTGTGCTTGCTAGAGATTTTAGAGCACTGTTTAATTTATGAATTACAAATTAAATGAATATCTATACTTCAGGTTGAAGGCCTGAAAGGAGAGGCAGCTTCAGTTACCCCCGACTGCCTACCTGACCCTAACCAAGAGATTGTTGACCGCGCCGGGAACGTGGACCGAACCCATCGCGAGAGGTCTCTCCGTTGAGATCTACTTGGAGCAGGAGGACACTTGGGTGCCAGGGGGGGTCTGGCCATAAATCCCTAGCCTTTCGCGTCCTGGACAAGAGGCTAACGTGACTCAGGATTGGTTCTCGAGGCCCGCACACTAGTCTATAGGCAAAAGCTTGGATTAGTGATCGCTGTGGATTACTGGATAGCCTTCGGGCGGATTATGGACAAGCCTACGGGCACAACTCCTTGTATTTCAAAGATAAAAATGATGTTATGTTAATAAAGAACTTGTCTGATATTGTTTTTCTATGTCACGTGATAAGATTACGTGAAGGAACTAGTGCTTAACGGATTAATTAAAGAAGCTGATTGTTACATGTCAAATTAATGTGTTAGATAATTACATAACTAAAACAAACCGAGGAAAGTGCGGAGGATGGGCCATGGGTCCGTCCTACGGTTGGGTGGTCCCGGTTGGCCGGGAACTTTTCTCAAATCTCGAAGAATAGCGGGATGATCGTCAAAGGACACGAACAACGAAAGCGATGACCTAGAGTTATGTCTTACCCGATTTACGATGTTTTAGGGGAACGGAATGGGACTATGCCTTATGGTAGAGAGGTTGAGCTTTGCATTCCTCTCGTTTCCTATTCTCCTTGAACCAAGTGCAGCGTGAATCCGCTTCGGACCTGGCATTTCTGCGTAAAGTAGTTTGCTTGGGTCCGACGCTAGTTGCTATTAGGTAATGACCAATCAAGAAAACCCTAATTCCGGTCGATCCTAAGTGGGAACAGGCAGGATACTTCCGATATGTGGCAGTCGCAGGAAGACCTAGATCGCAAATCCTGTATCATTCCATGGGAGTGCCGGGCGGAGCTTTCTAGACATCCTTTCTGATGGACTGTTAAGACGTGTCTAGGATGATACTAGTGGATACGTTACAGTTGGTATCAGAGCCGACCAAGAACGGAATTATTTTATAAAATCTCAATGAAATAAAATAAAGAAATTGTTGTTGTCCAAACATTTCCTTACCTTCAACACTATCTTGCAGAATTACGAAGTGTGGAACAAGTTTTTGGTATTTCGGGTCATGTTTATGACTGCAATGCATTCTCCACTTTATAGACAAAGGATTGGGATGATGAACATCCTGGAGCATATTTATAATCCATCACCTTTGTACATATAAGGAAGATGGACGGGTGCTTCAAGAATCTACTATATAGCCGCCCACCGGTTTTCTTACCTACAGACCAACCTAAAGAGGATCAAGTGGTTGGAAGACCTGAAAGTCGTGAACTTGTTCATTTTTGTGGAAGCTTACATAAATTCGACTTTACATATTCAAGGTCGGAGGGTTGAGATGAACTCATATGTATATGAGGAAGTAACTCGTGTAATCCTCACCGACAGAATTAAAGTGTTGGGCCGCCATGAGAAGCATGGATTCCAACGGAAAGGATATCCTGAACTTCCAATGACTTATCAATTCCTAAAGATCCATGATCCAAAACCCTACTATTACACAATTCCTGTAGATAAATGCAATACAACGTTGTTTTCCCCAAATTAAATGTAACAATTGGTTTATCATCACATGAAACATTGTATTCGGAAGGGCTATGCCCATGTAAATACAAATAAAGACTTTTTTTTAATCAATGTCTGGCTGTGCATAAGAGTTGATAAAAAGTTACGTAGCTACATTGTTTACGAGATAGTTGAATTAAAGATGTAATATAAACTAACATCGATTATCGTATAATAACGTTAAGAAAACCTTTATTCAGGCACAACCCTAGATACAGGTTCCAAATTCGCCTCCTACATCAAGTACTGCTGTGATCCAGGAGAAGAAGTTCCTCCTCAAGCAGATTAAGCCACCCGAGTTTGATGGGAGAGGCAGATTCGTCCAGGTTGATGCTGAAATTTGGATTGAATCCATGGAGGATTACTTTGAAGCAGCCGGTACTGCACCTGCCAATCAGGCTATGCTCGCTAAGTTAAAGCTCACTGGCGAAGCGAGACTTTGGTGGAAGCAATGGTGCAGGGATCAAGGGATCGCAGAGGGATCCGTTACCTGGGAGAAGCTAAAGAAAGCCGTGCAGGGAAGATACTTGCCACCTGCTTATCGCACGCACAAAATGAATGAGTTCTATGAGCTTAAACAGCTAGGACTCACTCTTGACGCATACTACTCTAAATTTGTCTCACTTTTAAAGTATGCACCACAGATGGATATGACACAGCAAGTGTCCAAATTTTGTGTGGGTTTAAATCCACCAATAAATACCCGTCTCGAATCTATGTGTCCATCAGATCTTTAGGATGCACTCATTCGAGCGGCACCTATAATTCAGGAGGTGCAGTCTTGACCAAGGGGTAACAAAACTTGGTCCTATAATGACCCAAACAGAGGAGCATTCAGACCTCAAATGAAGAGAGTTAAAGGTCATAATCAAGGACAAAGAAAGAAAGCAAGGAGGAATAACGTCAACAACTTTGTTCCTACTCAAAGTAGTGGCCGAAACCTCCATTTTTTCCACTGCAACGAACCCGCTCACTTCAAGAGGCAATGTCCCAAGCTCAGCGGAGGACATCACGAAGCGCCTTTCCAAGGAGTAGGCTGTGGTCAAGGAGCGGCTACGCATGGAAGAGGAAGAACCGCCTGCATTGCCAATAGGCAAATGTGTGAAGGAGGGAAAGAAGAAGATCCGACCATGGAAGCAGAGTTCGAAAGAGCGACAGTCCACGCCGCTTTACACAAGAGAGGGTCGAATCGCCAGTTCTCGGTGATTCAGACACCGTCGGACTATCAAGGTAAAGGTTTCAAAACCTTGATTGATTGTGGCAGTACACATTCCTTTATCTCACCAGCATGTGCAAAAAGATTAGGAATAGCCATTGTAGAAGCACCTACCCTACTTGTGGAATTGGCAAATGGTCGTGAAGTAACTTGTACCAGACAAACTGCTAAGGTGGAATTCTTTCTGGGAGTAAAGAAGACTTCGGTTAAATTCAGAGTCATGAATTTAGGTATCCATGAGTGTCTACTCGGAATGGATTGGCTTAAGCCCAATGACGCCCACATTCACTGTGGAAAGGGTCAAGTTTCCTTTTGAAACTCTGAAAGGGAATTAGTCACAACTCAAGGTGAGGCAGGAGTTCCAAGAATCCAATTGGCCAAAGTATCTCAGATGATAAAAGGAGTCAGAAAAGGATTACTTGTTTACTTGATCAAACTCAACAAGTTAGATCAAAAGCAAGAGTCTGAGTCTCATGAAGGACCTTCTTGGCTAAAGAAATACGCGGACGTATTCCCTGAAGAGTTGACCGAACTTCTGCCTCAAAGAGAAGTGGATCATGAGATTAGGTTAGTGCCTGGAGCTACACCAATTGCCAAGCGACCTTATAGAATGTCCATACGAGAAGCAGTTGAGCTAAAGGAACAACTCAAGCAACTGTTAGATCAGGGCTACATCTGGCCTAGCAATTCACCGTGGGAAGCTCCAGTACTATTTCAGAAAAAGAAAGATGGGACACTGCGACTATGTATTGATTACCGAGGGTTGAATCAATCAACGGTCAAGAACAAGTATCCTATTCCTAGAATAGATGAGCTTCTTGATCATCTTCAGGGTGCAAAGATCTTTTCCAAAATTGATCTCAGGTCAGGTTACTATCAGATAAGGATCAAGGAAAAAGATATCCCAAAGATGGCCCTCAATACAAGATATGGGCACTTTGAGTTCCTGGTTATGTCATTCGGGCTTACGAATGCACCTGCCACCTTCAATAGATTAATGCACGAAATCTTTAGGCCATATCTTGATGATTTCATGCTTGTCTTCTTCAATGACACTTTAGTCTATTCTAAATAGGAAGAAGATCATGAACCTCAACTGCGGATTATCCTTGAGAAATGAGGTCACATAAGCTGTATGCAAAAATGAAAAAGTGTGCATTCTTCAAGCGTCAAATTGAATATCTGGGATTCATAGTATCATCAGAAGGAATATCAGTGGACCCATCCAAGGTCAGAGATGTGCTTGAATGGCCAACACCAGTATCTGTCAAAGAAATACGTAGCTTTCTTGGATTAACAGGATGGTATAGGGTCTTCATAAAAAAATATGCATTGGTTGCAGCACCTCTAACAGACATACTAAAGAAGCAGACTTCCATTACATGGTCAACTCCCGAACAAAATAGCTTCGATAGATTGAAGTAAAGTTTGGTATCAGCACCTATTTTAAAACTTCTAGACCCCAATAAGGAGTTCGAGGTAGTAACTGATGCTAGCATTCTTGCCTTGGGGTGTGTACTTATGCAGGAAGGTCATCCAGTAGCATACTCTTCAAGGAAATTGAAGAGTCATGAAAGGAATTATGCCACGCATGATCTGGAATTACTAGCTGTCATCCATGTTCTAAAGCTTTGAAGACACTACCTGTTGGGTAACAAATTTACTCTAGTAATCGATCATAAGAGTCTCAAATGGATCTTTACCCCGAACGAGCTCAACATGAGGCAACATCGGTGGATTGAAGTATTGGAGGAATATGACTTTGAAATCAAGTACCGACTAGGGAAAGAGAATGTAGTTGCCGATGCACTTAGTCGCAAGGCATTCCTAAATTCCCTAATCTTGTAGAATCCATCAACGGCCAGGTCTCTAGCTACAAAAGTATCTATGCCAAACAACCATATACTTGAGCTAGCTAGAGAGGAAGCATGCCATGATTTGGCTTACCAAACAATGCTAAAGGGAATCTCTACCAAGGAGCAGAATCAAAAGTTGCAAGCTAAGTATCAGGAATTTTCCATTGATAATACTTGATGACCAACAAATTGTAATGCCTAGTCAAGGAGTCCTTGAACTAAGGCCTGATAGGATCTTAGATGTTAGGGAGAGACAATTAAAATCCAAAACCTTGAGAGAATGCCTGGTCCATTGGAAATATTATCCCAAAGAGAATGCCACTTGGATAGAAGAAGGTATTCTCAACCATCAATATCCCTAGTTTATCTCGAGATGAGGACATCTCGATTTCTCTAAGGAGGAGAGAGTGTAACAAATCTAGATCTTATTACGTGTGAATAGGGCTTTGGGAAAATTTCTTTTTTATAATTAAGGCAAATTTTTTTACTCTCTCCTTCCCGAGCCGACTATCGAGCTGGGGGAGAGGGAGGGAAGCATGGGACACCAAGCTCCTTGCTGGAGCTTGGATCAAGGAAGGATCCATGCGAATTGACACATAGCAGGGGGGAGAATTCCCTCCCCTCCCCTATATAAATGTGGAAGTATCGTGAGATGATGGGGGGACAGTGCTGCGGTATCGTGAGAGGACCGGGAAGACGCTGTTGCCGCCTGATGTTCATCTATCTGCCGTGAGAGAGGAGGACAAAGCCATCGTTCGTGTTGCTGCCAAGGGAGGAGGAAGGACCGTTGCCAAACGCTCCGCTCCCATCCTTCAAATCTATAGAAGGAGGCCGCCATAACGCCGTGCTGAACGAGATGGGATAGCTCTTCATCGCCGCCTATAGGCATTCACCTCCCTGTGGATGCCGTCGGAAGATTTTTTCCCCACGTGGTTCCTGACCAACCCCCCCACAGAAGCTTCTTGAAGCTTCTAAGGGGGGGCCTCCTCAAGCCCCCCTTCCTATACCCTTCCCTTACCATTTTCCCCCCTCCCAATTTTACCCCTTAGAAATCCTTTCACCCCGCCCCGGTCTTAAGGTCTTAACCCCTTCCCGTGGAGCCGTTAAACCCCCACACCCCTTGGCCTCATAACCCACAAATCCCTTCCCCGTGCCTAAATTTGTAAAGTCCCTTCTTGTGTTTCTTTGAAACCGTGTTGCACCCCCCCTCATATTCCTTTTTTTTTTAACACTCCCCCCCTAAACCCCTTACCCCCGTGTCCCCTTTTGCTTACATACCCTTTTCCCTCCCCCATACTATAAGCCTTCACCCTTCACCTTTCCCTTCACCCCGATTTTTAATCCCTAACGCCTTTACTACTCCGTGTCCTAAAACCTCTCTAAAAATCCCCCTTCCTATACCTTTTGCCCCAAGCCCAAAGTACTCCCAAGGTTCATATGGTTGCGAAGCCACACTTACCCATAACCTTTTTGCCATGTATATACCCTATAAGGCCTTCTTAGGCTTTATAAACCTTTCCCTCTCCGAAGAAGCTAAGAACCTAAAGGTCTTATTATCCCTTCTCGTGGTCAATCCTTTAAACAGCTCCTTGCCTCGAAAGAGAGACGGTGGAGATCCGAAAAGGAGAGTAAAAGCTACCTTCACGTTCGAAGGATTACAACTGCGATGCCGCCTAAGAAAGTCCAAGGAGTAGCTGCGGGAGGGTCATCTCCCGGTATCCATGTGGATATCTCACCCCAAAACCAGGTTTTTCCTTCTTGGTTTTATATCGGTTTTAATTCAATCATCCAACATGAATTGTTAGGGATAATATATATTTTGTCCTAGTTATTTACGATGAAGGAGTTTAGTTTAATTGAACATGCAAAAATGATAATGTATAAAACATAGTTTCCTTCAAATAGCATCATGCATTGAAACGAATGATGAGCAAGATTATCTACCTACTATAGTAGTATATTTCGGTTAAATCTTGAAGGTATAAAAACTGCATCTTGCATCATTAACCCCTATTCTTTTTACAACGAATCATCATAGAAGGTGAAATTCATGAAAGGTTTCTTACGTTGCTTAAACTCTAGGAAGTCATCATTGTTAACTGCATATCTTACCAAGGGAAAGATTGTTTATTTGGCATGAGTTTTGTTTGCAAGAAAAAAAGGAAGATTACTTGAATTTATCTAACCTCGAAGCAATAAAGTTTGGGACTGAAAAATCAATCATCATATAGATAACAAATCATGCCTAGGTGATCTCGATATTAACTTCTAAAAGTTAACGGACTTAATGTAAACTTAGAAATACCTATGCTGCAAAATATGCATTGGGAATAATTTAGAATCCAAAGAAATGTTTATACTTTAAAATACTTGCCCACCTTACCTGATTGTAGGATCAATAAATCATAAAAGAACTAGGGTTTGTCCCTGATGTTCTTAAAGAAAATAATAAAAGGAGACCCTAGGTCTGACAACCGTTAGCTTAAAGAAACTGAAAAAGATTACTTCATTGCATAATACGGTGCAAGACTTGCACGGCAAGTTCGAAGTCATATGGTCTTGTGATTGATTCACAAGAAGAAAAGTGAAATACCCTCAACAAGGATGGCAGATCCTTACGCAAGTTATCTTGCAAAATGATGTATTCTTTGATATCCTTCTAAGTAAGGAAGGTTAAAAACCGGAAACTAAAATATCCAATGAACTTTAGGGTTGACCAAATTGGGTTAATAGGGTACACCCTAACCCCGAATATAAGGGATCTTGCCAAGTCGCAAGACACCCTGGAACGAGTGTTGATGCATTCGAAAGGAAAGAATCATTCCTTAGGAGTTTGCCAACAACAAGATCGATTAATGGAAATGTTTGTGCTTGCTAGAGATTTTAGAGCACTGTTTGATTTGTGAATTACAAATTAAATGAATATCTATACTTCAGGTTGAAGGCCTGAAAGGAGAGGCAGCTTCAGTTACCCCCGACTGCCTGCCTGACCCTAACCAAGGGGATTGTTGACCACGCCGGGAACGTGGACTAAACCCGCCATGAGAGGTCTCTCCGTTAAGCTCTACTTGGAGCAGGAGGACGCTTGGGTGCTAGGGGGGGCTCTGGCCGTAAATCCCTCGCCTTTCGGGTCCTGCAAAAGAGGCTAACATGATTCGGGATTGGATCTCGAGGCCCCCACACTAGTCTACGGGCAGAAGCTTGGAATAGTGATCCCTGTGGATTACTAGATAGCCTTCGGGCGGATTATGGACAAGCCTACGGGCGGAATTTCTTGTATTTCAAAGATAAAAATGATGTTATGTTAATAAAGAACTTGTTTGATATTGTTTTTCTATGTCACGTGATAAGATTACGTGAAGGAACCAGTGCTTAACGGATTAATTAAAGAAGCTGATTGTTACATGTCAAATTAATGTGTTAGATAATTACATAACTAAAACAAACCGAGGAAAGTGCGGAGGATGGGCCATGGGTTCATCCTACGGTTGGGTGGTCCCGGTTGGCCAGGAACTTTTCTCAAATCTTGAAGAACAGCAGGATGATCGTCAAAGGACACGAACAACGAAAGCGATGACCTAGAGTTATGTCTTACCCGATTTACGATGTTTTAGGGGAACAGAATGGGACTATGCCTTATGGCAGAGAGGTTGAGCTTTGCATCCCTCTCATTTTCCATTCTCCTTGAACCAGGTGCAGCGTGAATCCACTTTGGACCTGGCGTTTCTGCGTAAAGTAGTTCACTTGGGTCCGACGCTAGTTGCTGTTAGGTAATGACCAATCACGAAAACCCTAATTCCAGTCGATCCTAAGTGGGACCGGCCAGGATACTTCCGCTACGTGGCAATCGCGGGAAGACCTAGATCGCAAATCCCGTATCATTCCATGGGAGTGCCCAGCGGAGCTTTCTAGACATCCTTTCTGATGGACTGCTAAGACGTGTCCAAGATGATACTAGTGGACACGTTATACTTTTGCTCCAAAATGAATTCCATACTTGTTACCTTTAAGATCCTCTTAGCCGATAGCCCATCCTATCCCAATGGGACTTGTATCCATAGTAAGGATGATGGGTTGACCATTTGAATAATCAGCTCTTTTGAGAGTGGGGACTAAAATTAACAGCTTCTTTAATTTGTGCATAGTGAGAGTATGCTCTTTATTCCAAGAGAATCTTTGGCCTTTTCTTAATAATTGATAAATATGTTCGACTACATGAGCAAAATGTGGTATCCATATGAGATAAAATACACATGTGCCAAGAAATCTTCTCACCTCTGAGATATTTGCGCATTTTTCTTGTATTCTACTAATGGCATCTATCTTGATTGGTGAAGGTTTATGTCCATAGGGGCCACACAGATGTTTAACCACTAGGACTTCTTCTACTCCAAAAATTACCTTAGCTCCAGAAAGGGTAAGATGTACCTCTTCTAGCCTTGTCAAAATCCTATCACAATCATAAATATAGTTAGCTACAAATGTCGTGCAGCCATCTTCGTCAAGCTCCCTATTCTTTTCATTGACTTCACATCCCTTGATAGGTACATCATCAAGAAATGGAAGAGTAAGTTGTGGAATAAAGTCTCTTAACACTTTGTGCATGGCATTCATCATATGAGCTATAGAGTTTGTTGCACCTTATGGTAGATTGCACATGCGGACCAATCCAAGAGGTATCTTCATTGTGTATGTCTCGGCTTTCTAATGAAAGCTGAAATCGGTCATATCCTGAATATAGGTCACCCATATAATAAATTTCTCTACCTACAAAAGCTTCAGCAAACTCGTCAATAATTGGACCTGAACCAACATTTCGGATTGTGACACAATTAACAGGCTGTAGATCTTGAATGAGTCGTAAAGATGCATTTTTCTTGGGTTTGGTAAACTATTGATTTGAGTAAGGTGCTGTAGAAGATTCTAAAATATTCATTTTGATCTTCTCATTTAGAAGTTTCAATAATTTGGAAAAATGCGCCCTAGAAAAGGGGATGGGCTTGAGGTTTCAAGGCACATGTGGAACCGTAAAAATGACCATAGGAGCCACAATATTTGGATCCACATAGCCCATTTGACTTGGTTGAAATGCAAAATATTTTCCATGTCTCATTATCATTTACATAAAAGAGTGTTTTTCAACTAGCGAAACAAAAGAATTTTCACCTATTTTGAGCTCTTTTATACTTTCAAATGTGAACTTGTGACCAATGTTGCAAGGATCATGAAGATTTAGCTTATTTGCTACCCTACTAGTTAGTCCTTCGCTTTCAGGAGGCAGTGGAACTTCCACATGATTGACTTTCTTATCCACCATTTTATATTTTGTCTCCATTTGTGCTTCAGCCTTGTTGAGTAATCCAATGTCTTCCAGTTTAACAAATTCTTGAATTATTTCATAAGGATCCAATGTACATACTTCTATGGATTGATTTTTAGCCTAATTTTTTGCATGAGCAACTGCATGTATTTCAACCACTGTGTCAGTAGTAATCAGTCCAAAAAAGATACCAGAAATATCTTCATTTTCAACCATCATATCATAAGTTTTCAACACCCTTTTTACATGACAAAGTATTTTCTTTCAGCTTTTGTCATGGCTAGAAGAGACTTATAACAACCCATACTATTGGCTAAACATACATACATATTTCCTAAAGACACAGTTTTTGTAGCATAAGGAGGGTAAATCTTTTTACATGACACACTACCATAGCCTCTTTTTATAGCAGTGCAATCCGAAAACCCATGAACTCTCAAGCATCAGGAGGCATAGGATAATCACGTAGTCAATATCTGTTTCGATGATGGTTAACACACACAGTAAGAAATTGGAGAGCTCGTTCATTATCCTTGCTTCGGATTCGAGCATAGAAAAAACCATCATCAAGAGTTTTTGTTTCCAAGAGGGCTTCAGAAATGTAAGGTTTCCCAAGAATGATAGGGTAACTACAAAAGTCTTGAACAAAAAAGTGAAAATTGTCTTTTATGTCTCCAATAGTTACTTGCACATTAGGACATGCAACATATAACTCTCCAGAAGAGTTGTTTACAGCTCTCATTTGTCAACTTGGATCAACATCTATGGGCCATCTGCCACTTTCATAGAGACTCCTTGCCATGACATTTATCTCCGAGCCATGGTCTAAGAGTGCAATACATGGTGTTTCTGTTTCTCCAATTTTAATGACTGTCTCTATTGTTGCTCTTACCCAATGTGTGTGGGAGTAGTGACTTCTTGGAATGAAGTGAGCCTCTTATTTCTCATGCATATGTTGTAGACGACCTTCTTTTTGAGAGGTGGGCTGTCCAATTGGTTTGGACCAGCCGACCATTACATTTTCAGCTTTCACTTATTTAATTTTTGCATTTATGCTTTCTTTATCTTCAGCTTCAATTGCTACAATTAATTCTTTAATTGCTTCAAGTTGAATTCCTTGTGAAGTCAGCTTCTCTTTATCCTACACAAAAACTCGAAGAACTTGCAAAAAAGCATGTATTGTTTCTTCAGATTCATCACCAACATATTGTCTTTTCCTTTTGATTGCATTAATAATTACATCATGGAATTCACATTTGGCAATTCCAAGAATTTCAGCTAAGGTCAATTCAATTTTACTTCCTAGAATTTGTTCTTCTAGGACTCGTTTGAGATCGGTTGCAGATTCTATGTCAAACTGCAATTTGTAGCCTGGCTGCTTGCCTTTCTTCTTTCGTTTGGTCTTCTTTGTTTGTGGTACATCTTCCATCTCTTGATCTGGGGTTATATTTTTAGCAAGCTTTGGTTATTCAAGTGTTCTTCTAGTTGTGCAATTCAAAGGGCTAGAAGAGGAAGGCCCTGGTTCACCTTCTCTTCTTCTCTTTTCTTCAATCAAGACTTCTTTATGATTGAAGTTAGTCAAATGTGCAAAGGCGGAAAAATAATCTACCGGTTCTTTCCAACCAATTATTCCTCTGCTTTACACATTCTATTTGATCTAGTGCTTGCATCCATACTTTAGATTGCACATTAGCTTTACATGCTTTCAAACTTGATGTAGTTGGCTCAATTTGTAGCCCATAGGTAGGTGCATCTTCATTCAACCATTGCCAAAATTTGGCTCCAGTGGAAGATCAATTTCAATTGCATGATTTTTTCCATCTCTCCAAAAGACGAGCTTCTGTGCTTCAGCCTCACGAAAGGCAAAACACTCCCTCTTGTCATGTTGTTGGCTGCCACACCAAATACAACGCCTCTTAAAGCCTTCTTTCATGGGTCTTTGAGTTGATGATCGTCCTCGTTCTTCAACTTTGACATCCATCTTCTCTAGCTTGGAACTAATTTCTGTAAGATTCAAATAAAGGTCATGCATGCTCTTAATGAGTTCATCCATTACATCATTTTTAGAGGAACAAAATAAGAAAGAGTTGGTTGATTAGTGAAAGGAATAGGGGATTTTGAAGGTGAAACAAGCTCCATCAATAGAGTTGTTGAAGTTGAAGTAGAGCCCATCTTAGTCACATCTGCTCTCTTTGAGCAATCATGTTAACTACATCAATAACATCTGCCATGCAGTCTTGACTCTTGATTTGGAGGTAGCATCTTCTAGGTGATCAGCAAGCTTCTCTTGCAGAATGGGATCTGCAGTCTTAAGGAATAATTCAATCTTTTTACCTTCCATACTTTGTTGGTCTTTAACATTAAGTTATCCAAATTTACTTTCAAATTCATGGTATAAAGTTGTTGCACCTAAACCTTTGTTGGGTTTCTCAACCCAATCAGTGAAACTTTTCTTCATCATTAGGCTAGAGTCTTTTAAGAATAATTCTTCACGTAGGGATTTTTTGAATGTAGCCTAATTTGCATCTTGTTGGAAAAGACCATGGATTCTTCCTTAAAGACCATGCTTGGCTAGTCTGGCAAAATAACGGCTCCATGCATGTTGCGGTACACCAAAGAAGAGCATTTTCTCAACATACAAGCAAATAAAAATAGAGACATTTTAACCATTAAATTTTTTTAATTCACGCCCAACTTCTTCTAGGGCCTTGATAGCTGTGGAGTCAATCTTCTCTTTGTCTTTCCTTTGTTGTTGTTGTCGTAACATTTGGATTTTTTTGTTGCTAAGTCTGCTGTAGTATGCACAGCAATTGTTGTAGAGTATCTCCTAAAGAATCCCCCATCTTGGAGTTATCTTTCACCGACCTTCACATCAGGTTCACCAATGTCACAGCGTAGGGTTAAAGGTCACCACAGAGGTTTGTCAAGAGAAGAATGTATGGGGATTCAAGAGCTTAGACTCTAGAGATGGTAGAGATAAGAGAAGGGTTGAATGTTTCAAGCCAAGTTCTTGAAGATAAGAGACAGCAGGGGTGAAGCCAGATCTAGGGAGAGGAGTAGACGAAAGAGAAGGGGTTCAACGAAATTGAAGACATAGAATATTACTAAAAAATAATAATTAGAAAATGTAGAAGAATACTAACAGAGATGGAAGCCTGTTAGTTTCTTTTAGCTTTATAAGAAGATATAACTCTAATAGACAAAAACATGTATAAAACAATACCTTCCTCTTTGTTATTTAGATTGCGAGTCTGATGCTTCCATTGGCTCCGAATGCGGCGTTAAATACCACGACATCTAGCTAGAATTCTGCCAGACCACTCCTTCTTCATCTCCCAATTTTGGAGTGTTATTCACTGCCTGAAAATAGCGATCACGCATCATGCGATTTTGCTAATCTCTCTTTTTACATAAAATCCTCTTAAATTGGCTGAAGCTACATGCTTTCTTTTACATGTCATCCTAATCTAGAAGTTTTCTACAATTTTATGGATTTTTACAAGAGATAATATCTAAAATATAAAAAATTGACTAAAACTTATCCAAAAATACAATATTTTTGAACCATGGACACTAACACTAATTTCTAAAATGGCATTGGCTCTCTAAATCAATAAGAAAGTCACATCCTAGATTTTTTTACATGGTGTGCATGTAGCGGCACAACAACGCACATAAAATAATAGCTTTCTCTTTGCTTCTGAGACTGCCAATCTAATGTTTTCATTAACTCTGAAAGGGGGGTAAAAGACCAAGACCCCTAGTTTGAATACTTCCAGATCACTCCTTCTTCTTTGCCTAGTTCAGAGTGTTTTTTGCTGCATGTAAATTACGATCGCCTCTATTGCGCCATTTTGCCAATCCTTCTTTTTGCATAAGATCTCCCTAAAATGGCTGAAAGCCATTTTCTTTTTTTACATGTCATCCTATTCTAGAAGTTGTCCATAGATTTTGGATTTTTACAAGAAATAATATCTAAAATATCAAAAATAGGCTAAACTTGTCCAAAAAACTAGTATTTTTGAACTATCCACACTATGAACACTGACACTAATGATTAATATGGCATTGACTCTCTGGATCAATAAGAAAGCCAAATGACAATAAACTCTAGAGTTTTTCACACTGTGCCCATGTAGCGGCATGACAATGCATGCCATATTGGCAAGTTGTGAAGTGTATTTTCCATTACTTGCAAGGCCCACTAGAACTCTTGGATTGTTTTATGCCAAGGAGGGGCCATTGTAGTTACATGCTTATAATGACTCTGATTGGACTAGAGATTTTGATTATTATCACTTTACAAGTGGAAATTGTATCTTTCTTGGCTCTTCTTGCATTTCTTGGCTTAATAAGAAACAATTCATTGTTGCCACATTGTTTTGTGAAGCTGAATACAAGGCATCTTTCAATACTACAATTGAATGTGTATGGATGAGATGTTTGTTTGCTAATCTTGATGTATCTATCACGGAGCCTACTCCTTTTCTTATTAATAGTTAGAGGGACATTGCAGTGGCATAGAGCCTAGTGCTTCATGAACGCACGAAACACATTCAGATACATTATCACTTTGTGAGAGAGAGGCTACAACCTTGTCTACTATCTTAACAAAAACAATGTGGCAAACATCTTCACCAAAGCTCTTCCTCACAACATATTTGAAGCATTTTGCAATGCTTTAAATTTTATCTCATTTGGTGGATGATCTTTATATGCTAATTAGTTATCACTCCAAGGGGGTTTGTTGGATTTTACTCATGCTGATGCTCAAACAAGAGTGTCAATAATCCACACATAGGACATTGGGGCACTTTTCTCCATAAGAGAGGTATTTTTTCCCAGTCACATTATATTCTTCATTTGTGTATCTATATTACACATTTTGGTCACTTACTATATATTATGCACATCTGTGTAAATGCACTTTAAGTCACTTACACCACCCTAAAATCTAAGGGTTGTACTTTGTACTTTGTATCTCACTTT
This sequence comes from Lygodium microphyllum, assembly GCF_053477565.2. NCBI lineage: Eukaryota > Viridiplantae > Streptophyta > Polypodiopsida > Schizaeales > Lygodiaceae > Lygodium > Lygodium microphyllum. Next base: position 94,627,665 of record NC_141156.1, read on the forward strand.
TTCATTCTGACCATGCACACACACTCTCCCTATTGTCATGTTTCGTAAAGCTATTGCTATCATCATGTCCATCATCTCCAATAAAAACAATTGGCAATCACGTGCATAAAAAATACCCCCAATAATATTTTTACATTGTGGTTCCATTGTTATGCAACCACAAGCAATTCTCACTAGTATATGCATGGATGATTATGAATCTCTTTGGGGGGTATACGGGGTTGAACCTCTTAAATGAATAAGAGGGTGTCCAAGGTCCCATTATTGACCTCTTGTAGTGTAACATTTTGGTTTCCTTACTAAGACCAAGGGCACCTCAACCACAAGAGCATTGGTATGTCTTGTTGTAGAATAGAAGGGGCAAGAGATACTCATTTCAAAATGTAAACAAAGTCTTAGTGGTAGCATTGGATTCAAATATTAGAAAGATCAATGTTGATATATTGAGTTCTTCTGCATTGAGTACCTTAGTTTGAAATGGACATTCATATTTTGAGTAGTTTATTCGAAGATTACTTGAAATTAAAAAATGAAAATAATGGATATATTTTGATTTTTTATCTTCAAATGAGGTGTGTAAATAAGTAAGTTTCACAAGAAAGACTAATGGGGATGAATGTAGTAGATTAAACATTTTTCTCATTCACTTATGTAGATTAAGATATTTGTATAGGTAAGGGGTACCTTAGGATACAAGGTTGGATTAAGGCAACCACCTAAGAAAAGGGGGGACATTTTACATGGGTGAAAAGTTACAAACAATAAAATCAAGCATGCATGTTTTTTTTGGGTAGAAAAGGAATGTCTCTTCTTTGATTGTAGGGGAGGCCCTATTGCAATCATTAGAAAGAGAATATGGTGTGATTTTCAAGAGATTCTCCATCAACACCTCATCATCAGCACCCTTCATGTGTCTCTTCAGTCCTTGCGATTGTAATAGCCCGAAGTGGCTTTATGACCAATAACACCAAAGCCAAAAGGAACATGGCATCACAATACCATGAAGATAGCATGCAAGCAGTAACAGGCTATCTTATTGGTGCTTCTTTGCAACTTGCTGATAGCACAACCATTAGCCTTGCTCATCATCTCCACATTATCCTCCATCAATAATTCATATAGTTTCCATTTAACTTGCTAAAATTATCACATAGAGTCTAAGAGGAGGAGGAGAAATTTTAAGATGTCGAGCTCTACATAAGCTATCACTCACTACACACCTTGGTGATGTAGCAAGATATTACTGACTGGCATGTCAAGTAACCGATATGAGGATACACAAGTGATTCTACGATTGGACTACACACATGTAGTCCACCCTCGATTATGATGGATTTATTATGACACCTCTTCCTTCCTTAATGGGTTAACCACATACGCATACAATGTGGTACTTTCATAGTAGTCTTTTATCATGTTGTAGACTTAGTTTTTTTATGTGAAGGAAAAAGAAGAAAGAAAAAGAAAAAGATTTCAGTCCTATATCTTTGTGTGCTCAAGTTTCCATTGCTTTTGTGTATGTGCTCTTGGTTTTCATGGTATTAGAGCCATCCCCCCATAGTTGTATGGAGCCTGATTGAAGGCCAAGGTGAAGGCATTGGACCACAAAAGTAAGCAAGAAAGTAAGCAACAGGTAAGAAGCTCTTCCATCTTGCTCGATTAACCTTAGCTTAATAGCCTTAGGAGGCTTTTGAGGCTGGTAGGGATAGAGTCTCCAAATGTAGTAAAACTTGGTGGGTAAGAAGAATAGTATATATATTGCAGATAAGATCTTTAAGGCTTGCCCACTGTGATTTTTGACATATGAGGTCATTTTGTCCTCCATTCAAGACCTACAACTAGTCGCAACAGTAGTTTTTGGGTATACTACAATTTTTTATGTGAGAGCCATTTATAGGTGCATAGGATACATATTTCGAATCTATAAGGTTTCAAATGTTTGCTAGGTTGTAGACATAGAAGGCATTTGTATGAAAATAGTAGGTTATAGTTACAATTATGTAGTCAATGAAAAATGCTAGGTGTTTAGTTCTGGTGCATCTTGGATCAACTTGCTCGCAGATTCTAGTTTTTTGCAAGTTCTTTATTTTATCAAAATATGTGATAAACTGAAGCTAGGTTATTATCAAAAAGCTTGATAAGGGAACCCATCATGGCATTGTGCTAACTCTTCATTGATTGTTATGGTGGTATCCTAAGGATTTTTGTCTCTTTTTGTAGGAGGATGTATGTTTGACAGTATTACCAATCGGATGGAGCTATGAGATGCTTAGGGTTTCTTGTTAGGACTAGGGAGCTTCACACTGAAGGGCATTTGCTTGTACTCTTATGCTTCGAGTAGTTTTCTAAGAACTTCATGATTCTCTTCCATTGAGTTTTGATCTAGTGTAGAAACTGAATGCTTACCCTTGTCTTGAGCAAGAGTGAGGTTGCTTTTTCCAAAGATCATGATGATCTTGATAGCAGGTAGGGTCGAGTGTATTTGTTGTGCCTCATAATCAATATCACACTTAGTTTTGCATTTGAAAGGTTTTCCAAGTCGAATTTCTTTTTTGACATCCTCTTGATTAGAAAATACATAAAACATAGATAGCAAAAGTTTAGTTTCTAAGGCATTTAAGGTTTTTCATTTGCTTAGAAGAGAGTATGACAATCCTCCATAAGGAGTGAATATAGCATGTGTGGCCACTAGTTGGGTTGTGCAAGTCCAAGCATTATAGTTTAGGATATTGTAATCATCTCCTTCATTCACGAGAGCTTCAATGTTGTGCTCTCATTTTGCAATAAATTTCACCCTAAGATAAGCATGTGGAATCATCTCATCGTCCCTCAGGGTCAATGATGATAGCATTTTCCATACAAGTAGAAATCTCATGGCCAACAGGCATAGAGAAGTTGCTACTAGATATTACATGTTCTGGATGCTCGTAATGCATCGAGGCTATACCTACTTCCCACAGCCATAAACCGATGCTAGGGGCTTTACCACTCTTCCTTGATTTTAATTTTGTGCAAGTGTGCAATGTGCAAGAAAGCTTTGTTTTCTTTTCAAACACTCATGGATCTTGCATCACTTGATATGCTAATCACAATTGAATAATGATTGCAAGGATTGTGATACCATACTACTTGTGTTGGCACTTAAGCTTTTGGCTTTTGTGGGCTTTGCACATGATTTTATTCTTGTGTTACTCATCTCCTCATAACTCAAGACATTCCTACTTGAACCCTTGTGGTTTCATTTTGAGTTTAATATCCATGCCTCAAAGTTCATTGCACTGTGAAGTTTCACATGCCATAATACGATCTAAACTACATGCCTTTGTCTTAGGTGCATATGGACAAGAAATGTAATATAAATGCATGGGTGAATGGTTTTTAGGGTGGATGCATGGGTTATTATATGTGTGTGTGAATGTGAACTTCTATATGTGTTTGGATTTATGTGAATGGGTGCATATGGGGGTGTGGATGCATATGTGCATCTATGGATGTAGATAGTAGGTAAATGCACACTTGTGTGAAGATGGACACATTGTGTGCAGTGAAAGACGCTCTATGTGAAATTGGATGCACATGCAAATGCACTAGCATGAATAGATACACAATGGTGTCTATAATGTAGGTGTGATGCATAATATCAATGTATGAATGCATAATGGATACATGGTGCACTATGTATCTACATGTGGGATCAGACGTATGCTGTGTGGTGAGATGTACATGTGTGTAGTCGAATACACATGCGAATGGACCAAAATGTGATGCAAACTATGGATACACATAAATGTACAGATGCAATATGTGGAGTGATGAATGAATAAGTAAATTTGTAAGTGTCAATGAGTGTACTACAATGTAGGTAGATGTACACATGTGCATTTGGATGCACATGTGTGTGGTCAAATGCACTGTGTATAATCAAACACTCACGGATGCACTTGTGTACAATCAGACACACTATGTGAATAGGTTGATTCACTGCCGTGAAATGGATGCAATATGTGGGGTGATGGATTTACCCAAACATACATGAAATTACACTAGTGCAATTGAATGCCCACGTGGTGGATGCACGATTACACATGGTTACACATAGATGAACATGTGCACACATGTGCATGTGGATGCACTATGGTTTGTAAGTGTATCCTTAGGTGATGAATACATTATGGATGTCTAAGACTAGGTGGTTTATGTGATGTGAGTCATGTGCTTCCTACGATGGTATGTGTACTTCACCTATTGTGTTTACTCCCTCCTTCCTCCCCTTGACTCCCCCCATATGAACGTGGTAGTGCTAGAATGAGTCAAAAGCCCAATACCCATAGGCACCCTATAAATAGTGTGCATGTGAGATGCATTATGCATAGTGCCACTAGTGTATCTAATATATGTATGCATGTGTGTTAAGCATGGGTGTGTGTATGTGTGTGTGCATTATATATATGTGTATGTGCAACGGTGTGAATATGGGGTGTGAATGTGTGCCTAGTATATTTGGGATTATGTAAGTGTAGATGTGTGTCATTATATGCATGTGAGTGTGAGTCTCTAGTGTGTCTTGTGTGAATCTCTAGTGTGTCTTGTGTGAGTCTATGTGGCTGTAGTCTTATGTAGCATGTGTAAGGGAGAGGGAGGGGGTGTGATGTGTATATATCTAGTGCCTGTTGTGGCTAAGGTCTGTGTATGTGAGCTATGTCTTGTGTCTAATCGGATTGTGGTTTGGATGATTATTCCAAGTGCTTGTGTTTGATGGTAAATGCATGGTAGGGGTCACTGATGACAAGTTGCTATAGAAAATAAAGGAATGTTTTCTTAGAAGATGATATTAGGCTAATTGCATTGATTGTGCTTGACTCCTAATCGACTTAATTAAGGAAGGTTATTTTGTGCATGTGGATCATCTCCAAGGTCACGCCACATTTCAACCCGAGAGGACACTACTCGATTCATGAGTTGAAGGTCCTATGGTGAAAAGGCCAACCACGGAAGTTGTGTCTCACTCCTAGGTCACTTGGGGTCACCCCTTGCCTCGTCCGAAACGGAGTTGAAGACTGCTATGAGCCCAACTTCTTTGGATCGGGTACTTCTGTTGGATAGAAGGGATACATAATTTCTCGTGTATGGGCAAGAGACAAAGATTAACGTGAAGATAAGCTAAGGAAATTGTTTGTACTTGTTTGTCAAAGGATTGCTTGCTCTGTATTCATATCTATGCCATAAATTATGTAAACAAACCTTGTTTCCTAAAAGTATTAATTAATGAAGCTAATTTTAAATGTCACATATAAGTGTGATATGACCTAATTAGATAATTAAATGACACCTATCTACTGAGGGAAGCGGGTGAGTAGAACCCCTGATGGGTCTACAACAAGGTGGTCTGAGAGAAATTGGAGGCTTTTCACAAGGTTTTCCCATCGTTTAACCTTTAGGTATTCTTAGGTTAGAACCCGATTCATGCCATTTTAGGGGACTCGAATGGGACTATGCCCTACGAGTAGAGAGATTGAGTGGTGTATCCCTCTTGTTTCCCATTCTCTTTGAACCAACTATGGCATGGGTCTGATTCGGCTTTGGTATCTCTACGTAAAGTAGGATGTCCAAAACCTGAGGCTAGAATGCTATCAAGAGACCTTGGCCACTAGGAACCTAGATTTTAGGTCGATCCTAATGGGTTCGGACTGCAAACATTCCATTGCGAGGCGAACTCGAGAAACCCTTGGGAGCAAGCCCCAAGAAAGGCAACGTAGTTGGAACTTGGGTTTTGACGATCCGGATACGAAGACTCAAGAGTGAGCAGACTATAAATAGTTGGAAGATGCGGAGTATTAGAGCAAAAGAGACTCCGAGTTGAGACGAGAGAGAGAGAGAGAGAGAGAGAGATGGCGACAGGCAACTTCATCCTAGCGATGTTTTTGATTGGTGGATTGTTCAATATCATGGGAGAATCCAAGGCAAGGAGCCTATATGGTCGCGATCAAGTTTCCTACATTAATTCTGGTGCTGGAGGCTGCAACGGTGGCTATTACCATTACTATGGAAATTACCCCCCAAGATACGAGTATTACCACAACCACGGGCCTCATAACAATAATTATTACTATGCCTATGGATATAACAGCTAGCCTGGTGGCAGCCACTATCATTGTTTCCACCAATCTTCGCCGGCTCCGCCCGCGATGGAACAAGCTGCTACTCCCTCCACCAGTCCCCCTTGGCTTCCACGTGGCCATTATTACAATGGCAAGTATCATTGCAATTGTGCACCCCAGTCGCCACCTCAACAAGAGTAGCAATCTCCCCCTCTCATACTACCACTACGCCTTATGCTAGCAATAATTATACTATGAGTACTTCGTCGCCTCTTGCCACTTGACGAACAACCGTCAATATGCCAAAAAATCACTGCTTGCTCCCCCATCCATGATGAACCCACCCTCTGCGTCCTCCTCCTCATCACCATCTTCTAGCCCTATACCCTCATCATCTCCTTCCGCTTCCTCATCATCTTCTTCTTCTTCATCATTGTTAGGTAGCACCTCACCCTCGTCCCCTTCTACTAGTACTACTGCTCCCTCGCTCTCCACTTCTAGTAGTACATTGACTGCTCCGGTACCCGCTGTCAAGTGTTTTTTCTGAAAACTGAAAAACCCTAGTCAAACTGTAGTTATGTTTGATTTTTGTTAGCTTAGGTCTTTGTGTGACTGTTTGTTTTGTTGTTTCCCAATTGGATTTCTTGCGTTTGTTTAGTTTAGGATTTGTTTCTGTCATTTTGTTTGATTTGTTGAGTGTGAAACTTGATAGCCTTGGTCGAGCTTGGTATTTTCTTGGACAGGTTGAAGTTGGAATTTGCTATTAGCTACCGAACATTGAGGAGCTAGGTATGTATTCTTGTCGAGACTCTTGCATGTCACAGGAACTATGGATTCACGAGCACTTCACATTACACTTGTTGATGCACTACACTCGAGGGTCGTCTCATGTTCTTATCAAATACTTCCATGCCATGGGTTGGGATTGTGCATGTTTTGCACCATCATTGAGCACTAGCACGGCATGAGGTCCATTGCAGCTATATACACTAAGTTTTAGATGCACGCGCACATGAGAGATCACCTATCATTTAGCACGCACATTTCTTGCATGCACGATATTTGGAATGTTCATCACAAAGTTAGGAACCTCTGGTTGAGAGTGTAAGGTGGTTGGGAGAGTTTGAGGGTCATGAAGGACGCCATCAATTGTGAGAAGAGTTGTTCATATTTGGTCAACATCTTGAGGACCATCATTTTCTAGAGTGATTGTGTGATTATGGATGAGTGGAGCAGAGTATGTTATATTTTTTTGAAGGGCGCCGTTGAGAGGTGAGGATAAGGATTTAAATAATTAAGGAACTATGTTTGCATTATGCATGACACACAAGCACATCTAGATAGGCTAGGCACAGTTCTTCAGTGCAATCATATTTTTTCGTGTGAGCATTGATTGATTGGTTGCATATCATGGATCCAACATTTCATATTTTTCCAAATCATGAATGATTGAGCACGGAGTTCTCTTTCATATCATATTCCTGCTAGGGCACATTGCATTTAAAAAAAATTCATATCTAGAGAATGCTTATTTTGAAGACTCGAGGATCAAAGGAAAAGATCGTACATTTTACATGGTCATAAAGTATTTCTTGAAGGAAAAGAGGACATGTGTTGTGAAAGTGTATGCAATTACAATAGCAATAGGCCAAGGAAGGGAATAAGTCATCCAACATAAAAGATGGAGAAAAATGATGCAATTTATGAATATCAATATTTTTGCCCATTTTTGAGAGATTTTTGTAATTCTGCCCGCGATGACTTATCGACCAGATGCATTCCAATTGTTTTGAGTATCCGAACAACTATATTCAGATTTCAAATCATGAAGTTATGATCCAAACAAGTTGTAAACAGGCACAGAGCAGAAAAAACGAAAATAGTGAAAAGCAATAGAAAAGTAAAAGCTAAAAGCTAAAAGCAAAAAGTCTAATGTGTGTGAGTGTGGATAGAAAACTATATAAGGAGATGAGAATGGAGAGTTAAGGGCCTTCCCCCTTGATTACAATTGTATTTTGTGAGAGAGGAGATCAGTGGAGGATCGCATGCTAGAGTGAGCTCTTGTCATGCTAATTTGAAAGTCGGAGCCTTTGGATGTCAAAGCGCCAAGCATCGGATCATGGTTGTTAAGGTACGAGAATACTTTTTCACTTGGTTTGTCTTCAAATTGTTGGAATTTATTTTTGTTGAGTAGTGGTTGTGTGATGCTCTACCCAAATTAGGGTTTTAGTTGTTTGAGCTGCAAGAGGTAGTTCCATTTTGTTTTGTTTTTCATGGTGAATTGTCAAATATTTGAAATTTTCAAGTTGTGTTGTGCATCCAACAGAGTCAATTATCCCAACCGTCACTCCTTAACGTCTCGTTATCGGGTTGTGAGAGAGGCTTGCTCTCGATCACTGCTCGCGTAACATCTCTTTTTTGGTGCCCCCATTGAGGAGTGCCGAAATTGACATTCTTATTATTTTAAATGTGATTTTGTTTTGATTTCTTGTGATTGTTGAAAATGGTTGATAATTTTCTTCAGTCCCATGGTAATCATACTGAAGATCCCAAAAGATTTTTAGAAAAAATAGAGCTGTGTTGTTTCATAGGGAGAGTGACCAATCTTGAGGATAAACTCCAGATTCTTAGGTATCAATTGCAGGGAGAAGCACGAAATTGGTTGCTTGACTTTGAGAGAAGCCTGCAATTTAAGAGACAAAATTTGGACTATGAGACCATTAAAAATGCTTTTCTATCTAGGTTTAAAAAAAGAGAAAGTTAATGTGAGATATGGACAAAAATAGAAACTTGTGTTCAAAAAGATGATCAGTGTGTTGAGGACTTTGCTAGGAAGTTTGAAAGATTGTGGAATCGATGGAGTTTAACATTGTTAGAAGGTGAGATAGCCCCAGTTATGTTGAAGATAATGTATTTTGTAATTGGGTTGAAATTTGAAGATTGGAGAGTGAAATTAGAGGTAAAAAACCCTAAGACTTTTGAGGAAGTGGTGAAGATAGCTCAATATCAAGAGAGGAATACCAAAAGAAAAAAAGAGTTAGGGCTTGATGAACCCAGGAAAAAGTTGAGTTCAAGGCAAGTTGAGAGAAAAGTTTTTGAGGAGAAGAGAGTTAGTTATGCCTATCTTGAGAGAGGTATACTATATTCTCTATTTAGGAGAGATGAGTTGACTTGTGAGAAATCAATTGAAGTATGTGAGCATAAACTCCCTAGGGTGGTTGAGGAGAAAAATACTTATTTGACTAATTGGAGTGAAGAGTCTAGGAGTGTGAATTCATACCCATTGACCAGGGATACTTCTAGTCTAGTGATTAGTGATTTAACTATAGAAGAGGGATTGACTGATGATACTTTGGAGCTTGAGGACTATAGAGATGAGCTAGAGATGGATCTGAGTTGTAAGGAAGAAAATGAGAGATCTGATTGTTTTAAAGACCAAGAGTTTTTATGTTCTTTGAGTGAGGATGAGAGTCAAGAGATTTTTGATATTTTTTATGAGAAAAGGTGTGATGGAAGTTCTGAAAGTCTTGGGAGTATTGAAGAGAGTAGTAATAGCTTTGAGAATGAGTGTATTTGCCTTGATGGACTAGAGTGTTTAAAAGAAGAAGAGAGAATAGCGGATGAATTTTTGAGTTTGTTTGAAGACCATAAGGGGGAGGGCTTAGAAACTGTAAGTTTTCAAGATGAAGTTAAGGATTCGAATTTGTTGCCTAATGATTTTATGGAGATTTATTGTGAGTTTGGTTATGAGTTTATTGATCAAGAGAGTATGGAGGTTTTAGGTTCTGACTCATGTTGTGATTTTGGTGTTGGTGTTGTTGACTCAGTTGAGTCTTGTGAGTTGGTTGGTGATGTTTTGAGTAGCCCTGGAGAGGCTTTTGTTTGTGGTATTGATGATGTGGTTTTGAGTAGACCTAATCTCTTACTCCTTGATAGTTGTGATGATGATTGTTTGGTTTATTTAGGCAACAATGACGAAGAGAAAACTTCATTTGATAGTCTTTCAGTTTCTTTGAGTTCTCCTAAGGTTTGTGATGATTCTGATTGGGGTTTTGAGGATCTTGAGAGTGACATTGATGAGAATGTAAGAGAGAATTTGAGTAAGGCTTTGAAAAGAATTGAAATTTTGAGGGAAGAGAGATTTAAAACCAAGGAAATAGAGTTGGAAGGTATTTGTGAGGAGGAAGTTAAGGATCTGGTAGTTGAGGAGTCTTTGGTTGAGGTTATTGACCCCAAGTTGTTGCATTGTGAAGATGTTATTTGTAATGATGATGTTTCTTGTGAGGTTGCTTGTAAGGATACTATGGAAGGTGTTTACCACTCTTTGTCTGTGAAAGACTCGATGAAGTCTTGTATTATTGATGAGTTAAGTGATGTGGTTGGGTGTCCTGGAGTGACCCCATTTGTAGATGTTGTTGGTTCTTGTGGTTTTATGAGTCCGGAGTTGACTCCTTTTGATGTTGTGTTTAATTTGGATATTGAGTTGGGAGATCCTTACATAGTATCTTTAGGAGAAGTTGTAGATGAATCAGTGGATGAATTTGAGATTAGCAACAAAGAAAGGGTCAAAACTTTATATAGAGACTTTAAAAGTAACATGGTTTTTCCTAGGGAGGATGGGTGGGATATGAAGATTTTGGATTATGGTTGGGATTTGAAGAATTTGAAGGATGATGTATTTTCCTTAGATGGAGAGGATTGTCTCAAGGATTTTGATAAAAATTTCATGAATGAGTTTTGTCTACCTGTAAAGGAGTTGTTTGAGAGAAATGTGCCATTTGTGTTTGTTGAGAAGATTGTGGATAGATCGTTGGATTTGATTTTTGATTGGCTCATAAATGTTGCATTGTTTTATGAAAGCAACTGTTGTACATGAATATTTGCAGACTAGGGGAAGGGCTGAATATGTCAAGTGTTTTTCTGAAAACTGAAAAACCCTAGTCAAACTGTAGTTAGGTTTGATTTTTGTTAGCTTAGGTCTTTGTGTGACTGTTTGTTTTGTTGTTTCCCAATTGGATTTCTTGCGTTTGTTTAGTTTAGGATTTGTTTCTGTCATTTTGTTTGATTTGTTGAGTGTGAAACTTGATAGCCTTGGTCGAGCTTGGTATTTTCTTGGACAGGTTGAAGTTGGAATTTGCTATTAGCTACCGAACATTGAGGAGCTAGGTATGTATTCTTGTCGAGACTCTTGCATATCACAGGGACTATGGGTTCATGAGCACTTCACGTTACACTTGTTGATGCACTGCACTCGAGGGTCGTCTCCTGTTCTTATCAAATACTTCCATGCCATGGGTTGGGATTGTGCATGTTTTGCACCATCATTGAGCACTAGCACGGCATGAGGTCCGCTGGAGCTATATGCACTAAGTTTTAGATGCACGCACACATGAGAGAGCACCTGTCATTCAGCACGCACATTTCTTGCACGCACGATATTTGGATGCTCATGAGAAAGTTAGGAACCTCTGGTTGAGAGTATAAGGTGGTTGGGAGAGTTTGAGGGTCATGAAGGACGCCATCAATTGTGAGAAGAGTTGTTCATATTTGGTCAACATCTTGAGGACCATCATTTTCTAGAGTGATTGTGAGATTATGGATGGGTGGAGCGGAGTATGTTATATTTTTTTGAAGAGTGCCATTGAGAGGTGAGGATAAGGATTTAAATAATTAAGGAACTATGTTTGCATTATCATGACACACAAGCACATTTAGATAGGCTAGGCATAGTTCTTCAGTGCAATCATATTTTTTCGTGTGAGCATTGATTGATTGGTTGCATATCATGGATCTAACATTTCATATTTTTCCAAATCATGAATGATTGGACACGGAGTTCTCTTTCATAGCATATTCCTGCTAGGGCACATTGCATAAAAAACATGTTCATATCTAGAGAACGCTTATTTTGAAGACTCGAGGATCAAAGGAAAAGATCGTACGTTTTACATCATTAGCAAGTATTTCTTGAAGGAAAAGAGGACATGCGTGGTGAAAGTGTGTGCAATTACAATAGCAATAGGCCAAGGAAGGGAATAAGTCGTCCAACATAAAAGATGGAGAAAAATGATGTGATTTACGAATATCGGTATTTTTGCCCATTTTTGAGAGATTTTTGTAATTCTGCCCCGGTAGGCTTGTCGACCAGATGAAATACAATCGTTTTGAGGACCCGAAAAACTATATTCGGAGTTCAAATGATGAAGTTATGATCCAAACAAGTTGCAAACATGCATAGAGCAGAAAAAACGAAAATAGTGAAAAGCAGTAGAAAAGCAAAAGCTGAAAGTTGAAAGCAAAAAGCCTAATGTGTGTGAGTGTGCATAGAAAACTATATAAGGAGATGAGAATGGAGAGTTAAGGGCCTCCCCCCTTGATTACAATTGTATTTTGTGAGAGAGGAGAGTGGAGGGTCGCATGCTAGAGTGAGCTCTTGTCATGCTAATTTGAAAGTCGGAGCCTTTGGATGTAAAAGCGCCGAGCGTTGGATCATGGGTTTTAAGGTACGAGAATATTTTTTCACTTGGTTTGTTTTCAAATTGTTGGTTTTTTTTTTGTTGAGTTGTGGTTGTGTGATGCTCTACCCAAATTAGGGTTATAGCTGTTTGAGTTGTAAGAGGTAGTTCTCTATTATTTTGTTTTTCGTGGTATATTGTCAAATATTTGAATTTTTCAAGTTGTGTTGTGTATCCAATAAAGTCAATTATCCCAACCGGCACTCTTAACATCTCGTTATCGGGTTGTGAGAGAGGCTTGCTCTCGATCACGGCTTGCGTAGCACCGCCTAGCCGACCCTATGAGCTCTAAGGGCTAAAATTTTTAGTGAGTACTACCAAAGTTGCCTTCACGCATTCTTTTTTATTTATGGGATTTAAATCCCAAAAAAAGGCCTGGAACTCATTTCAGGGGCGGAACAAGATAATCATAAGTCCATGCTCTTTTAAGTATGGTGAATAAACAAGGTTGTATGGGAATGCATGCAAGCAATATTCTGCTTTCTACTAGGAATATTTGCTAGAGACATCTAATGGATGACACTATCATTTTTTTGTCATTACAATGTACCATTACCATTGTCTAGATGCCACATATCTATTACATTATCAAAAGAAGCCAACTTGAAAACTTAGTACAAAGCTTACACTACATCAAAATCAATGTCACGATTAAGAAAATTAGCTAGCAATTTCATATAGTAATGTTCACTAGAAATAACAAAACTAATAAATGTGATGACAGAAATAGTATGAATGAGAGAAACATTAGGAGAAATATGGACTCTCTTTTTTGCCCCTTAAGGGGTTTCTCTCACCTCTCTCTCTCTAAAAAGAGATTCCAAAATAATATTATAAAAAGAGATCTTCTACAATCAAGCAAATCTCGTCTTTGTGTTTTCAATAGATTTCACCTATTATTTTATTCCCAAACTGCAGGATAAGGTCACTTTTTCTCAAAATCCTCATAACTAAAAAAATACAATTCTATTTTTTCTAAAAACGCAGCGAATCATTGATACATGACTCTTTAATGCCCTCATGACTTTTCAACATTAAATATATTAGAATCATTCTCATTCTCGCTTCTTAAAAGGGCAGAAGTTAAAAAACAATATAAAATGACGTACATATCATATTTTAAGATTATTTTTTACCCAGAGACACCTTTTTGACTCGAGAGTTTCTTTGTAAATTTTCATCTTTTTTGGACAAGTATATACCTATTTCTGGGAATTTTTTCATTCCCTCAGAAAGCTCTAGTTTTGTCCCAAATTTTGTGCATTCTTCTCTTTCCCTCCAGAATATGGTTTCTTGCATACGAGTTCTTCTGAAGCAGCATTGAGGAGTAGTTTTGATACCATTTGTTGAAATCAAATAATCTCTATCTACAACACACTCTACCCTGCTACAAGCCATCTTCCTCTTCAGAAATATGCAGTAAGAAATCTCAGCCTTTAATAGTCTATACTACAAGCAATCCATTGATAATGGAGGTATCTTTATTTTTTAAATCTTTGTGATGTTATTATTCTTCACAGTTGTTGTTCAGTCCTTAAGCATCAATTCATAGAGAGAGAGAGAGAGGGGGGAGAGAGAGAGAGAGAGGAGGGGAGAAGGGGGGGACAGAGAGGACTGTGTGAGATGAACAAAGAAAATAAGTGATAGAGTGACAGATAGTAAATTAGGGCAGAAGATAAGATGATGTTATTGTTTTCCACTAGCCAAGCTTCGGTATGAATGTGTTTAGGGTTTCCTTGATGAATTTTTGTTGAGAGAGAGAGAGAGAGAGAGAGAGAGAGAGAGAGACAATATTTTGGATAGAACAGAAGATAAGATTTGATGCTAATTAGAGGTAGATTAAAAGCCAAGATTACAGGCTGATTAGGGGTTGATTAGGGTCTATCAAGACTGAAAGCAAGAGAAAGAGACAAGAACCAACTGGGTTTTTAAAAAAACACAGATATAGTGAATCAAAGGGGTATAGTTCTGCGATTTGAATGTTAATCCAAGTTAACATTTGCATACTTTTTTTTTTGCAGAATGCAAGTGCAGGATGTACCAAGAGAAAGAGAGATATTCACTTTCAATTGGAGGATGAATATGCACAAATGTTCAAAAGAACTGTGGAAAGAGATGATGCAATAAGATGCAGGATGCAACAAGAAAGAAATGCAGGGAAAAAAAATGTGGACCTTTGGGTTGATGGGTGCATTTATCCACGCGATCCACTCACTCGAAGGCCACCACAATTTGAAGGGCTTACATCATTTGTAAAGTTTTCTTGTGAAGGCAATGAAGGATTGTATGGATACACATGCAAACTTGCCACATAAGGATTAGCAGGGCTCATCAAACCTTGACAAATATGCAGACAAGATTACAAGGGAATATGCAGTCTTTGATGGAAAAGGATAGATTATTGGGGCTGAGAAGGATAGTGAGAACCAGAACCTACAACAAGCAATGTCTGTCATTGAAGATGCTATGCATGCTACACACGTGCAGAATATGGAGTTACAGTCTAAAGTCAATGACTTGGAGAAGGAGAATCGAAACATAGAGAGGAAGCTCACAAAAACTTTGGAGATTGGGCCCACTTTAAAAACCAAAGAGGCATGTCGGCGCATCTGATCCGTTAAACCAATTCAACAATTAGCCAAAGGAAGTGGACAATATCATAGACGGATATATGCTCAATCTACTGCAATGAGAAATATGTCTCCTCATGCAGAGAATGATACTATTGCCAAAGTCCTTAGCAAGGATATGGTAAAAAATGCATTGGAAAATCGTAAATTCAGGGACATTGTGGATGGTGTTGCTAGTGAACGTCTTAGGGATGTGAGCAACTTGTTTACTGATACAGATGCTCAGGGATTATGTGACAAGGTGAAAATGAGTTCTGAGTCATATAGTATGCTCTATCAATAATTGGATACAGGTTTTAAGCAAGTCTTCAATACTAAGCGAGTAATGCCTCTGCCAAAACCATTTCACGTGAAGAAGGCTCGAAAACGACTAAATGAGAAAGTTTTAGAACTAATTGGTGAGCCTACGCATCTGGAACACACACACATATTGAAGTATGGTTCCAAAGAAGTTGCCTTTGTATTGAATGCATCTAACAACTTTGTATTGGATATATGTAGGGTTCAGATTGCTATGGTCAAGTTCTACAATATGTCTATGGAAGAATGTAGAGGCAAGCTTAAGTTTGTCCTCAAACTTGATGAGAGTGAGATTATCAAGGGGCAAAAACTTGAGCGTGTGAGTATAACACTTATGAATGAGCATTGGATCCCAACATCGATGAAAAACAACCTTTATACTTCAGTGTACAATCGGAGAATGAAATATGGTGGCTTGCAGCATTTGAAGTACCAAAGGAGGACCATGAAGTACTTAAAGTTTTTTTAAACCTCACTAATATACCCAGTGTTATTCAACAGCAAAATAATGGAGCAGTTTTACACGTTGAGGGGTTTGGGGACTATCAAGTTGAATGGCATCTTACAGGTGATTTAAAAACATTGAAGTGTATGTTTGGTTTATCAAATGCAGCAAATGCAAAATTTCTGTACATATACTGCATGCAAACTAGGAAGAAAGGGAAAGATGGAAAGAAAGAATGGCTTGCCAAGGCAGGACAACAGGGTGCTCCGACACGTGATCAGAAAGTCATGAGAAATGGAATGCTAATTCCAGTGGATCCAAACTGGCACCCTATTTTGGAAATACCACTAACAAGGGTTCACTTTTGCACATTGCATTGTTTGGTTAGAATAATTGAGAAGCTAGTATATGAATATATATGCTTTGCATACAAGATGCAGCCCGTGTCAGAATCTGATGCTACATGCAAGAAGGTAGAACAAGTCCTCTCTGAAGATGGATTGCACGGAGGCCAAGTAGAAATAAAAAAGGACAAGAAAAAATAAGGGAAGAGTGGAAATGTTCCTTGTAAACCATGCTTTGGCGGACCCAAGGCTAGGAAGTTTTTATCTCCACCTCAAGACGAGGAAGGCAATATACTAGTAAAACAACCAGAGAAGTATGAAGCATGGAAAAAGTTGCACCTTACTATTTCAGATTGGAGCAATGGGGGATGAACGAGGATTGCGAAGGCAGAAGTGTGGATACACCTAGATAGATTAGCAGCTCTCTTACAGAAGTTGAGGTTTATGGATGGTGATGCCAATGCATTTAAAGAGACAACTGCTAAATTTCATAAGTCCATGGTGGAGGCATGGACTACAAATAGCATAACACACTACATGGTCAGTATTATCACCATTGCAAAAAAAAAATCATCATTTCAAATTACTTTGTGTTTCTAATCTCTTTTCTTGTGCATCATATACTTGAAGCACATGGTCCATACTTTGCAGATCAAGGAAGTTTGGCAATATGGTCAACTCAAGGCATGGAAAGATCTCACTGGCAAGCTCACTGTGCTTTTCAAAAGCAACTGATCATGGAGGTGGCATCAATGATTCCAATTCTATGAGGCAATTATTCCAATGGTGGTATAGGAGACTAGAGATACGATACGAGGAAAAAGAAAAGAAGTCCAAAACATCTCAAGCAGAATCTATAAGTAGTGCAATATATGAAGTGAGAAAAGCAAGATATGAAAACAACACAGCTAGACAACGGCATGCAGAATGGTTGGCAATCCAAGAGAGAGATGGCAAAAAATGGAGACCTAGATAAAGATAATAATTTTGATGCATTTAGAGTCCACAAGAGAGCACAAGTCCCAAGGATATGACACATCAATACTCATATCTCTAACATGAGATGTCTTATAAATTTTCTTTAAAATTTCAAAGGTTTGTCACTATGTTTTTCAAAGTCGATTTCGAACTTTGTTTTTTAATTATGAAAAGTTGATTTTGAAATCCTAAGACAAAGATATGAAAATTCCAAACATTGGAACATTCACTGGCCTAGAGAGAGAGGGGGGGCATGAGGGGGGTGTCAGGAGATAGAGAGAGGTAGGGATGGGGTGGAGAAATGAAATGAAATGATAAATTTAAAATTCATTTACACCACAGTAAGTTTGAAAGTTTCGTATTTAAGTTGTCTCTCCTTTCATTTTTTCCCATTGCTATCCACTCTACCCTCCACCTTTCTATCCTTCATCATCACAGCCATGGCACGTTCCAAGCTTCCTATCAAAAAGGCGCCTTTGAGAGCAAGAGCTCAACACTCTTCCGAATCTAGTGAGCGTACTATGAGTGACAAAGATCCCCTGGTGACCGATAACGGTGGCCCTACTGCAGCCAATAATGGTGGCGCTACTGTGGCCAACAATGGTGGCCCTAGTGTGGTCGATAATGATGGTTCGCCATTGTCCAGAAATGGTGGTCCACATGCTCCAGCTGCTCCACCTCCCACTACTGCTCCAGCTCGTAATACACGCCCTCCAACACATAAAAAGCGAAGATGGAGACCAGGCACAGCTGCGCTACGTGAGATAAGGAAATTCCAGAAGAATGCCGACTTGATTATTCCTAAGGCACCATTCTCCAGGTTGGTGCGAGAAATACTGCAAGATCTACAGTCAGGGCATTATCACAAGTTCTTTTCGAGGAACCAGGCAAGGAATGTGGGGCGATGGTCAAGCCAAGCCTTGCTTGCTCTCCAAGAAGCAGCTGAAAGCTACTTGATTGATCTAATGAGTGATGGTCAACTTTTAGCCATACATGCCCGACGTATCACTATTAAGCCCATAGATCTAGTTCTTGTTCGCAAGATCCGCAATAACAAGGATGCATTTAATCTTAATGTCAACAATATGCTTTGAGAAGCTACCTTGTAATTGGATCTATGTTTTTAGCTCAGGTTTGGTTGTAGATTGTAAGAAGCTTAGTTTTGGGTTATCTTTCTAGTAGACCTTCAAGTATTTGATAGTAGTGGCTTGCAAAATGGAGCTAAAATTTCCCTAGCTCTAGTTGTACTTGGTGCGATGCACTATCTACCGTGTATTTCATAGTTTCGCAATGCTAAATCCAATATGTGATATTCTATTTTGACCATGTTTCGCATTGTGTGAATTTTCAAGTTTCCAATTTTGTAAGTAGTTTTGTTGAGGAGAAATTCAATGTGCAACCACGTACACGTCGGTGATCGGTTCTACATGGGTCGATGCACTATATCCTTACTATATTTAATGGTTTGGCAACAGTATATCCGATATGTGATATTCCATTTTACCCATGATTTATTTTTTGTCAATTTTTAAGTTTCCAATGTTTCGCGTTGCGAGGTTGACAATACATTTAATTTGCAGTTGCGCACACTCATTATCAGTACATTTAATCTACAGTTGCGAGGTTGACATACATTATCAGTGCAGTATAATGCAGTTAACGCATTTTCAAAAAAAGATTGAACCGTCAAATTTATAAATCAGAATCTAGTGAAACTTCACCCTCATGCTGGGCATTAGAAAAACTCATTTATATTAAAAATTTGGCCCCATCAGAAGCCTCTGGGTCACCTGTCCGGAGGCTCGCGTCTGGGGCCCTGAATCTGGGGATTCAGGGCCCCAGACGCGACATTCAGGGCCCAGACACGAGCCTCCGGAGGCTCGCGTCTGGGGCCCCAGACACGAGCCTCCGGACAGGTGACCAGATTCAGGGCGCCAGACGCGAGCCTCCGGACAGGTGACCCAGAGGCTTTTGATGGGGCAAAAAAAAATTTGGGTGGTTGATGTGTCCTTGAGGAGTCTACAGGTAAAATTTCATGTGAATCGGAGCACTGGTGATATTTTTCCAAAGCGTGGATTCATTAATTAAAATTTTAGGGTTTTTGAAAAGTTTTGCTATAAGTTTAAAGTTTCACCTCATTTTACACATTTCACTTTTGAGTTCTGAGTTCTCTCTCCTAGAAAACATGGTATGCACCAAGCAAGCGGCCCAGAGATACCCCCCTGGTAATTCCATACGGCAGCCACATCCTCCAGCTCCACCACCACCACCACGATGCCAGCATCGCAAGCGTCGATGGAAGCCAGGCACAGTGGCTCTTCGCGAGATCCGCCACTACCAGAAGACCACTCACCTCCTAATACCGAAGGCTCCATTCCAGAAGTTGGTGCGGGAGATCATGGAGGGCATACTGATCAGGAACAACAGGACCCAGTTCCAGATACATCGCGCGCGAAACAACCGGATCGCTGGACTGCCCAGGCCCTCCTCGCACTACAAGAAGCTGTTGAAGCCTACCTCATCGACTTATTTGGAGACTCAGTCTATGCAGCGGTGCATGCAAGGAGGGTCACCGTCACCAACAGGGATCTACGGATAGTCAGGTTCTTTCGGCGATGGAAAGATAGTCCTCGCAGAGGTCAGCAAGAATAGAGGTGTACAACTCAAAAGCACATGGAATGTAGCTTCTGAAGACATTTTGTAAAGCCTTGGTTGTAGTGGACCCCATGTAAAATTGTTATTAATACAAATACAAAGTTTTTGGCGCGTCTTATTTTTGTTTAGCCGCTTGATATTTATTTTATTTACGTCGTTGAGTTATCGTTACATGCGTTGGAACAAATACATGTTGCGCACGAATTCGATAAAGCACTGCGTATTAAATTTAGGGTACGAATCATGTTAGGTATAAATTCGACAAATAAACGTAACATTCAAGTAAAAAACAACAGTAAATGACACGTATCACAAACTACATTGCACGCGAATCCAACAAACATCAGTTTTCATTACTTGAAGAGAAGATTACAAAGTGCAGTACATCAGTGATGCGATATCAGTAGGCAATAAGTACATCTATTCTCTCCTAGGCTTCTTTGAGCTAGGCTCCCCATGGTTAGAGCTATTCTTGATCATAGGAAACAATACATTTTGCCCCAATAGTTCCTGTCTAATGACAATGGGGTCTTCAACACCGGCAACCATGCCACGGGCCACCATGGAGAAAAGTGGGCCAGACCTAGTACTCGTGAATAAGTAGAGTAGCTTCGAACGTCAAAGCAACACTACTTTCTCCAGGCTGGAGTTGGTCGGGATGGTCTTGAAGGGCCCAGCCTTTGTTAGTGCCCTCAACTTCAAGAAGTTCTTGGCAAAAGCAAGGGAGCATGTCTTATGAAATACAATAATGTCGTTGACAAGCTACCCAACATACTCCTTCAATGCCGAGTCTTGCACCCTTCCTTGGCTACCAGATCGGCCACCCTGCCTAGATGAAAACTCATCTATGTGCGCTCCCGATGCCCTAGAGGACCTACTAGTTAAGTTTCATATAAAACGGAGGACACTACCTTCTCTGCATCATCTATTTGCCGCTGTAATGGAGCATCCATGTCTGCTCCTGCCACTGGGCCGCCCTTGTCTCTCTCCTGGGTAGGCACTGCATAGTCGGGTCGAGGACCAAAAAGGCTTTTCTGCAACCACTCGAACTCGTCATCAGAGATCTGATACTGTGGCGCCGCATTCTCAATCTGCTCTTGGATGCTCACAATGGCAGAGATGTCATCGATGCTCATGCCATCATAACGAACCACCTCATCAACATGTGGTGGGGCATCCTGTAAATCAAAATATATGAAATCACTAAGTGCATTACGCACCATGATACAGTATAGTTCTTCTTCCCTAAGCTCCAACAACTCTAGCACATCCTGCATGAGTAGTTATTCCACCCCCTCGATGGTGATAGCATGGAGAGAAGAGAGGGGTGGCTCTTCGCTCGTGGGCATTTCATCAGGGCAGGGAGGTGGGTGCACAATGGCCAAGCTCTGTGCTGTCTCAACACTCAGATCGAGAGTGATCTCCTCAGGCTCCCTCTCAAAGTACTCTGGAAGTGGCCAAGAGGGTGCGTCGATGTCCTCATCACTGTCCTCTTGCACCTCAGTGCACATAACATATATGGCAAAGGCGGCATCCCTCTCAATGAGATCCATCGTGACGTGGTCCTATGACGAGGTGGGCACTGCTCTATTATGGAGATGTTGCCCCACATGCACCAGGGCTCGACTTATCACCTTTGCATGGCTGGATCTGGTACGCAAACTATACAAAAAATCCATGGGAACCCACCTAAGAGTGGAGTCGGGAATATAGCAAGTGAGAGGGTTCAGTGCATCACAAAACGATGCTAGTATACTAGAGTCAGGGTCTACAGTGGAAAGAGAGCTCTCTAGACTCAAGGTCACGCAAGGCCTAGGTTATATCTGGTCCCCTATGTGCGCGTAGCATGTGGAGCTGATCCATGCGGCGAAGGCGGGAGTGGTAGCCATGGCACACAAAGAGAGAAGGAAGGAGAGCACAAGTATAGGGAAGTGGAGAATGAAAGTGAAATTGAGTTTGGAGTTATAGCTTTTATGTGTCTAGGGTTTTAAATAAAGGTTCTTTATAAAGTTATTAACTCTAAAGTTTCAAATTAAAACTCTTACCTTAGTTTCTTTATTTCAGTACTTTAAAGTCGCTGTTAAAATTACTCATACAGACAAACGCTTCGTTCTACATTATTATATCCTCGAATATGTTTGGGTCGCTGAGTATATTCAAGTCTAACGACAGAAAATATATAATTTTTTAAAGAAAATAAATCTAAAAGGCCTTGAAATTCCCTTTGGATCCAATTTAATATTAAAATTTAAGAAACGAGCAGCAGAGATGCGCTACAATATATCATTGTGCAAAGACAATATTCTATAGATTATAGACCTCTAACCTACAATTTAATTATGATTTTTAATTACACAATTGAGTAATTACAGTATGTATTATCGCACGCTTGGATCACAGTAAACTAAAATTTAAAGTACTCAGAAGTTCAAAAAGGTATGTATTCGCTCTTTATAAAGTTTTTTTACAAGGATTCCACTATCTCAAGGATATGTGGAGAAGCACATTGTTTACATGTCATGGATTGCTCACTACGAGTCCTGACTTTTCTATTATCTAACTTGAAATAGAAGTTGTAGAGGGACTCACTGGACATTAATTGGATTTCTTGTCTCAGAAAATAAATGGACCAATGACTCTCTACGCTAACTACGAAAGGATTATGACCACTCCACAAGATTACCACATCTACAAGCGCTGTATGTGTGTCATCTCGGATATCTTGATCCAAGCTGATCCACTCCCCTCGCAAAAGTCGCCATGTTCTATATCGAAAGCGAACGCACAGAGTTTGTCTAGCAATGAAATACCTGTAATAAAAACAAAAATAATGGTAAGTGAATGCGACTAACATAACAATTCATCTAAGCGAGACCTATGTCAATTAAATCAAGGTATGCAAAGTAGTAAAAAAGTTTTACCTGAATGTAATATCAGATTGGTTGACCCTGCACTCAATTGTCTCATCAAAATGTGTTCTTTTGACTTACCAAGACTCACCCAATAGCTGACTCATCCATTCCTCGGATGGATACTTGCATTGATAAGTAATCTTTGTTTTCTTCAAAACATCACATGAACTAAACAAATGTGCAAACAATGAGAATGGAATAAACCAACTAAGATGCGCATCTTTGGAGCCTGTGGTGGGTTTCATAGCACTATTGATGTCAGATTTTATCTTCGACTTGCAAGCTCCTGACAACTCCAAGCTACCAATGAACCATTCACCACTAGACAGTGGCGGCAATGGGACATGCTGCAATCTCTGGCTTTCTACCACATACAATGAATTATAAAAAAAGATATTTTGAGTGGCAAGTTGACTTGCAGAGGTATTATCATAGATCAAAGAACATATCTCTTCATGCCAAACATGTATCTTTCCGCTTAAACATTCCACATTCTGACATTCATGCAAAGTCGATGGATATAGAGCTATCAATCAAACAAGACTGAATTAGAATACTGCAAAGACTTTTAAAAACAACTCTGATACAAAAGAATAATCAATGATAAAATTTAACAACTTACTATTTTGTTTATAATTTGCAATGTTGTTCTCGTTGTGTACAGAGATTTGTTCATGTGTATAAACATGTTGAATCAACACTTCTGTTACTGCACTTGTGCCATTAAACACTTTTTTGAACTCTAGAATTCTACCTTTCCAATGTTTGCTAGGGTTTGCAACATCCTTGCGCTTGACCTTGAAACTCCCTCGAATACTTGGGTGCATCAAAATCCAATCCAACTTATAATAGTTATCACAAATCCAATTACCGCCATTATCTTTCCTGTTGAAGACCTCCACTGCAAGTATGCTACTGATATTTTTCCTCCGTGAAGACATCTGTAACAACCAAATACAAAAGTTACTTATCAACATGTGTATAATTTGCAAATGTTCTCTCCAAATGAAATTAAATTTAAATGGATCAATTTAAAAAAGAAACATTGTACCTGTAATTTCTTTCACAAAGATCCCTAGATATGTTGAACAAGAAGTTGACTTATAACAAGACCATTGTTCCTTCACTGACAGATTCCTGCAATACAAAAACAAAAGAAATCTTGGGTCAACGCATACATATAACTTATATAGGCTTTGTTCAAATGTGCTGAAATTTAACCATGGAACAACAGTAAAAAATGGCAATATACCTGTGGCTGTCTCTGCAAAAAATTCCAAAGATGTTGTAGAAGTTGAGTTCTTAATAAATCATTGTTCTTCACCCTCGGAGATTCTTGGAGTAAAAAAACAAAGGAAAGCTTAGTATGCATGTAACTTGTATACATTTTGTCTAAACGAGATAAAATTTAACAGTGGAGAAACAAGAAAACAAGACAATATACCTGTAGCTTTGTTTACAGAGAAACCCTAAGATGTTGAAGAAGAAGTTGAGTGTTCAAAATATCACTATTCTTGACTGTAAGAGACTCCTAGAGCATCAAAACAAAAGAAATTACATGTTAGAGAATACACATAACTTGCACAAGTTTTCTCCAAACGAGATAAAACTTTACCATAGAACATCTATGGAAGAGAAAAATATACCTGTAGAGTTTTGTGAAGAGAATCTTAGGGCTTTGGTAAAACAAGCTTTGCTCTCATAAAACACATGAAACTCTCTCTGTGCTTGTGCAAAGCAAATGAAATTTTACAGGGTTACAGACAAGGCAAACAACAATGAGGCTGTAAAATTTCGTCAGGAAAGAAGAAGCGGGGAAATAGATATGACAAATTTGAGTTCTACCTAAGAAAGAGGGGGAAATTGAAAAGGGGAGAAAAGAAAGTCAAACATAAAAAATAAGAAAATGAAAATTCGAG
Organism: Lygodium microphyllum; assembly: GCF_053477565.2. Taxonomy (NCBI): domain Eukaryota; kingdom Viridiplantae; phylum Streptophyta; class Polypodiopsida; order Schizaeales; family Lygodiaceae; genus Lygodium; species Lygodium microphyllum. Next base: position 94,652,461 of record NC_141156.1, read on the forward strand.
GCACAAACTTCCAAGAAGTGACAGCATTGTAGTCCCCACATTTTCCCTTATTTTATTGCTAAGGGAAGATTTGGTCCAAGATATGGCTAGAAGATTCATGTTACATGAATCTGGAATCCCAGCTCTCTCATTGGTTAGGCCTATATTTGTTTATTCACTCCTTAAGGGGCAAAAAAGAGAGTCCATATTTCTCCTAATGATAGAGAAAAAAGTTTTGTAGCCAAGAAATGAATTATCAAATCAACAACTCTTCCAAAGAGAATGTTCATCTTAGTCTCTAGCAAGTGAATACCATGCACTCTAAAAAGAGAAGTATGTTTTTCTACTGGCCCAAACTTGATAATGCAAATCTTACAAAGCTCACTAGAATCTAGCTATATCTATGCGTGTGATCTACTGTCAACTCCACATAACAAAGAAGCCAAAGCCTAAGATCTCAATCACTTTCCAACATGTGTCAAAACAAATGAAGGCAAATACATAATCCTAGTCAATACAAATTTGAAAGCAATAGTTGAACCTTTTTTTGGTTTTTGTTTTTGTTTTGCTAAATTTTGTTGTATATAAAATTGTAATGTATAAGTTTTCAAGATACAAGGTTATTGTACCAAGATGTGAGCATTGATAAAAGTTAGGATTGTACTAGATTGTAGCATATTTGTCAAGAAGTTGTAGTAATTTTGCCATTAGGGTTAGATATGAAATAACACAAGTATTATATCTCCTTGATTCAATCGACTGACAACATAGAGCTCTTCTTATGTGAGGATTTTGTCGAGTAAGGGAAGGCCTAGTTAGCATGACACCTCGTACAACAGTATTTCAAGGGAAGTCAGAGCTACATATTTTGAATCAATTTGGGATTTCTAGATAGCTCATTGTTGCTCAGAAACGGTCATGAGCCGACTTTGAAGTTTAACTGTTGATATTCTCATGGTGTACACTAGACTTGTGCAAATGGACTACCGTTTTCAACCTTCTCTTCTAGGGCTACTATTTCCTTGATATTTGGGGGGCATAATGGCTTGCAGAATGTGAGGACCAAAAGATTATCTAGTTGATCACCATATTGCTCGCGGAGATAATCTTGCTCTTTCCAATATAGTGATAATGTTAAGTAATAGTCAAATTCCTCAAGATGAGGATTCTAGCATCAGAGTTGACATAAACACAAGCAAAGAACATGATTTTATTACTGTAACATGCCTATGGCCAAGTACATTTTAGCGGTCCATCAAGAAATGCATCTAAGTGCCGCTGCCCGATACTCCCATGGAATGCTCCTCAACATCCGCACTATCTAGATTATATCATCATAACTGCCCCTTTTCCTCAACATCCGCACTACCCAGATCATATCATCATAAGTGCACCTACATGGTATATGCTTTGTGACCAATATCGTTCCCCTCTTGGCGCCTTAGAAGTTTGAAATCTTTGCGCAAAGTAAACGATAAATTTCTGTGTACTTACTTTTCATACACGTATTCGTGAAGGTCACCGACCTACAGGCTAAGAAAAATTTTCATGTGTGCCGTAGCATTACGTAATATTTTGGAAGGGCACTCGGAATGTGTACCTTTCGATGACGTGTATCTCGTAGCTCGGCCAGATTGCGTGAAGATGGTAGCCCACCTAGTAACTAACATAGTTAGTTTTGCCGCTTTCCCATGCACTTCGGTTTGGAAAACTTGCCGCATCTTACACCACGAGTAGCTCTCTCTCCTTACAATTAACAACAAGGCAAGACAATATGAAACATTATACTAGCTAGGTGAGCATCGCATCAAAGCAAAACATGAAATCACCCTCTTCATCTCCAACTATGCTACATTTGTAGGTCTTTTTCTCCAACTGTCTAATTGTTCTAGTCCATGCATAAAGATTGAATAGATATAAAGGTAGAATATGTGAGAATGTGAGAAGGGAGGTGACAGACCATAGGACTTTGAGGAGGCACCACTAAGAGGGGAGAGGGGGGAGAGAGAGACCCTGGTTTTGGCAGGAGTAGGTTCCCATGACTTCGAAAAGGAAATGTTGCAATTTTGTGAGTGCCATGACAAACATTGAGAAAAAGAGAGCACCCTCATTGTAGTTCTCCTTGAATGATTTTTGATTTGATGAAAAGGAAGCTGCCTGTTAGCTCTAGTGGATCTTGGAGGTAAAAAGAGGCTCCAATCATTACAATGGATAGTGGGGTTACTGAGACGAGAGTTTTCGATAAAAAATGTGAAAAAGAAGTTTGCTTACTATAGTCATTGGTATTTTCATTACTCTCATTGTGAAAATAACCATAAGTATGTCCCTTGATATTATATCATGAAAAGTTTGAGCATGTGTTTTGGCATGATTTGTGGTACTTTTTCTTGTGCATATATCAACACATATTCTTGGTCTTGGACAGATGGAACACAATATTCAACCAAGGAAAATGAAGAGATTCTTAGACTAGTCCAAGCAATGGGTAGATGAGATGATGACAAAGTAGAATGGATACCTGATTTGTTAACACATTCTAGACATAGCTTGCAAATTATTAAGGAGCATATGAGTAAACTCTACGATTGTTGATTACAATAATTAGTCTTAATTAACAAACAAAAGTAAGAAAGAGGATTGGAAGAGAGAGAGAAGGACTATAAGAAAGGTGAAGGAGTAGAGAGAAAATAAATTAAATATATGGCTCAGATGGACCACAAGGCCACAAAACAAATCCTTGATATGGTGTGCTAATCCTTGCTACAATCAATGTCACATACGAGGTCACCGTAGTCCTCTTGTAGCATCCAAAGTCAACACACTCATCCTTATCTCCTTGAGAAAACCATACAAGTTAGCTTATCATGAGCCATAAAGTAAGCAAAGTCATTAGCATGCTACACGATCTTTTTGTATAGGTATCTATGCATAGTATAGTAGGGAGATGAAGAGACTACGATCAAGAGATAAAAGGATCATAGTGCAAGTACTCTTCATGAGGAGTTTCTGTATCCCTCTACCATCGATACATTTTCTAATGATTACACATATACATGCATTGTGAAACACCTCTCCCACCTTCATTCTATATAGATACACATTATGAAATATCTCTTCGACCTTACTTCCAAAGCACGAAGAAGAGAAAGAAAAATCCTTATAGGTGGAGGTAGTAGAACGAGGTAACACGTGTAAGTTGTTGTCTCATCACATCTTGGGAGCCATGGTTGGCTATATATGATTTGAGGTGACCTTCCTCTACGTAGAGGTAGCAAAAGAAAAAGACAATCAATGTTGACTCTTTATCAACAATCTATTGAGTATGCTAGTTAATGTTGTTGATTAGAGAAAATATTATTTAGTACAATTATTGATTTTCTATAGAAAATATGCAATTTAATTTTACTTTGATTAAGATTTGATATTAAAAACTTTCTGATAATTACAAATCATGATCTATGTTTTAAGGTTCTCAAGCTATTCTCATTTGACTAAAAATATGAACTATTTATGCTCAAGTCCAACACCATTAGGAGATATATGGAGTAGAGATGACCCTTAACCTTACAAGCAAAGGACTTCTCTAATGACAATAGATTCAAGATAGAATTTAACTCTAGTTAATATTGCACCATCTAGCTACGTGACCCACACTACATAATGGCAACTTATAGCTTTATTCAACTGGTATAAGAAAAGTAGTTGACAACCACTTAAGTGGGTATTGAACCTAAGTCCTTTCAATGATTATGGCACATAATGGTTATCACTAGGTAATTGTTAATCATTCTTGTTAACCGCAAGAAGTATGTAAATTTTTGGAAATGGTCTTCAGATTATTAACCATAATATAATGTGCATGAAGCACATGGATATTCAAACTGCCAAATGGTTGCAAAAAATTTATTGACTAAACATGTAAATCTGCAAGCGGAGGCATGATCCCATGCAAGTTGTATTGATAGCATAGTCTCTCGGTGGAAAAAACTAGAATGGTTCCAATTCATTCTTACCATAGAAGAAGCATGCAGTAAGAGGTGACTAGTTTTAAGACCCTAAAGTTGGTTGAATGTCTTTGGAAAAGGGGAAATCCTAACCCTAGATTTCATGTATAACAGTGTTGAGCTTGAATGGAAATGAATATTATTGTCTATGCCAACTTTACTTCTCTATCTTCTTGCCTAAGTCTTGTGAGAGAGTGAGTGAGTGAGAGTGTAAGACTGTGAGAGTGAGTGAGTGAGGGGTGAGAGAGGAGGAAGTTAAACCTCTAGCCTTCTCTCTTGAGCTCTCTCATATCTACCATAATTTCTCATGCATAATGGGGCTAGTAGACAATTGAGGAGATGTTGATGTGCTCACTTGAATCGTGGAGCTAGTGCTTGTGACCATCTGGTATGGGGGTACGAGTGACTAGGTGAGAGCTATTTAATGAGAAGTGTGTCCCAGATCTTGAAGGAATAGGAGTGTGCTCAATGGTCTTGACATATTGAGCATGTAGCACAACATTTTGGTTCCATTGCCGAGACCAAGGGTGGCGCATGTAGTGCAGATCACTCATTTGATTTTTCCCATAGAATAGGAGGATGGTAGCTACAACACGTCTAAAAACTAGTTAACTTTGTTGCCTTTTTGTCGATTTGATTTTGACATTTGCATCACACATTATCATGGATTTGGTAGGTTGATCTTGTTTCTCTAGCATAGGATACGTTAAACACATTTCTTTCTTTTGTTATCTCCACATTTAATTTTAGTTTTAGCACCAACAATACACTCTCCCATGCATAAGTAGACGTGCACAATGGAAAACAACAAGAATTGCACAATTTTTTTAAATTGATAAGCTTCATTGTACAACAAGTAGCTCATGCCTTATAGTAAGAGCGGCTCAAATTGGAAAGAGGAGAGCACATGGGCTTTATGTGAAGAGGGGCTAGTAGGAGTTGGCATGGGTGGCACATTAGGTGGAAAGGGAGACATGTTATGCTGTATTTTTCTTTTTAAATTAAAAAAAAAACAACGGGCAATGCTTAAGTGCTTTTTAAGGGAAGCTTTTGATTTTGATTTTTATCATCCCATCCAATCGGTCTCTTCTTCATTGATTGTGCATGTGACTCTATCTCCATCACCACCAGAGCACTATGCTATAGTAGTTGCCATTACCATTACCACCAATTACGTGCACCATTGGACCTAGGACTATGGACCATCACCACCATAGTTATTCGCCAAGGCCACCACCCATTGGCCCTAGGACTATGGACCATCACCACCATAGTTAGTCGCCAAGGCCACCACCCATTTGGTCTGTCCTCTCACCCAAAGGCCATCACACATCTGCTCTATTCTGCTCTCTACCTATGGGCTATCATGACCACAACCATTGGCCTGTGCACATTGGCTCCATCAAATCCCTCCTCAACCATCCCATCATGATTTGTTCATTCTCACGCCACCGCAACCACCTGCCGCTCCATTATACGCAGCCTACTCTTTAAGTGTTCAAAGGGGGGGTCCTTTTTTGTCATTATCTTTATGTGGATGATATTCTGCTCATAGGGCCACATGTTGGTCAAATTTTAGCATTTAAGAAAAATTTGCAACAAGCCTTTGATAAATCATATTTTGGGCCTTAGCATTACTATTTGGGCATTGGGTTTATCAATGATACTAGAGAGATTGGATTGTCATATTCTATATAGATGGGTAAACTCCTTCAGAGATTTGGTTTCTAGGATTGCAAGCTAGTAAGCACACTGATTCAGACTTGACTTAAGTTGTTTTTGCATGATGATAGTGATATGTTTGATATTCATGCATATGATCCAAAAGTTGGATGCCTTATTTACTCTTATGTGATTCAAGACTAGATATTTTGTTTACAATTTTAACCTTGAGCAAATATATGCATATCCCACACATGTCATATTCATAATCTATGAAGCATGTTTTTCATTACTTGCAGGGCACTAGGACTCTTGGATTGCTTTATGTCAAAGGGGGAGGGGGCACTGCTGCAAATACATGCTTATAGTGATATTCTGATCAAGCTAGTGATTTTGATTCTTATCACTCTACAAGCAAAAATCACTTCCTTCTCATCTCTTCTTGCATTCCTTTGCTTAGCAAGAAACAATCCATGCGTTGCCACATTGTCTTGTGAAGTTGTATACAATGCAACTTTCACTACTACAATTGAATGTGTATGGCTGGGATGTTTGTTAGATAGTTGATCTTGATGTATCTATCATGGAGCCTACTCCTTTTCTTATTGATAGTTAGAGTGCCATTGCAATGGCATAGAACCTAGTGTTTCACGCACACACGAACACATTGAGATACATGATCACTTTGTTAGACAGAGCCTACAACCTTGTCTACTATCCTACCAATAACAATGTGGCAGACATCTTCACCAAAGCTCTTCCTCACAAAAAATTTGAAGCATTTCACAATGCCTTAAATTTTACCTCCTTTGGTGGATGATCCTTGTATGTTGATTATTTATCACTCTAGGGGGGTTTGTTGGATTTTACTAATGCCTATGATTACATAGGAGTGCCATTAATCCACACGTAGGACACTAGAGCAGTTTTTATTCTTCGTAAGAGAGGTTTTTTTCCATAGTCACGCTATATTTTCATCTGTGTATTTATGTTACATGTTTTTATCACTTACCATATAGTACACACTTCTTTGTGTGAATGCACTTTTTAAGTCACTTACACCACCCTTAAGTCTAAAGGTTGTACTTTACACTTTGTATCTCACTTTTCAATCAATCAAGTGTTGAGTTGTGACCACACACACTCTCTCTCCTATGATGTTCTCTAAAGATTCCATCATCTTGTCAGTTGTCTGCAATAAAAAAAACAATTGGCAATCACATGCATAAAAAATATCCATGAGAATATTTTTGCATTGCCTTGATTGTCGCGGTCCCATGGTTATGCAACCACAAACAATTCTCACTATATGCATGGACGATTATTAATCTCTTTTGGGGGTCTATGGAATTGAACATCTTAAATGAACAAGAGGGTGTTCAAGGTTCCATTATTAAGCTCTTGTAGTGTAACATTTTGGTTCCATTGCCAAGACCAAGGGCACCTCAACTACAAGAATACTCACATGTTTTGTTGCAGAATAGAAGGGGTGAGAGATGGTCACTTCAAAATGTAAACAATGTCTTAGTGATAGCATTGCTTTAAAATATTAGAAAGACCAATGTTGATGTATTGAGTTCTTTTGCATTAAGTACCTTTGTTTGAAATGGAAATTCTTATTTTGAGCAGTTTATTTGAAGTTTGCTTGAAATTAATAAATGAAATTAATGGATAGATTTTGAATTTTAACATTCTAATGAGAAGCGTAAATAAGTAAGATTCACAAGAAAGAATAATGCGAATAAATAATAGAATAAATAATTTTCTAACTCACTTATGTAGATTAAGAAATTTGCATAGGTAATGGGTTATACCTTAGGCTACAAGGTTGCACTAAGGCAACCGCCTAAAAAAAGGGGGGATGTTTTACATGGGAGAAAAGTTACAAACAAGAAAATCAAGCATGCATGTTTTTTCTGGGGAAAGAAGGGTGTCTTCTTTTATTCTAGGGGAGGCTTTGTTGCAATCATTAGAAAGAGAATATGGTGTTATTTGTAGGATCTTCTCCATCAACATCTCATCATCAGCACCCTTGTGTTGCTCTTCAGTCTACTATTATAATATCCCAAAGTGGATTTGTGACCAATAACACCAGAGCCAAAAGGAACACAACATCACAATACCTTGAAGATAGCACACAAGCAATCACAAGCTGCCTTATTGGTGCTTGTTTTCAACATTTTGATAGCATAACATCAGCCTTATTCATCACCTCCCCATCATTCTCCATCAATACCTCATATATTTCCATTAAACTTGCTGAAAAATATCTCGTGGGGTCCAAAAGGAGGAGAATTGTTGAGATGTTGAGCTCTATATGAGTTGGCATTCACTATGTACCTTCGTGATGTAGTAGGATATTACCCATTGCCATATCAGGTGACTGACATGAGGATACACTTGTGATTCTACAACCAAACCACACCCACATAGTCCACCCTTGGTTATGATGCATTTATTGTGCAACCTCTTTCTTCCTTAGTACTTGCTACTAGATATTGCATGTTCTAGACCTTTTTAATGCAGAAAGGTAAACCCAATACAATGTGGTTTGTGGCTTTGGGACTAATTGATGGCAATTAAAACAAGCTCTAGGTTTGCGAGGCTATGCAATAAATGAAGTGTGGGGTGAGTCATGAGATGACTGCATGGCAGTTTAGCTTTGTCTCATTTGAGCACATGTAAATTTCATTTTATCTCACAATTGGTTGGTCATGTTGTAGAGTTGAAGAAAAAGTTTGGCATAGGCTTAGCATGTGGTCTCTTTTCAAGTTTTAATCCATGGAAATGTGAATGGCTTTCATTGGCTTTGTACATGATTTTAATCTTATGTTATTCGGCTCCTCATAGCTCAAGACTTGCTTGCTTCACTCCTTGTGGTTTCATTTTGAGTTTAATATATGTACCTAAAAGTTCATTGCATTGCAAAGTTTCACACGTGCCACAAAGTAATCTAACCTACATGCCTTGGTCCTAGCTGCATACAGAAAAGTAACGTAATATAAATGCATGGGTGTGTGGTTATTAGGGTGGACGTGTGGGTTGGTATGTGTGTGTGAATGCACACTTATATATGTGTACCCTAAATGTATGTGAACTAGGTGTGTGAGTATATGTAACTATGTGCAAATGTTCCTAATTCTTGATGCCCATGAGTTTCTATGGTGTTATAATTGTCTACATGTATGTGAACAGGTGCATATGGGGGTGTGGATGCATATGTGCATCTATGGATGCACATAGTAGGTACATGCACACTTGTGTGCGGATGGACGCACTTTGTGTAGTCACAGGCACTGTATGTGCAATCAAATGCATATGCAAATGTACTTGAGTGAACGAATGCACAAGGTGTCTATAATGGAGGTATGATTCATACTATCAATGTACGAATGCACAGTGGATACATGGTGCACCGTGTATGTACATGTGCAATCAGACATTTTTTGCATGGTTAGACACACACGTGTGCATTAGGATATACATGCGGATAGATTGAAATGTGATGAAAAATACAAATGCACAGAAATGTATAGATGCAATATGTGGAGTAAAGAATGTACAAGTAAATGTGTAAGTGTCAATGAGTGTACTACAATGTAGGTGGATGTACACATGTGCACTCGAATGCACATGTGTGTGGTCAAATGTAGTGTGTATGATCAAACACTCAAGGATGCACTATGTGTGTAGGTGGGCGTACTACGGTGAAATGGATGGAATATGTGAGGTGATGTCCAATTGAATGTAGACATGCATCCATGATTACACACGATGCACATGGAAGAACATGTACACACATGTGTAGCTGGATGTAGTGTGGTGTGTAGGTGTATCCTTAGGTGATGAACACAATGTGGGTGCCTAAGGGTGTTCCTATTTGTGTATGGACTAGGTGGTGCATGTGATGTGAGTCTTGTGCCTATGATGGTATGTGTGTGCTTCACATGTTGCTTTTACTCCCTCCTTCCTTGCCTTGACTCCCCTCATATGAATAGGGTAGCACTAGGATGAGTCAGACGCCGAATACCCATAGGTGCCATATAAATGGTGTGCATGTGTGATATATTATGGGTAGTGCCACTAGTGTATCTAATATATGTATGCATGTGTGTTAAGCATATGTGTGTGTATGTGCATGTGCATTATATATATGTGTATGCAGGGGTGTGAATTGGGCATGTGTATGAGTGTCTAGTATATTTGGGATTATATAAGTCTAGGTCTAATGTCCGGGGCGGATGGAGAGGAGACAGATGTGAGGAGATTGCAAGGTGAATAAGGCTAGGACTACCAGTGAGAAGAGCTTGCGGGCAGATGGAGAGCTACAATAGGTAACTTCATCTTGGTGTTCTTTCTGATTGGTGGATTGTTCAATATAATGGGAGAATACGAGGCAAGGAGCCTATATGGTCATGATAAGGATTTTATCCAGGGTTCATAGAATTACATAGGCTATCCAATTGTGTGAGGTGCTCACAGGGGGGTCACTATCTATAAGTCCTAAATAAAACATGCATTCATGGCATGTCCTATATATCCCTATGTAAACCATTTTGTGACATTATCTTGACCCTACTGTGACTTTATACCATAATTTATAAATCCCTTACTATCAATTTACTTTTTTGAATAGAAGAATTTAATTGATCCTTATGTAATAGATACAAAATACTAGTTTTATTATAGAATTAATAACAAACCATCTCTTAAGGTTTCATAAAAGATTTTTAGTAGTTTTAGTAATGATAGATAGCTTCCTTTGGAGTTTGATGGACCCTTTAGGTACCTTCTAATGCAAGTGATGCAATCATCTCTTAGGACTCTAGAGTGTTAGAGAGAGTGGTGAGATAGGATAGATGAGCCTCATCTATAGAGGTATACAAGTCTCAAGGATCTAGACAGGAATGTCCCTTCAACCATGTGTCTAAATCTTAACCCATGCTTCAAACTAGGACTTGGAAAGATAACCTATATAGCAATTAGGGTAGACTCTACTTTCAAGTAAGGGAACATTATTTGATCATATGGCAAAATATTAAATGTAATATTGTATTCTCTAATATTGTGGTTGTTATGTAGAACATCTTAAAAAAGATTGTAGGTCCATTGCAAAAGGAAAATGTATTGGTAGATTGTTTTATTCTTGATGTAATATACCCAAAATGTATGTTGTCATATTTGCACAAGGTTCAAGTTTTGTAGCTAATATTGAAATTTGGCAAAAGAGAATTGGCAACATCTAAAAGATGTGCAATCAAAATAGATTGTGGATGTCTTGTGCAAGTTTAGGGTTGATGGGAGGCATAAAGTATATAAAGCATGTCAATTTGGAAAGCAAGCAAGGCAGGCATCTTCACATGAAAAGCATGTATGTAACAAGTCACATGAATTAATACATTATGATGTTTGGGATCCTACAAAGATTGCAACCTTAATTGGTTGTAGGTATTATGTTTCTTTCATCGATGACCATGCTCGCAAAGTATGGGTTTACTTTATGTGTGAAAAAAGTGAGGGGTTCACTCACTTTAAAAGCTTTAAGATATTGGTTGAGAAGGAGATAGGGTTGCACATTAAATGCCTAAGATCGAATGGAGAGGGAGAATATTTCTCCAATGAGTTTTTAATATTTTCACAGAGAAATTCTATACAAAGGTAGTATACATATAGATATACTCTATACTAGATGCGATTTGCTAAGCAGAAAAACAACCATATTGTAGAGGTGGCTCATGTATTAATGTCGAAAAGAAGCTTGTCTCATTACTATTAGGCTAAAGTAGTTGCCAGTACTATATACATTATGAAAGGACAACCACTACTATTGTACATGGTATAATACTCGAAGAGAAGTGTATAAGTAGAAAGCACAATCAGTCACATCTGAAAGTATTTGGATGTATTGGTTATGTGCATATTCTTGATGAGTTGCATAGTAAATTTGATCTCAAAGCAAAAATATATATATTTGTTAGATATTCTCTTGAGTAGAAGGGATAAAAATGTTATAACCCTGTTACAAGTAAGCTGAAAGTTAGTAGGGATATTGTTTTTTATGAAATGAGTAGCTCATATAGTAATGTGCAAAATGCAGTTGGGTTTGATAAGCATAAGAGTGTGGCTATGTAGAAACCAAGTCAGCAATAAGATATTGAGTAGACCAGAAGAGTCTTCTAGTCATAATTTTGTTGATAGACCTTGGAGTGGCTAATTGAGGTCATAGATTACTTTACCAAGTACATCACGGATATCAAGAAAAGGTAAATAGGAAGGTGGAGACTCACCTATTATGACAAATGTATCATCAGGTTTCTCTCATACTAATACTGATTTAGATGGCTATGAGCAAAGCTTGGATGAGGAGTTTGGGATTTTGTCTATTAAAACACTTGGTATGTGGAAGGCACAAGAGAATGCTAAAGCACCTAGTAGTGATCTAGGTCCATGCGAGTCAAGTAGAGTAAGAGAGCCAATGCAGTGATTGACATATGATAGTTGTATATCTCATTACTATGCATACATGGCTAATGTTAAGCAGGATATAGAATTCACTTATTTTGAGGATTCAATGTGTAATGAGTATTGGGATCATGCTATGGATAAAGAGATAGCTATACTTATGGATCATGACACATGGGAGTTGGTACCTTTACCAAAGGCAAGAAACCTATTGTCTTTAAATAGGTTTATAAAGTCAAGCATAAGTCAAATGGATCTATTGAGCACTATAAGGCATGACTACTTGCTGAAGGGTATGCGTTGACTCATGGTATTGATTATGAGGAGACTTTTGATCCCATGGCTACAATGGCCACTGTAAGGGCTGTGATAGGAGTCGTTGTGTGAAGAGGTTAGATTATGCATCAAATGAATGTTAAGAATACCTTCTTGCAAGGGGAGTTGCAAGAGGAAGTTTATTGGATCAACCACTTGGTTATGTGAATGAGAATCATCCAAATTATATATATATATAGGCTTCATAAGGCCTTGTATGGCTTGAAGCAAGTACCGAGGGCATGTCATGACATGATTGCAAAATACCTTGTTAATATTGGATTTTGTAGAGCACATGCTAATCACTCAATCTATGTCTATGAAAGTCATAAAGTGTTGTGATCATTATCATATATGTGGATTATTTGATCATTGTGGGTGATAGTGAGATAGAGATGGACCATGTGAAGGGTCTCCTCAAGACTGAATTTGAGATGAAGGATTTGGGAGAACCATGCTATTTTCTTAGCATAGAGAGAATTAGCACTCTAGAGGGTATATGGTTGTGGATATGTTGAAGAAATATGGTATGATTGATTGCAAGCCTATTTCTATACCTTTAAATGCTAATGTTAAGCTTAGTATACATATGTGTGACTTGATTAAGGATGTCACTATGTATTAGAAGATTGTGGGTACCCTTATCTATTTGACGATCATTAGGCCAAAACTACACTACATAGTTAGTTTGGAGACTCCGTTTGTACATCTTCTATAGAAGTCACATTTGGATGCAATGTGGTATACATTGGGCTATATCAAGTCCACACTGGACTATACCTTATTCTATGGTACAAGTGTACCATTAGATTTGCATGGTTACGTAGATTAAAATCGAGTTGCTACTATTTAACATAGGAGGTCTACCACTGGTTTTATATTTTCCTTTAGAAGTGGTGCTATTACTTGGAGTAGTAAGAAACTATCGATAGTTTCCTTGTCTAGTATAGAGACAAAGTAGAGAGACATTGCAATTGCAGTATGTAAGGTAACTTGGTTACACAAGCTACTTAGTGATTTGGGAATGCAGGTGGACAAGAAGGTTATCATTTACTATGATAACCTTAGCAACTTTCAATTGGCTAGAAACCAAGTGTATCGTGCGCAGATAAAAAACATAGAGGTTCATTACCATTATCACTTGAGAATGGGTTTTGGTAGCTGATATTGACATGGTTTGTGTTAATATAAATGATCAAACTAGTGATATTTTCACCAAGGTCTTGGAGGTGAGAAGCTTCAATGCTTCAAGACTATACTTGGAGTTTCTGAGCTCATGTTGAGCTCGAGGGGGAGTGTTGAGATCTTGAGCTCTACATGAGCTAGCATCCACTACATGCCTTGGTGATGTAGCAAGATATTACTCATTGGCATGTTAGGTGACCAACATGAGGATATGCCAATGATTCTATAGCTAGAATACACCTATGTAGTCCACTCTTGGTTATGGCACATTTAATATGCCACCTCTTCCTTCCTTAGCAGGTTCACACTTAGTGTCCGCATATATACATACTGTGGTACTTTCATATTAGTCTTTTATCATGTTGTAGACTTAGTTATGTTATATGAAGGAAGAAGAAAGAATAAGAAGAAGATTTCAGCATTATCTCTCTATATGCTCAAGTCTCCATTGCTTTTGTCTGTGTGCTCTTGGTTTCTTTACTCCTCTCCCCTCTTGTCTATTTTCAAGAATCATGACCTGAAGGTATGGTGTAACAACTTGTTAGAAGAAAATGTGATTTGCAGGTGCTAGATAGCAATGTGGCATCATCCCCCTGCCCCCATAATTGCGACCCTCTTTACACATTGCTTAATCCTCTACTTCATCATCTTCTTCTATTGCAATCATCAGAAACAGAAGTAGGAGAAGTACTAATAGTAGTGCGTAGTAGATAAGAGAAGAGAAAATGTGGATAGTAGATCATAGGGGCTTGAAAAACATGGGCAAAAGATCAGTATCTTTCCTACCTACTCTCTTCATAATCATCATATTCATCATTAATAATTTCAACAATATCTTGGGGGATCTTATCACTACCATCATCAACATTTGGATTTTCTACTATAGCAATATCCTTTTATTTATCACAAACACCATCATCTACTGCATCTCTACCCTCTCCACTACCCCCATAAGGAGGCGTAGCCATTGTGAAGGAAGGACCACTAGCAGCAAAGGGAAGAATTACCAAGAAGATCACATGCCATGGCAACACAACATGAGCTATGGTATTCAACTTGGATATGTAATTACTTTAAATCTTAGGAGGTGGTTACCGTAAGTGTATTGGTTGTGTAGAGGAGGATCCCACTACATCCCAACATCTAATACTTGTCCTATTGGGAAGGGAGAAGGGCCAAAGTGGGTGGAGAGTGGGCATGCTTGCACATAGCCTGCACACTTGGCTATAGTAATGATGGTACAACAATGTGATAAATTAAACATCAAGTGTATGGAGGATTGAATGATTTCTATGTGATGTCTCATTAAAGGCACATGAGTGCATAGGTTACAGTGTTAAATTTCTTCTAGTTTACTATTTTTAATTGTACCATCAAGTTTAAATTCAATTATTAAAATCCCTAATCTCTATGATGTCAAGGTGCACTAAAAAAGAAGTAGAAGAAAAAAAAGAAAAGAAGAAAGACAACTCAAAGAAAAAGTACTAGAAGAAGAAGTGGAAAAAAGAACAACAGAAGAAGATAGAGAAGAAGAAAAAGAAAAAGAGCAAGAAGAAAAAGAAGAAGATAAAGAAAATGAAGTGGAAAAAAAAGAGAGAAAAAGGAGGAAGGGAAGAAGAAGTAAAAGAAAAAGAGGAGGAGAAAGAAGAAAAGGGGTTGGTGGGGCATGCATTGGCCCATGCTTGCTCCCCAAAAAAAGGGTGCCGCTAGGGCCATGCAGTGTCATCAAGCTAGATGCTCTGGAGCCATGCACTTCAGCTCGTCCCATTGGCGGGCCACTCTCCCGTCTCCTTCTCGCTAGGTTGGCAGGTTGCCATCTTTGCTCGTAAGGCCACTAGCTAGCCCCCTCACCACCAATCGCCATTGTTCACCCTCGTCACGTCCATGGCCCACACTGTTGTGATGCCTGGAACGGCCAACCTTGGCTCACGTTTTAAATTAGCCTACTACGGGAGATAGCCCACAGACAGCCGCAGACAAAGCCACGTCTTGGTGACCCAGCACTTTTTTAGGGGCCGTTTTATATCTTACTCTATATCATTATTACTATGTAACAATCCCTCATCAAAATGTGCGCAAGCTGATTGGTAGAGCGGAGATTTCTCAACCATAGGGTGCTGATTAGATTCCTGATGGGTGGCTTGTTGCATTATTTCTTTTTGGTCCTAAAAGGGGATCTTCCATTTTCACCATATGGAACCGATTGCCGTGTCGCCATGCGGGCGGAGATTTAACAACATCCGCCAACCTTATACTCTGCTCGTCTAGCATGGCCCGGCACACACGGCCTGTTGTGCCCTCCATTGCCTGCTCATGTCTAATTGTGTGGCATCTCCTATCCTCCCCCAATGCATTCTCTTCCTCTTCAATCTCTCCACCTGCCAGCTGTTTCCGTCGGTAGTCCTGGCCCGATTTGCCTTGCAATTTCCCCACTTTTATCTCCCCTCCATTCACCCTGGCCATTATACCACCCATTGGCAGCCACACTAGCCTCCATTACTGCTTGTCTTCATCCCCACTAGCCTCCTCATCTCTTGAATCACCATGCTGGTCCACTTCGACCATCACCCAACACCATCATTGTGTCCACAGAAACCACAGACGCATACACACCCCCGTTTGAAACCAGTGTAACTCACACACACACACACACACACACAGACACACATCCCACCATGCACATCAACACATACACATGTGCAATGTACACAGAAAACTCATGAACCCCCATACACAAAGCGCATGTACCCCACCCCATGAGAACCTTACCCCACACTCACACACAAAAGCCACACATATGCACTCCATGTGCATCGCACATTAAATACATAGCACATATCACTCACATACGTACATGCATAAAGACAAACACTACACATACTTCACTACACATGCCACCTATACACACACAAGGTGATGCACACATAGACCCAAATAGTCATGCACACACATGAACATGCCCATCACACGAGACATAATATACATATAAACTTATACACATACATCAACCCAAACATATAGAAACACGCTCATGCATGCTCACAATATGCACCCATACATACCTCTCCATAGGCATCGGCATATATATCCACATACATCACCCAAAACATCCATTAGGCACAACACATAGCTCACATACACACACCTTAGCCACAATAGGCACTAGATATATACATATCACCTCCCCCCCCCCCTCTTACACATGCTACATAAGACTACAACCACATAGACTCACAAAAGACACACTAGAGACTCACACTCACATGCACATAATGATACACCTAGACTACATAATCCCAAATATACTAGACACACATGCATACCCCATATTCACACCCCTGCACACACACATACATATAATGCACACACACATACACACACCCATGCTTAACACACATGCATACATATATTAGATACACTAGTGACACTATGCATAATGTATCTCACGTGCACACCATTTGTAGGATGCCTATGCGTATTGGGCTTCTGACTCATCCTAGCACTACCCTGTTCATATGGCGGGAGTCAAGGGGAGGAAGGATGGAGTAAACACAGTAGGTGAAGGGCACACATACATTTGTAGACACATGACTCACATCACATACACCACCTAGTCCATATACAAATACGAACGCCCTTAGACATCCATATTGTATTCATCACCTAAGGACACACTTACAAACCATAGTGCATCCACATACACCTGTGTGCACATGTTCATCTATGTGTATTTGTGTGTAATTGTGATTCCACGTGGGCATTCAATTGCACTCGTGTACTTTTGTGTATGTCTCATTATACATGTGCACTTCCACATAACTAGGTACATCCATCACCCTACATATTGCATCCATTTCACCCTAGTGCATCCATCTATGCACATAGTGCATCTGACTGTATAGAAGTGCATCTGTGAGTGTTTGATTATATACAGTGCATTTCACCACACACATGTATATTTGAATAAACAAGTGTACATCTACCTACATTGTAGTACACTCATTGACACTTACACATTTACTTGTACATTAGTCACTCCACATATTGCATCTGTACATTTGTGTACATCTATAGTTTGCATCACATTTTAGTCCATCCACATGTGTATCCGAGTGCACACATGTATATCTCACCACACAACATACATCCGATCACGCATGTAGACACAAAGTACACCATGTATCTTTTATGCATTCATGCATTGATAGTATGCATCACACCTCCATTATAGACACCCTTGTGTATTTGTTCACTCTAGTGTATTTTCATGTACATCCAATTGCACATAGAGCGTCTTTGATTGCACACAATGCATCTATCTTCATACAAGTGTGCATCTACATACTTTGTGCATTCATAGATTCACATATGCTGTAACGTGCCCGCCTATTGGCTATCTAAGCACATTTTAGCGGTCCATCAACAAACGAATCTAAGCGTTGTCGCCCGACACTCCCATGGAATGTTCCGGGGTTTGTTGCCTAGGGTTTCCCAAGCCTACCTCACAATGGAACGTTTGCGGCAAAAACCCACTAGGATCGACCTGAAATCTGGGTTTCTAGTCATCAAGGTCTCCTAATAGCATTCTAGCGTTGGGTTTTGGACATCCTACATTACACAGAGATAGCCAATCCAAAGTAGATCCATACTGCACTTGGTTCAAAGAAATGGGAAACGAGAGGAATGCACCGCTTAACCTCTCTGCCCGTAGTGAAAAGTCTCGTTCCAGTCCCCTAAAACAACATAAAACGAGTTCTAACTTAGCAATACCTAAATTCAATTGGTGATAAATCCTGGTGAGAAGCCTCCCTGTTCTCTGGGACCACCCTGCCGTAGGACAGTCCCGTCGAGGATTCCGTCCTCCTGCTTCGCATGATAGCTTTAGTTTTCTAATTAGGTCCTACCACATTTATGTGTGACATTTAAAATCAGCTTCTTTAATTAAGCCTTTTAGGGAATAGGGTTCATTTGCATAATTTGTAACATAGACACGAAAACAAAACAAGCAGTCCTTTTGACAAACAAGTTCCTTAACTTATCTTCAAGTTAATCTTTGTTTCCTGCCCACATAGGAGAATTATGTATCCCTTCTGTCCAACAGAAGTACATGGTCCGAATCACATGGCACCAAAATTTCCATCCTTTATCTAGAATAGGATCTTCCAACGCCTCCAAACGTTGGGCTCATGGTAGTTTACAACTCCATTCCGAACTTGGCAAGGGGTTTTCAGAGCTCTAGTGACCCCAAGCGACCTAGGAGTGAGACACAATTTCCATGGTTGGCCTTTTCACCACTCGACCTTTAGCTTGTGAATTGAGCACTGCCCTCTTGGGGTAATCTATAGTGCAATTTTGGAGATGATCCACCCGTGCAAAATATCCTTCCTTAATTAATCCATTTAGGAATCAAACACAATCAAGGCAACCAGCCTAATATCTTGTTCTAGGAAAACATTCCTTTGTTCCCATGGCAACTTGACATTATACACCCTTGCCATCCATTTGCCATCAACACAAGCCTTGGAATATTTATCCAAATCACAAAGCAACAATCAATTGATTGAAAGAAAAACATTTAGGGTGTTGTTCAATTAACCAACAAAACTATTTGTGCTTTTCCCAAACAATACAAGAATAGATGTGATAATAATTCCATCGCATATTTGCTCTTCCCTTTGGGATAAAAGAGCGATTCTACGCAAAATTTACTTAATACTTGCATGCACAATTCTTAATGTCATGATTATGCCATTCATAACCCTTGACTGATTCCTCCTTGTAATTGCTCTATCAACGAACAAGCCATACACAACTAAGTGCAATTAACTTCCCTTGATACATACATTTTGCAAACTCCATCTTTCAAATATGTGAGAAGAGGCCTATCCCTTCCCATGACCTATTCTCCTCCATCATAGTATAGAGTATAATGTATCTCATGCGAGAATCAAAACAAGCATCTATCAATTTGGAAATACATTACTTACGACCAGTACCGCAGTTGGATTGACAGTGATGCCTTTGCACGAAGCTTTGTTGTTGGTTGTAGGAGTGCCATCTGCACGTGACATTCTTCGCTTGGAGGCCATCGTCTAAAAGTAGACTCATGAGATTCAGAAGGCAGAATAGATTTGAGATGGGAGAGGGTAAGAGAAGATTACCAAGTCGAGGATCGAGATAGACGGAATTTTTGCAGCCTCTCGGGGTAACTCTTCTTTCTCTTTCTCTCTCTCAAGCTCTCTCTCACAATTTCTTGGAGCGGGCTATCCTTCTCTCTACCTCTCTCTCGCAGCCTCTCAAGGTCTCCTTATGCTCCCTTGTGCCTCCCTATGACTTATATTTATAATGAAATAGAGAGAAGGGGATAAGGCATAGAACAAGAGTGAAGGGGCTCTTGGGAGACTCACTGATCTCATGCTCAGATCATAAATCTGATGGTTGCATTGGCTCGAAACATGGGGCAAAAGCGCAAGACACTTGATTAGAAAGCTCTTAGTTTACTCATTCTCCTTTTCTCTGTTTGAAGTGTTGTCTACTGCCTGTAGACTGCGATTGCGGTGGGTACGATTATGCCAATCACTTTTCTTTATTTTTCTTTTTATAAAATCTCCAAAACTAACTAAAACATCACTTGTCTTTTCTTTTAAATGACTTTCAATTCCATCTTCTTAGGATAATATCTAAAATATCTAGAATATACTAGTTTTTTCCAAAATCTAATATTTTTTTGACCATTCAAACTATACACATTAATACTAGTGATTAATATAGCTCATAAGTCTCATTCAAATTGTAACTTTCGTGAAGGGTGGCTATGGTCCTTGTCAATCCGAGAAAAATATCAAATGTACAACTCTTGATTTTTTTAAAAATATATATATTTAATTAATAAAAATTATTAGCTTTTGATATTAGTTAATTTTTACCTTAGTTAGTGTTTAGCTAGTGATCTTACTAACTTATTAACTAACTAGCTAACTTTCGAGAACTAGCCAACTAACTTTTATTGCATGGAAATATTATATAATCCTCCTCTTAGAGAAATCGAGATGTCCTCATCTCGATAGAAACTAGGCAAGACAAGCATTAATGGGGCTTAGGGCCTATGGGTTAGGACTCATCATGCATCCGGTGCGCTACTCTTAATGTTTTAAGTAGTGCACTTGTATTATTCCAATTAACCATAGGTACAAGAGTAGGATTTATTCTCATTTGTGTGACATGTCGATTAAGTTTCTAGGTACAAGAGTAGGATTTATTCTCATTTGTGTGACATGTCGATTAAGTTTCTAGGTACAAGAGTAGGATTTATTCTCATTTGTGTGACATGTCGATTAAGTTTCTCACTTGTATTATTCCAATTAACCATAGGTACAAGAGTAGGATTTATTCTCATTTGTGTGACATGTCGATTAAGTTTCTAGGATTTTTAGTCATCCTGATAAGATGTAATGGGTTCTAGGTCTTCAAGTTCATCTGATTTCCCTATATATCTATAGACTGCACCTCTGTAGCTTCGTTTTCTTGGCGGCTCAATGTCTTCTGGACTCAGGTCAAAGCAATCTACTTGGATGTGTCCTAGCTCATTACCATGGAAGCATTGACAGTAGGGATATCTCCTACGGATGTGCCCTATCTCTCCGCACGTATGGCATCTCTTTCCCTAATCTCCGGAGTCATCTTTGCTATAATTACCCGATTTAAGCTCTTGGATGATTGGATTTGCTCACAGTAATGCATCTTGTAAGTATCTTGGATTCATTACTTCAAGACGGTGGTTTAGAAGAGTGTTTAGGCCATGGCAAAACTTGGATACTTATTGTGCAATATCCATAGGTGGCGCATCTTTTAGCAGGGTTACAAACATTGAGTAATAAGCTTCCAGTGTTAATTCCAGCTGCTTGAGCTTGAAGAATTGATTCACCTTTAAAGTCTGGTAGGTTGGCGGAAGGTATTGTCCGCGTACAACATCTTTCAACTAAGGCCACGTAACAACGGCTTTAGAAACACCTTCATCATTACACCATTGCTTCCACCATAATCAAGCCTGGCCAACTAACTTGAGTTTGCCAATCATTTCTTGATTCATGGAGGCAGTTCTTGAAGTAGAGAAATAATCATCCATTGACTCAATCCATATCGTCGCTTCTGCTGCGATGCTTAACCCTTCTCCATCAAACTGAGGTGCCTTAATTTGCTTGAGAAGAAATTTCTTCTCTTGCATGTTAGTATTCATGGATGCAGAAGGTGACTGACAATCAAGACATAACACTCAGGTTATTTCTGTTTAGGATATCTCTATGAATCAAATATTAATCAATCATGCATCATCTTTAAGTTTTTGCTCGGATACCAACTATAATGTGCCCGTCTATTGGCTATCTAAGCACGTTTTAGCGGTCCATCAACAAACAAATCTAAGTGTCGCCGCCCAGCACTCCCATGGAATGTTCCAAGGTTTGTCCCCTAGGGTTTCCCGAGTCCCCGCCTCACAATGGAATGTTTGTGGCCAAACCCACTAGGATCGACATGAAATTTGGATTCCTAATCATCAACGTCTCTGAACAACATTCTAGCGTCCACTTTTGGACATCCTACTTTACGCAGAGATACCCAATTCGAAGCAGATCCATACCGCACTTGGTCCAAAGAGAATGGGAAACGAGAGGGATACACTCCTCAACCTATCTGCCCGTAGTGCATAGTCTCATTTCGGTTCCCTAAAACAACATGAGTCGGGTTCTAACTTAGCAATACCTAAAGTCAACCGATGATAAATCCTTGTGAGAAGCCTCCTCGTTCTTTGAGACCACTGTGCCGTAGGATAGGCCTATCAAGGATTCTATCCACCGGGTTCCCTTGATAGCTTTAGTTTTCTAACTAGGTCCTACAACATATATGCGCTGTCGTATTGCTGCGCATTCGAGGTGTGAAAACCACCCAAAAATTGTGTGTGTGATTTGATACTTTGTATATACTCAGTTGTTGTGTTTACATTTATTTTCTGCGCATGAGTGAACATGATGAGATGCTTTCAGCCTATGTTGATACATGTTGCTGCAAAAAGGTTTGGAATCATTGCTTGCCAAAATCCATCAGCACTATTGCTCGTAGACTCAGCAAAGGGGAGCCATTGACTGTAGGATGGATTCACGGTTTGAGCTTAATGACTGAGGCTGCTTCATCATGTGGTTTTGGGTTTTCTACAGAGTGAAAGAGGATGGCCCTGTCCTTCTGGGTTTGTGGCATCCATGGGAGCACGGTGGCCATGGCCATGGGCACACACATGTGACTACACACGCATCGGAGGAGAAGGAAGAAGCTAAGGCTTATCATTGAATTTGAAGAACAGATGAGATGCGGACCATTGAAGGTGAAGAATTGATGAGTTGTGGTTTAATGCTGATCCTTGAATGTGAAGAATAGGTGATTTTCAAATTACAATTGTTGGACATATGCAGTATAGTCAAGAGCTTTTGTATAAGCTAAAACTTCTACAAGCTCTAGAATAGATAATTTGAATTTGAACCAAAAATAATGACATGTGAGCTATCGTGGGCAAAGGAGGGATTTTTTTTAGAAGAGCTAAAGAGGGAGGGAAAAAGAAATAAGCGGATGTGACAGAAAAAGAGGAGAGAGCGACGAGAAGGGGAGAGAGAGGATAGGAGAAAAAGCAGTTTTTGGAGGGAGAAACGGGGATTCAAAAAAAGGAAATGACTCTGCAGCTGAGGAAAAGACAGAGAGGATACTCTGTAATTAATGGGAGGAACAGTGTGGATGAGCCCGACATGAAGACGATGAGCCGCTGGTGTAGTAAATCTTGGTGCTGCCCGACTTGGCAGTTTAGAAGCTCAAGGCGCTGATTGACAGGGACCACTCATCCTATGTGGCCATGTATGTGCATTCCTGGATCCGCATCACGATAATGATGCTAGAGAAAAGACGCTTTTGCGATGGCTGCCATGCTCGACTTCTTAAGCGAGGTCCTCGGTCTGCCCCTCGTGCCCCTGCACCTTGCTAAAGCACATCCCAAGCATCAGTTCGTGTTCTATGATGATCTCTGATCTGATGAAGACGATGAAGGCGTGGACTCTGAAGACCGCGATGAAACTGAAGAAAGAGCTGACGAAGGACAACGATGGAAGAATTCTGAAAAAGTTCTGAGCGCGGACTGAGTGGGAAGTCCTATGCAAAAGAGAGAGGATTGGGAGAGAAACAGTGATGAGGAGGAAGGGAGCTTAGAGGAAAACCAGGGGAGTGCTCTGAAATCGTGAAAGAGGGAAGATTTAGAAGGCAGCAAGAGGAGGTCGTGAATTGGGTGCAGCTGTTTGCAAGCTGGAACTGTTGTGCGGAGAGCAGGATAGCGGCCATGAACGACACCCACCAACCTATAAGCAAAACATCAATTGAGGCGGGAGTACTGTAGCATAAACAGACTGGGTGAACATGTCCTTTATTCCTGCATAGGATCAAGCCGCGTGGTGAACAGACTCGCTATTTTCAAATCATATGCTATGTGGGGTGACGAAGAGGCAATCACCTCTTCATCGTGTGGCGTTATTTCCTGGATTTAAGTTATCAACAAAGCACGAAGCAATGGGTCATGAAGGAGCCACAGATCACATCGGAAACTTGCAAAAACATAATCACCTGATCGAGGCGACTCCTGCAGCAATAGATCAAATAGAGTTGCAACCTGTCTGATCAAGCTAGTGATTCAGGAGATTCTCCAACATTCAACTTACTTATGCACTGAGGCAAGGCAGAAGTTAATTAATTATCTGGTAAATCTGTCTCAGGAGGAGAATCAGTACCGGGAGCTTTAATCCTCTCATACTTTTATTTTCTGCACCTTCTGTGATCATGGTCCTAGGGTGTGGCATTTCAGAGCCTTCAAACAAGAGGTGATTAAGTTTGAGCTTGCTTGAGCCTACTGGCAGGCAGACTGCAAGACTTGCTGTTTTCTTTATGGAACTCCAATTGATAGAGCAGCCAACCAGGTAACAGAGTTTGCTGAAATGTTCCGAGATGGTTAAAAATTCACGGGACAATATGAACTTAATGTTGACATAAAATTCATTGAAATCTTGAATAAAGATTTCCCAGAGAATGGTGTAAAGAGATAACTGCAGAATTTGTGCAATATCTATGCTTTATCATTGTTTACCTTGAAAGTGGAGTGAATACAGTGATAGTGACAGTGGCTACTACAGCATTGATAGCAATAATGGCAGTGACAGTGATAGCTGCAATGAAAGTGGCAGTGAACTAGAGTTTGCTAAGTTCAATAAAGTTAGAACTGCTACTGATTTTTGTAGTGTTCTTTGCTGCATTTCTGTGAAGTTAATGTCATGGCTTCTTAAGTGAACTTGGAGCTTCTGAACTATGTATCCAGATCCTGTATTCATCCATGAGCCTCAATTGCAGCTGTCAATTATCTCATAAGATGAACTGAACAAATACCATATACACAACATTCACTAGATTGGTCTTCTATCCTGGAATTATTCAAAGTCCTCTGTGAATGCGATATTGTTTTCACGAATCCTTCGACATCTTTGGTGAACCCGATGTGAAAGCGTCGCAGAAATTTCAGGATAGGAGACACTTCAGCCTCTATTTCAGCTTCCTCTACAACTCCAGCTGCCTCTACTTCAGCTCCATCAATGACTGTTGCGTCAAGTACTTCAACGGAGGATCTAAAACTGATTTTGCAGAATATGTCCATGTATATGCAGCTCCAAAATCAGCAAACACAAATGTATATGCAGCAGCAACAACAATTGCATCAACAGCAGTTGTCTCAGCAAAGGCAACTCTATTCAGAGCAGGAGAATGCAAACAGCGCGACTAAGGCTATTAAAGTAGTTGAGAGTGAGAAGAAGCTATTTGACGGGCGTAATGTTTCAGCATATTTGAAGACATATGAGATCAAGATGGGGTTTTTTGGAGTTCCTGCTGGACTTATGAGTAAGTACTTCCTTCGTCTTGTCACACCTGCTTTGAGGACAAAGGTGACTGATTTATTTATTCAAAATACACATTGGCAAGATTTTAAGAAGGCACTAAAAGAAGAATACTTCCTTGAGGACTTTGGTATGGCTACTCGGCGGTCATTCCGAGAGTGGGTCTACATGCCAAACAAAGGTCTTGCTGCTTCGGAGTTGATTCGAGAATTCGAAGAAAGGTATAGTCAGCTTGATGCCATTGAACAAAGAGCATTGGATGTTGAAAAAGTTGAGCTTTTCTTGCAAGCTGCAGATCCTGCTCTTCAAGAAGAATTGGGTGAGCTTCTTGAAGATCGCACAAAGCCTATGGGTCTTAAAACTGATTGGCAGGATGCTCAGGATGCAGTCTCGACTTTGACCAAGAGGAGGATATGGAAGACTCGCCTACAGAATGGTTCCATGACACCTACACCATCATCTGCTCCTATGCCTACTTCTATCCCTGTTATTTCTTCTCCTCCTCAGCCAGTTTCTTGGCCTATGCCAGTGCCTACTATTTCTACTCCACCTATTCCTCCTGTTCCACGACCGATGCCTACACCTTCTGCTCCAAAACCATCCGCTCCATCGGTGCCTACTTCTCTTGATGACATAATCAAAGGTATCACAGATTTGACACTTGAGTCAGTCAAAGCGGAGTTGGTGGGTAAGTTGAAGGAGCAGTTTGCTTCGACTGTACCTACTACTTCTTCTAGTGCTCCTACTGCACCTAGGAGTGCTCCTAGTGCTCCTAGGAGAGATCGGAGATGTATTTGGTGTGATAGTACGGAGCATCAGCATTGCAGGGATTGTGACTCTTTCCAGGATGCAAGGAGGCAGAATTTGGTATATTGGGGGCAAGATGGTAAGATTTGGTTGACTGAGACAGGAGCTCCACTTGCTACCAACTTTGGTAAAGGTGGAATGAAGAAGTTAGTGGAGGACATGGCTGCGCGTACTTCTTATGTGACGGCTAGAGGTGATGCTTCTGCATATGGAGTACAGATTGAGAAGGGATCGGAGACTCAGTCCACACTATGGACTTATGCTATGGAGACTGCAAACAAGGGAAAATTTCAGCAAACTGTTTTGACTAGTGCAGGCTCTAGCATCAGATCAGAGACAGGTTGGGACTCGCCTGTTGACAGGTATTCTATTTATGCTTATTTGGCTAAATCTCATGGTGCAGATGTATTTGTTGAGGAGAAGCATAAGAGGGATGAAGACAATCCAAGTGCAGCTAAGAAGACTAGAGGGGGTGAGTTTGTTACTCCACCTACTGCAGACCGTCTTCACGATCAAGGCCAGATCGACAGATGGAGGATGCTCAAAAGAGAGAAAAGAGGCAAGAGCCTAGAGAGAGAAAGCAGCCAGGATTCAGATTGATGTCCGATATTGAGACATCTACAGATATGAAGAAAATCTTTAATGATAAGATACTTGGCAGTGAGGTGACTTTCACTATTTTTGAGATTTTGGGCATCTCAAAAAGAGAGTTTCAGGATCAGTTTCAGGAGGTCCTGAAGAGGAAAAGACATGCATTGGCTACCACTGATACACAGGGAGTTTTGATTGGAGAGTTGGATGAGGATGATGATGAGGTTATGGTTGATAATGCTTCTATTTTGCCACAGGTAGAGAAGAGGGTTCAGCCTATGCATTATGCTGAAATTGATGAGCCTGTTTTGATACCGCGTAGTCACTTTTCGCGGAGCCATTGGGCTAGGGCAACTATAGAGACGATGGTAAAGGTTGGAGAAAAATAGGTGCCTTATGTTGCATTGGTTGATCATGGTTCAGAGATTAATCTCATTGTTCGTGGAGTTTATGAGAGTAACAGATGGCCTATGGATGTAGAGCATGGGTGGCATATGAGAGCCGCCAATAACACTGCAGGTGATTTATATGCTGCTTGCCCTAGTGTCAGGGTTTCTATTGGTGATGTAGAGGAGGATTTTCATTTCTTTGTGCAGGATTCATGCTCTTATCCCATAATTCTTGGTCAGCCATTCATTACAGAGATACGCATGGAGACAAAGGTCATGGATGATGGATCTGCTTATGCACGGATTCGCAGTAAAGATGGTATGAGAGCAGTTCAGTTTATGACTGTATGTGTGAACCATGTTAGAAATAGGGATACTCTCAGAGATGCACCCTTGCCCACTGTGAGGGATTCGGGTTTTCATTAGGTACCGCCGTTTCGCAAGACGACGGTGGTACAGAGGAGAGGAGATTGGAGTTCTCGCCTCCTGGCAGCAGTGTTTTCTCCTCCGGTTATGTTGGGATTTCAGCAAACAATTCGATGAGCTATCAGAAGACTTCTAGATTGTCTAGAGCTACCAGGCAGTATATATGCAGGAAGGAGAAAAATTTGAAAAATGCAGGAATTTTGGAGGATGATGAGCACATAGATGGTATGTATGACAGTGTGATTTGTGCAGATACGATGACAAAGATGGGAGATATGCTGAAAACTGATATGCTGAATTGTCATGGTAATGTATTAGTGCAATCCCTGGACATGTTTCATGAAATTGCAGATTTTATGTCACAGATTGAGTCAGAGGCTGAGGTGACTCAGCAAAGAGTATTGAATGCTGAAGAAATTCAGCAAACAGAGTTTCCAGCTGGTTATGATCATCTTTCAGAGAGACAGAGGGCTGAAAAATTTCAGTCAACAGAGTTTACTGCTGAAATATTTCAGCATTAAGAGTTTGGGGCTGTTTCTATGCAGTCCATAGAGCAGAGGGCTGAGAATATTCAGCCATTGGAGTGCAGAATTGCTGATTTATAGCAAGGTTTATGTAATGCAGAAGAGCATAATGAAGCCAAGGTTGACACGAAGTACCAAACTGTGGATAAGAAGGTGAAGCCGGTTGCTGTACCGCTTCCACCTGACAGTGATCAGCAAATAGAGAGGGCTGCTAAACAGCAAATTTTGAGGAATCCGGAGCATATTGGTCATAAATTTTCAGCAGAGACACTTGCTGAATTGAAAATTGAAAATGTTGATTTCTTGTTACCCATAGAGAAGCAATGCTTTCAGGATATGCTTGAGCGTCATGCAAGGGGATTTGCTTTTGTCCCACATGAAATTGGATGTGTGAATCCTGATATTGTTGCTCCTATGGTTATTTTTACTATTCCTCATATTCCATGGAATCTCCGACCTATTCCAGTGCCTAAAGCACACTTGCCAAAGCTGATTGATTTATTGAATGAGAAAATCAGGATGGGAATCCTTGAGCCTTCATCTGCACCATACTCAAACAGGTGGTTTACAGTTCCAAAGAAGAATGGTACTCTTCGATTTATTCAGGACATGCAGCCAGTGAACAGAGTTACTATCAGGAATGTTGGTATTGGTCCAGTTGTGGATGAGTTTGCAGAGGCATTTGCTGGACGTGCCATCTATTCTTTGGGTGATTTGTATTCAGGTTATGATCAGTTTCAGCTGGCTTTGGAAAGCAGGGACATAACCACCATGAGAACTCCTATTGGGCTTGTCAGGATGTGTACCTTGCCTCAAGGTGCCACTAATTCTGTTGCGCATATGATGAATGCCATGCATAAGGTCCTTCGTGATTACATACCTCAGCTTACTATGCATTTTTTGGATGATGTGCCCATTAAGGGGTGTGCAGAAGAAGAGAAGAATGAGAGCCTAAATGAGTAGGGATGCAGATACTTTGTGGCTGATCATATTTCAGCATGTGAGAAGATTTTGACTAGGTTAGAAGAAGTGAACTTGACACTTTCAGGGCAAAAATCTGTTTTTGGAGTGAATGAGGTTGTCATTGTTGGGCATATGTGTGGATATTATGGCAGGAAACCCTCACCTGATAAGGTGAATGCTATAGGCAAGATTGCAGAGTATTGTTCTACCACTTCTGAGGTACAGAGATTCATTGGTGCTTGTGTGTTTTATATGATTTGGATACCTCATTTTGCACACATTGCAGATTGTTTGTATCAGCTGCTTCGAAAGGGGCAGAAATTTTATTGGGATGAGAGTCACACTAGAGCCATGCGGAAATTGAAGAAGTTATTGCAGAATGCTCCTACTCTCAGGAAAGCGGATTATAATTGTGATAGGCCTATTGTATTGACAGTTGACACTAGTCCAATTGGCATAGGTTGGGCTGTGGGTCAAGATGATGCAGATGGAAATAGGTATGCTATTCGGTTTGGGACGAAAGTCCTAAACGAGAGACAGAGGAGATATCCGCAAATCAAAAGGGAGTTATTGGGGATTGTCACGGCTCTCAAATGTGACAAGGAGTACTTTATTGGAGCTTCAGTTGTGGTAGAGACAGATTGCTTGCCATTGATTGGTATGATCACGAGTTGCTCTACTCCGGATATAGCTATGTTGAGATGGATTGCATACATCAAGTCATTAAATCCAGAATTTAAATACATAGCAGGGAAGGATAATCCAGTGGCAGATATGTTATCTAGAGCCAGGTATGATGATGAGGAGACTCTACTTGCAGAAGAGGATGATGCAAAAATTTCAGCCACTATGGTTGATCATGTTTGTCATGTCTATGATATTGTGGCTTTCACAGAAGAGCTCTATGTTGGAGATTGGTTGCAGATTGGCAGGTACCTTAGTACACTAAGCAAAAGAGATGAATGGACAGATGAAGAGTTCAAGAAGATCAGAAGGAAAGCCTATGGTTATTTTCTCAAGGACGGATTTCTTTGGAAGCATCCGAAGAAAAGAGGCAGATTACCTTTGCGGGTTGTCTGCGATAGAGAGACACAGATACAGGTGATGAGGGAGTTTCATGAGAGTCCTTGGGCTGGTCATAGAGGAGTATGGGCTACTTATGAGAAAATTAAGGAGAAATATTGGTGGAAAGGCATGTATAGAGATGTTTCTCACTTTGTTGAGACTTGCAGAGACTGCCAGATGTATTCAGTAGTGCGTCATAGAGATGAGCTTCATCCGACCTATCCGCTATGCATTCATTATAAGTGGGTAGTTGATTTGGTTACCATGCCTATGGGTCTATGGCAGATGAGATACATTGTTTTGGCTAGAGAGGATCTTACTAATCATGTTGAGGGCAGATATTTGAGAACGAAGACCACTAGTGCAGTGTGTAAGTTCTTATTGGAGGAAATTTTTTGCAGATATGGTTGTGTGGGTAAAATCACTGCGGATCGTGGTGAATTGGATGCAGATGAAGCTAGGGAGTTTTTCTCTCAGCTAGGAATCAAATTGGC
This sequence comes from Lygodium microphyllum, assembly GCF_053477565.2. NCBI lineage: Eukaryota > Viridiplantae > Streptophyta > Polypodiopsida > Schizaeales > Lygodiaceae > Lygodium > Lygodium microphyllum. The sequence continues at coordinate 94,683,293 of NC_141156.1, forward strand.
TCTAACCACAGCATACAATCCAGAGGGAAATGGAAAGAGTGAAAGAGGGCATCCGCCAATAGTGAAAGCATTAGCCAAAGCATGCAAAGGACGGATTGGAGAATGGCCAAGACTTCTACCATTTGCTTTATGGGCTGATCGTACGACTCATAGTGTTACCACAGGATATATGCCTGCAGAGTTGATGTATGGTCAGAAACCTGTTATGCCGATTGAGACTTGTGCTTTGACTTGGTCAGTTTTACCTTGGCAAGAGGATTTGACGAGAGAGGAGCTCTTAGCTCTTCGGATTCGACAGTTGGAGAGGAGACCTGAGGATATTCAGCTAGCTATTGACAGGTTGAAAGTTGCTAGACTAAGGAACAAGGACAGGTTTGATAGCAGGCATCGCTTGCGGCCTAGAGCAATAGAAGAGGGAGATTGGGTATTGGTCTTTGATAGCAGCCTTGAAAATCATCATACTACACTTCGGAAGATGGTGAAAAGATGGTTTGGGCCATACATAGTCAGACATGTCTTTGATAATGCAACATATGAGCTGACAGAATTGGATGGAACAGTGCTTAGAGTGCCTATTGCTGGAAAAAGAATCAAGATTTTCAAGAAAAGGGATGATGAAGATTATGTATTGGAAGGATTTGCAAGAGAAGAGCAACGAGAAGAAACTCCAATGGAAGAGACAGATGATATAACAGATAATCTTGTTGATCTACCGGAAATGCATAACGAAGAGATTGATCTGTTTGTGGATCTTGATGATAACGATCATGGGTAGTTGGCCCATCCGGAGGATGCGCAGGATTAGAGGGGGTGGATGTCGTATTGCTGCGCATTCGAGGTGTGAAAACCACCCAAAAATTGTGTGTGTGATTTGATACTTTGTATATACTCAGTTGTTGTGTTTACATTTATTTTCTGCGCATGAGTGAACATGATGAGATGCTTTCAGCCTATGTTGATACATGTTGCTGCAAAAAGGTTTGGAATCATTGCTTGCCAAAATCCATCAGCACTATTGCTCGTAGACTCAGCAAAGGGGAGCCATTGACTGTAGGACGGATTCACGGTTTGAGCTTAATGACTGAGGCTGCTTCATCATGTGGTTTTGGGTTTTCTACAGAGTGAAAGAGGATGGCCCTGTCCTTCTGGGTTTGTGGCATCCATGGGAGCACGGTGGCCATGGCCATGGGCACACACAGGTGACTACACACGCATCGGAGGAGAAGGAAGAAGCTAAGGCTTATCATTGAATTTGAAGAACAGATGAGATGCGGACCATTGAAGGTGAAGAATTGATGAGTTGTGGTTTAATGCTGATCCTTGAATGTGAAGAATAGGTGATTTTCAAATTACAATTGTTGGACATATGCAGTATAGTCAAGAGCTTTTGTATAAGCTAAAACTTCTACAAGCTCTAGAATAGATAATTTGAATTTGAACAAAAAATAATGACATGTGAGCTATCGTGGGCAAAGGAGGGATTTTTTTTAGAAGAGCTAAAGAGGGAGGGAAAAAGAAATAAGCGGATGTGACAGAAAAAGAGGAGAGAGCGACGAGAAGGGGAGAGAGAGGATAGGAGAAAAAGCAGTTTTTGGAGGGAGAAACGGGGATTCAAAAAAAGGAAATGACTCTGCAGCTGAGGAAAAGACAGAGAGGATACTCTGTAATTAATGGGAGGAACAGTGTGGATGAGCCCGACATGAAGACGATGAGCCGCTGGTGTAGTAAATCTTGGTGCTGCCCGACTTGGTAGTTTAGAAGCTCAAGGCGCTGATTGACAGGGACCACTTATCCTATGTGGCCATGTATGTGCATTCCTGGATCCGCATCACGATAATGATGCTAGAGAAAAGACGCTTCTGCGATGGCTGCCATGCTCGACTTCTTAAGCGAGGTCCTCGGTCTGCCCCTCGTGCCCCTGCACCTTGCTAAAGCACATCCCAAGCATCAGTTCGTGTTCTATGATGATCTCTGATCTGATGAAGACGATGAAGGCGTGGACTCTGAAGACCGCGATGAAACTGAAGAAAGAGCTGACGAAGGACAACGATGGAAGAATTCTGAAAAAGTTCTGAGCGCGGACTGAGTGGGAAGTCCTATGCAAAAGAGAGAGGATTGGGAGAGAAACAGTGATGAGGAGGAAGGGAGCTTAGAGGAAAACCAGGGGAGTGCTCTGAAATCCTGAAAGAGGGAAGATTTAGAAGGCAGCAAGAGGAGGTCGTGAATTGGGTGCAGCTGTTTGCAAGCTGCAACTGTTGTGCGGAGAGCAGGATAGCGGCCATGAACGACACCCACCAACCTATAAGCAAAACATCAATTGAGGCGGGAGTACTGTAGCACAAACAGACTGGGTGAACATGTCCTTTATTCCTGCATAGGATCAAGCCGCATGGTGAACAGACTCGCTATTTTCAAATCATATGCTATGTGGGGTGATGAAGAGGCAATCACCTCTTCATGGTGTGGCGTTATTTCCTGGATTTAAGTTATCAACAAAGCACGAAGCAATGGGTCACGAAGGAGCCACAGATCACATCAGAAACTTGCAAAAACATAATCACCTGATCGAGGCGACTCCTGCAGCAATAGATCAGATAGAGTTGCAACCTGTCTGATCAAGCTAGTGATTCAGGAGATTCTCCAACATTCAACTTACTTATGCGCTGAGGCAAGGCAGAAGTTAATTAATTATCTGGTAAATCTGTCTCAGGAGGAAAATCAGTACCGGGAGCTTTAATCCTCTCATACTTTTATTTTCTGCACCTTCTGTGATCATGGTGCTAGGGTGTGGCATTTCAGAGCCTTCAAACAAGAGGTGATTAAATTTGAGCTTGCTTGAGCCTACTGGCAGGCAGACTGCAAGACTTGCCGTTTTCTTTATGGAACTCCAATTGATAGAGCAGCCAACCAGGTAACAGAGTTTGCTGAAATGTTCCGAGATGGTTAAAACTTCACGGGACAATATGAACTTAATGTTGACATAAAATTCATTGAAATCTTGAATAAAGATTTCCCAGAGAATGGTGTAAAGAGATAACTGCAGAATTTGTGCAATATCTATGCTTTATCATTGTTTACCTTGAAAGTGGAGTGAATACAGTGATAGTGACAGTGGCTACTACAGCATTGATAGCAATAATGGCAGTGACAGTGATAGCTGCAATGAAAGTGGCAGTGAACTAGAGTTTGCTAAGTTCAATAAAGTTAGAACTGCTACTGATTTTTGTAGTGTTCTTTGCTGCATTTCTGTGAAGTTAATGTCATGGCTTCTTAAGTGAACTTGGAGCTTCTGAACTATGTATCCAGATCCTGTATTCATCCATGAGCCTCAATTGCAGCTGTCAATTATCTCATAAGATGAACTGAACAAATACCATATACACAACATTCACTAGATTGGTCTTCTATCCTGGAATTATTCAAAGTCCTCTGTGAATGCGATATTGTTTTCACGAATCCTTCGACAGTGCGACATTTAAAATTAGCTTCATTAATTAAGCCTTTTAGGGAACAAGTTTTGTTCGGGTAATTTAAGTACAAACACGAAAACAAAACAAGCATTCCTTTTGACAAACAAGTTCCTTAACTTATCTTCAAGTTAATCTTTGTCTCCTACCCACATAGGAGATTTATGTATCCCTTCTGTCCAACAAAACTACCTAGTCTGAATCACATGGCACCAAAATTTCCATCCTTTATCTAGAATAGGATCTTTCAACACCTCCAGACGTTGGGCTCACGGCAGTCTACAACTCCGTTCTGGACTTGTCAAGGGGTGTCCAGAGCTCCACTGACCCCAAGTGACCTAGGAGTGAGACACACTTTCTGTGGATGGCCTCTTTACCACTTGATCTTCGGCCCATGAATAGAGCGGTGCCCTCTTCGGGTGCTCCACGGTGCTATCTTGGAGGTAATCCACCCGCACAAATTATCCTTTCTTAATTAATCCATTTAGGCATCAAGCACAATCAAGACAATTAGCCTAATATCATCTTCTAGGAAAACATTCCTTTATTCCCATGGCAACTTGTCATTATAGACCCCTGCCATCCATTTGCCATCAACACAAGCCTTGGAATATTTATCCAAACACAATGCAACAATAAATTGATTAAAAGAAAAACATTTAGGGTGTTGTTCAATCAACCAACAAAACTAATTGTACTTTTCCCAAACAATATAAGAATAGATGCGATAATAATTCAATCGCATATTCGCTCTCTCCTTTGGGATCAAAGAGCGATTCTACGGAAAATTTACTTAATACTTGCATGCATAATTTTTAATATCATAATTATACCATTCATAACCCTTGATCGATTCCTCCTTGTAATTGCTTTATCAACGAACAAGCCATACACAACTAAGTGCAATTAACTTTCCTTGATACATGCGATTTGCAAATTCCATCTTTCAAATATGTGAGAAGAGGCCTATCCCTTCCCATGATCTATTCTTGTCCATTATAGTATGGAGTATAATGTATCTCATATGAGAATCAAAACAAGCATCTATCAATTTGGAAATACATTACTTACGATCGGTACCACAATTGGATTGATAGTGATGCCTTTGCCCAAAGCTTTGTTGCTGGTTGTAGGAGTGCCATCTACACATGACATTCTTTGCTTGGAGGCCATCATCCACAAGTAGACTCAAGAGATTAAGAAGGCAGAATAAATTCAAGATGGGAGAGGGTAAGAGATAATTGTTAACTCAAGGATCGAGATAGAGGGAATTTGTGCAACCTCTCGGGGTAACTCTTCTCTCTCTATCTCTCTCTCTCAAGCTCTCTCTCACAATCTCTTGGAGGGGGGTATCCTTCTCTCTACCTCTCTCTCACAGCCTCTGGAGGTCTCCTTATACTCCCTTGTGCCTCCACATGCCTCATATTTATAATGAATTAGAGAGGAAGAGATAAGGCTGAGAACAAGAGTGGAGGGGCTATTGGAAATCATACTGATCTCATGCTCAGATCATAAATCTGATGGTTGCATTGGCTCCAAATAGGGGGTAGAAACCCAAGACACTTAATTAGAAAGCTCTCAGTTCACTCCTTCTTCTTTTCTCTATTGGAAGTGTTGACTACTACATGTAGACTGCAATCGCGGTGCACGCGATTTCCATGTCACTTTTCATTATTTTTCTTTTTATAAATTCTCCGAAGCTAACTCAAACATCACTTGTCTTTTCTTCTAAATGACTTTCAGTTCTATATTTTTAGGATAATATCTAAAATATCTAGAATATGCTAGTTTTTTCCAAAATCTAATATTTTTTTGACCATCCAAACTATACACATTAATACTAGTTATTAGTATAGCTCATAAGTCTCATTCACGTTGTAACTTCCGTGAAGAGTTGCTATGGTCCTTGTCGCTCTTAGAAAAATTATTGGCTTTTAATATTAGTTGGTTTTTACCCTAGTTAGTGTTTAGCTAGTGATCTTACTAACCTATTAACTAACTAATAACTAACTTTTAAACTAGCCAACTAGCTTTTATTGCGTGGAAATATTACATCCTCCTCCCCTTAGAGAAATCAATATGTCCTCATCTCGAGAGAAGATAGGGAAGACAAGCATTAATGGGGCTTAGGGCATGTGGGTTAGGACCCATCATGCATCTGCTGCGCTACTCTTAATCTTTCATGTACTGCACTTGTATTATTCCAATTCACCATAGGTACAAGAGTAGGATTTATTCTCATGTGTGTGACATGTCGATTAAGCTTCTAGGATTTTTAGTCATCTTGATAAGGTATAATGGGTTCTAGGTCTTCCTCTTTATCTAATTCCCCTATATATCCATAGACTGCATCTGTGTAGCTTCGTTTCCTTGGCAGCTCAATGTCTTCTCGACTTAGGTCAAGGGAGTCTGCTTGGATGTGTCTTAGCTCATTACCATAGAAGCGTTGACGGTAGGGACATCTCCTATGGATGTGCCCTATCTCTCCGCATGTATGGAATCTTTCCCTGATCTTGGGAGTCATCTTTGCTACAATTACCCGATTTAAGTTCTTGGACGATTGGATTTGCTCGGAGTAATGCATCTTGTAAGTCTGTTGGATGCATTACTTCAAGACGATGGTTCAGAGGAGAAAACTTGGATACTTACTGTGCAATATCCATAGGTGGTGTATATTTTAACATGGTTACAAACATTGAGTAGTAAGCTTCTAGGATTAATCTCAGCTGCTTGAGCATGAAGAATTCATTCACCTTTAAAGTGTGGTAGGTTGGCGGAAGGTATCGTATGCATATAACATCTTTTAACTGAGTCCACGTAAGAGTGACTTCAGAAAAACCTTGATCATAGCACCATTGCTTCCACCATAACTGAGCCTGGCCAACTAACTTCAGTTCGCCAATCATTGCTTAATTCATGGAGGCAGTTCCCAAAGTAGAGAAATAATCATCCATGGACTCAATCAATATCTCCACTTCTAATGCGACGTCTAACCCTTCTCCATCAAACTCTGGTGCCTTAATTTGTCTGAGAAGAAAATTTTTCTCTTGCATATCACCATTCATGGGTGCAAAAGGTGCTTGAAAATCAAGCCATACCACTAAGGTTATTTCTGTTTAGGATATGTCTATAAACAAAATATTAATCAATCAGGGATCATCATAAAGTTTTTTCTCTGATACCAACTATAACGTGCTTGCCTATTGGCTATCTAAGCACGTTTTAGTGCTCCATTAAGAAACAAATCTAAGCGTTGCTGCCTGGCACTCCCATGGAATGTTCTAGGGTTTTTTGCTTAGGTTTTTTAGAGTCTGCCTTGCAACGGAACTTTTGTGGCCGAATCCACTAGGATCAACCTCAAATTTGGGTTCCTAGTCATCAAGGTCTCCTAACAGCATTCCAGCGATGGGTTTTGGACATCCTACTTTATGCAAAGATACCCAATCTAAGGCAGATCCATACTGCACTTGGTTTAAAGAGAATGTGAAATGAGAGGGATGCACTACTAGACCTCTCTACACGTAGGGCATAGTCCCATTTCGGTCCCCTAAAATGGCATGAATCGGGTTCTAACTTAGCAATACCTAAAGTCAACTGGTGATAAATCCTTGTGAGAAGCCTCCTAGTTATCTGGGACCACCTTGCCCTACAATGGATCCGTCGGGGATTTCGTCCACCCGCTTCCCTTGATAGCTTTGGTTTTCTAATTAGGTCCTATAACATTTATGCGCGACATTTAAAATCAGATTCATTAATTAAGTCTTTTAGGGAATGTGGTTCGTTCCCGTAATTTACAGCACAGACACAAAAACAAAACAAGCAGTCCTTTTGACAAACAAGTTCCTTAACTTATCTTCAAGTTAATCTTTGTCTCCTGTCCACACAGGAGAATTATGTATCCCTTCTATCCAACAGAAGTACATGGTTCAAATCACATGGCACCAAAATTTCCATCTTTTATCTAGAATAGGATCTTTCAATGCCTCCAGACGTTGGGCTCGTGGCAGTCTATAACTCCGTTCCAAACTCGGCAAGGGGTATCCAGAGCTCCATTGATCCTAAGTAACCTAGGAGTGAGACACATTTTCCATGGATGGCCTTTTCACCAATCGACTCTTCGGCCCAAGAATCAAGCAATACCCTCTAGGGTAATCCGTGGTGCCATCTTGGAGATGATCCACCCGTGCAAAATATCCTTCCTTAATTAATCCAATTAGAAATGAAGCACAATCAAGGCAATGAGCCTAATACCATCTTCTAGGAAAACATTCCTTTATTTCCATGGCAACTTGTTATTACAAACCCCTACCATCCATTTGCCATCAACACAAGACTTGAAATATTTATCTAAATCACAAAGTAACAAATAATTGATTGAAAGAAAAATATTTAGGGTGTTGTTCAATCAACCAATAAAACTAATTATGCTTTTTCCAAACAATACAAGAATAGATGCGATAATAATTCCATCGCATATTTGCTCTTCCCTTTGGTTGCATTGGCTCCAAATAGGGGGTAGAACCCCAAGACACTTGACTAGAAAGCTCTCAGTTCACTCCTTCTTCTTTTCTCTATTTGAAGTGTTGTCTATTGCCTATAGACTGCGATCGCAGTGCGTGCGATTTTGCGATTCACTTTTCTTTATTTTTCTTTTTATAAAATCTTCAAAACTAACAAAAACATCACTTTTCTTTTCTTTTAAATTACTTTCAGTTCTATCTTTTAAGGATAATATATAAAATATCTAGAATATGCTAGTTTTTCCCAAAATCTAATATTTTTTTGACCATCCAAACTATACACATTAACACTAGTGATTAATATAGCTCATAAGTCTCATTCACATTGTAACCTCTTGCTATCACTAATAATATAAAGACCCATCATCTACTTCTTGTGCAAGATCATGATGCTAAGATAGAGAGGACATGCTTTTTTTTTTCTAAATTTTATTATTTGTAAAATTGTAATGTATAAGTTTTTATGGTACAAGGTTTCAAGGTTCCTCTACCAAGATGTGAGCCATTGATAAAATTAGGATTGTACTATATTGTAACATATTTGTGAAGAAGTTGCAATAATTATAGCATTAAGGGTTAGATATGAAACAACGTCAAGTACTTTATCTCCTTGATTCAATTGACTCACATGGAGCTCTTCTTTTGTGAGGATTTTGTCGAGTAAAAGAAGGTCTAGGAGAGGTCTAGGTGGCATGACACCTCATACAAAGTACTCGAAGGGAAGTCAGAGCTACATATATTGAATCAATTTGGAATCTCTAGCTTGGAGACTTTCTACTACAATGTCCTTTATCTTCTCAGCCACAAGCTAGGTTTCAATTAAGTTGGGGACTTTGATTGAGTTGGGCTTGACTTGAGAACTACTGACTCCTTAGGGCTTATTGAGTTGATGCTTGCAACACTCTTTTTTGAGATATTACGAGAATTTATCTTGGTAGAGTTTATTTTATAAGTCACAACTAGGAAGTATGATTGTTGTGGTTCCACTTCTTGATGGGAATCAAGAACGACTATGTTAGTGGGTTTAGAAGTTATAGCAATTGAGAGCAACTATAATCTCTCTGATTGTGGTTTTGTTCAGAAGGATTCCTAGGGTAAAGGGGCCTTTTTTAGGTTTCCAGTTCCTTTTGGATGTGTCTTTAAGGGCAATAACTCATCCCCTTTACAGCCTAGATTTTTGAGATGATTTTGTATTCTAACCATGTGCGATAAGGACATAGGCAAGTCACTCTACTTTCCATTTCTCAAGGAATGACTAGATGGTAGCAGCTCAAGGCTATTGCTACTACTAGGCTTTCTATTCATGCTTAGGTGAAATGTTCTTAGGAGATTTGGAACTCCTAAATGGGCTAGTTGCTTTCTCGAATAGCTACTCATTGCTTCTTGGTGGGATGACTCTTTCCTTACTTTGGGCAGTCATGTGTAGTTTGAGTAGTACCATAAGATGGAACTTTGGTTTTCCTTTTTCCGATGTTTTCTTAGGAGTTATTGTGGACTCTTTCTTTGGTTGAAAACTATATCAAGTTGTTTTACTTCAATCAAGTTAGATTGATTTATTATTTTCTAATAAATAAAGTCTAGCTTCTTGGTTGCCATCCTAGATGGCTCAATTTCTCGAAATGTTTTGGTTATAAATAGTAATCCATGTTCATGTCATTTCTTGCATCTCTTTTTGGAGATGACTGACAAAGCTAGTGCTACACGTGGCTTGGGTAACCACATCCATCAATTTTGTACCCAATACCCTCAAACACCATGCAATCTAGAATCTCCAAGCTATGTGGAGACAAGGGATAATACAAGTCATCCCAGTACTCACATTGGAAACATTCCTTTGAGTATGCAACATGGAAAAACTAAATACTTGGATAATGTGTTGCATGTATAAAATATTACAAAAAACTTGGTTTTTGTTAGTTAGATGTTAGAAAAGGGATTTTAGGTTTGGTTCACATCTTATGGTTGCTATGTAGAACATCTAGAAAATGATTATAGGTAATTGATTACAAAAGGAAAACATATTGGTAGATTGTTTTCTCTTGATGTAAGTCTACTTGAAACGGATGCTACTATATTTGCACAAGGTTAAGGTATTGTGGCTAATATTGAAATTTGGCATAAGAGAATTGGTCATGTGAATGTATAATGACCAAAAAGATGGAGTCAAAACAGATTGTGGATGTCTTGCCAAGCTTAGGGTTGATGGGATACATAAAGTATGTAAAGCATGTCAATTTGGAAAGCAAGCAAGGCATGCATTTTCACATGAAAAGCATGTTTGCAAAAAGCCACTTGAATTGATAAATTTTGATATGTGGGGTCTTACAAAGATTGTGTTGGAGCTATATATTACTCACTCTATCTGGACTAGGTCTCACCTATATATATGTATATCAATATGATGTAGTCTTTGGGAGTGTATATGGTGTGTCTATTCTCTCTCTATCACATCTCTACATATCTTCTCTCTCTACATCTCAATGTGGTATTAGAGCTATCCCAATCGACTACAAGTGATTCCATGAAGAAGATAATGAGGAAGTATACCTATGTAGTATCTCCTTAATTCTTGATTCATGTTCTTTTCATGCTTAAATTTGATGTATTGTCACTCACTTTAAAAGCTTTGAGGTATTGGTTGAGAAGGAGATAGTTGCATATTAAATCCCTAAGATTCGATGGAGGAGAAGAATATCTCTCCAATGAGTTTTTTAATTTTCTGTAGAAAAATGGTATAGAAAGACAATATACATATAGATATACTCCATAGTACATCCCTCATGGTGGAGTGAGTGATTACCCAAGAAAGGAATTGTGTGTGTCAAAATATCCTCGGCACTTGGGCATTATTAGTGAGTGCACATGGAAAATATTCTCAGGTATATGCATGAATTGTGAAGGCTCAAGAGTTACTTCCTCTATATCGTAGAGTGATTTCTACACACACTTTAGCCCAAAGAATTGAATTGTTGATTTGGACAATAAGTGCTATAGCTACATGGTGTGGGAGGAAACACATGAGTTGCTTGAGCCACACAACAATTGTACAATCAAAATTATGATTTAAGTACAAGAGGAGGGGGTGTCTTGCTTGCACATTAACCATTTACTATGTCATTGAGCAATCTCTTACACACACACACAAGTGCATGGCAGTGCAATTTTACATTACATACAATTTGAACTACATGGAGATGGACACAAGTCTGCATTGTAGTAAGTGTGCAAAGCCTTATTTCCTTTGTGTACCCTACATGACCCACGTTGTTTAGGGAATGGTTGGAAAGGAAGCAAGGAGCAGAAATACGTATCTTTTGCACCCTTGCTACACACTAGTGAGCATGTGAACTACTAAACTACAATTTATGTCTAGTGTATCTCCCATAATGTACATTGTGAACTAGTCTTATGCACATGAGTGAGTCTAAGTGTACCACAGTGTGCATTATGTACCTCATTCATCATATGCAAGTACACCATGCACCAAGAGTATTGAAATATGCTTCTCTAATAGGATCTTTTTAATCATTCTCTAGTTGGTGGTAAAAAGGGGAAATGTACTTAGACTCTTTTAAGAGAAGTAGCTCAGGGAAGTTACTATATTTATATCCTCCACATCATGTGCGTTCAAAGCCTATTTATTAATATCCTTATCTGTGAATTTTTAATGAATAAAACATAACCCTTTTTTATTCGATTTGTAAATAAACTCTTTATACTACACCCTTGTATATGTAAAAAATGTATAAAAATAGTATTTTAAAAATACCTTATTTTGAACCCACGTGAGGCACACATATATTCATGAGTAACTTATTCGAGAGAAGTACTTGGATCCATGTGATCATGACATCACTGATGATGTAAGCAAACCACTTGCCTTAGCCCAAATAAGAGTCTCATTCTCAATGTAACAAACAACTATTGGATCTATCAATATGAGTACAATTCTACTTTGTTTCTAGCTTGCCTATCTTACTTTTTTTTTCTCTCCACATACACAATCTCTCTAACACATAGAACCATGAGCACTCTATGGTACTATCCTCCATAGCCACTTCATTGAACTGATGGTTCTGCGGATACCAAAAAAGTTCAACATGATATGAGAGCACATGGTTCTAGGCTTTTGCACCCTTACTTCACTATTATCTTGTTATTCAACTGCTCTTAATATTTCTTGATTCTCTCACCTACTCTCATCTCCTAGTTGATCTCCTCTTTTTTCATTCTCCTAGATTTTGTTCACCTATCCTTTCACTATGTTGAGAGAGAGAGAGAGAATCCTTATTCATCTATCTCTTCACTATCTTTGGCATCCTCTTGGACTCTACCTACCTTACTTCCCATTTTCTCTTTTTTCTTTATTCGCAAAAAATGGCGGCCATTAAAAATGCTTTAATACATTAACTATTTCAAGGCTTTAGTTGTGTACTCTTTACAGTCATTACTCATCATTCCAACATTAGAGTTGTAGCATTAAGCATCAAATGATATCACACAATCATTAACATAAGTGCTTACACCTCTCCTCTCAATGCCCCCCAAATATACTTCTCCTACTACTACACTTTCTATTTGGGAATTCTGTGTCTCTTGGCTACATGCACTTTGTCCTACAATATTTTCAGTGAGCCCGATATGTGAAAGCACTAGAGGTAAGTTTAACAACATAGGGGACTCTATTTGGGAATTTTGTGTCTCTTGGCTACAGGCACTTTGTCCTACAATATTTTCAGTGAACCCGATATGTGAAAGCACTAGAGGTAAGTTTAACAACATAGGGGATGCTACAAGTTTCAGTTCTACTAGTTTATCTAATAACCACATAGTAATTTGGAAATTTTCATAAAGTTTAGGAATTATTAAGGTGATTAATATTGGGACACATGGTCAAATCTTATCCCCTTACATAAAGGTGAAATTTTTTCTAGATACTATATAAGAACTCCTCCCAAGTCCCACTCTCAAATATGGGGTTAATATTTAGCCACTTGGTCAAATCTTTACTTCTTATTTGAAATTGGAACTTGGGAGATTCCCAACTTCTCTAGTATGGTATTTAATGAAGTCAGGCAACTATTACAAACCTTTAATATCTATTTACAACACTAATAATAACAAAAGAAAAAAAAATGAAGCATGAATGTATTGTGACTAAAGCACTATAGGTTGTGGAGAGCCACCTTAAAGGTACCATGGGACCGGCACTCAAATAGTGAGGGGGTAATGTTAACTAGTTATGAGCCTGAGAAAAAGCCCAAAGCCTAATGTAGAAAAAAGAAAAATGGAGAAAACAAGAAAAATCACCAAGAAGCAAGAACAATTTGAGAAAAGGGAGAATTAAATTAAAATTTGAAAAAAGAATTCAAAGATTGAGAAAGAATAGGTAGCGAGAAATGATAAGGATTCCACTGCACAAAATATGCTAACATTGAATATGATGGCATGACTTGTAAAATGAAATCTATATAAATGTCAACGGACTCACTCTCAAGAAAAGTTAAGGCATGTTTAATGGTACTTGATTGTGCTGATCATGCTTTCTTAGAAAAATAGATGGTTTGGCAGGTCATAGGAACGTGAAGGAGGATATAAAAGGAAAGGGCAATGGACATTGATGGAAAATTAGGCCTCACTATAGGTCCAAAATTTAAAATTTTCACATATAAGGTAAAAAACCTTATTGTAAAGCATTCCACAACTAAGTAATCAAAGACTTATCTCTTTTCTCCATCTATGCATTGACAATCTATTTTGCTTCTTTTATTGTATGTGAGCTTGGCAGAGAGAACTAGGGAGTGTTTCTTGACTAAGCTTATGAGCTTGTTCTCTTGCTTTCTAAATGCAACTCCTCCATCTTTTCTTCCCACCTTCTTGTAGTCAAAGTGATGGTGAGAAAAAGACAGAGAGACAATGAGATGGAGAATGAGTCACACACGTATTGCTCACATACTTGCAATAGATAAGAGTACAAATATATATACAAGAAGATTGTGGATACGGTAGGTCCTCTCAATGAAGTATCCTCCATATGTTCTAGATCTATCTTATATAGTTCTCCTAAATATCTAGATATTGTCTTTCTAGATATTCTCTAAGTACATGTTCATATGCGTACATATCATCATTCCAACACTTGGCATTCTTTTCATATTTGAGAGGTAGAAAGATAGAGAGACTACGATAGAGGCCAAAGAGCTTTAGAAGGCTTTGGAGAGAGAGAGAGAGAGAGAGAGAGAGAGAGAGAGAGAGAGAGAGAGAACTTGCTTTGGCTCAAAGGAACAAGTGGAGGGGATTGGATTATTACTCGCCAATAGATATCTAGACTACAATGTGGCAAGTTCATTGACCTAACTATTTTGTTGTTTCTTTTTTCTTGCTTTAACAAACTACGAATAACTTTCCTCAACTAGTCAAGAAATCGAGATTAGATGGTAGAAGAGCTTGTGCAGTGCCGCTACGTGGACACAATGTGAAAAACTCTAGAGTGGGGCTTCTTATTGATCTAGAGAGCGAATGCCATTTATGTCAATGTTCGTAGTGTGGATGGTCCAAAACTACTAGGATTTTGGACAAGTTTAGACAATTTTTGATATTTTAGATATTATCTCTCATAAAAATCCAAAAAAGTGTAGACAACTTCTAGAATAGGATGACATGTAAAAGAAAACATGTAGCTTTTAGCCATTTTGGGAGGATTTTATGTAAAAAGAAGAAATGGCAAAATTGCGAGATGTGCAATCAGAGTTTTCATGCAATGAAAAATACTCCGAACTAAGAGATGAAGAAGGAGTGATCTGGCACAATTCTGGCCAAGAATCCTGGTATTTTACCCCCTTTCGAAGCCAATGGAAGCATAAGATTGGTGATTTGAGAAGCATAGAGGAAGGTATTATTTTATACACGTTTTTGTCTACAAGAGATTTATCTTCACATAATGTAGAAATAAATTGACAAGCTTCACCTCTGTGAGTATTTCTTCTACATCTTCTATTTCTTTGAGCCCTTCTCTTCTATTTACTCCTCTACTCTAATCTTCCTTCACCCTCCTTTCTCTTATTCCCACGGTAGACTTTCAACCCCCAAACGTTCCCACAACCTTACGTGAAAGTCGGCAGTAGATTTGTAAAGATGCGGGATTTTGCAAGTTCAAGTGGTGGTGATGCATCACAAAAGATGATTTCTTTGTTGCAGCAACAACAACAATAGTGTTGTCGTTACAACAACAGAAGCAAACTCAATAGGAAGTATAAAGGATTAATTCCTTAGCCATGAATGCATTGTAGGCAGTGGGACAACAATTGAAGCAACTTAAGGGTCAAAATGTTTTGGCCTTCATCTGATTGTAGGAAGAAAAGATGTTGTTTCATGGGGCACTACAGTATGCCTAGAGTTGGTATTTCTCTCGATTGGCCTTGTATGCTTTGCATGATCAGATTGATGAGTTACATAGAAGAGATGATGATTCTGCAGCTTTTAAGAAAGCTTTGAGAGAATAGTTTTTCTTGGAAGATGCAGGATTGGTAACTAAAAAGATATTTACAGATGGAATTGAAAAGGGGCTGCTGCAACTTTGCTTCATGAATTTGAAAGTCGATATGCACAATTAGATGTTGATGAGTAGCAATCATTGGAGAGTCAAAAAATTGATTTGTTTCTGAAGGCTGCAGATCTATCTTGCAAGAGAAACTGAATGATCATTTCAAAGATGTCTCTTTTGAAATAGGGCTGAAATTAGATTGGGAAAATTTATTTAAGAGAGAGCGGAAGAAATTAATATGGGGTATAGGAACCACACCTGCTAGTGCTCAAAAAGGGGGCTAAAATTGCAGCCAAGGCACTTGTAGCTATGGCAGAACAGTTGGCTATACGTGTTGGTCCGGCTCTTAAAGGTGATGTTGTGGTTGAATTAATCAAGGGCATGCAAGATTTGAGGCTGAATTTGACAAACATCTATGCAAAGGTGAACAAGTTGGATGTTAAGATAAAAGAGAAGCTCATGCAACAGCCCAAAGACCGTACAAAGAACAATATAAGAGAAGATACATTTGGTGTGACAATTTACAACATCAAAAGCAAGACTATACAGCCTACTGTGAAGTGGAAGAAAAAAGGTTAGTCCTTTGGAAAGATGACAAAATACATGCAACAAAATCTGGTCTTCCAAAGAACCAAATTTTGGAAATGGTGGCATGTAGAAGAGGTTGGAAGATATGGTAGCCAGGACATCATTTGTTGCCATAGATGCAGCCACATATGGGTTGATAATTGAAAGGTCTAATGAAGCTCGTAAAAGAGGCATGGATGAAGCAAAATCTCATATTTCGATGCAAGCATCAGATTGGATGGAAAATGGAAAAAAAACAAAGTCTGAATTGGCTAATGCAAGTCAGAGTATACAAGGGAGAACGGATGGATTGCACTAGTGGATTAATTTTTAGCCTATGATTATTTGGCTGAGGTTTATAATCAAGAAGCTCTTATGGAAGAAAAGAGAAGAAGAGATGAGAACATTGCTGGCCCTTCCTCTTCAAGCCCATTTAAATGCATGACACGAAGTAAAATGGACCAGCAAAAAGAGGTTGAAAAAGTCATACCTGATCATGTTATGGCAGATGCATCTTAAGAGAAGAAACAAGAAGGAAAGAAAAGGGCAAGCAACCTGGTTATAGGTTACAATCAAATCTTGAGACTGCCTCAAACCTTAAAAAAGTCTTGGAAGATTGCATACTTGGCAGTAGAGTAGAATTCATACTTGGTGAAGTTCTTGGAATCGCAAAGTTTGAATTTCATGATGCAATCATTGATAAGTTGAAACAAAAAAGATAGTTTGATGGTGAAGTTTTGCAAGCATTGATGTAGGTTGACAAAGGCATGGAGAAACATCTTCAGAGGGAATATGATGATGCATGTAATGCTATTTGGAATAGGCTAATGTTGAAAATGGGTTAAATGGGAGTGTAGAAAACAAGCTTGTGGCTAAAAATGGTATTATGGGAAGTATTAAGCATAGAGAGAAAGCTATGTATAATGGGATGCCTATCAACAAGCATATGAACAAGAAGATGCTCACTTTATTCCAAGCAATCATAATTCACGAACACATTAGGCTTGTGCTACAAAAGAGACAATTATTAAAGTGGGAGAAAAAGAGATGCCTTGCATAGCTCTCTCGGATCATGGTTGTGAAACCAATGTTATGGAACGCAGCTTGTATGAGAATGGAGGTTGGCCAATTGATGTAGATCCTGGATGGCACATACAGGCAGCAAAAAATTCATTAGGGGATCTTTATGCAGCTTGTCAAAATGTACCCGTGATTATTGGAGATGTTAGGGATGAATATCATTTTTTGGTGCAAGATTCATGTTGTTATCTAGTGATTTTGGGATAGCCCTATATTTTTGAATCAAGGCTAGAAACAAAAGCCTTGGATGACGGTTCTTTATATGCTCAGGTTCGAAGTAAAGATAATACAACGGCAGTATAGTTTCTCACTATTTGTGTGAATCATCCCTACAATCAAGATAGGCTACATGATAATCTTATGCCACCTAATGCACAAGCATTTAAGGGTTTTTAGAAAACATTGCTATAAGTGGACACTATGGTAGTGCCTCTAGGAAGATAATTATGCCTCCAAGAAAGGGAGAAACTTTGTTTGTGTTTGGATTGTACAAATGGGCAACATGTAGTCTTGGCAGTTTTAAGAATATTTCAGCCATGTGTAGGGTTGAAAAGAAATATGTAGGATGGGCTAAAAAAAACTAAAGACCTATGGTTTGATGGCTGAAAATGAAGGTATTTCATGGGTATTTTTAGGGCTAGTTGATGTTTATACGGTGGCTGAAATTTCTACAGCAATTAATGTTGAAAACATGGCAGAAAAAGAGGTTATTTATGTTGACACTTTAGAGATGTATGAAGTCATTCAAGATTTTGCTGAGCATGAACATGAGAATATGGAAGAAGAAGAGGTAGAAGATAAAGGCATTGACATGGCAAATGATACTTCTTCTAACACTGCAAATTCGTAAGACTTTGGCACATGCCGGAGGATGTGTAGGCTAGGAGGAGGTGGATGTCGTGCTGCTACACGGACACAGTGTGAAAAACTCTAGCATGCGGCTTCTTATTGATCTAGAGAGCGAATGCCATTCATGTCAGTGTTCGTAGTGTGGATGGTGCAAAACTACTAGATTTTTGGACAAGTTTACACATTTTTTGATATTTTAGATATTATCTCTTATAAAAATCCAAAAAACTATAGATAACTTCTAGAATAAGATAACATGTAAAAGAAAGCATATAGCTTTCGGCCATCTTAAGAGGATTTTATGTAAAAAGAAGGATTGGCAAAATCGTGCAACAAATGATCGCAGTTTTCAAGCAGTGAAAACCAGTCCAAACTGGGAGATGAAGAAGAAGTGATCTATGAGATTGGTGATCTAAGTAGCATAGAGGAAGGTATTGTTTTATGCATGATTTTTTCTACAAGGGATTTATCTTCTCATAATGCAAAAATAAATTGACAGGCTTCACCTTTGTGAGTATTTCTTCTACATCTTCTATTTCTTTGAGCCCTTCTCTTCTGTCTATTCCTCTCCTTGAATCTTCCGTCGCCCTCTTGTCGTTTACCCCCGCGGTAGACTTTCGACCCCCAAACACTCTGACACCGTAAGAAAACTCAATTTGAGAGGATGCAAGATTAATATGTGTATGTCCATCACCCCTGCCATCCATTTGCCATCAGCACAAGCCTTGGAATATTTATCCAAATCACAATGCAACAATCAATTGATTAAAAGAAAAACATTTAGGGTGTTGTTCAATCAACCAATAAAACTAATTGTACTTTTCCCAAACAATATAAGAATAGATGCGATAATAATTCAATCGCATATTCGCTCTCTCCTTTGGGATCAAAGAGCGATTCTACGGAAAATTTACTTAATACTTGCATGCATAATTTTTAATATCATAATTATACCATTCATAACCCTGGATCGATTCCTCCTTGTAATTTCTTTATCAACGAACAAGCCATACACAACTAAGTGCAATTAACTTTCCTTGATACATGCGATTTGCAAATTCCATCTTTCAAATATGTGACAAGAGGCCTATCCCTTCCCATGATCTATTCTCGTCCATTATAGTATGGAGTATAATGTATCTCATATGAGAATCAAAACAAGCATCTATCAATTTGGAAATACATTACTTACGATCGGTACCACAATTGGATTGATAGTGATGCCTTTGCCCAAAGCTTTGTTGCTGGTTGTAGGAGTGCCATCTACACATGACATTCTTTGCTTGGAGGCCATCGTCCACAAGTAGACTCAAGAGATTAAGAAGGCATAATAAATTCAAGATGGGAGAGGGTAAGAGATAATTGTTAACTCAAGGATCGAGATAGAGGGAATTTGTGCAACCTCTCGGGGTAACTCTTCTCTCTCTCTCTCTCTCTCTCTCTCTCTCTCTCTCAAGCTCTCTCTCACAATCTCTTGGAGGGAGGTATCCTTCTCTCTACCTCTCTCTCACAGCCTCTGGAGGTCTCCTTATACTCCCTTGTGCCTCCCCATGCCTCATATTTATAATGAATTAGAGAGGAGGCGATAAGGCTGAGAACAAGAGTGGAGGGGCTATTGGAAGTCTCACTGATCTCATGCTCAGATCATAAATGTGATGGTTGCATTGGCTCCAAATAGGGGGTAGAAACCCAAGACACTTAATTAGAAAGCTCTCAGTTCACTCCTTCTTCTTTTCTCTATTGGAAGTGTTGACTACTACATGTAGACTGCAATCGCGGCGCACGCAATTTCCGTGTCACTTTTCATTATTTTTCTTTTTATAAAGTCTCCAAAGCTAACTAAAACATCACTTGTCTTTTCTTCTAAATGACTTTCAGTTCTATATTTTTAGGATAATATCTAAAATATCTAGAATATGCTAGTTTTTTCCAAAATCTAATATTTTTTTGACCATCCAAACTATACACATTAATACTAGTTATTAGTATAGCTCATAAGTCTCGTTCACGTTGTAACTTCTGTGAAGGGTTGCTATGGTCCTTGTCACTTTGAGAAAAATATCAGATTTATGACTCTGAGTTTTTTAAAATAAAATATTTTTAATTAAATAAAAATTATTGGCTTTTAATATTAATTGGTTTTTACCCTAGTTAGTGTTTAGCTAGTGATCTTACTAACCTATTAACTAACTAACTAACTAACTTTCAAACTAGCCAACTAGCTTTTATTGCGTGGAAATATTACATCCTCCTCCCCTTAGAGAAATCAATATGTCCTCATCTCAAGATTTGAATCAATACAGTCTGTTGGACGCATTGCTTCAAGACGATGGTTCAGAGTAGAAAACTTGGATACTTACTGTGCAATATCCATAGGTGGTGTATATTTTAACATGGTTACAAACATTGAGTAGTAAGCTTCTAGGGTTAATTTCAACTACTTGAGCATGAAGAATTCATTCACCTTTAAAGTGTGGTAGGTTGGCGGAAGGTATCGTATGCATATAACATCTTTTAACTGAGTCCACGTAATAGTGACTTCAGAAAAACCTTGATTATAGCACCATTGCTTCCACCATAACTGATCCTGGCCAACTAACTTCAGTTCGCCAATCATTGCTTAATTCATGGAGGCAGTTCCTGAAGTAGAGAAATAATCATCCATGGACTCAATCCATATCTCCACTTCTAATGCGACGTCTAACCCTTCTCCATCAAACTCTGGTGCCTTAATTTGTCTGAGAAGAAAATTTCTCTCTTGCATGTCAGTATTCATGGGTGCAAAAGGTGCTTGAAAATCAAGCCATACCACTCAGGTTATTTCTGTTTAGGATATGTCTATAAACAAAATATTAATCAATCACGCATCATCATAAAGTTTTTTCTATGATACCAACTATAACGTGCTTGCTTATTGGCTATCTAAGCACGTTTTAGTGGTCCATCAAGAAACAAATCTAAGCGTCGCTGCCTGGCACTCCCATGGAATGTTCTGGGGTTTTTTGCTTAGGTTTTTCAGAGTCTGCCTTGCAACGGAACTTTTGTGACCGAATCCACTAGGATAAACCTCAAATTTGGGTTCCTAGTCGTCAAGGTCTCCTAACAGCATTCTAGCGATGGGTTTTGGACATCCTACTTTATGCAAAGATACCCAATCTGAAGCAGATCCATATTTAACTTGGTTCAAAGAGAATGTGAAACGAGAGGGATGCACCGCTAGATCTCTCTACACGTAGGGCATAGTCCCATTTCGGTCCCCTAAAATGGCATGAATCGGGTTCTAACTTAGCAATACCTAAAGTCAACTGGTGATAAATCCTTGTGAGAAGCCTCCTAGTTATCTGGGACCACCTTGCCCTACAATGGATCCGTCGGGGATTTCGTCCACTCGCTTCCATTGATAGCTTTGGTTTTCTAATTAGGTCCTATAACATTTATGCGCGACATTTAAAATCAGCTTCATTAATTAAGTCTTTTAGGGAATGCTGTTCGTTCCCGTAATTTACAGCACAGACACAAAAACAAAACAAGCAGTCCTTTTGACAAACAAGTTCATTAACTTATCTTCAAGTTAATCTTTGTCTCCTGTCCACACAGGAGAATTATGTATCCCTTCTATCCAAGAGAAGTACATGGTTCAAATCACATGGCACCAAAATTTCCATCTTTTATCTAGAATAGGATCTTTCAATGCCTCCAGACATTGGGCTCGTGGCAGTCTATAACTCCGTTCCAAACTCGGCAAGGGGTATCCAGAGCTCCATTGACCCTAAGTGACCTAGGAGTGAGACACATTTTCCATGGATGGCCTTTTCACCAATCGACTCTTCGGCCCAAGAATCAAGCAATACCCTCTAGGGTAATCCATGGTGCCATCTTGGAGATGATCCACCTGTGCAAAATATCCTTCATTAATTAATCCAATTAGAAATCAAGCACAATCAAGGCAATGAGCCTAATACCATCTTCTAGGAAAACATTTCTTTATTTCCATGGCAACTTGTCATTACAAACCCCTACCATCCATTTGCCATCAACACAAGACTTGAAATATTTATCTAAATCACAAAGTAACAATTAATTTATTGAAAGAAAAATATTTAGGGTGTTGTTCAATCAACCAATAAAACTAATTGTGCTTTTTCCAAACAATACAAGAATAGATGCGATAATAATTCCATCGCATATTTGCTCTTCCCTTTGGGATAAAAGAGCAATTCTACACAAAATTTACTTAATACTTGCATGTAAAATTTTTAATGTCATGATTATGCCATTCATAACCCTAGACCGATTCCTCCTTGTAATTACTCTATCACACTGAACAAGCCATACACAACTAAGTGCAATTAACTTCCCTTGATACATGCATTTTGCAAATTCCATCTTTCAAATAGGTGAGAAGAGGCCTATCCCTTCCCATGACCTATTCTCTTCCATCATAGTATGGAGCATAATGTATCTCATGCGAGAATCAAAATAAGCATCTATCAATTTGGAAATACATTACTTACAACCAATACCGCAGTTGGATTGATAATGATACCTTCACCCGAAGCTTTGTTGCTAGTTGTAGGAGTTCCATCCGCACGCGACATTCTTTGCTTGGAGGCCATCGTCTGCAAGTAGACTCAAGAGATTAAGAAGGAAAAACAGATTCGAGATGGGAGAGGGTAAGAGGACATGTTTAAGTCAAAGATCGAGATAGAGGATGTTTGTGCAACCTCTCGGGTAACTCTTCTCTCTCTCTCTCTCTCTCTCTCAAGCTCTCTTTCACAATCTCTTGGAGGGGCTATCCTTCTCTGTACCTCCCTCTCGTAGCCTCTTGAGGTCTCCTTATACTCCATTGTGCTTCCCCATGCCTCATATTTCTAATGAATTAGATAGGAGGGGATAAGGCTGAGAACGAGAGTGGAGGTGCTCTTGGAAGACTCACTAATCTCATGCTCAGATAATAAATATAATGGTTGCATTGGCTCCAAATAGGGGGTAGAACCCCAAGACACTTGACTAGAAAGCTCTCAGTTCACTCCTTCTTTTCTCTATTTGAAGTGTTGTCTATTGCCTATAGACTGCGATCGCGGTGCATGCGATTTCGCGATTCACTTTTCTTTATTTTTCTTTTTATAAAATCTTCAAAACTAACAAAAACATCACTTGTATTTTCTTTTAAATTACTTTCAGTTCTATCTTTTAAGGATAATATCTAAAATATCTAGAATATGCTAGTTTTTCCCAAAATCTAATATTTTTTTGACCATCCAAACTATACACATTAACACTAGTGATTAATATAGCTCATAAGTCTCATTCACATTGTAATCTCTGTGAAGGGTGGCTATGGTCCTTCTCAATTGGAGAAAAAAATCAGATTTACGACTCTCGATTTTTTAAATATATTTTTAATTAAATAAAAATTATTAGCTTTTAACGTTTGTTCATTTTTACCTTAGTTAGTGTTTAGCTACTTATCTTACTAACTTATTTACAAACTAACTAACTTTCAAACTAGCGAACTAACTTTTATTGCGTGAAAATATTACATCCTCCTCCCCTTAGAGAAATCGAGATGCCCTCATCTCGAGAGGAGAAACTGGGGAAGACAAGCATTGAAGGGGTTTAGGGCCTGTGGGTTAGGACCCATTATCCATCTACTGCGCTACTCTTAATGTTTCAAGTAGTGCACTCGTATTATTCCAATTAACCATAGGTACAAGAGTAGGATTTATTCTCATCTGTGTGACATGTCGATTAAGCTTCTAGGATTTTTAGTCATCTTGGTAAGGTGTAATGGTTTCTAGGTCTTTACCTTTATCCGATTCCCCTATATCTCCATAGACTACACCTATGTAGCTTCATTTTCTTGGCGGCTCAATGTCTTTTGGACTTAGGTCAAGACAGTCTACTTGGATGTGTCCTAGCTCATTACCATGGAAGTATTGACGGTAGGGACATCTCCTACGGATGTGCTGTAAAGAAAACATGATACAATTATTAGAAACATGATTATTAGTACAAGTGATATTACAAATAAGAAAGTGAGAAGAGTTTAAAAAAAACCTACAAAGTTCTCTAAATAAATCTTATGGCCGCTACTCCCCAAATGATGCACAACCTCTACCTCCAATCGTGCCCTCGCTGTCTCTCACTGCCTGTCATCATTGTGCTAGAGAATTTGTAGCCTCCTTGTTCAATCTCTACCAACCATATGTGTCTAGCCATTCAAGCTTTGAGGGGCCACTCTTGAGTGCCTTTTGTGGCTCCGATCATCTATCTGGAATGTATGCACGCAAATATCCATGTCTCTCTGTCTTTATCTATCCTCCTCTTTATTTCTCTTCCCGCCCCTCTTTATCTCTCTCTTTCCTCTTTTTTAATTTTCCTTCCTTCATCTTTCTTTATTTCTTTTCCCACCTTTCAAGTTCTCTCTCTCTTTCTCTCTTTTTATTTTCCTCCTTTCATCCTTCTTTGTTTTTCTCTGTGACCCTCTTTCTTTCTCAATAATTCTTTCTCTCCCCCATCTTCCCTCCCCACTCTCACTTCTTTTCTCTTTTCCTTTCCATCTCTTCTTTTCTCTATGTTTTTCTCTCTTTTCCTCTTCACTCACACTCGACTCATCTCTTTACAATCAAAATCAAAGATAGAAATATAGAAAACTTATAAAACAAGACATTGAAAGACCCTCTCTCCCCACCCTTCTTTGTGTCTCTCTTCCCCCTCTCTCTTTATTTTTCTATCATTCTATTATCTCTAATTCTTTCATTGTTTCCATTTTTTGCTTTGCTTCTCTCTCACTCTCTATTTGTGGTTATCTCTATCTCTCTTTTTCTCCTTCTTTCCATCCCTTTTTCTCCCTCTCTCTTTCCTTTCTCTTTTTTTTCACTCTCCTTTCTCTCTTTACCTCACCCTTTTATCCACCTCTTTCTTCACTCTCCATTTCTTTTTCTCTCCCTCCTTTCTTCCTTTCTCTCTTTCTCTTTCTTTGTTGCCTCTCACTTTGTTTCTCTCCCTCCCCCCCTCATTGTTTTTCTCACTCATTCTCCTCTCTCCCTCCCTTTCTCTCTCTCTTTCTCTCTTCCTCTCTTTCTTTGTTATCTTTTCTCTTTTTCTCTCTCTCGTTCTCTCTTCCACTTCCTTCCTTTGTCTCCCTCTCTTCTTTCCTCTCTCTCTCTCTCTCTCTCTCTCTCTCTCTCTCTCAATGCATCTCATCACAAAAAAAATTAAGCACAAAAATAAGAAGATACAAGAAAAAGCAAGAAGAGGCAATGTACCTAACACAAAGGCCCGAGGATGGATTCTTCGTCTCCTCTTTGTGACATCCGTTCTTTTTTCCTTGTGCACTTCTCCCTCTTCTTTATGTACGGTGGCAATGTTGAGAAGGTATCCTTCTCTTTCTTTCCATCTCCCTCTCAAGGCAATGATCTTTCTCACTCTATCTTTCACTCTCTCTTGAAAATGTTTGCGCCAACTGTTGCACTTGGATTTTTGGTACTCTTTTTCTGCAAACTGACATCGCTATTCATGTTGCAAACAATGTCGCTGAATACGCAAATAGCGACACCATTATTTGACATCACAAACTCCCATTGCTATTCGCCCATTCCCTTATAGTGTCTCTTCAATAAGCCTCATCATTCTGATAAATGAATTGTTTGAGCCTATTATGCATGATACACATTGCATTCTCTCTCTAATATCAGAATTAAGCTATTTCTTATATATTTTTTCCTCTGATTACACCATTGACCAACATCAATGTGTCTACTGAGAGGAGCATTCTTTACTCATGGTCTATTTCTAAACTTTTGATGTTGTTAAGTAGATTGCCATACTTTCACATTTGTAAATCGGTATAATATTACTTTGGAAAGCTACTGCTCAATACATAACATTCAGAGTAATGCACAGTTCTTATGGTGCGTTTTTTTCTTTTCCCTTTTTTGTTTGCATGATATTAAGACAACTCTTATTGCTACATCATGTTCTAAACACTATGAATATTGGCTAAACACTTTGATAATTGTTTTTGACTTTTGCTGGTCCTTTTGAATATGCAGATGTAAATGCATGGTCACTATGAACATTAAATTTAATCTAACACTTCATTGCAAACGTATAGCAATAATATTGTTTTTTTAATGTTATTATGAAGACTATTATGTTTCTTATCCTAAAGCAGTTTTGCCATCTTTGAGTGGGAGGGTTATTTGACTATTATCAATCAATAGCCAAACAACCGACATGACTTGTTTGGAATCTTTAATGTTCTTTTATTTTCGCCAGTATATTTAATTAATATATACATTCACACCATTTTCACTTTGATAACTATTTTTTAGTTTAGGTGGCCCTATTGAATATGAAGATGCTATGCATGTTCATTTTGAAGCTTTTGTTAAATTTTACACATTCATTGCAATCGACATGTACTATTATTGTTTCTTTCATGTTGTTGCAAAGAGGGTTCGAATCATCATGTAGGAGTTGGCATATTTTGAGAGGGAGGTCTATTCAATCAAGCCTTCCAATGGTTATACTCTTATGTAACAAGCTTTATCGATTTTTGTTTGCTTTGTGTCCTAGACCAAAAACAAGTTGTGGGTTGAATATCTTGGATGCTATAGTGTTTGTACTCTTTGCAATGTTAAATTTTCCCCACATGCCATTAGTATAGGTACTCAATATGGATTTTCCCATGAAAATACATGGCACCTATCACTATGTTCCCTCACATGCCCTTTGCATTGTCTGGCCTCCTCCATTTAGGGCTAACATTGTTGTTAGGCCCCCTTTTACACCACCTCTGCACACCAGCGTTGTCAATTGTATTAGGTCATTGTCAATTGTATTATGTTTTCAATATAATTTGATGTTGGTTCTCATTGATGTTTTCTTGCAAAGTTTATTTGGAGCAAGAGACAAAGGTGTTAATCTCTCTCTCTCTCTCTCTCTCTCTCTCTCTCTCTCTCTCTTTTGCTACTATCTTTTCAATTCAACATAATGTTAGTTCTAACCCTTGTTATTGTTTTATTGCAAAGATTGTTTTGGTTGACATTGTAGAAGTGCTCATCTCTCTCTCTTTCTCTCTTTTCTCTCTATGTTTCCTCTTTTTTATTGTTTTTTCAGTATACATTCATGTAAATACTAACTCTTGCTATTGTCTTTTGTAGAGATCAATTTCGACAAGATTGGATAGGTTCTCATTTCTTTCTCTCTCCTGCGTACTCACACACTCTCTTTCTTTTGCTCCACATTATCCCTTTTCTACTATCTTTACAATAGGGTTTGATGCTAATTGTAACTTAAGGATCATCTATTGTTGCAGCACGTAACACAAGGTAGAGAAAAGATTGTGCAGCTCAATTTACGGGTAATTCTACCATATTTTATGGTGCCAAAACTTACTCATGTAGTCAGTGACTTTTATGTTTGATGGGATTGATGCTTTTTTATGTCCATCATTTGCAGTGGGTTTTGCAATGGGCTTTGATCTAGCTATATCTATGCATGTGATCTACCATCAACTCCATGTACCAAAGAAGCAAAAGCCTAAGATCTCAATCACTTTCCAACATGTGTCAAAATAAATGAAGGCAATTACATCATCCTAGTTGATGCAAATTTGAAAGCAATAGTGGATGATGGGTAATCCTACATCCAAAGAGATAAAAGTAGAAGATACAAGTTATATGTCTGTTTTCAATGTGCAAGTACTCTTGTATTTTCTTTTATATGTCCCTAGACTTTGTGTTTCGGTTGGTTCTAATTTCCACAATCATGTGTTGACTAGCACAAACAAAGAATCACACTTTTCCTTAATTTTCATTTTGTGCAAGTGCATCATATGCAAGTAGTCTTTATTTTATTTTCAAACACTCGTGGATCTTGGAGCACTTGACATGTGAATCATGATTCAATAATGATTGTAGAGATTGTGGTATATTTTTCTCATGTTGACTATTGAGCTTCCAGCTTTCATTGGCCTCTCGTGTACTTTGGGTCTTCAGAGCTTAGGTTTTGTTTGCTCAACTCCTTGTGGTTTTTCTTTGACTTTGATATCTGCGCCTCAAAGTTCACTGCACAATGAAGTTTTACACGTTACCAGGACTTCCAACTCGCACTAGGGTTTATGATGTGTGATGAAGGTGAAGAGTTGGATGCAAGAAGAAAGGTACATGCCCTAGGTCTATTTTTTATATGTAGCACTTTCGGAAGGAATCTTGATCGCGACCATATAGGCTCCTTGCCACGCATTCTCCCATGTTATTGAACAATCCACCAATCAAAAATAGCACCAAGATGAAGTTACTTGCCGTAGCTCTCAACCCGTAGGCTCTTCTCCTAGTATTCCCGGCCTGATTCACCTTGCAATCTCCTCACTTCTGCCTCCTCTCCATCCGCCCTAGCCATTATACCACCCAAGTGCCGGTGTCCAACTACTCCTACTTGTCGCTAGGAACCACTAGGTACCCACTATCAGCCTACTGCCATACCCACCCCTACCTCTCCACCAAGTGGCTGGACGCTACCCTCCAGACCCACCTTTCCTCATTGATCTAGCTCTGAGACCACGATCCAGGATGACCCCGCCCTCTGCATCCTCCTCGTTGCCGTCGTCTAGCCCTGTAACCTCATCATCTCCTTCCGCTTCTTCTTCATTGTCATCAGTTAGCACCTCACCCTCGTCCCCTCCTACTGCTGCTATTGCTCCATCACTCTCCTTTCTTCTAGCACTATGTTGACTGCTTCGACACCCGCCTAGCCAACTCTATGAGCTCTAGGGGCTACAAACTTTTAGTAAGTACTAGCAAAGATGCCTTCATGCATTATATTTTATATATGGGATTTAAACACAAAGAAAGAAAGCCCACAAACCATTTTAGGGGCCGAACAAGATAATCATAAGTTCAAGGTTTTTAAGTATGGTGAATAAACAAGGCTACATGGGAATACATGCTAGTAATATTGTGCTTTGTACTAGGAATATTTGCAAGAGACATCTGGTGAATGACACTACCATTTTTTTGTCATGACAATGTACCATTACCAGTGTCTAGATACCACATATCTCCTATGTTATCAAAAGAAGCTAACTTCAAAACTTAGTACAAAGTTGACATTGCATCAAAATCAATGTCACGATTAAGAAAATTAGCTATGAATTTCATGTACTACCATTCACCAGAAATAGGAAAACTAATAAATGTGACAAAAGAAATGGTATGAACGAGAGAAAATAGCCACAGAAGTTTTGTAGCCAAGAAATGAATTATCGAATTAACAACTCTTCCAAAGAGCATGTTCATCTTAGTATCTAGGAAGTGAATACCATGCACTCCAAAAAGAGATGTTTTCATTCTAGCCCAAACTTGATAATGCAAATCTTACAAAGCTAGTTAGAGAATTTAGCTATGTCTATGCATGCAATGTACCATCAACTCCATGTAATAAAGAAGCAAAAGCCTAAGATCTCAATCGCTTACCAATGTGTGTCAAAAAAAATGAAGGCAATTACATCATCCTAGTGGATACAATTTTGAAAGCAATAGTGTAACTTTTTTTTTTCTAAATTTTATTATTTGTAAAATTGTAATGTATAAGTTTTTATGGTACGTTTCAAGGTTCCTCTACCAAGATGTGAGCCATTGATAAAATTAGGATTGTACTATATTGTAACATATTTGTCAAGAAGTTGCAATAATTATAGCATTAAGGGTTAGATATGAAACAACGTCAAGTACTTTATCTCCTTGATTCAATTGACTCACAATATGGAGCTCTTCTTTTGTGAGGATTTTGTCGAGTAAAAGAAGGTCTAGGAGAGGTCTAGGTGCATGACACCTCATACAAAGTACTCGAAGGGAAGTCAGAGCTACATATATTGAATCAATTTGGAATCTCTAGCTTGGAGACTTTCTACTACAATGTCCTTTATCTTCTCAGCCACAAGCTAGGTTTCAATTAAGTTGGGGACTTTGATTGAGTTGGGCTTGACTTGAGAACTACTGACTCCTTAGGGCTTATTGAGTTGATGCTTGCAACACTCTTTTTTGAGATATTACGAGAATTTATCTTGGTAGAGTTTATTTTATAAGTCACAACTAGGAAGTATGATTGTTGTGGTTTCACTTCTTGATGGGAAACAAGAACGACTATGTTAGTGGGTTTAGAAGTTATAGTAATTGAGAGCAACTATAATCTCTCTGATTGTGGTTTTGTTCAAAAGGATTCCTAGGGTAAAGGGGCCTTTTTTAGGTTTCTAGTTCCTTTTGGATGTGTCTTTAAGGGCAATAACTCGTCCCCTTTAGAGCCTAGATTTTTGAGATGATTTTGTATTCTAACCATGTGCGATAAGGGCATAGGCAAGTCACTCTACTTTTCATTTCTCAAGGAATGACTAGATGCTAGCAGCTCAAGGCTATTGCTACTACTAGGCTTTCTATTCATGCTTAGGTGAAATGTTCTTAGGAGATTTGGAACTCCTAAATGGGCTAGTTGCTTTCTCGAATAGCTACTCATTGCTTCTTGGTGGGATGACTCTTTTCTTACTTTGGGCAGTCATGTGTAGTTTGAGTAGTACCATAAGATGGAACTTTGGTTTTCCTTTTGCCGATGTTTGCTTAGGAGTTATTGTGGACTCTTTCTTTGGTTGAAAACTATATCAAGTTGTTTTACGTCAATCAAGTTAGATTGATTTATTATTTTCTAAGAAATAAAGTCTAGCTTCTTGGTTGCCATCCTAGATGGCTCAATTTCTCGAAATGTTTTGGTTATAAATAGTAATCCATGTTCATGTCATTTCTTGCATCTCTTTTTGGCGATGACTGACAAAGCTAGTGCTACACGTGGCTTGGGTAACCACATCCATCAATTTCGTACCCAATACCCTCAAACACCATGCAATCTAGAGTCTCCAAGCTATGTGGAGACAAGGGATAATACAAGTCATCCCAGTACTCATATTGGAAACATTCCTTTGAGTATGCAACATGGAAAAACTAAATACTTGGATAATGTGTTGCATGTATAAAATATTACAAAAAACTTGGTTTCTGTTAGTTAGATGTTAGAAAAGGGATTTTAGGTTTGGTTCACATCTTATGATTGCTATGTAGAACATCTAGAAAATGATTATAGGTAATTGATTACAAAAGGAAAACATATCGGTAGATTGTTTTCTCTTGATGTAAGTCTACTTGAAATGGATGCTACTATATTTGCACAAGGTTAAGGTATTGTGGCTAATATTGAAATTTGGCATAAGAGAATTGGTCATGTGAATGTACAATGACCAAAAAGATGGAGTCAAAACAGATTGTGGATGTCTTGCCAAGTTTAGGGTTGATGGGATACATAAAGTATGTAAAGCATGTCAATTTGGAAAGCAAGCAAGGCATGCATTTTCACATGAAAAGCATGTTTGCAAAAAGCCACTTGAATTGATAAATTTTGATATGTGGGGTCTTACAAAGATTGTGTTGGAGCTATATATAGCTCACTCTATCTGGACTAGGTCTCACCTATATATATGTATATCAATATGATGTAGTCTTTGGGAGTGTATATGGTGTGTCTATTCTCTCTCTATCACATCTCTACATATCTTCTCTCTCTACATCTCAATGTGGTATTAGAGCTATCCCAATCGACTACAAGTGATTCCATGAAGAAGATAATGAGGAAGTATACCTATGTAGTATCTCCTTAATTCTTGATTCATGTTCTTTTCATGCTTAAATTTGATGTATTGTCACTCACTTTAAAAGCTTTGAGGTATTGGTTGAGAAGGAGATAGTTGCATATTAAATCCCTAAGATTCGATGGAGGAGAAGAATATCTCTCCAATGAGTTTTTTAATTTTCTGTAGAAAAATGGTATAGAAAGACAATATACATATAGATATACTCCATAGTACATCCCTCATGGTGGAGTGAGTGATTACCCAAGAAAGGAATTGTGTGTGTCAAAATATCCTCGCCACTTGGGCATTATTAGTGAGTGCACATGGAAAATATTCTCAGGTATATGCATGAATTGTGAAGGCTCAAGAGTTACTTCCTCTATATCGTAGAGTGATTTCTACACACACTTTAGCCCAAAGAATTGAATTGTTGATTTGGACAATAAGTGCTATAGCTACATGGTGTGGGAGGAAACACATGAGTTGCTTGAGCCACACAACAATTGTACAATCAAAATTATGATTTAAGTACAAGAGGAGGGGGTGTCTTGCTTGCACATAAACCATTTACTATGTCATTGAGCAATCTCTTACACACACACACAAGTGCATGGCAGTGCAATTTTACATTGCATACAATTTGAACTACATGGAGATGGACACAAGTCTACATTGTAGTAAGTGTGCAAAGCCTTATTTCCTTTGTGTACCCTACATGACCCACATTGTTTAGGGAATGGTTGGAAAGGAAGCAAGGAACAGAAATACGTATCTTTTGCACCCTTGCTACACACTAGTGAGCATGTGAACTACTAAACTACAATTTATGTCTAGTGTATCTCCCATAATGTACATTGTGTACTAGTCTTATGCACATGAGTGAGTCTAAGTGTACCACAGTGTGCATTATGTACCTCATTCATCATATGCAAGTACACCATGCACCAAGAGTATTGAAATATGCTTCTCTAATAGGATCTTTTTAATCATTCTCTAGTTGGTGGTAAAAAGGGGAAATGTACTTAGACTCTTTTAAGAGAAGTAGCTCAGGGAAGTTACTATATTTATATCCTCCACATCATGTGCGTTCAAAGCCTATTTATTAATATCCTTATCTGTGAATTTTTAATGAATAAAACATAACCCTTTTTTATTTGATTTGTAAATAAACTCTTTATACTACACCCTTGTATATGTAAAAAA
The DNA here is from genome assembly GCF_053477565.2 of Lygodium microphyllum. Taxonomy (NCBI): domain Eukaryota; kingdom Viridiplantae; phylum Streptophyta; class Polypodiopsida; order Schizaeales; family Lygodiaceae; genus Lygodium; species Lygodium microphyllum. The sequence goes on from NC_141156.1 coordinate 94,716,203, forward strand.
TGTATAAAAATAGTATTTTAAAAATACCTTATTTTGAACCCACGTGAGGCACACATATATTCATGAGTAACTTACCCGAGAGAAGTACTTGGATCCATGTGATCATGACATCACTGATGATGTAAGCAAACCACTTGCCTTAGCCCAAATAAGAGTCTCATTCTCATTGTAACAAACAACTATTGGATCTATCAATATGAGTACAATTCTACTTTGTTTCTAGCTTGCCTATCTTACTTTTTTTTTCTCTCCACATACACAATCTCTCTAACACATAGAACCATGAGCACTCTATGGTACTATCCTCCATAGCCACTTCATTGAACTCATGGTTGTGCGGATACCAGAAAAGCTCAACATGATATGAGAGCACATGGTTCTAGGCTTTTGCACCCTTACTTCACTATTATCTTGTTATTCAACTGCTCTTAATATTTCTTGATTCTCTCACCTACTCTCATCTCCTAGTTGATCTCCTCTTTTTTCATTCTCCTAGATTTTGTTCACCTATCCTTTCACTATGTTGAGAGAGAGAGAGAGAATCCTTATTCATCTATCTCTTCACTATCTTTGGCATCCTCTTGGACTCTACCTACCTTACTTCCCATTTTCTCTTTTTTCTTTATTCGCAAAAAATGGCGGCCATTAAAAATGCTTTAATACATTAACTATTTCAAGGCTTTAGTTGTGTACTCTTTACAGTCATTACTCATCATTCCAACATTAGAGTTGTAGCATTAAGCATCAAATGATATCACACAATCATTAACATAAGTGCTTATACCTCTCCTCTCAATGCCCCCCAAATATACTTCTCCTACTACTACACTTTCTATTTGGGAATTCTGTGTCTCTTGGCTACATGCACTTTGTCCTACAATATTTTCAGTGAGCCCGACATGTGAAAGCACTAGAGGTAAGTTTAACAACATAGGGGATTCTATTTGGGAATTTTGTGTCTCTTGGCTACAGGCACTTTGTCCTACAATATTTTCAGTGAGCCCGATATGTGAAAGCACTAGAGGTAAGTTTAACAACATAGGGGATGCTACAAGTTTCAGTTCTACTAGTTTATCTAATAACCACATAGTAATTTGGAAATTTTCATAAAGTTTAGGAATTATTAAGGTGATTAATATTGGGACACATGGTCAAATCTTATCCCCTTACATAAAGGTGAAATTTTTTCTAGATACTATATAAGAACTCCTCCCAAGTCCCACTCCAAATATGGGGTTAATATTTAGCCACTTGGTCAAATCTTTACTTCTTATTTGAAATTGGAACTTGGGAGATTCCCAACTTCTCTAGTATGGTATTTAATGAAGTCAGGCAACTATTACAAACCTTTAATATCTATTAACAACACTAATAATAACAAAAGAAAAAAAAATGAAGCATGAATGTATTGTGACTAAAGCACTATAGGTTGTGGAGAGCCACCTTAAAGGTACCATGGGACCGGCACTCAAATAGTGAGGGGGTAATGTTAACTAGTTATGAGCCTGAGAAAAAGCCCAAAGCCTAACGTAGAAAAAAGAAAAATGGAGAAAACAAGAAAAATCACCAAGAAGCAAGAAAAAATTGAGAAAAGGGAGAATTAAATTAAAATTTGAAAAAAGAATTCAAAGATTGAGAAAGAATAGGAAGCGAGAAATGATAAGGATTCCACTGCACAAAATATGCTAACATTGAATATGATGGCATGACTTGTAAAATTAAATCTATATAAATGTCAACAGACTCACTCTCAAGAAAAGTTAAGGCATGTTTAATGGTACTTGATTGTGCTGATCATGCTTTCTTAGAAAAATAGATGGTTTGGCAGGTCATAGGAACGTGAAGGAGGATATAAAAGGAAAGGGCAATGGACATTGATGGAAAATTAGGCCTCACTATAGGTCCAAAATTTAAAATTTTCACATATAAGGTAAAAAACCTTATCGTAAAGCATTCCACAACTAAGTAATCAAAGACTTATCTCTTTTCTCCATCTATGCATTGACAATCTATTTTGCTTCTTCTATTGCATGTGAGCTTGGCAGAGAGAACTAGGGAGTGTTTCTTGACTAAGCTTATGAGCTTGTTCTCTTGCTTTCTAAATGCAACTCCTCCATCTTTTCTTCCCACCTTCTTGTAGTCAAAGTGATGGTGAGAAAAAGACAGAGAGGCAATGAGACAATGAGATGGAGAATGAGTCACACACGTATTGCTCACATACTTGCAATAGATAAGAGTACAAATATATATACAAGAAGATTGTGGATATGGTAGGTCCTCTCAATGAAGTATCCTCCATATGTTCTAGATCTATCTTATCTAGTTCTCCTAAATATCTAGATATTGTCTTTCTAGGTATTCTCTAAGTACATGTTCATATGTGTACATATCATCATTCCAACACTTGGGATTCTTTTCATATTTGAGAGGTGGAAAGATAGAGAGACTACGATAGAGGCCAAAGAGCTTTAGGAGGCTTTGGAGAGAGAGAGAGAGAGAGAGAGAGAGAGAGAGAGAGAACTTGCTTTGGCTCAAAGGAACAAGTGGAGGGGATTGGATTATTACTCGCCAATAGATATCTAGACTACAATGTGGCAAGTTCATTGACCTAACTATTTTGTTGTTTCTTTTTTCTTGCTTTAACAAACTACGAATAACTTTCCTCGACTAGTCAAGAAATCGAGATTAGATGGTAGAAGAGCTTGTGCAGTGCCGCTACGTGGACACAATGTGAAAAACTCTAGAGTGGGGCTTCTTATTGATCTAGAGAGCGAATGCCATTTATGTCAATGTTCGTAGTGTGGATGGTCCAAAACTACTAGGATTTTGGACAAGTTTAGACAATTTTTGATATTTTAGATATTATCTCTCATAAAAATCCAGAAAAGTGTAGACAACTTCTAGAATAGGATGACATGTAAAAGAAAACATGTAGCTTTTAGCCACTTTGGGAGGATTTTATGTAAAAAGAAGAAATGGCAAAATTGCGAGATGTGCAATCAGAGTTTTCATGCAATGAACAATACTCCGAACTAAGAGATGAAGAAGGAGTGATCTGGCACAATTCTGGCCAAGAATCCTGGTATTTTACCCCCTTTCGAAGCCAATGGAAGCATAAGATTGGTGATTTGAGAAGCATAGAGGAAGGTATTATTTTATACACGTTTTTGTCTACAAGAGATTTATCTTCACATAATGTAGAAATAAATTGACAAGCTTCACCTCTGTGAGTATTTCTTCTACATCTTCTATTTCTTTGAGCCCTTCTCTTCTATTTACTCCTCTACTCTAATCTTCCTTCACCCTCCTTTCTCTTATTCCCACGGTAGACTTTCAACCCCCAAACGTTCCCACAACCTTATGTGAAAGTCGGTAGTAGGTTTGTAAAGATGGGGGATTTTGCAAGTTCAAGTGGTGGTGATGCATCACAAAAGATGATTTCTTTGTTGCAGTAGCAACAACAATAGTAGTTGTTGTTGTTACAACAACATAAGCAAACTCAATAGGAAGTAGAAATGATTGATTCCTTAGCCATGAATGCATTGTAGGCAGTGGGACAACAATTGAAGCAACTTAAGGGTCAAAATGTTTTGACCTTCATCTGATTGTAGGAAGAAAAGATGTTGTTTCATGGGGCACTACAGTATGCCTAGAGTTGGTATTTCTCTCGATTGGCTCTATATGCTTTGCATGAACAGATTGATGAGTTACATAGAAGAGATGATGATTCTGCAGCTTTTAAGAAAGCTTTGAGAGAATAGTTTTTCTTGGAAGACGCAGGATTGGTAACTAAAAAGATATTTACAGATGGAATTCAAAAGGGGCTGCTGCAACTTTGCTTCATGAATTTGAAAGTCGATATGCACAATTAGATGTTGATGAGTAGCAATCATTGGAGAGTCAAAAAATTGATTTGTTCTGAAGGTTGCAGATCCTATCTTGCAAGAGAAACTGAATGATCATTTCGAAGATGCCTCTTTTGAAATAGGGCTGAAATCAGATTGGGCAAATATATTTAAGAGAGAGCAGAAGAAATCAATATGGGGTATAGGAACCACACCTGCTAGTGCTCAGAAAGGGGGCTAAAATTGCAGCCAAGGCACCTGTAGCTATGGCAGAACAGTTGGCTATACGTGTTGGTCCGGCTCTTAAAGGTGATGTTGTGGTTGAATTAATCAAGGGCATGTAAGATTTGAGGCTGAATTTGACAAACATCTATGCAAAGGTGAAAAAGTTGGATGTTAAGATAAAAGAGAAGCTCATGCAACAGCCCAAAGATCGTACAAAGAACAATATAAGAGAAGATACATTTGGTGTGACAATTTACAACATCAAAAGCAAGACTATACAGCCTACTGTGAAGTGGAAGCAAAAAGGTTAGTCCTTTGGAAAGATGACAAAATACATGGAACAAAATCTGGTCTTCCAAAGAACCAAATTTTGGAAATAGTGGCATGTAGAAGAGGTTGGAAGATATGGTAGCCAGGACATCATTTGTTGCCATAGATGCAGCCACATATGGGTTGATAATTGAAAGGTCTGATGAAGCTCGTAAAGGAGGCATGGATGAAGCAAAATCTCATATTTCGATGCAAGCATCAGATTGCATGGAAAATGGAAAAAAGACAAAGTCTGAATTGGCACTACAAGGGAATGGGGCAATAGCGACGCCGATTAGCGACGGCGGATGTCGGCGTCGCTATAGGCGTCGCTATTTAATGCGTCGCTATTTGCGTCGCATTTGCGACGCAAATAACGACGCATATAGCGACGCCAATAGCGACGCCGCAGGGAAAAAAAGCGCGGCCGAAACCAGAGCGCCGTTTTCATTTTGTTTTCTTCGCCTTTTGAGAGCGAGAGCGAGGGAGAGAGCGAGGGAGAGAGCCAAGGCTTTGTGAGAGAAGAGGAGAAAGAGACTTGCCGCCGCCGCCGCCGCCGCCGCCGCCGCCACCGCCGTTGTTCGTGAACGAGAGGAGCCCTCGTTGCAAAGAGAAGCCGCCCACGCTCGCCATATCTCATTGGTGAGTCTCCCTCTCTCTTTCTTTTACTTTTTGAAGGTTTAAATCGTTCTCTTTTGTTTGTTTAGGAGAGGAAATGAAAGAGAAGGAGAGGGAGAGGGAGAGAGAGGGAGAGAAAGAGAGGGAGAGAGAGAGAAAGAGAGGGAGAGTGCATTCTCTCTCTCTCTCCCTTTTGCTTGTTTAATGTTTAAATTACTTTCTTCTTTGCTTGTTTAGGAGAGGAAACGAGAGAGTAAGAGAGAAAGAGAGGGAGAGGGAGAGGGAAAGAAAGAGAAAGAGAAATAGAGGGAGAGGGAGAGGGAGGGGGAGGAAATAGGAGAGGGAGAGAAAGAGAAAGAGAGGGAGAAGGAGGAAGAGTGCATTCTCTCTCTCCCTCCCTCTCCCTTTTGCTTGTTTAATGTTTGAATCACTTTATTTTTTACTTGTTTAGGAGAGGAAATGAGAGAGAAAGAGAGTGAGAGGGAGAGGAAGGGAAAGGAAATGAGAGAGGGATAGAAAGAGAAAGAGAGGGAGAGTGCATTGTATCTCTCCCTCTCCCTTTTGCTTGGAGGATGTTTAAATCACTTTATTTTTTGCTTGTTTAGGAAATGAGAGAGAAAGAGAGATAGAGAGGGAGAGGGAGAAAAAGAGAAAGAGAGGGAGAGGGAGAGGAAGAGGGAGAGGGAGGGGGAGGGGAAGGAAATGAGAGAGGGAGAGAAAGAGGGAGGGGGAGGGAGAGGGAGCGAGGGAGAGGGAGAGGGAGAGGGAGAAAGAGGGAGGGAGAGGGAGGGGGAGGGAGGAAATGAGAGAGGGAGAGAAAGAGAACGAGAGGGAGAGGGAGAGGGTGAGAGAAAGAGAGGAAGAGAGGGAGAGGGAGAGAAAGAGAGGGAGAGGGAAGGGAAGGAAATTTAAGATAATATACGTATTGATAATGGTATGCAATGTGCTTTGCATACGGCCACGTACTTCATCAAAATGAACCCAAAATTATTGTTATAGAAAAAGAAACCCTTAAATTGAGTATAGGATAATTTCTCTCAGGTCTTATGACTATGAGTAGAATTGATTGAAATAAATTTTATTACTATAGTTATAAAATTTCATAGATGGCGCGCATTAATTTTAAAATGGATTACTTATACTCAAAGCCGAGATATAACAAAAAATTATCTACCGGGACAAACAAATCGTTGAGCATGATACAAGGCCGAGATATAACATCGGAAAATCTCTCGGCTACTATATACAATGCAAGGTTTATGGTCAACTTGCAACTTGACGTACATCTCCATAAAGCTATCCATTTAAGCCTTGTTTGCTGTGATGTAGATAAGATGGCAAACGAAGAAGGTCCTATTGTTCAAGACCGCGAGTCGTACCTTAATCAGCGTGTCCCATGTCCTTGCTCTCAATGCAAGTTGGCAATTAGACGAAAACGCCGATTGTCTATAGAACACGTACGACGATTTGGCGAGTTTCAATCTGAGATCATTGATCAGGCGATTGCAGACTTTCAGCAAACGGTAATTTGAAGTTAGCATTTTTCATGCATTGTACTCTCAAGCTAATTGAAAACCATACACAATAAGATTGGGTCTTGTTGGTAAATTTTGTATCCAGGGGGGTGATGTCTCGACCCAAGGGGGAGTGCACCCTTTGCGGACAATTAGAAGAGTTCGTGGACGTGCAATGGATGGATTGCAGGAGCCAATCGACCACTCGCAAGGTCCATCTATACCGTCAATGCCAGAGGAGACAGACAACCTTCCCGACTTGCCTACAATCTTGGAGCCTGAGATGGAGGCAATGATCGATGCATTGATTCCCATGGATGTTGAGACATCTGACCCGCTCAGAGAGGAAGCATCCATACCATTATATGATGGGTGCCGAGTATCTCGATTGAAGACATTGCTTGCACTCTTAAGTGTGCAAGCAAAATATGGTTGGAGCGATACGAGTGTGACTGAGTTATTCAGGTACCTTGCACACAGACTTCATTGTTTTTTTTTTAAACAGTATTATTGCAAACATGAATAGATTTCTCAAGGTGTTTTATGATTTTTTCAGGTTATTGAAATATCATATATTGCCACCTGCAAACACCATGCCTGAGTCTCGTGATGATGTGCGACATGTTTTACGGAAGCTTGGCATGGACTACAATAACATCCATGCATGTATCAACGACTGCATATTGTTTCGAGATGAATATGAGACTATGGAGACATGCCCAAAGTGTGGTGCTCACAGGTATCGACAAGACTTGCAAGGGCAAACCATCCCTCAAAAAGTCCTCAGACACTTTCCGCTCATCCCCCGCATAAACCACGTGTTTCGCACGTCTGCCATGGCAAGCTTGACAACGTGGCATCTGCAGAATAGGTCCACGGATGGAGTTCAACGAATATCAGCAGATTCGCGCGCATGGAGCCACATTGACTCTACCTTCCCAGGCTTTGCGCGAGAGCCAAGGAATCTTCGGCTCGGTCTCGCCATGGATGGTGTGAACCCATTCGGTTTGCGCTCAACTTCTTACAGTGTGTGGCCTATAGTGCTTGTCAACTACAACATTCCTCCATGGCTTTCTACGAAGAAAGGACATCTCATTCTTAGCTTGCTCGTCCTGGGCCGCTACAAAGTAAAAAATATGGACGTGTATCTTCGTCCATTAGTCGATGAGCTTAAGATTTTGTGGGAGGAGGGGGTCACGGTGCAAGATATGAGCAGGCGCGATGGTTGGCAGTCAGCCAACATTCGAGCCATTCTCATGTGGACAATGCATGACTTTCCGGGATTGGGAGAGTACTCAGGTGAGCAGACCTTTGTTCTCGCCGGTAATATCTATATTTTATTTCATTCAATCAAGTATTCACTAGGTCATGGATTGCCTTGCAGGTCTCGTTACCTCAGGTTATCATGCATGTCCATTGTGTGGGCCACAGTTAGACTCCCGAAGGTCATGAACCATGAAGAAGATGGTATATCAAGGACACGCCGCTTTCTTGCCGGAGGATCATGAACTCAGGGAAGGTTTTCTTGGACGACCTCCAGCACGTATGAACGCTGCAAGCTGGTACGAGCTGAAAATGGTAAACCCGGATTCACATCCAAATGGAATGCGGCGGTTCTCAGTTTTCTACGAGTTGCCATATTGGACCCACTTACAGGTCAACCACTTGTTGGATCCCATGCATATTTTCAAAAATGTGGGCAGCTTGCTATGGGACCACATCACAGGAAAGAGAGACACTATAGGGTCACGAATGGACTTAAAGGAGGTAGGTAAGATGGAGGCGCTTTGGCCGCAGTCGAGTGCTGAAGGGGGAGTGCAGCTTCCTCGTGCTCCCTGGGTTTTGTCTACCAAAGAAGAGCGCATTGTGAAGCAAGTAATCAAGTCTATCCGCACTCCGACGGGTATGATGCGTTCTCTCAGGTCCGCATTTTCTAAAGATGACCAGATTTCTGGGCTAAAATCCCATGATTGGCATAAGATATGTCAGGTTTGTGAACAGAATGGATTTTAATTAGCGTGGACATTTTGAAATTTCAAAAGTGACCATTATTCTTAATGCTTTCTCATTTGTGGCAGTTTGTCCTACCGATCGCGATCGCGGGATGCCTAACTCCAGAAATTCGCGGGGCCATTTACAAGCTGTCGACTTTGGTGCAATGGATCTCACAGAAAGAGATTAAGACGTCCTCTATTGAATCCGCAAGGAGGGGAGTAGTTGAGACGGTCTATCTCTTTGAGAAATACCTGCCCACTAGCATGCTCACGATACAAGTTCACCTTCTTGTGCATCTTGTGGATGAAGTGGAGATTGCTGGACCTGTCCATACGCGATGGATGTTCTTCCTCGAGCGCTTCATGAAAACCCTGAAAGGCTTTGTGCGACAACGAGCTCATCCGAAAGGTAGCATGGCGGAAGGTTGGTTGGTGTCAGAGGCGTTAGTGCATATCTCACAATGGCTACCAACGGTGGAACCAGACAATGAAATGCTATGGACGCTGAAGGACGATGACAGGCTGACTGGAGATGTGGTGGTTGGAAATGGGGTAGAAAAAAGAATGGATGCCTCAATGGAAGAGAAGGTGATGGACCTAAAAACGGGCCGGCACTGGCTCATGCACTAGCCGGGCCTCATCACTACGCACAAGACAACCCCTCGGCCTCGCGGCCAGGAGCGTCTATCAAAATCTCTGCCTTCCTAAACATTGCGTTTGTAATACGTTGTAGTCCAACTGATCCTAACCCAATATTACTCCTCAGAGGGAGTCCCTTTCACATAGCCAAAAGGCTCGAATCACATACACATGGGGTTCCTCCTACGGCTGAATGCCGTCAACCCTCTGCGACTCTCCTACACCTTGGGGATTGGCCCCTCGATGCGTCGCTCAACATTTAGACATTTCGCACAAACGTCGCTCAAGGTACCAAATAAGCGTGTCCAGGAATGTACCATTGTCCTTACTTAATTTCCCCTTTAGGATCCCACGACTAGCCTACAACATGGGTACCTCACTGCCTTTCATCGTAGGTCGTGTTCCAAAAAAACAATTGCAATGCATGTCCAGGAGCTGATTACCGATACTCTTAAATTCTTTTCATGCTCTATGCATTTGGTGGATGTCTAGTGCTCAAACATTTAGCAAAACAGTATCGTGCACAAGTGCAAAACATTCTTTTAATGGTTTCCAACTACCGTTCGTGCTTCGTTGCATGGGCCTAGCACCAAGGTGATCCTCGTGCTACTAAGCTCTTGATCTTAATTATCATCCGTCCTAAATGCTATGCATAGAAATCAGCAACTTTCCCATCATCTCTCACGGCATTTAGACATATTTCAACTTCTCTACCCTTCCCCGTTTAAGTATTGCATCGTTGGATAGATTTATAGGGTATTTCACCATCATTTTATGTGGAAAAAACAGAAAAAGACACACTAGAACAAGAAGGCGGGGTTGAACTGAGGCAAATCCTCATGCTTCAGTCCCCACCAACATTCACAAACATTGTTCTTATTTATCCTTATTTTTCGGAATCCAAAATGCATTTTTTCCCTATTTTTTAGGGTTTTTTCACCATTTTCTTGTATTTTCCCTTATTTTTATGCATTATTTAATTGCTGAAAATTAAGAACAGGTTAAGGGCTGTGGCCCTTAGTTCCTTCTTGCAGAAAAAATGAAAGTTTAGTTGATGTTCCTATTTACCTCCCCCTTTTTATGCTAAAAACCCTCATTTTCCCTTGTTTTTCCATGTTTTACGTGTTTTAACATATTATTTTGACCCACAAAATGCATATTTTTCTGATTTTTTGATTATGACCAGCAAGAACTCATAGAAAACAGTAACATGAACAATTTTTATCCCACATGAACAGCATTTCATCAATCAAAAGCCATAAAAGCTCAAATTTCCTTTGAAAATTTTAAATTACCGCTTATTTACGTGTTTCGGGTTTCATGTCCATGGCTGTAGATTTGGAAACCAGCAGCACTTCATGTCCATCACAATCACCAATCACCATTTCCAGCCCGTGAAGCAATCCGATCCATGCCGGACAAGCCTCCACCATTCTTTCTTCTTCCTTATTCTCCCCACATGAACTTGCCTTTAGAAGAGAGAGAGGGAGGAGAGAGAAAGACTGAAATCAGAGATCTTCAAAGAGGGCATCATTCGACGGGCGAAGGGCAGCGATAGAGTCAGCATCCAGAGGGAAATGAATGCCCATGATCATTGGGGGGGGTTGCTCACAGCCAGGGAGAAGCATGATCAACAAGAGGGCGCAAAAATCGGCGCCCTCCTGCTCACGCCTTCTCCACGATTTCATGCATCTCCTTTCATGTGAAATGTCATGCTACATTTAAATTTTGGGCTCCCAAGGGTCACTTGCCCATTTTGGCCAAATTTTGTCCACCCCTTCGCGTGTTGACCGGTTTCTTGGCCATTTCCCCGTCCGGACTCGGAATCGAGCTCTGAAAAATCCTGGGCGTCCAGCTTAGCATCCCGCATTGGCTAGTAGCTCGTATCAACCCGCACGGCTGTCTGAAAAATTATGAAAAATCAACAAGTGTCGCTCGGGCGCCTTTAAAGCACTTTGGCGCTTAAAATCGTCCTAGATCGAGCCGCCGCCTTTGACAGTGAATATTTTTCCCTCGATATTCATAATTTTTAGCTATTTTTAAGCACTTCCCGTCACCTAAATTCCGCTCTCATTGGCGACCACGGGATAGGGCGACACAGCCCGTCGAATCCACGAACATATCTGCACATAAACAACCAAAGAAGCATCAAACTGATACAAAACAATTATCATCATAAAACTCAGCACAATGCTCCCCCTACCCCTGGCAGAACCAAGGCATAACATCCACAAGGAGTAGGCCTAGCATCATTTAATAGAAGATCCGAAGCGAGTCACTAACCAGCTGCTCCAACATAGCCAAACTAAAAAGAACTGTCAAAGAGGTTGCCCTAAGTGGTAGTTTGAACTACTGACCAACTAAAGACAACACAACTAGGAGCTCCTACAAGGCGAGGACTCCTATAGCCTGATCAAAGTGTACTTTCTTCCAATACATGTTTTCTTTTGGGGTTTGTATTGGATGAACATACTTGGGCATGTAAAAAGGAGGGAGCTGAGCGTAGTGACCCAAGGAGAACAGGGCATCGGTCTCAGGACCTGTCTCGGCACCCAAGAACCTACCAAGCCCTCGCACGACGACACTTAATCCTTTTCTAACGCTCACTTTTATTTTCGCTCCAACCTTCCTTGTTTTGATATTATTTATCCAGCAAGAAGCCACCCCTAGGAGGACAAGGTATCGGCCCCGGGTCTGACTCGTCCCCAGGAACCTACCAGGCCTTCGCAAGGCAATGAGCAACGGCTTATATATTTTCATTTCTTTTCTTTTCTTTGATAGGGGTTAGAACCCCTTTTTACACACCTTCGTATTGATATTCATCTTTTAGGATATTCAGGATTTCTTGGCATCATTAGTATTATCTTCTAGCAGGCTTCTCTAACTGCCTTACTACTAATAAGAACTCCTAGAACGGCTGCCTAGCAGGCTAGCAGAACAGAGCCACTAGGACTTCCTTCTAAAACAGGTCTTTCAATGTCTAACAATGTCTTTACAGGAGGCAATGACTACTCCGACCTCCCTCAAACATACTGAGCCTAAACCTGGGACTTCATGCCTTGGTTGTCGATCCCTAACAAAAATAGATCCCCTCGACAAGTACAGATACACATATAACAGGAAAGAAAGGTACTCGTAAAGGAGAGATATCACCTGGATTGACCACAAGAAGCTTCCATCGCAGCAAAGGCTCCTCCAGGCTCCACCAAATTCCACTAACCACAAAATCTGTCCAACACAACACTTAAAACAAAAACCCGATTAAACGCACCCGCACTAGACAGGGAAATGTCCCTCTTGGCCTAATGAAATGAAACACTTCACTACAAAACTGAATCGGCCCTCTTGGCCTAATGAAATAAAACAATACTATGTAGAACATCCACCTGGAAACAACCATGATAGACATCAAAGCATACTATTCCCAGGGGAATAGAGGCTCGTAGCCCTATACTAAGTGCATTAAATTATGACCTATCCCTCCTGCATATATCGCAAGAGGTGTTCGCATCACATGTCGTCTAACCAGTCTGTGGGTCTAAGATAATAAAGGCAGATGAGTCTCGCTTACCCTCTGCATCACCCAGATCAACCATCGTCTGCCAAAGAGGGCATGTTCAGAAAGCATACCCCACAAGCAACCAGGTCCTGTCTCATCGTCAATAGATATATCGGGACAAGGGCCACAATTAAAGAAGAGGTCTTCTTCATACGCAAAATTAGCCAATGAATCGGCAAACTGATTCCAATTCCGTGAAATCAGCTGAAATGTAACGTGTCCACTAACATCCTCTAGGACACGTCTTAGCAGTCCATCGGAAAGGTTGTCTAGAAGACTCCACCCGGCACTCCCATGGAATGTTGCGGGTTTTGTAATCTAGGACTTTCCGCGTCTGCCCCGTAACGGAAGTGTCCTGGGCGCTTTCCACTTAGGATCGAACGGAATTGTTTGGTCGTTTGCTAACAGCTACTAGCGTCAGACCTGATCGAACTACTTTACGCAGAACGCTCGGTCTGAAGCGAATTCATGCTGCACTTGGTTCAAGGAGAATGGGAAACGAGAGGGATGCAAGGCTCGACCTCTCTGCCAAAAGGCATAGTCCCATTCCGTTCCCCTAAAACAGCCTGAATCAGGTAATCGGTACTTCCAAGTCATTGTTCTCCTTGCTTGCTTTGGTGATGACGATCATCCTCTGTCCATCGAAGATCTTGAGAAAAGTTCCCGGCTAACCGGGACCACCCGTCCGTAGGACAGACCTATGGTCTATCCTCCGCACTTTCCTCAGTTTGTTTTAGTTATGTAATTACCTACCACATTAGTTTGACATATACAAACAGCTTCCTTGATTAACCCTGTTAGGCACTGGTTCCTTCACGTAATCTTATCACGGACACAAAGAAAACAATGTCAAACAGCTCCTTTATTATCATTTATCCTTTTATCTTTGCAATACAAGGAGTTTCCCGCCCGTAGGCGTATTCATAATCCGCCCGTAGGCTATCCAGGAATCCACCAGGGACTTCCAATCCAAGTTTCCGCCCGTAGACTAGTATGCGGGCCTCGAGATCCAATCCCGAGTCACGTTAGTCTCTTGTGCAGGACCCGGAAGGCGAGGGATTTACGGCCAGAGCCCCCCCTGGCACCCAAGCGTCCTCCTGCTCCAAGCAGAACTCAACGGAGAGACCTCTCACGGCGGGTTCGGTCCACGTTCCCGGCGCGGTTTACAACCCCCTTGGTTAGGGTTAGGCAGGCAGTCGGGGGTAACTGAAGCTGCCTCTCCCTTCAGGACTTCCACCTGAAGCATTTAAATATGTTTTCCTCCTTTAGTTCATTGAGCAAACAATGCAAACAGTGCTTTTCTAACTGTTATAAGCACAATCAAATTCAAATGGCCGGTTGGCTGGCAAACTGTCAAGGAGTAACTCCTTACCTCCGAATGCAACCTGCATTCGATCCGGAATCCATTGCAACTTAGCAAGATTCCCATCATCCTTGGGTTAGAGTCATACCCTTCCAATACATTAGGTTTATTGTGGCAGGATCCAGCGACCATGTCGCTTTAGATTATTGTCGGTCATTTGCTTTAAGGCAAATACTTAACTTTCCTTTTCCTCCGCAAACTTTTCCCAAGAAAAGTGAATAACAGGATGGTCACTCAACCTTAATAATTTAACTTCCTTCAATGACTTGTCAACTTCATTTCAAGAGATGACAAAACTCTTTGCGGACAAATTCCAAAGCTATACAATGTTGCGGCTTGTGCGCAAGTATTGCATCTATTCTACGGAATCCTCCTATCCATTTCTTAGTGTTCCGACCACGGTCTCTAACCCTAGTCGAGTAACAGGATTTTTGGGGTATCCTTCAAGTCATTTCTAATTAGGTTTGGCTCATGATTCTAGAATATGCAACTCCGTCGGAGTTCCATCATGATCCTTAGGTTCACAGTTTTTGTCTAAGCGAGGTCAAATTATCCTTGCACTAAATCCTAGTTATCTCTTAGGATTCCTGTGTTTATATGATTCCTTCTGGTTCATATTACTTAGCCAATCCGATTATGCCTGTTTGCGACAAGGATGATCCTTCTAGGGTGATAAACCAAATCTACGGAATCGAATTCGCGTAAACAAGCGATTGATTGCCGTTTCCTTGGTGAGGTAAAATTACTTACTAATATGTACGCTAACTTTCCTAATTAATCAATCCTACTACTTTGTAGTCTATGCTCTCGAACTTATGCATTGGCGAGTCATACAATCTTTCCTTGGTGCACGATAATTTGGTTACTAACTTTCCCTAGGGCTACTAGGTCTTACATCAACAGTCGTACCTACAACCTTGTAGTTTATCCTTTGGCATCTCGTGCATTTACACCTAATTACGACTCTTTAATGATTGATCCTTTTCTCATGACGGCTACGCAATTTCCTAACATTCTCCTAGCCACTAAGTCGTTGATGATACTCAAGCGAAACTAGTGTTATTCTATTCCATCTTATAACTATGTTGCAAGTCATACGTTCATTTTAGTACCCTATTAGTTCTTTCCAAATGAAACCTTATGGTGCTAACCTTTTCTTATGAAATCATTACGAGAGGTATGTTACCTAATGTGCATATACGCTTAATTCACCATATCTAGGGTGGCAACTAATGCACATATAAACTCCGTTTCCTTGCTTAGGATTAGATTCTTTACCTTAATAAGGTACCATCTACATGCATCTAATTCTCTAATCGTTCAATCTTTCATAATGTTCAAAAGATGCATTTCTTTCAATTTCCATATGCTTTTAATTTAAACGTAACATGAAATTTCCTTCCTAAGCGCGCCTAATCATTTCCTTATGCGGAATTTAACACGGAAGAACCTGGACTTGTGGTGTCGGGGTGATGTCCACTTGCACATTTGGAGTCGAGCCTCCCGCGGTTGCCTCTTGGGATCTTTTTGGAGCCATCGTAGTCGTAAATTCGACTTCCGATCTGCCTTTGTGCTTGTATGCGGATGGTTTCCTCTTCGAAATAGAACTTGCAACAAAAGCTTCGGAATTCCCACGAACTCGAATCGGCGCGGTAATTGGACGGCTTGCGGGTTTAACGTCTTTGGCCGAAGTCTTGTCGAAGGTTCCTGTGAGGTCTTTATGGCCTCACCGTCTCCTTCTTTCGAAGTCCCGGGGTATTTAAGGGATCTTCGGGGAATATGCCGTGGGAAAGGCCTTTTTGGGCCAAGGGGTGGAAAAATGCCCTTGAAATGGGTGGCAAAGGATGGGAAATTGGGGTCGTGGGAAAGGGGTTTAGGGAGGCCCCCCCTATGGAAGCTTCTAAAGAAGCTTCCAAAGGAGCTTCTGTGGGCTGGGTCGTGGGCGACGTGGCGTGGGATGGCGGCCTGGCGAGGGTGATCAGCGCGGCGGACGGGGGTTGGCGGCAACGACCGGCGGCCTGGCGGCCAGCAACACGGCAGGCTGGCGGGGCAGCAACACGGCAGGCTGGCGGGCAGCAACACGGCAGGCTGGCGGGCAGCAACACGGCAGGCTGGCGGCAGCAAGGCGACTTCTCACGACGGCCTCTCCTCCTCTCTCCCTCCCCTGAGCACACCCCCATCAAGGGGGTATTTTTATAGGCCGTGGGGGTGGGGAAGGGGTCTCCACCCACGTGGGGAACTCCCCCATGCAAACCCCCACTTTGCCATCCTCCCCCCACACACTCCCTTTCCTCCAGCCATGCATTGGCTGGGGGAAGGGATAAACATACAAAAAAATTTGCATTTAATTAATTAAATTGCCCCTCCCAAGAGGGTGTTTCCGTGCGGCTTGCGGTTTTTTAACACCCGGTTCAATTTACCATTCGCAGAGGACCCCATTTCACGCGCGCGGGTCACACATTACGCCGTCAACAATTTCAATGCAAGAGATACCCTTTACACAGGGTTTACACGGTATATGGAAAGTTAATATTTACGGTACGGTACGCGGAAATATTACATGAAAAGACACTCTATCGAATTCGTCTAGCATGGCTATGGCAGTATGATGGTACATACAAAGGATGGGGTTTCGTACCATGTACGTCCCATTGAGTTGATTTAAAACCAACCGAGAGTCCCCTTTTACCAACAACTGGCGGATACCACCCTTCTTTGCAATATTCAAACCCATGATCAGGGCTTTGTATTCGGCCATATTATTAGTAAAATTCGCCCCGAGATAAGCAGCTAACTTCATGACAATGCGTCGTCGGGGGTCTCGGATGACAACTCCTACACTTCCTTTTTTACATGCACCCCTGGACGCCCCATCAAAGTACAAGGTGTACGTCCATAAAGGGTTTACATATCCCGCCATCCTGGACTCTACTCGTAATTATGGTAATCGAAATTCAGCATATTCAACGGGTGGACTGTAGGCTCCATCCCTCCATCATCATTCAATTCAACAGGGATGCTCATCAAAATTTGTAGGCAATGATGGCAGAAGACCTTGATTTCCCAAATAAATGTCCCGCCTTCTTGCTCAATCACCTTGTATCCTTTGCTCCACCAAATGAGCTTCCCCTGATGATACCTCTGTTCTAAATATGGGTGTTCTAAATAAGGGATCAGACGACCCATCAACCTCTATCACGATTTCCTTGCAGATGTTTGATCGATCTTGCCTAGACCTGCAAGGCAGTCATAGCATTAGTGCAATCAGAAGTAATAAGGTTTAATATTATTAAGATTAACCTTATTTTTAAATTCTATCCCCTCAAGGTCAGCTAACAACACTGTAGATTTATTATTTCCTATCCTAACGATCTTATAGGGCCCATCCCATTTGGGCTCTAGCTTGCCTGGAAATAATTCACGTCGTGCATCATAATACAAAACAAGCTGTCCTTTCTTGAAGGTGTATTTCTTGGCTTTGAGGTCGTGTAGCTTCTTCATTCGGCGCTTCGCCACTTCTTGGTGCAATAAGCTCTGCAACTTAAGCTCATCTAAATGTGCCAGTGTCGTCAAGCGCTCAAAAAGAGCGTCTTCATCGCTCAAAGAATGATTGATGGCAAACCGAATAGTCGGCAGTTCAATTTCTAGAGGCAAGACACACTCCTCCCCATATACTAACTTGAACGGGGTATGGCCAGTGGCTCGTTTGAAAGTCGTATTATAGGCCCACACTGCCACGTATAACTTTTTATCCCAATCCCGTTTCTTTTCCGACACAATTTTGGACAGGATGCCCACAAGCTGCTTGTTGGTGCTTTCAACTTGCCCATTGGCTTGCGGGTTATAGGGGGTTGTCTTGTTATGCTTGATGTTCCACAACTCTATCAAACCTTTGATCACCTTATTCAGGAAATGGGTTCCGCGGTCCGACAGTAATTCTTTTGGCGGACCAAACCGGCATATTATCTGCTCTAAGAGGAAACTAGCAGTTTCTTTAGCATCATCTTTCCTTGTTGCACGTGCTTCTGACCACTTTGTGAAGTAGTCAGTTGCGACAATGATGTACCTCTTTTGCGTAGTCGACGACGGAGTAATAGGACCCACAAAATCTATTCCCCACTTCTCAAATGGAAGTATCGCCATAATAGGGGTGAGTGGTCGTTTCGTATTCTCTCGGCTATCATGTCGTTGGCAAATATCGCATCGCTTAACATACGCAAACGCATCCTGGAAGATGGCAGGCCACCAATAACCTGCTCTTAAAGCCTTCTGTGCTGTAAGCCGTCCAGCAAAATGGCCACCGCAAGCAGAATCATGGCACTCTTCCAAAATGAATGGCACCTCGTCAGGCATCACACACCGGCGATAGATGTCATCAACCCCTTGCCGATATAATGTACCTGCGATCAAAGAAAACTTTAACGCTTGCTGCTTAATTTTCCTTCTCTCAGCTTTAGATAATTCGGATCCCGCCTCTCCCGTGGATAAATAATGCGTTATTGCAGCATACCAGGAGGGAATAGATGCCGTATCTATTTTAAATAACCACTCCATATCACTACCTTCAGCCACAGATTCTTTCGGCTCCCCAAAGTCCACAAGACATTCCACGATGCCTTGCAACCTTGGTGGCTTATTCTTGATTTCATAATCAAATTCCTGCAAAGTGATTAACCACTTCACTAAACGATCAAGCGGCTGTAACTTATTCATCAATAGTCGAAGTCCCTCCGCCTTCGTATAAAGCACGACTTTCTCATAGAGAATGTAATGCCTGAATTTCTTGGTCCCAAAGACCATCGCTAGACACAGCTTCTCCATGTAGGTGTAATTGATTTCGGATACCCCCAGCTTCCAACTAGCAAAAGTAATCGGGTGGTACCACTTCTCTTCCCAAATTTGGGCTAAACAGCAGCTGATACTATACATGGTGGCTGCTGAGAATATATAGAACACCTCACCTCTTTTAGGTGCTTTTAAAACGGGCGCTCTTGCTAGCTCTTGTTTCACATCCTCGAATGCTACCTTACAAGGGTCACCCCATACAAACGAACAGCTAAAGGACAATAAATTTGTAAGTGGCAACGTTCTTTCTGCTAAGGCGTTGATGAATCTACGGTAGTAACCAACCGAAGACAGAAAGCTATGAACCTCTTTCGGAGTGCGTGGTGGACCCATGGCAACTATAACTTTGACCTTCTCGGGGTCTGTCGCAATTCCTACCGAACTGACCACATGACCCAGCAATAGCCCATAAGGTACTCCAAAAACACACTTCCATGGGTTTAGGGCGATGCAAAATTGTCTACAGCGCTCAAAGCATTTTCTTAAAATGATCAACTACCTTGCTCTCACGGTGGCAGCCCCTAAGTCATCAATAAACACCTTCAACTCTTCAGGGGATATGTCACCGAATGTCTTATTTGCTGTTCGTTGCCACGAACCAGGCGCATTGCATAAACCAAAGGCCATCACATGGTACGCAAAAGTACCAAATACAGTGATAAAAGTTGTTTTCAACTTATCCTCTTCTGCAATTGCCATTTGGTTGTATCCTGCAAAGCAATCCATAAACGAATATATCTCCCTACCCGCTAATTGATCCAAAATCTGGTCAATAAATGGCAACGGGTAATAGTCCTTAACTGTGTGCTTATTCAGCTCCCTAAAGTCTACACATAAATGGATCTGATTATTCTTCTTCTTTCTTATCACAACCGGTGAACACCATTCCGTGTGTTGCACAGGAAAAATCAAGCCCGCTTCTCGAAGCTTCTGTAACTCTTCAAACAGCCCGTCCCTCAATTCGAAAGGCATACGCCTTACTTTCTGTCGTAGAGGACGACTGCCCTCTTTCAACGGAATTGTATGAATAGCAAGACTAGGAGGAATGCCTCTCAACTCATCATAACTCCAGGCAAAAATATCACGGATTTCCTGGATCAAGGCCACATAGTCCTCCCTTTCTGTTGTGCTGAGCATAGAACCTAATTTGATTGGCCGCGAATCACCAAGCGTACCAAGGTCTAGCTCGATAACATCTGCATCTCTTATACAATCTTGGCCCTCTATCGGCTCATTCAAAGTGATCTGATAGATGTCCTCTGTGGTGGATCCCTCTTTGGACTCATCACTCGATAATGTCTCACTGGCAGATAAATCTTCTAATGTCTCCAATTCTGTAGAAGATAGAGGAGCTCTCTCACTCTGCGGGGACTCAAGATAAGCATCAACCACCACACGCTGGGCACCTCTGCCGAATATCAATCGACCGGCGGGTATATCTACTTGGCAGTCCGCTTGCAAGATCCAAGGTCGTCCAAGTAATACTTGGCAACTTGGCCGCCCTGCAAAACGAATCACCCTAAAGTCCAACATGCATTCTACATTTGCAACAGTGACATGGACCTTAGTAATGCAGCCTTCCGGCTGTCTCAAACTGTCATCTGCCATTCTGAGAATTGTGGAGGTATCTTTCTAAATCGCAAGATCCAACCTTTCCATCAGTTCAGAACTCATAATATTAACAGATAATCCCGTGTCGGCAATGGCATAATCTACTAATATCCCATCGACATAGGCTGCAACCCTTGGGCAATGCTTCTCAGCATGCTCGAACCAGTCATCACCAACTCGCGCAATACCCAAAGGTTCTACAATATACCCGGTACGTAGGATCTTTCTAAATTCCTTAGGTACTCCTGGGGAAAGCTTAATAAGCTGTAAAAGATTCACATCCGGCTTGACTTCGCAAAGAGAGCTCGCTAAATCGAATTCATGATAGTTCGATAGAGCTCGCTTTTCACGCCAAACCATCCGCTCTTTAGGTCGTTGAACCGGCTTTATTGCCTCTTTCTTAACTTTCACCTTCTTCTTTGGTGGTTCCTTATCGGCTTTACTTTCCACGGGCTTCAAAGGTCCCCCTTCCATGGCAGGATCCAAAACTTGCATTCCTTTGTCGCCTTGTTTAGGGTTTCCGTCGACAGGCTTATCCCTGTCGGCTCCTCTACCCTTTTGACCTCTTGTAAGAACAACTCGCAGATTAGAGGTTTCAGCATCATTAACGCGTATAGCCTCAATCAAACTAACCCCACTACCACTTGGTAGCTCCTCCACTGTAGTCTTTGGTCGTTGAAGTATTTGTTTAGGCCCGTCCTCTCGCTGGGAATCATTTCCTTGGGCACGATGATTAACAGGCCCTGGTTGCCGACTTCCTCGCTAGAGGGAACTGATCTTACTCCAGCAAGTAGCTGCTAAATGGCAGGATTTTCCACAGATGTCGCACTTAACATTTGGGCAATTCCTTGGATAGTGCTGCCCGCCACACCATTTGCAACTAAACCTCGACGGTGCACCCTCCTCCAGGTATCTACTTCCTATCAAATTTTGTTGTTTTTTAAGGAAGTTGACATCAACAGCTATTTGTCGATACTGCTCCATAATCATGTCGGTATAATGATTCATCATGTCCTTAACCTCGCCAAGAACATTGGAAGAACTCGACTCATAGCCTTGGTCATTACCATGTCGTTCAATCGGCCTAACAATTCGATTAGGCACAGGCTGTTGAGCTGCAGGCATGGTGTTAGAATTGACCGCCTGGCCTCCACTACTTGGAGCCATTTGACTGCCCGTAGGCATCGACATGCTAGGGGGAGCTGGTAATAAAGGGACATTCTGCATCATGTTCCCTCTCCCATTAGGATTAGCCATCGCTATCCCTTGACCACTACTGCCATTGGTCATTGCCACATTGTTTCCCAATACTAAACCCATATTCGAATTGCCGCGAGAAGCATAGGCTACTTGTAGTTGGGATTCCACCTCTTGTGCTCGTGTAATGGAAGTATCTATATCCCCCAAGGGAACACTACTCAACTGCAATTGGATATTAAAGTCCAAACCATGTAGGAAATATTGCAATTGGGCAGCTGCGGGGATAGGGATAGAGGTGTCCAACTTACGGAAAACCTCTTTTATCTTCTTCGCATAAGCACGAATATCTTCGTGTGGTTCTTGGCGAGTCACGTTGAGTACACGCAACCAATATTGCCCACCCCTTTCAGGGGCAAACTCCCTTCGAAAAGCTCCATAAAATGCATCAATGTTCAATATGGTTCCGGCTTCTAAACCATGATACCATATAGCGGCTCTTCCTTTGAGAGTCATATTGAAGAATATCATCAAATGTCCTTCCTCTTGAATGCGACAGTTAAACATCAGCTTTTGAAACTCCCTAATGTGGAGTTCCGCATCTTCCTCAACTAACCCATTAAAAATGGGTAGCGGGTAACCTAGAGCCGGCAAATCCGTCGTTCCTGCTAGAATTGCAATAGGCTGCGCCATGACGAGGATTGGATTTGCACTAGGAATCGGGGACGGTGGGGTTACACTTCCCGTACTTGACGTGGACTGGCTTATAGAAGGAAGGGGAGCACTAGAGCTTCCGCCTTCTCCTAACTTACTGCGTGTGGTCCTAAGACCACTAGATCCACTCCCTCGTAAGGGTTCAGCACCGCTACGCTTAGGGGAATATCTCCTAAAAATTTCAGCACGTCGCCTAGCTCTTTCGTCTCTTTCTTGCTTTTGGATTTCTGCTAGACGATGCTTATCAATAAATAACGGATCAATCTCAGTATCCTTTGGCATAAACTGCTAGTTGGTCCCTAAACAACCAGGATTCGAGAACCGCCACTTTTAAGCGGCTCCCGGCAGATGCACCACTGATGGACCTAAAAACGGGCCGGCACTGGCTCATGTACTAGCCGGGCCTCATCACTACGCACAAGACAACCCCTCGGCCTCGCGGCCAGGAGCGTCTATCAAAATCTCTGCCTTCCTAAACATTGCGTTTGTAATACGTTGTAGTCCAACTGATCCTAACCCAATATTACTCCTCAGAGGGAGTCCCTTTCACATAGCCAAAAGGCTCAAATCACATACACATGGGGTTCCTCCTACGGCTGAATGCCGTCAACCCTCTGCGACTCTCCTACACCTTGGGGATTGGCCCCTCGATGCGTCGCTCAACATTTAGACATTTCGCACAAACGTCGCTCAAGGTACCAAATAAGCGTGTCCAGGAATGTACCATTGTCCTTACTTAATTTCCCCTTTAGGATCCCACGACTAGCCTACAACATGGGTACCTCACTGCCTCTCATCGTAGGTCGTGTTCCAAAAAAACAATTGCAATGCATGTCCAGGAGCTGATTACCGATACTCTTAAATTCTTTTCATGCTCTATGCATTTGGTGGATGTCTAGTGCTCAAACATTTAGCAAAACAGTATCGTGCACAAGTGCAAAACATTCTTTTAATGGTTTCCAACTACCGTTCGTGCTTCGTTGCATGGGCCTAGCACCGAGGTGATCCTCGTGCTACTAAGCTCTTGATCTTAATTATCATCCGTCCTAAATGCTATGCATAGAAATCAGCAACTTTCGCATCATCTCTCACGGCATTTAGAAATATTTCAACTTCTCTACCCTTCCCCGTTTAAGTATTGCATCGTTGGATAGATTTATAGGGTATTTCACCATCATTTTATGTGGAAAAAACAGAAAAAGACACACTAGAACAAGAAGGCGGGGTTGAACTGAGGTAAATCCTCATGCTTCAGTCCCCACCAACATTCACAAACATTGTTCTTATTTATCCTTATTTTTCGGAACCCAAAATGCATTTTTCCCCTATTTTTTAGGGTTTTTTCACCATTTTCTTGTATTTTCCCTTATTTTTATGCATTATTTAATTGCTGAAAATTAAGAACAGGTTAAGGGCTATGGCCCTTAGTTCCTTCTTGCAGAAAAAATGAAAGTTTAGTTGATGTTCCTATTTACCTCCCCCTTTTTATGCTAAAAACCCTCATTTTCCCTTGTTTTTCCATGTTTTACGTGTTTTAACATATTATTTTGACCCACAAAATGCATATTTTTCTGATTTTTTGATTATGACCAGTAAGAAATCATAGAAAACAGTAACATGAACAATTTTTATCCCACATGAATAGCATTTCATCAATCAAAAGCCATAAAAGCTCAAATTTCCTTTGAAAATTTTAAATTACCGCTTATTTACGTGTTTCGGGTTTCATGTCCATGGCTGTAGATTTGGAAACTAGCAGCACTTCATGTCCATCACAATCACCAATCACCATTTCCAGCCCGTGAAGCAATCCGATCCATGCCGGACAAGCCTCCACCATTCTTTCTTCTTCCTTCTTCTCCCCACATGAACTTGCCTTTAGAAGAGAGAGAGGGAGGAGAGAGAAAGACTGAAATCAGAGATCTTCAAAGAGGGCATCATTCGACGGGCGAAGGGCAGCGATAGAGTCAGCATCCAGAGGGAAATGAATGCCCATGATCATTGGGGGGGGGGTTGCTCACAGCCAGGGAGAAGCATAATCAACAAGAGGGCGCAAAAATCGGCGCCCTCCTGCTCACGCCTTCTCCACGATTTCATGCATCTCCTTTCATGTGAAATGTCATGCTACATTTAAATTTTGGGCTCCCAAGGGTCACTTGCCCATTTTGGCCAAATTTTGTCCACCCCTTCGCGTGTTGACCGGTTTCTTGGCCATTTCCCCGTCCGGACTCGGAATCGAGCTCTGAAAAATCCTGGGCGTCCAGCTTAGCATCCCGCATTGGCTAGTAGCTCGTATCAACCCGCACGACTGTCTGAAAAATTATGAAAAATCAACAAGTGTCGCTCGGGCGCCTTTAAAGCACTTTGGCGCTTAAAATCGTCCTAGATCGAGCCGCCGCCTTTGACAATGAATATTTTTCCCTCGATATTCATAATTTTTAGCTATTTTTAAGCACTTTCCGTCACCTAAATTCCGCTCTCAGAAGGTGAATCGCTTTTGTATGTTGCACCATGCCTCCATGGAGACGTGGCTCGCCAAGTACCAGATTGCACGGCAAGATCGAGAGGAAGCACGAGCTGAATTCCGACGCAGTACGCGTCACCGACCGATTCGATATCCCGAAGGCATGGAGGAGATGCCGCGGTTTATGTCAACACGATGGTTGCATTGAGCCTTGACCGCAGCATCCAGCGAAGGGACAGAGGTCTCAATGGAGGAGTGGGAGTTCTCGAGGGGATGTAGTCCAAAGGTAATGAGGGGTTTAGAATGTGTCGTATCTAAATTTTCTTGCTACATCTAATTTGAGTGTTTCAATGTGTAGTACAAAATATATAGTGTAGCGTGGTCGCGTGGACGGCATTTTCGGGTGGAGCGTATTGACAAAATGCGCTCCACAATGGACTGTGGTGTCATGGCAAGGTTTGAGCAAGAGAGCCGGCGACGAGCAACGGATCCGAACACGGTTGTGGATGAGATGGAGTATTTTGGGAATTTGCAAAGTATTATTACGGTGGATTACCGTAGCTTCTCCATGAATGATGAGGGGAAGAGGGTGATGGCTCGCATGAGGGAGTTGTGCCAACAAGTTTTTCGGCACAACGTCCTGGATCATTGGAGGAACATACCGGAGGGGAGCAAGGAGTACATAGTAGCATCCTTGCACGAGGAGTTCCCGGTGCCAGCCGCAGTGGATAGATTCTCTACGGGCTGGATGATGGATTGCATGCGTGCATACATGTCACATAGACGATCCGACGCACGCAAGGCAATCAAGAGTGGGGCTCCAAAGCCTGAGTGGTTAGATGCAGACGACTGGCATCGACTAAGGGAGGAGGCTACAAATTCGCCAGGACGTTGGAGTCAGCAGCGGGAGGCGGCGAGGGCACGAATCGAGGCCGGATCGGTACATCATCTTGGGAGTGGCAGCCACAGGACATATTTGGAGGACTTTGTAAGTTTCTCTTTTGTTTTGCTTATTTGTTTTTTTGAGATATTCTTTGTACTGACAATCATGTTTCTAACAGTTAGCGTTTTGTTTTCTTTGCAGCACTCCATTACAAATCGCGATCCGCAAGGCCTTGAGACTCGATATGTGGAGAGGCACGGTCTCAGATCATTGATCGACCAATTGTATAGACGCGGCGGCCTAGTAAGTCACTCGTCTTTCTTGTCCGTAGTTACCATGAGATATTTGAATGCATTATTGTATGGTGGATTGATATGTTGTTTCTTTTTCTGCAGAATCCGTTTGATGCTCCTTTACAGCGGGAAGAGCTTTCGGGGGACGACGATTTGTAGCTCGCCCTTGGATCCTTAGAGCTCACATACCTTTAGTTTTTAGTCGCTCGATCTATGTAGACATTTTCTATGTATTAGTGATATTGTTTTATGATTGTACCAATCGCATTTTATGCGATATCATGTATTTATTTCATCCATTAGTTTTATGATTTCAGTATACATTCTTTTTGTTTGCAAACGCTTTGTATGAAGCAGTGCAGAAACTATTTTGTATGGCTCTCATACAGCACACAGTGCTATATGTGGCAGGGCAGCTTGCTGCCCTGCCACAATTTTTTTTTTCTTTGTTACCGTCGCTATTTGCGTCGCAAATTTACTGCATGCGTCGCTATTGCCGTCGCTATCATCATCGCAAATTCTCTGTGATCGTCGCTATATGCGTCGCTATTTGCATCGCATATAGCGACGCATATAGCGACGGTTATAGCGACGATTCTATGGCGTTGTCAATAACGACACTTTTTGCGACGACGGTGGCAAATTTTGTTGTTTGTATTTTCGTCGCTTTAAACGTCGCTATAAGGTCTATATCTTGTAGTGTGGCTAATGCAAGTCAGAGTATACAAGGGAGAACGGATGGATTGCACTAGTGGATTAATTTTTAGCCTATGCTTATTTGGCTGAGGTTTATAATCAAGAAGCTCTTATGGAAGAAAAGAGAAGAAGAGATGAGAACATTGCTTGGTCCTTCCTCTTCAAGCCCATTTAAATGCATGACACGAAGTAAAATGGACCAACAAAAAGAGGTTGAAAAAGTCATACCTGATCATGTTATGGCAGATGCATCTTAAGAGAAGAAACAAGAAAGAAAGAAAAGGGCAAGCAACCTGGTTATAGGTTACAATCAAATCTTGAGATTGCCTCAAACCTTAAAAAAGTCTTGGAAGATTGCATACTTGGCAGTAGAGTAGAATTCATACTTGGTGAAGTTCTTGGAATCGCAAAGTTTGAATTTCATGATGCAATCATTGATAAGTTGAAACAAAAAAGACAGTTTGATGGTGAAGTTTTGCAAGCATTGATGTAGGTTGACAAAGGCATGGAGAAACATCTTCAGAGGGAATATGATGATGCATGTAATGCTATTTGGAATAGGCTAATGTTGAAAATGGGTTAAATGGGAGTGTAGAAAACAAGCTTGTGGCTAAAAATGGTATTATGGGAAGTACTAAGCATAGAGAGAAGGCTATGTATAATGGGATGCCTATCAACAAGCATATGAACAAGAAGATGCTCACTTTATTCCAAGCAATCATAATTCACGAACACATTAGGCTTGTGCTACAAAAGAGACAATTATTAAAGTGGGAGAAAAAGAGATGCCTTGCATAGCTCTCTCAGATCATGGTTGTGAAATCAATGTTATGGAGAGCAGCTTGTATGAGAATGGAGGTTGGCCAATTGATGTAGATCCTGGATGGCACATACAGGCAGCAAAAAATTCATCAGGGGATCTTTATGCAGCTTGTCAAAATGTACCCGTGATTATTGGAGATGTTAGGGATGAATATCATTTTTTGGTGCAAGATTCATGTTGTTATCTAGTGATTTTGGGACAGCCCTATATTTTTGAATCAAGGCTAGAAACAAAAGCCTTGGATGATGGTTCTTTATATGCTCAGGTTCGAAGTAAAGATAATACAAAGGCAGTATAGTTTCTCACTATTTGTGTGAAATATCCCCACAATCGAGATAGGCTACATGATAATCTTATGCCACCTAATGCACAAGCATTTAAGGGTTTGTAGAAAACATTGCTATAAGTGGACACTATGGTAGTGCCTCTAGGAAGATAATTATGCCTCCAAGAAAGGGAGAAACTGTGTTTGTGTTTGGATTGCACAAATGGACAACATGTAGTCTTGGCAGTTTTAAGAATATTTCAGCCATGTGTAGGGTTGAAAAGAAATATGTAGGATGGGCTAAAAAAAACTAAAGACATATGGTTTGATGGCTGAAAATGAAGGTATTTCATGGGTATTTTTAGGGCTAGTTGATGTTTATACGGTGGCTGAAATTTCTATAGCAATTAATGCTGAAAACATGGCAGAAAAAGAGGTTATTTATGTTGACACTTTAGAGATGTATGAAGTCATTCAAGATTTTGCTGAGCATGAACATGAGAATATGGAAGAAGAAGAGGTAGAAGATAAAGGCATTGACATGGCAAATGATACTTCTTCTAACACTGCAGATTCATAAGACTTTGGCACATGCCGGAGGATGTGTAGGGTAGGAGGAGGTGGATGTCGTGCTGCTACACGGACACAGTGTGAAAAACTCTAGCATGCAGCTTCTTATTGATCTAGAGAGCGAATGCCATTCATGTCAGTGTTCGTGGTGTGGATGGTGCAAAACTACTAGATTTTTGGACAAGTTTATACATTTTTTGATATTTTAGATATTATCTCTTATAAAAATCCAAAAAACTATAGATAACTTCTAGAATAAGATAACATGTAAAAGAAAGCACATAGCTTTCAGCCATCTTAAGAGGATTTTATGTAAAAAGAAGGATTGGCAAAATCGTGCAACAAATGATCGCAATTTTCAAGCAGTGAAAACCAGTCCAAACTGGGAGATGAAGAAGAAGTGATCTATGAGATTGGCGATCTAAGTAGCATAGAGGAAGGTATTGTTTTATGCATGCTTTTTTCTACAAGGGATTTATCTTCTCATAATGCAAAAATAAATTGATAGGCTTCACCTTTGTGAGTATTTCTTCTACATCTTCTATTTCTTTGAGCCCTTCTCTTTTGTCTATTCCTCTCCTTGAATCTTCCTTCACCCTCCTGTCGTTTACCCCCGTGGTAGACTTTCGACCCCCAAACACTCTGACACCGTAAGAAAACTCAATTTGAGAGGATGCAAGATTAATATGTGTATGTCCATCTAGATCTCACACGTATGCAAAGTGGTCCTACACTATGAATGATCAAGAATATAGAGGGAAAATGCTCAATCACTTCATAAAGAAAATGTATCCCTTCATCATTGTTGACAATTTCAATGGGGCAACCAAAATGTGAGATGATTTGCTTTTGAAAGGAACTGCACAATGGTTTGTGCATCATCCTTATTAGTTGCTTTGAACTCAGCCCATTTAGTCATGTAATGTATAGCTATGACGATATATCAAGACTATGAGAATCATGCAGCTTGACTAATGGGTCGCATAAAGTTTATACTTCACTTTTCAAGGTAATCATTGATATAAGTTTCATTTGATCATTTCAATTGGTAACTTTGTTCTTTGATACTTGTCATAGTGCTGAAATCTACCTGCATCCTTAAAAAGAATGGGCGACCATGATTAGGATTGAAGCACTTTTCTTGTTGTGGTATTTCTATCAAAGAGTCCACTAGCAATACCACCATGTGCATCTTGTAACAATCCTCAATTCCATGGTCACAGACATAGTTCCAAAGGAGACCATCCTACCCTATGTAATACAATTTCCTAGCAATCAATTGGTAAGGTAGGGTCTTGATCAAGAGGGATATTAGTCTGAATTTCCTCAATGAATTCTTTTGCTAGGCCTTGATGAAGATTATGGACAATGTATTCAACCAACTAAGTTGTACGATCAACCTAAAAGAGGTCAGCTTCCTTATTAATATGAAACAAATGAGTATTAGGGAGTTTATTGTCAACTTCTATGGCCTTTTCACCATTGATCACTTGTGATAAGTGATCAACAATGAAGTGTTTTTTACATTTGCATTTTTTTTGAAAAATCAATTCCAAAAAAAGAAAGAGCCATCTAGTGATGTGCTGTATGGTTGCATAATTATTTATAAGGTACAACAATGCTTGATGGTCAACAAAAAATGTGAAAGCCACGAGGAGATAATATCAAAATATTTTCATAGTGTAAACCATTCCTAACCTCTTTCTCTTAGCTATAGAATAGTTCATTTTGGCATCATTGAATTGTCGACTAGCAAAGCTCCCTAGAAAATCCATATTATCCTCATTAGTCTAGTAGAATACCACTCTAACTGAATTTCGGAGGTTAGTGAGCCATGAAAATGATAGTAGGGTTGCTAGGGTGACTGACAATGATGGCAACAATGGGCATAAAATGGTGACAGCGACATTGCATAGGCATCAGAGCAGGGGCGGTAGGGGCATGGCACCACCAACAAGGGGAGAAAAGGAGGGAGGGGAAGGGAGGGCAAGGACTGGGTGGAGTGGTGGAGAGGGAGGGATTGAGTGGAAGGTAACTATTGGGAGGAAATGTCAAGGAGGAGGAGAAGGAGAGAGAGAGAGAGAGAGAGAGAGAGAGAGAAAGAGAGATGAGAGAGAAAAAGAAGAAAGAGAAAGGAAAGTGGGGCACAAACGGACGAGAGGTGGGGTGGTTTTGGTTTTTTTCCCCTTAAACATTTTTTTGGTTTTTTTCTTTTCTTGTTGTTTTTAAAAAATATTAAGATAAGACACTTTGGCTGCCCCCTATCTCGGGTAAAAGTGTGGGGCGAGGTAAAGAAATTTGTAGCGGTGGAAATGAACGACAAGGGAGGAGGACCAGCGGTGGGTCGTGGCCACAAGATGGCAAACCCTAATGCATGCAATTTCAAGTGAAAACCAAGCATTCACGTGGACATGCAAACACATCAATATTAAAATTTCGCATTTTCCTTTTTGAAAATATCTGAGCCTCAAATCGATATGTAGCAAGTAGAAAAACTGGGTAGGATGATAGGGGGAATATGATGGCCAACACAAACGATATGTTTGGCATGATAAACAAGCCTTGACATGGAAAAAACAAAAAAAATAAAAATAAAAAATTAATAACAAAAAATTGGTTGGTCAAAATAAAATGCACAAAAAAATGTGGATAAATAAAACGTACATGGCCATCAAATCAAACCATAGAACCGGTGAGAAACGGGGGCAATCATGTAGAAAAATGGTAAAAATACACACGAAAAGCTAAGCAAAAATTAATACGAGACAAGCCTTCAGTCAAAACACAATGCAATAAAAATGAAAAATGGTAAAGGAGTGGTGTTCAACAGGGCTACAAGGTTAAAATACAATTCCATTGTAGAAAATCACCATTAAAAATGAATAACACAGAATTCGTGTGTCGGAATAGAGGGAAATAAAAAGAAAAAATGTTTGATGGGACAAGCAACTCGAGGTTATCCAAGTAAGACATCATTATAAATGAGAAGAGAGCATGTTTATATGAAAAAATAGCAAGAAACCATGTGAGAAAATATCCGCAAACATGCAAAAATAAATAACAACCAATCCATGCATTTAAATGATAGGTTGTAAAAAGAAAAAATGATTTGAAACATGGGAAAGATCAGGGGTATTGTTTTAGAGTGTAGTTTTGAGGTGAGAAAGGTTCCTTGTCGTGATGTTGTACGTTGTTACGCGAGCAGTGATAGAGAACAACCCTCACTCACAACCTAATAACGAGATGTTAAGGAGTGCCGGTTGAGGTAATTGACTTTGTCGAATGCACAACACAACTTGGAAAATTAAAATATTTGACAAAACACCACAAACCACACAAGATGACTCACAATGAAAGTATCAAAATTTTGACAACAAACCAAGTGAACTATATTCTCATACCTTAACAGCCTAGAGCCGAGGCTTGACACCACAAAGTCTAACTTCTTCCACTTCGACAATAGCACGTCCAAAATTATCCTCTTGCATGCAACCCTCCTCTCACATCTCTCACAAGATGACAAGAAGATTCAAGGGAAGGACCCCTAACCCTCTACCCTCCTCTCCTTTTATAGTTTTTTTACATTCTTACTCACGTTGAATATGCTTTTGCTTTCCCAAAAAGCCTTAGGCTTTTTATGCCTTTCAAACTTAAGGCAATTTTAATATCTTTAACGTTAATAACTTTGATGTTCAGGTTATTAAAAGCTTAGAAAGCTTTATAGCCTTTAAGGCTTTTTACTTCATGCGTTACATTAATGCTACCCTCTGCGGAAACGGACTGCTTTGTCGCAGCCTCCAAGTTCACACCCTTCTTCTTCATTTGTGTCTTCCCGCCTTCAGTTAACTGTCATCTTCTATAGAGCTGTTCTCCTTCGATCTCATTGTGGTTTCAGTAACAGCTTCATCTTCCCATCCTTTATTCAGTGTCATCTTCCATCGCTTTCGTCGTCACCTCACCACCTTATGCTCAGAAATTTTACGCCATGTCATTGCACATTGCCTCTTCTTCGTCTCGTCCAGCTTTCTTTGTCACCCTATTGCAGTCATCGTCAATTCTTCTTTTCATCATCTTCACTGCAACCTCGTCCTTGTCTTCATTCTAAGCTCACCGAAGTCCCTTCGTTCACCTCTTCTGAGTTCGTGCGGTCTTCTCGCCTTCCGCTCTCGGCACCCCTCTCTCACAGCAGCATCCACTTCACGCTTCCTTCCATCTTTAGCAGAAATAGTCTGTGCTTGTTGTCGGAGGTGTGATCAAAATCGCTCCTCTCACGGCTTCTTCTTTTGCTGCAATAATTACATATTTGTCATCTTTGATTTTACATGGATGTTACTTCTAACTTCTTCAACTTCAATTTTCTCTCTTTCAAGAGGTTCCCCCGAGGTATCACGAGTAACCGTGAAAGATCCTTTTGCCTGAGACTCCCATATATACTGCTCATCGTCGTTGTGCTTGGTGGTAACTACCACCTTCTCAGCCACACAAGGTACACTGAATAGAAGCCCACTCCAAATTGGCCAATCATACTCACGTCTGCACCAGCTGGGAGGGCCTCCATGAATTCTTTCATACCTCCTTTACCTTCTTTTTTTTCTTCTCCTTGTCTTTCTCCTCATCTATTTCTTGAACTTTACCTTCAATTACAGGTCGCGACTTCAGTTCGGACCACCTTCTCTATATTATGACCACTTTGTATGCCTTTAAATTCAGGTTCACCAGCATTAAATATGGAGTCAGAAATGGGTTTCCGTCTCCTCTCGGACCTGCGCCTTTTCACAATTTTCAAGAAGGGTATAGATGTCTC
Source organism: Lygodium microphyllum (assembly GCF_053477565.2). Lineage (NCBI taxonomy): Eukaryota > Viridiplantae > Streptophyta > Polypodiopsida > Schizaeales > Lygodiaceae > Lygodium > Lygodium microphyllum. The sequence continues at coordinate 94,749,434 of NC_141156.1, forward strand.
AGAATGTCTCTTCCTGGACTTGTCTTCCAGAAAACCACCACAGTTAAATCTTCTGTTATCCTTCTCTTTTTCTCTATGTGTATCAACCTCAACAGTTCTCAAAGAGTTCACAGAGACTTGCATTGACATAGCAGGGAAATCTCTCTTCTGGGAGTCATCCTTGATACTAGTACTAACTGGAGCAATTCTCTCTTTATGGTTGCTTTCTTCTTCGTTGGATGTGTCCCTCTTCCCAGTACTTCTGCTATAACCTTCAGAACTGGAGTCCTGTATGAAAAGTGCTCGCCTCCTTTCTCTTGTACTTTGTTCACCCAACGGCATGGCATGAGTGGAAATGACAAGGTTCTTCCTCCTTTTGTTTGATTGTTCAAATGAAGTGGCTGAAGAACCTCTCTTTCCAAGTCCCATGCTAGAATCCTTGAAACTCTCTCCAATGTCCTGTATAGGTCCTCCTTTGATTTGTTCGCCTAAAATCAAGGCCACAGAATCTATATGGACATTGAAACCCCTAGTTTCTTTGGTGAAAAGGTCAACACATTCTTCTCTTGTCACAAGCTCTGAAGCTGAAGTAGGCACTGCTCCTCCAAGAGCCTAAGAAACTGTTGATTTTCAATCTGAGAATCTATACCATCAGTCTCTTCTTTACTTACCCTAGTTTCGAGGACATCATCCAGATTTTCACCAGTTCTGCAAGCTCTTTTCTCTCAATGCTTACCCTGGTTTCAAGGACATCATCCAGATTTTCACCAGTTGCATGCTCTTTTCTCTCAATGCTGACCCTGGTTTCGAGGACATCATCCATATTTTCACCAATTGCAGGCTCTTTTGTGTCAATACTGACCATGAACTTGGCATCCTTGTGCACTGTCACGAATATGCTACATCTTTGTTTATTTTTAGGATGTCAACTGGACTCTCACAAGCTGCGTTCTTCCAACTTAGCATCCTTCGGAATGTTAGGAGTGAAACCATTCTTGGAATTTTCAAAATTAATTTTTATTTTCATGCAATGTGCCCTAGCAGAAATATGATTTGAAGAGAACTCCGTGCACAACCATACATGGTTTGGAAAATATGTAAAGTTAGATTATGGTATGCAACCAATCAATCCATGCTACTCACAAAATAATGTATGCATTGAAGAATTGTGCTTAACCTATCTAGATGTGATCGTGCATCATGCAAGATGCAAACAAAATTCCTTAATTAATTAAAACATCCTTATCCTCACCTCTCAACTCTCATAAAAAGATATGATATACTCCGCTCCACCCATCTAAAATCTCACAATCACTCTAAAAAATGATTGTCCTCAAGATGTTGACCAAATATGAACAACCCTTCTCACAATTGGTGGTGTCCTTCACGACCCTCTAACTTACCCAACCTCCTTACACACTCAACCAAAGGTTCCTAACTTTGTGATGAGCATCCCAAATAGTGTGTGCAAGAATTGTGCGTGCTCAATGACAGGTGCTCTCTCATGTGCGTATGCATCTAAAAGTTACTGCATAATCCCAACCCATGACATGGAAATATTTGATAAGAACAGGAGACAACCCCCGACTGTAGTGCATCAACAAGTGCAACGTGAAGTGCTCGTGAACCCATTATCCCCGTGATGTGCAAGATTCTTAACAAGAAAACATACCTAGCTCCTCAATGTTGAGTAGCTATTGACAAACACAAGCTTCATCCTGTTCCAAAAAATACCAAGCTGGACCAAGGCTATCAAGTTTCACACTCAATAATTCAAACAAAATGACAGAAACAAATCCTATGCTAGTCAAACACAAGAAATCCAATTACAATATAACAAAACAAACTGTCACACAAACAACTAAGCTAGCAGAAATCAAATCTAACTACAGTTTGACAAGGGCTTTTCAGTTTTCAGAAAAACACTTGACAACGTCTACCACTGCAAACTTGAGGGTAGAGTTTTCTGCCAAGATTTTGGACTCTTAAGTCAACGTCATTATCAATTTATTTTCAGTTGTGTGTGTTTGCATTTGCATGACACACGAGCACATGTAGTTAGTCTAGGCACAAATTCATTAATGCATTCGTAATTTTTTGTGGAGCATCGCTCGATTGATTGCAAAGCATGGGTTCTAATTTGCAAACTGCATGAGTGATTGGGCACAAAGTTCTTTTCCAAAGCATGTTCTTGATAGGGCACAATATTCAACAAACGAGTCAAAGAGAGACACTGAGAAAGAGAACGTGTGCACATGCTTTTGATTACATACAGCACATTGTTTGTGCATAATCATTGGGTAAGGGAGATTGAGGAGGGAGGGCCATCTTCCTACCTCCTCATGTCCCGTTCATCATTAGTCCTTTGCTCGTACCACAATTCACAACTTCAGGTTTGAAAAGCATACACTAGATTTATGGCCATGGAGTGTCCCTTTCAAGGTCAATGGAGAGAGTTAGAACTATGGTTACACATAAATGTCCCTATCCTCATGAGCATTCTCGGCATGTTGTTGAATCACTCGTTTTCATCTCGACAAATAACATGCATACTCTAATATATAAACTTGACAACAATCTCAAATGGTAGTCTATGTATGGGTGTTTATTGGGGTTTTCCTACTTCTGCTAATCTCCATTCTATGGAAAGACAATTCATCGAGTTATTCAAATGTCAGCCGATGTTTCCTTGGTCTATGGAATTTTTGATTGCGACTTGTCGTGTTGGCAAGTGACCAAAAATTATTATCACTATGCAAAAGAGTTTGGTACTAAGCATAGCTTGTTGTGTTTTTTAGAATAGGCTATTTCAACCTCTTGAATATGTTGAAAAGCAGCAATAAAACGTCATTGCTTATGTCAATAAACATGGCAGTGACATGATTTAAAATCTTGCTTTTCTTATGTTAATAAACACAGTGGTGACATGATTAAAAAGCTTGCTTTTCTGAAGTCTTTCGTGATAAAGCTACGAGAAGGAGCGCTAAATATAACAAACCAAAGGTGGTAGATGACAAAGAGGGGGAGCATGAGAAGAAAGAGGGAGACGAAGAAGACATGCGAGGAACGATGAAGGAGCTGGGAGGACGAGGACATTGAAGCAAAGAGAGGTCGAGTCGAAGGAAGCGATGGCGCAACGAAGAATCTGACGCCAAAGATGGGCTGAGGATAAATATCAGTATGGGCCCCCCTCTTTGATCGACGTGGAAGGGGGGCCCTGCTGATTAGCACCCGCTCACGGCCCGTTGAGGAAAGATGAAAAACTGTTTTCATCTTTCCTCTGTGTCCCCACGGCCCCACCCCTCGCATTTCCTTTCCAGCACATACATCTGAGCGTCGGCTGAGCGGTTAATACCCACAGGGCCCTCAAGGTTGATCGGTCCCGCAACTGCCTACTTGCTGTTGTCTGTGGCTTCGATAGCTCCTTCAGCACCCTCACTGCCTATGACCTCCTCTCAAAAAATAGGATTTTCCTCTCTGATCTTCATCATGCGAAGAAAGGTCAACCTGCTACGGCTAATGACGTATGCTTCGACCATGACGGCATAGCCCTACAAAGTTGCCTTTCCAGTGTACATCCTTCGTCTGTGGTGAACCTAGGATATATTTCCATAGCCGGCTGTTCGGGAAGACTTGCTGCCGACCACAACCATCTTGCCTATGTGCACGAAGCAATTGATCTGCACATTGCTGCACATCTACTCTCCATCGTCATCTGTGAACAGTCACTGGGGTGGGTCGTCGGTGAGCTGCTAGCCGATGCAACCCTCTTCTTCTCCCTCGTACTCTGTCCTGAGTACTACCACATGTCCTTTGTTCCTGCTGGCTGTGCATCTCACCAGTGCCCCATTGCGTGCAACGGTCCTCCCTTCCATCCTGAGTACTACCCCCACATGCTATTGGTGGTAGAATGATGGCAACCGTTGCCATCGTATGCTCTGCTCTTCACAGACAACCTTCGACTCGAAACGAGGACAGACATAGGTCAATTACTAAAAATGAATTTATAATTTATGTACAATTTTTTTTAAAAAGGAGTGATATTGACTCTAATGTGTTTTGCAATACATTTTCCTTCCATTTGAGTTCAGCTCTCAAAGTACCTCTAAATATGGATGTACCTTTTAAAATACAATGTCCAACTTCGGGGCCTTTTAATGCATCGTCTCTAACATGGATGACCAAATTAGATCCAACAAGACAATACCATGTTCAAGCATATGCACACATTTACTGGGATCGGGTGAGCGATTTCATTTCTGGGGAGAGTAGTTCAGAAGGCACACCCACAAACTTCAAGAGACAAATTTCTTGGAGGTGGGAACAAGGAACCTTAGCACAACCCACTGAATTCTCATGGATAGAGCAAATATGGTACGTATACAAATCTCATGTTCTTGTTGACTTCTAGAGGCTTGCTTATTCATATGTACAAACTGATTCTCATAGATATCATTTGCTTCATATGCCTAGTTTTTGGTGTGTTTTTGGACCGAAAGACTTGCGTAGTAAACCACAAGTGACCACTCATGAAAAGCGACCAAATGCTAAAGGTAGCAAACATTTATTGGGTTGTAGATGTCATTTCTATATGTATAGACTCTATTTATGGCCAAATATAGCTCGAATAAATTATGTGGAGCATAATCATGTGGATTGGGAAGGCCATATTTGCCATGGGATACATTGTGAAGGTTTGTCTGATTCAAGGTTTCTTGTTGCACCTTGGTTATTTGAAGAGAAAAGAACATGGGTCAAAAACTTGCTTCATAGTGGGTTTACCCCACTACAAGTATTCCAACAGCATATTGCATTGGTGGAGAGACATGCAATGCAAGACTTGAATATAAAGTTAGGAAGGGATGCATTTATGACAATGCGGGATATTTTGAATATAGCATCAAAGATGGAATCAATCCTTACCTTCAAGTCCAATAAGGATGATGCATGCAGTGTGCATAATTGGGTGCTAGAGAATAATTGTAGAACTTTCATCTACCAGTAGTATAATGCTTCTATTGGTCAACCTTTCATCTTGGGTATCCAAATAGAGTGGCAGCTACATATGCTTAATAAGTATGGAAAGGATGGTATACTTGCTATGGATGCTACATTTGATACCAATAAATACAAGGTAAGAAGTTTATATCTTTTTCACTTGTATATTTGCAAATACAAGGTATTTTTAGAGTGTTTTTTTAATGCATCTTTGTTTTCACCCTCCTATTTTAAGTTTGATTTGGTGCATGTTTGAATGTAGTTCTCTCTATATTCTATACTTGTATTTGATACACATAGAAATGGGGTGCCAATAGCATGGATCATTGCCTCCTCAATGGACACTACCTGCTTGATCACTTGGCTAAAATCATTTCAAAATTGCATATTGGATTTTAATTCTTCTTGGGAGGCAAGTGCGTGGATGGTAGACGATGCACAAGCGGAGATTAATGCCATACAGTATGCATGCTTCTCACTATATTAACTAAAAATTGCATGGGAATATTTGTAATGCTTATTTTCAATGTACAATTGAATCTCACTCAATGAATCATTGGTTAAATTGTAGGGCTATTTTTGGATCTCCTATATATCTTTGTATATGGCATGTTAGAATATGTTGGTTAAAGAATTTGATAAAGAAAGTTGTAGATCATCAAGTACGGGCCAATATGTTTAGAGACCTTGGTCACATTATGAACATGAAGTGTAGAGGATTGAGTAGCGAGGCCAAAAGAAAGGAGGATGCTACATCTCTTATTGATCAATTCTTCGAAACTTATGCTAGTGAGAAAAACTTCCTCACATACTTCAAGGAAAATTGGGTTCCCAAACTAGGTAAGGCTTTCTAATTTATAAATTCATCTATTCTTGAATTCACACGAATGTTGATATTGTAAGTTATTTTATATTATAGGAATGTGGGTTAGAGCCACACAAATACTTCCACATGCCAACCAAGATACAAATGGATCGATTGAATCTTACCATGGATTGCTGAAGTCTCGATTCTTGATTGGAAGGCGCACTATTCATGGCCGTCGAGCAGATTGGCTAATCCACAAGCTCCTCACATTTTGCCATCCATATTATTGGTATCTAGAGGCTATGAAAGAGGCAGGCTTTAGACAAAACTTCAATGTTCAAAAGATTGTATTGTCATCTCTTATGCATGCAAGAGGCATTCCAGATCAATTTGTCAAATTTATTGGAGATGATCATAGTCTTGCAAAGGTTAAGAGCATGAGCAATGCACAGCTCTGGTATACAATACACAATGCACATTGTGAGTGGGCATGTTGCAACTGTGATTGGGCCATGTGAGGAAATATATGCAAACATCAAATTAAGGTCTTAATATTGTCAGGTTTTGATTTTGACACCATTGTGTCGAAGAGCATGGATATATATTACAAGAATTTTGAAGGTACATGGACTTATTTTTGTGAGCCATCTTTTGTGAATACATTTATTCAATGCTAATATCAATTCTTATCAAATAGGATTTTCTCTAAGTATGAATATGGAACAACCTACCAACACTCTTGAGAGTAGTCTTACACCTATACAGAATGATGCAGATACGCTAGATGACACTTATAGTGACATACAAGAACATGGTAAGTCAATCCAACCTTTCGTATGTATGGTATTTACTATTTTCTAGATATATATGTATATCATATCTATCTCAATTTGCAGGCCAAGCATTGCAAGGTTCCAAAGAAAAGTTTTGTGAAGCAATGGCTTTAGAAGGTAAAATATAGTTACAATAGAATACACCTTGATTTCTTATATTTGAAGTATCAAAACATATACTAAAGATGTTCTCTTTATGATAGAGAAAGATCCTGAATTAGCAATGCATCTTGAGCGCTTGAGTAGTCATTTGCTTGCCTCCTTGAAAGAAATCAAGTCTAGCTTGCAAGGACAAATAACCTATCCCTCAGCTCCCTTGCAAAGGATCAATGATGGATTTAGTAATTCTATCCAACGTGCCAAGCCATTCATTGAGAGACAGCTCTCCAAAAGACCACGACAACCACAACCCAAAGATGTCACACCATTTCCAATTCCTCCAAAGCATAAGAGGGTATCTATGCAAGCATGCCTTGATTCAGACGCAACTTCTGAGGAAAATGTTGTGCCTGATACAAATTGAAAAGAGCCTCACTAACACTATCCATTTTGTGATTGATTTTGGATTGTTGTTCTCTATTTTTTTTCATTGTGATAGCAAATTATATGAAGTACGTGGAACAATAGTTGTGAGATGAAGGGTTTGATACAACACTGCAAACTATCTTCTTGGAAATGATACAACATTTTGTGATTGTTGGTGCATTCTTCTTTTCAATAGTGTTTTCATTGTAAAAGTAACTTATATGAAATACTTAGAAATGCCACTTTTGACTTAATACTTAGATGGGCCACTTGATGGAGGATTTGATATAGTATTGCAAACTATCTTCTTGGTAATGCATTTTCAGCTCCTTGTTTTTAGAAAGGGTATTTGTTGCGTTGACTGATATATGCCCACATAAAGTCTAGCTTGCAAGGACAAGACCATGTCCCTCAACTCCCTTGCAAATGATCAATGATGGATTCAATAATTCTATCCAACGAGCCAAGCTATTCATTGAGAGAGAAATCTCTATAAAACCACAACAACCACAACCAAAAGATGTGACACCATTTTCCACATTGGCAAGAAGATTATTAACGCTTTACTATTTCGCACACTTAGATGCTTGATTGTTGCTCATAATTAATTGAGAGAAGGTTTGTTCAAAAAGAGTGGGAGATAACATTGTGATTGCATGATAATTGTTTTTCACCACTTTTTACATCCTACATAGCTTTCTTTATAGTTAGAGTATATACTAAGATGGCTTTCAAATAACATTCTACATCCGCATCAAACGTGAATTTATTGAATAAGTTCTTAAAGACTAACTTGTATGTTTTTTTCTCTCAAACATACCAATTCCAAATGGACATCATGCCTCATCAAAAGCATAATCAGTGAAAGGCATAATGACATAAAATAGTTGCTAACACCATTTCCATTTATTCAAAAAACTTTCCACATAATGCCAATTGATCTCTACTTTCCACATAGCATTGTGGTTCTAGATTAGGGATATACCTCTTCTTTTTCCAAGTTTGCACCTTATCTCTCCTTCCTATACCTAGATCTCTAATTTCCATGTGCCAAAGTCAAACTAGGTTCCTTTATGATATAGATAGAAGGGCAATGTTGCCCATAGCTAATTAAGGGTATTTCAAAATATGCAATCAACATAGCAAAGGCATCTTGCCCATAGTCTGATGCCCCAAGCCTCCATTTTGCAGAGTTATTTGCATCCACACTACATTTTGCAAAGTAACCTCCATTTTGCATCCACATCCTAGGATAGAAAAGTCCTACTTGTCTTAAAGTGGGTACCCACACCACAAGTAGATTATTGCTTGCCTTAATGCTAATGCATCCAATCATTTTGGGACTAGTTAAGTCTCATCTCCCCAATTACACATTCCAATCCAAACTAGCAGCTACAACATCCTTCCAAACATTGGGCAATGTATGTCTTGCTTTCTGTACCTAGAAAGCTCACTCCATGAAACTTTGTATGGACAATGTATGTCCAACTTTCTACTACTACTGTTGTAGTTTTAGTAGGCCTTATGAGCCATGATAGCATGAGATATATTTGTGTCTATTTTCCTTCTCCTTGTATATTCTATAAAGAACACATTTGAGCTAAATTTCTCCAAAGTCATTGACAAGTTATGTGATGACTAACTTGTAGAATAAACAAGTATAATGTATATAGTAGGAGAATGACATCATAAATGAAATAAAATCTCCAAGTATACACAAAAAATTATCTATTTTTTGTGGAATATCAAACATCAACCAACATGGAGTAGAATTTAATCAAATCAAACCCAAAGAGGCAACCTTCCATGGGGAAAAAGGGAGAATGAGAAACATGTGTCACAATGAAGACAATATGATTAACATCTTGGCAAGCACGATCAAAATTGAACTACCATCCATGGTTAAGGTAATGTAGACAATAAGGTGAACATATTCTTTACCTACCATCAATGGTGTAAGCATGAAGAGGGATGACAGAATGTTGCCACATAAGCACATGGTTGCATGTGCAAGTGGCCATAAACATTTCCATAACTCAATCTTGGGAAGTTTTGTTTTTCAACTCTACAAATTTTATCATGTATACTTCATTAACCAATGGAAATTTTCCATGTAGATATACTTAGTAACATATTAACAATTCCATATTAACAATTCCATGTAGATATCCCATATTAACAATTCCATGATGTACATTGGACTCCATCTTACTACTTACCCTTATTTTAAAGTAAATTGTGAAGAAGAGATATTCTCCATGTCATTTAGCATCTATCTACCAAAGGATTTCTTGGGATTTATGTAGCCTAAAGAGGCATAATATTATTCGATGTGGCCAAAGAGGAGGATTGTGGGAGTGGTAGTATAGATATTGAAAGATAATAGAGATATTCTATTGAGAGTATAGATTGGTGACATGTGTGTCCCACACTCTTAATATTGTCTACGTTTATGTATTAGAGTTGGTTGAGCTTCTTAGTCTTAGTTTGGGGTTTGGAGATTAGCCTATCACTTGTACTTGGTAGCCATAGCTATCCTTCTCTACTAAACAATGTCTTATTGCATTATCTATAATCTTATTACGTTGTCCAAAGTATTGGTCAAAAATATTATTAGTAGTATTTTTGCTATATTGTTAGTTACAATTGTGTCTTGTTTCTTCTTTGCCAAATTTTCAAAATGTAGCTCTTGATGATTGGGCTGAGGATAAATATCAGTATGGGCCCCCCTCTTTGATCGACGTGGAAGGGGGGCCCTGCTGATCAATGCCCGCTCAGGGCCCATTGAGGAAAGATGAAAAACTGTTTTCATCTTTCCTCTGTGCCCCCACGGCCCCACCCCTCGCATTTCCTTTCCAGCACATACATCCGAGCGCCGACTGAGCAGTTAATACCCACAGAGCCCTCAAGGTTGATCGGTCCCGCAACCGCCTACTTGCTGTTGTCCGTGGCTTCGATAGCTCCTTCAGCAGCCCTCACTGCCTATGACCTCCTCTCAAAAAATAGGATTTTCCTCTTTGATCTTCATCCTGCCGAGGAAGGTCATCCTGCTGCGGCTAATGACGTACACTTCGACCATGACGGCATAGCCCTACGAAGCTGCCTTTCCACTATACATCCTTCGTCTGTGGTGAACCTAGGATATATTTCCATAGCCGACTGTTCGGGAAGCCTTGCTGCCGACCAGGACCCTCCCGCTTGTCTGCGTTTATGTATTAGAGTTGGTTGAGCTTCTTAGTTTTAGTTTTGGGTTTGGGGATTAGCTTATCACTTGTACTTGGTAGCCATAGCTATCCTTCTCTACTAAACAATGTCTTATTGCTTTATCTATAATCTTATTACGTTGTCCAAAGTATTGGTCAAAAACATTATTAGTAGTATTGTTGCTATATTGTTAGTTACAATTGTGTCTTGTTTTTTCTTTGCCAAATTTTCAAAATGTAGCTCTTGATAATTGTTGCTATAGCTTTAGTATAGAGAAAGCCTAGGAAAGCCAATATGGATTCAGTATAGAGAAAAGGTAGGAAATATTTAGATTATGTGCCAAATTCATAGCTCAAAATAACATGCTAGTTTTTCTCATCGTGAAATGTACCTTTGTCCTTACCTTCTCGAAACCAACATTATCAACTTGAATTGAGAAATAGAGAATTGTGATAAACATCATCTTTATCTTATCCTCATTGTACCTTTAATCCCTATGTATACATCCTTATAATTCCTTATGTAGGGATTCTCAAAGGAATGTGGGAAATGCTCTATATTCCCTATTATAAGATGTAGGGAACATAGGGATTTTCAAAGGAATGTAGGGGAATGCTCTATATTCCCTATTATAAGATGTAGGGAACGTAGGGATTTTCAAAGGAATGTAGGGAATGCTCTATATTCCCTATTATAAGATGTAGGGAATGCAATTTCCTAGTTATAGATGGGGAATACTTACTTGTCTACATAGGAAATATTGGAGAATTTCCTATATTTCACCAAATTGCCTATGTGGGGAACGATTGAAAGTTCCTTGTGTAACACGTGGCAGTAGAATTTGAAATACCATGCCATTAAATTATTGAAGTTTTGGATGTTATTGGTAAAGTTATTGGCCCTAACTGGTGTATTCCCACTAATGGCTGTAATTCCCAGGTGACGCCCTCCTCCCTGCATTCTTCGTTCGGATGTATGTGTTGGAAAGGAAATGCGAGGGGTGGGGCCGTGGGGGCACAGAGGAAAGATGAAAACAGTTTTTCACCCTGAAGACATTTAAGAAAAAGATGCAGTACAAAGGGGAAGGAGACCATGAGACTGAGTAAAGTTGCTGTAGAAGACCAGGTTCTAAAGCAAAATGTAAAGATGAAGACGAAGTCGAAGGGATGTAAAGATGAAGGTGAACAGAAGGAGGCGAAGACATGTAGCAAAAAACCGGGAACAGAACGAGGGAGCTCGAAGGTGATGAAAAAGAGATCATCGAAACGACAGCCAAACGGGACGAGCTATGACGACCACAAGAAACTCTAAACCACTTACTATATAGAAAGTTCACATTATAACTAGGAAGATTACTAACCAAACTAGGAAGAATGTAGAATTTTCTAGTTATAACTAGATAATTTTGCCATCGCTAGTCTCTTCTAACTAGTAACATCCTTTTCCTAGATAGTATCTAGAAAATTGAAGCCCTATCTAGCAACATTATCTAACAAGTTATTGTATAACTAGTAATAATATCAACCTAATTAGAAAATTTTACTTTTTACTAGTCATAACTAGCAAGTACTATCCTCTAACTAGGAAATTATAGATATTCTATCAAGTTAACTTGGAACTCATGATTTTTCTAGGTATAATTAGTAAATAAATATTCATTGATTAGACATTTACATTTGTATAATACTTACTCACAGCTAAGCTTTTCACATTGACACAAAAGCAAGACCACAATTGTTGAAAGGTAATCACAATAACAAAAAAGAAAATTAAAAGAAAGATGTTTAGTACACATGAATAACACAAACTGTGTGGCCCCAACAACAGAATCAATGCATTTAGCAACAATAACACTTACAATGTTGAGCAAAGTACATGGTCACATTGACCAAGCATATATCATGGCCATGACATCCATCTTATTGCAAAGCTCATGATTATATTAGTGAGAAAAAAGCATATTGCACCAATGGATTAAATAGAAACTCCACACACTAACATCATATTCCCTACTGTCCAAATGAGCAACAAGAGCAAACATTCAAAGTACATGGCAAGAAAACCACACAATCCTATATACCCCATCATGAAAATTAGATAGCCATATTAAAAAGGAAAGCACATTACCAAGTGCATGACCATATTGGTCATGGAAGTGCACATGGAAAAAAAGAACCACCAAGGCAAAGTGTATAGCCATATTGAGAAAAAGCTAAATTGCATTGCCCAAAACATGTGGCTATAGAAAATAAAGCAAACTACATTGCTAGTTGTATGATGAAATATTATCACCTTTCAAACTAGCACTAAACTTATAAACTTCATGTCTTAACACAAAAATATAAGTACCAAGGATTCTAGTGATTGCCAACTATTGTAGCTAGCTCTATGTGGAAGCTTGGAACATGATAGATGGGAAGCTACTTTAAGGTTCACTATGAGGTGACTTGAATAACAAGAAGGCTACACCTAAATAGCCTTACAAGGGTGGAAGTATATTACCTTTACAAAGAACTAGTGCCCCAAAACAAAGAAATCCTCATTTTATTAGGGTTTGAAGTTGAAAATTTCCATAGAAAAGTATCGATGGGAGCATATCAAATTCTCACCAATCTCAAAGGTAGGTGAAATAATTCAAACAATGTAGAAGCTCTTGCAAATTCTCAATGGAACATTGAAAGCGCATCATAATAAAAGGAAAACACAAGAGGAAAAGAAGAACAAATTAAGATTGGAAAAATTTTGAATTTATCTTTTGAGAAAAAATAAGAGAGCTAAAAGAAAAGCATGGTTTTTGTGCTAAGAACATGCTCAACGAGGCCAATATTAAAATAGATACAAGGAACTTTAGACACTAAACTAGATGGTAGATAGCCTTATATCTAGTAAATACACAATTTTTTCTAGTTAGTAACTAGGGTTTTTTAAATTGGAACTAGGTTTTTAATTTTACTAGATAGATTTGAAGCTATAACTAGTAAAATAAGTGTCTATATGGTAAAGCAAGGCAAATTTCTATATATCACCTAATATAACCATGTTTATTGGATAAAATTATGAAGCTATGGATCATAGGATAATGTGCATGCACAATAAATCAAAACAAATTTGTATAGAACATCTAACATAGTCATGCTTATATAGTCATGTTAAGTAATACACATCACAATCGATAGGCCTAACCATCAACCATGTAGTCAATCTCAAATAAGACAATGTCAATACACACTTGTAATGGATATGTTTGTATGCATCCAAAATGTACATGTGCTATAAGATACATTTGTGCATTTTGATAACTTTTAATTCTTACTTACATAGCACAAATAGTTTACACATCCACAAATAAAATATCATTTTTATCAATATAAATTTTTTTCTTGTGACATTAAAACAAAGAAAAATCTCATTCAATTCAACTCAATGCCATGGCTCTAAATCTTGAAATTCCCCTCAAATCCCCCCTGAAGTGTGGGATATACCTAGCATCCATACAAGCACAAATAGTTATCAAAAGCTATTTGAGCCCCTTACAAACAAGGAGCATATCCATCCATTAACAAAATAGAAACAGTTCAGATTGTAATAGCCTTTTCCTTAAATGAAAGACATAGAACCTCTTGAATATGCGGAAACTTGAAGAGGGGAACTCCCAATGGATAGTCATGGCACATGGTCAATTAACTAGGGTAGCTGTATTAAGTTCATTAAAAAAGTAACATTTCCTACCAACATGCGGCATATACTCCCACTTTCATGCATATAGCATATTCAGGGGGTGAACAAGGAGAAAGAGATGATGGAACACACAGTACAAACATAAAGCAATAGAAGCAAGAAAACAGGATGGAGATGGATTATGCTAACATTGTCATTGCTAGCATGAACATGGAAGAGCTAGAGAAGAAGATGTGGGGTGACCAAATATATTTCAATGAGAATTAAAAGAGAGTCACAACAGAATTTGGGGAGCAAGTGCTATGTGCATGAGTGGTATCCTTGTTTCCATGCATTCGGCAAAGCAATGCTAAGTATTCTCTATGCAACATGTACATGTATTTTAAGGGAAGGTCCCCCTTGAGGATGAGTTTGCTAGATTGTTTTGGCTCACCTATGGATCAAAGTGGTGCTCACATTGTTTTTCTTGCCATTAGACTTCTTTTGGGTCTTGCTTTCATCTAAAGCAAAAAGAGATTGGATTTTGGGTTCACTTGTTTGGGTTAAAGTGAGCCTTGTTTACATGCTTCCATGGCATCATGATTTTATTCCTGAGGAGGTTTTGCAAATTGAATGCCTAATATGGGCTAGTTTTCATGGACTTCCTACTTTGCAAGATGGAGAAGTTAATGTGCTAGTAGAAGTGCTAGGTAGAGTGCTTTGTATAATATCAACTAGTGGAGCAAGTGGCCTCTCGTACTTTGGGATAAGAGGAAGAAGATCCTTGAGATGCTCTGGATTTTTGATCCTAATGGGATTGAGTTTTTGGTCGATGTCAAATTCTCCCTCTTCTTGGATACATGCTTCAAATGCAAAGAAGATGGGTGCTTTGCAAAGGAATGCCCAAAAAGGAATTGAGATAAGAAGAAGCAAAGGAGAAAATAGTGGAGATAAGGAAGAACTTCAAAAGAAGCAAAAAGGAAAAAACATAGGTTGAGAAGGGTAAATTCAAGAAAACAAAAAAGCCTCAAAAGGAGGAACCTAAGGAGCAACCTAATCATCAGTCGTGATCCTAGAGATGCTGAAGTTAAAGCGGGATGGAAAGAAATAATTTCAACCACCAAAATCTTTGAAGTCTAATGGAGGTAAGAAATAAAAGCTTTCCCTTTAAAATATTCTTGCAAATGTTTTATTGACAAGGCTATTTTGCTATTTTGGATTATGGAGGTTCGAACAAAGATATAATGTTAATTAGCTGGCTCACTATGATCTCTTGGACTGTGAGGTGCCTAGAAAGTCCATCCAAGAAGGATATGTTTAGTAGGAGAAAGAAATGGAAGCCCCTCTCTTTCAACACCTCCTTTCTAGAAAGGGAAGGATTCAACCTATAGCTGAAGGATATTTGGAAACAAACCAACAATAATCCAACATAGAACTAGATGAGATCCATAGCTATCATAACTAAGATTACCAAGATGTATGGCAAAGATCAGGATTGGATTCAAAGAGGGTTGCATGTTAGTAGTTAGCAATGCAGGGAGTACTATATTATTATGACTCTTTCTAAGTGTTCTACTAATGGGATGTTTTATCAACTTCTCAAAGAAGTGGAGTATTACATGGAGGACTTGCAAAAACATAAAGGTGAAGTTGCCAAAATTTAGTCTGAGGGAAATGGTATCTTATGGGACTGGTTCTTCAACCAATTAATTTTATGAATTGATGAAGCAAAATAAGCAACAAGAGTTCATCACTATGATAGATGATGGAGGAGGAATCGTGGAATTTATATAGGAATATTTCAATCTCTTTGGAATGTATTTGTAAATGGTCTATGCTTAGGTCCATTTGAGGTAAAGATGTCGATGCCAAAGGGTGTCCCATGGTCCCATTAATCTTTTCCACCATAATCACCAACCCTTTGCTTAGGAATTTGGATTTGAAGGTGCAACATGGAGTAAGAAGACACTTGGTCTCCCAATTCTTTGCTACCAACAATAACTTACCAATATTGTGCAAGTAGAGAAGCAACTAGTCAATGTATTTGATGAAAGTGTATGAAAGTTTTCTAAAGCTATCTAGGGTTGTGACTAATGCGAGCAAAAGCAAGATTATTTACCTAATATAACAACAAAAAACTTTAATGGCCCCCTTTACATAGTGATTACGCTTGCAAATATAAAGCCTAGCATGCAATTATCTATATCTTTTTCTATCAAAATAGTTTGAAGAAATTCTAGTAAATGACGAAAGCTAATCTCTATGATCTCTTGGAATGTGAGGTTCCTAGGAAGTCCATCTAAGAAGGATCGGTTTAGTTGGAGAAAGAAATGGAAGCCAGTCTCTGTTTAGGTTCAGCACCTCCTCTCTAGAAAGGGAAGGATTCAACCCATAATTGAAGGATGCTTGGAATCATATGATAAGGTCTTAAGTTCCTATCTACACAGTCAAAAAACATGGTAAATTGCAAAGCACTCAATAGATTAAAAACTCCATAACTTGGAAGTTAGCTTAATACTCTTTTAGTGATAGTCATTAAGTTGAATGTTTTTGCATCTGCTTTGTAAAGTTGTTTTTATGGGCCAACTTGGAAGTTACCCAAGTTCCCTTTTAGTCCTCTCCATTAGAGTAAGGGGGCCCGAGTTTGTGACTTGTATTGGTTCCCCCACAACCTGTAACTCTTGCATAAGAATTGAGTGAATTACTTTCACACAACTTTTCAAATCATAAGTGAGGTTGGAAAAACTTAAAGCTTGAAATGAATAATAGGGAAAGATAAAAAGATTGAGAGCCATCAATGTTATACAAAAAATAGACCACATAGTAGTTACAATGTGGAGCCCATTTTAGAACACACAAAATAGAGTCAAATTTGAAAGTTCCTCCACTAAGGCATACAATACCGATTTGATATGGGACCTTGTCAATCATATTATGGGTAAAAATGCAAACTAAGGCTAGATTCACACTAGGTGGTAGAAGGAAGAGCAAAAGGGGGTGTGCCTCAAATGTTAGTCATTGCTTAGGTGAACATTTTCACAGAAGTTTTCCAAACCCACAATAAATGTGGCGACCCTTCTCCCCTTAGAAATTGGTGTTTGGTTTTAGTGATTAGCTATTGTGCGGTGTTAAATATAAGCTAGTAAGAACCAATTTGGATAGAAATTTTGCTACAAGGCTCATATGTATCTAGCTTGATGTACCATGGCATTGTTGCAATAAAGGGGATAGTAAATTTATATTAACTCCCTTAGAGCCATGTCATGCCCGAGGATATGGGCTTGTGAGTGTGTTGTGAGGGCTTTAGGTCCTTATAGTCACAACACTTGAGCCAAATTCATCAACTTGGCAAGAGCTTTTGTGTGTAGAGAGAGAACACAAAAGGAGAATAGAGAAGTTCTTATTAATCAATCTCCAATTGATAGCTTCTTTGAACTCCACCAAGTTCATGGGGTACCCTCAATTATAGAGGGTACTCCATCATCTCTATACGTGTTGATTGACAAGTTGCACTAGTTAAAATGTGTCGGCCACACATGCTATAAATTCAACTCCATAGGCTAGCGAAGGTACAATTTACATGCGTGTGTCTTGTCCTATCTATTACCCTAAGTGCCTCTCAAAAATGTTTCAATGCATGCACTTTACCTCTTTCACCCTTAATTATAAGCAAGGGCAAGGAGCGATTAATCGAACCATGGTTAGATGAGAAATGCGATTAAACGAACCATGGTTAGACCTTTATGAGGCTTTGCGTATCTACGGGCTGTAAATTGCTTTGAGACGCCATAGCCAGGCGACATCACAAGGTATCCTTACAGAAGCATCCTCCTTCCTCATCGACGTTCACAAGAGGAAGCTTTTGATTGAAGGCCTCAGCGGTGCATAAAAAGGATCGGTGGCCTTTATCGGCATTGTGGGCATGGATTTGTGCCCCTACTCTGCTTCCGTGCTTCAGCTGGTCCTCAGTCCTAATCCAAAGGAGCACAAAGCTATTGAAGCTGCGCTCGCTCAGGTATGCTCTCTTGCTTTTCCCGATCACGCATATCTTTGTTGATTTTTCCTGAACAAAGTGTAATAGGCATGGTGCTTGATTTGGAATAAGTATCATTTTCTCTATGTCTTGGTTAATTCATGGTTTCCATGCAATCTTCTATGCTTCAGTCAGAATCTGTTTGCATTAGCTACACAAAGCAATGTTATGATCAATTTTAATATGAGAATCAATACATTGAGAGACAAGAAACCCTGTTAATGTCAGAAAAAAAGTCGTAATGTCGTTCTGAACATACTGTGCAAGCTGAATTTATGTGCTCAGATAATGCCTCACAAATCAATGGATTCAACTAAATTTGCTACTCTGAATCTAGATCGCCTTCTAAGGAGCATTAAGCATTGGTGTCCTAGCTGCTTTATGATTTTCAAGTGGTGCCACATTTTTAAAACTTGCAAGCATATTGTGCAAGTTGAATTCAACTACTAGGATTGTATTTCATAGATCAGTAGAGTTAGCTTCTACTGAAGTTACTAGTTGAAACAGAATCACATTTGAATGGGCATTAAGGAGCACTAAGCAATGATGACTTAGCTGGTTTATGATTCTCACACCATGTTGCATTTTTAAGACTTTCACTTCCACTCTAAAATTGTCCTAATACTAATTTTTTTGGATGATTTGGAGTTGGTTCTAGATAGCATTTAGAGTTTCTTCTACCTTATGTAGCTAAATCAAAAGAGATAATAAGATGGCATAGCTAAAGTACCACCTTAGGCATGTTTTGAATGTTAAAGCTAATTGTGTATGGTTCAATATGTCAGTGATGTCATTCTTTGTAATTGACTACCTAAACATTTGGACTTTTAATGATCACTTTTCAGTATCAGCATGTACCTAGTCACCTCATGGGTTTGCTTCAAGTTGTTGTGACACCAAGTGCAGAAATTTATGTACGTCAAGTTGCAAGTATACAGTTTAAGAACCTTACTGCAAGGCACTGGTCTCCCACTAATTCAGGTACTGCTCTTCTCAAGAAAGCTTCAAAGTTAAGAGTATCTTTATTTTTGCGCTACTTGAATCAAAGTCTTATTAACTCTGCTTAAGGGATGCAAAGTTAAAGGGATTCTATTGATTTTAATTTTTTTTAATGCTAGCTAAAAGAATATCAGCCAATTACAAAAACGCAGTTCGTGAAAGTCTTTTGGAAGCCATTGTTTCATTAGCAAATAATTTTAATATCATTTCATTATTTAATTGTCTTGTGGTGGATAGGACTACAAATCCTGAAGTGTACAACCACTAGCACAGATTTTTCCATGGAGCTATGGGAGATTGCACTCTTGCAAGATCAAAGGGAAGGCAGTTTACTAAAAATGGCAGGGTTTCTCTTGGTTGTGATACATCAGGGCAGCTTTGACATAGTGCTTTTGGCCTTTGCCATTGATCAATGCTTGTACCTCTTGAAAAGTAGTGGATTATAAGATTTTTAAGGTGATGCATCATTTGAAAAGATCTCTCCCAAGACTCATCAATAGGAGCAGTCCATAAATTTCTAATGATGTTTCTTAGTGTGTAGGAAATGCAGATTTTGTTGGGTGGATGATGGCATCAACTCTCCATGATGGTGCAGGAGTTGGGCATTCTCCATGATGAGAGGTACCAAATGTTCGAATTCAATTTTAAGGACACAAACACTTTTTGATTATACATCACAACAAATTCATATACTAATGTACATGTTGATGGCCCTAAGTTGTAGAGAAGCATCTTACTTGCACTTGTCATGTTGTTGTAGGACTCAATATCAGATTCTCTAAGAATCTTCAAAAGCAGGGATTCTTTTCAGTATGCAGCTACTTAGCAAATTCTATTTAAGCTTGTAGGAAAGTTTTGATCTCTCTTAGTATGATTGAAGGACCAAATCAAGGCTCACCACATCAAATACTTTCATGGTTGACAGCATCAAACTTGCTATGAGTTTGTCCTCTTTAACTCTCATCTACATGTCTTTTGTAGGAAGAGTTTGTCCTCTTTAACTCTCATCTACATGTCTTTTGTAGGAAGAGTTTGTCCTCTTTAACTCTCACGTTTGACCAGCTGGAGGCATATGGTGTGATGTTGATGTGGTAGAGTTCTCTTATTTTGGTATTCCAGCCGCAACCCCTAAGCAAGAGGTATACACAAAGCTGGCTGAAGGTTTAAGGGGCAATGACCCATCCATCACTCCAGGATCTCAGGTAAAAAGCTAGTGAATAACTTCAAAGTTTGAATACAAACTGCTTGTCTTGAAATTTAGTCATTCTATAATTTTACTTTGTTTTGGAGGTGTGCATCTTACAACCAAGTTTCTAAATTTTATCTCAAGGATCAGTTGCATAGCCTTAGAGCATGGTCATAATCTGGATGTGTCTAGTCTTTTGATGTCATGCTTGTGGTCTTAGTTCAATTTTCGGATCAACTATAGGCCTTTTTACGTAATCAAGATTGATGTCTTATATTGATCTAACAAACTGCTTAGTATTTTTTATTTAATTGAGTTGTATAAACTAGCATATCAAATGAGGGCATTTGATGCATTATAACTCCTCAGCTTGCAAGCAGTATAACTCCTGCATTTAAGTTCAGTGTGTCCCTGTTGCTGCATTGGGCATAGGCCAAGGTTGTATGATAAAGTTACTACATGGTTGTATGCCTCCTATATGCTAAGTTTATATGATAAAGTTACTACATAGATGTGATATGTTATAATTTCTTATATGGTAACTTTTTCGATGAAGTTACTATATAGATAATGTCTATTTCTGAAGTTACTATATAGTAACTATTTTTTATAAAGTTACTGTTGAGAGAGAGAGAGAGAGTACGAGAGAGATACACAAGACATGCTCCCAAAGAATGATTCATATTGATGTAGAGTTAGTATATATAGGTGAGACCCAAGTCAAGTGAGAGATGATATATATAGTTGTAACATCCCCACTCAAACAAAGGTCTCTGGCTGCGAGTGAAAAAAACCCTTGGGGAGAACAAGGGAAAAACCCGAGCCCCTACACATACCTACGATACAAAAATGATTTACTATAAAGTTTTCTTGAATACAATGATACATGCCTCAATCAGTGAGACAAGAACTTGGAACAATACCAAGTTCATGTCTTAATGAGCTAAAGCGAGCTTCACTAAGAGCTTTTGTGAAGATGTCTGCAACCATTTGATCACTGGGACAATGCTCCACCATAATGGAACCTTTCTTGACTTCATGTCGAACATAATGATAATGAATAGCAATATGCTTTGATTTACTATGTTGCGCATTTGTCAACCCAAACTTCTTAACAATATCATTAATAAACTTTGTCTGGCGAAGAAGAAGAATGCCTTGTTGTCGGTGTCGTTGAACTTGAATACCCAAACAAGAATGTATCTCACCAAGATCCACCATTTCAAATGCAGTCGATAAAAGCTTCTTCATAGCATCCAAGAAAGCAATATTATTTGACACAAGAATAGTATCATCAACATATAGAGCAAGAATAATAAAATATTTGTCCTCCCTTTTGATGTAAAGATTTGGGTCAGCAAAACATGCAACAAAACCTTTAGATGTGAGGAACTGATCAATCTTAATATACCAAGCACGAGAGGCTTGCTTCAATCCATATAATGCACGATGAAGCTGACATACAAGATGCTCCTTTCCTGCAATCATAAAACCTTCAGGTTGCTCCATATAGATTTCTTCTTCAAGATCTCCATTGAGAAAAGCCGTTTTAACATCCATTTGGTGAATTTCTAGATCAAATAGTGTTGCAAAAGCCAAAATCATACGAACAGTTGTGGAGCGCACAACGGGAGAAAATGTTTCTTGATAATCTACTCCTGCAATCTGTGAGTAACCTTTTGCAACAAGTCGTGCTTTGAACTTATCAAACGAGCCATCAGCTTTGGTCTTGGTTTTATAAACCCATTTACATTTGATAGGAACACGATTTGGGGGGAGTTCAGTAAGAATCCATGTACCTTTGGAGATTAAAGAATCGTACTCAGCTTGCATAGCTTCTTGCCATTGATCCCTTTGAGACGAATTGATAGCTTCCATATATGATATTGGATCCTCTTGGACAGACATAGCATCATCAAAGACATCACATTCAATAGAATAGAATCCATGCTCTATCTCAATAGGAAGATCAACATAGATCTCCAAATTTTCATCAATCTTCTTTGGAGGTGAAGGAGGTTTATGATCATCAGAATTAGTAGAATCACAAAGCAAGTAAGGAAATGCACTAAGCAAAGATTGTGTATCATCTGAAACATCTGACGACCATGTGCCACCCATAGTCTTCTCATCAAATATAGCATCACGACTAATGATAACCTTTTGAGAAGAAGGATCATAAAATTTGTAACCTTTGGAATGATCTGAATAACCAAGAAAAATAACCTTCAAACCTGGAGAATCCAACTTATGTTGAGTGTCCTTGGGCACATGAATATAAGCAATGCAGCCAAATATGCGAAAGTGAGAGACTGAAGGTGTCTTCCCTGTCCAAATTGTTATAGGAATTTTACCAGCAGGTGCAGTAGTTGGAAGATGATTTTGAATAAAAACAGTTGTTAGAAGTGCTTCAGTCCAAAACTTTCGAGACAAACCAGAGTGTATAAGCATGCAACGTATAGCATTAAGAATCGTGCGATTTTTGTGCTCAGCAACACCATTTTGCTGAGGAGAATAAGGAACTGTAAACTCATGATGAATACATTGATCCTTACAGAAGTCATCAAATAGATTGGATACATATTCACCGCCATTGTCACTGCGAAGCGTCTTTATAGAGAATCCAGTTTGAAGCTCCACACTTATCTTGTATTGTTTAAATATAGATAAAGCCTCAGACTTATGTCGAAGAAGATAGACATGTGTGTACCGTGAGAAATCATCAATGAAAGTTATAAAATATCGATATTGAGACTTTGAGGCAGGAAAAGGACCGCAAATATCGGTATGAACCAAATCCAAGAGAGCACAGGAATGTGATGAAGTAGAAGTGTGGAAAGGCGAACGATGGTGTTTTCCAAGTGCACAGTACTCACATATTCCCATACGTGGATGAGATTTAAGATCCATACCTTGCACAAGACCATGACGATGAAGATCAAGAATTTTGGCAAAATCGGAGTGTGCAAATCGTTGATGCCATAATTTGCAATCTGCATCTCCAGGGGCAGTAACAACATTTGCAACTGTATCATTCAATGATAGCTCAAATAGATTACCATGTCGAGGAGCCACTGCTATAGTATGCCCGTCTTTCTCTATACGACATTGATTATGATCAAAGCCAACAAACAAACCAAGATCAACTAGACGAGCAACAGAAATAAGATTTCTTTACAAATCTGGAACATGAAGAACTCCTCTTAATATTCTAGTGGATGAAACAGTCCCCAGATATAAATCGCCCACTCCTTTGACTTGACAAGTCGTATCATCCGCAAGGTAAACAAACTTCTTGACAGGAAGAGAATGATAATTGTGAAGCCACTGCGATTGGTATGTCATGTTTCCAGTGGCACCTGAATCAACGATGAATAGAGAACCATCATGAACATGAAGTACCTTTTCTGGAGAGATATCATAATGGACGAAATTGAGCTCCTGATGAGTATGATCATCATCAGTTGTAGTTTGTTGAACAATATAAGCTCGAAAACGTTCTTCATCATATCTGCGTTTATAACAACGATGAGATGGATGATCTGTATGTGCACAATAATCATAAGGAGGAAAACTTTTGGACGAGCGAGGTTGCTTTGTAGTAACTCCATGCTCCTCATCATATTGACGTGCCCAGCAATCAGAAGCCACATGACCTTTCTTATCACAATAAGAGCAATGTTTGTTAGGATAAGCAAGACGAGAAGATTTACTACCTGGATTAGGGCGTCCACCCTGCTGAAAACGTGAAGCAAGACACTTGTGAGCAACAAAAGCAGCATCAAAATCCCTTTGTTCCCGAGTGACCAAAACAGCATCAGATTTTTCCAAATGATGCTCATGACGTTGAGAATATTCAATAAGAGATATACATGCTTTGTCAAAGTGGATATCATCCTTGTTAGACAAAATAGTGATGATATTGTCATATAAAGGATCTTTGATGGTATGAAGAAGTTGAGTAACAATCTGATTTTTAGCAACAGGAGCGCCGGCAGCACCAAGCTGATTGATAATGTCTTTAAAAGCCTCGATATGAGAGTGCATAGAGGTACCAACCTTATATTGAAGATTCTTCAAACAAGTTTGGAGATATAAAATTTCGGTGACCGATTTCTTCTCAAACGTTGAGATAAGATACTCCCAAATAGCATGAGAGGTTTCCAGATGAAAGACATCCAACATAAGTGAGTCAGGAAGTGCAGACAATATATAACGACGAGCCGCTTTGTCACGACGAATCCAATCAGTATGATCAATTTTCCATTGTTCAAATAATGGACCATCAGTAATCACAGAATTGTTATTCATCACATCAATAGGTTGAACTGGGCAAAACAGGTCGCCCAAAACAATATCAAATAATTCGTCACCTTCAAGAATTAGCATCATCTTTGCTTTCCACCCAGGAAAGCCTTGTCCTTGGAAGAAGGGAACCGAACGTTGGCCAGATGGATATCCGTTAACAATTACGCAATTGGCCATGCCTGTATGTCGAGAGAAAACAAATAAGATGAGATCGCAGAATCTGCAAACCATGATCAAGACGAGCGTAGTTGAGACGCATGACAATCAAAATAGGGATATGCACGTAAGAATGACGAAAAGTATTGAGTGACTAAAAAGAAATCCCGAAATAGAGAGGCGTAATGTGCAAGACGAGATGACGCATATAAGAAAAGCGCTATTTCGGTCGAGCAAAGAACGTGAACGATAATAAAACATCGCTAAAAATAACAAGATGTTTGCTTGTCGTAATCAACATCATTAACGAAGACGAGAGATTAATAAACTATAATTGGGGATTAACGAACTGTAATTAGAAATACAGTTTTAAATAAAGAATCGCAGATTCGAGCAGAATTGCTGTCTTGAATCCTGAACTGTCATAACTTTTGATCCAGAACTCCGATTGACAAGCAATTTTGACAGGATTCGAGAGCACGACGAGAGCTACGCACCTAATACTTCTAATTTGAACAAGTTCATGTATCAAATCATCACTTGTGCAAAGAATTCAATCAAGTATAAACAATGAAACAACTTATCTTCCTTGTTGTTGCTATGCATCTATAGCTCTGATACCATGTTGAGAGAGAGAGAGAGAGTACGAGAGAGATACACAAGACATGCTCCCAAAGAATGATTCATATTGATGTAGAGTTAGTATATATAGGTGAGACCCAAGTCAAGTGAGAGATGATATATATAGTTATAACAGTTACTATATAGATAGTTATGATAATAATAAACTTCCTATATAGTAAGTTAACCAAAAAAAATCTTTCTATATGGTAAGTTAACTAGAAAAATGTTTTTATATTGGAAACTATGTTTCTAGATTGGAAATCTAGTAAAGTTTGATTTTTCCTATATTAGACTCTTTCTAGTTATGTGGAAAACTAACTAGCAAATTCTCTTTTTTTTCCTATATAGTAAGGCAGCAGGTAGCCCTTGTGCGAGGCAGCAGGTAGCCCTGGGACATGAAATTGTTGTGCGCCTTCTTACTCTGGCAATCATCATCATTACCTGCTCTCTCTCCTAATGATTTCACAGCATCAATGGAGGTGTAAGGGCTCAAGGCCTTCGGCTCTTCCATGATTGTCCCCAACCCTTCTGCGAGGAGGATGCTGTCTATCCTCCGAATTGAATGAGTCTTGACGTTCTGGGCATGGAGGCAGGGTAGGGACAGGAGGCTTTCTGTCTTCCTGATGATGACCATGGCTTCTTGATGGAGAACCCAAAACACAAAAAACCATCAGGCTGCGTTTTGCAGATCTGATGGTCGTCTCCACTCCTGGCGGCTTATCTCCTACTGGCGACCCACTTTCAAGTTGCATTTTGGTGCTGGTGGCTTCTTTTCTGGTGATCTTCATTAGCTATCTTTGCGTTTTGCAGATCCAGGTGTTTGTAGGCTATCACAGCTTGCGTCTTGGTGGTTGGTGACCATTATTAGTTGCAATATATGTAAATAATTGTTGCATCATTACTAGTTTGACAATTCTGATACGTTTCTCTCTCTGGTGAATTTCACAGGTTGCAGATCAGGAGACATTTGGTACACTTGGAGCCATAGTATAGAGTAGGACAGGGACTTGTCAGGTTGGGTTTCTGACAAATCGACATGTTGCGGTTGATTTGGACTACCCCAACCAGAAGATGTTCCATCCACAGCCTCCAAATGTTGGACCTGGTGTTTATTTGGGTGCAGTGGAAAGGGCAACGTCTTTTATTACAGATGAGCGGTGGTATGACATTTTTACAAGTGTGAACCCAGGTTTCCCTCTTTGCTACTTTTTTTTGAGCTGTCTGCTGTTAAGGCATTCTTTATTGTCAATTTTATAAACTTCTCTGTGAGTTTAAAGAAGAATTCTGGATTCCATTTCTTGATATGACAATATTGATACTTGATGATGTTTGCTCATGGGGCAGAGACATTTGTGCGAGCTGATGGTGCTTTCATTCCATTCGGGGACAATTTTGATGTCTCCAAAGTCACAACTACTATCAAAGGGGTAGGGGAGATGGGAGATGTTATAACTATTGACTTGCAAGCAAGCATCAAGAACATCGTGGGGAGGAGGGTAATAAAAGTTGGCAGAAGCTCAGGGCTAACAGAAGGAAGCATCATGGCATATGTCTTTGAGTACGATGACGAGAAGGGCAATTACTTTTTCATTGTTTTCCTGATTATGGGCGAGAACCAGCAGGCATTTGACATGCAGGGAGACAGTGGCAGTCTGGTACTAATGCTTGAGGAAGGCAAGAAAAAGCCTAGCCTTGTGGGAATAATATGGGGAGGCACAGCAAATTGTGGGTGCCTGAAACTTCAGAATGGAGATGCACTTGTGAATTGGACAAGTGCAGTGGACCCACAGTCACAACATCGTTAATGGATCATCAGACTGTGACGAGGAGGATAGATTGGATGAGGAATCAGATGCAGCAGCTATTACGAAATGTGCTGAAATTCAGCAAGCCATATCCATAGGAGTCACATCGTTTTTGCTGACAGAGTACAAGTATTTGGTTTATTTCATGGGCATATTTGCTGCTGTCATTTTCTTGTTCCTGGGATCTGTGAAGGGGTTCAGTACTAAGCCCCAGCCTTGCAGATACGATCCAAAGCAGGAATGTGCCCCAGCTCTCTTTACAGCGATTTTCACTACAATTGCATTTATATTGGGAGCTTTGACGTCCATAGTGTCGGGATTTTTGAGCATGATGATCGCAACATATGCAAATGCTCGCACAACTTTAGTCTTGACATTCTGGGCGTGGAGGCAGGGCAGGGACAGGAGGCTTTCTGTCTTCCTAATGATGACCATGGCTTCTTGATGGAGAACCCAAAACAGAAAAACCAAAAATATGAGCCGATTCAGACGCAATTCATTGAATATCACATGTACCCAGAAGGCGGGTCATTCTGTAGATGACAAGGAAACCCTCTTTATTTTGAAATTTGTTATTAATAGATTCTTAGCGAATCCCGCCCTTATCTATGCAGTGTGCGCTTGATTAACAAAAGGCCAAGACAACCCAAAGTGATCTTTTGGCATTTACTTCTCTTGAATTCCATGTTTTCTCGAATTACCTTTGTTTGAGACATCAAATGCTGTTCTTGCAGGCCTTTTGAGGAGATCGACATGTCAAAGGTTCATCATTCATGGGTATGCTGTTCCTCTTCACTTGTATCAGAGAATTCAACACTAGATCGTGATTATTCCATGTCATTTGGGAACTCTAGTCATCTTCCTGGAGAAGATGGTCCTACATTGCAAGCATTGGCATCTGGTGCTCATCACCGTTCGGAAGGTAGTGCTACTTATTTCCTATGGCCTCCTGCATATAGGCCTCATGTTAGAGCAGAAGAAAGGAAAAGCTTCTTTTTTGGTCTACAAAAGGATCTAAACTTAGACATAAGTGAAAGGGTGCCCAATGGCAGGCAAGCTTCGACACTTCTGGATGTCATGACTATCCAAGCATATCATAGCAAGCACCTACACAGAGTCAGCCTTGGAACAGTAGTGGGATTCCGCAGAAGGCAGGGGCATTTAACAAGTACTCCTGCAATCATTGTGTTTGTAGCTCGGAAGGTTCATAAAGCATGGCTTCAAGAGTGCCTGAGGCTTCCAACTTATCTTGAGGTGAAGGAAGTTGTCTCTAAAACCCATGGCATGTGGTTTTATGGCCTCTAATTCTGTGATCAAGTTTAAGCAATAATTGCCTAGATTGCCTGTACATGAGAAGCGTTATGATGTCAACTAAAGATCCACAGGTAATACTAGTTTCAATGTAGTGGACTTCTTGCTTAACTTCATGGTTCCTTTTTCAGAGAAGTTCCCTTGCCTGGTTTTCCATGAGTAATGTGCAAGAGAAAAGTCTAGTTCGGTAAAAGTGCTGAATCATTATCTAAGTTGGCAAGCTGACACAGAAATATTATAGTTATACCCATTTGGATGATTTCAGGGACCAGCTGGAGGCATATGGTGTGATGTTGATGTGGTAGAGTTCTCTTATTTTGGTATTCTAGCCGCAACCCCTAAGCAAGAGGTATACACAGAGCTGGCTGAAGGTTTTGTTAGCCTCCTCTATTTTCATTCTCAGTCTGTCATCTCTTGGTTGTGAGCTCCTGTCAGAGTCTGGTAGGAGACAGAGGAGCTCTGTTAGCTTTGTATTTGCTGTTTGTGTCTGCATTTCTTTTCCGCGTGTCACACAGCCCAAACTGGGCCTTTTGGTGTGCAGTCGGCCCAGATTTGGGCAGGTCGGCCAGATCAAGCCAAGTCGGCCAGTTTTGGCAGGTCGGCCAGTTTTTCTGGCCTGGGGCTATTTATAGCAGCCCCCCCAGTCATTCGCAGCACATTCTTCTGCAGGTTCAGCACATTCTCTGTCCTCTCCCACTCCGGCATTGGTGCTGCCATTGCTTTCAGTCTGTTCTGGTGCCCTCACTCACGCTCCGGGCTGCGTGCATGGACTGATCAGTCCATTTCAGTGTATTCAGCATTCATTTCAGTCAGTGCAGATTTTCTTCCTTCATTCTCTGCTTTCTCTCCCCCCTCCTCTGTGTTCGTGTTCTTCTTCCGTTGCACACTCTCACATGGTATCATCGCCTGACTGAGAGCACGGAGGACCTAACCTTGTGGAGAGATACCTCACCCCTCTTCTGCTGCTGTCACCTCATCTCCAACTGCCCAGGCGGCCCCTCCAGGTGGCCATTCTTCTTGCATTTGCTGCAGACGACTCCTCCTGAGGCTGCCACATCATCCATCGACCCCTCCTGCTTGCGTTTTTTATCAGGCGGCCCCTCCTTCAGCTGGGCGACACATCATCAGGCTGCGTTTTGCAGATCTGATGGTCGTTTCCACTCCTGGCGGCTTATCTCCTACTGGCGACCCACTTTCAGGTTGCATTTTGGTGTTGGCGGCTTCTTTTCTGGTGATCTTCATCGGCTATCTTTGCGTTTTGCAGATCCAAGTGTTTGTAGGCTATCACAGCTTGCATCTTGGTGGTTGGTGACCATTATTAGTTGCAATATATGTAAATAATCGTTACATCATTACTAGTTTGACAATTCTAATACGTTTCTCTCTCTGGTGAATTTCACAGGTTGCAGATCAGGAGACATTTGGTACACTTGGAGCCATAGTACAGAGTAGGACAGGGACTTGTCAGGTTGGGTTTCTGACAAATCGACATGTTGCGGTTGATTTGGACTACCCCAACCAAAATATGTTCCATCCACTGCCTCCAAATGTTGGACCTTGTGTTTATTTGGGTGCAATGGAAAGGGCAATGTCTTTTATTACAGATGAGCGGTGGTATGATATTTTTACAAGTGTAAACCCAGGTTTCCCTCTTTGCTACTTTTTTTTGAGCTGTCTGCTATTAAGGCATTCTTTATTGTCAATTTTATAAACTTCTCTGTGAGTTTAAAGAAGAATTCTGGATTCCGTTTCTTGATATGACAATATTGATACTTGATGATGTTTACTCATGGGGCAGAGACATTTGTGCGAGCTGATGGTGCTTTCATTCCATTCGGGGACAATTTTGATGTCTCCAAAGTCACAACTACTATCAAAGGGGTAGGTGAGATGGAAGATGTTATAACTATTGACTTGCAAGCAAGCATCAACAGCATCGTGGGGAGGAGGGTAATAAAAGTTGGTAGAAGCTCAGGGCTAACAGAAGGAAGCATCATGGCATATGTCTTTGAGTACGATGACGAGAAGGGCAATTACTTTTTCATTGTTTTCTTGATTATGGGCAACAATCAAGACACACATGTTGCTTAATTAGTTTTTAGTTCTATGCTCCTTTAAAATTATTTTCATTTTACTTTTGGTTGCTAGAAGTAGATGTTGATGTCTTAATTTGTTTAATCTATTTTGATCATTAGATGTATGTTATTGATCCTTACTTAGTAATGATGACATTCTCTATATAATTTTCTAGTTAAAAATTTATTGTGCAATTTCTTGTTTGATATTAGCATGTCTAAGAGGAAGGGCAAAGTAGATAAAGTGATAAGGAAAAAAGAGAATTTCCACAGAGTTCCCTAGTTGAAAGTACATATAAGTAGGGAATGTAAAAAATAGGAAAAATGAGAGATTTCCTAGTGAGAGTACCTAGGGAATCACCTCTAGAAAATTTTTCCTATATATGAAATATTTCCTGTATAGGAATTATTCCCTATATAGAAAATTTTGTATTTTCCTATGTATGAAATATTTCCTATGTAGGAAATATTTCCTACATAGGAAATGTCTTATGTGATTTCCTACTTATTCTCACTAGGAAATGTCCCATTTTCCCTAGTTTTTACTTTCCCCACTTATATGTATTTTCAACTAGGGAATTCCATGGGGAATTCTCTTTTTTTCCTATATGGGGATCGATTGAAAGTTCCTTGTGTTATGAGTTTCTTCTATTGTAGGAGGACGCGAATTGCAAAAGGGCAACAACATCAGTCACCCCGATCTCCTTGACCTTGAACTTGTGTCTATCCTGCTCTGGATTAGTCTTGATCTTGTGAGCCTCATATGGGCTTATTCAAAAGTGGTTGAAGCCCCAACTCGTCCATTAGCTCTTCCTTCTTATGCTTGTGGACTTCCTCTATCTTCTTTATCCTTTAATCCTCCTTACATTGTTGAAGGGATTCGACTACATTAAATAATCACGATTCTTTTGCAAATTTGTCTCCATGTGGTTTGACTTCTTACTTGGCACCCTCCTTGTCCTGTTTTAATATAAAGGCATATTGGTTTCCTCCCCCTCATGAACCTTCAAACTCCGGAGTTTCATATCTACTTTATCAAAACACTTTTCTTTTAGTGCAAAATATGCTCTCTTATGACCAAACCTTGAAGAACTCTTTATTCAGTGAACTTCTTTTAATCTATCCTTTGCATACATCAATCAAAGAACCTATGTTATGATGTATTTCTTATATTCCCAGTTCTCTTTTAATGCCAATTTATATAACAGTTCGAATATGAAACCTATGCATTCTTTTGTTCCAAGTATTAATATGAAGAAAAGCACTCTTAATAATCTTTTGCTCCCATCTTGTTAAGCGTCCCTGCAGCAAGTGACTTTCATGAACCTCCCACTCGAATCTTGTGCGACACCTGGTGAACCCAACGTGAAAGCGTCACTTCTGGTTGCCGAGATGGGAGACTATTCAAATACTCCACCCACTTCATCATTGAGTGCTTGTTCATTTTCGATTGATGAGATGAAGAATTTATGGCAGACTCTTTCTTCTGCTATTATGATGCAAAATCAGTAGATGTAGTTAAGTATGTAGTAGTAGCAACAATTACATAATCAACAATTGGATCAACAATGAATGTTGTATCAAGAACAAGAGCATACACATGGAGCAACCAATGCAATCGAGGCCGTGGTAAGTTAATGCAAATTATTTGATGGTCGGAATGTCTCAGCTAATCTTAAAACTTTTGAAAGCCAGATGCGCTTCTTTGGAGTTCCTACCAACTGGAGCAACTATTTCCTACGGCTTGTCACGCTTGCTTTGCGAGTTAGAGTGACTAATTTATTTGTGCAAGATTCAAATTGTAATGTCTTCAAGAAGGAGCTTAAAGATGAATATTTCCTAGAGAATTATGGTATTACTACACGGAAGACGTTCAGAGAGTGGGTCCATCAACCCAACAAAAGACTTGTTGCTTCCAAGTTATTACGCGAGTTTGAAGAATGTTACAACCAATTGGATGCACTTGAACAAAGAGCCATAAAATCCAAGAAAGTGGAGTTATTCTTGCAGGCGGCTGATCGTGCACTTCAAGACAAGTTGGGAGAGCTTCTTGAAGACTATACATAGCCTATGGGATTAAAGACGAATTGGCAAGATGCTATAGATGCAATTTCCAAATTGACGAAGAGGCGGAGATGGAAGGGTTGCTTACAAAATGGTATGTAATCTCGTCTAATGATGTCTTCCCTGACCTCCACTTCTCCTGCTGCTCCTTCCACTTCACATCCCATGTCTATGCTACTTCTATGCCTATGCCTATTCCTAGGGTAGTTGTCAGGCCATCTACCAAACAAATTGTTGAAGACATGCTAGAAGAAATTTCAAAGAACTTGAAGGATCTTCAGATAAAGATGGCTAGAAGAGATCAACAACCACCTAACCCAGCTCCAACTTCTGCCCCATCCTCTTCTACTCCTATGAATTCTTCCAAAAATGATCGTGTTCGCCATTGCATATGGTGCGATAGTCCAGACCATGAGCACAAGGATTGTCAAGACTTTGAAGAAGTAAAAAGACTGAAGTTGGTGGTTTGGAAGGACAGAATGATATGTTTCAGAGACATAAAGAAACCACTCAAAACAAATTTTGGCAAAGGAGATATGAATAAATTATTGGAGGAAACTCTCTTACGTTCTTCTTATGTGAAGTAAGAGGCGGCAAGAGAAGCTACTGCCTATGGTCTTCAATTGGAGCAGTTACCGAAAGATAAGTCTCCTTTATGGTTCTATGCACTACACACAAAAAAGAAAGATAAAGCTTTATCATTTGAACTTTCATTCATAGGAGATGCAATTAGAAAAGGAACGGATGGAATGATCGTGTAGATGTCTTCTCTATCTATGCTTATATTGCAAAATCTCAAGGGTTTGAAGCACTTGTTGAAGAAAAGTGCAAAAAAGATAATGATCAACCTGAAGGATCAAAGAAGACAACTAGGAGGAGTGAGCTAGTTCTTCAGCCTTCTTCTTGAGGATCAGAGTAGAGTATGGCCGACGTGCAAAAGCCAAAAGTGCAAGAAGACCAAAAGGCCCCAAAATTAAAGGATTCGAAGCCAAAGAAGCAACTTGGATTCAAGCTGCTATCTGACATTGAGACTTCCAGAGACTTGAAAAAGGTACTTGAGGATCGAATTCTTAATTGCAAAATTGAATTTACACTTGGAGAAGTTTTGGGGATTGCCAAGAGAGAATTTCATGATATTATCATTGACATCATAAAAAGAAAGTGCCAAATTATTGAAGAGCCAACATAGGATATGATCCATCGAGAGGCTTTAGCTATTTCAAGGCTATTCTCTATGGATTACAGATTGAGGAGGTTGATTCTGAAGAAGAGACCTTTGAGGAGCCTACAGATGGCGCTCTATGTATGAAGTCCAAGAAGTCTGTTAATCCTTCACTTCAACTCGAACAATATGATGAGAGCAAAGATGCGCCTAGATTGGTGCCTTGTAGCCATTTTTCTTTAAGTCATTGGGCTGCTTGGGTGACTATGGAAAATGTCATTAAGCTTGGTGAGACTGAGACTCCTTGTGTTTCTCTTTCAGATCATCGTTCCGGGATTAATGTAATTGTGCGAGGTTTATATGATACTGGTATATGGCGAGTAGATGTGGATCATGGTTGGCGCATGCATGTGGCCAACAATATTGTAGGAGATTTATATGCTACTTGTCCAAGTCTGAAGATTTCTATTGGAGATGTAGGTGAGTCTTATAATTTCTTTGCATAAAACTCTTGTTCTTATCCTATTATCTTGGGACAGCCATTTATTGCTGAGTCTCAAATGGAGACTAAGGTTCTGGAAGATGGGTCTGCCTATGCATGGATCCGAAGAAAGGATGGGAAAAGAGCCTGTCCATTTCATGACCGTTTGTATCAATCATCAACAAAATAAAGATTATTTGAGTGATTTCCCTCTTCGAGTAGAAGAGCTATATTTTTTCTAGGTACCACTGTCTTGTGAGGCAATGGTGGTACGAATCAGGAAAAGCCGATAGTTTTTCCTCATGTGTATCCACTGAAACTACTTTGTGTTTTAAGTATATTTCAAGCATACCAGAGCTGCCAGGTAGTATGTAAAAAGAAAATAAAAAGAATTGATGATTGGAGGTGTTTTACAGGAAGAAGACCATATAGATGGTCTATATGATGGCCTTTTATGTTTAGATACCATGGAAGAACTTTTGGTATTGCTAAATGCTAACAATCAAGAGTTATCATATGTCTTACAGGTCCATTCTCTGGTGACGTATCGTGAGATTGCTAATTTCATGCTTCAAAAGAATTTGGATGGTGAGGATACTCAGCAAAAAGTATTCCATGCTAACATATTTCAACAAAAAGATTTGGGTGTTGTTGTTTATACACAGCAAAATTTGTGTTTATCAGGGTAATCTCATCGAGGGGTGAAATTTGCAAGTTATAGCAATGAAGCCAGAGTTCAGAAAAAATATAAGATAGTTGACAAGAAGGTTAGACCAGTTACAGGACCACTATCTTTGGACAGTGATGAAATGATTAGGAGAGCTACTATGCAGCCCCTTTGCGAGATCCTACAAGTATTGGACATAAGTTTTCAGCTGAGACATTGAAAGAGATGAAGATTGGGACCGAAGATTTTCTACTTCCTGAAGAAGTAAAATGTTTTGAAGAGATGCTATGTAGACATGAAAAATCTTTTGCTTTATTTTCACATGAGATTGGATGTCTTGATCCTAGGGTTGTGATACCTATGGTTATTTTTACCATTCCACATGTCCCTTGAAATCTATGGCCTATTCATGTGCCAAGGGCTCATTTTCCCAAACTCCTAGAGCTCTTGAATCAGCCGATTGGAATGGGAATTCTAGAGCCATCTTTAGCTCTATATTCCAAAGGATGGTTCATAGTTCCTAAGAAGAATGGGACACTCAGATTCATATAGGACCTACAGCCAGTAAAAAAGGTCACTATTCAAAATGTTGGTGCTGGACCTATTGTGGATGAGTTTGCTAAAGCTTTTGCTAGACGTGCTATCTATTCTCTTGGTGATATTTATTCCGGATATGATCAATTCCATCTTGCCCTTGAAAGTAGAGATTTGACTACGATGAAGACACCTCTAGGCCTTGTTTGAATGCGTATGCTTCCACAGGGAGCTACGAATCGGATGAACAAGGTTCTACGAGATTTTATTCCTAAGCTTACTATGCCATTCATTGATGACTTACCAATCAAGGGTTGTTTGGAAGAAGGTAAAGATGATTCTTTAGATGATCATGGATACAGATTCTTTGTGGGTTCACATATTAGAGATGTTGGGAGGATTCTTTGCAAATTGGAAGAAGTGAATTTGACATTGTCAAGATTGAAGTCTACTTTTGGTGCTAGAGAAGTTTTGATTGTTGGTCGTATGCATAGATATTATGGCAAGAAGCCTTATCCTACGAAGGTTGATGCTGCAGAAAAGACTGTGGAGACTTGCTCCTCAAATTTGGAGGTTCGCGGGTTTCTTGGAGCTTATGTGTTCTATCTTATTTGGATTCCTCACTTTTCTCATATTGCAGATGATCTTTATCAGCTCTTGAGAAAAGGGCAGTGTTTTTCTTGGGAGATAAAACATACTAAAGCCATGCAGAAATTGAAGAAATTATTGAGAGTTGTTCTGACTCTTCGAAAGGCACATTATGAGTGTGGAAGACCTATTGTGCTTACTCTTGATACTACTCCTATCGGCATTGGATGGGCTGTTGGCCAAGATGATGTAGATGGGAATAGGTATGCTATTCAGTTTGGGGCAAAAGTCCTAAATGAGCGATTATGAAGATATCCACAAGTTAAAAGAGAGCTCTTGGGAATTGTCACGACTCTCAAGAATGACAGAGAGTACCTCATCGGAGCTACTGTGGTGGTCACTAATTGTTTGCCTCTTCTAGGTATGCTTATGAGTTGTTAGATATTGCCATGCTTAGGTGGATTGGATACATAAAATCCATGAATCCTAAGTTCAGGCACACAGCAGGTAAAGATAACCCAGTAGTTGATATGCTTTCACGAGCAAGGTATGATGATACAGATTTTTCTTGTATTGACGATGGTGATGATGGGGATGATATTTCAGCCATGCATACTAACCATATTTGTCATGTGATTGATTTTTGAAAAGATTTGATGAGTCTTTGTATACATGATAGTATTTGCAGAGATTGGTTGTTATTTGAGTACTATGTCTAGACATGATGGATGGTGGACTAATGCAGACTTTAAAAAGATTAGAAGAAAAACATATGGTTTCTTCTTGCAAAGTGGGCTACTTTGGAAGCATCCACGAAAGTGAGCAGGACAACCACTGAGAGTTGTTTGTGATAGAGCTTCACAAGTGTGTATCATGAAAGAATTCCATGAAAGTCTTTGGGCTGGGCATTGAGCTGTTTGGGTGACCTATGAGAAGATCAAAGAGCGTTATTTGTGGAAAGGCATGTATAGAGATATCTCAGAGTTTGTTGAAACATGCCCTGATTGTCAATTCTCTTTAGTGAGGCATAGAGATGAGATTCATCCTACCTACCTGCTATGTATTCATTACAAGTTGGTTCTTGATTGATTACTATGCCTATTGATTTATGGAAGATGTGCTATATTGTTTTGGAATGAGAAGATCTCACAAATCAAGTGGAAGGAAGAATTTAGTGTCTGTTGGCCAAATGGTAGAGCAAGGGTTGTAGGTCTGACTCAATGTAAAAGGTTGTTTTATAGAAAACTTTAATGATAAGTGCAGGTTGGTCGCAAAAGGAAGTAGAGTTGGTTGCATGTTCACTTTAGATATTGGAATTCCTGCAATGGATGCTGCTATGTATGCTAAATGAAAAGGAGTAGTTGCAGATATTGAAATATGGCATAAATGTATTGGACATACAAATGTGCAAAGGCTGAAATTAATGCAATCCATACGATTGGTTACAAGGTTGCCTTCTTTTAGAGTTGTAAAACTGCATAAAGTCTATGAAGCATGCTAGTTTGGTAAGCAGGCAAGACAACCCTTCTCGCATGACAGAGAAGTGAGTAGAAAAATACTTAATGTAGTGCATGCAGATGTTTGGGGGCCTACACAAAATGTATCTCTTGGTGGCAGCAAATACTTTGTCACATTTATAGATGACTGTTCAAGGAAGTTCTGGGTATACTCCATGAAGGAAAAGAGTGATGTGTTTACGCACTTCAAATCTTTTAAGGCAGTTGTTGAAACAAAAACAGGCTTAAAAGTGAAGTACTTGACTAGATGGAGGGGGAGAGTACCTCTCTAATGAGTTTAGTGGCTTTCTGAGGACTCATCGGATAAAGAGGCAATTGATTTGCAAGTATACCCCACAACAAAATGGGGTTGCAGAAAGAAAAAATAGGTGTATTGCAGAAGTTGCACGGGCATTAATGGCTGAAAAGAAGAAAAACAACACCAATCTTTATGAATCTTCACGCAATATCATATAGCAATATTCTCACAAATTTATCACAACAAATCTTCAATATATCCTTCATATTCTTTATAGAATCCATCAAAGAACCACAATGACGCAAAAGAAAGATCAACTTTGAATGGAATTCATCACATAATATTCATATTTCAGTGTCTTCATAGTCTCCATAGTCTTTCTCATGTAGCTACAATGTTTCTTATAAATATTGGCTCTCTCATACTCTATCTCTTTCACATATGCTCTCTCTCAGTAGTACACTTGAATTAAAATGAATTACTCTCAATAATCCTCTATTGTTTTTGGCTACCCCTCCCAAGAGATATGTCTAATATGAAGAGTCACCGAAGCCACTACAATGTCGGTTAGAAGCTCACCATTGTCATTGTCACTCAAGTCTTCACTTCAAGTCTTCATCAACTACTTCTTCTGCTTTTTAAAATATTTTGAGCTTGTATTCCTCCTCTTCCAAGATTGCAAAAAAAATCCAAAACTAAATATATATCCATCATAATAGATAGATAAGCAAACAAAGGCTTACAAAATAGAGATATAAGCTCTATAAAACACTACAGAAGGTCAACAAAAGGCATAAAAACTATATAGCTCAAACCCAAACCACTTCAAACCATCCAAAACCATACAACACTATCTCAATCACTCCCAAAAGACTCTTTTACAATTTCAACCTCACACAACACAAAGAAAATAGATCAAAATAGAGGCAAAACAGACCCTATCAAAATCGAACAAAGTCATTACAAAACCTATCAAAATATCATATCTCAACCAAAAAACCATCATGAGCTTCTAAAAAATACTCAACTTGTCCTAACTCATTCTAAAACACTTTCAATAAAATAAAAATAAATCAATAAAAACTTACAATCAACCATTCATCTCATAAAAAATAATGAAATTAGCCTACAAAAACAAGTCAATTCAGCCTTAACAAATACATAGATGATCATGTATCTAGTATGATACCACATAGCCATTATTCCAAGAAACATTGGGCTCGATCCAATATTGAGACAATGATCAAGATTGGTGAGTTATAGAAAGTATGAATTACTTTAATAGATCATGGTTTTGAGATAAATGTCATGATTCACAGCTTGTATATGATAGCTAGCAAATGGGTGGGATGCCGCTCTTAGAGCACAAACTCTATAGGATGCTGATCTGAGAAAATTACAAAAAAATATTTGTCTAACACTTTGTTGATTTTTTGTACATTTGGAGGTTTGAAATAAAGAAGAGGGTGGAAACAACCTCTTGGGAAATCCAAGGAATCACTGGATGGAAATATTTCATGGACCGGT
This sequence comes from Lygodium microphyllum, assembly GCF_053477565.2. Classification (NCBI taxonomy): domain Eukaryota; kingdom Viridiplantae; phylum Streptophyta; class Polypodiopsida; order Schizaeales; family Lygodiaceae; genus Lygodium; species Lygodium microphyllum. The sequence continues at coordinate 94,788,713 of NC_141156.1, forward strand.
TTACCAAGGGGAGGTGAAGAGTAAAGATCAATGGAGAAAGGTGAAGGGAAAATGTGTAATGTGAAAAGAAAAGACATGAAATGGATTTGGAGCCATCCAAAGGGCATGTGAGGCTCATAATGTCATGGCTTTGGAGCCTTATGATAATTCAAACAAATGGGACCCTTCTTGGAAGCATTAGTGGAAGAAAAATCAAGCACATGATTTTGTAAGATTTTGTAAAAATACTTCCACTCCAATCCAAAAAAAACTTTTCAACATGAAAGTTGTAGTGCGTGAGCTGAAGTTTTGACTGGTCCTTTTTTATAATTTTTTGGAGCTAGGAGTTGGGAGATATGGCCAAAATGGTGGACGCTAACTTTTTCCAACTGCAGTGGAGACCACCTCCCAATTTTATACACACCCACACTTTGTTCCCCACACTTAACACTTTCATAAAACATAATTCATTAGACTCCCAACCCTTACCCCTCTCTTCTCCTCTCTCTCAAGATAATAAACCATTAGAATTCCCCTCCTAAATCACCCTCAAATCATCCTTAATTGTAGTAGTAATGTATGAATTCTCACTATTCTCTCTCCATTATTGCTAGATATGATCTTATTTTATGAAGATTCTCTATATTTTTTTAGAGGAGAGCTCTTGGACTCAAGCTATGGGGGGGAGAATGGAGACAACTCACCTAGGATGGAACTTGATTATGTACAAAATTGGTCAACAAAACATCTAGATGGAGCTTCCACTTGGTGGAACTACCTTAATGCAACTTTGGTGGTGTTAATTCCTATTCAATCTTAACCTCCTTCCTAAACACCCTCAAGGCCTATATAAAGAGGCCTTCTTCAGTCCTATTGAGCCTTCCCCATTCTCTCTCATGAGCTTATGTAGTTCATTACCTTACTATAGTTTATCCATGCTCTACTGTGTAATAAGCCCATGCTATTGGTGTCCATATTGTGTATATTGGTTATGTCTTGAGGGTTCTCCATCTCTTGTACCCTTTTAAGTTTTATTGATTCATCTATTTTTTGCATTTCTCTCTCTCTCTCTCTCTCTCTCTCTCTCTCTCTCTCCCCCTTAGTTTTCCTCTCTTCTCCTTCACAAGCTCCTCTCCCTCTTGCATAGCGTCCTAGTCCGCTCTTCCATGACTAGGTGGTGCCCTTACCTCATTCGCTTTGTGGCATAAGGGAGTTTGGCATAATATAGAGGCTGCCATACCAAATTTCTTTCGTCATAAATTGGTGCCCCAAGTGAAAACATTCTCATCCACAATTCTCTACCTCCTTATGCGGGACAATACAACACATAGTGGTGCATCCTCTACAATAAGTGCTCCAAGTGGCTCTTCTCCAACACCTTCACTAACTCTTTTTGAAGCTGGTCGAAGTCTATGACTCCGATAATGGTCTCCCAAGGAACCCCAAGAAAGGAAGTATATCTACCGGATGATGGCACATATGCGGGTAAAAGGTGTTCACCTTAGAAATTTCATTCTCTCACTACAGAAAAATCATGTTGCCATCAATTGCTAGATTCTCATAATTGTGGTGAGTGTTTTGCAAACAAAGTGAAGGCCCTTTCGCGAGGTCCTCGTTCCCTAATCATCAACTCCCTCTCTCTCTGGCCTAATCCACATCAAAGAAGGACAACTATGCATGAATGGTGTGGAGTTTTGTAGAGGTGCAAAGTATGGAGACTACCTTCAACTATTGCTAGCTCAAAGGTTGGGGTGGTTGAAAAGGTGGCCATCACACCTTATGAACTATATGTCACCGAGGATGGACACACTAAGGTAAGAACAATCACTGGTGAGAAAATTCTCTGTATAGCAAAGTTGGTGGGTTCCAGAAAGAAACACTCTGGGGAAAATCCTTTATAATTCAAGAAAGTGCATTTCCTCTACTCCCTTAAGTAGTCTCCACTTATGAATAATAATAATTGCCTGAATTTCTACACCTTCCACTCTATACAAAACATCTGAGTTAATGTATGCATCAGTAGGAAGATTTTCTTCCAGCAGCATCTTGTCATATACTTTGGGACTGAAAGATTAAGGAATATTCTTGTATCACTAGAATCTATAATCTTCCCAATGCCAGACTACAATGAATCCTTCAATGTACATGTCTTTATTTTATTATAATAGTTTCTCATGAATCACCGCGAGTTGTATGGACCAATCCAACCTCTTGCTATGCAAACTGTGCATATTGTAGTCAGCACAAAGCTTAGATTCCAAGGTATTATTAGAAGCATACTGGGGCTTAGACGTCTTGCTAAAATCAATGCATCTGTGAATCCATTTATCCTTCCCCTCATAAAATACAACTTAACTCTAGACGTGTTCATCTTTGTACTCTACTAAGGCAACATGGCATTTCCAAGCTTCTTTAGGCACAATGAAAAAAACGCAGTGGATTTTTTGGACAACCTTGAGATGGCCTTCCTTGTCTCTAGGAGGGATGATGAAGCATTAAAGTTGAGGGCTTTTCCTTTGGTGCTCAAGGAAGAAGCTAGAATGTGGTTCCAAACTCTAAATCCGGCCCAAAGAGCTAAATGGGAGGGATTGAAGGTAGCTTTCTTGCAGAGATTTCAACAAACTAACTCAGCTAAAGAGTTATGGCAACAGCTTTTGGCCCTCTATAAAAGTGATCCTTATGGTTATGCAACTTATGAGGAAGGGTTTTTGAAGCTTTGAGAATAGTGGTTAGACTCACTGAATCGTGGTGAGAGAGCTCCAAACTGCCTTCAAAAGGATGGATTTATTTCAGATTTGTACCCCTTGCTCAGGGAGAAGGTAAAGGTGAAATTTCCAAACACTTTTGAAAATGCTTTAAGAATCACTAGCCTGGAAAAGAATTGAAAGATTCTCTACTAAGCCCAAGCTAGCCAAGCAATTTTGGGAAACAATATCACAACTATGGAGGCCTCTCAAGTTCCCCCAAATGTATCTAATGCACTAGGCCTTGTTAGAGGTCAAAAAGACATGATCCAAAAAATAAACAATCTTACTAATCAGCTAGAGAGTTTGAGAGTGAATCTTGTGCAAGGTGCAAGAAGACCTATCGAGGGGAATGGTGGGAATCAACCACAAATGCGGTGACAAGCAAGGGAGATGTTGTGTTATAACTGTGGAGAAAATGGACATGGCATGTACAATTGTCCTCACCCTAGAAGATATGATCACCCTGCCAGAGGTCCTTGACAACAAGTAAGCCCTCCTCATGCTAGGACTCAAGAGCAAGAGCAGTCACGACCTACAATTTTACAACCACCTTATGTTCAAGCTAAAACCCCTATTGTTCAACCAAATGTTAATGTCATAAAAATAGAGGAGGTGGTTAGGGATAGAAGGCTCCAAGAAGAAATAGCGAGAGGTAAGATGAAGGTAGATGTAGTAGAGACCATGCCTATCAAGCGGGTACGTGTCTAAACTGAGCCAAGCAAAAAAGTAATCAATGAGGCAAGTACATCACAAGCACCTAGAGATGAAGGGAAGAGGATAAAGACTCGAACAAGGTCTAAAGTTGATATCTCCAACTTCCCTTTGGGTTCTCAAACACAACCTTATGATCTGATAGCAAATGTGAGCTCTCAAATGCCAAAATTTACTTTGCCACAACTACTTCATGCCTCTCCAAAGCTACGATGACAATGGTCAAAAATGGTAAGCACAAGGGCAAGGCAAGGTAAAATGGTTAGTGCAATCAAGGCATATGACCTCAAAGATATAGTGCCTTTAGTGGAGGCTCAAATCAAAGGTCAACGGATTCGAAAAATATACATCGATAGTGGAGCAGAGGTTTGTGTCATGACAGAAAAGCTTATGCATCAATTAGGCTTAGAAGTAATGGAATCCTCAACCTTTAGGGCAAAGATGGCCAACAATGATGCGATCACATGTGTGAGTGTAGTGAAAGCTTTGAGAGTTTCTGTTTTTGGAATTACTGCAACAGTGGATGTTTATGTGATGCCAATAAAGGGAGAAGGATATCCCATCATCCTAGGGAGGCCTTGGCTTATGGGCATCGAAGCTAGGAAAAATTGGGCAACATGGGATCTAGAGTTGAGGACACGTAAGGTGGGTGGCCACGATGAAAAGGTGGTTTACAACTTGAAGAGTGAGCATCAAGAGAACCTTAAACTAGAAATGACTGCCGATGAGTGGAGCTCAAGTGGATGTTCCTCATTGGTAGAAGAGGAAGAGAGTTCAAGTCGAGAGAGTGATAGCACTCTCAAAGTTATGGGCATCACCTTAAAGGAACCTACCTCATCAGAAGACAACCCAACAATCCAAGGAGAAGATGTGTGGGATGCTAGCCTAGAGAAGATGATATCCAAGGACATAAAAGATGAAGAAAGGAAGGGTTATGTGAATGTTCTCAAGAAGCATGCATCATTGTTTATTTCTGATTATACTCACATTACAGGTGTCACTGCAGTGAAGCATCACGTCTAAGTCAAAGAAGGAAGCAAACCTGTAGTACAAAGATTGAGAAGACTAGGATTTGTGCAATAGGATGCACTGTTGACGGAGGTGAAGAGACTCTTGAATGTAGGATTCATATACCCAGTGGGAGATTCAGAATGGGTCTCCCCAGTAGTAGTGAGGCCAAAGAAAAATGGTAAGTGATGAGTATGCATAGATTACAAGCTACTAAATGCTACAACAAAGAGGGACCACTTCCCTCTCCCATTTCAGGATGAAATCTTGAATGAAGTAGCAGGACATGAGCGGTATACAGTGTGTAATGGCTACTCTACCTACTTCCAGATTTGCACTGCAGAGGAGGATCAAAAGAAGACCACTTTCATCACACCATGGGACTGTTTTGCCTTTCAAGTCATGCCCTTTGGTCTCACAAATGCCCCATCAACCTTTCAACAATTCATGGATATGGTCTTCCAACCTTACTTTGGTAAGTTCATAAGGGTTTTCATAGATAACTTTTGTATTTACAACTCAAGGAACATACATCTACGCAAGGTTGATAAAGGATTTACTCGCTTAGCTAGGTTGGATGGACAACTAAATAAGGATAAATATCACATTGGGGAAAGCAAGGTTACACTACTAGGGCATGTAGTGTCAATTGAAGGGATTGAGGTAGATCCAAAAAAGGTAGAAACATTGCTAGCTCTACCTTCCCCGACCTCCATCAAACAATTAGTTTCCTTCTTACAAAAGCTAATATATTGGGGTAGATTTATACACTTACTCTCTCAAGTCATATATCCCTTGCAGCAACTGATACACCAAGAAACACTTGTATGGAGTGAACAAAGTGAAGGACAATTTAAGGAGATCACTACAAGATATATACCTTATAGCGACGTTTAAAGCAACGAAAATACAAACAACAAAATTTGCCCCCGTCGTCGCAAAAAGCGTCGTTATTGACGACGCCATAGAATCGTCGCTATATGCTGCGACGTATATAACGACGGTTACAGAGAATTTGCGACGCTGATAGTGATGACAATAGCGACGCGTGCAGTAAATTTACGACGCAAATAGCACTGTGTGCTATATGAGAGCCATACAAAATAGTTTCTGCATTGCTGCATACAAAGCGTTTGCAAACAAAAAAAATGTATACTGAAATCATAAAACTGATAGATGAAATAAATACATGATATCGCATAAAATGTGATTGGTACAATCATAAAACAATATCACTAATACATAGAAAATGTCTACATAGATCGAGCGACTAAAAACTAAAGGTATGTGAGCTCTAAGGATCTAAGGGCGAGCTACAAATCATCGTCCCTCGAAAGCTCTTCCCGCTGTAAAGGAGCATCAAACGGATTCTGCAGAAAAAGAAACAACATATCAATCCACCATACAATAATGCATTCAAATATCTCATGGTAACTACGGACAAGAAAGATGAGTGACTTACTGGGCCGCCGCGTCTATACAATCGGTTGATCAATGATCTGAGACCGTGCCTCTCTGCATATCGAGTCTCAAGGCCTTGCGGATCGCGATTTGTAATGGAGTGCTGCAAAGAAAACAAAATGCTAACTGTTAGAAATATGATTGTCAGTACAAAGAATATCTCAAAAAAACAAATAAGCAAAACAAAAGAGAAACTTACAAAGTCCTCCAAATATGTCCTGTGGCCGCCACTCCCAAGATGATGTACCGAACCAGCCTTGATTCGTGCCCTCGCCGCCTCCCGCTCTACTGACTCCAACATCCTGGCGAATTTGTAGCCTCCTCCCTCAATCGGCGCCAGTCGTCTGCATCTAACCACTCGGGATTTGGAGCTCCACTCTTGATTGCCTTGCGTGCGTCGGATCGTCTATGTGACATGTATGCACGCATGCAATCTATCATCCAGCCCGTAGAGAATCTATCCACTGCGGTTGGCACTGGGAACTCCTCGTGCAAGGATGCTACTATGTACTCCTTGCTCCCCTCCGGTCTGTTCACAAACACTTACAAACCATCTTCAAACCATTGTGACATAAACCATGTCGTATTACAATTAGCAAGCAAATGACTAGTTGTACTTGTTCACAATGGGCCGGCAATACAAAGGTGTCGCGCAAATCCATCCATTTTTTTTTGGAATCTATTTTGAGAAATCCAGATGGACCTTGTCGAGCTATTGCACCAGCTCCTCCAAGTACCACTTTGAACCACTGCACATCGAATATTATCATGGAGAAGCTACGGTAATCCACCGTAATAATACTTTGCAAATTCCCAAAATACTCCATCTCATCCACAACCGTGTTCGGATCCATTGCTCGTCGCCGGCTCTCTTGCTCAAACCTTGCCATGACACCACAGTCCATTGTGGAGCGCATTTTGTCAATACGCTCCACCCGAAAATGCCGTCCGCGCAACCACGCTGCACTATATATTTTGTACTGCACATTGAAACACTCAAATTAGATGTAGCAAGCAAATTTAGATATGACACATTCTAAACCCCTCATTACCTTTGGACTACATCCCCTCGAGAACTCCCACTCCTCCATTGAGACCTCTGTCCCTTCGCTGGATGCTGCGGTCAAGGCTCCATGCAACCATCGTGTTGACATAAACCGCGGCATCTCCTCCATGCCTTCGGGATATCGAATCGGTCGGTGACGCGTACTGCGTCGGAATTCAGCTCGCGCTTCCTCTCGATCTTGCCTTGCAATCTGGTACTTGGCGAGCCACGTCTCCATGGATGCATGGTACAACATACAAAAGCGATTCACCTTCTCTTCCATTGAGGCGTCCATTCTTTTTTCTACCCCATTTCCAACCACCACATCTCCAGTCAGCCTGTCATCGTCCTTCAGCGTCCATAGTATTTCATTGTCTGGTTCCACCGTTGGTAGCCATTGTGAGATATGCACTAACGCCTCTGACACCAACCAACCTTCCGCCATGCTACCTTCCGGATGAGCTCGTTGTCGCACAAAGCCTTTCAGGGTTTTCATGAAGTTCTCCAAGAAGAACATCCATCGCGTATGGACAGGTCCAGCAATCTCCACTTCATCCACAAGATGCACAAGAAGGTGAACTTGTATCGACTAATGGACGAAGATACACGTCCATATTTTTTACTTTGTAGCGGCCCGGGACGAGAAAGCTAAGGATGAGATGTCCTTTCTTTGTAGAAAGCCATGGAAGAATGTTGTAGTTGACAAGCACTATAGGCCACACACTATAAGAAGTCGAGCGCAGACCAAATGGGTTCACACCATCCATGGCGAGACCGAGCCGAAGATTCCTTGGCTCTCGCGCAAAGCCTAGAAAGGTAGAGTCAATGTGGCTCCATGCGCACGAATCTGTTGATATTCGTTGCACTCCATCCGTGGACCTATTCTGCACATGCCACGTTGTCAAGCTTGCCATGGCAGACGTGCGAAACATGTGGTTTATGCGGGGGATGAGCAGAAAGTGTCTGAGGACTTTTTGAGGGATGGTCTGCCCTTGCAAGTCCTGTCGATACCTATGAGCACCACACTTTGGACATGTCTCCATAGTCTCGTATTCATCTCGAAACAATATGCAGTCGTTGATACATGCATGGATGTTATTGTAGTCCATGCCAAGCTTCCGTAAAACATGTCGTGCATCATCACGAGACTCAGGCATGGTGTTTACAGGTGGCAATATATGATATTTCAATAACCTGAAAAAATCATAAAACACCTTGAAAAATCCATCCATGTTTGCAATAATACTGTTTTTTAAAAAAAACAATGAAGTCTGTGTGCAAGGTACTTGAATAACTCAGTCACACTCGTATCGCTCCAACCGTATTTTGCTTGCACACTTAAGAGTGCAAGCAATGTCTTCAACTGAGATACTCGGCACCCATCATATAATGGTATGGATGCTTCCTCTCTAAGCGGGTCAGATTTCTCAACATCCATGGGAATCAATGCATCGATCATTGCCTCCATCTCAGGCTCCAAGATAATAGGCAAGTCGGGAAGGTTATCTGTCTCCTCTGGCATTGATGGTATAGATGGGCCTTGCGAGTGGTCGATTGGCTCCTGCAATCCATCCATCGCACGTCCACGAACTCTTCTAATTGGCCGCAAAGGGTGCACTCCCCCTTGGGTCGAGACATCACCCCCCTGGATACAAAATTTGCCAACAAGACCCAATCTTATTGTGTATGGTTTTCAATTAGCTTGAGAGTACAATGCATGAAAAATGCTAACTTCAAATTACCGTTTGCTGAGAATCTGCAATCTCCTGATCAATGATCTCAGATTGAAACTCGCCAAATCGTCGTACGTGTTTTATAGACAATCGGCGTTTTCGTCTAATTGCCAACTTGCATTGAGAGCAAGGACATGGGACACGCTGATTAAGATACGACTCGCGGTCTTGAACAATAGGACCTTCTTCGTTTGCCATCTTATCTACATTACAGCAAACAAGGCTTAAATGGATAGCTTTATGGAGATGTACGTCAAGTTGCAAGTTGACCATAAACCTTGCATTGTATATAGTAGTCGAGAGATTTTCCGATGTTATATCTCGGCCTTGTATCATGCTCAACGATTTGTTTGTCCCGGTAGATAATTTTTTGTTATATCTCGGCTTTGAGTATAAGTAATCCATTTTAAAATTAATGTGCGCCATCTATGAAATTTTATAACTATAGTAATAAAATTTATTTCAATCAATTCTACTCATAGTCATAAGACCTGAGAGAAATTATTCTATACTCAATTTAAGGGTTTCTTCTTCTATAACAATAATTTTGGATTCATTTTGATGAAGTACGTGGCCGTATGCAAAGCACATTGCATACCATTATTAATACGTATATTATCTTAAATTTCCTTCCCTTCCCTCTCCCTCTCTTTCTCTCCCTCTCCCTCTCTTCCTCTCTTTCTCTCACCCTCTCTCTCTCCCTCTCGTTCTCTTTCTCTCCCTCTCTCATTTCCTCCCTCTCCCTCTCCCTCCCTCTTTCTCCCTCTCCCTCTCCCTCTCCCTCGCTCCCTCTCCCTCCCCCTCCCTCTTTCTCTCCCTCTCTCATTTCCTTCCCCTCCCCCTCCCCCTCCCTCTCTTTCTCTTTTTCTCCCTCTCCCTCTCTATCTCTCTTTCTCTCTCATTTCCTAAACAAGCAAAAAATAAAGTGATTTAAACATCCTCCAAGCAAAAGGGAGAGGGAGAGATACAATGCACTCTCCCTCTCTTTCTCTTTCTATCCCTCTCTCATTTCCTTCCCCTTCCTCTCCCTCTCACTCTCTTTCTCTCTCATTTCCTCTCCTAAACAAGCAAAAAATAAAGTGATTCAAACATTAAACAAGCAAAAGGGAGAGGGAGGGAGAGAGAGAATGCACTCTCCCTCCTCCCTCTCTTTCTCTTTCTCTCCCTCTCCTATTTCCTCCCCCTCCCTCTCCCTCTCCCTCTATTTCTCTTTCTCTTTCTTTCTCTTTCTCTTTCTTTCCCTCTCCCTCTCCCTCTCCCTCTCCCTCTCTTTCTCTCTTACTCTCTCGTTTCCTCTCCTAAACAAGCAAAAAAGAAAGTAATTTAAACATTAAACAAGCAAAAGGGAGAGAGAGAGAGAGAGAATGCACTCTCCCTCTCCCTCTCTTTCTCTCCCTCTCTCTCCCTCTCCCTCTCCTTCTCTTTCATTTCCTCTCCTAAACAAACAAAAGAGAACGATTTAAACCTTCAACAAGTAAAAGAAAGAGAGAGGGAGACTCACCAATGAGATATGGTGAGCGTGGGCGGCTTCTCTTTGCAACGAGGGCTCCTCCTCTCCTTTGCGAACAATGACGGTGGCGGTGGCGGCGGCGGCAGCAAGTCTCTTCCTCCTCTTCTCTCACAAAGCCTTGGCTCTCTCCCTCGCTCTCTCCCTCGCTCTCACTCTCAAAAGGCGAACAAAAGAAAATGAAAACGGCACTCTGATTTCGGCCGTGCTTTTTTTCCCTGCGGTGTCGCAATTGGCGTCGCTATTTGTGTCACATTTGCGACGCAAATAACGATGCCAATAGCGACACCTATAGCGACGCCGATATCCGCCGTCGCTAATCGGCGTCGCTATTGCCCCATTCCCTTGTAGTGGATAAAGAAAATGTTGGGGTCACTTCCTATAATCCTCCAGCCTTGTTGGAAAGAAACATTCTTTGTAAACCCTAGAATGGGAAAAGAGGCCATTGGTGCTGCTCTCTTACAAAAAGATCCAAAAACATCCTTCATGAGGCCTGTGTATTTTGCCAGCCGCCTCATGAAAGCCTCAGAGAAGGCTTACACCTCCATGGAACAACTAGTGTTGGCCCTCATGTTTTTAGTAACCAAATTTCGGCCATATTTGCTTCCAAAGAGGTTTGTGATCATCACTTTGGAGGATATGTTTCCCTATGCACTACAACATATGGAAATCTCTGACAAAATAGCAAAGTGGATGGTCGGACTTAAAAAGCTTGATTATACAGTGCAGGTTGAAAAAACAACTCGAGCATGCTTGGTTGATATTTTGACAAAAATGTGCTATGAGAAAAATCTCAGGGTAAAAAGAAAGGACCTTCCACCACCCCCATCCATAAAGACTCTTGTAGATGCTTATAGTCTCTACTTTGATGGTGCATAGGAGAGAAATAAGGATAAGGCAACCCCAGGCATTGTTGTTGAAGGAATCATCTTGGAAGGTGTCCACTCTAACAATGAGGCAGAATATCAAGCTTTCATTCATAGTCTTTGTTGGTGTCTTAGTAATTCAATCGAGAGGTTGAATGATTTTGGAGAGTCCATGCTATTGGTAAGGCAGATGCAAGGTACATGGGCATGCAAAAATACAAACCTCTCTAGTAAAATGAGAGAGGCCAAATCTCTTATGAGAAGATTTAGGGAGGCACAAGTACATCTTGTGCCAAGAGACCAAAACAAGGATACCGACCATCTAGCATCATCAAAGCTAAATGAGTCAATGGTGGGAGCAGTGGCTATCAAACCCTCACTTCAGCAAGGAAGACTAAGAAGATATTCTACACCTCTTAGAGCAAGGAGAAGCTCCCAAACACCTGACTAAGGGAAAAAGATAGTGGCTAGCTTGGAAGGCTACAAGATATCGCATAGTAAATGATAGTTTGTATTGTCTTGGTAAGGATGGTGTGCTTAGGAAAGTACCTTCAAAATGGGAAATTGAAGAAATCTCAAAAGCTTGCCATGATGATGTGTGTGGATGCCACTTTGCACACGATATCACAAGTAGAAAGGTTCTACAAGAAAGTCGGCTTTACTTGGCCTAGCCTACACCGAGATATCAAATGTTGGTGTCAAACATGTGAAGAATGTTAGAAATCAGGACCACGATGGCTCATAGTAGAACCCCAAACCCCAATCAAGGTCTATGGACCCTTTGAGGAGTGAGGAATTGATGCCATAGGGCCTGTACCACGCATTCTATCAGGAAAAGAGTATATTATCATGGAGGTAGATTACATGACTAGATGGGCTGAGGCTATGCCAACTAGAAGAATCACTACTAAGGAAGTGAGTAAATTAATCTTTGACTACATTTGTTGTAGGTTTGGTACCCCTCTTGAAATACTATCCGATAGAGGACCAGGGTTTAGAGCTAATGTGGTGGGTGAACTCATGCAAAAGCTAAATATTCAACAACGACACTCTATCCCTTACTACCCTCAATGCAATGGATTGGTGGAAAAGGTAAATAGAATGATTTGTAAAATCATCAACAAACATGTACATTCAAGGCCCCCGGATTGGGATAAGCACCTTAGTGGAGCTCTATGGGCTTACACAACCTCCTTCAAAACCATGTTAGGGTTCACACCTTTTCATCTAGTTTATGGACAAGAGGCTCTTTTGCCTATTGAGGTGAAATTAGCTAGCCTTCGAGTATTAGGTGGCACAGTAGGCTCTCAAAAGGAAAAGTTACATCAAAGATTACTGGACCTAGAGAGGCTACAATTGGATCGTGAAGAAGCCATCAACCACTACTCCCAGAAAGCTGAGAAGCGTAGAGAAACATTCAACAAGAAGCTAATAGATAAAAGCATCAAGGAGGGATCTTTAGTGCTTCGATATGACAATCACTTTGGTAAAAGAAAGAATGGAAAGTTTCTCTACCAGTGGGAGGGATCGTTTTGGGTCACAAAAAATTTCAACAATGGCTCCTACAAACTTCAAGACATTGAGGGAAAAGTGCACAAGACCAAGGTAAATGGATGGCATTTAAAACCCTATCACATCAGGGTGGGCTCAGCTCAAGATACCAAAGAGTGTTTAGAGACATAAATACCTCTAGCTAGGTTGGGGGGGGTATATGATCCGAGAAAATCACAAAAAAATATTTGTTTAATACTTTGTTGATTTTTTGTACATTTGGAGGTTTGAAATAAAGAAGGGGGTGGGAACAACCTCTTGGGAAATCCAAGAAATCATGAGATGTAAATATTTCATGGACCGGTTTACCAAGGGGGGGTGAAGAGTAAAGATCAATGGAGGAAGGTGAAGGGAAAATGTGTAATTTGAAAAGAAAAGACATGGAATGGATTTGGAGCCATCAAAAGGGCATGTGAGGCTCATAATGTCATGGCTTTGGAGCCTTATGATAATTCAAACAAATGGGACTCTTCTTGGAAGCATTAGTGGAAGAAAAATCAAACACATGATTTTGTAAGATTTTTTAAAAATACTTCCACTCTGACTCAAAAAAAACTTCAACATGAACGTTGTAGTGTGTGAGCTGAAGTTTTGGCTGGTCCTTTTTATAATTTTTTGGAGCTATGAGTCGGGAGATATGGCCAAAATGGTGGATGCCAACTTTTTCCAATTGCAGTGGAGACCACCTCCCAATTTTATACACACCCACACTTTCTTCCCCACACTTAGTACTTCCATAAAACATCATTCATTAGACTCCCAACCCTTTCCCCTCTCTTCTTCTCTCTCTCAAGCTAATAAACCATTAGAATTTTCCTCCTAAATCACCTTCAAATAATCTTTAATTGTAGTAGTAATGTATGAATTCTCACTACTCTCTCTTCATTATTGCTAGATATGATCTTATTTTATGAGGATTCTCTATATTTTTTTATAGGAGAGCTCTTGGACTCAAGCTATGGGGCGGAAAATGAAGACAAATCACCCAGGATGGAGCTTGATTAAGTACAAAATTGGTCAACAAAACATCTAGATGGAGCTTCCACTTTGGTGGAACCGCCTTAATGTAGCTTTGGCGGTGTTGATTCCTATTCTATCTTAACCTCCTCCCTAAACACCCTCAAGGCCTATATAAAGAGGCCTTCTCCTTTGTAATTTTCAAGAGAGAGCCAAGAGGCCTTCTTCAGCCCTATTGAGCCTTCCCCATTCTCTCTCAAGAGCTTATGCAGTTCATTCCCTTACTATAGCTTATGCATGCTCTACTGTGTAATAAGCCCATGCTATTGGTGTCCATATTGTGTATATTGGTTATGTCTTGAGGGTTCTCCATCTCTTGTGCCCTCTTAAGTTTTATTGATTCATCTATTTTTTGTAGTTCTCTCTCTCTCTCTCTCTCTCTCTCTCTCTCTCTCTCTCTCTCTCTCTATTTTCCTCTCTTCTTCCTCACAAGATCCTCTCCCTCTTGCATAGCATCTTAGTCCGCTCTTCCATGACTAGGTGGTGCCCTTACCTCATTCACTTTTTGGCAGAAGGGAGTTTGGCATAGTATAGAGGCTGCTACACCGAATTTCCTTCGTCAGATGCCCCTATTGAAACCTACTTAATTTATGCCTACTTGGGTAAAATTCAGAATATAGAATGATGGTAGAGAAGAAGTGAAAAAGATATCATGGGAATCTTTGCTTTTCAAAGCGAGTAACTAGAGAGGATGAGCAATTTGCACCACCTTCTAGACCTAGACAAAAAAAAACCATGGAAGATGTGCAAAAGAAATAAAAAAAGTAGGATTTGAAACCAAAGAAAAATTTACAGTATAAGCTATTGTTGGATATAGATTCACTGAATATTTGAAGAGAGTGTTGGAAGAGAGAATTTTGAATAGTAAAGTTGAGTTTACCTTAGGTGCAAATCTTGGGATCATAGATCAAGTGCTCCATGAGGAAATCATAGACATTATAAAGAGGAAAAGACAGTTTATGGGTGAGCCAACCCAAGTCATGATATAGATTGAGGAGGAGCCTATCATGCAAGGTATTTTAATTGAAGAGATGGATGAAAAGAGTAAACTTCATGATGCACTTATTAGAAGTGCTCTATGATGTAAGGAGATAGTAAAAAGTACACAACGTGTACAATATATAGAGGATGACGTATCTACTATGATGCCATGCAGCCATTATTCTAGGAACCATTGGGCTCGAGTGACTACTAAGACATTTGTTAAGATTGGTGAGTTAGAAACACCATATAGTGCTGTAATCAATCATGGTTCTGATATAGATGTCATGACCCATAGCTTGTGTGAGGGCAATAAATGACGTGGTATAGAATATGGACAACAGATGCACACATCTAGTAGCACTGTTGTGGACCTATGTGCAACCTATCCAAACATTAAGGTTTCCATAGAAGATGGCCGAAATGATCATCACTTTCTCATGTAGGGTTCTTGCTCATATCCTATTATTTTGGGATACCTCTACATTACTTCTATATGAATGGAAACCAAAGTCAGGAGTAAATATGGGAAACTAGTTGTATAGTTTATGATAGTTTATATAAACCATTGATGTAATAGGAATATTCTATAGGATTACCCTTTGTCCCCAAAAGAGTTGGATTTTCATCGAGTACAATTTTTTGGCGAGATGATGATGGCATAGGAAGGGAAAAGCTCTTGCCTTCAGGCATTGGTACTTTCTCTTATGGATTTATTGGTCTATCTATAGAAGGTTCCATGAGCTATTAGAGAGTTGCAAGGATAAATAGAGCTACTAGGTAGTACGTTTGTACAAGAAAGAGAAAGATTTTAGAAGTCATGGTTTATTTCAAGATGATGAAAATTTTTTAGGGATGTATGATGGTCTTTCATGTTTAGAAATTATTGTCAAAAAATTTTAGACATGCTTTTGAAACCAAAGAAGAAAAGTGATTCTAGTTTTTTGCAAGTTCATTCATTAGATATGTATCATGTTATTATTGATTTTGTGCATTAAAAAGAGTTTTGGTTTTATAAGAGAGCTAAAGCCAGAGTTGGAAAGAAGTATAAAACAATAGATAAGAAGTTAAACAATGTTGCAAGTCCACTCCCTCTAGACAACGGATGAACTAATTAACAGGATTGCAAGGTAGCTTAACTTGAGCAACCTAGAGAATATTGGACACTGTGCCTCACCAAATTCTCCCTACTACCCCCCCTCCCCCCCCCCGTATTTTAAAGGACCATAAGCCCCTTTTTTCCCCTATAAATAGTAGGCTTAAAGGTCCTATTATTACACCCCCATGTTTTTTTTTTTAATAGCCACTTAGCCCCCTTTCCTTAAGCCCTTTTTCGTATTTTAATAAATCCTCAACCACACCTCCCCGTGTATTAACCCTTAAACCCCTATCCCCTTTTTCCTTTGTATTTAAACCTTTCCTAGCCCTCCCACTTGTGGCGTATTGAAACCCCCTTTCCTCCAAGTTGACTTAAGGATCCTTCGACCTTACTTATAACCTTTACGGTTACTATATTTCCTTGGAGTTCTCTCCCGCACCTTGTGTTTTTTTCCATCCCTTTTTCATTCCTCGTTGAACGAGTCATTTTTGGTCATTAAGCCTTCCCCATGGCTTTAATGGGTCTTAGTCATAAAAGATTCTGAAACACCCTTTCAAATTTCCCGACTTCAAGGAGGGAGCCTTCCAAAAACTACTTTCGAGAGACGGTGCAAGGGAGCGACAGTGGAGTTCCAAAGAAGAGTTGTAAAGCTGCTTCCACGTCCGAACGACTACAAATGCGATGCCTCCTAAGAAAGTCCAAGGCGTAGCCGCGAGAGGGTCATCTCCCAGTATCCATGTGGATATCTCACCCCAACCCAGGTTTCCCTTCTTAATTTTTATTTTATATCGTTGTAATTCAATCATGCAAGGTTATTTGTTAGAAATAGGATATATTTTGTCCTAGTTGTTCATGACGAAGGAACTTAGTCATTAATACATTTAATGGAACATGCAAAATAAATAAAGCATAAATGTATTGTTAGCAAATAGCTTTATGCATTGAAATGAATTATGAGCTAGATTATTACTCGTTAAAATAGTATACTTCGGTTAAGCCTAAAGGTATAAAACTGCATCTCGCATCCCTATTCTTTTTGCAATGAATCATCATGGAAAGTGCAAATCATGAAATGACTCTTATGATGCATAAACTCTATGAAATTATCATTGTTAAGTGCATAAATTAGCAAGAAAAAGGTTGCTTATTTAGCATGACTTTTGTTCACAAAGAAAAGGAAGATTAGTTGAAATTAACCTAACCTATGCCTGACGTGAAATCGATAAGTTAGGGTTATGCATAAACAAAGGATCATGTAGAACTAATCTCGAAATTATCTTCTGGAGTCAACTAAATTGATATAAACCTAAAAATACCTATGCTGTGAAATACCTGTTGGGAATGAGTTAAATTTCAAGAAACGCCTATACCTTAAATACTTGCCCACATTCCATGAATATAGGGTCTGTGAATCCTAATCGTAAAAGGAACTAGGGTTTGTCCCTGAGATTCTTACAAAAATGAAGCTAGGAAACCCTAGGTCTAACGACGTCAGCTTAAAGAACCTGAAACGGATGGTTCCTTACTCCATTATCGCATAGTACGAGGCGGCACTTGCGCAGCAAGTACGGAGTCATATGGTCTTGTGATTGGATCACAAGAAAAAGGCCAAATTCTTGCAACGAGGATGACGAAGCCTTACGCAAGTTATCTTGCAAGAGGATGAATACTTTGGTATCCTTCTTGAGTGATGAAGATTAATTGGAAATTAAAGACCAGAAACTGAAGTACCCAATGAACTTAAGGTTTGACCAAGTTGGGTTAATAGGGTATGCCCTAACCCAGGATACATGGAATCTTGCCAAGTTGCAAGTCATCCCGGATCGAGTGCTGGATGCATTCGAAAGGAAGGATTCATTACTTAGCAGTTTGTCAACAACAAAAACGATCAATGGAAATGTTTGTGCTTGCTATAGATTTTAGAGCACTGTTTGGCTTTGTTTGATCAATAAATTAAAAGATAAATGGATATATATATTTCAGGTTGAAGTCCTGAAGGGAGAGGCACCTTCAGTTACGCCCGACTGCCTGCCTGACCCTAACCAAGGGGGTTGTTGACCGCGCCAGGAACATGGACCGAATCCGCCGCGAGAGGTCTCTCCATTGAGCGCTACTTGGAGAAGGAGGACGCTTGGGTGCCAGGGGGGACTCTAGCCGTAAATCCCTCACCTTTCGGGTCCTACAAAAGAGGCTAACGTGACTCGAGATTGGATCTCGAGGCCCACATACTAGTCTATGGGTGGAAACTTTGAATAAGTGATCCCTGTGGATTGTTGGATAGCCTTCCAGCGGATTGTGAATAAGCCTACAGTCTGGACTCTTTGTATTTCAAAGATAAATATGATAATCTGTTAATAACGAATTTGTTTGACATTGCTTTTCTATGTCAAGTGATTAGATTACGTGAAACAACCAGTGCCTAATGGGTTAATTAAAGAAACTGGTTGTTACATGTCCAATTAATGTGTTAGGTAATTAAGTAACTAAAACAACCCAAGGAAAGTGCGGAGGATGGGCCATGGGTCCGTCCTATGGATGGGTGGTCCTGGTTGGTCGGGAACTTTTCTCAAATCGCGATGGACAGCAGGAGGATCGTCAAAGAACATCAACAGCTAAAGTGTTGACCTAGAGTTAAAAGTAAACCCGATTTACGCTGTTTTAGGGGAACGGAATGGGACTATGCCTTATGGTAGAGAGGTTGAGCTTTGCATCCCTCTCGTTTCCCATTCTCCTTGAACCAAGTGCAGCGTGAATCCGCTTCGGACCTGGCATTTCTGTGTAAAGTAGTTCGCTTGGGTCCGACATTAGTTGCTGTTAAGAAATGACCAATCAAGAAAACCCTAATTCAGGTCGATTCTAAGTGGGAAAGGCCGGAATACTTCCGCTACGTGGCAGACGTGGAATGTCCTAGATTGCAAACCCCATAACATTCCATGGGAGTTCCGGGTGGAGCTTTCTAGACATCTTTTCCGATAGACTGCTAAGACGTATCCTGGTTGATACTAATGGACACATTACAGTTGGTATCAAAGCCGACCAACAACAGAATTGTTTTTATGAAATCTTAATAAGATGAAGTAAAGAAAATGCTGCTATCCAAACATTTCCTTACCTTCAATGCTGTCTTGCAGAATTATGAAGCGTGTAATAAGTTCTTGGTATTTCGAGTCATGTTTATGACTGCAATGCATTGTCCGCATTATTGACAAAGGGTTGAGATGATGAACATCCTAGAGTAGATCTATAATCCATCACCCTTGTACATGGAACGAAGATGGACGGGTGCCTCAGGAATCTACTATATAGCCGCCCACCGGGTTGCTTACCTAGAGAGGATCAAGTGGTTGGAAGACTTAAAAATCGTGAAGCTGTTCATTTTTATGGAAGCTCACATAAACTCAACTTTACATATTCGAGGTCGGAGGGTTGAAATGAACTCATATGTATATGAGGAAGTAACCCGTGTAATCCCTGTCGGATAGGATTTAAGTGTTGGGCCGCCATGAGAAGTATGGATTCCAACGGAAAGGATATCCTGAACTTCCAATGACTTACTGATTTCTGAAGATCCATGACTCAAAACCATACTATTATATAGTTCCTGTGGATAAATGTAATACAACGTTGTTCTCCCCAAACTAAATATAACAGTTGGCTTATCATCGCAAGGAAAGTTGTATTTCAAAAGGGCTATGCCCATATAAATACAAATAAAAGACTTCTTTTTTATCAATGTCTGATTGTGCATAAGAGTTGATAAAAAATTAAGCAGCTACATTGTTTACATGATAGCTGAATTAAAGATGTAATATAAATCAATGATGATTATTGTATAATAACGTTAAGAAACCTTTACTCAGGCACAACCCCAGGTACAGGTTCCTACATCAAGTACTGCTATGATCCAGGAGAAGAAGTTCCTTCTCAAGTAGATTAAGCCACTCGAGTTTGATGAGAGAGGCATATTCGTCCAAGCTGATGCTGAAATTTGGATTGAATCCATGGATGATTACTTCAAAGTAGCCGGTACTGCACCTGCCAATCAGGCTATGCTCGCCAAGCTAAAGCTCATCGGCGAAGCTAGGCTTTGGTGGAAGCAATGGTGCAGGGATTAAGGGATCACACAGGGATCTGTTACCTAGGAGAAGCTGAAGAAAGGTGTGGAAGGACGATATTTACCACCTGCTTATCACAAGCAAAAAATGAATGAGTTCTATGAGCTAAAACAGTTGGGGCTCACGCTTGATGTATACTATTCTAAATTTGTCTCACTTCTTAAGTATGCACCACAAATGGACATGACACAGCAGGTGTCCAAATTTTGTGCGGGTTTAAATCCACCAGTCAATACCCATCTCGAATCTATGCATCCATCAGATCTTCAGGACGCACTCATTCGAGCGGCACCTATAATTCAGGAGGTACAGACTAGACCAAGGGGTAACAAAACTTGGTTTTATAATGACCCGAACAGAGGAGCATTCAGACCTCAAATAAAGAGAGTTCAAGGTCATAATCAGGGACAAAGAAAGAAAGCAAGGACGAATAATGTCAACAACTTTGTTCCTACTCAAAGCAATGGCCAAAACTTGCGTTGTTTCCACTGCAACGAACCCGGTCACTTCAAGAGGCAATGTCCCAGGCTTGGTGGAGGACATCTCCAAGTGCCCTTCCAAGGAACAGGCCGTGGTCAAGGAGCCGCTACCCAAGGAAGAGGAAGAACGGCCTGCATTGCCAATAGGCAAATGCGCGAAGAATAATAAGAGGAAGATCCGACCATGGAAGCAAAATTCGAAAGGGCGACAGTCCATGCCACTCTACACAAGAAAGGGCCGAATCGCCAGTTCTCGGTGATTCAGACACCGTTAGACTATCAAGGTAAAGGTTTCAAGACCTTGATTGATTGTGGCAGTACACATTCCTTTATCTCACCAGCATGTGCAAAAAGATTAGGAATAGCCACAGTAGAAGTACTTACCCTACTTGTGGAATTGGCAAATGGTCATGAGGTTACTTGTACTAGGCAAACTGCTAAGGTGGAATTCTTCCTGGGAGGAAAGAAGACTTTGGTCAAATTCAGAGTCATGAATTTAGGTATCCATGAGTGTCTGCTCGGAATGGATTGTCTTAAGCCTAACGACGCCCACATTCACTGTGGAAAGAGTCAAGTTTCCTTTCGAAACTCTGAAAGGGATTTAGTCACAACTCAAGGTGAGGTTGGAGTACCAAGAATCCAATTGGCCAAAGTATCTCAGATCATAAAAGGAGTCAGAAAAGGATTACCTGTTTACTTGATCAAACTCAACAAATTAGATCAGAAGCAAGAGTCTCATGAAGGACATTCTTGGCTAAAGGAATACGCGGACGTATTCCCTGAAGAGTTGATTGAACTTCCGCCTCAAAGAGAAGTGGATCATGAGATTAAGTTAGTACCGGCAGCTGCACCAATTGCAAAGAGACCTTATAGAATGTCCATACCAGAAGCAATTGAGTTGAAGGAACAACTCAAGCAACTGCTAGATCAAGGCTACATCTGGCCTAGCAGTTCACCTTGGGGAGCTCCAGTACTATTCTAGAAAAAGAAAGATGGGACACTTCGACTATGTATTGATTACCGAGGATTGAATCAATCAATCGTCAAGAACAAGTATCCTATTCCTAGAATAGATGAGCTTCTTGATCATCTTCAGGGTGCGAAGATCTTCTCCAAGATTGATCTCAGGTCAGGTTACTATCAGATAAGGATCAAGGAAGAAGATATCCCAAAGAGGGCCTTCAATACAAGATATGGGCACTTTGAGTTCCTAGTTATGTCATTCGGGCTTACGAATGCATCTGCCACCTTCAATAGGTTAATGCAGGATATCGTTAGGCCATGTCTTGATGATTTCGTGCTTGTTTTCTTCGACAACACTTTAGTTTATTCTAAACTGGAAAAAGACCATGAACCCCAACTTTGGATTGTCCTTGAGACAATGAGGTCACATAAGTTGTATGCTAAAATGAAGAAGTGTGCATTCTTCAAGCGTCAGATTGAATATCTGGGATTCATAGTATCAGCAGAAGGAATCTCAGTGGACCCAGCCAAGGTCAGAGATGTTCTTGAGTGGCCAACACCAACATTCGTCAAAGAGATACGTAGCTTTCTTGGATTGACAAGATGGTAAAGGGTCTTCATAAAAAACTATGATTTGATTGCAGCACCTCTGATGGACTTATTGAAGAAGCAAACTTCCATTGCATGGTCAACTCCCGAACAAAATAGCTTCGACAGATTGAAGCAAAGTTTGGTATGAGCACCTATTCTAAGACTTCCAAACCTCAATAAGGAGTTGGAGGTAGTAACTGATGCTAGCATTCTTGCCTTGGGGTGTGTACTTATGAAACAAGGTCATCCAGTAGCATACTCTTCAAGGAAATTGAAGAGTCATGAAAAGATTCATGCTATGCATGATCTGGAATTACTAGCTGTCATCCATGCTCTAAATCTTTGGAGACACTACTTGTTGGGTAATAAGTTTACTCTAGTAACTGACCATAAGAGTCTCAAATGGATCTTTACCCAGAACAAGCTCAACATGAGGCAACGTCGGTGGATTGAAGTGTTGGAGGAGTATGACTTTGAAATCAAGTACTGACCAGCAAAAGAGAATGTAGTTGCGGATGCACTCAGTCGCAAGGCATTTCTTAATTCTATAATCCTGCAGAATCCATCAATAGCTAGATCTCTAGCTACAAAAATATCTATGCCAAACAACCCTATACTTGAGTTAGCTAGAGAGGAATCATGCCACGATCCAGCCTACCAAACAATGCTAAGGGAAATCTCTATCAAGGATCAGAATCAAAAGATGCATGCTAAGTATCATGAATTTTCTATCAATAATGGACTTGTCTACTATAGAACAAGGCTTGTATACCAGCAAGCCAGTCACTTAAGCATAAGATATTGTGGGAAGCTCATGATTCCCCTTTCGCAAGACATCCTGGCTATGCTAAGACTCTTAATGCAGTTAGGAAGAGCTACCATTGGAGAGGCTCAAAGGTGACATTCTCAAATATGTCATCGAGTGTTTGTCTTGCCAACGTATCAAAGCCGAACATGTCATGATGCCAGGGAAACTGCAACCACTTGACATCCCCCAAATGAAATGGGAATTCATGAGTATGGATTTTGTTGTAGGCCTACCCCAAGTCCAGGGAGGATACAACTCCATCATGGTTGTGGTTGACATGCTTACTAAGGTTGTACACCTTATTCAAGTAAAGACAAACTATAAAGCCTCAGACATTGCAAGATTGTTTATCAAGGAGATATTCAATCTACATGGTTTACCCAGAAAAATCATTAGTGATCGTGATTCTCTCTTCACATCGCACTTTTGGAGAGTTATCTTTGAAGCCATTGGGACTCAACTCTGATTTAGCATAGCTTACCATCCCCAAACGGATGGTCAAACAGAGTGAGTCAATCAAGCCATCAAGGATATGCTTAGGGCATACTGCTGTCGTGAGCCGAAGAGGTGGATTCAATATTTGCCTTTGGTTGAATTTTCCTACAATGCTTCTTAGCAACAAAGCATTTAGACGACCCCTTTCCAAGCATTGTATGGTCATGACTGTCGAAGTCCCCTAAACTTTTCTGATCCAACCCTAAGGGTTGAAGCTTCAAGGCAAATGTTGGAAGAGATGGATAACCAAATAAAGTCAATAAGACAGGACATACAAGCGGCCAAGGATAGACAGAAGGCATACGCGGATTTGAAGCGTCAAGAAAGAGTCTTCAAAGAAGGAGATATGGTCTTCATTCACGTACTCCCTAAAAAGAGTTCTCTATCCTTAGGAGATTGCAAGAAGCTAAGTCCAAGGTATTGTGGGCCATACAAGATCCTCAAATGCCTAGGACCTAATGCTTATAAAGTGCAACTCCCTGAGAACCTAAAAGTTCATAATGTATTCCATATCAACCTATTGAAAAAGTATGTACCTAATCCTAACTATGTACTTTATGACCAATAAGTTGTAATGCCTAGTCAAGGAGTCCTTGAACTAAGGCCTAATCGGATCTTAGATGTTAGGGAGAGACAATTAAGATCCAGAACCCTGAGAGAATGCCTCGTCCAGTGGAAAGATTATCCCGAAGAGGATGCCACATGGATAAATGAAGGCACTCTCAATCATCAATATCCCCAGTTTATCTCGAGATGAGGACATCTCGATTCCTCTAACGGGGAGAGAATGTAACGTTCGCGTAAACATATTTTTTAAAAAAAGGATACTACAATTTTTTTAAAATATATTCCCCTCCCCAGTCGACTGATGTGCTAGAAGGGGAGGGGAATAGCAAGGAAGCGGAAGCTCCTCGTTAGGAGCCCGCTCGTGTGGGAGGCCATGCAATGCGACACATAAGGAGAGGGAGGATTCCTCTCCCTCCCCTATTTAAGAGAGGGGTTGTCGCCGTGGAGAAGGAGGAATGGGAGGGGTGCCGTCACCCTGTTGCACCGAGCTTAGAGGGAGAGGGTGGTCCTAGAAAGGGAGGAGCTAGCCTTGCTGCCGCTAGACAATAGACACGCCAGTGGCCACCCTAATCCGCCGCTAAAATCCGTCGCAGCCACCTCTTGGCCATCGCATCACGGCTGGGAAATTTTTTTTCCCCCATGTGTCCTTCTCTTGAAGCTTGGAAGCTTCCGAAAAGGGGGGCCATCTTAGCCCCCATTCCCCTTGGCCTTTAAACCTCTTATTACCCCCCCCCTCCCTTTCACCCCCCAGGTTTTAAAACCCCTTAAGCCCCCTTTCACCCCTCGGGTTTGAAAACCCCTTAAGCCCCCTTTCACCCCCCTTCTTGTGCCTAACCAAATTCTCCCTACTACCCCCCCCCTGTGTTTTAAAGGACCATAAGCCCCTTTTTTCCCCTATAAAGAGTAGGCTTAAAAGTCCTATTATTACACCCCCCATGTTTTAAAAAAAAAAAAGCCACTTAGCCCCCTTTCCTTAAGCCCTTTGAAGCATGGTTTAAGTTTTAGCCACACGGCCAAATATTTAGGGCCTTATTTGAAAGTGGAACGTGGGAGATTCCCAAATTCTCTAATATGGTGTTACTAACTAAAAAGAGGACTAGATAGATATCCCATAACTCAAGTAGGTGGATTGTCTAGCTATAAAGTATCAATGAAATGATATACTCATACAAATACTAACTATGTCACTAATATGAATGCGAAAATTGTCATCCATATACATAAGTGGCAACTTGTGTTGAGCTTGGCATCTCAATACTCCCCCTCAATCTCAACTCCATGACTTACTCCACTTGAGCTTCGAAACCATCAAAGCTTTTGTAGTCTCCTTGGTGTAAATATTTGCAATCTACTCCTTTATGCTTGCATATATGAGATCAATGTCACTTGCCAAGACCTGCTCTCTAATAAAATGTTAATGAATCTCAATCAATATACTTCATGCATGCATGAAATATTGGGTACCTTTTCAACTATATGCTACCATTTGTTATCATAATAAATGATAAGTCTCTTGTCTACTTGTATCCCCAAATCATAGAATAGATTTTGCATCCAAGCTACTCATATGCTGCCATAGTAATACCCATGTACTCTTCCTCTTTACTTGATAATGAAATAGTGGGTTTGACTTCCTTTATCATGAGACATTTCAGAGTCCGTGATCCATGAGTTTTTGAATTCCCTATCTACTTCAGAGGGGGGTGTTATTTCTTTGCCCTCAGAGGGGGCATCTACTTCTTCTTCAACTTCAGTGGGGGCCCCTCCACCTCCCACCTCAGAGGGGGAACCTACTCCACATAAAGCTCTTCACCCATCCTCTACTTTCTTGGGGTGTGTCTTCGACTAGTCATCTCTTCTACTGATATCCAGGATCTTCAAGTACCACCTAGATCGAGACCTCGAAGGTTCAGTCACAACTTGGTGACGAGGCCTTCGTATTCCTTCCAACATGAATGCACGGAGCTAGTGGCTTCTCTCACGAGGTTGTGATTCGGGTTCTCCAGTTCACTTTGTCTATTGGTCTTTACTGCAGGTTCCCTTTCCAATGGAAATCTTGGATCTTAGAGATTCTCTACATCTTCTTTCTCCTCTTCTCTTCTTGCCTTCGTCACTTGGTTAGCATGGAGCCACCTCCTGAGATTGAGTATGGGCATATCCTTATGGTTCTCGGCACCACACAAAGTCCGACATTCCTCCTATGCATTGCATGTTTTCATCGTCTTTGTACTAGGGCGCTTGGGCAAGCGAACAATTTCCCCACGAGGGACATCCTCAACCACACCTCCCCGTGTATTAACCCTTAAAACCCTATCCCCTTTTTCCTTTGTATTTAAACCTTCCCTAGCCCTCCCACTTGTGGCATATTGAAAACCCCTTTCCTCCAAGTTGACTTAAGGGTCCTTCGACCTTACTTATAACCTTTACGGTTACTATATTTCCTTGGACTTCTCTCCCGCACCTTGTGTTTTTTTCCATCCCTTTTTCATTCCTCGTTGAACGAGTCATTTTTTTCCATTAAGCCTTCCCCATGGCTTTAATGGGTCTCAGTCGTAAAAGATTCTGAAACACCCTTTCAAATTTCCCGACTTTAAGGAGGGAGCCTTCCAAAAACTAATTTCGATGGACGGTGCAAGGGAACAACAGTGGAATTCCAAAGAAGAGTTGTAAAGCTGCTTTCACGTCCGAACGACTACAATTGCGATGCCTCCTAAAAAAGTCCAAGGCATGGCCGCGGGAGGGTTATCTCCCAATATCCATGTGGATTTCTCACCCCAAACCCAGATTTTCCTTCTTAATTTTTATTTTATATCGTTGTAATTCAATCATGCAAGGTTATTTGTTAGAAATAGGATATATTTTGTCCTAGTTGTTCATGACGAAGGAACTTAGTCATTAATACATTTAATGGAGCATGCAAAATAAATAAAGCATAAACATATTGTTAGCAAATAGCTTTATGCATTGAAATGAATTATGAGCTAGATTACTACTTGTTAAAATAGTATACTTCGGCCTAAAGGTATAAAACTGCATCTCGCACTATTAACCCCTATTCTTTTTGCAATGAATCATCATGGAAAGTGCAAATCATGAAATGACTCTTACAATCCATAAACTCTATGAAATTATCATTGTTAACTGCATAAATTAGCAAGAAAAAGGTTGCTTATTTAGCATGACTTTTGTTCGCAAAGAAAAGGAAAGATTAGTTGAAATTAACCTAACCTATGCCTGACCTCAAATCGATAAGTTAGGGTTACGCATAGACAATGGATCATGTAGAAGTAATCTCAAAATTATCTTCTAGAGTTAACCAAATTGATATAAACCTAAAAATACCTATGCTGTGAAATACCCGTTGGGAATGAGTTAAATTCCAAGAAACGCCTATACCTTAAATACTTGCCCACATTCCATGAATATAGGGTCAGTGAATCGTAATCGTAAAAGGAACTAGGGTTTGTCCCTGAGATTCTTACAAAAATGAAGCTAGGAAACCCTAGGTCTAACGACGTCAGCTTAAAGAACCTGAAACAGATTGTTTCGTGACTCCATTATCGCATAGTACGAGGCAGCACGAAGTCATATGGTCTTGTGATTGGATCACAAGAAAAAGGCCAAATTCTCACAACGAGGATGGCGGAGCCTTACGCAAGTTATCTTGCAAGAGGATGAATACTTTGGTATCCTTCTTGAGTAATGAAGATTAATTGGAAATTAAAGACCAAAAACTAAAGTACCCAATGAACTTAAGGTTTGACCAAGTTGGGTTAATAGGGTATGCCCTAACCCAAGATATAGGGAATCTTGCCAAGTTGCAAGTCATCCCGGATCGAGTGCTGGATGCATTCGAAAGGAAGGATTCATTACTTAGCAGTTTGCCAACAACAAAAACGATCAATGGAAATGTTTGTGCTTGCTATAGATTTTAGAGCATTGTTTGGCTGTGTTTGATCAATAAATTAAAAGATAAATGGATATCTATACTTCAGGTTGAAGTCCTAAAGGGAGAGGCAGCTTCAGTTACCCTGGACTGTGTGCCTAACCCTAACCAAGGGGGTGGTTGACCACGTCGGGAACGTGGACCGAACGCGTCGTGAGAGGTCTCTCCGTTGAGCGCTACTTGGAGCAAGAGGACGCTTGGGTGCCAGGGGGAGCTCTGGCCGTAAATCCCTCACCTTCCGGGTCCTGCACAAGAGGCTAACGTAACTTGAGATTGGATCTCGAGGCCCACATACTAGTCTACGGGCGGAAACTTAGAATAAGTAATCATTGTGGATTGCTGGATAGCCTTCGGGCAAATTGTGAATAAGTCTATGCGCTGGACTCTTTGTATTTCAAAGATAAATATGATAACCTATTAATAAGGAATTTTTCTGACATTGTTTTTCTATGTCAAGTGATAAGATTACATGAAAAAACCAGTGCCTAACGGGTTAATTAAAGAAGCTGGTTGTTACATGTCCAATTAATGTGTTAGGTAATTAAGTAACTAAAACAACCCAAGGAAAGTGCGGAGGATGGGCCATGGGTCCGTCCTATGGATGGGTGATCCCAATTGGCCGGGAACTTTTCTCAAATCGCGATAGACAACAGGAGGATCGTCAAAGAACACGAATAGCTAAAGCGTTGACCTAGAGTTAAAAGTGAACCCGATTTACGTTGTTTTAGGGGAACAGAATGGGACTATGCCTTATGGCAGAGAGGTTGAGCTTTGCATCCCTCTCATTTTCCATTCTCCTTGAACCAAGTGCAGTGTGAATCCGCTTCGGACCTGGCGTTTTTGCGTAAAGTAGTTCGCTTAGGCCCGACGCTAGTTGCTGTTAGGAAATGACCAATCAAAAAAACCCTAATTCAGGTCGATCCTAAGTGGGAACGGCCGGAATACTTCCACTACGTGGTAGACACAAAAAGCCCTAGATCACAAACCCCATAACATTCCATGGGAGTGCCGGGTGGATCTTTCTAGACATCCTTTCCGATGGACTGCTAAGACGTGTCCTGGTTGATACTAGTGGACATGTTACAGAATTACATAAGTGTAGCAAAGGGGGATTTTTTCAAAAAGTAAATAAGTCAATATACTTTTCCTCTAAGCTTAAAAACAAGGAAGGGGATGGAGTACAAGGTGGGGTGAAGGGGGATTGGTGTATATGCTTGAGAGAGAGAGAGAGAGAGAGAGATGGGTGGTGTAGTTTTGAGTTACATTGGTAGAAATTGATATAGTGTGCTTGGCTAGTTTGTTGTTGTATGCTACTATCTATATAGTTGTCTTCTTCAATGTGCATTTTCTAAAGACGACCAAGTAATAGGGCTAAAATCTCATGATTGGCATAAGATATATCAGGTTTGTACTACTAATGGATTGTAAGTGACCTATGTATTTTGGTATTTGGAGTGTAGTCGTTGTTCGTAATGCTTCTTTATTTGTGGCAGTTTGTACTACTAATCACAATCGTAGGATGCCTTACTCCAGAAATACGCGGGGCAATTTACAAGTTGTTAAATTTAGTGCAATGGATTTCACAAAAGAAGATCAAGAAATCCTCTCTTGAATCTGCAAAGCAGGGAGTAGTGGAGAGAGTCTATCTCTTTGAGAAGTACTTGAGTGTACAACACAATATTAGGGAGTTTGGGAGTCTCCCAATTTCCATTTTTTGAATACTAAAAAGGTGGCACCTAGATAACATGCACATAAATTTCTCAAAACCATATGATGTGACCTATCATTGGAAAATGCTTGAAAAATGGAATCTATTGAGATATAGAGCGCTTGTTTTGGAGTTATAATATTCAAGTTATGAAAAATCCAAAGATTTGACCATGTGTCCCAAACTTATGGGAAATTTCCATATTCCCCAATATGGTGTTGTATGTAGAATGTACTTGAATAACTCAGTCACACTCGCATCGCTCCACCCATATTTTTCCTACACACTTAGAAGTGCAAGTAGCATCTTTAGGAAAGATACTCAACACCCATCATATAATGGTATGAATGCTTCCTCTCTTAGTATACCAGATGTCTCAGCATCCTCTAGTATTGATGGTATAGACTTAGTTGTGCCTTCCAAGTTGTGGATTGACTCAGGCACTGCATCCATTGCATGCCCACAAACTCTTCTAACTAGCTGCAATAGGTGCATTCCTCCTTGGGTTGAGATGTCACCTCCCTATATAAATTTTACAACCACATCTAGTATTTTTTTTATATGATATTAAATTAGTTTGCAAATGTAAGGCATGATTGATACACACTTTTCTTATTGTTTTCTCAAAGTCTGAGATTGCCTGATGAATGAACTCATTGAAGTGTCGTATGTATTCTAGAGACAAGTGACTCTTTCCTTTGATTGCTAGCTTGCATTGAGAGCAAGGACACAGGACACGTTGATTAAGATATGTCTCGCGATCTTGGACATCATGACCATCATCGTTTTCCATTTTGTCTACGTTACGACAAACAACCTGTTTTTGTTCTCATTCTTCTTTTCCAAGTGGTTCTCATTCTCTTACAACACATAGCAAACTAGTTTAATATACATTATTAAGATTCCATATAAACCTTCTTACATTTTAACATAAAGTTTTAGGAGCTATTGAGCTTGCACAAGTAGAAGGCAAAGGGTTTCAAAATCTTCATCCATATCTTCTCATATAGTGGCTCCACTAGTTTAGAAAAATAAGCTCGTAGTACTAGAACTGGCCTCAAATTCCATGAAACATGTGGAATGGTAAATATCACCATCAAAGACACTATATTTAGATCCACACTGCCTATTTCAAATGCATGAAAAGAAAAAGTCTTCCCATGTTTGAATAAGATCTACCCAAAACATTCTCTTTATGTCAGTAAAAGAAATGTATTGCAACCAATTTTAAGCTCTTTCAATGTTTTTGCTATAAATTTATGCCACTACTCTATATATCTCTCAAAAAACTTGATTTTTTTAACACTAAGTCATTTATCCCATCACTATCGTGTAGTAGTGGCATATCAATCATCTTGATCTTTTTTTCCTTAATCTTTTATTTTGTTTCCACAATCACATTAGCCCATTCTTTCTACCATAAACCTTTCTATTGAGCAAACTTTTCTATGACTTAGAATCTGTCGCAAGAGAAAACCCATAATACACTATTTCTAACCACATCTTCAAAATTCACTACTACAGAAATTTCAGGCATAGTGCATATAAAATCAAGCCCTATGATATAGGCCTAAAATGCCCTCATCTCTTGTAGGTCAATAAATATCATCCAGGACACATCTTAGCAGTCCATCGAAAAGGATATCTAGAAAACTCCGCCCCACACTCCCATGGAATGTTACAGGTTTTGTGATCTAGGTCTTCCCGCGTCTGCCACGTAGCGGAAGTATCCTGGCCGTTCCCACTTAGGATTGACCGGAATTAGGTTTTTCATGATTGGTCATTAGCTAACAGCAACTAGCGTCAGACCCGAGTGAACTACTTTACGCAGAAACGCCAGGTCCGAAGTGGATTCACGCTGCACTTGGTTTAAGGAGAATGGGAAACGAGAGGGATGCAAGGCTCAACCTCTCTGCCATAAGGCATAGTCCCATTCCGTTCCCCTAAAACAGCGTAAATCGGGTAAGACGTAACTCTAGGTCATCGTTCTCGTTATTCGTTTTTATGATGATGATCATCCTGCTGATCTTCGAGATTTTTGAGAAAAGTTCCCGGCTAACCGGGACCACCCAACCGTAGGACGGACCCATGGCCCATCCTCCGCACTTTCCTCAGTTTGTTTTAGTTATGTAATTATCTAACACATTAATTTGACATATAATAATCAGCTTCTTTAATTAATCCTGTTAAGCACTCGTTCCTTCACGTAATCTTATCACGTGACATAGAAAAACAATATCAAGCAAGTTTTTTTTTAACATTTCATCATTTTATCTTTGAAATACAAGGAGTCCCGCCCGTAGGCTTGTCCATAATCTGCCCGAAGGCTATCCAGTAATCCCCAGGGATCACTATTCCAAGCTTCCGCCCGTAAACTAGTATGTGGGCCTCGAGATCCAATCCTGAGTCATGTTAGCCTCTTGTGCAGGATCCCGAAGGCGAGGCATTTACGGCCAGAGCCCCCCCTAGCACCCAAGCGTCCTCCTACTCCAAGTAGAGCTCAACGGAGAAACCTCTAGCGGGGGGTTCGGTCCACATTCCCGGCGCGGTGAACAACCCCCTTGGTTAGGGTTAGGCAGGTAGTCGGGGGTAACTGAAACTGCCTCTTCCTTCAGGCCTTTAACTTGAAGTATAGGTACTCATTTAATTTGTAATTCATAATTCAAACAGAGCCCTAAAATCTCTAACAAGCACAAACATTTCCATTAATCAACCGTGTTGTTTGGCAAACTGCTAAGGAAGTGTTCTTTCCTTTTGAGTGTATCAGCACTCGTTCCCAAGGTGTCTTGTAAATTGGCAAGATCCTTTACATTTTGGCGTAGGGCGTACCTTATTAACCCAACTTGGTCAACCCTAAAGTTCCTTAGATATGCTAGTTTCCGGTTTACAACTTTCCTTATTTAGAAGGATATCCAAAAATGCGTCCTTTTGCAAGATAACTTGCGTAGGGATTTGCCATCCTTGTTGAGGTTTTTTACCCTTTCTCCTTGTGAATCAATCACAAGACTAAGTGATTTCGTACTTGCCGCGCAAGTCCTGCGATGGAATAATCCGTTTTAGATCCTTTAAGCTGACGTATGTCGGGCCTAGGGTTTCTTTTTAAGGATCTCGAGGATAGCCCTAGTTCTTTATCTTTACGAATTTTTTTAACCCTACAATAAGGGAAGTAGTCAAGTGCTTAGGGTATGAATATTTCTATGTTTAGATTGGTTTGGATATCTTTTGGAAGGTAATATTAATTGTCTTGTCATAGTTTTGCTATCCTTGTGACAATTTACTTTTCAGTCAATACAATTCAAATTAAACTTCCTTTTTCCTTGCAGATGAACTCATGCCAAATAACAAATATTTCCCTTGCTACGATGTGCAATTAGCAATGAAAACTTCCTAGTAATTTTAGCAACGAAAGAAACCTTTCATGAATTTAATCATTTACAATGATTCGTTGCGAAAGGAATAAGACTAATGGTGCAAGATATAATTTCTATACCTTTAGGATTTAACTAAAATATACTACTATAGTAAATGGATAATCTTGCTCGTAATCTATAATGCTTGATGCAATTCGAAGGAAAATAAGTTCTATACATTATCATTCATTCAAATAAGCTAAACTCCTTCATTACAAATAACTCGGACAAATATATCCTATCCCTAACAATTTCTCTTTGCATGATCGACTTAAAACCCAATTAAAGCCAAGAAGAAAAACCTGGTTTTGGGGTGAGATATCCACATGGATCCCGGGAGATGACCCTCCCGAGGCTACGCCTTGGACTTTCTTAGGAGGCATCGCAATTGTAGTTTTTTGAACGTGGAAGAAACTTTACAACTCCTCCTTAGAATTCCACCGTCGCTCCCTTGCACCGTTCGTCAAAAGTAGTTTTTTGAAAGGCTCCCTCCTTGAATTTGGGAATTTGAAAGGGTGTTTTAGAATCTTTTACAACTAAGACCCATTGAAGCCATGGGGAAGGCTTAATGGCCTTTGTAAGCTCGCACGAACGGGAATAAAAAGGTGTGGAAAAGACACAAGGTGCAAGAGAGCTCTAAGGAAAATAATAACCGTAAAGGTTATAAGTAAGGGTCTAAGGACCCTTAGGCAATTTAGGAGAAAAGGGGCTTATGAGGGTTTACACACGTAGGGGGGAAATGATTCCGAGGCCAATGAGGAAGGGCTAAAGGAAAATTTAAAAAAACACGGGGGTTGGGTTCCAACTATGGGAAGGGGTATATAATGTTTTAAACATGGGGGTAATAAAAAGGGTTTCGTAAGGCACAAGAAGGGGATCTTGGGAGGTTTTAGGACACAGGGGGTGAAAGGGGGCTTAAGGGTTTTAAGCACAACGGGGGTAATAAGACCTTTAAGGCCTTAGATCTTTTGGGGGGACTAGGGGCTTATTAAGCTCCTTTTTAGAAGCTTCTAGGAGCTTCCATGTGTGGTAGGAGAAAAAAGGCAGTGGAAATGTGGACGCGTGCTAACGAAATGGTCATAGGCTGCGATGGCAGAGGCCAATGATAGCCTGGTGGTACGCGACGTCTCCACCTCTCCCATCTCGCAACAGCCGCGACAGCCTTTCCATCTCCCTCACGATCCTCTCATAACAGCAGCAGCAGGCGCAACCCCTTTTTTTTTCCTTCGTCTTATCTCCTGGCGGAATCAGCGGGCGGCAGCACTCTCCCTCTGCCCCCCCCCCGTGATTTAAATAGGGGGAGGGAGAGGTTCCTCCCTCCCCTTACGCGGCATCACACATGGCTAAGGCTCCACATGAGCCCCAGCATGCTGCTTGAACGTGGCTTCCCTCCCTCCCCTCCAGCACGACGTCGGCTGGGGGAGAAGGAGGGGATTTAAAAATAATGTTTTTATTTTATTAAAAGGGCTTTTCCGTTCTGAATTGTTACATTCTCTCCCCCTTAGAGGAATCGAGATGTCCTCATCTCCAGATAAACTGGGGATACTGATGGTTGAGAGTGCCTTCATCTACCCAGGTGGCATCCTCTTTGGAATAATCTTTCCACTACATGAGGCATTCTCTTAAGGTTCTAGATCTTAACTGTCTCTTCCTAACATCTAAGATCCTATCCGGCCTTAGTTCAAGGACTCCTTGACTAGGCATTACAATTTGTTGGTCATCAAGTACATGATTAGGGTTGGGTACATATTTTTTCAATAGGCTGATATGGAATACATTGTGAACCTTTAGGTTCTCAAGGAGTTGCAATCTATAAGCATTGGGTCCTAGGCATTTGAGGATTTTGTACGGCCCAAAATACCTTGGACTTAGCTTCTTGCATTCTCCTAGGGATAGAGAATTCTTTTTAGGGCGTACACGAATGAAGACCATGTCTCCTTCTTCGAAGACTCTTTCTTGATGTTTCAAATCTGCGTATGCCTTTTGTCTATCCTTGGCCGCTTGTGTGTCTTGTCTTATTGACTTTATTTGATCATCCATGTCTTCCAACATCTGTCTTGACGCTTCAACTCTTAGGGTTGAATCAGAAAAGTTTAGGGGACTTCTGCAATCATGACCATATAATGCTTGAAAAGGGGTCATCTGAATGCTCTGCTGGTAAGAACCATTGTAGGCAAATTCAACCAAAGGCAAGTATTGAATCCACCTCTTTGGCTCTCGAAAGCAGTATGCCCTAAGCATATCCTCGATGACTTGATTTACTCGCTCTGTTTGGCCATCTGTTTGGGGATGGTAGGCGGTGCTAAAACAGACTTGAGTCCTAATAGCTTCAAAGATAGCTCTCCAGAGGTGTGATGTGAAGAGAGAATCTCGGTCACTAATGATTCTTTTGGGTAAACCATGTAGCTTGAATATCTCCTTGATAAACAATCTTACAATGTCTGAGGCTTTATAGCTTGTCTTTACTGGAATAAGGTGTGCAACCTTAGTAAGCATGTCAACCACAACCATGATGGAGTTGTATCCTTCCTGGACTTGGGGTAGGCCTACAACAAAATCCATACTAATGAATTCCCATTTCATTTGGGGGATGTCAAGCGGTTGTAGTCTCCCTGGCATCATGACATGTTCACCTTTGATACATTGGCAAGACAAACACTCAGTGACATACTTGAGAACGTCACCTTTAAGCCTCTCCCAATGATAGCTCTTCCTAACTGCATTAAGAGTCTTAGCGTAGCCAGGATGTCCTGCAAAAGGAGAATCATGAGCTTCCCATAATATCTTCTGCTTAAGTGACTGGCTTGCTGGTATACACAGCCTTGTTCTGTAGTAGACAAGTCCATTATGAATGGAAAATTCCTGATACTTAGCTTGCAACTTCTGATTCTGCTCCTTGGTACATATTTCCTTTATCATTGTTTGGTAGACCAAATCATGGCATGCTTCCTCTCTAGCTAGTTCAAATATAGGGTTGTTTGGCATAGATACTTTTGTAGCCAGAGATCTGGCCGTTGATGGATTCTGCAAGATTAGGGAATTTAGGAATGCCTTGTGACTGAGTGCATCGGCAACTACATTCTCCTTCCTTGGTCGGTACTTGATTTCAAAATCATATTCCTCCAATACTTCAATCCACCGACGTTGCCTCATGTTGAGCTCGTTCTGGGTAAAAATCCATTTGAGACTCTTATGATCTATTACTAGAGTAAACTTGTTACCCAACAGGTAGTGTCTCCAAAGCTTTAGAGCATGGATGACAGCTAGTAATTCTAGATCATGCTTGGCATAATTCTTTTCATGACTCTTCAATTTCCTTGAAGAGTATGCTACTGGATGACCTTCCTGCATAAGTACACACCCCAAGGCAAGAATGCTAGCATTAGTTACTACCTCGAACTCCTTTTTGAGGTCAGGAATTTTTAGAATAGGTGCTGATACCAAACTTTGCTTCAATTTGTCGAAGCTATTTTGTTTGGAAGTTGACCATGTAATGGAAGTCTGCTTCTTTAGTAAGTCTATAAGAGGTGCTGCAATCAAAGCATAGTTTTTTATGAAGACCCTATACCATCCTGCCAATCCAAGAAAGCTACGTATCTCTTTGATGGATACTGGTATTGGCCATTCAAGCACATCTCTGACCTTGGCTGGGTCTACTGATATTCCTTCTGATGATACTATGAATCCCAGATATTCAATCTGACGCTTGAAGAATGCACACTTCTTCATTTTTGCATACAGCTTATGAGACCTCATTGTCTAAAGGACAATCCGAAGTTGAGGTTCATGATCTTCTTCCTGTTTAGAATAGACTAAAGTGTCATCGAAGAAGACAAGCACGAAATCATCAAGATATGGTCTAAAGATATCTTGCTTTAATCTATTGAAGGTTGCAGGTGCATTTGTAAGCCCGAATGACATAACCAGGAACTCAAAGTGCCCATATCTTGTATTGAAGGCCGTCTTTGGAATATCTTCTTCCTTGATCCTTATCTGATAATAACCTGACCTGAGATCAATCTTAGAGAAGATCTTTGCACCCTGAAGACGATCAAGAAGCTCATCTATTCTAGAAATAGGATACTTGTTCTTGACTGTTGATTGATTCAACCCTTGGTAATCAATACATAGTCGAAGTGTCCCATCTTTCTTTTTCTGGAATAGTACTCGAGCTCCCCACGGTGAATTGCTAGGCCGGATGTAGCCCTGATCTAACAGTTGCTTGAGTTGTTCCTTCAACTCAATTTCTTCTGGTATGGACATTCTATAAGGTCTCTTTGCAATTGGCGCAGCTCCAGGTACTAACCTAATCTCATGATCCACTTCTCTTTGAGGCGGAAGTTCAGTCAATTCTTCAGGGAATATGTCCGCATATTCCTTTAGCTAAGAAGGTCCTTCATGAGACTCTTGCTTTTGATCTAACTTGTTGAGTTTGATCAAGTAAACAGGTAATCCTTTTCTGACTCCTTTTATGATCCGAGATACTTTGGCCAATTGGATTCTTGGCACTCCTGCCTCACCTTGAGTTGTGACAAATTCCCTTTCAGAGTTTCGAAAGGAAACTTGACCCTTTCCACAGTGGATGTGGGCGTCATTGGGCTTAAGCCACTCCATCCTGAGTAGACACTCATGGATACCTAAATTCATGACTCTGAATTTGACTGAAGTCTTCTTTCCTCCCAGAAATAATTCCACCTTAGTAGTTTGCCTAGTACAAGTTACGTCACGACCGTTTGCCAACTCCACAAGCAGGGTAGGTGCTTCTACTGTGGTTATTCCTAAACTTTTTGCACATACTGGTGAGATAAAGGAATGTGTACTGCCACAATCAATCAAGGTTTTGAAACCTTTACCTTGATAGACCGATGGTGTCTGAATCATCGAGATCTGGCGATTCGGCCCTTTCTTGTGTAAAGCGGCATGAACTGTCGCTTTTTCGAATTCAGCTTCCATAGTCGGATCTTCCTCTTCTTCTCCTTCGCATCTTTGCCTATTGGCAATGCAAGCGGTTCTTCCCCTTCCACGGGTAACGGTTGCTTGACCGCGGCCCGCACCTTGGAAAGGCGTTTGATGATGTCTTCCACTAAGCTTGGGACATTGCCTCTTGAAGTGACCGGGTTCGTTGCAGTGGAAACAACGGAATTTTTGGCCATTACTTTGAGTAGGAACAAAGTTGTTGATGTTATTGGTCCTTTCTTTCTTCCTTTGTCCCTGATTATGGCATTGAACTCTCTTCATTTGAGGTCTGAATGCTCCTCTGTTCAGGTCACTATAGGACCAAGTTTTGTTACCCCTTGGTCTAGCTTGCACCTCCTGAATTATAGGCGCCGCTCGAATGAGTGCATCCTGAAGATCTGATGGACGCATAGATTCGAGACGGGTATTTATGGGTGGATTTAAGCCCGCACAAAATTTGGACACCTGCTGCGTCATGTCCATCTGTGGCGCATACTTTAAAAGTGAAACGAATTTAGGGTAGTATGCGTCAAGAGTGAGTCCTAGCTGTTTTAGCTCGTAGAACTCATTCATTTTCTGCATACAATATGCAGGTGGTAAATATCTTCCATGCACGGCTTTCTTCAACTTCTCCCAGGTAACGGACCCCTCTAAAATCCCTTGATCCCTGCACCATTGCTTCCACCAAAGTCTAGCTTCGTCAGTCAGCTTTAACTTGGCGAGCATGGCCCGATTGGTAGGTGCAGTACCAGCTGCTTCAAAGTAATCCTCCATGGATTCAATCCAAATTTCAGCATCAGCCTGGACGAATCTGCCTCTCCCATCAAACTCGGGTGGCTTTATCTGCTTGATGAGGATCTTCTTCTCCTGGATCACAGCAATACTTGATGTAGGAGGCGAATTTGGAACCTGTACCTGGGGTTGTACCTGGATAAAAGTTTTCTTAGCATTATTATATGATAATCGATGTTAGCTTATCTTTCATTTTTAGTTCAGCTATCTCGTAAACAATGTAGCTACTTAGCTTTTTAACAACTCTTATGCACAGCCAGATATTGATAAAAAGAAGTTTTTATTTGTATTTACATGGGCATAGCCTTTTTGAATACAACGTTTCGTGTGATGATAAGCCAATCATTAGAAAATAGCCATAGAAGTTTTGTAGCCAAGAGATGAATTATCAAATTAACATTTCTTCCAAAGAGCATGTTCATCTTAATATCAGGAAGTGAAAACCATGCACTCCAAAAAGAGAAATAGGTTCTCATTCTCACCCAAACTTGATCATGCAAACCTTACAAAGCTCACTAGAGAATTTAGCTATATCTATGTGTGTAATCTACTAGTAACTCCATGTAATAAAGAAGCAGAAGCCTAAGATCTCAATCGCTTTACCAATGTGTGTCAAAACAAATGAAGGAAATTACATAATCCTAGTCGATACAATTTTGAAAGCAATAGTGTCTTTTTTTGTTTTTTTTTTTCAAAGTTTTATTGTGTGTAAAATTGTAATGTATAAGCTTTTATGGTACAAGGTTCCTCTACCAATATGTGAGCCATTGATAAAAATTAGAAATGTACTAGATTGCAACATATTTGTCAAGAAGTTATAGTAATTGTAGCATTAAGGTTAGATACGAAACAATGTCAAGTATTATATCTCCTTGATTCAATTGACTCACAATATGTGAGCCATTGATAAAAATTAGAAATGTACTAGATTGCAACATATTTGTCAAGAAGTTATAGTAATTGTAGCATTAAGGTTAGATACGAAACAATGTCAAGTATTATATCTCCTTGATTCAATTGACTCACAATATGGAGCCCTTATTTTGTGAGGATTTTGTCGAGTACAAGTAGGTCTAGGAGAGGTCTAGGTAGCCTGACACCTCGTACAAAGTACTCAAAGGGAAGTAAAAGTTAGATATATTGAATTAATTTGGAATTTCTAGATAGCTCATGGTTGCTTAGAAATGGTAATTAGTTGACTTCCAAGTTCAACCATTGAGGTTCTCATGGTGTATCAGAGTACTACAAATGGACTACAATTTTCTACCTTCTCTTCTAGGACTACTAATTCCTTGATAGTTGGGGGGTATATTTTGGCTTGTGGAATGTGAGGACCAAATAATGTTTCTCAACTTCCTCTTTTAGAATGAATCACAAAATATTATCTAGTTGATCACCACATTGCTCACACTTAGACGTTCTTGCTCTTCCCAAGATAGAAGTAATGTTAAGTAATCCTCAAATCTCTCAAGGAGGATTCCAACATTAGACTCGGCATAAACACAAGAAAGGAGCATGATTTTATTATGAAATTCTTGGAGGTAGATAGTGACTAGTTGATTTTAGCATGGACACTTTCTACTACAATGTCCTTTATCTTCTCAGCCACAAGCTAGGTTTCAATTAAAAGATGGGGGCTTTGATTGAGTTGTGCTTGACTTGAGAACTAGTGACTCCTTAGGGCTTGTTGGGTTGATGCTTGCAACACTCTTTTTTGAGATATTCGGAGAATTTTTTTGGGCAGAGTTGGGTTTATAAGTCACAACAAGGAAGTATGACTGTTGTGGTTCCACTTCTTGATGGGAATCAATAATGACTATGTTAGTGGATGTGGAAGTTGCAGCAATTGAGAGCAAATACAATCTCTCTAATCGTGGTTTTTTTTAGAAGGATTCCTAGGGCTAAGGGACTTTTTTATGTTTCTAGTTCCTTTTGGATGTGTTTGTAAGGGCAATAACTGACGGTCAAAAACTATATCAAGCTGTTGTACTTCAATCAAGCTAGATTAATTTATTCTTTTCTAATAAATAAAGTCGAGCTTCTTGATTGCCATCCTAGATGGCTCATTTTCTCAAAAAATTTTGGTCCTAAATTGTAATCCATATTCACATCATTTATTGGATCTCTTTTCGGCGATGACTAGCAGAGCTTGTGCTACACGTTGTCATGATGTTATGAGGACACAATGTGAAAAAGTATGGAATGCATCATCATCCAACTTCTCTATTGATCTAGAGAGTCAATGTGATCTGAGCCATTAGTACTAGTGTGAGTTGCATGGATTATCCAAAAATACTAGATTTTTGGATCATTTTAGTATATTTTTTATATTATTTATTGTAAAAATCTGAAAAAGTTAGAAAAAGCTTCTAGATTAGAATGGCATGCAAAAAGCAAGTTGCTTTTTCAGCCAATTAAGAGATTTTTCATAAAAAAGACAAATGGATGAAATCGTGCACGTTGCGATCACTGTAAACAGGCTGAAAATTATAGATTGAACTGAAGGA
This sequence comes from Lygodium microphyllum, assembly GCF_053477565.2. NCBI lineage: Eukaryota > Viridiplantae > Streptophyta > Polypodiopsida > Schizaeales > Lygodiaceae > Lygodium > Lygodium microphyllum. Next base: position 94,829,755 of record NC_141156.1, read on the forward strand.
AGAAGAATGAGTGATCTGGGAGATCCGTGAGCAAGTGTCCAAGGGTTTTACCCCCCTTTCAGAGCCAACGGAGCCATCAGATTTGGGTTCCGGGCAACAGAGAAAGAGCTAATTTTTCTGATCCACTTTTTTGGTCTACGAAGGAGCTCCAGGAGAACTAATGCCTGGAGATTGCTTCTAAGTAGCACAAAGATTCCAGATTCTTTCAATACATATTGATTCAATTCATTGTGATTTGTTTTTGTAGTGTTTACCACTTGGATATTCTCTATCTTCTCTTCCATCTCCTATCTCTACTTCCTTCTACTTCTGATCCCCAGTGGATTCGACCTTTCGACAAAAACCCCTCCGACATTGGTGAGTTTGACATGAAAGGTCGTCACAAAAGAAGGAAATATAATATGGGAGAACCTTCGAATACAATCTCCAGTGATGTTTTGCAATAGTTAGTGCAAAATATAAATATGCTAATGTAGGTACAACAACAACAAGTGATGCAAGCTTCAACTCAAACAGAAAGTGTTGTGATGAATGCTTTGCAAGCAATTGAGCGTGAGGTGAAGTTATTCAATGGTAGGAATGTATTTGCATATGTACATACCTATGCTCAGAAGATGGAATTCTTTGGAGCGGCTCAATCTACATGGAGCCGGTATTTTGTATGTGCTACTGTTCATGAACTGAAAGCACGGATTACTGAATTATACTTGCAGGATGCAGACTGGGTAGCCTTCAAGAAGACACTCAGGGAAGAGTTTTACATTGAGGACACCAGTTTGATTATGCGCAAGACTTTTCAGGAGTGGGTTATACAACCCAATAAGGGTCTTATGGCTACGGAATTGTTAAGAGAATTTGAAAGTTGATTTGAGCAGTTGGATCTTGCAGAACAGCAAGCTCTTGAAAGTCAGAAAATTGAATTGTTTCTACAGGCAACTGATCCTGAGCTTCAAGAGAAGCTTGATGATTTGTTGGAGGATCAGACTATAGAGACAGGTTTGAAAACAGAGTGGAGACATGTCAAGGAAGCTGTTACTGCACTTGTAAAGAAGCAAAGAAGAAGAGAAAGATTGCATGTCTCTAGCTTGCCCACTGTTACGGATAAGACAATTGATGTATCTAGTAAGCCACCTACTTATGTGGCTAACCCTATGGTTGTACCTGCTATTGTTCCCTATGTTAGGAAAGATGTCTTGGATAAATTGTTCAAAGGGATGCAAGATTTTCAATTGAAGGTAGCAAAATTGGACGAAAAAGGACAGGAGGAAAGGGGACGGGCAGCAGCCCCTAAGCCTGGGAAAAGATGTATGTGGTGTGATAGTTTGCAGAACGAGAGAAAGGATTGTGCTACCTATCAAGAGGCCTTGGCACAATAGCTTATCTTTTGGAAAGATGGCAAGATCCATGCACAAGAAATGAGATTGCCTCTTGCTTTGAATTTTGGAAACGGAGGTATGCAGAAGTTGTTGGAAGACTTGGCTGTCCAAAATGTTTATGCGACAGTACATGCTTCTACTTTTGGTCTATAGTTGGATAGAATGCATGGCCAAGTGATGGTTAGTCCAAAGGCTGAAATATGGACACATGCTTTACATGTAGCTGAAAACAGAAAGGTCATTGATAGTGAAATGTCTCATGTAGGGCAAGCCATTCGTGGCATAACTGGTCGGGAATCACCGGTAGATGCATATTTAGTGTATGCATATTTAGCAAAGGTACAAAACACGGATGTACTTGTGGAAGAAAAATAAAAAAGAGATGAAGATATTGCAAGGACATCTAAAAGAATAACAAGAAGAAGTATGGATCAGCCTAAAGCTGCAAATCAGCCACCTCCCGAGCATGTTATGGAAGAGGTTAGTCAAGAGTAAAAACATGATAATAAACAAGAGGGCAAAAAGAAGGGCAAGCAGCTAGGATATAAGTTGCAATCTGACATTGAGACAACCACAGATCTTAAGAAGGTTCTTGAAGAACGGATCTTAAACAATTAGGTGGAATTTACCTTGGAAGAGGTGCTTGGCATTGCCAAGCGAGAATTTCATGATAAGATCATTGACATAATTAAAAGAAACTGTTAGTTTCTTGGTGATACCACTAGTGCATTGCTACAATTTGAAGAGGAAACTGGTTTATTGGGTATTGGGGCTGAATATGAGCATGAAGTAAGTACTCGATTATCTATGTAGGATGCTACTAATTAGTGGACAACATGTGGACATCATTATCTTGTAGTAATATGCATGGTGGAGTAAGGCAAATGCAACAATATGGAGAAGAGACTCTAGGATTGATTCCTCGAAGTCACTACACAAGAAATCATTGGGCTAGAGCTACCATTGAAACGGTAGTGAAAATAGGGGAACGTGAAACTCCTTGTGTTGCCTTACTTGACCATGGGTCTGAGATAAATGTCATTGAGCAAGGATTGTATGAAAATGGTATATGGCTTGTGGACAGTTATCATGGTTGGCATATGAGGGTTGCAAATAATTCTTCAGGGGAGCTCTATGCTGCATGTCCTAATGTAAAAGTGACGATTGGTGATGTACAGGAAGAGCAACACTTCTTTGTGCAAGATAATTCCTCATATGCGGTGATTTTGGGACAGCCCTATATTACAAGAGTGCGTATGGAAACAAAGGTACTTAATGATGGTTTTGCTTTGCTTATGCAAGAGTCAAAAGCAAAGATGGGAGGAAAATAGCCCAATTTCTTACTGTTTGTGTTAATCATCCTAGAAATTGTGATACGCTTCGAGAGTCTCCTTTGGTTCCAAATGAAAGGGAATTCAAAGACTTGGATTTTCAGTAAGCACTGCTGTAATGTGGGGCTACAGTAGTGCTATTCATAGGGTGTACTCGCCTCTTGATGACATGAAGCATGTATTTACTATTGGTAATTCTCAATTTACAGCAAACAGTTCTTGTTGGTTTAAGCCTATGGAAGCTATGTGTAGGGTTGAACTCATATCTATGAAACGAGCTATTAATAAACTAAGATCATTGGGGCTGTTAGGTGAAAATGATGGCATTTTAGGCATCTTTTATGGGCTGAATATTACTGATACTATGGCTGAAATTTCAGCAACTATACATGTAGAAAATGAGGCTAAAAACAGAGTGTTGTCAGTAGGTTCTTTGGATATGTATGATGCCATGATCATTATCATCAAGATCCACAAACAGATCAATCTTTTCATTATGCATTTCCGGTAGATCAACAAGATTATCTGTCATATCATCTATCTCTTCCATTGGAGTTTCTTCTCGTTGCTCTTCTCTTGCAAATTCTTCCAATGCATAGTCCTCATCATCCCTTTTCTTGAAAATCTTGATTCTTTTTCCAGCAATAGGCACTCTAAGCATTGTTCCATCCAATTCTGTTAGCTCATATGTTGCATTATCAATGACATGTCTAACTATGTACGGCCCAAACCATCTTTTCACCATCTTCTGAAGTGCAGTATGCTGATTTTCAAGGCTGCTATCAAAGACCAATACCCAATCTCCCTCTTCTATTGCTCTAGGCCGTAAGCGATGCCTGTGTCAAACCTGTCCTTATTTCTTAGTCTAGCAACCTTCAACGTGTCAATAGCTAGCTGAATATCCTCAGGTCTCCTATCCAACTGTTGAATCCGAAGAGCTAAGAGCTCTTCTCTCGTCAAATCCTCCTGCCAAGGTAAAACTGACCAAGTCAAAGCACAAGTCTCAATCGGCATAACAGGTTTCTGACCATACATCAACTCTGCAGGCATATATCCTGTGGTAACACTATGAGTCGTACGATCAGCCCACAAAGCAAATAGTAGAAGTCTCAGCCATTCTCCAATCCATCCTCTGCATGCTTTGGCTAATGCTTTCACTATCGACGGATGCCCTCTTTCACTCTTTCCATTTCCCTCTGGATTGTATGATGTTGTTAGAGCCAACTTGATTCCTAGCTGAGAGAAAAACTCCCTAGCTTCATCTGCATCCAATTCACCGCGATCCGCAGTGATCTTACCCACACAACCATACCTGCAAAAAATTTCCTCCAATAAGAACTTACACACTGCACTAGTGGTCTTCGTTCTCAAAGATCTGCCCTCAACATGATTAGTAAGATCCTCTCTAGCCAAAACAATGTACCTCATCTGCCATAGACCCATAGGCATGGTAACCAAATCAACTACCCACTTATAATGAATGCATAGCGGATAGGTCGGATGAAGCTCATCTCGATGACGCACTAGTGAATACATCTGGCAGTCTCAGCAAGTCTCAACAAAGTGAGAAACATCTCTATACATGCCTTTCCACCAATATTTCTCCTTGATTTTCTCATAAGTAGCCCACACTCCTCTATGACCAGTCCAAGGACTCTCATGAAACTCCCTCATCACCTGTAACTGTGTCTCTCTATCGCAGACAACCCGCAAAGGTAATCCGCCTCTTTTCTTCGGATGCTTCCAAAGAAATCCGTCCTTGAGAAAATAACCATAGGCTTTCCTTCTGATCTTCTTGAACTCTTCATCCGTCCATTCATCTCTTTTGCTTAGTGTACTAAGGTACCTGCCAATCTACAACCAATCTCCAACATAGAGTCCTTCTGTGAAAGCCACAATATCATAGACATGACAAACATGATCAACCATAGTGGTTGAAATTTCTGCATCATCCTCTTCTGCAAGTAGAGTCTCCTCATCATCATATCTGGCTCTAGACAACATATCTGCCACTGGATTATCCTTCCCTGCTATGTGTTTAAATTCCGGATTTAATGACTTGATGTATGCAATCCATCTCAACATGGCTATATCCGGAGTAGAGCAACTCGTAATCATACCAATCAATGGCAAGCAATCTGTCTCTACCACAACTGAAGCTCCAATAAAATACTCCTTGTCACATTTGAGAGCCGTGACAATCCCCAATAACTCCCTCTTGATTTGCAGATATCTCCTCTGTCTCTCGTTTAGGACTTTCGCCCCAAACCGAATAGCATACCTATTTCCATCTGCATCATCTTGACCCACAGCCCAACCTATGCCAATTGGACTAGTGTCAACTGTCAATACAATAGGCCTTCCACAATTATAATCCTCTTTCCTAAGAGTAGGAGCATTCTGCAATAACTTCTTCAATTTCTGCATGGCCCTAGTGTGGCTCTCATCCCAATAGAATTTCTGCCCCTTTCAAAGCAGCTGATACAAACAATCTGCTATATGTGCAAAATGAGGTATCCAAATCATATAAAACACACAAGTACCAATAAATCTCCGTACCTCTGAAGTGGTAGAACAATACTCTGCAATCTTGCCTATAGCATTCATCTTATCAGGTGAGGGTTTCCTACCATAATATCCACACATATGCCCAACAATGACAACCTCATTCACTCCAAAAACAGATTTTTGCCCTGAAAGTGTCAAGTTCACTTCTTCTAACCTGGCCAAAATCTTCTCACATGTTGAAATATGATCAGCCACAAAGTATCTGCATCCCTACTCATTTAGACTCTCATTCTTCTCTTCTTCTGCACACCCCTTAATGGGCACATCATCCAAGAAAGGCATAGTAAGCTGAGGTATGTAATCACGAAGAACCTTATGCATGGCATTCATCATATGCGTAACAGAATTAGTGGCACCTTGAGGCAAGGTACACATCCTGACAAGCCCAATAGGAGTTCTCATGGTGGTTATGTCCCTGCTTTCCAAAGCCAGTTGAAACTGATCATATCCTGAATACAAATCACCTAAAGAATAGATGGCACGTCCAGCAAATGCCTCTACAAACTCATCCACAACTGGACCTATAGCAACATTCCTGATAGTAACTTTGTTCACTGGCTGCATGTCCTGAATAAATTGGAGAGTACCATTCTTCTTTGGAACTGTAAACCACCTGTTTGAGTATGGTGCAGATGAAAGCTCAAGGATTCCCATCCTGATTTTCTCATTCAATAAATCAATCAACTTTGGCAAGTATGCTTTAGGCACTGGAATAGGTCGAAGATTCCATGGAATATGAGGAATAGTAAAAATGACCATAGGAGAAACAATATCAGGATTCACACATCCAATCTCATGCGGAAAAAATGCAAATCCCCTTCCATGACGCTCAAGCATCTCCTGAAAGCATTGCTTCTCTATGGGTAACAAGAAATCACCATTTCCAATTTTCAATTCAGCAAGAGTCTCTGCTGAAAATTTATGACCAATATGCTCCGGATTCCTCAAAATTTGCTGTTTAGCAGCCCTCTCTATTTGCTGATCACTGTCAAGTGGAAGCGGTACAGCAACCGACTTCACCTTCTTATCCATAGTTTTGTATTTCGTGTCAACCCTGGCTTCATTATGCTCTTCTGCATTACATAAACCTTGCTGTAAATCAGCAATTCTGCACTCCAATGGCTGAATATTCTCAGCCCTTTGCTCTATGGAATGCATAGAAACAGCCCCAAACTCTGAATGCTGAAATATTTCAGCAGTAAACTCTGTTGGCTGAAAATTTTCAGCCCTTTGTCTCTCTGAAAGCTGATCATAACCAGCTGGAAACTCTGTTTGCTGAATTTCTTCAGCACTCAACACTCTTTGCTGAGTTACCTCAGCCTCTGACTCAATCTGTGACACAAAATCTGCAATTTCATGAAACATGTCTAGGGACTGCACTAATACATTACTGTGACAATTCAGCATATCAGTTTTCAGCATATCTCCTATCTCTATCATCGTATTTGCACAAATCACACTGTCATACATCCCATCTATGTGCTCATCATCCTCCAAAATTCCTGCATTTTTTAAATTTTTCTCCTTCCTGCATATATACTGCCTGGCAGCTCTAGGCAACCTAGAAGTCTTCTGATAACTCATCGAACTGTTTGCTGAAATCCCAACAAAACCGGAGGAGAAAACACTACTGCCAGGAGGCGAGAACTCCAATCTCCTCTGCTCTGTACCACCGTCGTCTCACAAAACGGCGGTACCTAATGAAAACCCAAATCCCTCACAGTGGGCAAAGGTGCATCTCTGAGAGTATCCATGTTTCTAACATGGTTCACACATACAGTCATAAACTGAACTCCTCTCATACCATCTTTACTACGAATCCGTGCATAAGCAGATCCATCATCCATGACCTTTGTTTCCATGCGCATCTCTGTAATGAATGGCTGACCAAGAATTATGGGATACGAGCATGAATCCTGCACAAAGAAATGAAAATCCTCCTCTACATCACCAATAGAAACCCTGACACTAGGATAGGCAGCATACAAATCACCTGTAGTGTTATTGGCGGCTCTCATACGCCACCCATGCTCTACATCCATAGGCCATCTGTTACTCTCATAAACTCCACGAACTATGAGATTAATCTCTGAACCATGATCAACCAATGCAACATAAGGCACCTGTTTCTCTCCAATCTTTACCATCGTCTCTGTAGTTGCCCTAGCCCAATGGCTCCGCGAAAAGTGACTTCGCGGTATCATGACAGGCTCATCAATTTCAGCATAATGCATAGGCTGAACCCTCTTCTCTACCTGCGGAAAAACAAAAGCATTATCAACCATAACCTCATCCTCATCCTCATCCAACTCCCCAATTAAAACTCCCTGTGTATCAGTGGTAGACAATGCATGTCTTTTCCTCTTCAAAACCTCCTGAAACTGATCCTGAAACTTTGTTTTTGAGATGCCCAAAATCTCAGAAATAGTGAAAGTCACCTCACTGCCAAGTATCTTATCATTAAAGATTTTCTTCATGTCTGTAGATGTCTCAATATCAGACATCAATCTGAACCCTGGCTGCTTTCTCTCTCTAGGCTCTTGCCTCTTTTCTCTCTTTTGAGCATCCTCCATCTGTCGATCTGGCCCTAGTCTTGAAGACGGTCCTGCAGTAGGTGGAGTAACAAACTCACCCCCTCTAGTTTTCTTAACTGCACTTGGATTTTCTTCATCCCTCTTACGCTTCTCTTAAACAAGTACATCTGCACCATGAGACTTAGCCAAATAAGCATAAATAGAATACCTGTCAACATGCGAGTCCCAACCTGTCTCTGATCTGATGCTAGAGCCTGCACTAGTCAAAACAGTTTGCTAAATTTTCCCCTTGTTTGCAGTCTCCATAGCATAAGTCCACAACGCTGACTGAGTCTCTGATCCCTTCTTAATCTGGACTCCATATGCAGAAGCATCACCTCTAGCTGTCACATAAGAAGTAAGCGCAGCCATGTCCTCCACTAACTTCTTCATTCCACCTTTACCAAAGTTGGTAGCAAGTGGAGCTCCTGTCTCAATCAACCAAATCTTACCATCTTGCCCCCAATATACCAAATTCTTCCTCCTTGCATCCTAAAAAGACTCACAATCCCTGCAATGCTGATGGTCCATACTATCGCACCAAATACATCTCCGATCTCTCCTAGGTGCACTAGGAGCACTCCTAGGTGCAGTGAGAGCACTAGAAGAAGTAGTAGGCGCAGTCGAAGCAAATTGCTCCTTCAACTTTTCCACCAACTCCACTTTGACTGACTCCAGTGTCAAATCTGTGATGCCTTTGATTATGTCATCAAGAGAAGTAGGCACCGATGGAGCGGATGGTTTTGGAGCAGAAGGTGTAGGCATCGGTCGTGGAACAGGAGGAATAGGTGAAGTGGAAACAGTAGGCACTGGCATAGGCCAAGAAACTGGCTGAGGAGGAGAAGAAATAACAGGGATAGAAGTAGGCATAGGAGCTGATGATGGTGTAGGTGTCATGGAACCATTCTGTAGGCGAGTCTTCCATATCCTCCTCTTGGTCAAAGTTGAGACTGCATCCTGAGCATCCTGCCAATCCGTTTTAAGACCCATAGGCTTCGTGCGATCTTCAAGAAGCTCACCCAATTCTTCTTGAAGAGCAGGATCAGCAGCTTGCAAGAAAAGCTCAACTTTTTCAACATCCAATGCTCTTTGTTCAATGGCATCAAGCTGACTATACCTCTCTTCAAATTCTCGAATCAACTCCGAAGCAACTAGACCTTTGTTTGGCATGTAGACCCACTCTCGGAATGACCGCCGAGTAGCCATACCAAAGTCCTCAAGGAAGTATTCTTCTTTCAAGGCCTTCTTAAAATCTTGCCAATGTGTATTTTGAATAAAAAGATCAGTCACTTTTGTCCTCAAAGCGGGTGTGACAAGACGAAGAAAGTACTTACTCATAAGTCCAGCTGGAACTCCAAAAAACCCCATCTTGATTTCATATGTCTTCAAATATGATGAAACATTACGCCCGTCAAATAGCTTCTTCTCATTTTCAACTGCTTCAATAGCCTTAGTCGCGCTGTTTGCATTCTCTTGCTCCGAATAGAGTTGCCTTTGCTGAGACAACTGCTGCTGATGCAATTGTTGCTGCTGCTGCATATACAATTGTGTTTGCTGATTTTGGAGCTGCATATACATGGACATATTCTGCAAAATCTGCTTTAGATCCTCCGTTGGAGTACTTGACGCAGCAGTCATTGATGGAGCTGAAGTAGACGCAGCTAGAGTTGTAGAAGAAGCTGAAATAGAGGCTGAAGTATCTCCCATCCTGAAATTTCTGCGATGCTTTCACGTCGGGTTCACCAAAGATGTCGAAGGGTTTTGAAAGCAATGTCGCAACCACGGAGGACCTTGACAAATATCAAGATGGAAGATCAAACAAGTGAATCATCCAAAATCAGAGTTGCCTTACTATCAGTACCAAATTGGTTGCTCTTACAGAAACACCATGAAGAATATCCTGATCATTCTGATTATAATGATGATTTAGTTCTGCTTTATGATGATAAAGATGATTCAGTAGAATGGGTATTTTAGCATCTGTAAACACAATGAACATCTCTGAAATTGTGACATATTCAATGTAGATTGCTGAAATCCTGGTACGGTATGTAATTTGTGGGAAGAGATTTGTAAGAATGGCTTCTTGAATACAACCACATTGAGCATAACCTGTGATGACTAAACTCCATGTAATCCCATTACGATTCTCAAGAAGATTAAACATTGTTGCTGTATCCAGCTGACTTTTACATTTTTGATACCATCTTGACACATTTTTCCACAGAAAATGATCCTTGGAGATATAACAAGCATTTTCTCTAAATGAAGACTTGGCTCTACATTCTCAAACATTTGTCTCCAATCTGCAAAGTGCAGGAAGAATTTTAAGACTTCGGAGGGATCACATAAGGAACTTTGTTCATGAGTTTCTCATATTGAATTTGAGTCAAGAATTCCAAGGTATCACAAGTCGGATCTTTAAAAACCTTTCGACCTTGCGTCAAGCACCAATCAGGAAAAGATTTAACAGCTTTTTGGACTTCCTCTACAAGATTGGTCCAATCCTGGGTCAATTGTTAGTGATTTTCTTCACTCATATCACTCTGGTTGCAGAAAAACTTCAGATCGATTTGTTTTTTAGAGGGGAGGGAGGATAACAAAACATCCCAAATTCCCAGGGAATCATCTGTTAATTGTCGCTTGATGGAAGTTGATATAGCAATCATGATTGGAAGGGAAATCAGGTTTTCTTCTTCCTCTCAATGTCCAAAGATGCTTTCTTTTACGGCTTCTGAATCTTTCTTCGACGGCCCAGGCTCTTCAATGCTGCGATCCTTCGTAACATGTGGCTTCATCATCGGTCTGCTCCCACTTCCATCGCTATTCATCTTTGTCTTCCCTCTATAACAACTTTGTCCTGGTCTTCTGCTTTCTCTTGTTTCTACTCCCTTCCTGAGCCAAGATCCCAGTTACACGCGCGTGCCCTTTGAAGAAGACAGCGATGTCCTTTTATTTGAGATTCACCTCATTCATTTCTCCCCCCCAGTCAAATTCTGTGTCTTCGAGCCTATTATCTTCCTCGTGGAGCTTCCCAAAATGCCCTTTTTCCTCCCCAGAGTGCCTTCTTTCCTCCCCAATTCAGTCGCAGAGTACAGTATCTCTCTTCGCCCCAGGGATACGAACAATGGCCACTCCAGCTTGTTCTTCCTCTGAATCCTTCCGGCTACCCCTATCACTCTAAAAGGAGAGCTGCCTTCTCCGTTTTGATTGTAGCTCTCTCTTTTGAGGACAGAATCGCCCCCACGATCGAGCTCTCATCCCATTAAGCTCTTCACTTCCCATGCTCTCAGAACTTTCCCAATACATAGATATATTTTTGAGGTGTTTGACAGATTCCTAAAAGATACTATGAAATGCAATAAATTTCGTGGAGAGAGCTATAGAGGGAGAAGATCAACAGGACATCCTTGTGAGAATCAAAACGCAGCTGTAGCGAAACACCGCACTTTATTGCCCCAGAGTTTTTGAAGGGATTGCCTCCATCTTGGCATGCAGGGCCGCCTCTGTTTCTGCCCCTGCCATCCTCTATTCTCCTCCTCGTCCAGCACAGAGTACCGTATATTTCCTCCCTGATTGAAAAAGCTCTCTCTTTTTTCTTCCTCGTAGATCCGCAAATTACCAGATTTTCCCCCCCTTTCCGATTCAGAACAAAGCTCTCCCATTTTTCCAAAAAATCTTCTTTTTCCCCCAGGAAAGTAGGGCAATTTTAGCAAAGCCTACAGGTGTTTGTCCATAATCGAAAACCGTGTGGTAAACGCCCATGAAAACATCTCCAAGAATCCATAGAGGCTTTGAAGAAACATCCAGACCCATAAACCCACTAACACATTACATTTCATTACCCTCTCCAACTTTCAAGATATACTACTCAAGCGTAAGATCAAAATGTTTCCCTCCTATTGTAAAGGTCATTGTGAGCATGGAAGAAACTTGATCACACTCCACAACACTCTCTCCATTCAGATTCGGGAGACATTCGCACATCTTGCTAAGATACGCTTTGATAAGCTCTCCAGACTCATCATGGTCAATTGATTCTGTGCCAATACTACTGCCATTTCACACATAGAACATCTAGCTGTAGATGTTAGAAACATCCTCACGAAGCCCATAATCGACATATCTTGAAATAAGTGTAGCCCATGAGATTGCATCTCGAGTTACCAGTCTACCAAAACTCCTTGTTCTTCTCCATCTTCAGCATAGAATAAAAGAGAAAACATAACAACTAAGTATGTACAAATTATCAAATCACACACACGACTTTTGGGTGGTTTCACATCTCGAATGCGCAGCAATACGACAACGCAGGAAGTTTCGGGGGTAGCGCTTAGCTGTAATGGCTGCTGCTATGGAGGGCCATTTTTATGACTTTTTCTAAAAAAGGCATTATCTTTTTGGGGATGCTTGAGGATTATGGAAGAAAAAAGACCAAAAAAAAAAGAAGCTAACAGGGGGGGAAGTTCATTGTAATGCAGATTCAGGAGTGTATGAAAGAAAGTGATTGCGGTTGAATTGCGGGGAAAAACTGTGTCTGTGGGGAGTCAAGGCGGAGGAAGAGGACCGAGAGCTGAGAAAGCGGATGATGTGGAAGGATGAAGTTGCTGTTGCGGGAGTCAAATTCCATGCAGTACTATTGGGACTTGCATTATCAAAAAACGGACATGAAGTTGATCGATGAAGAATAGCCAAGGAGCTCTGTGACATCGGAGGACGGGAACGAGAGAAAGTGATCATTGCTAAAGGCTGTTGTGATAGAGATGACAAAGGTCGAAGAAGGAAGTGATAAAGACCGCCTTAAAGCTACTGCAAAGTCAAGAATTGAAGGATGAAGCTGCTATTGAATGCAGGACGAAGGTGAAGGATGTCTGGAACTGCTGAAGGAGACGAATTTGACGAAGAGACGATGAACGAGCTCTTCAGAAGATGAAGAAGGTGGAGTGTTGTGAAAACGGCAGACAGAGTTGAAGAGGGACTTGGCGAACGCTCTCTCTGGAATACTGAGGACTTTGCCTCTAAAATTTCTGTGGTTACTGCCGCTTCTTGTCCAGATGTTGGATTAACATACAAAGCTACTGCGACTATAGATCATCGGCAGTCTCATGGAATTCGTGTTAACACATAATTATCACTTTCAGAAAACCAAAATTCTATAAGGCAGTCAATTAAAGAAATCGATGAATCTTCTCAAAAGAACTTCCTAGTTACTTAAACCAAGGATAACTGCTGTATTGGAGGGAAAAGCTTGAATGTAAGGGCCTCTGGATGAAAGTGACAGTGAATTCAATTAAGCCAACTGCAAAAATCACCTTGATGGAAACCAGTCTCAAAATTGCTGCTTATGTGGAACAGAAAATCACAGCTTTTGAAAAGCTACCAATCCTTTTGAGTCATTATATACTGTGGAGTCTGCCAGGTTTGTTGCTGAATACAGATTTGAAGTTTCTAAACTGAAGCTTGTTGATGCAAAGCTACATTCTTCAGATAACTATGCTCTTGCAAGAGAATGTATTAGTGTGAAGATTGATTGTGTGTACTCTGGTTCATGCACTAGAGGGAAAATTGAGGCAATCAATGACCAAATTGATGTTTGGCCAATGGCTCAGTTGTACTAGTTGTACTTTGATACCACAGTTTTGCAGTGAATGCAGTTTTTGTATGTTATACCAGCTGCCATACAGACTTTGCCCCAATGCTTTTACCTTTGTTAGTGGCTTGAAAGCTTGAGCTTGCTTAGAAGCCTTGGAGTAAGGCAAAAAGTTACATGCTGAGATAAAAATGACTTGAACAAAATTTGTTTTTTGGCAGTTTCTTTGTTGTAATTTACTTGGCAAGCAATATAGTGAAATTTGGCATTAAAAATATGAGTTCTTCTTGTTAGCCTCTTTCCTTGCTGCAACTTGAACTCCGTGTTCAGCAGCTCTTGCACGAACTCTACGACACTTCTGGTAAATCCGATGTGAAAGCGCTGCATCAATTTTCAGCAAGATGGGAGACTCGCAAGAAGAGATGACAGATGAGAATGCCATGAAGCATCTGTTTCAGTCATTTACAACCTATATGCAGCAGCAAGCTCACGCGAAACGCGATAGTGATGCCATGGATGCCTTGAAAGCTGTCCAACAGGAGATGAAGCAGTTCAACGGCCAACAAGTTTCAACTTACCTGCATTTGTATGAAGAAAAGATGAAGTTTTTTGGGGTTTCTCAAGATGTTTGGAGCTGCTACTTCTTGCGGATCGTGGTTCGCGCGCTTGAAGTCCGAATTTCAGAAATTCAAGGAACACATACTGGTTGGGCAGAGTTTAAGAAGGCATTAAAAGATGAATATTTCCTGGAGAATACAGGTCTTATGAACCGCAGGAATTTCTTAGCATGGGTTTCTATGCCTAATAAAGAACTTTCAGTTACCGCCCTTCTGCGAGAGTTTGAGAGCCGCTATGATTAGTTGGATGAAACTGAGCAAGGAGCTTTGGAGATGCAGAAAGTGGAGTTATTTTTACAAGCTGTTGATGCTGATTTACAGGAAAAGTTGGATGATCTTTTGGAAGATCAAGCCGCCGATTCAGGTTTAAAGACCGAGTGGAGACATGTCATTGATGTTGTGAATGCACTTGTTAAGAAGCAGCGCAGGAGGGTACGATTGCATCGTAATACAGGATCTGCTTCTGAAAAATCCTTGGAGACCTCTACTTCTACCCCTGCTGCAAGTTCTATGCCTAAGCCTACTCCTCCTGTTGTAAATCCACCAGTTCCTGGTGCTCCAGTGCCCTTATCAATAGATGATGTTATTAAAGTCTTGGTAGATTTGACGATAGAGGCAGTTAAAGCTGAAGTTGGGAAGTTAAAAGAGCAACTTATGTCAGTACCTACTGTAGCACCTGCTCCAGTGACTGCTTTTCCAGTTGGCCAAAGAAAAGGGAGACGATGTATTTGGTGCGATAGTACAGAGCACCAACACTGCAAAGATTGTGATGCTTTTCAGGAAGCGCGTAAGAAGAACGTAGTGTTTTGGGGACAAGATGGGAAGATCTGGCTGACAGAAACTGGTGCTCCTCTTGACACGAACTTTGGTAAGGGAGGCATGAAGAAGCTCGTTGATGATATGGCTGCGCGATCAGCTTATGTGAGTGTTAGAGGAGATGCTTCAGCTTAGGAGTCCAGCTTGAGCAGAAATCGGATGGAGACTCTGCCTTATGGTGATGCCAGGAGGCATATTCCACGGTGGATTCTGTGAGGATTTACGGTGGATTCCGTAAACTTAGATGATCGGGGCTCATACACAAAGAGGATTCTTTGTGCGAGAAGTTGATGGGGACGCCTGTCCTTTTCGGGCGTTTCATTAATTTAGTGTGTACATGGGTGATTCCATAGCGGGTGATTCCACAAAATGCATATTAAATTCATAAACGTTTATGAGTTTAGAGTGCGCACTCGTAATAAATTAAGGTTAGGATTTATTTCTAACCAGTTGATTTATTTATGTAGCTGAAGACTGCTAGGTATTCACTTTTGTCGACTTAATTGTATTATTTTACTAACGATTGTGAATGCTTCAGTTGATGTGTAGAGATAGTAGCAGTGGCGGAGGAAAGAATTGGAGTCTAGCGGATTTTCCACTCTTGGACTAGATTTTGATAGGCGCCACACCTATATTTTGTTATGTCTATTGAGACATCGATTATTTATTATTATTTTGTATACGCTTATGCGCCTGGATATGTTATTTCTATTTGGACATTGAGATTGGGCGTGCCAGACTCTATGGGCACCGTCCATTAGCTTTATTTTCCTATTTTTGTAGAAAGCAAACTCAAAAGCTAAAAAGCTTGTCATATTTTTGTAATTGGGCTATTATTGAGCATGAAGATTGGAAATATACATAAAGTACATGCTTTGTGAAGCGCTCACACAAGGCATGGGGGAGATTGAACCCAATTTGTCTCTTGCCTCTTGTCGTGCATGCTTTTACATGGGTTTTTGTGCAAAAAGGTAGAGTACTTTGTTCTTGGGGACCTTCCGAGATTCACCACGTGAGCTATCTGCGACCGATCTGCGCATCAGTGGTATCAGAGCGGAGCAGAGATCAAGAGCTTCCAATCACTACCAATCTCGGGCGAAGGCGGAGCTCCAGGAACAAACGGGCTCTACAGTCAATCTCGTCGCGAACCGTCAATACAAGCAGACCTCTGGCGATCAAGAACCTCTGTTTCCACTGTCAGATCGCGAAGGACCAAGCTCTGCAGGCGGAGGACCACTCATACATCTCCTTCATCAAGTCGTGAAGAAACAGTGAGGAAATTTATAATTTATCTTTTTCAAAGCTTAATTACTAAGCTTATAAGCTTAACAAGAAGCTTAATAGCTTCACGATTATTCGACGTGGTCTCTGAGGATGTCCGAAATTCACGCGACGTCATCAAACACATATTTTTGTACTCCACGATCTGCGCCGATTACTGACGACTCTTCCCCCTTAATAAGCTTTAGTCACTAAGCTTATTAAGCTTAATCTTAATTCATTAAGCTAAGTCACACAACTCTCTACAAGTTACACAGATCTGACAAGTTCGCAAACTCTGGGTCTCGCACTTCTGAAGTCAAGTTCCGTAAGTCGACTCTAATCAAGTTCTGCAAGTCGGCCTAAGTCCAGCAAGTCAACAACTCTGCAAGTCTGCTAAGTCTGCAACTCTGCAAGTCATACTAAATCAGAACTGAATAGTGCTAAAAACTCATAGAAGACTTGTTCGTATGCAAAAACTCTGAACTGGAAAGTTGTTCGCAGCAAGCTGTTCTACCTATCTACAAGTTCCTTGAAGTACTTTCAGCAAACGGAGACAGAAATATTGCAGAATTTCTGAAAATTGAAGAAGAAATATCCAAAAAACACATAGCCTTGTAACCCCAAATTTGAGCTACGCTCATCCCGCTAACTGATTTTGAGTGAGAAAGGTTTGTTGAGTTTTACAGGATGACTACCCCACATATGGATGATCCTATGGCTGAAGACGATCTACCCAAGCCTACCATGGAACAAAAGCTGGATCTTATCATGCTGTAATTGGAAGAAGAGCGAAGAGCTAGGCAAGCCTTGCAAGCGCAATTGACAAAGCTACAAAGAGCGTCCACCGATAAAGAAGAACCTCAAGCTGAAGATTTGATTCGCCGTACCATCGACGCCACTCTTGAAGCACAAACCATTCGCAAGGAATCCAAGATAAGTAAACGAAGTTTCAAGTTCCGCACTTTCAATGGCATAAGAGAAGGAAAGACTGTTTTATCATTCATTAGCCAGTTTGATGACTATTTCCATGAGGAAACTTATCCCGAAAAAGATAAAATCAAGTGTGTTACTAATCATCTGATAGACAGAGCATCACTTTGGTGGACTGTAGTGCGCAAGAGCATAGAATGTCCTGCTACATGGGAAGATTTTAAGAAGAAGTTCATGCAAAATTTCCTTCCACCGCAATTTCATGAGAAGGCTATCAAGCAATGGGATTTACTTCAACAGCAAGATCGTGAGCCTATTCCACAGTATACAGAGCGTTTTTGGAATGCACTCCTACAGTTACGCATGCTTGAAGACGTACCAGAGACGACACATAAGCGGAAGTATATGTCTGGACTTCTTGGACATTACTACGCTGAAGTAAACATGTTCAAGCCTGCTACCCTTGAAGACGCCATCTCCTTAGCTCACGACACTGAAGATAAGTTACGTGGAAGAGATCAACGACCACAGCAATCCCAAGCAAACGGTAATTATGGATCTAAACAATTCAATTCCAATTTCACAAGGTTTAATCCAGGTCGTTTCTCATCACCATCTTTCCGCAAGAATTGGCCTAAACCACCTACATTACCATCCACTGTCAATCCAAATCGAAAGCCTATTCCACAAGCAAATCCAAATATACCCAGACTCCCAGCCATTGCAAATAATGTGACCAAAGCTAAGCCAATAGTATGCTACAAGTGTCACCAGCCAGGGCATCTCGCAGCAAATTGTCATTCAAAGAAGCTATCAGCACATATCAACTACCTTGGAGCCATGGACGAAGACGAGCATGAGGATATGCCAGATTTCACTGAAGAAGAGGATGATATTACTACTACTTCCGACACTTTACCAGATATGCCTACTTCACATTCATTGTTGACTATGAAATGTATGGTGCATGGAAAAGAAAGAACTATATTGCATGATGACGGTAGTACCCATGACTTTATTTCAGCAAAATTGGTAAAGGAATTGAAATTGCATACAGTACGTACGCACTATCGCATAAAAACTGCATTTTTAGGCACTAGGTACAATGGCACACAAGAAGTTCAAGATTTAGAAATTCAAATTGGTCCATACATTGAAAGAAGAAATTTCTTAGTTGTCCCATTACAGTCAAGTGACATTATTCTAGGAATGCCATGGAGACACCAACATAATCCCAATATAGATTATTCCACACACACAATGAATATTAATTTTCAAGGAAAATCTATTACATTATTTGGTATGCATGCATCTCATATTTTTCCACTGCTTTCGCATACCCAAGCAAAACGTGCACTACGCAAGAATACTAAATAATATCTCATTTGGGTGAATGAATTGCATGCAAAGGAAAATCATATGCACCCTAGGCATAAGGAATTTCTCGCATATTTTAAGGATTGTTTTGCAGAAGACCTACCACTAGGTTTACCTCCATCACGTCTAGAAGACCATAAGATTGACCTAATACCTGGTACACAACCACCTTGCAAAGCCCCATATAGGCACAATCAAATAGAGCAAAAAGAAATCCAGAATCAAGTTGAAGAATTACTAAATAGAGGCTTAATTCAACCTAGCAGTTCTCCATTCGGTGCACCTGTGCTCTTAGTCAAGAAAAAGAATAATACTTATCGGATGTGTATTGACTACCGAGCATTAAACAAGATCACTGTAAAGAATAGGTATCCTATACCTAGAGTTGATGACCTTATGGACAAACTGCAAGGATCTTCTATATTTAGTAAAATTGACCTTAAGTCTGGATATCATCAGGTGAGGCTAGATAGATCCGACATATTTAAGACTGCATTCAGGACACAGTTTGGCCATTACGAATTCTTAGTCATGCCGTTCGGATTAACTAATGCACCTGCTACTTTCAGTAGAATGATGAACCGTATTTTTCTAAAATATCACTATTGTGTGATTGTTTTCTTTGATGATATTTTAGTGTTCAGTCAAAGTGAAAAAGAGCATTATGAGCATTTATCATTAGTTTTTCAATTACTGAAAGAAAATCAATTGTTTGCAAATCCTGACAAGAGTGAATTCTTTAAGACAGAAATAGAATATCTAGGTCATATTGTATCAAAAGAAGGAATTAAAGTTGATCCTAAGAAAATTGACGCAATATTGCATTGGCTTGTTCCTAAAAATGTACATGAACTACGCTCATTCCTTGGTCTTGCTAGTTTCTATAGGAAGTTTGTACGTAATTTCTCATTACTTGCTTTACCATTGACCAAACTTCTTAAGAAAGGCATTGTTTATCAATGGACTGAAAATCAGCAGAAATCCTTTGACTTACTCAAACGTGCATTAACCAATGCCCCTGTTCTACAATTGCCTGACTTTAACAGACCATTCTTTTTAGTTGTGACCGATGCTAGCGGATCAGGAATAGGAGCCGTATTAATGCAAGACAATCATCCAATAGCATATTCTAGTTCTAAGCTGAAACCCTCTGAGCTTAATATTCCACTTATGACAAGGAACTCTTAGCAGTTTTACAAGCATTAAAACAATGGAAGCATTATTTAATGGGTTCAGAATTCATGATAAAGACCGACCAGCAAAGCATTAGACATCTACTTAGCCAACCACAAATTTTTGACCGTCATATCAAATGGGCTTCATTCATTCAAAGTTTCCATCCTATCATTCAATACCAACCTGGAAAAGAAAATGTAGTTGCCGATGCATTGAGTAGAAGACCTGCAATTCATAACATTTCTATCATATCTTTTGATTCTTTGATTGCTATGAAAGACACATATCACTAGGATATTACTTTTCATTCTGATTGGCAAAAATTAGTTCAAAATAATTTCATTCCTGTTGATTCATTGTCATATAATGATGGATTCATGTTCTTTGAAAAGAGACTGTGTGTTACTATTCCATTCCGATCTTTTGTTTTGAATGAAATTCATTGTCCCCCATATCAAGGTCATAGAGGTATCATTTCTACATTACGCATGTTAACTGAAGATTTTTATTGGCCGCATATGGATGCAGATGTATCTAATTTCGTTTCTGAATGTTTGATTTGTCAAAGAATAAAGAGACATCATGGTAAACAGTATGGATTATTAATGCCTTTGTCTATTCCATCTAAACCTTGGGAACATATATCTATGGATTTCATTACTGGTTTACCAAATACTAAATCTAACCATGACATGATTTGGACAATTGTAGATAGATTTAGTAAGCAAGCATATTTCATTGCATGAAAGAAAACTTTAACAGCATCACAAGCAGCACAGTTATTTTTGAAAACTGTTTTTACTAACCATGGATTGCCGAAAGTGATTATTTCAGATAGAGATTCTAGATTTTGTAATAATTTTTGGATTACATTGTTTGCAAATCTAGGCACAAAGATTGATTTCTCATCTGCATTTCATCCAGAAACAAATGGACAAACAGAAGCCACAAATAGCACTATTTTAGATCTTTTACGTGCATACACTATCTCTAAACTTCAGACTTGGGATACTCATTTACATTTATTACAGTTTGCTTACAATAATACACCGCACACATCTACAAAGAAAGCACATTTTGAAGTTATTTATGGATATAGATTATCTACCCCTGTTGCATCTTTGTCTAATAGAATACAAAGTGCCGATGATATTGCTGTTATGCATAACACTATTTTTGATGAAGTAAAGGATATGATTGCTAAAGCCCAACAATCATATACCAAACAAGCCAACAAGAAAAGACAAGCCATGAATTTCAAAGTTGATGATTATGTTTGGCTTAGAATAGAAAAGCGTAGACTGCAAAGTGTAGATAGACATCCAGTTGTCAAATTAGCTCCTAGATTCTACGGACCATTTAGAATCATTCATAAGATTAATGACAATGCTTTCAAGTTAGAATTGCCATCTCATTGGAAAATTCATAATACATTTCATATTAGTTTATAGAGACCATTTAGAGGCCAATTACCTATCCACCCTGTCTATGAAAACCCACCTTTACTAGAAGAAGAGACTGAAATACTTGAACCAGAAGCCATCATAGACACTGACTACATGACCACTAGAACTGGCCGAAGGTATTCTAGATATTTAGTCAAATTTAAGAACCATCCTGTAGAGGAAGCACAATGGATGCACGCTAGAGACTTAAATGCTTTCCCCACTCTATTAGCTCCACATTGAGCTAATAGCAATTGAGGTCAATTGCTATCCCACCCTGGGGGTATGATGCCAGGACGCATATTCCACGGTGGATTCCGTGAGGATTTACGGTGGATTCCGTAAACTTAGATGACCGGGGCTCATACACAAAGAGGATTCTTTGTGCGAGAAGTTGATGGGGACGCCTGTCCTTTTTGGGCGTTTCATTAATTTAGTGTGTATATGGGTGATTCCATAGCGGGTGATTCCGCAAAATGCATATTAAATTAATAAACGTTTATGAGTTTAAAGTGCGCACTCGTAATAAATTAAGGTTAGGATTTATTTCTAACCAGTTGATTTATTTATGTAGCTGAAGACTGCTAGGTATTCACTTTTGTCGATTTAATTGTATTATTTTACTAACGATTGTGAATGCTTCAGTTGATGTGTAGAGATAGCAGCAGTGGCGGAGGAAAGCATTGGAGTCTAGTGGATTTTCGACTCTTGGACTAGATTTTGATAGGTGCCACGCCTATATTTTGTTATGTCTATTGAGACATCGATTATTTATTATTATTTTGTATACGCTTATGCGCCTGGATATGTTATTTCTATTTGGACATTGAGATTGGGCGTGCCAGACTCTATGGGCACCGTCCATTAGCTTTATTTTCCTATTTTTGTAGAAAGCAAACTCAAAAGCTAAAAAGCTTGTCATATTTTTGTAACTGGGCTATTATTGAGCATGAAGATTGGAAATATACATAAAATACATGCTTTGTGAAGCGCTCACACAAGGCATGGGGGAGATTGAACCCAATTTGTCTCTTGCCTCTTGTCGTGCATGCTTTTACATGGGTTTTTGTGCAAAAAGGTAGAGTACTTTGTTCTTGGGGACCTTCCGGGATTCACCACGTGAGCTATCTGCGACCGATCTGCACACCATATGGTCCTCTGCCTTGGAGATAGTGAGAAGAGGGAAAGTTCAGGCATCCACTATGACTTGTGTGGGCTCCAGCATCCGAGGAGAAATAGGATGGGATTCTCATGTTGACAGGTATTCTATTTTTGCTTATATGGCGAAAACACAGGGTTTAGATGCCATGGTTGAGGAAAAGAGAAGAAGAGATGAGAAGGGTCTCAGCACCTCCAAAAAGACTAGAGGGGGTGACTTTGTTTCACCACCTGTTACAGCTCCACCTATGACGAGTTCTCCAGCTCAATCAGGTCATGAGAAACCTATGGGAGACAAACGGATGAAAGAAAAGAGACAACCAAGAAAGGAGCCGGGATTCAAGCTCTTGTCAAACCTTGATATGCAGACGGATATGAATAAGATTTTTCATGAAAGAATTTTAAATAGTGAAGTTACTTTTACTGTTGGAGAAGCTCTTGGGATTGCTAGAAGGGAAATACAAGATCAAATGCAGGATCTTTTACAGAGGAAACGACATGCAATGGAAGGGCCTGCTTTACACGGGTTATGGCATGGAGCTCTTGGGAAAGAGCATGATGATGCAGTGATTGTTGAGAATGCTTCTGTCAACCCGCAGTTGGAGAAAATAGTTCAACTTATGCAGTATGAAGATGATGATACCCCTATCCTCATTCCTTGCAGCCATTTTTCACACAATCATTGGGCTACAGCAACCACTGAGACGGTGTTAAGGATTGGAGAGAAACAGATTCCTTTGGTCGCTTTAGTCGATCATGGTTCCGAGATTAATCTTATTGCTCGAGGTGTTTATGAGAGTGGCAAGTGGCCTATGGATGCAGAGCATGGCTGGCGCATGAGAGCAGCCAATAATACTTCTGGTGATATGTATGCTGCTTGCCTGAGCATTAGAATTTCTATTGGTAATGTTGAAGAGGATTATCATTGCTTTGTTCAGGATTCTTGCTCTTATCCGATTATTCTTGGACAACCTTTCATTACAGAGGCAAGAATGGAGACAAAAGTGATGGATGATGGCTCAGTCTATGCATGGATACGCAGTAAGGATGGTATGCGAGCTATTCAGTTTATGACTATTGGAGTAAATCATCCGAGAAACAGGGATTCCTTGCGTGAGGCACCACTACCTGCGAAGGAGTTGGATTTTCATTAGGTACCGTTGTCTTGCGAGACGCCAGTGGTACGGAGCAGAGAAAAGAGGAGATCTCGCTTCCTAGCAGCTAGTCTTTCTCCACTAATTTTGTTGGTTTTTCTTCAGATAGTTCAGTGAGTTATCAGAAAATTTCAGATTTTTCTAGAGCTGCCAGGCAGTACATTGGTCATAAGGAGAAAGAGTTGAAGACTGCAGGTATTTTGCAAGCAGAAGAGCTTGTGGATGGGCTGTATGAAGGAATGTCTTATGCAGATACATTGTCTGAGATGGGAAATATGCTGAAAACTGATG
Source organism: Lygodium microphyllum (assembly GCF_053477565.2). Taxonomy (NCBI): domain Eukaryota; kingdom Viridiplantae; phylum Streptophyta; class Polypodiopsida; order Schizaeales; family Lygodiaceae; genus Lygodium; species Lygodium microphyllum. The sequence continues at coordinate 94,853,420 of NC_141156.1, forward strand.
TAAGGGTTCAAAGATCATACCTGTGCAAACCTTGGATATGTATCAGGAAATTTCTGATTTTATGCTGAAAATTGAGTCAAAGGTTGAGAAAACTCAGCAAATTGAATCTATGGCTGATCTTGATCAGCTTTCAGAGTTGTAGAGGGCTGAAACCTTTCAGCCAGCAGAGTTAAATGCTGGAAAAATTCAGCATATAGAGTATGAGGCTGCATCATGGCAGTCCACAGAGCAGAGGGCTGAAACCTTTCAGCCAACAGAGTTTAATGCTGAAAATTTTCAGCATACAGAGTTTCAGGCTGCACCCATGCAGTCCATAGAGCAAAGGGCTGAAATCCACAGAGCAAAGAGCAAAGTCCACAGAGTTGAGAGTTGCTGAAAAATTGCAGAAATTGCAGCAAAGAAAAGAGCGCCTGACTGATGCCAAGGTTGACACAAAGTATAAAACAGTTGATAAAAAGGTTAAGCCGGTTGTAGGGCCGCTTCCTCCTAATAGTGATGAGTAGATAGAAAAAGCTATGAAGCAGCCTATGTTGAGAGATCCCTCAAATATTGGACACAAATTTACAGCTGAAACTCTTGTAGAATTGAAGATTGGAAATGATGATTTCTTGCTTCCAGTGGAAAAAGAATGTTTTAGAGAGATGCTTGGATGACATGGTAAGGCATTTGCTTTCTTTCCTCATGAAATTGGCTGCATTAGTTCCGAATTGGTTGCACCTATGGTCATCTTCACTGTTCCTCATGTGCCATGGAATATATGTCCTATACATGTGCCTAGAGCACACTTGCCAAAGCTAATAGAGTTGCTGAATGAGAAGATCAAGATGGGGATTTTGGAACCCTCTTTTGCGCCCTATTCTAAGAGATGGTTTACTGTACCAAAGAAGAATGGAACCTTGAGACTTATTCAGGATATGCAGTGTGTGAATAAAGTGGCAATCAGGAATGTGGGAACGGGTCCAGTTGTGGATGAGTTTGCCGAGGCTTTTGCAGGACAAGCCATCTATTCCCTAGGTGACTTGTATTCTGGTTATGACCAATTTCAGCTTGCCTTGGAAAGCAAGGATATTACCACTATGAGGACACCTATTGGTCTTGTAAGGATGTGTACCTTGCCTCAAGGTGCCACCAACTCAGTTGCTCATATGATGAATGCTATGCATAGAGTTCTGCGAGACTATATTCCGTAGTATACCATGCCTTTCTTAGATGATGTGCCTATTAAGGGTTGTACAGAAGAAGAAAAGAATGAGAGTCTTGATTTGCGAGGATGTAGACAGTTTGTGGCTGAACACTTGGTTGCTTGTGAGCAAATATTGACACGATTAGAGGAGGTAAATTTGACTCTTTCAGGGCTGAAATCTGTTTTTGGTGTTAATGAAGTCATCATAGTTGGGCATATGGTTGGTTATTATGGCAGGAAGCCTTGACCTGCAAAGGTGGATGCCATAAGCAGCATTGCAAGGTATTGTTCGACTACTTCAGAGGTGCAGAGATTTGTGGAAGCTTGTGTATTTTACATGATTTGGATTCCTCATTTTGCTCACATTACAGATGTTCTCTATCAACTGCTTCGAAAGGGGCAGAAGTTTCATTGGGATGAGAAGCATTCGAAATCCATGCGTAAACTTAAGAAGTTGTTGCAGTCAGCTCCTACTCTTCGTAAGGCAGATTATCAGTGTGGATGGCCAATCATGTTGACAGTTGATACCAGCCCTATTGGCATAGGATGGATAGTGGGATAGGATGATGCGGATGGAAATAGATATGCAATCCGCTTTGGAGCTAAAGTTCTTAATGAGCGGCAGAGGAGGTATCCGCAGATTAAAAGAGAGTTGTGGGGAGTAGTCACTGCACTGAAGTGTGATAAAGGGTATTTTATTGGTGCTTCAGTTGTTATGGAAATAGATTGTTTGCCTTTGCTTGGCATGATTACTAGCTGTTCGACTCCAGATATAGCAATGCTTCGGTGGATTGCCTACATCAAATCATTGAATCCAGATTTTTGACACATAGCAGGAAAAGATAATCCAGTTGCTGACATGCTGTTTAGAGCGAGATATGAGGATGAGGAGTCAATGCTTGCAGAAGATGATGAGACAGAGTTTGCAGCTTCTGTCCTTGTTCATGATTGTCATGTATCTACTGTTGAAGCCTTTACTGAAGAACTCTATGTTGGCGAGTGGCTGCAAATTGGTCAGTATCTGAGTTCATTGACTCGAAGAGCTGATTGGATAGATGATGTATTCAAGAAAATCAAAAGAAAGGCTTATGGGTATTTCTTGAAAGATGGTTTTCTTTGGAAGCACCCAAAGAAGAGAGGCGGCCTACCCTTAAGAGTAGTTTGTGAGGCAGCGATGCAGATATAGATTATGCGAGAGTTTCATGAGAGTTCTTGGGCTGGACATAGAGGTGTGTGGACTACCTATGAGAAAATCAAAGAAAGATACTGGTGGAAAGGGATGTATAAAGATGTTTCCCACTTTGTGGAGACTTGCAAGGACTGTCAGCTCTACTCTTTAGTGCAGCATCGTGATGAGTTGCATCCGACCTATCCACTATGTATGCATTATAAGTGGGTGGTAGACTTGGTTACTTTGCCAGTGGGACTTTGGGAGATGAGATATCTTGTCTTGGCCAGGGAGGATCTTACAAACTATGTTGAAGCCAGATCTTTGCCGACGAAGACCACCACTACAGTATGTAAATTCTTGTTGGAAGAAATATTTTGCAGGTATGGATGTATAGGCAAGATTACAGCTGATCGTGGAGAGCTAGATGCAAATGAAGCTAGAGAATTTTTCTCACGACTTGGGATTAAGTTGGCTCTTGCTACTGCCTATAATCCAGAGGGGAATGGCAAGAGCGAAAGAGGACATCCGCCAATAGTTAAGGCATTGGCAAAATCTTGTAGAGGTTAAATTGAAGATTGGTCGAGATTACTACCTTTTGCATTGTGGGCAGATCACTCTACACATAGCGTGACTACTGGATATATGCTTGCAGAGTTGATGTATGGGAAAAAACATGTCATGCCTACTCAAATTTGTGCTCTCACGTGGAGTGCTCTTCCTTGGCATGAGAATGTATCAAGAGAGGAACTTCTAGCTCTTCGAATTTGTCAATTAGAGAGAAGGACAGAAGATGTGCAGCTAGTAGTTGATCATTTGAAGGCAGCTCGACTCAGAAATAAGGACAGGTTTGATTTGAGGCATCGCTTGCAGCCTAGAGCCATAAAAGAGGAAAATTGGGTTCTGGTCTACGACAGTAGCCTAGAGAATCAGCATAGCAGCATGAGAAAGATGGTTCAAAGATGGTTTGGACCGTATGAGGTGAAACAGGTTTTTGACAATGCTATCTATGAGTTGGCTGAATTGGATGGGACGGTATTGAGGGTGCCCATTGCTGGAAAACGAGTCAAGATTTTCAAGAGAAGAGAAGATGAAGAGTATGCAGTTGAAGCATTGGCAGAAGAAGAGTAGTCAAAAGAAATTCCAGCAGAAGTAGCAGAGAATATGGATGATGAAGCTGATGGAGATACAGGTCTACCGAAAACTGATGAAGGACTGGACCTGTTTGTGGACTTGGGTGATCGTGGATAGTTGGCTCATCCAGAGGATGCATAGGTTTAGAGGGGGTGGATGTCGTGCTGCTGCACATCCGAGCTGTAAAAACCTCCATTTTTATTGTGCATCTGTGTTGTCTATTCACGTGTGTTTCATTGTGTGTGATTGTTGCATTATCTTTCCATCCTTCTTAGTACCTGCATCTAATGTACATACTCCACTTGTGTGTTTGTGTTTGCGTGTCTTTCTGTTTGTGTGCATGTTGTGTGTGTGCTATAAAAATATGAAAAACTGATGCCAAAGAATATTATTATGTTGTCAATTTCAATGATGAATTCCAAGAAAAGAGCAGGAGAGGCTTCTAATCCCCAAAATAAACAAGTTGTGCTTTGGCGTTGGAGACCCCCAAAAGCAAGGGAACATCGAAGTTGATATCGAGGATAGAGATGATGGTGAAATTACGACGTTTGTCTATGGCTTTTGGGAGTCAAGAAAATCTTACATCCTCAAAAGGAATTGGGGAGTCTAAAAAAGAAGAAAAAGCACTTGAACATTTCAGAAAGGGACACAGTTGCATTTTAAAGATTACAACAAAGTTATGATCAAGGATCCAATAAGTCCATCCCAAGATAAGCAATGAACACATGCAACAATTGCATCCACCCAATGGCCATTGGACGTATGAAGGAGGCTCTTACACGCAGTCCTTACCTCACAGCTTTGATCGCCTTAAGGCCACAACAACCCAACCACAACTAATGGCACTCCACAAGATTGAGAAGTACCATGGCAGAAGCTACTTATTTGATCTAAACTATACATCCCCAAACAAAGATGACATGAATGATGAGAATTACATGGATCACCTTGCTAATGGGAGTAACTAAATTTATTGGGCTTTTTGTTTGCATAGCCTATTCTTGTCAAAGGGGGAGCTTTTTCTCTTTGGACGCAGGGAGTTTCGGGGGTAGCGCTTAGATGTAATGGCTGCTGCTATGAAGGGCAGTTTTTATGACTTTTTCTAAAAAAGGCATTATCTTTTTGGGAAGTTCACTGTATTGCAGATTCAGGAGCATATGAAAGAAAGTGATTGCGGTTGAATTGCGGGGAAAAACTGTGTCTGTGGGGAGTCAAGGCGAAGGAAGAGGATCGAGAGCTGAGAAAGCGGATGATGTGGAAGGATGAAGTTGCTGTTGCGGGAGTCGAATTCCGTGCAGTACTATTGGGACTTGCAGTATCAAAAAACGGACATGAAGCTGATCGATGAAGAATAGCCAAGGAGCTCTGTGACATCGGAGGACGGGAACGAGAGAAAGTGATCATTGCTAAAGGCTATTGTGACAGAGATGACAAAGGTCGAAGAAGGAAGTGATAAAGACCGCGTTAAAGCTACTGCAAAGTTGAGAATCGAAGGATGAAGTTGCTATTGAATGCAGGACGAAGGTGAAGGATGTCTGGAACTGCTGAAGGAGACGAATTTGACGAAGAGACGATGAACGAGCTCTTCAGAAGATGAAGAAGGTGGAGTGTTGGGAAAACGGCAGACGGAGCTGAAGAGGGACTTGGCGAACGCTCTCTCTGGAATTCTGAGGACTTTGCCTCTAAAATTTCTGTGGTTACTGCCGCTTCTTGTCCAGATGTTGGATTAACATACAAAGCTACTGCGAATATAGATCATTGGCAGTCTCATGAATTCGTGTTAACAAAGAATAATCACTTTCAGAAAACCAAAATTCTATAAGGCAGTCAATTAAAGAAATTGATGAATCTTCTCAAAAGAACTTCCTAGTTGCTTAAACCAAGGATAACTGCTGTATTGGAGGGACAAGCTTGAATGTACGGGCCTCTGGATGAAACTGACAGTGAAGTCGATTAAGCCAACTACAGAAATCACCTTGATGGAAACGAGTCTCAAAATTGCTGCTTATGTGGAACAGAAAATCATAGCTTTTGAAAAGCGACCAATCCTTTTGAGTCATTATATACAAAAGAGTCTGCCAAGTTTGCTGCTGAATACAGATTTGAAGTTTCTAAACTGAAGCTTGTTGATGCAAAGCTACATTCTTCATATAACTATGCTCTTGTAAGAGAATGTATCAGTGTGAAGATTGATTGGGTGTACTCTAGTTCATGCACTAGAGGGAAAATTGAGGCAATCAATGACCAAATTGATGTTTGGCCGATGGCTCAGTTGTACTAGTTGTACTTTGATACCACAGTTTTGCAGTGAATGCAATTTTTGTATGTTATACCAGCTGCCCTACAGACTTTGCCCCAATGCTTTTACCTTTATTAGTGGCTTGAAAGCTTGAGCTTGCTTAGGAGCCTTGGAGTAAGGCAAAAAGTTACATGCTGAGATAAAAATGACTTGAACAAAATTTGTTTGTTGGCAGTTTCTTTGTTGTAATTTACTTGGAAAGAAATATAGTGAACTTTGGCATCAAAAATATGAGTTCTTCTTGTTAGCCTCTTTCCTTGCTGCAACTTGAACTCCGTGTTCAGCAGCTCTTGCACGAATTCTACGACAGCGCGCGTTGCGATTGTTGTAAACAGGCTGAAAACTGCAGATTGAACTAAAGGAAGAAGAAGGAGTGATCAGGGAGATCCGTTGACTAGCCATCAGATTTGGGTTTCGGGCAGCAGAGAAAGAGCTGATTTTTCTGATCCACGTTTTTGGTCTATGAAGGAGCTCTAGGAGAACTAATGCCTGGAGATTGCTTCTGAGTAGCACAAAGATTCCAAGTTCTTTCAATACATATTGATTCAATTCATTGTGATTTATTTTTGTAGTGTTTACCACTTGGATATTCTCTATCTTCTCTTCCATCTCCTATCTCTACTTCTGATCCCCGATGGATTCAACCTTTCGACAAAAACCCCTCCGACAACATGGCTTGGGTAACCACATCCATCAATTTCCTACTTAATACCCTTGAACACCGTGCAATCTAGAATCTCTAGGATTTGTGGAGACAGGGGATAATACAAGTCATCCTGTTACTCATATTGGAAACATTCCTTTAAGTATGCAATATGGCAAAACTAAATACTTGGCTAATGTGTTGCATATATCAAATATTACAAAATACTTGGATTTCGTTGGTTAGATGTTAAAACAGGAATTGTAGGTTTGGTTCACATCTGATGATTGTTATGTAGAACATCTAAAAAATGATTATAGGCTGATTACAAAAGCAAAACATATTGGCAGATTGTTTACTTTTGATGTAAGTCTACTTAAAATGGATGCTACCATATTTGCACAAGGTTAAGGTATTATGGCTAATGTTGAAATTTGGCATAAGAGAATTGGTCATGTGAATGTACAATGACCAAAAGACATGTAGCCAAAAAAAATGTATTTCCCAAGTTTAGGGTTGATGGGCTACATAAACTATGTAAAGAATGTCAATTTGGAAAGCAAGCAAGGCATGCATTTTCACATGAAAAGCATGTATGCAAGAAGCCACTTGAATTGATATATTTAGATATGTGGGGTCTTACAAAGATTGTATTGGAGCTATATATATCTCATCCTATCTAGACTAGGTCTCACCTATATATATGTAGATTGTGATCAATATGATATAGTCTTTGGGAGTGTATATGGTGTGTCTCTTCTCTCTCTATTGCATCTCTACATATCTTCTCTCTCTACATCTCAACTTGGTATTAGAGCTATCACGATCAACTAAAAGTAATTCCATGAAGAAGATAAAGAGGAAGTATACGTATCTAGTATGTCTTTAATTCTTGATTCATGTTCTTTTCATGCTGAAATTTCATGTATAGTCACTCACTTTAAAAACTTTAAGGTATTGGTTGAGAAGGAGATAGTTGTATAGTAAATGCCTAAGATCCAATGGAGCAAAAGAATATCTCTCCAATGAATTTTTTAATTTTTTGTAGAAAAATGGTATAGAAAGACTATACATATAGATATACTCCGTAGTAAAACCCTCATGGTGGAGTGAGTGATTACCTAAGAAAGGAATTGTATGTGTCAAAACAACCTGGCCACTTGGGCATTATTGGTGAGTCCACATAGAAAAGATTCTCAGGTACATGCATGAATTGTGAAGGCTTACTTCCTCTGTGTTGTATACACTTTGGCACAAAGAAATGAATTGTTCATTTGGACACTAAGTGCTGCATCTACATGGTGTGGGAGGAAACACATGAGTTGCTTGAGCCACACAACAATCGTACAATCAAAAGTATGATTTAAGAACAAGAGGAGGGGGTGTCTTGCTTGCGCATTAACCATTTGCTATGGCATCGAGCAATATCTTACACACACACACACAAGTGCATGGTAGTGCACTTTTACATTGCATACAAATTGAAGTACATGGAGATGGACACAATTCTACATTGTAGCAAGTGTGCAAAGCCTTATTTCCTTTGTGTACTACAATTTATGTTTAGTGTATCTCCCATAATGGACTTTGTGTACTAGTCTTATGGACATTAGTGAGTTTAAGTGTACTAGAATGTGCACTATGTACTTCATTCATCATATCCAAGTACACCATGCACCAAAAGTATTGAAATATGGTTCTCTAATAGGCTCTTGTGAATCCTCCTCTAGTTGGTGGAAAAAAGGGGAAATGTACTTAGACTCATTTAAGAGAAGTAGTTGGATTCCATGTGATCATGACATCACTGATGAGAGTACATTTCTACTTTGTTTCTAGCTTGGCTATCTTGCTTTTTTTTCTCTCCATATACATAATCTCTCTCACACATAGAACCATGAGCACTCTATGGTACTATCCTCCATAGCCATTTTATTGAACTCATGGTTGTATGTCGATACCAAAAAAATTCAACATTGTATGAGAGCACATGGTTCTATCCTTTTGCACCCTTACTTCACTATTATCTTGTCATTCAGTTGCTCTTAATCTTTCTTGATTCTCTCACCTACTATCATCTCCTAGTTTATCTCCTCTTTTTTCATTCTCCTAGATTCTATTCACCTATCCTTTCACTATGTTGAGAGAGAGAGATAATTCTTATTCACCTATCTCCTCACTATCTTTGGCATCCTCTTGGACTCTACCTATCTCCTTTCCCATTTTCTATTTTTTATTTATTCACAAAAAGTGGTGGCCATTACAAATGCTTTAATGCATTGACTATTTCAAGGTTTTAGTTGTGTACTCTTCACAATCATCAGTCATCATTCCAACATTAGAGTTGCAACATTAAGCATCAAATGATGTCACACAATCATCAACATAAGTGCTCACACCTCTCCTCTCATTGCCCCCCAAATATAGTTCTCCTTCTACTGCACTTTCTATTTAGGGATTCTCTATCTCTTGGCTACATGAACTTTGTCCTACAATATTTTCAGTGAGCATGATATGTGAAATCACTACAACTAAGTTCTCCAACATAGGGGATGCTACAAGTTTCGAATCTACTGGTTTATCTAGTAACCACATATTCACGAATTTGGGAATTTTCATAAAGTTTAGGAATTTTTAAGCTGATTAATGTTTGGACACATGGTCAAAGCATATCCCCTTAAATGTGAATTTTTTTCTAGATACTATATAAGAGATCCTCCCAGATCTCACTCTCAAATATGGGGTTAAGATTTAGCCACTTGGTCAAATCTTTACTCCTTATTTGAAACTGGAACTTGGGAGATTCCCAAATCTCTAGTATGGTATTTAATAAAGTCAAGCAACTATTACAAACCTTTAATATCTATTTGCAACACTGATAATAACAAAAGAAAAAACAATCTTTTGTGAAGCATGATTAATGTATTGTGACTAAAGCACTATAGGTTGTGGAGAGCCACCTTAAAGGTGCCATGGGACTAGCACTCAAATTGTGAGGGGGGTAATGTTCACTAGTTACGAGCTTGAAGTGGAAAAAAGTAAAATGGAGAAATTGCCAAGAAGCAAGAAAAATCAGAGAAAAGGGAGAAACAAATTAAAATTTGAAAAAAGAATTCAAAGATTGAGAAAGAATAGGTGGCGAGAAATGATAAGGATTGCATTACACAAAATATGCTAACATTGAAGATCATATGGTATGACAACATGAATTGTAAAATTAAATCTTTTTAAATGTCAACTCACTTGCTCTCATGAAAAATTAAGGCATGTTTAATGGTGTTTGATTATGAGGATCATGCTTTCTTAGAAAAGTAGATTGTTTGATAGGTCATATGAACCTAAAGGAGGATTTAAAAGGAATGGGGAGTGGACATTGATGGGAAATTAGGCCCTACTATAGGTCCAAATTTTAAAAATGTTACATATAATATTACAAAACCTTATCATAAAGCATTCCACAACTAACTAATCAAAGGCTTATCTCTTTTCTCCATCTATGCATTGGCAATCTATTTTGTTTCTTCTATTGCATGTGAGCTTGGCAGAGAGAACTAGGGAGTGTTTCTTCACTAAGCTTAATAGCTTGTTCTCTTGCTTTCTAAATGCAACTCCTCCATCTTTTCTTCCCAATGCCTTGTAGTCAAAATGATGGTGAGAAAAAGACAGAGAGACAATGAGACAGTGAGATGGAGAATGAGTCACAAACTTGTATTTCTCACTTTCTTGCAATAGCTAAGAGTACAAATGTATATACAAGAAGATTGTGGATATGATAGGTCCTCTTAGTGAAGTATCCTCCACATATTCTAGATCTATCTTATCTAGTTCTCTTAAATATCTAGATATTGCCTTTCTAGATATTCTCTAAGTACATGTTCATATGCATACATATCATCATTCTAATACATGGGATTCTTTTCCTATTTGAGAGGTAGAAAGATAGAGAGACTATGATAGAGGCCACAGAGATTGAGGAGGATTTGGGAGGAGAGAGAGAGAGAGAGAGAGAGAGAGAGAGAAAGAGAGAGAGAGAGAGCCAACTTTATTTTTCTCAAAGGAACATGTGGAGAAGATTGGCTTATTACTCACCAATAGATATCTGGACTACAATACGGTAAGTTCATTGACCTAACTATTTTCTTGTTTCTTTTTTCTTCCTTAGTAGACTACAAATAACTTTCCTTGGCTAGTCAAGGAATCGAGATTAGATGATAGAAGAGCTTGTGGGGTGATGGACCATGAGAAAACTCATATGGATATTAAGAATATAGAGAGAGAAAATGCTCAATCACTTCATAAAGAAAACGTATCTTTTCGTCATTGTTGACAATTTCAATGGGGCAACCAAAATGTGAGCTGACTTGCTTCTGAAATTAACCACACAACGGTTTGTGTATCATTCCTATCGATTGCCTTGGACTCAGCCCATTTAGTCATGTAATCTATAGCTATGATAATATACCAATCCTATGAGAATCATGTAGCGTGGCTAATGGGTCCCATAAATTCTATACTCCAATTTTAAAGGCAATCATTGATATAAGTTTCACCTTATCATTTCGATTGGGTAACTTTGTTCTTTGATACTTGTCATAGTGCTTAAATCTACTTGCATCCTTAAAAAGAGTGGGCCACCATGATTAGGATTGAAGCACTTTTCTTGTTGTGGTATTTGTGTCAAAGAGTCCTCTAGCAATACCACCCTGTGCATCTTCTAAGAATCCTCAATTCCATGGTCACAAACACACTACCAAAGGAATAAGAAACAAATGAGCATTAGGGATTTTATTGTCAACATCTATGGCCTTTTCACCATTGATCAATTGTGATAAGTGATCAACAATGAAGTTATGTTTACCTTTGCAATTTTTTTTTTGAAGAATCAAATTCCAATAGAGGCAAGAGCCATCTAGTGATGTGTTCTATGGTTGCAAACTTATTTATAAGGTACAACAATGCTTGATGGTCAACAAAAAATGTGAAAGCCATGAGGAGATAATATCAAAATATTTTCACAGTGTGAACCATTGCTAACCTCTCCCTCTTAGTGATATAATAGTTCATTTTGGCATCATTGAATTTTTTACTAGCAAAGCTCCCTAGAAAATCCATATTATCCTCATTGGTCTGGTAGAGTACCACTCTAACTGAATTTTTGAGGCATCAATATGTAATAGAATATTATCATCCCATTCAGTGATCTCAAGATGTGAGTAACCCAGAAAGAAATTTTCAACGCTTCATGGAAGGCTTGACATTTCTTTGTTTAGGCCAAAGTGATTAGTAGCTTGTAGAATGGTTTTGAAATAGCAACATAGTTTAGCATAAACTGATGATGATACCTAATATGGATGAGAAAAGAACTCAACCTCCTTTGGATAGGTTGGTGGAAAGATAGATTTATAATGACTTTCATTTTAGTAGTGTTAGTGCAATTCCATTTTGGATATGACATGGCCAAAAATATACCATGCTTGACCACAAATTGATAGTTGAGAGATTCAAGGATAGGTTATATTATATGTGTCTCTCAAAGACTAGATGGAGCTTGTCAAGGTGTTCCTTCAAGTTAGAATGGATAAGAGGACATTGTGACAAGCCACTTCCATAGCATGTCCTAAAAGATTGTGCCCATGAGCCCTTGGAAGGTTGTTGGAGCATTGGTGGGCCCAAATGGCATGATAATATAAGCGAGCACTCCCCATTTGGTGGAAAAGGTAGTTTTTGGTCTATCATCTATGTGGACTTTTACCCAATTATATCCTAACAACCCATCTAAGAAGCTATAGGCTTCCTTCTTTGCTATTCATTCGATCATATGATTAGATCAAATGATTAGTATATAGTAGCATATAATGATCTCTCTTGGTTGCAATATTTAACTTCTTAAAATTTATGCATACTCAAAATTTTCCATTATTCTTAAGTACCATGATGATTGATAACACCCAATTAGCATGCTAAATTTAACAAATAAAACTTATATTTTATAACTTTTCAATTTCTTCTCTAACATGATGGGAATATCAAGGATTTATAGGGTAGGGTTGCTACTTGACAAGCTTGACATCATCCTTAAGAGGGGTCATGTGGCTAAGAGCTTGAAGTTGTATACCCTTAAGAAGGTGAGATCATTTCAACAAGTTAATCAATTGCTCCCCTCTTTGGAAATGTGAGCCTAGACTATTTGCCAAATTTATAAGCTGCCTCACATACATGATTATGATTTATACAATCAAATTGTGGAAGTCTAGAAATAACCTATCTAGATTGTATCTATTTAAGCCTCTGCAAGTTCATGTCCAATTCTTCTATGCCATAATTTGATATCTTTATCTTGCCTATACCCAATCTCAACATACATAGAACTCTGTATGATAGGTATTCCTGCATTCAAAGCAAACAACTTCCCTTTCTTTTGACCACAAGCAATAAGCTTACCAAGTTTTCCATAGGTGAACTTCTCAATGAATCAACCATATTTATTAAACATGACTCACAACCCTTGATTAGCCATTTGACCAACTGAAGCCAAGTTTCTGGTGATGATAGGCATATACAAAACGTCCCCAATCTTATTCTCTATTCCATATCTCGTCACAAAAGCAACACTACCTATATGAATTATCTTATGCAATCTTTCATCTCCTATATCCTCATATTCTTTAGTTTACATTTATTGCTTTCTCTCAAACCATTCTGCATGGTGTGACATATGGTTTGTAGGTCATGAATCCAATAATAAGACAATCTCTAGCGGGATGTGTCATATTGCCAAGTGCATGCTCGATAGCAAAGAGATGACATCTAGGTGACAAACCACCTCTAGAACCATAGCCATCACCACTATATCCACATGCATCATTCCCAAACTAGGTCTTTCATTGACCCCTAGCTATAGCATTCTGATTATGATAGCACTCTCTCTCAAAGTGACCAAATATCCACAATAATGACATGTACTATCTCTTTGTGGGCTAGAACATCCTCTATCTCTAGAGTGGAATCTCTTCCTATCTCTAGGCATAAAATTAGCACATCAAAAAGTGCTATGACCATGTGCAAAGATTTTTCATGACCATATGTGCAAAGATTTTTCATGGCCATCATGGTCTCTCTAATGATAAAATACAGTATCCTAACTTGCATTCTTCACGGGAAAGATCATTACATTAAGGCCCAATTTAATCTCTTCCATAAGTAGCAAAGCAATTAACTCCTCAAAGTCAATTATAGAGATGTCTCTCATAGAAATGGAGGTGTCAAGGGACTTGTGTAGGTCCAAGTTTCTTTAAAGCAACACTAAATCATCATCATCAACCAATGCATTGATCAAAGTAAGATCTTTTACAACCTGCTTTATCTTAGCCACATAATCACTAATGCTTCTATTTTGATGGCATGCACCATGAAATCTCTACTTTAGTATCTTCCTAGAGTCCATGCAACTACCATACATTTTCTCAATGATCTTCCAAGCATGTTTTCCTGCATTAGTCTTTTTAATATGTGGAATCAATGTCTCCAAGATGCATATATATATCTAGTACAACAACTTTCTATTTTCTATTTTCAATCATTGTATATATTCTTTTGTTCCTCTCTGAGCTCATTAGGAAGTCAAGGTCATGAATCTTTACATGTAATGAAGTCCCATAGACCTCTCCCCATCAAAAAATTATCCATACAAAAGGACCAAACACCATATTGAGGAATATGGGAATTTTCCATAAGTTTGGGATACGTGGTCAAATATTTGGATTTGTCATAACTTGAACATTATAACTCCAAATCGAGTGCTCTATAGCTCAATAGATTCCATTTTTCAAGTGCTTTCCAATGATAGGTCACATCATATGGTTTTGAGAAACTTGTGGGCATGTTATCCAGGTGCCATCTTTTTAGTATTCAAAAAATGAGAATTGGAAGATTCCCAAACTCACTAATATTGTGTTACCAGAAATTTCTCCATGCAGTAATACCAAAAATTTCTCCATGCAATAGGACAATTTGATTAATCTATGTAGTTTTTGACATTATAACAATGCAAATCTCAAAAAACCTAGTAGTATCAAATGTGCTAGATCACTATCCAAGCATATGAACAACTCTAAGCATTAACCACTCAAATCCAAAATAAAAGAGTATTCAAAATGCCTAAGAAAATATTCATAAACTAAGTTCCACTTCTATGGCTATCATACATGTGTTTAATGACTATCATGTACACCCATACATTATGTCTATATGTCAACCATCAGTTATCCAACAAGAAATAGTTAAAATTGGACTTAAATAGTGCATGTATAATCCAAAGAACTTCAAAATATAGGTCTAAAATTGACAATTTCTCATGATTTTTTTTTTCTATTTCTCACGCCAAGAATGAAGTCCCAAATAAGCTTAATACATAATAATTTTCTTGGAAATTTTTGGATAATTTCTCTCCTTCAAATCGACACCCAAATGGCATGGAGACCAACCTCTTAACCACAAAATAACTAGTTTCAATAAGACTATAGTGTGAACACATGATTTATGAACCTGTTAAAAAATTGACTAGTGCAAGTTTTCCTTTAGTGTGAATGGAGTTTATGAAATATGCAATTCATAGGGATTCAGTGTGAACATAACTTCTCAAATAACTAGTTCTTTTCCTTTGAGTGTGAGCACCGCAAAGCAATAAATTATTTCAGGTGGCTTAGTGTGAAAAGAAGTTTGATATGGAAGCTATTTAGGCCTATGTAGCTCATGCTTAAAGGCTTATATTAAAAAATTATTAATTGACTAAACTATGTCATTTTTGAAAAACTAAGAATTATCTAGGCCTTCTACATGAAACAAATGAATCAAACATGGCATCAATATCCTCTCATCCTGCATGTTCAAATTTCAAGATTTAAGCTCTATAGCCAACATAAGAAATTACAAATAACTCTTCTCTTTCTCTCATATTTTTGCAATGGATAAGGTCCCAACTTCTCTTTGTCAAGTAGCCCCTATGCTTTTTTACATGCTATTGCTAAACTTTCGAGTGAAAGGAAACCCTCTAGTCAAGTTGTGCCTAAGGTTAAGCAATCCCCATGCTTCTAACAATGAAGACATGAGTGATCCAAAACAACACTAATCAAAACCTTGCTGCCATGCATCTTCTAGCCTCCTTTTGGCTTCCCAAAATGAATTGAAAGCAAGAACCAATGCCCGAAATTCGAGGTCCAATAGCTCTTGAATTTGTGTACTTGCTTTTAGGTGGAATAGATGAGGATTTGTATTTGATTTGATGGTGGATAGCAAGCTTTAAATTTGATGTAGACCTTGATTTGTCATGCTCCTTGATTCAAACTTTTGATACCATACTTCCACTCTAATTCTAATTGAAATGACTCGATTGAATATGCAATGGAGGAGAGCTGGCACAAGATATGGAGGATTAAGCAATCTTCTTTTTCTTCATCTTCATTATTCTCATTCTTTCATTCAACACTCTACACACAAAAGTATCGCACTAAAGTCATAGATACCTTTTGATGTTTCAGTCACTTTACACAAATCCTCTCTTTAATTTATGCATACATAGGATATAGACTTAACTTGTGTCATCTCTCTCAAGAAAACCATGACCCCCCGAGGCCATGGAAAGGAAATTTTGAGAATTTCAAGGTGAGGGAAGAAACAACCTCAATCAATTGCTGAATCTCTAGAATGATATTAGACATCATCTTATGGCTATACAAGCAAAAATGGAAAGGATCCGTAGAATGTTGTTGAATGCAGGTGCAACATGCTCATCATAGGATTCCCTCTTGAATCTTGTGCAATGACGCCTGTTTGACCATTATAATATGATGTAAGTGGGAACCTTTATGAGAAAAAACATCCTATTCAAAATGAGAATGACTCAAGGCACTAGAGAGTAGACAAAAATTCTCATAGTCATCACAAAATAACTAGAGAAATACTACAGGTGATGGCCCCTTTAGATTCATCAAATAATTGGAGAAAGTTTGCAAAGCCAAGAACCTTCTTGAGGACACCAAGCAAGAACTTGACTTTTCTTAGGAGAAAAGGGGAAAATGTGGTTTTTCATATACATACATACATACATACATACATACATACATACATACATACATACATACATATATATATATATATATATATATATATATATATATATATATATATATATATATTAGATATGCTTTCTTTTGGTGATACCTCATGATACATGAGAGTGAGGGGAGCCTTGAGGTGTTTCATGTAAGATCTTAATAGTTCTAATACTTGACCTAGTATAAAGGATAACTTTTGTGTGTGTGTGTGTGTGTGTGTGTGTGTGGGTGCACATAGAAGATGAGGAATGAGAATTTTTAAGGTCCCATCATAGACCTTGATAGAGAGAGAGAGTGTGTGTGAGTGAGTTGATGACAATGTATGTGTTTACTCATTTTTAAGCTTTCTAAAAATTGAAACTATACAAGAGAGAGAGAGAGAGAGAGAGAGAGATATGGAGAAGAAAAAGAAAAGGACATGTTAAATGATTATGATTTTTTTTCTTTAATTTGGTTTTTTCTTCCTTGTGTGTATAAGAGATGGAGGAGAAGAAATTGTGTGTGTGTGTGTGTGTGTGTGTGTGTGTGTGTGTGTGTGTGTGTGTGTGTGTGTGTGTGTGTGTGTGTGTGTGTGTGTGTGAGAGAGACTCAAAATAGTGTTGTTTACTTGTTTTTTTGTATGTTTCTTTTTATATATTTGTGTATGTTCAAAGAGAGAGAGAGAGAGAATATTGATATATTGGCCAAATTTTGAGTTAATTGTATCACTATACTCAAAGTGGAATCAGGTAGATGCAACATACTAATGATAGGCTTTGGGATTTATCCCTAGAAGTCACCATACTTGAAGCCATTGGGCTCGGGCAATAACCAAATCCATTGTTAAGGTTGGGGAGCTTGAGACTCCATGCATTTCCTTGCTTGACCATGGATTAGATAATAATGTAATTGTCACGAATCTATATGAAGGTGCTACGTGGTTAGTTGATGTTGATCATGGTTGAAGAAAACATGGATAGAAAAAAACTCCTACTGAAATCTTGATGCAACATGTATAAATGTTAAGATAACCATTGGCGATGTACAAGAGTAGTACTTTTTTTATAGAACAATTATTCTAATCTAGTGATTTTGGGACAACCATATATCACAATTGTTTGTATGAAGATAAAAGTATTAGATGATGTATTGGCTTATGCTTGAATAAGAAGCAAAGAGCAATAAGGATTGTCCAATTTCTTATTATAGAGACACTTGAAGGGATTATCCATTGCCTCCAACTTAAAAGGAAGTTAAGAAATTGGGCATTTAGTAGGCATTAATGTAATATAGGGCTACACTAGTGCTACTGGAAGAAGCTCTTGCCTTTTAGTGTAAGAAATGATGTACTTTCCACTACTAGTTTTCTAATTTTATAGCAAACAATCTACATGGTTGAGAAGGATGGGTTCCATGTACTTTCTACTACTAGTTTTCTAAGTTTATAGCAAACAATCTACAGATGGGTTCCATGTGCAAGACTAAAAGAGTGTACACATGTAAAGTTGAAGATGTAACAATTCAGAACAGAAAAGACCTTTTAATAAAATAAAAACAAATTTTTTTTAATCCCCTCCTTCTCCCCCAGCCGACGTCGTGCTGGAGGGGAGGGAGGGAAGCCACGTTCAAGCACCACGCTGGGGCTCATGTGGAGCCTTAGCCATGTGTGCTGCCACGTAAGGGGAGGGAGGAACGTCTCCCTCCCCCTATTTAAATCACTGGGGGGGGACAGAGGGAGAGTGCTGCCACCCGCTGATTCCACCAGGAGAGAAGACGAAGGAAAAAAAAAGGGGTTGCGCCTGCTGCTGCTATGAGAGGATCATGAGGGAGATGGAAAGGCTGTCGCGGTTGTTGCGAGATGGGAGAGGTGGAGACGTCGCATACCGCCAGGCTATCATTGGCCTCTGCCATCACAGCCTGTGACCATTTCGTCAGCACACGTCCACATTTCCACTGCCTTTTTCCTCCTACCACACATGGAAGCTCCTAGAAGCTTCTAAAACGGAGCTTAATAAGCCCCTAGTCCCCCCAAAAGATCTAAGGCCTTGAAGGTCTTATTACCCCCGTTGTGCTTAAAACCCTTAAGCCCCCTTTCACCCCCTGTGTCCTAAAACCTCCCAAGACCCCCTTCTTGTGCCTTACGAAACCCTTTTTATTACCCCCGTGTTTAAAACATTATATACCCCTTCCCATAGTTGGAACCCAACCCCTGTGTTTTTTTAAATTTTCCTTTAGCCCTTTCTCATTGGCCTCGGAATCATTTCCCCCCTACGTGTGTAAACCTTCATAAGCCCCTTTTCTCCTAAATTGCCTAAGGGTCCTTAGACCCTTACTTATAACCTTTACGGTTATTATTTTCCTTAGAGCTCTCCTGCACCTTGTGTCTTTTCCACACCTTTTTATTCCCATACGTGCGAGCTTACAAAGGCCATTAAGCCTTCCCCACGGCTTCAATGGGTCTTAGTTGTAAAAGATTCTAAAACGCCCTTTCAAATTCCCGAATTCAAGGAGGGAGCCTTTCAAAAAACTACTTTTGATGAATGGTGCAAGGGAGCGACGGTGGAATTCTAAGGAGGAGTTGTAAAGCTACTTCCACGTTCAAAAAACTACAATTGCGATGCCTCCTAAGAAAGTTCAAGGCGTAGCCGCGGGAGGGTCATCTCCCGGTATCCATGTGGATATCTCACCCCAAAACCAGGTTTTTCTTCTTGGCTTTAATTGGCTTTTAAGTCGATCATGCAAAGAGAAATTGTTAGGGATAGGATATATTTGTCCGAGTTATTTGTAATGAAGGAGTTTAGCTTAATTGAATGAATGATAATGTATAGAACTTAGTTTCCTTCGAATTGCATCAAGCATTATAAATTACGAGCAAGATTATCCATTTACTATAGTAGTATATTTTAGTTAAATCCTAAAGGTATAGAAATTATATCTTGCACCATTAGTCTTATTCCTTTCGCAACGAATCATTGTAAATGATTAAATTCATGAAAGGTTTCTTTCGTTGCTCAAATTACTAGGAAGTTATCATTGCTAATTGCACATCGTAGCAAGGGAAATATTTGTTATTTGGCATGAGTTCATCTGCAAGGAAAAAGGAAGTTTAATTTGAACTGTATTGACTGAAAAGTAAATTGTCACAAGGATAGCAAAACTCTGACAAGACGATTAATATTACCTTCCAAAAGATATCCAAACCAATCTAAACATAGAAATATTCATACCCTAAGCACTTGACTACTTCCCTTATTGTAGGGTTAAAAAAATTCGTAAAGATAAAGAACTAGGGCTATCCCTGAGATCCTTAAAAAGAAACCCTAGGCCCGACATACGTCAGCTTAAAGGATCTAAAACGGATTATTCCATCGCAGGACTTGCACGGCAAGTACAAAATCATTTAGTCTTGTGATTGATTCACAAGGAGAAAGGGTAAAAAACCTCAACAAGGATGGCAGATCCCTACGCAAGTTATCTTGCAAAAGGACGTATTTTTGGATATCCTTCTAAATAAGGAAAGTTGTAAACCGAAAACTAGCATATCTAAGGAACTTTAGGGTTGACCAAGTTGGGTTAATAAGGCACGCCCTACGCCAAAATGTAAAGGATCTTGCCAATTTACAAGACACCTTGGGAACGACTGCTGATACACTCAAAAGGAAAGAACACTTCCTTAGCAGTTTGCCAAACAACACGGTTGATTAATGTAAATGTTTGTGCTTGCTAGAGATTTTAGGGCTCTGTTTGAATTATGAATTACAAATTAAATGAGTACCTATACTTCAGGTTAAAGGCCTGAAGGAAGAGGCAGTTTCAGTTACCCCCGACTACCTGCCTAACCCTAACCAAGGGGGTTGTTCACCGCGCCGGGAACGTGGACCGAACCCACCGCGAGAGGTCTCTTCGTTGAGCTCTACTTGGAGTAGAGGGACGCTTGGGTGCCAGGGGGGGCTCTGGCCATAAATCCCTCGCCTTCCGGGTCCTGCACAAGAGGCTAACATGACTCGGGATTGGATCTCGAGGCCCGCATATGTGCACGACAGAGTGAACCCTTGACCTACGGCTGAGAATCCAAAGTGAACCCTTGCTGAGAATGCAAAGTGAACCCTTGGCCTACGCACAGAAGCGTCCTAACCCGAAAGGGTAAATCGATGTTAGGCATATGGCTGAGAAGCCGAGACGATTAAGCAAAGGGCAACGACAGAGGAGCTTTCCCAAGCTTCCATGGTGGAGAGTGACTTTGACCTAGCGTATTGGCTCCAGCTCCAGGAAGCTCCTGCTGCCTCCCGTGCCGTCGGCCATGGCCACAGTACTGAGACTGATCCACAGGTCCCACACCCGCCTCTGACACGCGCCTCCTCCTACCCTTCCCGATTATCCGAACAACCGCTCCTTTGCGATTTCATTGCAAAGTACGGAGCTTTATAAATGCCAGCAGCAAGCATCTGACCTCCAGCAGATTGCGCATGAAAGCAAGCTTGTCCAAATAGAGCTCAAATGCAGAGCTCACGATGCTAAGTTTGCACACTTCATTTCTGGTGTTGGCGACAGCTGCAAAAGCTGGGCATTACGCGAGAGAGAGAGACAGAGAGGGTGCTGGAGAAACTTGACGTGGGAGGTGGAGAGGCTAAGAGTCTTTCCCCTCCAATTAGCGTTTCATGGAAAAGCATGCATGCTATTCCTGGATACAATGCGAATTTATTCTCAAAAGCTTTATCCAAAGCTTTACATCACTGCATCACCAAAGTGACTATAATTATGATTTTGTCTTTCTACGTATAAACTACCTAGATTCGAAAGGATACTCCTTGTGAGGTGATAATGTTATTATTTCCAGGTTATTGTTAATTAGCTTCAGTATCAATAGCATCGACATTACGAAAAGAACCAAAAATATCAATGTCATGTCTTATGTTATGGATTCTTTGTCATTGTTTCATAAGTTTCATAGCTTATATTTTATATTTTTCATTCAATTAATGTTATTCAATTACTATTTCATTCAATGCTTTGGTATGTTGGTATTACAATGCTTCATGATGCTTTCCCTCGTTCGTTATTCCATTGATGCTTCATTCCCTGATATTGCCATGCTTCATGATGATCGTCCTCGTTCGTTAATCCATTGATTCCCTGATATTGCCATGCTTCATGATGATCGTCCTCGTTCGTTAATCCATTGATGAGCATCTATATTCTAGCAGATGACACATTATTTCGTTTATATTCTTTCCAGTTGATGAGGGTCTATATTCCAGCTGATGACAAATTGTTTCATTTATATTCTTTCTTAATGAGCGTCTAAATTCCAGCTCTGATGACACATTATTTCGTTTATATTCTTTCCAGGTGATGAGCATCTATATTATAGTTGATGAGGAATTGTTTTATTTATATTCTGTTCATGGGGCCCCACATGTGTTATGTTGTCTATAGAGCGGCGTCGCGAACCGTCTCTATAGACCTTGTCTTGTTCTAATGTCATTGTAATGTTTTTCTTTAAGTCTTGATGTGATAGATATACTGCTTACATCCCAAGTTCAGCTGAAGGAATTTCTTGGAGATTTTATCTTTTGCAGTGATGTTGCTTATCCTTATTTTACATGTTGTATATTTAGGAGTGATAAAGCTCTTTTGATACCTCTGAATAGGCTTTTGTAATTCAGGAGTGATGTAGCTCCTTCTCCGTTGATGTTGTAATTCACGAGTGATGTAGCTCATGTCGTTTATCCTTATTTTACATGTTGTATATTTAGGAGTGATAAAGCTCTTTTGATACCTCTGAATAGGCTGTTGTAATTTAGGAGTGATGTAGCTCCTTCTCCATTGATGTTGTAATTCACAAGTGATGTAGCTCCTTTGATGCCTATGAATAGGCTCTTGTAAGTTCAATTTTGTAATTTTATATTTTGAATATTAATATAACGGTAGGCCTATATAGAGTTGTGGGTTTTTCCCTTGAGCCCCCAAGGGTTTTTTCGTCCATAGTAAGGGACCTTTATTTGAGCGGGGGTGTTAGCTATATATAGTCTGTCTATATATAGCGCCCCAGGTCCCCTCTATATATTCCTATCATGTGTGCTCAGTTGACACACTTCTGGGGTTCCACTTCTAGTGTCTCGTGTCTCTCTTCTCCTCTCCCTTCCTCCGTTCCACCATATTTAACAAACTTGTATGTTTCTAAACTTTTGATGTTGTTAAGTAGATTTCCATAATTTCACATTTGTAAATCAATATAATATTACTTGGGAAATCTACTGCTCAATACATAATATTCAGAGTAATGCATAGTTCTTATGTTGTGCTTTTTTCTTTTCCCTCTTTTGTTTGCATGATAGTAAGACAACTTTTATTGCTACATCATGTTCTGAACATTATGAATATTGGCTAAACAATTTGGTAATTGTTTTTTCAATTCTGTTGGTCCTTTTGAATATGCAGAAGTAAATGCATGGTCACTATGAACATAAAATTTAATCTAACACTTCATTGCAAACATATAGCAATAATATTGTTTTTTCAATGTTATTATGAAGACTATTATGTTTCTCATCCTAAAGCAATTGCCATCTTTGAGTGGGAGGGTTGTTTGACTATTGTCAATCAATCGCCCAACAATTGACATGGCTTATTTGGAATCTTTAATGTTCTTTTATTTTTGCCAATATATTTAATGAATATATACATTCACACCATTTTCACTTTGATAACTATTTTTTAGTTTAGGTGGCCCTATTGAATATGAAGATGCTATGCATGTTCATTTTGAAGATTTTGTTAAATTTTACACATGCATTGCAATCGACCTGCACTATTGTTGTTTCTTTCATGTTGTTGCAAAGAGGGTTTGAATCATCATGTAGGAATTGGCATATTTTGAGAGGGATGTCTATTCAGATCAAGCCTTCCAATGGTTATACTCTTATCTAACAAGATTTATCGGTTTTTGTTTGCTTTGTGTCCTAGACCAAAAATAAGTTGTGGGTTGAATATCTTGGATGCTATAGTGTTTGTACTCTTTGCAATGTTTATTTTTCCCCACATGCCATAAGTATAGGTTCTAAATATGGATTTTCCCATGAGCATACATGGCACCTATCACTATGTTCCCTCACATGCCCTTTGCATTGTCTAGCCCTCCTCCATTTAGGGCTAACATTGTTGTTAGGCCCCCTTTTACACAACATCCTCACATCAATGTTGATCTCGACAAAAACTCACAATGATGAGGCTATGTAGGATAATCAAGTTTGATATTCATCATCATCTATGCATGTTTCCCCATACCTAGGTGTGGTTTCATGAATCGTGCTATCCAAGATGGGAGAAGGGCATAGGTACTCCTGATATGAAACCACATAGTTTCCCTTTGACCATTCCAACACCTATGTCTCCATCAAAGGAGATTAACCACCCTCTCATAATGCTTCAGAAACGTGCCTATCCAATGATTCCACTACAACTCCATGTCCAACTTCTAAATGTGCAGAGGCAGACAAACCAACTAAAGAAAAAAATGAAGGACAATAAAGAACAATAAAAAAAGGGAACAAGGACAATGCCAAAGTTCGGAAAAAGAATCCCACCAATGAACACTACCATCAGGAGATGCATAGCACAATCACTTTACTACATTGTAAAAAGTGTTATGGTGAGGAGTGCATGTCTAGCAATTTGTGCCAGAAGGTAAAGACAACATAGGAGCAATGGATGGATATCACAAAGATTTGGGTAAAAAATGGTTTGGCAGTAGATTGGAAACAAGTATATAAAAAATTTGTATGCTTGTGCCTATATTACAAGCCTAGGTAGTTCACTATATATATACCCTCGATATCATGTGAGTTCAAGGTCTATCTATAAATATCCTTATTTGTGAATTTCTTCTTAATAAAAGATAACCCTTTTCTATTCAATCTATAAGTAACCCCTTATGTGGGACCCTTCTGTATGTAAAAAATGTGTAAAAATGGTATTTTAAAAATCCTTTATATTGAACTCACGTGATATATACATATATTTATAACTAGTCTCCTCGGGATTACAAGGAGATAGTAGACTGAGAGAGAAACGTTCCATTCAAAAAACACACCTTTTGGACCGTGTGACTGAGAAAGACAAAATGAAAGAGGATATGTTAAACCACAACTTCTTCAATAAGGACATTTATGACCTTATGGAAAAGTTGTTTTGTTAGGAGAGCATTGTCAACCCTTTAGCCTTTGTACTAGATACAAGATGGTAAGTAATTGTGTTGACAGATCCAATTACTTCTTATATTCAATATCATATTTTGATTGCCAATGTTTCAAGAATTCCAACAATAACTTCAACATCCACCTTGAATCAACAACTTGGAGAGACATCGAAGGAAATTCAAAGCTTTGTAAAGACACCAATAAACTTAGAGGTGGAGACAAAGGTGAATGAGCACATGCACACATATGATATGGGCTTGAATGAAGCAACAAATGATTTGATCAGAGAAATGGAGCTTGCAAAAACATCAAAGGAGTGCCATGATGTTATCATGCATGCTCAAGACTAGTAGCATAACGAGATGGTGGATTTAGAGCACAAGAGGTTAGACATAACTTCAAAGTTTGCTAAAAGTGTCCAATGCATGGCTACAACTTTTCAAATGATGAATTAAAAAATGTAATCATCCATAAGTTGTGTCTCTCTCACCTCATCTGAAAAACAAAACAATCTCCATTGCAACTACAATTTAACATCACCACCAGTACTTATGAATTGAGTTTGAAATATGACAAGTGCCAATATTTTTAGAGTATTTTATTAAATTTGAGAAGTGTGAGTATTTTTTATTTAAGTACTTCATAATGCTACTTCAACGACCTTGTGCATTTGAAGTAATGAGAATACAAAGATATCCTTATTACACTTTAGAAAATAATTTTATAAACAATGAACAAAGTAAAGAGACAACCCAAACTTTCCAATATATAGAGCAACCCAATGAGAATTATAGTACTTAATACATAGAAAAATTTAATATTGATGACTCTCATAGAGCATCTCGAATGGTTGCATTAAATATGAGAGCACCCAATGATAGATCAAATTTGGCATATGCAAAGGGGTTGTCCACAAATGGATCAGTGTTATCAACAAGGATATTGTCTATTGGCATGGCTTGTCAACAAAATATATGAGAAGATTGTGCAATATAGCACACACTTGTGAAAGTTGGAAAAGAATCAATATTAGAAGATGATAGTCGACCCTCTAATATCTTCCATGTGCCCTTTACGTGTCCAAGGGCTCGCTCTAGTGATAATGCGAGTGGATGATTGAAGAGAGTTGTAACGAGAAATGTGAGCATTTTCCAACATTGCTCAAGTAAATGGAGTCATCAACCATGGAAGCAGTATGAAGCCACTATCACCAACAATGTATTCCAGAATGTCTAGACCAATGTAGTCAATTGGCTCACCTGAGATGTGTTGGCACCCTTGACAAAGATGATAGAAGCCAGAGTTCTTTAGGCCATTTGCTGAGTCATTTGCGGAGCCTAGCGATCCAATGTTCACATCTAGAATTTTCATGCACAAATCACATACCCCCTTGGATGATTATACGATAGCTAGAATATCAATAAAACTAAAGGGTAGAATTCTCATTTGGGGAGAATCATGTTTTTCTGCATGCAATCAATTGCATTGCAGCAATTGGGAAGCCCGTGAAATGATTTGAAGCCATTCTTTATATATGTAAACTCTTTTTTTATAGAAGGTCAACAAATGAATTGAGTGGCATATTGTATATTGACTGTGATGAACTCATGCAAGAATTCAATCACAATAGAATGATCAGATCCCAAAGTGTTGTCCATATGCACATGGGTAATCCCCCAAGGAGCAAGGAGCATGACCACAATGGCAACTTTCTTTTCCACATTGAAAATGTGGCCCACAAGCCAAGCAAAGAAGACAAAATGATTATATATGATCTTGGTTTTATGGACCTGCGGGAAACCTAGCCACCATAATTCCTTTCAAATCTTTATTGCCTATGAATAGAAGTAGCTGCATCCCAAAAAACATCCAGTATTGGATGGATGAAGTATTCCATGACTCATGAGGTCATCTTCCTCTTCAATCTACTTTTGTAGAGAAGGTAGCGAGGACAATCCTTGTAGCATTTCCCATGATATGACAATTTCTATAATAGTGGATTGGATTATTGTAATATTCCCACCCGTGAATATTGACTTCCCGCACACTGCGTAAAACTTGTGTAAAGGTTATCTCACATATTGAAATTGCCGGCAGTGTAACCTGTGACCTGCACGCAAGAAATCAGGACCTCCGCATTGGCAAGGAAAACCCGAGAGTTCAAACCTGCAAATCACACGTAAACACCCTCTTGGGAGGGGCAAATTGAATATTATCAAGGCAATTTTTTTTATTTTTTTTTAAATCCCTTTTCCCCAGACGATGCACGGCTGGAGAAGAGGGAGTGTGGGGGGATGGGACGTGATGGAGTCGTGGGCTGCATGGGGAGGGGGGAACCCATGCAAGGGGCCACCTGGTGGAGCCCTTCTCTCCCCCCCCCCCCCATGCCTATATAAACACCCGCTAAGGTGTTGAAGGAAAAGGAGGAGGCTCTGATACTCGTCGCCGTGCTGAGAAGGGAGGAGGCTCTGATACTCGTCGCCGTGCTAAGGAGGAGGAGAAGGATTGCGAAGAGGGGCCTGAGGTCGCCGCCTGCTCAAGCCGGCAGTCACCGTGCTAACGTCCAGAGGAGACAAGAGGGAAAGGAGGGGGCCGAGTTGGAGGATCGAGGGGAAGGGACGCTGCCGGGCTGAGCACGCCACCGCTTGCAGCGCTGGTGTTGCTGCCATTGCAGCGTGCTGGCGGCGCTGAGGCTCCACGTCGCCATAGAAGGTCAATCACCCCCCCTAAGCGACGTCATCTTTCGCCACGTTATCACCCCTCCCTCTTCCACGTGGGTTCTAGTCATAGCCAGAAGCTTCTTTTAAGAAGCTTCTAAGGGGGCTTTCATAAGACCCATTCACACAAGCCATCTATAAGTCCCTTCCCACTAGCCACCGCGGGTTTTCAAGGGAACCCATTTTTGTGGAAGAATTCTTGCGCACGAGGGGGAAAAGTCCCAGCTTCCTTAAGACCTATTTTCGCGTGGCCACCACGGGATTTTTAAAAGAAGAAGAAGAAGAAGCTTAGAAAGCCTCCATTCCCATAGCTCTCTCGTAAAAGGGCCATCTCCACAATCCAAGCTCCAACCCCACAAGGCCTCCAATAAGCCCAAACCCCGCAAGCCGGTATTCTCAAGGATCCGTACTTTGGAGGGGATCTCCTGCGTACGAGGGAAAAGGGGAAAGATCTTGAAGCTACTCACAAACGGTTGGAGAAGACTCACCGATTGCGTAAGGGTAAAGGCAAACCGGAAGTCCGTAAGCACGCTAACGATGGCTCCCAAGAAGTCGCAAGGCGCGCCTGCGGGAGGTTCTTCTCCTAGCATTCACGTGGACATCTCCCTGAGCCCACAGACTCAGGTTTTTACTATTGTGAATTCATACTAAAGTAATGCATTAAGCATGACAACTACAAGGATTAGGAAGTACCCGTGCATGTTCAAATTCACCTAACCTAGTTAAATACAATAGGGAAAAATTGGTATTTTCAATATAAACGCAAATTGTCCATCCATCTTAGGACCTTAACAGTAAATTGCCTTGTCGTGCATTTTCAAAGGAAAGCCACATATTGCCTAGGTTTAATGAGGAAATTGTTGAGTGCATTCGTCATGAAGGAAAGGAGTATTTTTGTAATAACTCCCTTCGTTAGGATTTGCATGAGGAAATTGTTAAATTCTTTTGCACGGCATGAAAAAGAACCCCGATCTTATATAAGTTGCATGGGAAAAGATGCTTGCAATTAGATTAAATCGACACTTGCCATAGTATTGCATGAACTTCATTCACGATGTTGTTGTATCTAAGGGTCGCACTTTTACTTTCGCAAATTTCATTTCATCATGTAACATTTAGGAATGACTGCATGGCTTATAAAAGCATGAAATGCAAATACTTAGACACAAGGTTGTAGGTGTTATTCCTTGATGTAAATCCTAGTAAACCCTTTGTAAGTTATCCTTCAAATTATCTTGCCTTTTGACTTTAACAAAAAAGGATAGGGCTATTGCGGATCTTATGGTGCGTGGAAGTAATGAATTACATGTTTACATGTATTGTAACATTTTGCAACTATTTTCCTACTTTAGATCAAGTATATCATCTCTAGGAAAGAATTGTCCTTGTCATAAGACAAGTAGGTCAAGTTACCCAAGTCATTTGTGGTATGACGACTGCTAGGGTTTCGTATAGGCATAACTAGCCGATTCGATAAAAACCTCAAGTACTAGCTAGGGCTTGGCACGTTAGAGATGTAGCCAAGTATCGTACTTGGATGCCAAGTCAAAGTCCTCAAACCCAAAGGTCCTACCCACCTTCCTAGAAAGTTGAGCCAATGGGACGCACACGAAAATAATGATCTAGGGTTTCTACCCTAAGGATCATTCGACCTAATAGCCAAACTTGGATTGAGTTGGAATCCCTAGGACCGAACGTTGTCGGCCTAGTGCGATTAGGATTGCGTTGAGTAAGAAGACACCCTAAACCCTATTTCGATTCTAATTATAATTCTTTGACTAGAAAACACCATTCAACGGGTGAAATGATCTCTTGGAATGGAGGCGACACTTGTGCAACAAGTTGCAACGTCGCATAGCCTTGTGGTTTGATCACAAGAAAGTTTTGCCATTCCTTGGAATGAAGTTGGCAGGTTCTTGCGCAAGTTTAACTTGCAAGGGGATGAGTAGTCATCTTGTTACATCACCCTCATTGGGAAAATTTGCCAAGTTAAGGAAAGTTAGGTATTTGCTTGGACGCAAATGATTAATCAATAAATTAAAGCGACATGGTCGCCAGGATTTACTATTAATAAAACCTAGGGTATTGGTTAAGTTGGGTTAACAGGGTATGGCCCTAACCCAAGGACAATAGGAATCTTGCCAAGTTGCAATTGATTCCGGATCGAATGCTGGATGCATTCGGAGAGAAGGATTCACTCCTTAACAGTTTGCCAAATAAACGACCACTGGAATTGATTGTGCTTGTAATAGTTTAGAAAGCAGTGTTTGCATTGTTTGCTCAAGGAACTAAAGGATGAAAAGATATATAAATGCTTCAGGTTGAAGGCCTGAAGGGAGAGGCAGCTTCAGTTACCCCCGACTGCCTGCCTGACCCTAACCAAGGGGGTTGTTGACCGCGCCGGGAACGTGGACCGAACCCGCCGCGAGAGGTCTTTCCGTTGAGCTCTACTTGGATCAGGAGGACGCTTGGGTGCCAGGGGGGGCTCTCGCCGTAAATCCCTCGCCTTCCGGGTCCTGCACAAGAGGCTAACGCGACTCGGGATTGGATCTCGAGGCCCGCATACTAGTCTACGAGCAAAAGCTTGGAATGGTGATCCCTAGTGGATTACTGGATAAGCCTTCGGGCGGATTATGGACAAGCCTACGGGCGGAACTCCTTGTATTTCAAAGATAAAATGAGGAAATGATAATAAAGAAGTTGTTTGATATTGTTTTTCTATGTCACGTGATAAGATTACGTGAAGGAACCAGTGCCTAACAGGGTTAATTAAAGAAGTTGGTTGTTATATGTCAAATTAATGTGTTAGATAATTACATAACTAAAACAAACCGAGGAAAGTGCGGAGGATGGACCATGGGTCCGTCCCACGGATGGGTGGTCCCGGTTAGCCGGGAACTTTTCTCAAAAAAAAAATCTCGAAGAACAGCAGGATTATCATCATTATCAAAGCGAATAATGAGAGCGATAACCTAGAGTTACGTCTTACCCAATTTACGCTGTTTTAGGGAAACGGAATGGGACTATGCCTTATGGCAGAGAGGTTGAGCCTTGCATCCCTCTCGTTTCCCATTCTCCTTGAACCAAGTGCAGCGTGAATCCGCTTCAGACCTGGCGTTTCTGCATAAAGTAGTTCAATCGGGTCTGACGCTAGTTGTTGTTAGCTAATGACCAAACAGGAAAATCCTAATTCCGGTCGATCCTAAGTGGGAAACGGCTAGGATCCTTCCGCTACGTGGCAGACGCGGGAAGACCTAGATTGCAAAACCCGTAACATTCCATGGGAGTGCCGGGTGGAGTTTTCTAGACATCCTTTCCGATGGACTGCCAAGACGTGTCCTAGATGATTCTAGTGGACACGTTACAGTTGGTATCAGAGCCGACCAACAACGGAATTGTTTTTTTTATAAGATCTCAATAAAATGAAGTAAAGAAATTGTTGCTCATCTTCAATACTGTCTTGCAGAACTATGAAGCGTGGAACAAGTTTTTGGTGTTCCGGATCATGTTTATGACTGCAATGCATTCTCCGCATTATAGGCAGAGAGTTGAAATGATGAACATCCTGGAGCAGATTTATAATCCATCACCTTTATATATAGAACGAAGATGGACTGGGTCTTCAGGAATCTACTACATAGCTGCCCACCGGTTCGCTTATCTACAAACCAACCTAAAGAGGATCAAGTGGTTGAAAGACTTGAAAGTCGTGAAGCTGTTCATTTTTGTGGAAGCTCACGTAAATTCGACTTTGCATATTCAAGGTCGGAGGGTTGAATTAAACTCATATGTACATGAGGAAGTAACCCGTGTAATCCCAGCCGACAGGATTAAGGTGTTGGGTCACCATGGGAAGTATGGATTCCAGCGGAAAGGATATCCTGAACTTCCAATGAATTATCGATTCTTAAAGATCCATGACCCAAAACCCTACTATTACACAGTTCCTGTAGACAAATGCAATACAACGTTGTTCTCCCCAAACTAAATGTAATGATTGGATTATCATCACACAAGATGGTGTATAAGGCTACGCCCATGTAAATATAAATAAAGACTTCTTTTATCAATATCCAATTGTGCATCAGGGTTGTTACAAAAAGTTAAGTAGCTTCATGATTTACGAGATAGCTGAACTAAAGATAAGCTAATGTCAATTATCATACAATAATGTTAAGAAAACTTTTACTCAGGCACAACCCCAGGTACAGGTTCCAAATTCGCCCCCTACATCAAGTACTACTGTGGTCCAGGAGAAGAAGTTCCTCCTCAAACAGATAAAGCCACCCGAGTTTGACGGGAGAGGCAGATTCGTCCAGTCTGATGCTGAAATTTGGATTGAGTCTATGGAGGATTACTTTGAAGCAGCTGGTACTGCACCTACCAATCAGGCCATGCTTGCCAAATTAAAACTCACCGGTGAAGCTAGACTATGGTGGAAACAATGGTGCAGGGATCAAGGGACTTCAGAGGGGTCCGTTACTTGGGAGAAGTTAAAGCAAGCCGTGCAGGGGAGATATTTGCCACCTGCATATCGTACACAGAAAATGAATGAGTTCTATGAGCTAAAACAGTTAGGACTCACCCTTGACGCATACTACTCTAAATTTGTCTCACTCTTAAAGTATGCGCCACAAATGGACACGACGCAGCAGGTGTCCAAATTTTGCGCGGGCTTAAATCCACCTGTAAATACTCGTCTCGAATCTATGCGACCATCAGACCTTCAGGATGCACTCATTCGAGCGGCACCTATAATTCAGGAAGTGCAAGCTAGACCAAGGGATATTAAGAATTGGTCTTATAGCGACCCGAATAGAGGAGCATTCAGACCCCAAGTTAAGAGAGTTCAAGGCCACAATCAGGGACAAAGGAAGAAAGCAAGGACAAATAACGTCAATAACTTTGTTCCTACTCATAGTAATGGCCGAAACCTCCGATGTTTCCACTGCAACGAACTCAGTCACTTCAAAAGGCAATGCCCCAAGCTCAGCGAGGGACATCATCAAGGTGCAGGCCGCGGTCAAGGAGCCGCCACCCGTGGAAGAGGAAGAACTGCCTGCATTACCAATAGGCAAAGATGTGAAGCAGAAGAAGAGGAAGATCCGACTATGGAAGCAGAATTCGAAAGAGCGATAGTCCATGCCGCTTTACACAAGAAGGGGCCGAATCGCCAGTTCTCGGTGATTCAAACACCGTCGGACTATCAAGGTAAAGGCTTCAAAACCTTGATTGATTGTGGCAGTACGCATTCCTTTATCTCACCAGCGTGTGCTAAAAGATTAGGAATAGCCACAGTAGAAGCACCTACCCTACTTGTGGAATTGGCAAACGGTCGTGAGGTAACTTGTACCAGGCAAACTGCTAAGGAAGAGTTCTTTCTGGGAGGAAAGAAAACCTCAGTCAAATTCAGAGTCATGAATTTAGGTATCCATGAGTGTCTACTCGGGATGGATTGGCTTAAGCCTAATGACGCTCACATCCACTGTGGAAAGGGTCAAGTTTCCTTTCGAAACTTTGAAAGAGAGTTTGTTACGACTCAAGGTGAAGCGGG